>NC_071515.1:71417500-72667500 GCF_027887155.1 Malaclemys terrapin pileata
TGTTGCCCTTGTCTTTACCTTTTCTGATTCTATTATATCTTTTTTAAGATGCGTGACCAGAACTGTCTGAAATATTCAAGATATGGGTGCACCAGGGATTTATATAGTGGCATTATATTTTCTATTTTATTAACTATCCCTTTCCTAATGGTTCCAATCTTCTGTTAGCTTTTTCAGACAACTTTCCATGATGACTCCAAGATCTCTTTATCGAGTGACATTATTTTGCGTGTATAGTTGGGATTATTTTTCCCAACGTGCATTGCTTTGCAGTTAACACTGAGTTTCATCTGCCATCTTGTCACACAGTTACCCAGTTTTGTGAGATCCTTTTGTAACTCTTTGCAGTCAGCTTTCGACTTCAACTATCTTGAGTAATTTTGTATCATCTGCAAATTTTGCCACCTTATTGTTCACCCCCCCTTTCCAGATCATTTATGAGTAAGTTAAACAGCACAGGTCCCATTACAGATACTTGGGGATTCTGCTATTTACTCCTCTCCACTGTGAAAACTAAACATTTAATCCCACCCTTTGTCTTCTATCTTTTAACCAGTTACCGATCCATGAAAGGACCTTCACTCTTATCCTAAGACCGCTTCCCAGACTTAAGAGCTTTTGGAGTGGGACCTTGCCAAAGGCTTTCTGAAAGTCCAGATATACTAGATCACCATTGTCCCTATGCCTGCTGACACCCTCAAAGAATTCTAATAGATTGGTAAAGTATTATTTCTCTTTACAAAAGCCGCGTTGACTCTTCCCCAACTTATCGTGTTTACCTAGGTGTTTGATAATACTGTTCTTTACTGTAGTGTCAACCAATTTGCCTGGTCCTGAAGTTAGGCTACCAGCCTGTAATTGCCAGGATTGCCTCTGAAACCTTTTTTAAAAATTGGCATTAAGTTAGCTACCCTCCAGTCATCTGGTACAGAGGCTGATTTAAGCAATGGGTTACACACTACTGTTAGCAATTTTGCAGTTTCCTATTTGAGTTCCTTCAGAATTCTTGGATGAACACCATTTCATCTTGATGACTTACTAGTGTTTACATTATTAATTTGTTCCAAAACCTCCTCTATTGACAACTCAATCTGGCACAGTTCCTCAGATCTGTCACCTAAAAAAATGGCGTGGATGTGGGGATCTCCCACACATCCCATGCAGTGAAGACTAACGCAAAGAATTCATTTAGCTTCTCCACAATGACCTTGTCTTCCTTGAGTGCTCCTTAGCACCTCAATTGTCCAGTGGCTCTGAGTGTTTAGCAGGCTTCCTGCTTCTGATATACTGAAAAGGTTTTCGCTATCTTTTGTGTGTGTCTTTAGCTAGTTGCTCTTCAAATTTGTTCTTGGCCTGCCTTATTATACTTTTACACTTGACTTGCCAGAGTTTATGCTCCTTTCTCTCTTCCTCATTAGGATTGGACTTCCAATTTTTAAAGAACTTTTTTTTGGCCCTAAAAGCCTTTTTACTCTGCTCTTTAGCCATGGTGGCATTTTTTGGAAGAATTAATTCATATCGCCAGTTTAAGAAAACTATCATTGTCCTTTAAGTAATAGGATGGAGTAGAATGGAATTAAACAAATCCAATGACTTAACCCTGCCATAGAATGCTAAATGGGCAAAAATTATCATGCATAAGTGTTAAAATTGTGAGTTATTGAATCTTTTTATTTTAAAAACCTGAAATAATAAATTTGTGGTTCAGAATAACAGGTATAGGGGAGAAAAACGCTGTTAGGTGATTTTGAAAATCTCCCCTTAAGGTATCGTGGTCAGAGGCCCAATGATAATTCAAACTTCACAAATCTCCTGGTAATTTAACCCGTAAAATTAACTGGCACTCAAACGGGCAAGCGGTTTTACCACCCATATGCATCAGTTACAAGAATAAGCAATTAATATGAGTAATAAAGATAGCACAACAAGGATTAAATGAATGTTTAGCTATTCTTTTCCCCCACTCCTTTAACAATTTTTAAACGAAATATACAAGCAGAGAAACCTCAAAATATTCTGAGGTTTCATTTGGAGAGGCATCCAAAAGGTCAAAGTGGCATTCTAACTTTTCTTTTTAAAATCAGGCTCAAAATCTCATGAAAATAGACTTCCTTGAGGGAGCATATCCAATGGTGGAAAAAATAGACTAGGAGTCAGGAATTCTGGGTTCATATCAGCAGAGCCAAGAAGAGAACTTCAGTAAATTGCAACCTCTCTGGGCCTTCAATTAAGTTGCTATAAAATGAGAATAATAAGATTTCCCAATCTCACTTTGTAAATCACATAAATTCCCTGCTAAAAGTTATTATATAATTAGTCCTCTAGACCAAGCACTGGACAGGCCATGGATTCTGAATTATCCTCTCACTTATGACAGTGATTCCTACAAATCAAGTTTAAGACACATTGACAGGAGAGTGCGGGAAGCTTGCAATGCTGTATCTGAGCTATTGTTACAGGACATTGGTCTCCAAGGAAGTGAATGTGGCTAACTTTCAGGAGCATTACATGACCTTTCATATTTTTATTTCTTTAAGGAAAAATAGATAAGAGGAGAAATATCCTGTTTTCACAGTCAGAATGATCAGATTACAAACTAGTCTGCAAATACAAAAATAATATTTTAACAACAATTGGGGGGCAGGAGGGGAAACATCTTTGTGGTTTACCTAGATCAGTTCCATCTGTTATTCCAGGGGCGAAGACTGAATTGAGAAGAATGTGGCATGCAGAGTCTGACAGGTTTGTGAACTCTATCGGGAGCTGCTTAACAGTTGGTCTTAATCGTTTTCCAAGGCACAAAGCAGATATCAAGATGAATCTGTTTCCCACTTTGTTTCCTCCCAACAGGGTTGGATTTCAGATTTGCCTGGATTAGAGTGAGCCACCGGAATTCCCCACCTGGACATTAAGCAGGCTGGAGGCCTTTATTTCAAAGGCAAGTGGCATGCAGTGATTCCTGCCTGGCCCCATGGGACTAAAACTCTCATTTTTAATCAGTGAACAGTCTTTGTTTCATTCATTTTTATTACATTTCCCCTTCACTTTATCATCTTCTTTTAGGACTCACATTTTTGACATAAATACTAATTGGGCTAAAATCAGAATCATTTCCCCAGACTTTGGGGGGAGGTTCAGAAATAACAGTACCTCAGAACAAAATCATGACAAAGATTTTTAAACCTCAAACTACCCCACAGTTTATTTGCTCCTCCTCTCCATATATCCTGTCCTAAATAAATCACTCCAATGAGATGTATTTTAACCTAAATAAATTTTGTAAATACAGTAGGGCCTGGATGATCTAAACACTCATTAACCTAAACTTGCATTTATCCAGTGGTCTGATATGTCCTCTGCAGTTTATTGCATACACCAGACATCTTTCCTCTTCACCTGTTGACATATTGTCTTTCCCAAGGCCTGCTGGCCAAAGGAGAGCAAAGAGAGAAGTTATACTATGGGCATGAGAACTTCTCTGCAGAAATTTGCCTATGGCTTTCTCCCTCTCTATTCATCAGCCAGCCAATTTTGGATCAGGCACAGATCTCTACCATTCTCTCTGCTGGCTGGACCCCCACCACAATTTTCATACAGCTGCAGGTGCCTCAACTCCCTCCCAAGGTTTATTGACAATCAAGATGATTCTGTACATTTCCGTCTTCTTATGGGGAGGCATATCAATGACTGTATTCTTACCCCTCCTCATCTCTGGGGCAGTCTTGTCTGAGAAAGTAGAGAGCTCAAAGGCTTTCCCCTGGTACAGCATAACAGACTTTTGTGAGCTAATGTTAATGAGGTGCTCATTCAAATTAGAGGGGGGGGGTTTCAGTGGGCCCCTTGCAAGGGAAGAGACATCAGAGAAACAGCACCAAAAATCTCTCCCCAAATCATTGCCCACAACCACCCACAGGGACCTGCAGGACTCCAAGACTATCATGGGAAGAGTTCACATAAATGAACATGTTCTGGAACGGTCCAAGTGTTTGTTCTGGCAAGCTCTAGTGCAATTCAATATTTTATCCATTGCTTTCAAACTTTCACTAGCTCCCTGCGGGGATATACCCAGCCAAATGCTTTCCTGTTCCCCATTCCATAGGCAGGTTCAGCTCATTTTAATGGACTTTATAATGAAGTCGAAGCTTTGATTTTGACCCCTGCAAAGAAATACTCCTAATGAGAGAAACAGAAGCAAAACGCAACAGGGTTTTCGTCATCTGTGCAGAGAACAGAGGAGGATGTTGTGGGATATACAAATATTAGCGACTGAGTCTGGAAAGCCCGAATGGCTATGCAGGTCATTTCAAACGACTACTGATAAAATCTTCTAACACATCAGATCACCATGGGTTCTTTGTGTATCACTCACTTTGCAGAAACTTTTTATCCGCACTGTTTTTCATACCCCTCTTTCCTGAAACCAGGAGCCTTACTTACCATCAGTCCAATCATAGAGAGCAAAGAAAGGAAAAGTTAGAAAACCTCTAAAAATTACTTAAACTATCTTTTCCCATACACGGCAACACCACAACTGTAAGATCTCATTTCTGGGAACTCTCAGGACAATACACAGTTTCTGAATGTACTCCTAGAAAGCTGCAAGTCTCCCCTTCTCATCTGTGATATAAAGGTCCCATTTCTATCCAGCATACGTCATGAGACACTGGACCTTAAACTAGATCCAGGAATGACTATTGCTATATCAATATTGGATCAGTGTAATTTGGGGGAAATTCCACATTCGCAGAAAAGGAGGTAACATTTCTCTGGATTTTCTTGTTCTTTTTAAATGGCAGTTATTTGAAGGTACTGAGAGGTTTGAAATGTTAGCCTAAATCCTGGTGGAGATGGTTAGTGGGGTAAGTGCAGGTGAGGCAATGAAAGGAGCATGATAAATACAAATAATCACAAGTCATTGCAAACTGCCATGTGCATATCACCACCATATACCTAATGTGATATTTGATATTTTCAATGTAGCATATAAATACACAGTGTAAAATGGGACAATAATCTTTCTAGTCTATCTCATGCTCTCTTCAAATCAGGCAATCCAGTGCAAATTTAATTTTATGCTAAATGGCTGAAGTGAGCTAGAGCAGTGCTAAATGTCGATCTAAAAAAATCCAACTCATTTCAACAAAAGATATGTTTATGATATTCATGGGACGATGCATAAACACACTGAAAAGATTTGTAATAATAAATGCCGTCCATCTGATAGATATCTTCAATACAGGCACCTTTGCTCTCTCATGTTGCTATTTTGGTGCTAATATTTGCAAGATTGCTGAAAGCAACACAACCTGTAAACTTCTAAAGACTGAGGTATTTTCTCAATGGCCAAATCCAACTGCCACTGAAATTAACCGGAGTATTCCCACTGACCTCAGAAAAAAATGGATTAGACTCTTCTTCAGTTTGTGTAAAGCAGCATCGCTCCACTGAAATCAATGCTGGTGTACACCAGCTGAGCACATGGTCTTCAAAGAGGAAACAGTTTTAATAAGACCAGAAGAAAAATATTAGATAGGCAATTACAGCACACAATACAGCCCTAAAAAACTTGGTTCTTGATTCTATAAACTCTTAGCCTGGGTCTACACTAGAGGGGGGTGGGATCGATCTAAGTTACGCAACTTCAGCTACGTGAATAACGTAGCTGAAGTCGACGTACTTAGATCGACTTACTGTGGTGTCTTCACCACGGTGAGTCGACTGCTGCCTCTCGCGGCACTGGAGTACAGGAGTTGATGGGAGAGCGATCGGGGATCGATTTATCGTGTCTAGACTAGACGTGATAAATCGATCCCCGCTGGATCGATCTCTGCCCGCCGATCTGGCAGGTAGTGTAGACATACCCTTACACATGTTTAATATTCAATAACTGAGTAGTTGCACTGAAATCGATGGGATTTCTCATGCTTAAAACTAAGCATATAGATGTTAACAGGTGCTAAAGTTATTAATATGACCTTAACTTAATTTGCTTTATTGGGCTGGAAGAAAAAAAGCCACTTCCTCACAGAACTATTATAAGGTGGTTTAGTTTGGGTAGCCCCCTCCCTTTTAGAAAACCTACACAGGCTACAAGGACACACAAGATGGAAAAGAGTATTTAATTGCTACTTCCAGAAATATCCTGGCCTAACCCATCATGAGCTCATGCTGGATCATAATCCTTCTGAAATACAAGAGACAAAGTGATTTCCTTTCAAACAACGTCCTTTTTTGGGTGCAGCTCCAAAAGCTTTTCTGCGGTTCAATGGAAAAATAAAATCTCATCAGTTGCAAGGTGGGGAAATCCAGAAATCCAACGTACACTTAAGCACACTTTCATTCTGTGAGATGAATACCGTGGGCCCTGCCTGAGAACAGACAAAGGAAAAAATGTAATAAAGTCAGGAAGTGTGCTTTTGTACTTGGCTCTGATTTACAGGTGTCTAACTGAACCTCTTTGAGCTGATTATCTTATTGGCATTGCCCTTAAATCACATACATCTGTTTAGGCTAACTATGCCCATTTCCTCTTTCCCCCCACATAGAAGAACTAAAACCTGCATAAGGAACAGACCCTTTAAATGATATACTGAATCTACTGCAGCAGTTCTGGCTCTCAGCTTTCTGCTGCCCAAGGCATGCTAAAAAATGCACAGCCCTCCCATGCCCCGGTCACTAAACATTTTGCTGCCTTAGACAACTGCTTGCTCTGCCTAGATTGCAGAGTTGGTCCTGGACGCACTCCACAGCTCCACGAATGTAACATGATTTACCTCTAACTGCCTTAGTTTCACTGCAATTCAGCGCTCCGTATATTGTGCCAAAGCCCAAGAGTGGAACATGAAGGCATAAACACAAGGTAGACAGTCCTAAGGCAATTCTACCAATCCACGCAGGTCCTATCTTAGGCACTACTATCCAGGGCTCACTTAGAGCACAGATGGCCTGGTGACCTGACAAGATGATTTTTATTTACAGTACCAGAAATCCCAAATTCATAATCCAGCAAAGCCCCAGTGGCAGGTATGAAGATTATGGGACCAGTGCCTTAACCACAGACCATCCTTCCTCCCTTAAAGCTTCTGGAACCTAACACAGGTCAGATTTTGGAGTCCCACGAAACACTGGGTCACAGATGGGAGAGGTTGATCTCCAGAAGCCCTGGGTGTACCTCCTCTATGCTAACTCTGCATCTGTTTCCAGCAATTCAAATAGCATTTGAATGTTACACTATAACAGAACATGCCTACTGGTAGCAGGACAGCATGCCAAATTGACGTGGGTTTCAGAAGAGTTGGATGAATAATTTTGAATAAATCAGATAATTTTGCCTTTTTATTCTCATTTTGTGCTGTCATGTGGCAGGATCACCAAAAATAAACCAGATACCCGTGTTTCTCCCTCCAGTTAACAGAGGGACAGGTGTCCTCAGCACAGTACATCACCACAGCTGGCCATCTGATTAGCTGTCTTGGTAGAAGGAGCCAAGCATCAAAAGGTACAATGACTGGACTAACCCCTCTCCACAGAGACAATCCTTTAACCAGGCTTGAGGGATTTTGGTTGGAAAGTGTGTACTGCCATTGCCCATTTCATGCCTGTTTTATGGATAAGTAGATTCACAGATGAATAGATTTTAAGGACAGAAGGAACCATTAAATCATCTAATCTGACCTCTTGTATAATATAAACCAGAGACTATCGATAACTTCTGTTTGGGTAAAGCATATCTTGCAGAAAGACATCCAATTTTGACTTGATGACATCAAGAGATGGAGAATCCACCACTTCTCTCGGCAGCTTGTTCCAATGATTAATCATCTCCGCTGTTAAACTTTTGAACTTTATTTCTAATTTCAATTTGTTTAGCTTTAATTTCTAGTCATTGGTTCTAGTTTGCCTTTCTCGACTAGATTAGAGAGCCCTTTAATAACCTGTATTTTCTCCCCATGAAGGTACTTGCACATCTTAAGATTCAGTGTCCATTAATGTTCAGTCCAGTGAAAATAAATCCAGAATTGGGCATTAGCTGCTGTATTCTCTTGCACACATGCCTGAGTATTACTTTACTACAGAAATTTCTGGGCCAAACTTGCTGATTTACTATACAGGATTTAGAAAGGAATGTCTCTCCATCATCCCTTCCATCTAGCTTTACTGTGGAGTTCTTGGACCATCAGCTATAGAAAGTGAGATAATTTAATGACTGAGGATTTTTCACCCTCCGTCTCTACCCCAATATGACTAAATTTATAGATTTCGGATTGCTGTGAATTATAATATAATTACACTGCTGCACAAGTGGCTTCCTAGTCCAGAAATTAAAAAGCAATTCAGGTAAATGATCTTTAGCTACCATGGCACATCCCTGCAGAATTCATTAAGTCTGGGGCTTAGATGGCAAACCAAAGACCACACAGGCAAAACTACATCAAAAACAATCACGTCTGAAATATACAGAGCTTTTTCAGGAATATAGTGGGATCATAAATGCTATTTCTGGCAATCTTCTTGACTCTGCAACTTTGAAATCCTATCACCTTATATGTCTCATAGGATTTCTAAGGTAAACTCAGTGGACCTTTTTTAAAATACAGGTCCTTCCTTTGGGATGAAGGTGGAGACCCATTTTAAGAGGTGGACAATGTCACACCTGGAGTCATCAGACCTGGTTCTGTAACCCCATCAGATCCCCGAAAGCAAGCCAGCTCAGCTCGGGTTAGAGTCAGTATTTAACATAATGCTTAGATGGGAGACTTCCAAGTTGCATTTACAATAGCTGACACAGGAATTCTGTCCAAGCCAATGCACAGTTCTTCTTCCCACTGGGCATTAGGCAGTTCTATCTGGTAGGAATTATAAAAAACAAAACATTGATTGGCAAAGGTACCATGAGATCTTAAATGACCACAGCTAAGGTAGGTGTTTTAACTCTTCTGTCTTATCCAAATTCTAAGGTGGATAAGTAAATTCTCTCTACCTAAGTTTCCCGCTCTGTCTTCAGTTGCATCACATTTCATGCTAGAGGTGTTGATGAAGGTGTGTGTGTGCAATTTGCATATCATTAAGTTTGTAAAGTGATTCCAGGACCAGAATGAATGCGCTGTGTAAAAGGAAGAGGCTATTAAATTTTCCGGTTTTGTTCCCTGCATTTTAGCCCACAGTGGTCTCTGCTGGATGGTGCCTCAATCTGCTACTGATTTGGGATTCTCATTCTTTCCTTCATACCAACAGATTTTTATCCCTTTCCCCCTTCTCTCCCAGCTGGTTACCCTTTCACACCGCATTGTGCATCTGGATGGCTCCTGTGCAAACCCTGCTGAGTCGCAGGATTCCCTCAGGCTTTGAGACTTACAGCAGGCTTTGCTAGTGCAATCTTTCAATTCACTTCCTGTCTGTTAGCTGCCAGGTTTGAAAGGACCAGACTTGTCCGCCCCCAATGATTTCCCTAATCCAACCCTTAATTAATAACAATGGGACGCAAAAGCAGCTACCATTTTTTGAATAGGACAACGCAGATCCCTTGATGCTAGCCAAATACCACAGAGATTTATAAACTTGTCAGCCTGGCTGGGCTGCGCAGAAAAGAAGCCAAAACCTTAAGTTGAAAATCTCCTACACTATCATAAATTTCAACTTTATCTGCAAGTTCCCCTCATTATGAAAGTTCACTTGTTATGTTATTTTACTTACACTAAGTATCATGTCCTAATTTGGACATATTTTCAGTGTTCAGCTGAATTCTGAAAATATGACATGGTATTCCGTCCTTCCATTAAAAACAATCTATTCTGTCTACATCTCATTTAAACTCAAATCATAACATCTGGGCTCTATTTATACCATAAAGTGCTCACAGTGTCCTTTACCTCCTCTTCAACAATGCACCCCAACAACTGCCAGGGTAGTTGGAGTAGCTATTACACAAGATAACATGGCAGGAAGGAAGAATTTCATTTCAATCTTGGTCTTTTTGGAACATGTACATACTTTTCAAATTTCCTTAAGGCGAGACCATTTGGTTTTGGCCAGGCATCTTAAACCACTTGCAGGCCACACAGAAGTTACCGAGTAAGCAAATGACATCCTCTTTAAAAATCCTTATGGTCACAAACAGATTTTGAAACCATGTACTTTAACCACCTCAGCAAATTGTTTCTATACCCGTCAGTGTTGAAAGCCCAAAGCCTTTCCTGACAGCCAGAGCGCCCCTTCCCTATCCCGTCACAGCCCTCTCTCGTTCTTTATACGTTGCTTGCGGTCTTTAAACAATGAGATCATTATTATTGGCTTGAACCTGCTCAAATTCTTTTCTATAGATTTAGGCCATGTAATTTGATCATGATCACAGACAGGTTTACTGTCCTTATTTATACAAAGGCTTGGAGGGCTTGGGGGATGTGTTGTTTTGTTTGGTGTGGTGCTTTTGGGTTAGAGGGTGTATGTTTCAGAGAAGTCTTTGCTCTGGACTCGATCTAAAAACAAGCTGTGTGAGCTCAAAGGATCTCCACTGCTGCTATAGGAGGGGGGAAAGCCATTAGCTAAAGCGCTGCAGATACCCTGTCATGCCATGGCCTACAGAAAGAGAATATGCGCACTATAGTACCCATTTAAAGCATTCCTGTACCACAAACTCTTCTCATTGCTCTATACGCATCACAGCATTGACGTTATCCCCTGGAACTGATGCTCTCCAGCTGTCTGAGCTGCTGAACCAAGTAAATCCCATTCCACTCAAGCCACCGTGGTCATCAAACTGAAGCGGAAGATGCTGGCTTCAGTCGCCAAGTGCAGGTGTTTGCACTCAAATGGATTAGTAGGGACTGTGTTGTTAATCCACAATAAATATGTTAATTGATTATAATAATGCCTCACAGAAATGGATCTCTCATCTACAGCTTTTGAAGTCCTGGTAATACTTCCTCCCCACCCTCCCCCCCGTACCTTCCCCAGATGACAGAGGCAGGAATCAATATTTCCACTGACCTTAGCTAACAACATAATTAACCTTAGTGCAGCAGCCAAATTCACAAAGGCAGCAGACAAACAGCAACGATGGTGGAAAAAATCCCACTCATACACAAACAGCAAGAAAAGTCAACATTGCCGGACACTTCTTCCTTTTCTTCCCACTAACCCTCCTCCAGCTAGGAGACGCTCCAGATCCCTCCAGTTCTGAGGAGGGCTCCCCGACAAAGCCACCAACTTTCCAGCCAATTAGGACCAGATGTGAGTCCCATCAGTGCTGCTCCTCAATCAGCCACAGGGGTCACTGTTGAGCAACATGAAGTACACATCAAACTACAGAAGACCAAGTATGCCATCACCACACCAGCTGCAGCCTTTGAATACTGTACTTTTAAAGCTGTTTCTGTAACATACAGCATAGATTAGCCTGCTTCCCAAGACAGCATGGTACATTTTCATGTTTGGCTGGGTGAATGTAAGCAAAAGCCATTCTTCCATCAAGCGCATTGAGGGGCAGGGTGATATAGATCTGAGCTGAGCCAAGGAACTAAATCTATAATTACTTACATAATTTACTGTATGTAACAAGGCAAACCTTGCCTGTTTTCAGCTTAATCTGGCCTTTCCCACAGGTAAGTGTCTAACTCCAAGACATTCTGAACCAACTAGAAATAGAGGCAGGTGAGTGACCTGTGTTATAAATGTCAGGCCACTTCACTTATCCTGGACATTCCTAGAGACACAAGGAAAGTAAGGTGATATCTCTTATTGGAACAACTTCTGCTGATGGAAGGTAAAAGCTTTCGAGCTTCACAGAGTTCTTCTTCAGGTCTAGGGAAGTAACCAAAGTGTCTAAGCTGAATACAAGTTGGGACAGACTGTTAAGCATAAGGAGTTAACACATGCTACAGGAGACCACTTAAAATGAAGTGGGCAATTAAGGCTTAGCAGGCCATAGGTTTTATTACAAATTGTTGTAATGAGCCATAAAACCACTGTCTCTGCTGAGTCCATGGTTTTTGGTGTCTAGCAGAGTAATAAATGTAATTTCCCAGGCTCGCCTTTGGAAAGTATTGTGCAAGTTTCCTCTGAGGATGAGGACTGAGAAGTCAGTTACTGTATGATCACTCTGAAAAGTGGTCACCCACGGGTTGTAGGGTGGTATTGTCTTTTATCATTTTTTTGTGAAAGTTCAATCAAGCGTGTCGTGATTGTTTTGTTTCACCCATAGAGTTGTTATTGGGGCATTTGATGCACTGGAGGAGGTACACCACATGTTGTGACAGGCATGTGTAGGACCCATGGATCTTGAAAGATGTGTTATGAGCAGTATTGATCATGGTAGCAGTGGAGATATGTCTGCAGGTTTTGCATCTGTTGTTGTTCTGGTAGGGTCTGGTGCCATTTTGACTTGGTGTGTCCTGTTTTATGGAGAGCTTGATTCTAATGATGAGCTTGGCAAAGTTGCAGGGGACGGGGGAGGCAAGGGGGCGGGAATGTTCTTTGAAGGCCAGAAGAAGGCTTTGGGAAATATTTCTTTCAGGATGTGGGCCCCATCAAATATGGGTTGTAACTGTTTGATGATACCCTGTATGGATTCCAGTGTGGAGTGGTTAAACATATGGTGTCCCTCCTCCAGTGCATCAAATGCACACTTAATTTTAAGTGGTCTCCTATGGAACATGTTAACTCCTTATTCTTAATAATCTGTCCCATCTTGTATTTAACTTAGACATTCTGGTTATCTTCCCCAGACCTGAAGAACTCTGTGAAGCTTGTACCTTCCACCCACAGAAGTTGGACCAATAAAAGATATTACCTCACGTACCTTGTGTCTCTCAAATCCTAGAACAAACACCACTGCAAATAGCACTGGACATTCCTGACATTTGCTTAAAGGAATATTGCCAAGATAAATATTGTGTTTTGGATTAACTGTGACAGGGTGTAGGGGCCTTACCCTGTTACTGGCAAACAAGTGGGAGAAAAATAATGAGGCAGAGCTAGGGACTTGCAGGAACCATCTCTACAATCTCTTTATCCCTACCACAAAGCCCCTCCTCCTCACCTTGGTAATCCAGTTTTAACTATTACAACTGTCTTGTCTCTGGCCTCCCTGCATCTCATCTTCTCCTCCCTTCTGCAGTTCCTCTCATGCTTCTGTGACTACATCACTCTAGTCAAATTCCTTCACTAGCTTCCTCTCACTTTTCACATCAGGTTTAGGATTCTTAGCCTTACCTTTAAGGCCTTGAAAAATGCTACTTCTATTAAAGTCCCTGCTCTCAGCTTTGCTCCCAGGTCTCTAGCCCTTCTATATCCTTCTGGCACTCTCCCCTCCTTCCATGGAACTTTAAACATAGAGCCCACTCCTGCCTCAGTGCCATGCCATCATTGTCTTTGTGTAAAGCCCTCCTTAAAAGAGACATTGTTTAACAACATTTTTTTGACTATAATCTGCCAAAGCTATTGTAAAGTAAAGGATTTTAAACCCCTAGAAACCCCTCTGTGTTGCTTTGAGATTGGAGCTTCTGCTTGGGCTTTGGTGTCTTAACCATGGTCTGGTGGTAATTTGCCTGCCTTTGGAGCAGGGACCATATCTTCCTCTGCTGCATGCTTATACAGTGCCGTTCACACTTCTGGCACCACCGTTTATAAAATTCCCCCTACCTCAGATTATTAATATTATCTGGAAATAGTTTTCCAAAGAGGCCTCCAGAATGTTCACTACAAAATATGCAAGCAGATCAGTTGTATGTGGGAATCCTGAACATGCATGAATAAAAATGCATTTACGTAAGCAGTTACCACTTTCACATTGCATGGATTTGAAATGCTCCGCTTGCACTTTTGAACCCTTTAAACGTTTAGCCCAAGACTTTTAAGTATTTTCACTGTTTGATGATATTGGTTCATTCCCCTCCTCCAATTTCATTCAACTAGACCGGTTGGATTAATGGCAAATTCACTTTTTGGTTCTCATGCATTGTCATGATATCCTAGCATTTGGATTAGTGGTACCTGAAGGTATATGCACGTTATACGTGGTGTGTGCCATTAAGGCACGGGCAACCTAAGTACATGCCTAGGCCCAATTCGTGGCGGGAGGGGGAACCTCATGTCCGGCTGGTCTAGTTCAGATACTGGTGCAGGAGCAGGACCCATGGCAGCAGCTAGGAGGAACAGAACTGGCTGCTCCACTGCACTCACAGGTTTGGCCCCATGGACCCTTTGTCATGACAGGGGGTGGGGCAGGGCCATGACTGAATAAGTGGCAGTGACCTGGAGCACAGGGTAGCAGTGCTGCTCAGGCGTTGGGGACAGCAGGGTCAAACCTCACTGATCAGTGCTACTCCTCACTGCCCTGCGGCCAGCTCCTGCCCCAGGGCTCCCCCAGGGGCCTACCTGGCCTCATCCTGCTTCCAGCAGCCCTTGTCCCCTCTGCTCTGCCCACAGGACTCACTCAGTGACAGCCTCAAGACCTGCTACAAGTGTGGGGAGCTGCAGTGAGTGTCCCACTGGGAGACCAAGTGAAGCATTTCTGGGGGACCCTCCGGTTTGGATCACCATTGTTTCAGGGAGAATGTTTCAATCTGATCCACCAGCTGCCAAAAAAACGGACGAAAAAAATAATAATAATAATTTACTTGAGTCAGAGTGAGGCAGAATATAGTGAAAAGCATCTTTAGAAGAGACACTGTGTCTACTTGCGTTGAGGCTAGGCCCTTCTGGCAAATTTCTGATACTCAGGCAGAGCTCATTTCTATCCTAGCTCAAGTGCTATCCAGGTCAAAGACCTGCCACAACCTGCCATAAAAGACAAAAAACACATTGATAGGAAATGTGTTTCTCCGTGCCCCATCCCAATTTATTTTTATGAGTAAACATCTCTGAATTAAGACATACTGTCTTCAAAGATCCCTTTTATGTCCCAAAGGTAACAGTTTAAGTGATCTTATAACAGCCGTTACTTTTCTTTACAATGAGCCACGCACATGAACTCAATGTCTGGAACTTTCATTTTGCTATATATATTTTTAGTGACCAGATATAAATCTGGCTGGTTTCGCATGCCAGTGGCTCTATGGCCAATTGCTGGTCTTGGCTCTTAACTCAGATGCTGAGACACTGCTTTAGCTGGTACTAAAATCAAATGAAACATGCAGATTTGCATAAACTCTTTTTTACAGTTTGCTCTTACACAACTGATGTGGCGGCATGCCCCGATCTAAGGAACAGAGATGCAAATACATTTTACTCATTCAGCCAGTTCAAATCTATTTTAAAAGGCACTGCCCCAGCTGCCTTTTGAATATAGGGCCTTACAATAAGGATATTTTTAAGGGTAACTTGGTAATAAACAGTGAAAGTTCCTCAGGAATCCTTTGAAGAAAAATGTCTCTCTTGCCCTATAGATTCAACAAGATCAGACAACAGTGGCTTTCACTCCCATCCCGTTGATTATAGTGTTGGTTTGCGGCATGCTGTGGGCTCAAAGGGAAGAGAGGATGGAGTAAAGTTCCCTCTCAACCTTTCATCCCCAGCCACTGATTTTCTTTCTCAGTCACCTCAGCCCTCAGACTTTCACCCCTCTCTCAAAGCAGTAGCCATAGTCCATGCCCTCACGTTACGGCAGCAGTTTTCGTGCCTAAACTAGGAACTCAGATGAAACCACGAAGTTTTGCCTGGTTTGGGGTTGAAGTCCTGGAGCTCTGTGTGGTTTTCACCCAAAACTATATGTTCATCCAGATTTGTCCAGAACCTCAGTAAACCATTTGATGAACCAGGCCCAAATATTAGGTATGTAATGAAGCTACCAAACTAGTCAAATTTGGTTCTTTTCAGGTTTCAAGATGAAAGGTTCTCACAACTATTAACACAACATCCCACATTCTCCAGCTGAGTTTCCTGGACATGATCTGCTAAGAAATCTACACTTTATGGAGTATTGTAAACACTCTGAATACAACAGATGTCTATACATCTTCCTAAGCATTCACTTTGCTTCCGATGTTAAAAATGCCAGTGTCATATGAATTATAGATTATTAGCCTGAACCACACTAATCTGTTTTATAGGGCCCTTAAGCCTGGCATGTTGACAAGTCAAAAATATGAATGAGGTGACCCTCTTAATACATCCCTCTGAGGTAAGGAAATACTATTCTCATTATACAAACTAGGAACTGAAATAGAGAAATCAAATGCCCTGCCCAAAATCACAGAGGAAGTTTGGGTCAGAAAGAGAAACTGAAAGCAGATCCCTCAAGTCCCAGTCCAGCGTCTTAACAGAGATAATAAAATAAGACTAAGCAAGGACAGTATGCTGCCTTCACAAAACCAGTTTCTCAAAAGCAGATGAATCTGCCTGGAATACATAATAATTCCTCTCATTAAAACCAGACTTAAATAAATGTATAAAGTCATCACCTTTGTGTTTCTATATTGTTACATTCACCTGCTGCTCCTAACACCTCAGAAATTGCATCATCAACTCTAATTACAGTCTGACACGGAAGAAATTTACTTCTGTGCCAATTTCAAGTCTAAGAACAAGGCACCTTGATGCGTTCCTGCTTGCATGTGAAATGAAGGAAAGATTAGCAGTGCCTGCCCTTCAGTGCCAGGCATGAACTGTTCACTGAATAGACAGCACTGAAATCCAAACCAGCAAGAACACAGAAAATGATTCAATTGCTCAATTTCACTTGCTACTGTTGCCCTATTTCATAAAACAACAAGAAGCAGCAACAAAGCCAGGTCAACTGGTGAACCCTGAACGAAGCAACAGAGCAGCAAGGCACTCCCACTCTCAGAAAGTGTCTCAGTTGGATAAAATCTAAACAGGCCTTGACACTTCAAATTCAGTCAGAATAGTCTTGGGTCTTTTAAACACTCGACTCTGGCAACAATTAATTAGCTGCAAAAGTATCTATAGTCTGGTTGAAACTTTAAATGAAATATTTGCTGGACTAATCCTTGGAGTAGCACATAGAGGGTAAGGGCTATGGGTTTATATAGCCTCCATTGGATGGTCTTCGGGAAAACGTAGACATTTGAACTTTTATATTGGTGCAACGAACATTATCAAAACATTGACTTTAACTGTTTACTTAGAAATGCATCTGCTGTGAGCTGCGATTCTTGGACCCTTTTCAGAATTAGGAGCAAATCCATATGGGAGACGAGAGCAAGGCTTTCTGGATGAAGTGTCATGGACCCCAACACTCAACTCCTAGTTTTTATTATTTTATTTTATTTAAGTTTGGATGTTAGAGGCAGGAAATATAAATATCTTATTTGGAGAAGCTCTGTTTGTATTTCCCCAGAGCTGACAGTATAATCAATGGGGTATAATCCATTAGGTTTCAGATTCTTGGAGGAGGAAAAAACTAAAAGAACAGAAAAGAAGGCAAAAGAAAAGAAAAAGGAAAAAAACAGACATTTTGACTAGACCTGTGGGAAATGCAGAGATTCAGTTCAGGGTGGTTTGTGGCAAACCTTTTTGGTTTGAGTTCATGTGGGTTTAAACCCTGTAATTTTTTAATTTTACTTTTGGGTTCAGAGCTCAAACTAAAGCTCAATCTCATCCACCAAGTTTTGCCTGATTTCCACCCAAACCCATTATCAGATTTGCTTGAAAGTTAATCCAGGACCCCTTGAAACAGTTCCTAAGCTTATGATTTTTAATACACCTCTACCCCGATATAACGTGACCCGATATAACACGAATTCCGATATACCGCGGTAAAACAGCGCTCCGGGGGGAGGGAGGGGCGGCGAGGCTGCACGCTCTGGTGGATCAAAGCAAGTTCAATGTAACGCGGTTTCACCTATAAGACGGTAAGATTTTTTGGCTCCCGACAGCGTTATATCGGGGTAGAGGTGTAATCCCAAACCCAGGTGAGCTTTCTAATTTAAATTTAGAGCCTGCATGCTTTTTTCCTCTACTCTAAGATGTTAACCAACAATCTTGCTTTGAGGCTTAGCCTCGGTAGTCATAGTTAAGGATGGAGAACTCATTCTGCCAAATTTAGAACCTACTCAACATTGACGGGATCTTATCCTGTGTGATTTGTCCAAGGTCACACAGTTGCACAGTCTCAGGAATACTGTCCTGACTTCCAGGGCCCTAGCCATTGGACAGACTGAGTTCTGCTCTGTTACATTTTTAATTTGGTCATCATGGGAGTGGGACAAGAATTACTGTACTTTCAACAAAGAACGTTTGCTGTGTTTATAGAACATGATCTTCATTTCCTGTAGATCAAAGTGTATCTTTAAAAATTAAAAAGAAAAACATTTTTCCAAAAAAAAGAAATTTAGGGGAATTTCTTGTTGCAAAAGCCACACTTAAAAGTACCATGCTATATCAGAACAGAAATCAGAAACAACTTTCCTCTCCCCAATACCCACCTTATTGGTTACTCTCATGCACATCTTTGACTAGACCTGAAGCTCTTCAGAGCAGGTACATCTGTAGATTTGTTCAAAATGCTGAAACAACACTATAATAAATGTTAATTTACTGGGGCCATTACGGAGAGGGAGGAGCATTCGCTAATGGATTAAGCAAAGGATGGAGCAGGGAAACCTAGCTTTGCCACTAACTCAACATGGGGCCTTCGTCAGGGCACTTTGACTCAGTATTTTCAGCTGTAAAATGAGGATAATATCTACCTATGCCTCACAGGGGTGCCAAGATGATCAGTTACTGTTAGGGTGACTAGACAGCAAATGTGAAAAATCGGGACAGGGGTGAGGGGTAAGAAAAAGACTCAAAAATCAGGACTGTCCCTATAAAATCGGGACATCTGATCACCCTAGTTACTGTTTGCAAAGCATATCTACAATGCTATGGAATTTACTGTAATACAAATAATAATAGCACCTACAGATCCTCAAGTGGGGCCAGGCCCCATTTTGCCAGGTGCTATAAAAAGAAATGCTAAAACTGTCCCTGCCTAGAAGAGCTTGCAGTCAAAATAGATTAAAGTACTATTAATTTTGATTACTGTAGAACATTATAATGCTCTAACACTGACAAAGGATAATATTTAGCATTTCTATAGAACTATACATTTTCAGAGTGCTGCAGATAAGTAAAGCGTTTATATTCAACACTGCTATGAGGTGGGGAAATATTTTCCCCATTTTAGAGACCCGTATAATGAGTGTTGAGATTTGACCAAGTCTACACAGCACATCAGCGACTGAGGAGTAGGGAGTCTAGTGGCTAGGGTACTAGCCTAGGACTCAGGAGAGCTAGGTTCAGTTCCCTGCTCCACCACAGACTTCCTGTGTGACCTAAGGCAACTCACGTAGGGGGAAATTTTCAAAGGCACAAGTGGCAGTTAGGTGCCTAACTCCCATTAACTTTCAATAGGAGCTCGGCTTCTAACTGCCATTGAAAAAAAATCTCATCTCTAGTCTTTCTGCACTTCAGTTCCCTGCCTGTAAAATAGAGACAATACCCCTCCCTACCTCGGAGGGGTTTTGAGGTGCAAGGATAAGTACATTAAAGAGTCAGAGGGGCTCAGATACTATTGTAACAGGGACCAAATAAGTACTTAAGACAGGCAAACAGAGGTAGGAAAAGAGCTCACCGAACCCACTAAACCACATCACTTGGGGTCTTAAAATAAAATATCAGATCAGTGTCAAGCAATGGGGAGAAATACACCATCTTTGTTCTATTCACACAAGCCATCCGCTTTCTTACTACACTCACCGTCACACACAATTGTGAAAGCACAATTGGTCTCATTTCCGGGTCTGCAACTTAAGGAGGAGGCAATGACAAAGTCTTCCTTCCCTCCGAGGCGCATGGCTGTCTTTTCAAGGCACTGCAGCCATTCTTTAAGGAGTGCCAGGAATACGAGTCCCATTTCTTGGTGCTGGGATTGGATGCACGGCATTTTAAAGAACATTTTTCTCTGCCACTTGCCTGACCCCAGGAGCAGTCCCACCGCTCTGCAAAGGCAGCTGTGGAATGCTCTACCAAACCCTATCAATTATTCAGTGTCAAAAGGAAGACTTAATCTGTGTGATAAAAGAATGGATTTTATCCAAGGCTTGTTCTCTTTAAAGTGATTTACACAACTAGCCTCTCCACTTGCTTGCATTAATGTAATTATTTACTTTTGCATTAATAGCCTGCCTGCACTTGGGCTATTTTAGGAGTCTTTTGTAGCCTTTAGAATTTACTATTTTTTCACGCTCTATTTAGTGGTGGCTCTAAATTGCTTGGCTTTTTGAAATGATTGCTAAAATACTGAGCTCAGACTGGTGTAAATCTGGAGTAACTTCATGGAAGTAATTCCACTGATTCTATATTTATACCATAACACATAATTTGATATTTTGACTTTAACATCTGGGGTGGGAGTTCAGATTTCTGTTCAAATCCAGCAAGTGGTGCTTTCATATTGTTTTGGTTGGCTATGATAAAGAGCATTACAACATTCACCTTATGGCAATAAAATAAAAAAAGCTACTAGAACAATGAATTTCACAAAGAATGCAATGTTCTAGCTGATGCAGTTTGTTGAAAGTCATGCTGCTGTTCTACTATTCCCAGTAACTTCATGCCAGGTTTAAAACAGGGAAGGCTGCCTCAGCTATCAAACATGGACTTTAACCTCTTTGAGGACAGCGAGGCTTTACTTCATCACAGTACAAAAGGAGGAGAAGGATGGTGGTCTAGGAACCAGATCTTAGGATTCCAGGGCGCCATTCCTTGCTCTGCCACGCGGTGTGTGATCTTGGGCAAAACACTTAGGCCCAGATCATCAAAGGCGTTTAGACACCTAACTCCCATCAATTGATTTCAATGGGAATTAGACACCTGAATATCCTTTGGGGATCTGAACGTTAGTCTTTGTTCCTCAGTTTGCCAGTTGTAAAAGTGGGAATAATAGTCCGTCCCTACCTCACAAATGGGTTACAGGGATAAACACACTAATGGTTGTGAGGCCATATAAACCCCACAGGTGGAAAGGAATCCCCAGTAGTCCATGCCTTATGATGCAGCAAAGAGCATGTGACAGTTGCACAGAGGTAAGTACATTGTAGCATTTCTTTGGGGGGTAGGCGGTTGTCCTCGATCCTGTGATGCATCATGAAAACAAAAGGAAGCATTCATGTAGTGCTTTTCATCCGTAATGTGCTTTCAAAACATTAAATAATCCTCCCAGCAACCTGTCAGACAGGCATCATGATGCCCATTTTATCAGTGGAGAAATTAAGTGTGAGACTGATGAGTCCAGGTTCTAGTCCCAGGTTTGCCAACAGTGATTTTATCTCTCCAGGCCTCAGTTTCTTCATCTATACAGTGAGGGTGACAATACTTAAGCCTCACAGTATCACTGTGAGTTAAATAATTCATTAATGTTTGTAAGAATCCTGGAACACTCAAACAGAGGGTGGTGTCGATTGCAAGGTATTAACAACTATAGGGATATTATTAGAGCATAAAAAAGTCACTTTAGGAAAGCGCTGGGGCATCCACATTACATTACCCGCTGCTGTGTGTTCATATTAGTGTACAAATGACCTAGAATTGGAGTTTGCCATTACTGACACGGCTCATACTAAGACAGCAGAATCTGCTGAAAGGAACAGAGTATAGGTCTGAATTGGGTCTATGAAAAATAAGTAGGGCTGTCAAGCGATTAAAAAAAATTAATCATGATTAATTGCACTGTTAAATAATAATAGAATACCATTTATTTAAATATTTTCTACATTTTCAAATATATTGATTTTAATTACAACACAGAATACAAAGTCTACAGTGCTCACTTTATATTTATTTTTGATTACAAATATTTGTGCTGTAAAAAACAAAAATAGTATTTTTCAATTCACCTCATGTAAGTACTGTAGTGCAATCACTTTATCATGAAAGTTGAACTTACAAATGTAGATTTATGTACAAAAAAACTGCATTCAACAATAAAACGATGTAAAACTTTAGAGCCTACAAGTCCACTCAGTCCTACTTCTTGTTCAGCCAGTCACTTAGACAAACAAGTTTGTTTACATTTGCAGAAGATAATGCTGCCCGCTTCTTGTTTACAATGTCACCTGAAAGTGAGAACAGGCATTTGTATGGCACTTTTGTAGCCAGCCAGCGTTGCAAAATATTTACATGCCAGATGCTGTAAAGTTTCATATGTACCTAAACGTAAATAAACGCATTATTTTTTTAACGAGTGTCATCAGCATGGAAGCATGTCCTCTGCAATGGTGGCCGAAGCATGAGAGGCATACGAATGTTTAGCATATCTGGCAAGTAAATACCCTGCAATGCTGGCTAGAAAAGAGCCATGGGAAAGCCTGTTCTCACTTTCAGGTGACATTGTAAATAAGAAGCGGGCAGCATTATCTCCCGTAAATGTAAACAAATTTGTTTCTCTTAGCGATTGGCTGAACAACAAGTAGGACTGAGTGGACTTGTGGGCTCTAAAGTTTTACATTGTTTTGTTTTTGAGTGCAGTTATGTAACAACAACAAAAAATCTACATTTGTAAGTTGCACTTTCACAATAAAGAGATTGCATTATGTGGGTGAATTGAAAAATACTATTTCTTTTGTTTATCATTTTTACAGTCCAAATATTTGTAATAAAAATAATATAAAGTGAACACTGTACACTTTGTATTGTGTTCTAACTGAAATCAATATATTTGAAAATGTAGAAAATCATCCAAAAATAGTTAATAAATTTCAATTGGTATTCTATTGTTTAACAGTGCGATTAAAATTGCGATTAATTGCAATTATTTTTTTTTAGTTAATTGCATGAGTTAACTGCGATTAACCGACTGCCCTAAAAATAAGATTGTAGTGTTGCCTGCTGGAACTAGCCTTTGGAAGCCATGAAACAATATGTGCAGCACCCAAATGCAAACACCTCTTAGGTTGCACTTTGTTATTAACAGCACCAGCACCACTGTGCAACAATATCAAACATGTATGTGAAGAATGACTTTACAGTTAAACCCATCAAAGTGTTTGAAGTTGGCCTGAGATACTGAAAGGATTAAGGATTAAGAGTCTATCCTGATGTGCCTTGGCATCTTTAATTAACAGAATTGATCAGAAATTTAGTTCATCCTACAGTTAAATCTGCAAATTAAAGGGATATTCTTAAACATTTATATTATGGTAGTGGCCAAATCAGGGTTTCATGGTGCTATACAAACTTACTGTAAAGACAGTCCTTGCCCCAAAGAGCTTACAGTCTAAAAGACAAAACATAACCAGCAGATAGAAGCAAACAAGCAGGTGAGGGTGAGTGGCAGGGAAAAATGGGTCAGCAAAATACCTCTTGTCAATTCTTGATCAACTGGGAGCAGTGGTCACAACCTTGCCACCTGTACAGCAGTTATCCTTGGGCTACCATTTCTCACTGCATTATGGAAAAATCGACTTTGGAGGAGGGACTTGAAGGAGGATAATGTGGTGGCTTAGAGATTTTGATTGGGAGTTTTTTCCACTCATAAGGGGTGGAATAGGGGGAGAGTGCAAGAGTGCTTGTCAGAGAAGCAGAGAATTGGGCAAGTGAGCTGGACGTGACTGGCACAGTGAAGGCACCTGAAAACCTCCATTAGTGCAAGATCATGCTCATAATAAAGAGAAAAATTCTGATTTTGTAGAATTGTGTTTTTCTACTACTGCAAATATACAGTCTCCTCACTTTGAGCAACTGCCATCCCCTGGGTTTGCTGGGACACCATTCTGTGTCCCACAGTATGTTTTTCCTCCACTGATAGTATAACCTCCATCCCACAAAAGAGTTGGCAGGCCTGATGCTGATTCCCTGAAAGCCATTGTGTTGCATCATCTGGTCATCTGCCTGCTACCTGCCCTTCCCACCTGTAGTGTCTCACACAATGGAAACAAGTAAGCCAGTCTACCAGACAGGCTGCATCACAGCCTAGCTGCATGGAGAGATCTCACACTGTGTTTCAAAATGAAAGGCGTTTGAGGCCATTCTTTTCAGACACACATCATAGGGAAATGCAGCTAACTTTAATGCTGGCTGTTGAAGCCACCAGTGCTGCTTGGCCTACTACTTAAACCCTTAAATGCTGAGAACAACGGAAATGATAAGAGAAGAGACTTTTAGCAAGGTCACAGGGATTCCTGCTTAGCATGCACAGCCGCATCGTGGGCAATGTGGCTGTAAGACGCTCCTCGTCTCCTTGACTTGTTTGTGTATCAGCTAAAGCACTTTGCACCTGGGGAACGGCTTCACGAGTTGTAGGCATGGTTCGTGACTGCTTGCCAGCACACCATTCACAAACTGCTGATCAAACGGTAGCTGGCAAAAATAATATGGGATAGTGGGGGTTTTGACCTCATGTATCTTAACCATGGATGCTTCTAGTGCCTTGCAAACAGCGGGCTTCAGGTGAACAACATGGAGTGAAATATGCAGCTAATCACAAGCATGATATTTTAGGAACAAAGACTGCCTGGTCTAAGTATCTGAAACCCTTGGAGATCCCAAGAGGAGTCCACTGTAAGCCATCAAGTGACAACAAGACCTTTTCATTTAAAGGGCTTTACAGAACTGACATTTTAGGAGGCAAGTAAAACCATGGGTCATTCCGCCTGTTATTGGTATTACTGTGGTACCTAGAGGTCCCAAGCAAGGTATGGAATCCATTGTGGTAGGCAACCTCCATACACACAGCAGAAGACAGTCCCTGCCATGGAAAGCTTACAGTCTAAATAATAGGACTCTTCCATTCCTCCAGTTTCAGTAGCTGCCACTTTCTGCCCTGAACAGCAGAACCAGGAGGTTAGATTAATTGCATCATTTGCAAAGTTTTGAAGACATTCACAACACATCAATAGACAGCAGCATGACCAAGAATATGTCAGTGCCTCATATTCCTCTTCCTGGAAAAATTGGACAAAGGAACGAAGAATAGTCTTTAGAAGAGATCCCTGCCCTGGCAGGGTGGATAGAGTTGATGATCTAATAGGGCGTTTGTTTTTAATTTCTTACATTCTCAGGAACACACACACCATTATTTATTTTGCTGAGGTCTTCTGGGACTTCTCCATTTCCTCCTCCACATGTACATAGACTTCCCATACTCCAATACTGAGTAAGATGAGCTGCACATGGACTCCTTGCCAGTGCCACTCTTGTGTTGCTTAGAAAAGATTTCTGCAGAGCACTGGGCGGGGCTTCTTGCCTCTCTCATCTGCCTACTGAAAGTGCTACTTCTCCAGTGGTCCGCATTCCTGCCAACCCACAAATTAAGTGCCCAAATTTGGTACCAAACTGATCCTTAGCAGAGCAGCCCACCATTCTACCCTTACAGTACATATGAGGGTGAGGGGTTGAATTTCATCAGTTGAGGCACTAACATTAAAAGGAGTATTACCTACTGGGAAAAGTGCATGCTGTTACCTACAGGTTCTCCAGTTTGGTTTTCCCATGTTTACGCCAAATGACTTGTTGGACTTCGTATGCAAAGAATTCCCATAGATCAGAGGCAGTCAGACCTGTGTAGCTAACATAAAATAAATTACCACCCTATGATAAATGGTTCTATTAGCAATCCAGATTGTTAAACTCAGATAGAATAGAACGGAGGGAGCACTGCCCCATTCATTCTCCCTCCGGCAGATACCGAGTTGTAAATAGGTTATTTTGTGTGTAAATAACGCATTAAAACTCAGCATTAGCCATGTCTTTTGATAGAGAGGAAATTGGTCCAAATAAATAATCCCAGACAGGAATGTAAAGTAAACCAGATTTAATAGTGCATGCCTGCTGCAGCCGTGTTAAACATGACTAAAATGATAAACCCCAGAATATACTAATAGTAAACTTTGCTCTGACATCAAAGTAATGAGGCTGTATTTTTACCCAGCTTTGGAAATGTTAAAATTAGTCTTGACAGAGTCAGACATCAGAAAAGTGTTTCAGACATAAACACCATCAATTTAGGAACTTGGTGTTTGTGTCATGGGGGGGAGGGGGAGAAAAGGGGCAGAGAGAGAAAGTTCTATCCTGGGACTCGTTAACAGCAGGCAGTTAGCGCTTCCTAGGACTTTTATTTAATTTTTGGTTTAGGGTCAGAAGCGAAACCCTCCCCCCAGTATCTCAACATTTTTTTTAAAATGACATTATTTATATTATAACAGCCTCTGTAAGGCCCCACCGTGCTAGGTACTGGCCATACACATAGTAAAAGAGATAGTCCCTGTGCCCTTGAAGGCGAAGAGACAAATCTGCTCTTGAAGACACGAGTTGAACTCCATAAGCCACGTGCAGAGTTTGCCCTTTGCCCCGAAATGCAATACAGACTACAATTTGCAGAAGAGTTTTCTAAAGGTGGGTGTTTTAAGTTGTGCTCCCCATATTTCAGGCACCGAAAAAAATCAGACCACTTTTGCAAAACTGGCTGCATATAACTCGTAAATATCACCATTAATAACCCCGGCTCCCCACCAAACACACACTTATTGAAATTGAAAAGGGGTGTTAACTCCTTTGCCAGAATGATTTATGGAAAAAACTGAACATTAGGAGAGTCTTCCCTGATGTCATTTCTGCAAGGTCAATTTCTGAGCAGCTGATCAATGAATTACTATAAAAAAAAAGGCAAAGAAGATCTCTCTAGTGTCAGCTTTAGGAGACTAAAATATGAGATGCAGATTGTTAATCTGAAGGAACTCTTCTACTCTGACAGCATCAACAACGCCAATCTTTCTTTCTACAGCCATAACTTAATCTGTTTAAGGCCACAGCCGACATTTGGAAGGGGACAAATATTCAGAATAAGTGAAGTAGAAATGGAGATCGGACAAGTTACAAAAATACAGTAAAGCAAGGAGGGTTCTTAAATCAGTTTGTTAATATATTTGATTTATTGCTTCACTTTATTGGGTCTTAATAAGAAGTAAACCCTTGTGATTCTATGCAGATTCTACAAGGAAAAAAGCTATGATAGGAGAAACATAGCTCAGTAGCTTTTGATCTAATACAAAAGTGACTCAGTAGAATCTGAAAGAACAGGAAGTGTATTGTAGAATATGCTTGTCTGGTTCTGGAGAAGACATTCCTGAGTTGCAATGCTAGCAGTGCCTTGTTGCTACTTTATGACATGCTAATATGAAGAAAATAACCCATATAGCACCTAGGAGCCATCAAATAAGATAGTAATAATAATGTAATCAATACCATCAAAAGTTAATGCTGGATGAGACATGTAGACATGAGACATGTAGTGGCCTCAACACAGGTTTGGAAGCCAAAAACTCCCAAATTTTTAACCTGGCTCTAACATTGACACATACCCCCTCCTACACTCCCTACTTCCTGCCAACATGGCATTATGCAACTTATTTAACCTATTTGCCTCCATTTTCCCTTTTGTAAAATGGGAGTATAAAATAAACACCAACCTTATATTCCTCTGAGTAATGAGTTAATGTCTGTTAAGAGCTTTGAGGATGAAAATTGCTATGCAAGTGCTAATATTATTATGTAGACATAGGAAGTCAATATGTATCCTTTCAGTTATGAACTGCTAATCCCTAGCTTACACTTAGCTACTTTTGCAACATATCTGAAGCATCCTGATTCATTTCACGTGTGTGTGTGTGTGTGTGTGTGTGTGTGTGTGTGTGTGTACACACTTCCCCAGTCTTTTGGGGAGCTTTTCCATTTCAGAAGCACTAATTTCATTCTAATCAGATTTCAAAGAAAGGTCTTCAAAAAAGAAAACAACAGTCATATTCTTCGTACATTTCATTGGCTAGTATCAGATCTGGAGTACACTTTACTGCTAGCCATGTTAGATAATTTATTAGCTTTTCTTCTCACAGTATGATATAGATTTTGCTTTTTACATCTCATTACAAAATGCTTTCATCACACTTCTCCTGACATCTTCAAACAATCTTCTTCTTCCTTTTCCACTTCATTTTATTAAGATGAGAAATGTTGAGCTTGTAAATCATTCATTCCAGGGTAGATAGCACAGTGCTAATATGAAACATGTCATATGCATAAAAAGAATCAAGGCTCCAGTATGAGATCAAAAGGGTCAAGACCATCAAGTCTTGGGGCCAGATTCTAGTCTCAGTACACTTGTGTAAATCTGGAGTTACTCCAGATTTAGGCCCCAATTTGGGACAGCATCCCTATTCAGAATAGCACCCAAGCATGTTTTGAACTTTAGCACATGCTTGAGCTTCATTCACATGAATGGGACTTTAGAGTGTGACAAAGTTAAGAATGTGTTTAGTTGCTGTTCTGAACAGGGATGGTCATAAGCAGATGCTTGAATCCTAAATCATGACCTTATGCTAGTTTAACAGAGGTCAGAAGTTACCTCTTGATGGCAGATTTCCAGGAATTATGTAATTTTTGTCCCTAATTTAATCAATTCTGCAAATTTTCCATTCTGCAAATGTAAAAAGTTAAAGTTAACTAGAAAACTAGATCCAAACTCACTCCAAAAATTTGGATTTTGCTCCAGAACCTAATTTCACAGCTCAGGCTCATCTCCAAAGTAGTACCTTGGTAAAAGGTTTTCTGGGGTTTTTAACAGACACTTCTTTTATTGACAAGATTTATATAATAGGTGAACAGCTCCAACGTCTTATGTTCCAAGAGCAGTTTCCTTTGTCTGTACTTGGGAAGCTTTCACAGAAAATACTAGTATGTTTCTTAGACCTAGCCAGAGTTTTGGAAAGAATGTATTGGTAAAACACAGATACACAGAACTTGTGCTGGAAAGGACTGGGGTCATGGTTCTGCAAACTGAAAACAAGACTAAGTTACCTAGTGGTGCAGGAATCAGAGAAACCCATAGAATAATTTTACTGCCATCTTGAGATGAGAAATTACTATGTATTTAAGGAAGGGGAGGAGAGGGAATCATTTTGAGGTAGAATCTGGCTAGCAATAAGGTATATTTTTCAGAGAAAAAAAGAAGCATAAGAAGTTTATACAGCTGGGGATGCCACTTGTCACATTCCAAATGGGAGAGTCCCTTCTAAATTTGTCTCTCTGTGCCCTACTGAGAAAGGCCTTTCTGTCCCTGTCCTCAAAAAGAACAGTGGGATGTTCACCCAACCTACGTACCATCCCTAGCGTTCCTCTTCTGCACCTGCTACAAGAAAATATCAGCAAGCTCAAAGCTAGCTTCCCATTCTAACATTCAGAGCTGGGATACATGAGGTCATTCAGGAGATAGATGCAGTTCAACTGACTTGATGAAAAGGAGATACAGTACAACAGGGTTTGTTTTAAAGGAATTTGTTCCTAATAGGCACTGTATCATTTCCTTAATAGAGCTTAACTCTGAAGATCACTCCTAGAGTTGGTTCCCATATTTAATTTGGGGTCCAAATATTGACTGTGAAAACACAGAACTGGACATCATGAGGCCCTACCACAATATTGACGTACATCTCCAGGGGGACAAATTTGCCACATCCCATGGAGGTGTTTAGATGGTACTGCCCACCGAAACCCCACGCCCCAGTCTTGTTAGAGTAACAGAGCCCTCTTAAAATTGTCACCACACCAAAAGGTTATTCACTTCTGTAAGTCCAAATGCTGCCCTTTGCAGGCCTACTGGGACCTGGAGGCAGCTCGTCTCCAGGGTACAAGTGAGATTCTCCTTGAGCTGAAGACCCCACTCAAAGAGGTTCCACTCCTTTTACCTCCATCTTTAACAACTGACAGCTGACTGACAGTGGTTGCCTTCCCATGTGGTAGGGCTCCCCTGCAACCCCTTTGATCTGGGAAGGAGTTGATTAACACTTTCTTCCCTGTGCTGGGGAGTAGAGCAGGAAAGGGAGCAAGGTATGTACATTCCATATCAATCTTAACTCGCTTCTTCCATCATCAACATTTGAAGGTCTGATCCTGCTTCCACTGGACTCTGTGAGAGTTTTACCATTAACTTCAATGGCAAGAGGATCAAACCCTTAGCATTTTCACTAAGTGGAGGAAAAGAAATCAAATTCTGGATTATCCCTGATGTAACAGAAATATTGAGAAACTAGAAGAAGTTTCTTTACTTGTATGTCCTCTTGCACAGAATTTAGAATGAAGTATCAGCAGTGAACAACCAGAAATGAGATAGTAGTCTTTTTAACTCATTAGAAAAAAAAAATCAAAGCAGATGCAAGAAATATAGATTTTCTACTACAATGATAACACAAAATGTACTTGGCTCTACCAAACCTAGTAAGTGACATTTTAATTTCCACGTGGCTAAGTGTTAGAAAAAATGCTGCATATATCATAGGAAACCAGGCGTCAGTGGGATCAGTGACTGCTTGTCAGAATTTTCTAACGATGATGTTTAATTCAGATTTAGTTTAACAAGAATGGAGTCCTCCTGTCTTCTGACCCCCAAATCTGAATTGGTCACGCGTCATGGTGGGTCACCATGGTACAATAACCCGTTGCATGCTACACCATGACACAGAGCCGGCAAATTGTCAGCTTACAGTTCCTGTGAGACCTTCTAAGGCCAGGAACCCCAATGAATTCAGCACGTTCACATGAGAACGAATGCCACCGTTCTTATTCAAGTCTAACAGTCTAATGAAAAACACGCCTGCTGCTTTCAAAGTGTGGAAAACATAAAGTACCTCCTTGTGCTGCTGCTGCTAAGGGAGCAGGTTTCTTCCCCGTCTCAGGAAAGCCATTCCCCTCCAGAATTGCACCTTTCCCTTCTTTCTTCCCAGCAGCAGTTGAATTGGAAGTTTCCATCTTAGATGCGCATATTCCAGCTCAGGAACCCTAAGGAACACAAACCAAAAACACATTGCTGTCACTTCTTGAACAAAAGAAGCAAAATGAGCCCCAGGAGGGAGAGCCCAATACATCATCACAATCCAAAAGCAAATTTAAAACAACAACAAAGATCTCCTAAGTTTCTTTCCCTGGCAGCCTGGCTGCTATAATTATAACCAGAAAGGGCTTGGCTCTGCAAAGTGCTGAGTGCTCTCAATTCCCATTGATGTCATGGGAGCTGACGAGGCTCAGGACCTCAAAGGATCAGGCCCATTTTTTTAATTAAAAGTTTTGACTGGACTTTATTTTGTGGGTTAGTATACAGTCAATCCAAAGAGGTGAACCTTTGTGCTCAGTTACTCCCCACCCCCACACTATTTTTCAACCTGCTCGAATGATAATAAACAATAGGTACTCGAGACCCTATGCAACACTCAGGCAAAACTTCCATTGATTCTTGTCTGTTCAATTTGGGTTCTTATTTCATGCCCAAAGTCATACCTGAGAATCAAATTTTTTCCTGAGTAAGGAGTGCGGAATTATGCAACTTAAGCCGCATCTTAAAGTACTGGATTTCAAGCATAAGTGTATCTTTATTCATATCTGTAAGACCCCACTCCCATCCTTCCAAAACACTGGTTCTGTGTGAGAAAGAAAGGCTAATCCAATACAATCCTAAAGTGGGTTTCCCCTAGAGGCCCCAGCACATTTTCATTTCTGGTCCCCGTCCACATTAATATAGCTGAAGGCTTCCTAGTTTTATTTGAGACATGTCTATATAGTTCCTACTTTGGGAAAGGTGGAGGTGGGAGATACTGAAACCATTTGGTGCCTCCGTATTACTGGCCCTTCACTCAGGTCTTGAGAGAAATCACAGCAAGATCCCTCTTACATTTTTAATTGTAGTTTGTGTAAATTATCCAGCCTCAAAAATTTGCTGGAATACACAGGCTGCTTCGGTTACAGGAATTAACTGTATCAGCCAGAAAACTTCTGGGAAAGCGTGAGAGAACTTTTGGGTTGGAGTCAGTTTCACTGTAACAGCATCACTTCACATTTTCTTCACTTTACATTGCGAGTAAAGATTTACAGAGTCCTGAACAGCTTTCATTAAAGAAAGAGTCCACATGCCTTGCAAACTTTTCTCTGTATAAAGATTCCAGGAACTCCCATTTGTTTTGTCTGATACATTTTACCCTTTCCTTGGCTGTAACCCAGATGTGAGCTCTTTGTTTCCCTTGCTACCCTGATGATTTTATTTTTATTTTAATGTTTTTATACCTTTAAAAAAATTAAAGAAAAAAATGTTCTCTCTCCTCTTGGATTAGTTTACTGTATTATAATGATTCTTATTATTTGTATTATTGTAGCACCTTGGAGCTTCGGTCATGGACCTGGACCCCACTGGGCTTATTGCTAGCGCTTTTTTCACTGAGTTGCTTTCTGAGGCTTTGTCTACACTAGCATTTTTGTTGGTCGGGGTGTGAAAAAAAACACCTCCCTGACCAACGTAAGTTTTACCAACAAAAGCACCGGTGTGGACAGCGCTATATCATTGGGAGATGCCAACATAGCTACTGCCACTTGTTGGGGGTGGTTTAATTATGTGGATGGGAGAGCTCTCTCCCATTGGCATACAGCAGCTATACGGGAGACCTTACAGCAGCACAGCTGCAGAGGTACAACTGTGCCACTGTAGGTGTGTAGTGTAGACATAGCCTAAGGCCCCGATTCAGTGAAGCATCCCTAACTCAGAAAGGGCACTTAAGCATGTGGTTAACGATAATACTCACTTAAGTCCCATTGAAGTCACTGATTGGGACATAAGCAATTGTTGAAGGTTATCCTCATACTTAAGCATTGAAAAGGGCTGGAATGCTTTCTGAATCAGGATCTAAATAAAGGGCTTTGCAAAGACCCAGGGTATCCACACTACAATTGCTGCTGCAGGTATGCCAATGCAGTATAGACACATACTATAATGACAGAAGGGGTTTTTCTCTTGCTGCAGTAAATCCAACTCCCAGTAGCTAGGTAAGAATTCTTTCATCAACCTAGCCGTATTTAAGGCATGAAACTTTTCACAGCCCTGAGCAACAAGGCTAAGTTGACCTAAGTTTGAGGTGTAGACCAGGCCCCAGTCAGCAGCATGAATAAGCCATTCTCTCCCTCCGCCCGCCCCTCCCCCCCCCCGATATTGGTACTATTATGAGAAACCGAACAAACTGATTTAGTCTGACTGGTGTTTTTAAAGAGACAAGGGGGATGAGCTAATATCTTTTATTGGACCAACTTCTGTTGGTGAGAGAGACAAGCTCTTCAGCTCTGTGTAAACTCGAGAGCTCGTCTCTGACAGCAACAGAAGTTGGTCCAATAAAAGATATTACCTCATCCACTTTGTCTCTCTAATATTCTCGGACCAACATGGCTACAACAACACTGCATACAGCAATGGTATTTTTTAAAGTCAGTGGTGTTCAGTGCAAAATACTAAGATGACCAAGCTTTGCAATCTTCATTGCTTAATCAGCAGAAAGCAAAAATAAACAAACTCTTGAGTGATCTAGAGAACTGACTCCTCGGTATCAGTTTCTAAACAATCACCAAGGCTTCAGAGGGCAGGTTACATAGAGCATAGAAAAAAGCCGCAAGTCCTGTGCTGCCTCTATTAGAGCCACAGTGCAGAATCTCACCCATAGTAGTTATCTTTAAAAATAAAACAATCTCTTCAGCTTTCCACATGGTCCTCTTCTCCCTCTACCGTTTTCCCAAGCTCTCTAGCAGTAGCCTCCTCTCTGTCCCCCATGCTGGTGCAAGAGCCTTCTCCTCTGCAGTTCCTGACTTCTGGAAGAGCTATCCTATATTGCTTTGCCTCCTCCACTCTTCATGTATTTTAAAGTGCCAAGGGAAAACGCACTTTTCTCCCTTCCCTCTACATTTCTTTCATTTTCCTCTTGCTGTTTAAGTTCCCAGTTCTGCAAACACTTGTGCACGTGCTTGAGTTTAAGCACTTGAGTAGCCCCATTCAAGTCAATAAGACTAGTCTCACATTTACAGTTTAGCGTGTGTCACGGGGCAACCGCACTGGTGGCACCCTCTTGCAGCTGCCCACAGCACAACCCTGGGGGGGAGGGATAGCTCAGTGGTTTGAGCATTGGCCTGCCAGTGTTGTGAGTTCAATCCTTGAGGGGGCCACTTGGGGATCTGGGGCAAAATCAGTACTTAGTCCTGCTAGTGAAGGCAGGGGGCTGGACTTGATGACCTTTCAAGGTCCCTTCCAGTTCTAGGAGATGGGATATCTTAATTAATTTAATTTAACATATGTGCCTGCCTCAGTTTCCCCTCAGTCCAGCCATAAAAACAGCCCAGGCTCGCTCACTGATACAGTCCTACATCTGGGCATAGTTTATCATGTTCACGTGAAACACTCTTCAGAACTCTCATGATACAAGCTATTCTCCTAATTCCCACAGTAAAACTTAGAAAAGTTCCATGATTTTCCATTCCTCTCTTCAGGGACATCATTTTCAATCCACACACCTGAGTCCACCAGCATTTGGTTCTCTGGTCTTTTCTGCCCTTATTCCAGAGTCCCACTCTCCAGGCCAGCCACCTGAGAGTGACTAGTCTTCATGACTCTTCTATCCAAACACAGACTAACAACTCAGCCCTTTTCAGCATCCCAGCACTGGCTTTTAGCTAACTAGGCCCACCACTAGCCTCCCAGTCCTAGCCAATTCCTCCCTCTTCCAGAGAGGGCCTGCAGAATTATCCACTCACTGCAGACTGTCTCCCACAGGCAGCTTTCACCTGCCCTTTTCCTCATGCCTCCAGTCTGTGATCTCAGGTGGCTTTGACTCAGCAGGTCTCTCTCTGCCCTCTAGGTCCCAGGTGCCCTCTGTTAAGCCCAAATTGGAGCAGTGGGGGGAATCAGCTGACTACCACAGGTGCACTGGCCTCTTCTCTCTTAAAGGGTCCATGTCACCCTGTGACAATGTGTTTGCAGTACCAGAGTGTAACTTTGTGGATGCATTGTTTTAATGCAAAAGTGTTTTCTGGGAGTTTTTCTGTAAGAGTGACACAATTTTGCTGGCAAAAAAATTGCATGTGCAGTTAAATTCAGTAGCACAGCTAAGTTGCAGATTTGTAGGCTCAAACTGTAGATGCAAAAATGGAAGCCAACATTTGAAATTATGTGATATACAATTATAAGCTTGACTGATCACATCTGAACTCCGCAAGTACCTATGGAGCACTAACTAGGCCCCTTAAGTCCTGTCCACGCACGCACTGGGCTCAATGGCAAACATGGAATAGGTTCATTGGGGCCAAGATTTACAACAATTTAATCTAGAAATTACTTTGGGTTACAGATGATGTATGAAATAAATACACTCAATCGAAGGAGTGTTTGACCTAGGTCTGACATTCTGGGCTTCTGTTCACTAAGCAAATAAACATCAGAGGCTAAATTATTAGTCTGCCACCTGTTTCTTCTTAGCCCCTCCTTTCAAGGTTTTCCACTTTTGTTTGAAACCTGACCCCTCCTCTCCCCTCAGGGTTTACTGTGTCCATGGAGCTGCAAAGTTGCTCTTTGTTTCGGATGTTACACAACACTATTATGCTTAGTAAAAAAAGAATTCTTCTTGCAAAGGAACTTATTTCCACGGTGGATGTGAAGATTATGGCCAACATTTTCTAACGTGGGTGCCTCAAATCAGTAATCTAGATCCATATTTTAAGCATCTAAATCAGTGGCCTGCTTTCTCAAGTATTGTACCCACAACTCAAATCAACAGAAGATGTGGGAGACTTGGGCAACTTTCACCTAGGTGCCTAAAGATTTAGAGGCCTAATTTTAGACACTTGGGATTGAAAATTATGTCTAGAAGGGCCAATTTTCAAAAACAGCTACGGGTTATAGAAGCACAAGTCCTGTTGGCTTTCAATGAGACTTGTGCTCATAAATGCCTTTGGTGCTTTTGTACTCTCAGTCGGCATCGATAAGATAATTAGCCCCTAACAAGAATATTTCTGTGTCCTGGAAGTGCAGTAAAGTTAATAAACAAGAATATTCATGCTCTTAGGCTTCTCTGCTTCAGTGTGTCTTGAAAATTTAGACATTTCAGGCTACATTTTCAACAGTGCTTAGTAATTTGGGGTGCCTCAGGAGTAGGGGGCCCAGCCTGAGATACTGTGAAGCAGCCTGCTTTTCCGAAAGTGCTAAGGGCCAGAATTGTAAAGGGCCAGAATTTAAATCAATGGGAGTTAGGGACCTACCTGTCTTACAAATCTGGCTCTAAGCGCCTACCCTCTGCCAATCAGGCCTCTTTAAAAAGATATCTAAATGTGGGCACCCCAAAAATGGAGACCTCCAAAATCACTGGTTGCTTTTGAAAATATGGCCCTCAGTTATTGCTCTGTGTATTTGAATCTCTGTTTTTATGTTAAATATGAATGAAAAAAATCACCAAGTGATTACAATAAATGGTTGCATTAGAACAGGTAAATCCTTCTCAACCACGAGATTAGAAAAAAGTAGAATGCAACGACTCTAATCTTATGGGATTTAAGGGATTTAGTGGAAATAAGTCTATAATTATTTTTGCTTTATTAAGGGTACTGGGTGGCTGAGAGAATTGGAAATAGGATATGGGGTCTTTTACCTCTTGGTCACTGATTCTCCAGGGTGGTAATGACCATCTGATAGTCATTCAGGAGCCAATGTGAGTGGGTAGGTGGGTTTGAGATTTTTCCTACCAAATAGGTGTCCCCATCACATCAGCAGTAACTGACACCCTTGCTGACAGTCTCAGCAGAGCAGCCAGGGAATAAATAGACAGATCAACTGAATTACTCTCTGACCTTTAGATGGGGTTGAGTGGCCAGGCAGAGTGAGGAAAGCTTCCACTCCCACCACCATCCAATATGAATTCTGGAGGCAGCATGGCCTTGTGGTTAAGGCCCAGACCTAGGACTTCACATAGCTAGGTTCTCTTCTTGGCTCTGCCACAGATTTCCTGTGACTTCACCTCTCTATTCCTCAGTTTCCACATCTGTGAAATGGAGACACCATACTTACCTACCTCATTGAAGTTCTATGAGACTTAATTTTGTCTTGTTTGCAAAGTGCTATGAGATCCCCAGAAGGAAGAGGCTACAGAAAGTAGTATAATTTTGAGTATAAGGAAATATAAAGGCTATTTTCCAGGGCTGTCAATCCCACTCTATTCATGAGCACTACATTCATATTTTTTAAGCAATACATCTTTTGCTCTCTGCTCAGTGCTAAACTTTTTTCCACTGCTCTATGCCACACAGAATTCATGAATTCAGGGACAGATTAATTCTAACTGCAAGCCATTTGGCAGGAAAAAGAGTTTCACAGGGATCCTACTTTTTACAGAGAAAGAGCATGCATATAGGAGTTACTATACTGAGAAAAACCCTGTGCATTTAGTCAAACACCAACCTGCGCCCTCAGTCATTACTCAAAATTAGAAATCAAAAATGGATTACTTCGTTTGTCCTTTAGGTTCACAGCCTTCTCTACAGGCAGAGGGTTAGGTAATTGATTTTGACACTAATACCAAGCACTGTTCATATCCCCTATAATATGATTCTGCGGTGGTATTAAAAAGGTAGGTAAGTGAGAGCCGAAAGGAAAGTGCTATGGGATTTGCCCTAGACAACTCCAACTATTTTAACAGCTGCATTGTATATTAAGAGGGAGAAATCCCAACAGAATTAAAAACAACAAAGCCACATTTGCCTTTGAGCAAAAACAGAAGCCATAAAACTTTCCTAATAAAACAATCCTTCCTCTTAAATGCATGAAGAATGGTCACAAGTGCTCTTCCAAAACACCCATCTTCTTCTAGGGCCACCAGCCTGAAGTTAACTCCCAGCTGGACTGCAAATAAACAGATGCTCATCAGATTCCACTTTATTTTATTTTATTTTATTAGGAAAGTTTTAGTTAAGTTTGAACATTTCTGGGTTTTTCATTAAAAAAACAAGAATGCAGAGAATCTAGAATCTAATGCAGAGAATCTAAAATTTTCAGTGAAAAATAATTACCAAGTTTGACCAGTCTACTTAATTTTCTATGATTTTCAGGCTTACTGTGATAAGGCAGCAGACAACAATAAAGCTCAGAGATGGGTCTGTTCCATAAAGAACACAGTAGGGGCAATGAATGGCATTTGCGAGATCAAGAACCAATCTGCCAGCACAACATCGGGAGAAAGGCTTCCTAAAGAGTCCTTCCGGTATAGCTCTGCTTCTTTTTCACAGATCTCAAGATATTTATAGAACTCTACTCTCTCTTTCATTTAAAATCTAATTGTCTTATACAAGATTAAAATGATGAAATACACAATTAAATGAATTAGCTTAAAAATTAAAACCTGTTTCACCTTATACCATCTTCATTTGTATGAACAGAGGGATATTTTCAGAGTCTGCTCTTTAGTAATGGGCTGTGTAACACAGAAAAAGCCCTTTGCATGCAATCAGTTATGAAATACAGTTTGAGCCAAGTGTTTGAACATTGGCTCAATACAGTGGTTGTTGTGATCCTTTTCAGTCTTCTGTTCTGGGTTACACAGCTGTGATAGCAATTATTTCAGTGAAGCCCTCAGCTTTACAACACAGCAGAATTTGACCCCCCCTTCTATCAACAGCAGCCTCAGATTAATAAAGTTATTTCTCTCCACATGCCAGAAGTAAATGCATGGACTGCTCAAACATGCAGTTTATCACTTAAGGATCTAAAAATGTTTATAAAATACAGTATCAGTCAAACGTAACAGCAGCATAAATAAGAAGTCACGATTAATCAATTGTGAAGTCCTTTGGACGACAGGTTCCCAGTCAAGCCAATTCATTTTCAACTACTCTGCCCTTGGAAATGACTCAAATGTGCATCTTGTAAGGTCTTCACCATGACTTCAGTGTATGTGAGAGCACTCATTCTCTACTGCATGTACCTTACAGGAGGAAGGAACCTTACATTGAAGATGACCTGCTCTATTCCTATGCCACTGTACACTATTATTTAGAACTTCATATTTACTTTATTCCAGACCAAAATCCTCAAACAGGGCTAGAGTCAGCATGTTGCTGAGAATCCTCATGTCACTTTGATTTTAAAGAGAGATGAAGATACTCAGTGTATTATTATTAACTACTTCTTTGTATTACCAGCAACCATACTTGGAGTGAACAGCACAGGTTGCAGTAGAGAAGCACCAGGAAGTCAGTCTGTATGCACATGGCTGGAATGATAGCTGCAGTTGCAGCATCTCAGTAAATAGTTGCACAACAACGGGGAAGTTAGGGTACTATTGATAAGGGAAGAAGGAAGATGGGGAGGAGAGAGCAGGGATCCTGGTGGGGAGGCAGCAATCCAGCAGGAGAAAAAATTGTTGGTGGGGGCACACAAAACCCCTGGCATGCGGCAGAGTGGGGAATGAGACACGCAGTTACTGGGGGGAAAGGGCCCCTGCAATGGGGAAATGGGGCACAGTGGTATGGGGAAAGGGGGACACACAGAGCACCTGGAATGAGGGAGGAGATGCAGGGAGTCCCTGAAATCAGGGGAGATGTCAGGGTAGAACAAGGAATTCTTGTGAGTCGGGAATGGAGGGATGCAAGGAATCCCTGGTGTGTGCAATACGCTCAGACTACAGACACTACAGAGCATGCAACCCCCTAGTATACTCTATCATCTATTTGTAATGGTTTAGGGCATGGCAGGGCTCACACGATGCAAACAATCTGACTCTTTATAAGGTTCCATGCAGAGAAAAAGGAAAAGGAAAAGGAAGAATGATTGATTTTGTACAAGGAATGAACCTCAATTGTTCTACCATTCTTACAGAAGATACAATATTTAATTTACATGAGATGAAGCCAACAGTTTAAATGCAGATTGGGTTGGTGGCAGTGATCAGAAGTTATTACCAAGTGGAGGCCCATAACTAATGAGTTGAGGCCCATAACTAATGTATCACATACATCACTATCACAATTAGCCCTAATGGGCCTACCTGTTGGCAGTCTCAGAAGAAGCCAAAGACTAAATGGGCCATGGGCAGTTAACTACTTTCTCTCTTCCTAGAACTGGTCATTTCCAGGTCATGCTTGAGGTATATTGGTGGACAGAAGGTAGTACTAGAAGAACCTGTACTGTACCCATTGAGTGAATTCAGCGTATCAAAATGCCAATTCGGTATTTTCCATGAGTATTAAATTCACTTTAATTTTGTAACTTATTTATTTTTAAGCTATTTGGGTTTTTAAATTCTTTTTAAAGAAAGGATCTTGGATCTGTTTCCCAATTTCATGTACATTTTTGAACTGCTGCGGAAAGACACCAGCATAGACTTAGAGCCTTGAACAGAAATTATCTTTCACATGCTGGGTTAAAACTATAACAATACATCATCAAAACATATGAGCAGACATGAAAGCCCAGAGTCAGACACAGATTAAGCACACGGTCCATGCTGAGACATGCATACAGGGGTATGCAACTTTCTCTTCTCTTTTAGAAGTTGTCTTTGTTTCCTACTTCGGAAGAGTCGAGAGGATAGTGTGGTTGGGGGAAGAGCCGTTTGCAGTGGAAAAGGAAAACAAAGTCATACTCGTACTTTCAAAGTCTATTCTACATGTCTAATCATGAGAGATTTTTACCATACAGAATTCCAACAAGCGAAGAACTGTCATGCAGAGATAGTCAAGATGCCATTGCATTAAGAACCTGGGTTAATATGCTGTGAAAATATATTGCCTGATAAGCAACATTGCTCAGAATTGATGTATTGCCATTAGACCTCATCAAAAAAATTCTAACTGAAGGGTTTTTTTTCCCCCATCATAAAACAGACAAAACAGACATTTTCACAAAAGAATTGTGTCTGTGGAAAAATTTCTGAGTTTTCATTGAAAACCTACAAAGTTTTCCATTTTCAGTGACTGAAAACTTTCTGTTTTTTCAATGAAAACCTCTTCCTTTCTCTCCTGATAACCAAAACATCTACCTTTCAACTTCTCTATTTTGTTAGTGATAACTGTTTAGTAAGACTTGAGTAATAAACATCTTCCAGAATGCTGATAAACTCCAATGTGTTTATGCTCTGCCAATGGCGCTTTTGCTGAGTACACATTCCTTTACCATGTAGTTATGTCTATTTTGCTACAAGTGATTAGATGACTAAGACATAAAACTGTCCACCAAAAGGAAATGGTTACTATGTGATTGCTGCCTGGTCTCATGCAAGAACTGACTTGGTATCTTGGTCTAGTGGGCAGTTGCTAGCACCACAAAAAATCACCTTCACTGATTTATTCTCTCAATAGAGAGAACAAGGAAAAAGAACTTCACCATGTCAGACTTGAGGGATGGTGGCATGTCATTGTGGGGAAGCTTCTCCTCTTGCTGTCATGCTGGATCTGTTCTCCAGATGAAAAGCAATCGGGCTAAGAAGCCAGCAATTTTCATGTGCACAAAACTCACTGGAACAAAAACAAACAAACAAAAAACAACTCTCCACTATGCTTTTACCAAATAACAACAAGTTACTATGGCTGGGCGGAGTAGTTTATGACCCATACTGTTTAAGAATGTAACATCTGGGCATTTTAACTTATTCAAGTGGAAGAACTGCACTTTGTGGTAACTGGGCCAGGAACTCAGCAATTCAGTTAGTGGTGGATTCTCTCTTGCTGTAACCCAATTATTATTCAGAAGCCACAGTCATGCCAGGACTTTGTGGGATTAAGGAACAGACTATGATGAACAGCAGCCACACTGGGCTACTATTTGGGGTAGCTGGATAGTAGACACTACTGGGATAGCAGAATGCTGATATTTATCAATTTACTTGTACAGTCAACAAAATCCAGCCTCTTGAAAGGATTTAGACTGTTGAGTCATGCAAATAGCTAGCCTATGAAACCCAGTGTTCTTATGAGCATTACCCTCCTCCATTCCCTTCGATTCTTTGCTACAATCTAATTTAAGGCAAGAAAATAAGTGTAAACGCTTCAAGATAAGGACCAAGTCTCTGTATGTTTTTTTGTAATATTCGGCCTAGCTTAAAGGGGCTTTGATACTGATTGGGGTTTTGGGTACAACTACAATAAAAAAAATAACTAGTAAAGAGTTACTATTGTACACTATAGCTATTTTAATTTCAGTTCTCAGTTATTGGATAAGGGAAAGAAAAAATATTTTAGCCCTCCTCAAATAAATTATAGGCTAAACAGCATCAGTTACTGGACAGTTCAGCTATAGTTCGTTTTCTTATTTATACAGAAGCATTGGTGTGCAAGTGAGTTAAAGAAAGGACAAAATTTCCTGCTCTCAGAAACTTATAGTCTGAGAAAGTATCCCTGATCAGGAAAGCACTTACTAAAGTCTCATTGAAGCCATGGCTGATTTCTTCCACTACATATGTGTTCTCTCTTCCTTCAGTTCCGCCATCTTCCTTGCCAAACAATTCTACTTCTAAAACGTATTCCCTGCTGCCGTTTGCCACCTTTGATTTACTCTGCAAGTCTTCCCCCTCTTCCTGCCTCAACTTCTCCCTCGGCCTGTTTCTTCCAAGAGAAAATTGACAAAATATGGTGTGACCTTTCCCCCTCCCCTCGGTTCACCCTGCTTTCCAGCTTCCCCTTCAACAATGGTCAGGATTTTGTCAGGATCCTGGAGTACAGGATCCTCTATTCCCCTCTATTCGGCACTGGTGAGGTCACATCAGGAGTATTGTGTCCAGTTTTGGGGCCCCCACTACAGAAAAGATGTGGACAAATTGGAGAGAGTCCAGCAAAGGGCAACGAAAATGATTAGGGAGCTGGGGCACATGACTTACGAGGAGAGGCTGAGGGAATGTGCTTGTTTAGTCTGCAGAAGAGAAGAATGAGAGGGAATTTGATAGCTGCTTTCAACTATCTGAAGGAGGGTTCCAAAGCGGATGGAGGTAGGCTGTTCTCAGTGGTTGACGATGACAGAACAAGGAGCAATGGTCTCAAGGTGCAATGGGGGAGGTCAAGGTTGGATATTAGGAAAAGCTATTTCACTAGGATGGTGGTGAAGCACTGGAATGGGTTACCTAGGGAGCTGGTGGAATCTTCATCCTTAGAGGTTTTTAAGGTCAGGCTTGGCAAAGCCCTGGCTGGGATGATTTAGTTGCGATTGGTCCTGCTTTGAGCAGGGGGTTGGACTAGATGACCTCCTGAGGTCTCTTCCAACCCTAATCTTTTATGATTCTATAATTCTAACTCTCTCCACCTTCTCTCATCATAGACAGAGAAGTTTCTCATCTGGTCTCCTCCTTTAATCCTCCACTTGCCTCAGTGACCCCATCTCATTTTCTGATCTCCCTTCCTCCGCATTTTCATCCCTTCTCTTACTCGTCTCGTTAATCTCTCAATTTCCTCTGGCTCTTTCCCCTCACAATACAAACATGCTTTTGTCTCTCCCATATTAAAAAAACCATTTGATCTCACTTGCCTCTCCAGCTACCACGGCACCTCCCTTTCATCTATCAGCTCTTTGAATGGGTAGTTTATGCTATCTGGAGTTCATGTCCTCCAATTGAATTGTAGACTTTCTCCAGTCCAGCTTCCGCCGCCCTTGCATTCCACCGAAACTGCTCTTGCCAAAGTCTCTAATGACCTCTTCCTAGCCAAAGATCAGAACCAGTTCTCTTTCCTTATCCTTCTTGACCTGTCAGGTGCCTTCAACATGAATCATACTCTTCCTCTTGAAATCTTGTCCTCCCTTGGCTTTTGTGACTCTGTCCTCTCCTGGTTCTCCTCCTAGGTCTCTAACAGCTCCTTCAGCATTTCCTTCAGAGGAGCCTCCTCCTCCCATGCTCCACCTCCAACTTTCTGTGGGGCTTCCTTAGGGCTCTGTCATTGGTTCCCTTCTCTTCTCATCTGCAAACAGAAATTCAACTATCATCTCTGTGCTGATTACTGAAAATTCTACCTCTCTGCCCCAGACCTGTCTCCTTCTGTCCAAACTAAAATCTCTGCCTCTCTCTCTCTCTCTCTCTGACATCTTCTCATGGATGTCCAGCTATCAGCTCAACCTCAATATGGCTAAAACAGAACTCTTAATCTTCCCCACTACCTCCTTTCTCAATCACGGTGGGCAACACCACGATGCTGCCTGTCACTCAGGCCTATAACCTGGACATCATTTTCAACTCAGATCACTCTAGGTCCTCATATCCAGGCTATGTCTAAATCCCACCAATTCTTTCTGCATAGCATCACTAAGATACGGCCTTTCCTATGAATCCACACAGCTAAAACTCTTGTCAAGGCTTCCATCATCGCTCCTCTCAGTTACTGCAAAATCTGGCCTTGACAAATGCAATCTTGCCTTGCTGATATCCATTCAGAAAGTCGCTACAAAGATCATACTCTTAGCTTGTCACTTTGACCATGTCAACCCTCTCTTTGCATCTCTATACCAAACATAAGCTAGCACACTTTCAAAGCTCTTTGTGGCCTATTCCCACCCTACCTTTTATTCAACTCTCACCTCTGACTGACCCATGGGATCAGTCTTCATCACCCACTTATTACATTTTCAAACAAGCACCTGTGCTTTCTCCCATGCTTTCCCTCACACTTGGGAGGCACTCACTCCCCATAAAAATCTGCAAAGCTATCTCATTGTACCTCTTCACAACCCTTCTTAAAAGTCTCCTTTGCCATGTTGCCTACACAAAATCTTGACAATGGTTAGGCTGCTGGTGTGCTGAGACCACAGCCTATCATGTTGCCTACATTTTGGTTCAAATTTTTGTGGGGGGCACATACAGACACAAATATGCAGGATTGAGTGAGCAAATATGGATGACCTCACCATTTCTGCCCACAAGCCTCTATTTCCTGTCAACTACAATTTTTCTCTTACACTTTGTTCCACATTTTGGGTCTTGAGAATTTATTTGACACCTTCATGCATTACAGCTGAGTCAGTTCACCTCATCCGCAGTTCTGGAGATAAGGGTCTATCAATATTTCTATTGCAATCTCAGATTTTCAGGAATTTTCTGCTAGTCATAAAAAGTTACCCCAGCTGGAAACCCGGAATAACAGAGCCATGGAGAGTACGTTCTTTTTAAAACAAAATCTGTCTGGAATCCATTTGGTGATCATTTCTAAATCATTAGCAGCACTGCAGCGTAGACATTTTCTAGATTAGGACTCTTGCTTTGGTACTACGGTAATTCAAAACCTGGCTCTTTTTAAAATGAAAACATCCAGGCAAGCAGACAGCACCTCTGCTGCTTCAGAGAAAAGGAACCAGGAGGCACGCACAGGGTTGACTTTTCATTAATACATCTCACTGGGATTTTTAAGGAGAGTTAGTGAGCTTGAGCATCTCTTACTGATGTGGCAGAGGGCGCTTTTAGAGTCTGTTGTATTCACAATCAGTTAGCTGTTTCGTTGCTGTCACATGAACTCCAAGGGACAGATCCTCAGCTGATGGAAAGTGTCATAGCTCCACTGATGTAAATGGGGCCATGAGACTTTACACTACGTGACTTGGCTAAAGCGCTTTTACCACCTTCCCATGTAACAGGTATGTCACCTTTGCAAGGCCATTGCTCCAGTGAACCAATGACAGTTAAAGATGCAATTCAGTACAGTCTAGATCAGCAGCGAAAGGACAGGGCCATTTCCTTAATAACACCAGTATCATACTTTATTGGAGAGCCTACGTGGCCCAGGGACGATGCAAACCTACAGTATGTAGAAGGCCTGTGGTCCACCTCAGTGAAAATATCTATGGGGGCAGGGGAATGTTCCAGCCAGGATACTTCCCTTGACAGTTACTGCAGTGACTCTCTGATTCTATGGCAGGCCAATGTGGTGGGAAGGAGATTGAAGAGCTACAGGACACATTCTTGTCCCACCTCAGGGATTTAGCACATTGTCTCCACGCTGGCCTAAAAGACTTGAACATGAATACCTGGTGTTGTCAATAGACACCAAGACCCAATAAAAAATTAATGGCAAAATCATGATATAAGGAGGCCGAGATTCAGACCAACCCCCAAGGAAAACAATAAAAGAAAGGACCAAAATGTTTCGATTAAACTGAAAAACAAAAGACATTTTTCCAGTGGAACCCAACACTGCAGCCCTGTAACAGTGAACAAGAAGCTGAAACCAAGTAGAAATAAATGAAACCAACGATTCTATTTTCTTGTTGTCTCATCCAAGAAAGAAAGAGTCAAGTTAACAGCAGAGTGCAATTTAAAAAAAAATAATCTAATTTCCTTGTCCATTTTTATAATCAGAGAAAAACATTATTTTTAGGGGGTTTTAATTAATAAATTTATAAGTTGATAGGAAGCCATTAATTCTCTTCATTATAACTAAGTAGCGAAAAGACACGTAAGCTCACCCATTACTGGACGATCACACGACAAGTGCAGAAGGCACAATGTAGAGCCAGAACATCCAGAGGAATTCTGAATACTACAGTTGGGAAAGTTTAGTCAAACTTTTACTGTTACATTTGGTGGCATGTTTCTTCTTGGCCTTTTTTAGAGTCGGTTTCATATCTGGATGGTCCAGTGGTTAGTTACCAAGCTAAGATTTCATGACACTTAGGTTCAATTCCCTGCTCTGCCATAGATTTCCTTTATAACCTTGAACAAATCACTTAGACTGTCTGGGCCTCAGTTCCCTACTGTAATGGACCATGACATAGGCAGTCTGGCCTAGCACTCACAGCTGGACTGAGGTCTGCCCACTAGGAGATGGTAAGCAATGGTCAGGAGCTGGAGGAATCCCAAGAACCAGGTTCCATAAGCAAGAGTTAGAGTCGGCCGGGGTCAAAGACCGGAGATCAGAGGCAGTACCAGGTTAGAACTGAGAGGCAGGAATTGGGGTCAGAGGCTGAAAATCAAGCAGGCCAAAGTCTGTGTGATTGCCAGACAACTTCCTGGGACTATCCCTGGGGTTAAATGGGGGACTTGGCCAATCAGAGGGCTGCAGGGTACCGTCACTCTGGGTTTCTTGGGAAGCACATCCCACTGTGCTTACTCTCCCATAGTTCTCCATGGGTGTGCCTCTGCATGGTCTCCAGGTGGCACTGTAGAAATATCAACTGTCCCAGACTCCACAGATGCAGGTTCTAGTCCGCAACTCTTTATACCTGCCTGTAAAATGGGGGTAATAACACTACCCTACCTCAAAGGTATGGTTTGAGACTAAATACATCAAAGCTTGTGAGATAGTAGGAGCCACATAAGTATCCAAGATACATAGCAATAAGTTACAACTTTTATCACAATAGACTCTAACCTGGCCTTGAAGAATGAGGGACTATTAGCTCCTTTCTACCTCTTAGGTTTGTGATCATATTTTTGATACTGCGAGTCCCATGAATGCTTTGGAGGATATACTTGGCTGACGTCTCCAGAAAGTGGTTAACACATGCTTGTTTTGCCAGATCAAGCTCCTCTTCAGAGTAATCAAGCTCTAAGAGAAAAATATCTCCTGGCCAAAACCTGGTAGTACTAAATAGCTAATGGCTTCTTTTAAAATGCTCATTTTTGCTCTCCTGTAGAAGCTATCTTTCCAAACCTTTACAGCTGTCAATGTAAATTAATTATTTCAATTACCCTAAGCAGCACCTTGTCATATAATTACCCCAAATAGCGCCTTGTCACACGTATTAACTACCCTCAAACAAACAGCTGCAGATCCAACCAGCTCCTGTTTCAAAAATCTCCACAGCGAAAGCCATTTCAATTCATGTATTATCATAGGAGCCAAATCTTAGAATGGAACCTCCAGTCCTGAACTGCAACGAATATGGATGAACGTTGGGGCACAATACCACACATTGACCCCAGATACCCAGCAAAAGAGCATCACCATATGTACACTATATAGGAATTGCCACACTGGAATAGTTCAGTGGTTCAACTCATCCAGCATCATGTGTGACTGTGGCCAACAGTGGATGCTTCAGAGTAAAGCTACTTTTGTGGACCTAATTGCGTGATACCAGCGACCAACAATATTAATAGGATGGGCGTCTCTTTCTGACCCCTCAAGTGTTGATCAGCTTGTGCCATGCAGCACCAAGTTTGAAATGAGGGGTAACGCTACTCTTCTATTTCATGAGGTGCTCTGCTTATTCATTCATATTGGTAAATGCTTTGAAATCCTTGGATGGAAGATGCCACAGAAGTGCAAAGCATTATTATAAAACCACCTCAGAATTTGTATTGTATCACCAGAAATACTATTCCCTATTCATATAAATGTCTCAGCCTTTGAAACTTACAGCGCTACCTGCTAATTTACTAAGACCACTAACTATATCCTATCACTTTTCAACTTAATCACAATTGCCTTACAGGAGATTAACATAGCGAGCACTTTCACAGCTGACGTGCCTTTAAAAAAAATTCCCAGAGTTAGAACGTGTATAAATAATGTAAGTGACATGGAATATAATTATTAAATGTTGTCATTTTGAAAGAAAATTAATTAGCAATAGCTGTAGCTGTCTTGTGTCTGTTTAAGCAGCGTGCATCTCAATTAAAATTTAATTGCAACAGATTCAGTCACAGCAGGGTAAAACTAATGGAAATAAAAAAGCTGCCTAACAGAAGAAATGCACTAGAAATGGAGGGGGTTGGGAGAGAAAGAGAACAGCATGAAGGAAGCATGCTGCTGTTCAGTCAAATAACTCATCAGTTGCAAAGGGAGCTGTTTCATTCACAAAACAGCTGAGTGATATCAGACTGCTTAAACCACCCAAACTGCCAACAGAAGTACAGTAAACTGCTTTCCACAGAGCAGATCACAGATGCATCTTTTCATCTAATCAATGCAGCATTGGGGGAGTAGGGTGGTCACCATGTTACTGGGTCCTGAAGTTGTAGTTTTTTCTCTTGAGTATACCACTTTCAGTCAACTCCCAGGAAACACCTAAAAACTGAATGGGTCCTGGAATGGCCTTCCTTAAAAGAGAAGCTGGAAAGTTTTTCCAAATAAAGTCTAAAGTCTTTCTAGAGTCCCAAATTACATGGGAGGGGGTAAATTTTCAAAGGCGCAAATTAGAGCTGAACCTCCATCTTCAACTTTCTCACCAACAGAAGTAGGCTCTCTATTACCCAACTCCAACTAAGGCCTGGTCTACATTAACCCCCAATTCGAACTAAGGTATGCAACTTCAGCTACGTGAATAACGTAGCTGAAGTCGAAGTACCTTAGTTCGAACTTACCGCAGTCCAGACGCGGCAGGCAGGCTCCCCCGTCGACTCCACGTACTCCTCTCGCCGAGCAGGATTACCAGAGTCGACGGCGAGCACTTCCGGGTTCGATTTATCGCGTCCAGACAAGACGCGATAAATCGAACCCAGAAGTTCGATTGCCGGCCGCCGAACCAGCGCGTAAGTATAGACATACCGTCCACCTTTCAGATGGAACTGGGTGCCCCACTGCCTTTGAAAATTTTCCCTAATAGTCTGCAGTAGATTGAAATGTGATAAATAATTATGGGTAGTATTAGTAAACAGTGATTTTGGGTGCCGATACTATGACATCTTAAAGGAGCTTGAAAGTGCTGAGCATCCATCCTATGCCATTTAAGGTGTCTCAAGTTTGATCCCCAATAATTTAGGCATGTAAAATCACTAGTCCCTTTTGAAAATCTTGGCCTACATCTTTGATTAGATTTTTTTCCCAAAATATCTATTTAACCACCATTCAAATATCAAGATTCAAATTCATTACTGTATACTTAGTGGAACAAATAGTGAACATCACAAGCACACAAAGTGGAATGATGCATTGCTGTAGGTGGGTCAGGAGTAAATGAATCTTGCAGGGAAAATACAAAATCCTGAACTCAGATTTTGGCAAGTAAATAAAGGAGAAACTAGAAATCAAATACTTTGTTCTAAAGCTTGGATAGAAGCTAGAAAAGGGGCTCTGAAAAATGGCAGTGTTGGACTCCATACTTATTTTCAGAATGATGCACATGGCAGAATAGAATCCAACTTGTTCTTCCATAGCTACACAAGCTCCGCACAACGTCAGTAAAAAATCTTTTTCCCCCCAGTAAAATAAAAAATACCAAGCTAGAAGGATGTGTCTATTGTAAACATGGAGATAATAGAAGAAGAAGAATAAAACCTCGCTGTTATATGGCACTAATAGGTATTACATATGTGAATTACAATATATGGAAAGGGGACATTTTCATAATAGTTATATATAAGGGACCTAGTTTTACAGTTAAACGTGGACAAAGCTGATTTCTGATCTCTATGCAAATTTCAGAAATTAGGGTTAAAACATGAAGGAAAAAAATAAAAACCACACACACAAAAGTTTTGTGGATCTATTTTCTCCATATTACCGGCTGTAGTTGTAGGGCCTGGATCCTGAAAGGCATTCATCTCCTCCTGGATTCACAATGGGCTAATGAAGTGAATGGGTATTGAAGCTGGTCAGCACTTTGCAGGATCAGGCCCCTAACCGGGCTGTTAGCTAAGGGCTTTGTGCCAGTCGTTGAAATGTTAATGTTAATGTTAGCAAGTTTTCACATAAGTGGAACCTGCAATCAGTGGTGGCTACTCCAATGGCCATAACCACCCACAACAAAGGAGCTGCTTGATCTTCCACTACGGCTATCCAGAGGGCTCCTTGCTAACAACTTAGTGTTAGCTCCAAATGAAACATGACAGAACCTGCATCGAAGGCGCAGCTGATGATGAACAAGCTGAAACGTGAGTTAGAAATAGATTACAGTTTTAGCTCCTTATAGCAATGATCAACTTCTACATAAAATGGACTACTTAAAGAAACCACCTCTCCAGAATCAGAGGGGTAGCCGTGTTAGTCTGAATCTGTAAAAAGCAACAGAGGGTCCTGTGGCACCTTTGAGACTAACAGAAGTATAGGGAGCATAAGCTTTCATGGGTAAGAACCTCACTTCTTCAGATGCAAGCAGACTTGCATCTGAAGAAGTGAGGTTCTTACCCATGAAAGCTTATGCTCCCTATACTTCTGTTAGTCTCAAAGGTGCCACAGGACCACCTCTCCAGAAGTTAATCTACAAATATATTTTAAGTTATTACATGTTTCCCACCTGAATTTAACAAAACTAAACCCTGATGAGTTTCAGAGTAACAGCCGTGTTAGTCTGTATCCGCAAAAAGAAGAACAGGAGTACTTGTGGCACCTTAGAGACTAACAAATTTATTAGAGCATAAGCTTTCGTGGACTACAGCCCACTTCTTCGGATGCATATAGAATGGAACATATAATGAGGAGATATATATACACACATACAGAGAGCATAAACAGGTGGGAGTTGTCTTACTAACTCTGAGAGGCCAATTTTTTGTTCAGGGCCTGAACTAACCTATGTTCTTATAAGTCCAATATGTAAAGCATATGCCCATATATGTATATACAATTTATATACAATTTTCATGGATTTTTGTTCCATAAAGATCTTCACAGAGCAAATAAGGAAGTGTCATTTTTAAATGCTATGCTCACTTTTCTGACCATATTTATCTTTTAATATACAACGATTTGCAATTTTTCATCTAGATATTTTTAGTTTGTTACTGACTTGCGAGCTTAACGTAGTTTTTCTGTTAAATGCTTTTCAGCTCACCTTAAAGCAAAATGCACAGAAACTTCTGGTTCTGAATCTGACTGCTGAGCATATCTTTCATCACATCGCATTATTTGGTCTTCATTTAGCTGTCATGAAAACATTTCCTTTCGTCTACAGATTAATTACAGCCTGTTGAGATTTCAGCACAAATACCTTTGCACATTTGAGTCTCTGCAAAGACATAGTGATTCATGCAAGATCTATGCCTCTGGAAGGGAAAATAAAGCAGAGGCAGAACATGCGTGCTGTGAATGGATCAAATATCAAAAGAGATGAAACCTCCAACGTACACTAGTCTTCCCAATATAAATAGGTTTCTGCACGACTTGTGCAAGACCCAAAGCTAAACATGAACCACCACTTCAGTTCAGCACTAAGCTGATTTATCTTGGCAATTCATTCATCTAGGAGTGAAGATGACAGGGCAGGAAGCATCACTCAGTAATGAATTATATGTGATACAAAACAACTACAGGTGTGTTTTTCAGAGAGTACACATGCAATTACATCACCCCTGGAGTCTGTGAGCTTGCTGCGTGTAACTGTGGGAACATGGATGCTGGGGAACTCTGCAGAAGCAGAGAGTAAAAGCCAGTCCAAGAATATATTTCTGTTTGTTTTCAAAGCAGCAAAATACATCATTTAATCACGTGTCAATCGTCTCTGCTGATGACCGTGGCAGGACATTAGGTCTGGAGGGTCAAATACAAAAGGCTGGATTCTCCACTATGCCAGAGCGCTGCAGCCCAGAGCTGATCGCAGCAATCTGATTCTCAATTGCCCAGCCCTGGCACAAGCAGGACCAGCTTCAGCTTACACCACTCATAGATCTCACCCCAGTGGAGAATCTGTGCATAGCAGAGCCTCACTTAACTAGGCCTCCATCCTGCCCTTCTGCCAGGTCGGAAGTTTGCAGCAGCAGAGCTAAGGGGGAAGGTAGCAGAGTTTTATGCCAACAGAGATTGCTTACCCCATGTAGCATAAATTCCCCAGTGGCAAACTTCAGCGGCTTTAGGTTTGCTTTGTGCCACGTACGTGGACTGAAAAATTCCTCCTTTTAGAAGCAACAGGGAATGGTGGAAGATGTATTGAAAGGTAGGGTAGCATTCAGAACAATAGCGTCCCTTTCACTTTGGTGGTGAAATCTCTATAATAAATTCACCACGAATTACCAAGGGGCAGGACGGTATCAAAACGTCTCCCCTACCAACCTCTTCATTTTGTGCTAACCATGCAGTTTCAGCAGCCTGTTAAGAGCATACATAAGTCTGCAACTTTATCTTTGGGTAATAAAGGCAGGGCAAGTAATCAAAGCTACCCTCTAGCTTGTCAGAAAAATCATTGGCTCTCAAGCAGGTAGAACTCATGAGGTTGATCTTAGAGCCATTTTTCTACTTTATATTGCAGTATCCTTCACCACTAGCTTTACTAGCTATCCCGTCATTCTTACCCTTTGAAAATGCCATTAGGAAGTGGCAACTTCAAAGCAAAAAGTCTCCTCTAAATTCTCCACTATGTATTATTTTCCCAACATGAGGCCTTGGACTTGGTGCATCCTTTACCCTGAACTTTATCTTGACAAATGTGTCAAACTAGCTGTTTAAAAAAAAAACTAAAATATTCTGCATGACCATGTACATAACTGTTCAGTCATATATAGCCCTGGGACATCACTTATCGTGAACTCTTATTGTTTGCACGACGGGTGATAAACTGTACTCATAACAGTGAGTACTTTCCTACTTGATGCATCTATTATTATTATTATTTATTGTTTGTATTACCATTGCACCTAGGAGTCCTAGTCAATTTCTCACTTGATCCTTATCTCAACAAATTGGTGAGTTGGAGATTGACTAAAAAAGATTATTTTTTTTAGAATTCCAAATGTGCAGCTATCTTCAGTAACAAAGGACTCTGAGGGAAAAAGAGAGGACGAAAAAGAGTCCTACTTGCCCAGTTGTTTATGCTCTATTTGGAAAATTTGCTGGATCAAAAAGCAGGACACTTAGGGGCTGAGTCTCCAGGATAGCAATATACAGTGATGAAAATGCAGTTACTAGTGCAGTTACTGCACTGCAATAAACTAAGTGAGAGGGAAAGCTCCTTCAGAATCCATAGGGGTCCATTCAGTCAATGACTCTGTGTAAGTAAGTGAAATCCACCAGGAAGTAGTAGTGGTGAGATCCTTCATATAATTTAACTAGGAGAAAATCCCAAACTCAAGCCCAGCGCAGGTCATCATGACATCCAAAAACACTGAAAAGAGGAGGTATATTTTAGTTCATTAAATTGTATATTGAAGGGAATACAGCCCTGCAGGGAAACCATTACTCTTATATTGTTGCATTCTTGTAAAAATAATACCTAGACTCCCTGATGTGAGAGGAGAGGTCAAACAATTACAGTTTCCTTAATTTCATATCCAGTTGGGAAATTAAATAATGTAATCATCAAAGATTTACACCTCATTTTCAGGAAAGTGGCAATTTAAATTAATTTTTTTAATGTTATAAAAATTGATGTAGGATAGGAGGGGGATTTCACCCAGTGGGCTTTTTTCTTTCTTTTTAAACAATCTTGTTAATTCATTAAAAAAAGAGAGAGAGATTAAAATGAACTTTAGCAGATTTTGCAGTGCTACAATTTGACCCCCTTTGTGTGTCACAAAAAGCAAGTGCAAAATGTTTGTATGTTTGTATCTCATGAAGATTTTTTGTTCTCTACCGATCTGCTTGAGTTTTAGGGAGGACACAACCCTCCATAGTAGGCCTAAAGCTCACACAAGCATTTGCATAGCGTTAACATGGTGCTTCACAAACATAGAAAGGCACATTTCTGAGCCCTGAAGAGTTTACAATCCAAAGGCCAGACTCTGCCACCCGTACACTGAGGAGTTCCTTACTCTGAATAGTCCCACTAATTTCTTACGGAATAGGGTGAGTAAGGGTGGTAGAATTTGTCCCTTAATAAGAAAAGACTTGGGACAACAATTCCGGGAAGGAACGGTTTATGTGGAAAGGAGGAAATTTGGATAGTTTGAAGAATTGTGGTACATGTAGCAGTTTGTGGGGCATGGTGAAGAGAATTCCACATTTAAATGACCCCACTGATGAAGTAAATGTCGGTGGAATCCATACACTTTCAGCAAAACCCTGAATTTTGCTTGGATTTGCAGGAAACAACTACTGCTATGGTTTCCTTGAAACTCTGCATTGGATTCCACAAACCAAATGCATCAACAAACCCAGACTGAGTTTCAAATTTGTACATGAACAGTACTTCCAACTCCAAGTCTTAAAAAATAGGAATCAGGACCCTCAAAATCATAAGATTGGCTTAGATATTTTAAAATAATACATTTTGGGTATTTGCCTTCTGGTACTGGAGGCTTTAGGGTCACTTGGGCCACTTTTCAAGCTTTACTCTGCAACCACAAGGGCTAGCAACTTAATTTTTTTAAGTAACTGCTGAAGTTCACATAAAATAACATGACTCCAGGAGATAAAGTCTCAGTATGAGATTCAGGATAAAACTGTGAGAACTGGCAATATTGCATGGACCTGAAACCAGGTGAGTGGCCATCAATAAAAAGTCACCAATCCCTTCTTGGAAGATATGGGTCCAAACCAAATCCTGGATCTGAACAACCCTGAACTTTGGAAAGATTCAAAATCTGAACATGAATCTGAATTTTGCAAATACCTCTACCTGTACCACAGGCCCAACCATTAACCATAATCCAGATAGGAATTTTGTAGTTTTGGCTGATCTTTACTTCTGGGTTTTGCCCATCACTAAATTTAAAGGCTGAAGAAGTTTCTTAATTTCACAGATTGCAATTTACTCTTCCCTCCAACCCACACATAGTAAATTCCTGAATATATTTTCTCATGTGAACAGTTCATCTGATTACAAAACAAAATAGTTGATTGCTAAATTGCTTTCTATACATCAGGGGTCGGCAACCTCTGGCACGCGGCTCGCCAGGGTAAGCACCCTGGCGGGCCGGGCCAGTTTGTTTACCTGCCGCGTCGGCAGGTTCGGCCGATCGCAGCTCCCACTGGCTGTGGTTCGCCGCTCCAGGCCAATGGGGGAGGCAGGAAGCCGCGGCCAGCACATCCCTCAGCCTGCATGCCCAGGGTTACCATTCGTCCGGATTTACCCGGACATGTCCTCCTTTTTGTGTTAAAAATAGCGTCCGGGGGGGAATTTGTAAATCACTCAAAATGTCTGGGATTCCCCCCCAGGCAGAACGAGGTGCGGCTGGGAGGGCTGCAGGAAAGTCAGCCTCTCACCTGGGGCTCTGGCAGCCAGAGCCCTTCCCCCTGCAGCTTGCCGGGCTGGACTCTGGAGCAGCTGTAGAGCTCCCTCCCCCCTCCCCCCCTGCATTCTGAGCCGGCCGGCCTGCCGGGCCGTTTGCATCGGCCTCGGCAGCCCCTCCTCCCCGGCAGCCCAGCGCCCCGCTCCGGCAGCACTGTGCGGGGGCAGGGACCGGGTTGTGTGTTGCGCTGGGGAGCGCAGCCACGTGTCCGGCTCTGCACAGAGCCCAACACCATGTTCTGAGCGGCGGGGTAAGGGGGCCAGGGGGCAGGAGAAGGGGCAGGGAGGTTCTGGAGGGGGCAGTCAAGAGACAGGGGGAGGGGGGGAGAGGGAGTTCGGGGGGGGCTTTTTGGGGGGAGGTGGAGAAGGTTTTGGGCAGTCAGGGTACAGGTAGGGGGTAGGGTCCTGGGGGGCAGTTGGGGGGGCTCTTAGGAGGGGGCAGTCAGGGGACAAGGAACAGGGAGGCTTAGGTAGGGGGTGGGGTTCTGGAGGGCAGTTAGGAGCAGGGGTCCCAGGAGGGGACAGTCAGGGGACAAGGAGCGGGGGGGGTGGGGGGTTGGGAGTTCTGGGGGGGAGCTGTCAGGGGGTGGAGAGTGGTTGGATGGGGCGTGGGAGTCCCAGGGGTCTGTGTGGGGGTGGGGGGTGGATAAGGGTTGGGGCAGTCAGGGGACAAGAGGCAGGGAGGCTTAGGTAGGGGGTGGAGTCCTGGGGGGTAGTTAGGGGCAGGGGTCCCAGGAGGGGGCAGTCAGGGGACAAGGAACGGGGGGAGGGTTGGGGGTTCTGAGGGGGGCGGGAAGTGGGAGGGGCAGGGGCGGGGCTCCTCTCGTCCTCTTTTTTGCTTGCTGAAATATGGTAACCCTATGCATGCCAGAGGTTGCCGACCCCTGCTACACACTTTAAGCTAGTGTCCTGTCTCAAATTAATGGATATAGTCTCCATACAGAAGTGGTGTGGTCTAGTGGACTGACCTGGAAGGCAGGTTTCCTTAGCCTACTACTGACTTGATATGTGGCCTTAGGTGAATCAGTTTCTTGATTTTTAGGCTTTAGTACTGTGTAGAGCAGCGCTTCTCAAACTGGGGCCACGGACCCCTAGGGATCTCCAAAGGTACTCCAGGGGGTCCGCGGGCCTCGCTGATCAACTAACTCCTCCCCCTCCCTCCCAGCATCTCCCAGAATCAGGCTTTATCTCCCAGAGGCTACTGAAGCCAAACCAGGAGTTTTTAGGAACTAAAAGTCCGGCGGCGCAGAGGGGCTAAGGCAGGCTTCCTACCTGCCCTACCTCCACACTGCTCCCGGAAGCAGCCAGCACATCCCTGCGGACCCTGGGGGTGGGGCAGGGGGTCTCCGCGCGCTGCCTCCGCCCTGAGCACCAACTCCACAGCTCCCATTGGCTCTGGCCCGCAGAGACCCCCTGACCCTTCCCTCCCCTCACTTAGGAGCCGCTGCCAGAGGGACGTGCCAGTTGCTTTTGGGAGCCGCCCGAGGTAAGCGCTGTCCGGTCGGAGCCTGCATCCCTCATCCCCTCCCGCACCCCAACCCCTTGCCCCAGCTCTGAGCCCAAACCCCGCACCCAAACTCCCTCCCAGAGCTCACATCCTTCACCCTCTCCCACACCCAAACCCCCTCCCAGAGCCTGCACTCCAACTCTCTGCCCCAGCCTGGTGAAAGTAAGTGAGGGTGGGGGAGAGCTAGCGATGGAGGGAGGAGGAAATGGAGTGAGTGGGGGCAGGGCCTCCAAGAAGTGGCAGGACAGGGGTGGGGCCTCAGGGAAGGGGCGTAGAAGGGCAGGGCAAGGGCTGAGCAGGGCGGTCCTTAGGTTGCTAAAGTTTGAGAACTGCTGGTGTAGAATATCATTATAAATTCTATTGGTAAATTTGGCAAAAAGCATGAAACAGAGTTAATCCCATGTCTTTCTCTGCAAACCACTCCACCACCCATTTTAGCATAAATAACGAATTAGGGCAGTAGGAGCACCTAACACAGGATTTGGATGGTAAGGAGACAGCCAGCAGTCAAATCTTTGAAGGAGACTATTCAACAAGGAGGAAATATACCAGTGGTGGTTCAGGTAAATGTCAATGTTTTCAAGTGAAATGTTATTGAAAAGTGATATTTCTTCCCTTTAACGTGTGTGCAATCATCATTTATGACTGTAAATACAGGCTTCAGGAAAATATACAGCAGCCCCTTTCAAGCACGGAAGTAGAGTAAGTATCAAAAGAATAAAAATTCCATATAGCTAAATTTGTAGAGAGTATGGTTTCTAAAAGGCTATGTGTTGGAAAAACTTGATGGAGAGAGCAATTTCCTCTGGATGGGAAAGGAATAGATGTATTTTTACACAGACACATACATATATCATTTTGTTTGCAGGTGAACTGCAAGGGTTTCAAGATATTCAAGGAGTCACATCCCCTCAGGACAGTAGAAAGGGTGTGAGTGTGGAGTCATTAACTCACCCACATACCACTTCATTTCCTGGATTTAGTGACTGGTCTTTGTTGGAGTTGAAGAGCTGCAGCTGGGATGGAGGATACAAGTTCACGAGGGGTTATTCAGCTCCAGACAGTCTTAATAACAGCACAAATAAGTCAGTGCAACCCGTTTTTTCCCTTCCACCCAAGCAGTGAACTTCTGAACTCTTTTTATAGTGAGTGGAGATATGATGGTACAGTAGAACCTTGCTAATTTGCACTTAACTGATCCACACAGCCCATAATTCTCTCTTTCACACACACACACACACACACACACACACACACACACGCACACAGCAAAGTAGTTTCTTCCTACTTTTTAGCAAAGATTTAATAGCGTGCAGTGCTGATGTCTGCTATTACTAAGACAGTTCTGTTTTCCAAAGTACACAACAGAACATTTACTACTATATAAGGAAATAACTAATAATTACAGACTACCTTACACTTGTCAAACACAGGAACAAAATACATTAGGTGATGCAGTAGTCTGACTTTTCCTTTTATTATGTATGTGTGCTGACTTGCTAATTGACAAAACTAAGTCATTTGTAATAGGTCTTCTAGATATTGGTGTGAATTAGTGAGGCCCTAGAGTATAGCGGGAAGAGATATCTAAAATTGACGGGGGGGGGGGGGGTAGAAAACAAAAAGACTAGCTCAAGCATCTCTGGTGCTTTGACTCTTTTCCCTGTTCCACTGAGGAATGGCCTATCACCTCAGTTTTCTTCTAAGCTCTAGTTAAGGGCGGAAAGATTGGATGATTTGCTCTCCTACTACTTTCTTGGATTCCTCTGCTGGGCCATTTACATCCATTCTGCATTTTAGGAAAAGTGCACACTACTAATGATAAGCTGAAATCTGCCTCACTATAGCTCTATGGAAAAGAAGAGAGCCTTCTACCCCATCTCTAGGTGCTGCCATATACGGCCTGGTGTAATGTGGATTCTAGTGTTGGAGGCTAGAAATGCAGCACTATTGGTCCTAGAGGTGTACTTTCTAGGCACTTGCTACCCACACACACCAGGACAGCTGCACTCAGGGGGATCACTAGACACATCTGTTGAAGCGTACCTCAAATGATCACCCAAAACATCTAGGGGTCTTGGCCCCCTCAAATGCCAGGCACCTCCACTTGGACTGTGTGCTTCTTCCCATCCCCAGTGTGACATGACAAATACTTAAGAGCGATAACTGAGCCCCATATATGGCTTTAAACACATATCTCTATATATTGTGACAGGGTCAGGCCAAATGGATACATGAGAGTGATAGAAGGCAGATATATTAGCCCTCGATTAAGTAAGTCCCTTTTCCCTGGGTAAGGTAACAGGGAAGGTTCCAGAACAATCAGGAACTTTCTGGAAACAATTAAGGCAGACAGGCTGATTAGACACCTGCAGCCAATCAAGAAGCTACTAGAATCAATTAAAGCAGGCTAATCAGGACACCCAGGTTTAAAAAAGGAGCTCACTTCAGTTTGTGTGCGAGTGTGAGGAGTTGGGAGCAAGAGTCACAAGGAGCTGATGAGCTGCTGGAGGACTGAGGAGTACAAGCGTTATCAGACACCAGGAGGAAGGTTCTGTGGTGAGAATAAGGAAGGTGTTTGGAGGAAGCCATGGGGAAGTAGCCCAGGGAGTTGTAGCTGTCATGCAGCTGTTACAGGAGGCATTATAGACAGCTGCAATCCACAGGGCCCTGGGCTGGAACCCGGATTAGAAGGCGGGCCTGGGTTCCCCCCAAACCTCCCAACTCCTGATCAGACACAGAAGGAGTTGACCCGGACTGTGGGTTCCACCAGAGGGGAAGATCTCTGAGGCGAGCAAATCTGCCAATAAGCACAGGACCCACCAAGGTAGAGGAGGAACTTTGTCACAATATACACAACTAAATTTGAGATAAACATTATCCTTGAGAAGTCCCTTTAAAACCCTTCTCCTAGCCTTAGCCAAACACGAGAGCTTCCAGAGAGTGAAGAATACTGCATGCTAACTGGCCAGAGAGTAGGTGGTGATTCATAAAACAAGGGAAATGTGTGATAAAGCAGAGTAGCTTATCCCAGCTGTTGAGGGGGATGTGTAGAGAACCATGTAGAGCTAAGACGCCAGGTTTCCATTTTCTTCAGATGTTCAAAGGGAGAAAAGAAATCCTCGGATCCTGCCAAATTGCAACTCCATTGGAATGTGCACTGTTGTTTTGGCAAACTGCAACTTCTGAGAGAGAACTTAATTTTTGCATCATGAAGTTTTCTTAAACTGGCTTCAGTCTTCATAGCTGCAAAACCTCAGCTAGAAAAAATTTATTCAAAACAGGAAAGTTTGGGGACACAACACACAACAGTGTCTGAACTGCTTCTTTGGGGCCTGATTCCGCCAGGCTTACTCATGCCAAGCAGCACTTACTCATGCGAGTAGTCCCAGTGAATAAACGCTACTCAACGTGAATAAGTTACAAAATCAACCCACAGTGAATAGACACTGGCTTAACACACACCAAATTTAAGACCCGTGCTCAGTTCCCTAATATTTGTCCCCACCCCACCTCTCAACCTGATTAATTCCAGGATTTTAAAGGTACAGGTCATAATCAAGGAGCAGGAATTGGTGAGAAAGCACAAGGAAAGACTAATCTGGGGAGGTTAGTTGGCTGGTAATTATTTCATTCCCCTTACATTCCTAAGGGAATTTTATGGTGGTGAAAGATACTGGATCCATAGCTCTGGAACTCTTCTGTGCACCAAAAGAACAGATAGGGCACTGTCCTTCTGACATGGTGGCTCCATCAAATGCAAGAAGCCTGGGAAACAAGCAGGGAGAACTGGAAGTCCTGGCACAGTCAGGGAACTATGATGTGATTGGAATAACAGAGACTTGGTGGGATAACTCACATGACTGGAGTACTGTCATGGATGGATATAAACTGTTCAGGAAGGACAGGCAGGGCAGAAAAGGTGGGGGAGTTGCGTTGTATGTAAGAGAGGAGTATGACTGCTCAGAGCTCCAGTATGAAACTGCAGAAAAACCTGAGAGTCTCTGGATAAAGTTGAGAAGTGTGAGCAACAAGGGTGATGTCGTGGTTGGAGTCTGCTATAGACCACCAGACCAGGGGGATGAGGTGGACGAGGCTTTCTTCTGGCAACTAGCAGAAGTTGCTAGATCGCAGGCCCTGGTTCTCATGGGAGACTTTAATCACCCTGATATCTGCTGGGAGAGCAATACAGCGGTGCACAGGCAATCCAGGAAATTTTTGGAAAGTGTAGGGGACAATTTCCTGGTGCAAGTGCTGGAGGAACCAACTAGGGGCAAAGCTTTTCTTGACCTGCTACTCACAAACAGGGAAGAATTAGTAGGGGAAGCAAAAGTGGATGGGAACCTGGGAGGCAGTGACCATGAGATGGTCGAGTTCAGGATCCTGACAAAAGGAAGAAAGGAGAGCAGCAGAATACGGACCCTGGACTTCAGAAAAGCAGACTTTGACTCCCTCAGGGAGCAGATGGGCAGGATCCCCTGGGAGAATAACATGAAGGGCAAAGGGGTCCAGGAGAGCTGGCTGTATTTTAAAGAATCCTTATTGAGGTTGCAGGAACAAACCATCCCGACGTGTAGAAAGAATAGTAAATATGGCAGGCGACCAGCTTGGCTAAACAGTGAAATCCTTGCTGATCTTAAACACAAAAAAGAAGCATACAAGAAGTGGAAGATTGGACAAATGACCAGGGAGGAGTATAAAAATATTGCTCAGGCATGCAGGAGTGAAATCAGGAAGGCCAAATCACACTTGGAGTTGCAGTTAGCAAGAGATGTTAAGAGTAACAAGAAGGGTTTCTTCAGGTATGTTAGCAACAAGAAGAAAATCAAGGAAAGTGTGGGCCCCTTAATGAATGAGGGAGGCAACCTAGTGACCAAGGATGTGGAAAAAGCTAATGTACTCAATGATTTTTTTGCCTCTGTCTTCATGCACAAGGTCAGCTCCCAGATTGCTGCACTGGGCAGTACAGCATGGGGAGAAGGTGACCAACCCTCTGTGGAGAAAGAAGTGGTTCGGGGCTATTTAGAAAAACTGGACGTGCACAAGTCCATGGGGCCGGATGCGCTGCATCCGAGGGTGCTAAAGGAGTTGGCGGGTGAGATTGCAGAGCCATTAGCCATTATTTTTGAAAACTCATGGCGATCGGGGGAGGTCCCAGATGACTGGAAAAAGGCTAATGTAGTGCCCATCTTTAAAAAAGGGAAGAAGGAGGATCCGGGGAACTACAGGCCAGTCAGCCTCACCTCAGTCCCTGGAAAAATCATGGAGCAGGTCCTCAAGGAATCAATTATGAAACATTTAGAGGAGAGGAAAGTGATCAGGAACAGTCAGCATGGATTCACGAAGGGGAAGTCATGCCTGACTAACCTAATTGCCTTCTATGATGAGATAACTGGCTCTGTGGATGAGGGGAAAGCAGTGGATGTGTTATTCCTTGACTTTAGCAAAGCTTTTGATACCGTCTCCCACAGTATTCTTGCCGCCAAGTTAAAGAAGTATGGGCTGGATGAATGGACTGTAAGGTGGATAGAAAGCTGGCTAGATCGTCGGGCTCAACGGGTAGTGATCAATGGCTCCATGTCTAATTGGCAGCCGGTTTCAAGCGGAGTGCCCCAAGGGTCGGTCCTGGGGCCGGTTTTGTTTAATATCTTTATTAATGATCTGGAGGATGGTGTGGACTGCACTCTCAGCAAGTCTGCAGATGACACTAAACTAGGAGGCGTGGTAGATACACTAGAGGGTAGGGATCGGATACAGAGGGACCTAGACAAATTAGAGGATTGGGCCGAAAAAAACCTGATGAGGTTCAACAAGGACAAGTGCAGAGTCCTGCACTTAGGACGGAAGAATCCCATGCACTGCTACAGACTAGGGACCGAATGGCTAGGTAGCAGTTCTGCAGAAAAGGACCTAGGGGTCACAGTGAACGAGAAGCTGGATATGAGTCAACAGTGTGCTCTTGTTGCCAAGAAGGCTAACGGCATTTTGGGCTGTATAAGTAGGGGCATTGCCAGCAGATCGAGGAACGTGATCGTTCCCCTTTATTCGACATTGGTGAGGCCTCATCTGGAATACTGTGTCCAGTTTTGGTCCCCACACTACAAGAAGGATGTGGAAAAATTGGAAAGAGTCCAGCGGAGGGCAACAAAAATGATTAGGGGTCTGGAGCACATGACTTATGAGGAGAGGCTGAGGGAACTGGGATTGTTTAGTCTCCAGAAGAGAAGAATGAGGGGGGATTTGATAGCAGCCTTCAACTACCTGAAGGGGGGTTCCAAAGAGGATGGAGCTCGGCTGTTCTCAGTGGTGGCAGATGACAGAACAAGGAGCAATGGTCTCAAGTTGCAGTGGGGGAGGTCCAGGTTGGATATCAGGAAAAACTATTTCACTAGGAGGGTAGTGAAACACTGGAATGCGTTACCTAGGGAGGTGGTGGAGTCTCCTTCCTTGGAGGTTTTTAAGGCCCGGCTTGACAAAGCCCTGGCTGGGATGATTTAGCTGGGAATTGGTCCTGCTTTGAGCAGGGGGTTGGACTAGATGACCTCTTGAGGTCCCTTCCAACTCTGATATTCTATGATTCTATGATTCTATGATCTCTAAAGGCTAAGCGGGTAGCTTGGGCTCATGGCCATTCATTTTCCTATCCTGTCTTCTGAGATTGACAACAAGAAAGGCAATCAGTCCTTAATGTAATATTGGCCCATATAAGATGGACGCTATTCTATTACACATAGTGCCATTACAGTGGTCTGTTGGTTAGAACCCAGGGCAGGGAGACAGGATATCCAGGCACTATATTCTCAGGTCTACCTTTGGACTGGCTCCATGATCTTTTCCTTCCATTTCACTTTTCTGTGCCTCAGCTTCCCCATCTGTGAATTGGAGATAATAATGCCTAGCCACCTTTTTAAAAGAGTTTTGAGAGGTATGGGTGAAAAGTGCTGCATAAGTATTACTAAGTCAGGCAAACAACCATCCAATAGTAGCAACCTTCAGTCATTACTGACTACTGGGCCAGCTGTGAACTGAAAATGTAAAGGGGAAAATCTCCATAACCCATCACCAGTCCCTCACCCTGCTTTTACTAGGAGACGTGCAAAGCAAATTCACGATGCATGAATTCTGTTTGAGGTCCAGTGAGTTCTATATTCTATGGCTGTTCAGGGCGACTTGAAAGAATCCACTAAGCATTCACCAAGCATGAGGACCATAAAACACATAGCATTTTATATTAATGGTTTTGTTTTTCCTGTGAAAACAGTACATGAAAGTGATTAGGAACCAAGATGTTATCAGGTGGATAGCTTATCTCACCTGACTAAACTGACGATGGTAGGAATAAGCTGCAGCTAGCCAGAGCTGTTCGTAGTCTTACTATTAAATAAAAGGTGCTGTTGTTGACAGGATCCACCTTATGCAATAAGGGCTGCCAAAAACCTGCTCCTATCATTTTTTTTTTTTTTTTAAGCCCAGGCTTGTCTCTTTCAGATCTTTTGAAGACATGCCTCAATGTATATGTATACTTAAAAAAATTATCATTACAATTAATAAGAAAAAGCAGGCCCTCACCAACAACCACGGAACGTCTGGGGGGTACAAATGTCTAGATCCATTTCTAATCAGAAATTCTGTATAATAGAATTTTAAGTTCATTTGAATTTTCTGTCACATAACAAGATGGCCCATGCATTACTAGGGGATCATCATTTTTTTCAAATGTATTTGACTCGAGAGACAATCTTTAGAATCCAGGGTATTCCTCCTCTGATAAGTTTGCAGACGTGCAGAGAGAACCAAACAACACCAACAGGAACTCACTTCATAAGTTTCAAGAGATTCCACAAAAAGCCAATGAACATCCTGTAATTGTTATAGACATTTATTCCCAATGTATTTGTTGGAAACGATCTTGCGTCACAGGGGCATAGTCCTGGTGACCTGATGGAATCCCAGGATGGAAAGATGGAGGATGCCTGTGTGGAAAAGGGTTATATAGTTAACGGCATTAATGAAGTCCTTGATGCAGAGCCAGTGGTGGGTTAAGACCAGGTAGAACTGTAGAACCTAATGCTGTTGAGTATGATTGTTTTGGTCAACTAAGTTTGCCCTGCCACATTACCGTCTTTAAAGGCTGCTAAGGAAAATTAACAACAGAACAATGGCCAAAACCTGTACCCACAGCTCAGATTTTAAAAATCTTCATCACCAGCATCTGAAACCTACTAGACTCAGACATGGCGCCATTTAACCTGTTTCTTTCAAACTGGTTTATTTGTAGAGTGGCTTATTGGAACCGCAGGAAAGACCATCTCAAAAGGAGAGTGCAGGATCTAAACTCCTATCCTGACTGGAAGAAGAGACTAGCAGCAAGTAGTGGTAAGAGGTATGGGTGGAGCAACTAGTCCCTTGGCTCGAGACAACACAAGCGCTAAGGCATAATCACTAGCTTAAATCACACACACAGAGATGGGACTAGAACCTTAGTCTTTCACCTCCAAAAGCACAGATCTCTGCTACTTGAACTAATAATGAGCTTCCACTAGATGTTAGCAGCAGTAGGACTTTTATCCCCTTTGGGCCAGCCACTAGAGATAATCATCATCACACACAAAGCCATTACATTATGGCCAAGAGGGGTAGCACAGGATGACAACAGGGTGTATTCAAATATGTCAGAAGGGTGGTATTTTTCTCCACATGGTGTAAAAGACAGAGGTTGAGGAGAAGTGTCTTCTCCACACATATTCTCATGCGTCTGGCTTTGAGTGCCTATTCATTTACTATCAGAATGTGTTTTATTGGTCAGGGCACATCTTTGAGCATGGACCATGAAGATTTACATTTAGGGCAGGAGGAGAGCAGCAAAGGCTGAGGATGTCTGCAGTCCTTTTCCTTCCGAGCTCCCTTTCTAATTGCTATAGGGGAAATGGCACAACGAATGTAACTACTAATTTATTAAATCAGAGGCCAAACAGGGCTAATCGATAGGACATGTTTTAGGTCAGTGCACAATGCATGTTTGCCTTCACCCTGAGGAAGATCTGAGGGAAGTCCCTTCTCCACAGACACATATCCATGCATATGCACACTTACATCAGCATGTTCCTTACCATTAGGCTTTATCAAAGACCTATTTGACTCAATTTGCATGTACTTCCAGTAATGGCTGATAGCAACTTGACCACCAGATGCAGCAGTTTGACCACATAAGCCTCATCTTCATTAGCCTCATCTTCTTTGTCAGCCATGTATGAGTAGAACATGTCTTGTTACTCATTAGAGTTATAATAATAATATATGGAGATATACCTATCTCATAGAACTGGAAGGGACCTTGAAAGGTCATTGAGTCCAGTCCCCTGCCTTCACTAACAGGACCAAGTTAAATTCTTTCAAGAGCATTATATATATTAGCGAATCAGCTGCATGGTTCTTTATTATGAGCAAACCTCCATAGCTCTGATGCCATCCCGACTCCATCATTTCCATCAGGGACACACAGTTGCGACTTTCAATAATGGCCTCAGAAGCTAGAAAAGATTATACTCATTGTCAGTTCTTCCCTTAGACTCAAAAGGCATATAATTCACAACTTTGGCTGAGATGTATTAACACAGTATATCACACTGATGTACACAACATATTTTAAAACAATTATTCAAGACAGTTTTAGTTCTGGTCTAATTTGTGCTCTGAGCAAGCCAATGCTTTAAAGTTTGCTGTCCTCCCTCTCTTCAATGAAACAGCTGAATTACCAGTATATGTTAAATGCTACAACCGCATTCGTTTCTCTAATTACATGAATCTCTGCCATCTGCCCCGCACTGAAGATAAACTACCATTTTAGTCAAGATGCTATAACTTGATTTACGTGGCTATTTTCCCTAATTTTCTAATTTAGACCTTCAGGATAAGGAAAAGCTGAGGACATTCTAGGAGAGTCATTCTTAGGTTTAAAGAGTGAAGAAATCAACCCTTCTGCAGCCAGTGTAAAGAATATTTTAAAATGACAGACAATGCAGTATGTTTCACCAGTAGGAAAGTGATCCTTTGACCTTGTTTTGCATTTCAAGTGAAGTGAAAAGCAGAAGAAGAAATGGGAGTTTCTAAAGAAAAAGTTAAGGTACAGTATTGTAGATGTAAAAAAGACTACAGACCATATGCATCAATGAGGGCTTGTTTGTCCTGATTTCTTTGAAGCAAAGTGGAAGATTTCTTGGTTTGAACACAGAGCTGAAGCAGAACTTTGATGTCTCTTTGTTGCAAAGACCACAACTGAACTAAACCCAAAATGGTAACAGTAGAATGCCCCAATGGGCAGAAGTATGAGATATGAAAAGTTACATTGGATCTAACCACGGTGATCTGGACCTCTCTTTTTACAAGAGCAGGGGTGTCTTGGCTAAATTCCAACTCAGTTGTGCATGGTATTATTCACATCCTGTCCTCAAGTGCTGTATTGCTGGTAGTTGCTGCTTTTCACCCCAGAGATAGATGCATTCAATGATGGATAAAGTGATTTCCGTATATAGTTTGTATATCAGTGTGTTATACTTATAAAAGGTGAAATGAATGTTTCACCAAAAGGTTGTGAAAAACACTAGCTTCACAGCAAACAGGATCCGGCCCCAAGTTAAAAAGACCAAGCAATGGAGCTTCCATCACTTCCAGTCAGAGATCATTCCATGGCCTCATAAATCATGCTGTCATGAAGATTCTCCCATTATTCAGCAGAAATTTGCCCTCTCTTAAATTTCATCCCATTACTTCTATTTACACACCATTGTATCACTCTAAATAATTCTTCCCAGCCTTGGTGTTTACTCCCTTCAGATATTTTTAGATTTATAACCCAACCACCCCATTTGTCATCTTTTAGCTAAGCTGTCCATATTCAGCTCTTTCAATCTTCCCTCATAAGTCAATCCCTCAGCCCCTTGTTACTTTTTTTTTTCTGATCTCTTCCCCATTTGTCAATCTCTTTCTTGTAATGGGGTGAGGCAGAACTGAATGCAATATTCCTGCTGTGATAACTAATGCTGTGGAGAGAGGATCTCTTACCTCATCGATATACAAGGTGATGCCTCGGGACATGCAGCCCAAGACTTCATTGGTCATAGAGCACTGAACTTGAGTCCTCACCATTCTCAGCCATGGAGCCCTTCCAGAGTTACTGTTTCCCTGATTTCTCCTCCTTATTTCCAACTGTTTTTCCCTAAATGTCCAAGTGTGGATTGTTTACCAATTTGAATCCCATTTCGAAATTTTTGGCCCATGCTCATAATCTCTGTAGATCCCCCTGTGTTAGGAAAACCATGTCTTAATAAAGGACCTATTTTGTCCCACTATACTGCTCCCAGGTCCTGGGCCACACTCTCTCTATCCCTCTGTCCAGGAAAACTAAAGCAACCTCACTTCAGAATTCCTTTACCAGGCCTTCCAATTGTCTAGCAGATGCCATTGCTGAGAATTTTTAAGCTCTGCCTCTCTCACCTAAGAAGTCCACTGACTTATGGTAGAAGAGATCGAATCCAGGATTCTATCCTCACAATACCTAGTATTACTACTGTATATTAAGCCAACTACTTCACCTTTAAAAGTACCCTTGATGGTCACAGAAAGTACAGCACCCAATGTAAACAGATGTCATTTCTCCAACACATAGTTCTTTATAAAGCCATTGCTGTCCTTTCCACGCATATAAAAAGTCCTATTGTACATTTCCTCTAATACAGTGATCTGAACAAATCAGAACAGAACAGCCCTAAAATAGCGGATATCATGTAAAACCACAATTTAAACAATTATTTGCTGTGTGCATGCAGTACTTGTGGAATATTATTGGTCAGGGATTTCAAAGTCCTCTGTCTTGCCACAGAAGAAAGGCAGGTGCATGGAAGGCAGCCATGCAAGCTTGCCCAGTTCAGCTCCCCAGACATGGCTGAGTGGGGGTTCAGTCTCCATTCCCTTTCAGCTCTCTCTATCGAGATTCACTGCTAATAATAGAGTTCACGATTAGTGTTAGTTGTGATGGTGTCTGAACACCACACTCTACTGGAGACTACACTGGAGCCACTAATCAGCCATCAAATGACAACAGTTTTCAATCTCTGAGATTGGTCTCAAACCAGTGACATACAGATGAAGAGTGTATTATCTCATTATTCTCATCAAGTCATCTAGTCTCTCAGTACATCTTCAGATACTACATACTGCACATCATCACCGCCTCCTCAACAATATGTGAACTTTTTACACTTTCCCACCCACAGGATTTCCAAAGAGAACAGCTGTTTTCCCCCATACCCTTTTAAAAAAAGTGAAAAACATTTATTTCTAACATTAGCTTCCATTACGCATTCTCCATCTACAACCATTTATAATAGCAGGTTATAGTGATGTAGACACCAGTCCAGTAGGAACCAGCTAGATAAACTCATTTCTTATTGGCCATTGAAGGTTTAGTCTTGTATTAAGGAGAAGATTAAACGGCTGTTAGGTTATTAATTATTACAGCGTCCAATGTTTGAATGGAGGACAACAAAGTAGAGGTCCTTGAAAATTATGGTAAACACATGGTTACGAAACCCAGTCAAGTTCTAGGCTACTGCACAGAGATGTTCTGCTGGCTCATCCTGGTGATCAAACCAAATGGATCCCATTAGCTCCAGCTTGTGTCTCTGAAGCACAATGAAGTAGGCAGAGGGACAGAATGGGACCCCCCAGGGAGCAACTCAAGAAACAGCCAAGAAAGGAGCAAGCTCGGCAGATAGTTTTTGTTCTCTGTCATTTAAATTTACAGCAAGACAATCCCCAGGAGGAAAGTAAGTTTGGACCCTTGCCAGCATCTGTGCGTGCTGTGCTAGGTGCAGGATAGGAATGCCAGTTGCATACAGTCATTACATATTTTAAATGTAAATTCACAGAAGCTGAGGTTTACATAGGTAGCTCCAAATTTATGAATTCTTAAAGTATAGTGAGTGAAGGAATACAACAGTAATTTACTGGGCCTGATCATGATGATGGCATCAGAATATAAGTTATCATTGATTTCCAATAGGAGCACAAACACTATTTTTCAGTTAGCCATGAAACAACTTCAGAACTTGAATAGTTTCCTTTTTTTTTTTTTTTTGGTTAAAACAGAAGTATTTTTAAAAAGCGTTCCAAATTTTTAAGTAAAAGAGAAAAATGAAACCATCTAAGCATTTACATAATTTCAGTTGGATCTATAACATGACATATAGCAAATCTTGGTCTTTGCCCTGCTGTATCAATGCTGATTCACTCATGGATCTACAAAATTAACAGAAAAAATCCAAATGGTAATTCAGTACTTGTCTGGCCTATGGCAGAAGGGAGGTCTGGAATACTCATGTGATATAAATTATTACAATATCCTGTATGAAATCCTGCTACATATTTTTTCCACAGAACGCATTCTGAAGTTGAAAGGTAACCCTGGGTATGTAAACCTAATCCAGGTAGGTGACTTAAATCTCAAATCAACCAAATGTTCAAATCCTTTACCCTTCCGTTTATTTGTTTTCTTTTTAGTACTTGACAGGAAAAAACACACCAAAGAATAAAAACAGCTATTGAACTTCCCATACAATACCACAGTAATACTTGTCAGCATAATGATCACCATTCACCATCATCAACAACCATAGCCATCACGCATCTATGTCCCTCAATATATATCTCCTCAATATTTATTCCACTCTATATGCATCCGAAGAAGTGGGCTGTAGCCCAGGAAAGCTTATGCTCTAATAAATTTGTTAGTCTCTAAGGTGTCACAAGTACTCCTGTTCTTTCTATGTCCCTCAAGGCACCCAAAAGAAAATATGAGCTTCATAGAGGACCCAGCTGAACAAACCTTAGTTCTGTCAGATCGAGGGAGGGCAGGGGAAAGTGAATTCAAAGAACCTTCATGGCAAATAAGCTATCAAAGGCACACTCATTTATAAATCAGGGAGATCCCGCTCAGCCGTCTCCACTGAGCACAAAGGTGGTGGGATCATACAGGAAGGGGGATGCATCTTCGGTACTCAACTTCCAAATCATTTAGAGACTCCTGGATTAAAAAGCAATACCTTAAACTACACCCGGAAGTTTGTGGGCAGCTAGTGCAGACTGAAGAGCACCAGTCTATGTCTCTGTATGATACACGGCTGGTAAGTGGGCACCAACATTCTGCACTAGAAACAGCTCCTGGAAGCTCCACGTAGAGCACAGAAGTGCAGCCTAGGAAAAGGCGATGAAAGGCGTGAATAATTGTAGCAACGTGCACATTAGAAAGAAACAGTCATACAGACAATGACAGAAAATAGAGTTCTTGGCCACAGCTCCTACTTGAGTAGCCAAGTATCTAACAAGACCCCTAAATTATGAACCTGTGTTACAAACAGCAGCCGTGCTCCCTTGACTGGGCAAACAGATATAATATGAGATGTTTCCAGGGGAGTCTAAGCTAGTTTGCCAGCCTGCAAGCCCCAACCATGTGCAGCTATTGCGTCATCCATTCCAGTGAACCAGCCACGTTAGCGATTCAGAGCTAGGTACCATTACTATTCTGAACCCATGTCCTTATAACCCTTCTAGGGGCCTGATCCATACATTGTACAGCAGTGGTGAGAAAACAGTAGTAGCCTGTGGCATTCCACCATAAAAGAGTTCTTGGGATAGACGGCAGTTTAGGGAAGTCCTCTGGGACTTGTCAGAGAAAGAGGCGGAGCCACTCCTGCTAGGGACAGCAGACATCTCACAATACACCATGATCTATGATATCAAAGGCAGACGACAGCATTAAAATAATCATCATTCTCATGATACTCAACCAACACTGACAGCACATTTTCTGGGGCCACACCTGAGCCTAAAACCTCACTGACTAAAATCAAGGAAGTCTGAGAAGTCCATATTCCCTCACAGTTGTCCTGCCACAATTTTCTCATCAAGCTTTGCTGAAAAAGGAAGACTGGGTACAGATATCAATAACAACCAATCTTTTCTTGAGAGACGTCTACTGTAGTTTCCATTAAGAATAGCTGATACCCTGCCCACTGATAGGACATGAAAACAATCTTGACCAACAAAGATGAAGTACTTCCCTTCTGGCCATCACAAACCTAACAGCACTTTAAGCCATCTTTACACCACCTGGATTCTGCCTGTGCCAGGGACTGGAACAGCCCTCTAGCATGAGTTAGTCTGTGAAGGCCGCTCTAACTTATGGTAGCCTTCCCAAGGCTACCAATGGCTTCCTCGGCAGTCCAGAACATCCACAGTACTAGGTCACTATGACCACCTTGTGATGGGGAGTTCATCCCACACTGTAAAGGAAGGAGTTAAAAACAGCCTAGGGAGGCTGCACATGGAGAGAGCTGTACAGAGCAGCCAATCAGGGCCCAGAGGGCTTACCTAAAAGGGGCTGCAGGGCAGAGCAGGGTTAGTTGCTGTGGGAGCCCAAGGAGAGAGGACCGTGTTCCTAGCGGACTGCAGGAAGGCAGCACCTTGGACAGAGCAGTTGCTGGCAGGGACCGGGGGAGCAAGTGGGATCTCCTGGCTGGCTGCTGGAAGATGCTGGCTGGAGGCCGGGAGAAGAGGGAGAAGAAAGTGCTGGAGCCATGGGAAAGTGGCCCAGAGAATTGAAGCAGCTCTGGTGGAGAAGTTAAGGAGAGGCAACAGGAGGCTGCTATTGACAGGGTCCCTGGGTCGGGATCCAGAGTAGTGTTTGGGTCCGGGTTCCCCCCATACACACACTTGCCACTGGGGAAGTGGCTGGACTATTTGGACTGAGATACTTTCCTCTTGGAAAGGGGAAAACACAGCTGGTGATACAGCTGGGGGGCAGAGTCATGAAAAGGACGCTGCGGTTCCTGGGTTGAGACAGGGCTGTAGACGGAGAAGACAGTGGGAGAGGCACCACCAGGAGAGAGTGCGCCGGCTGAGAGAGCTAATCCCTCAGATGGCCAGCAGGAGGCACCACTCTGATGAGTAAACTCTGTCACACACACCCTCCTCCTGTGCCTGGCACACCCCCTAAACCATAGGCCATGAAGGGGGCAGTGGACCAGTCATACACAGCTCCTGTGGGGGCAGAATTCTCCCTTGGGCTATTGCAGCCCCCATATACTGCCAGAATACCACATAGAGGCCAGGGCAGGGGCCAAAATATGACCTTTGATCTATAATACCTAATGGAGCCTGGTTTACAGTGAGAAGCTGTGTCTTACTGCAAGTTGTACAAGATGGAAAGGAGGTTGTATCAGATAATGTTTTACAGCTATACCCCCTTGGAACAGCTCTCATGTCAGGAAAGACCCAACTGTTCCAGATTAATTTGTTTATTTTTTGTGGTTTCACAATAAACAGCTTAACCTTGTTGACAGGTTTTCTCAAGCTGCCAGTATTCTCCCTGCACTGTGCCCAAGCCTAGCCAGCGTGGTCTGTCTTATTCCTTTCTTGAGCATTGGGTGGGGAAAAAAAGTTCAAAGCGTGTAGAAAAGAAGGAGTAAAAACATAATTCCAGAAACAAAAATATTCCAATGGCAAAGAGTCTCCATTTTAGACTCACGGATTGCAACTAACCCAGTTAGAAACTGAAACATCTTACATCTCCTGAGAAAAAGTTCTGAACATATGTTTAGCCACTTGTGAGCTTTTGATCCTAATGCACAACACAGGACTAAATAACAATATCAAGTAATGATTTAAAGCAGAAGAGACACCATTATACTAGGGCAGGTTCCAATCTCTTCTGTGAGTTTAGACCCTTAACTGGGCAGATGGTTTCACATCAGGAGATAGGTACAGAATACCGCAATTGCGGCCACTGTCCCGCGACAGCACGGAAGCAGGGGAAGAGAAAAGTTTATTTAATTAAAGCTAATCTGTTAGATTGGTTGGGGAAGAGATTATATAGTGAGGGGGGGGCTGAGCTAGCTAAAGAATAACACATGGTGCGCTTTTAAAATGTACAACATGTGAAGCTCGTCTCTAAGTCTGGCGCTAAGGAGCCTGTGGTCTGGCAACAGTAAGGATTTCTGCTTTTTATTTCTTAAATCATCACAAGCATTAGAACTGAAAACCCCACATAATATTCTGAAGGGAAGGACATAAAATCTGAGTTTACATACCGTATACCAAATTAGTCATTGTTCTCATCAGATTTTATGCTTCAACTCAATTTCCACATAATTAAAACAACATTGGATCTTAAAAAAAGAAGAAGAAGAAGAAGAAGAAGAAGAATGGTGCCATGCCAAAGCCTGCAATAAGAGCCACTGGCACCAAAACAGTCAAAGTGCAGAGCTTAATTCCCTACTTAATAAGACAATTAAAGAATATTTGGCTACAGCACTCTGCAAGTATCAACATGGAGTGCTGGTATCTCCAAAGGCACGCTGATCTGACGGCTTTATCACAAAGCATCTGTCACGAGCAGATGCCAGCAACACCTGAGAAAAGTGAAAACTAAAATAGGTTAATGTAGCTTTGATACACCCAGAGTTCTGCATTGTCCAGTGTGTCTAGTTCTGAAGGTTTAAAGGGACAGTTTAATTGCAATGTACCTTTACACAGGTATCTCTAAGGTGCCACAAGTACTCCTGTTCTTTTTACAGGTATCTATATATACACTAAAGAAACCTTTGCCCTTATCCTCCATTAATAACCCAACCTAAACCATAATATTACCATTGTATGCTGAAGTGTTTTGAACCATTATTATAAGAGTTTTAAAAGGATACTGATATGAGTGATATTTTTAACTATGAGAACATATTATGGTTGATGCTTTGAGAGCCACAGGTGAAATGAATTGTAAGTGCAAAGTACTTCTCATCTGGAGACCCCAGAGCATAGCTATCTCTAAGTTTCAAATGAAATAATTCTCAAACATTTTCCCCTACCAGGCTTCATGCTATTTCAGAACTGAACCAAGTGGAGAGAAAAAGATAAGATAACCACAGTGATATAAGAACTAATTAGTCATTTCATTACCTGGCTCGAAGACAGGGCACTCTGCAGTTTTGTGACCTAAAAATGCCACTGGTGACCTTAAAACTCATGCTCAAGGGTGCTTAGAAACGTGTAACCTCCAGGGAAAGAGGGAGGAACATATGATGCCTAAATTCCATTAGCTCATATTAGCTGGTGAAATAGTAGAGACGGAAAGGTGTGACATTTTAAAGCTACCAGCCTATAAAACAGCACCTGCAGCACTGCACTTTGTTTGAACCTCAGCACCGATGGTTCAGCAGTCCAGCCTACACAGTAAGTTACACAACTGTTCTTAGGGATGGGTGATTTAGTACACCCAGAAGGTATGCTGTTTGGCTAATAGGAAACACAGCCTGCATCTTAGCATCTAACATATAACAAGAGAAAAAAGAGCCCTGTATTCATTACAGGGCCACTAAACTGCAGTCATCTCTAGGGTGGCAGCCAATCACCCACAACACCACACTAAGTAGGAGAGGGGAACTAATGATTAAGACACCCAGGATAAACTCCTGCTTTCACAGAAAGCATCTTGGACATTTCATAGTCACACAGGACCGTGATTCTTAAGGTCTTGTTCAAAAGATCCACACATAGTGAACCACACAGAACTGAAGCTTAGCCTGCCTTCACTGAATGGAGGGCAGGCCTGTGTGACTCTGGCAGGTCCATTCAGTCTGGAAGGGTGTACATATGAGAACAAGGAAAAGTGGAAGCCACATGGGCTTTGGCCATTAGATCCATTTTATCCTGCCCCCTGTCAGTTCTCCCTCCCTTAAAGTGATTTTTGGAGCATGCGATCATCAGACTGTGCATACAACGCAGATTTCATATGCTCTACATATTTACATCCTAAGCACACAAGTCTGAGAGAGACCAGAGGAAAGGGATGCCTGTTGGAAAAGCCATCCAACCTTCTGTGCTTCTTCATGTATCATCTGAAAAGAGGGAGGTAGAGGTAACTAATCTTGAGTGGCATGCTCCTATTTTATTATTACTACCCAAGTCCCTCCCAACTGTTAATGTTCCCTCCTTTCATTACAATCCTCCTTCTACAAGCTGCCAAATCCTCCAGGAATCAGCCTCACCCCCACGCCTCCTATCACCACATAATATCCACTAGTCCCAAAGTGGGAATTCTGGTCCCACTATTGGAGGCACTGAATTTAGCAGAATGATGTCATCACATATTCCAAAACTCAACTGGCACCGTCACAGCTCTAGTAAATGTATAAGTGTCAAGAATTTTGCTTTGACTAGAAGACGCAATCAGAATATATTCTAAGGAACAAAGTGGTGCCTTAAGGAGTCCTTGAGACAGTGGAACCAAGATGGGTACAAAGGTTCTCTCCACTCTCTTTTCTTAAAAAACCTTGCACATACAAGAAAATGAAAGACTAATACATTCATTATAGCCATGGGCGTAGGTTGGGGGCATTGCCCCCCTCAAACTGCAAGCCTTGGACAGATGTAGAATTAGCACCTCTCCCCACTCCGCAGCCTCATTGGCCTGATGGGAGCTGCCCCCCCACCAAATATAGAAGTCAAACTATGCTTATGATTATGGCCCTGATTTAGCTAAACACTGCACATGTTCAACTTTATGCAGTATTAATGCTCAGAATACAGAAATATTCAGGAATAGAGCTGTGAGGAGAACAGAAGTTCTATGTCATGAAGGATTTTGAGATTTGGTTATATTCCAAATCAGAGCAGAAAACAAAAATTTTGAAATTTCCCATGAAAGGGGGGAGAAATGCATATTTCTTCTATCAAAACATTTCATTTTGATTTTCATTTTTTAATTTGGTATTAAAATGCAAAGGTAAAAAAATTCAACATGAAAACATCACTTCAGAACAATATATCTAAACATTTAATTCAGTTACATTTTTTAAACTCCTCGGGACTTTTTCAACCAGTTTTTTTCCAAAATCAAATTCTGTCAATCTCAACCTGAATTCATGAAGCATTTTGATTTTGATGGAAGTGGGACCACATATTTTAACATAATATGGTTCTGCCAAAATTTCTCCAACCAGCACTGGTTAGGAAATACCAAAGCTGTGGTTCCCAAAACAAGATGATTAGCTTGACCACTGTGCACATGGGGGGAATTCACCCCTCTGCAAAGGGCACTTTACAAAGCCCATGTACCACTTACCTCCTATTTTGAGTGGAGAACCCGGGTGAATTTTTCCCATATATTAAAAAGAGACACATAATTGCATATACAGTCCTTCAAACTACTACCCATCAGGTGAAATCCTGCAGTCCTGTCAATACTCCTATGGATTTGCCTGGGAACAATGGACGAAAGCCAGATCTACTCAGGGTCTAGTCACATGACTAAAAGCTCCAGGATCCACAGACAAATACGCAGGATGGTTGACTACTGCTCAGAAAAGCTTACTTTTGAATTTGTTAATTCAATGGGATTCGTACTACCTGGGCAATGACGACCAGACATTTACTCTAAACCTTGACATCTGGACCACAAACTTCAAAACCTAAACATACTGTCACTACCTGTACGCACACAATGTATCAAACAGAAGTTCCTCAGGTCTGTTTATTTGAAAAAAATTGACTGATGGACTTTCAGTCTGTCATCAGCCCAGAGTGACCTCAATTTTTTGAGAAATAAAGTCAAAATCTATTCTTATCTTCAGAGATTCAAGATATATTTATGTGTCAGACTTCTTCTCCCTTGTCCTTAGCCTTTGGGAAGCATTCTAAAAATGATATCAAAGACTGAAAACCCTGCGATCACACTCACATTCACCTTTGACCCAGAACGCCTATAGCTCTCACCAATTCTTCAGATTGTTCTGAGTGTACGGTTAGAGACTGCAGTCCCCCAGAATGATTCTCAGTGCAGATTTAGGAATGAAATAAAGACTACTTTGCATAGTAAAACCCATTGTGCAGATCTTTAAAAAAAAAAAAAAAAGAAGAAGCTAAACTGACTTGGTTTTTGCAGTTTTCTAGTACTTCATAGACTTTAAAGCCTCATTTCCTCACCAATACCCTTCTCCCCCATATACACAAATATTTGATTATTCTGTTTGAAATGTCTCTGTAGCATCTAGAGGAAAAAGATGCCCAAAGCAAACGCTGATTGATTCTTCCTTAGCCCTCAAGATGTGCTTACACAGCAAATGCACACAAATCTCACATTTCACATTTTAAAATATGTACTTTTTAAAAACTCAAACATAATGAATGTGCTTAAATATTAGAACTTGCAATTATTAAGTAAATCACAGTACCTGTAAAGCTTCCATTTGCATAACATTAATTCATGATGGCATGTAAAACAAATTCATCACGCTCGTTATATTGTAGTCTGATTTATGTCGGGATTGGAAAAAATAAAAATCATGGGCACAAAATTATGTTGACAAGATGTACATGCTCTTTGAGGCCTGAGATTTTTTTTAAAGCATCAAAACAACTAAATTATGGGAAAGAGGGGTGGGAGCAAGTATCTTTAAAAATGAATAACACACAGGCTTCACACATACACACTCTCCAGTTATTAATGTCAAGCATGATAAAGATACTAGAAAATCATTACCATTCATAGCCACTAACAGCCATTAAATTTCAATCAATTCAACTTAACACAAGTGTACTTCAGTGGCCCTTACAGTTCCTTATAGATGTGGCTCAAAACGTCCTGTCTGACTTATTGCATTGTCCACCACACAAAGAGGCATTGCTAAGGATCGCTCTGAAAAGGACCTATCTTGGTCTTTGGAACTGATGCTCTTTTAACACCACAGTAATCAACAGATCTTTCTTTTAAGAAGGGCTGATAAAAGGGGGCTCTAATAGGACCCTACAGATCAATATAAAGGGGGAGGGGTGAATATACTCTAATTTTTGCTAAAGATACTTCTTTTCATGAAGTTGAAAAAAAGTGACTGGCTATTTAAAGGGTTTTTCAGTTAATAGTAATAACTGCATCAAACTACTTAAAATCATTAGATATCTAATAAAGCTGGAATTGATAGACAACTTTCAGGTCACCCACTCACAATATAATTTAACATCCTTGCTCTATAAGCTGGGGGTAAAACTAAAGTTGTATTTAACTTTCAGTAAATGAGCATTCAAAATTGTGATGGTGATAATTATCAAGTACAAAGGTACAATGTTACAGCATCACATTGGGAACTCCCCCCCCCCCAAAACAAAACAAAAATGATTTGTTCAGCTGAGCCGTTCATAGCATTCTTAAAATGGAAATTGTCCTGCCAACATTAAAGGAATTGGAGTAATGGGTAATATACTGCAGCTCCCAACTGAACAGAGCTCTGAATTCATACAGGTTTTAGTTAGTTACACAGCTGTAAGGTAAAGGCATGTTACTCTGCAAAGGCTTCACTGGGTTCACATTGTTTATTTGCATGCAGCGCAGTCTTGGAGCCTTACCATTCACCTTTCATGGAGGAAAGAGTGTTTTTACTTTTTCTAAGTAGGAACCCAATGTTATTCAATGGAATTCACCCTGCAGGGTACAAAATCCTTTGAATAGACCAGGTGGAAGTATAAACCACAGGAGTGTATTCCTATAATGAATACAATCATTGACATGTATGAAACACGAGCAACCACAGATATCTCAAAATTTATAATACAATTATGGTATATCTAGGGACATTTGCCCTACACTAGCTGTTAACCCATCCCTTACACACAGTACTGCTGTAATGGTCCAAAGCATGACAACTTACAGTAATATTACTGAAATGTTTTGGATCATTCTGCAGAACATTATAATTTTCCTCCCTTTAGGTTTTGCACTTTAGTATTTCATTCAGACTAATAAGTAACAGTAACACTCTCAATGGATAGCAAAGAAATATCTCTAACAGATGTGCACCTCCATTTTCATTTATTTTCCAACACTTGCAAGCTGCAGAAACAAAATGAATGTATTGCTAAATTTCCCCCTCACCCCCAATGACAGGATCGAAAAAGAGCCATAGTTCAACAGATTCCATAAAGGTAAATTGCTGCATGGAAAATGTCAGCAAAACTTAATCATACTGGAAGCCACATTTAATTAGAGCTTTTTCGTTGCAGCTGGGAGAAAAGAAGAGCTTTAACTATGTCACCTGAGATGGTCTAGATACTGAAACTATTTGTAAGTTAACAAAAACATTTGCATCACAAAGCGCTCTAGGGCAGCACAGTAGTAAAGCAGATGTGTAATGAACAAAGATCATGGCACCAAAACAATCAGGGTTGTAAATAACTACTAGTAATCTGCAATCATTTAAATTTTGGTTTAATTACCAGATAGCAAACAGGTTTCATTCTAACATAGGTACATACTTTCCAGAATACACACTTTATCATATTTAACTCTATAAGCAACACAGTCAAGAATCTGAAACTCAGAAAAGTAACAACAACAACAACAGAGAGAGAGAGAGAGAGAGAGAGAGAGAGAGAGAGAGAAGTGATAAGAATTAGACTTAGTACTAGGTCACACACATTAAATAAACTTTGCCCTGGAACAGAATTACTAATGCAGCCATTTCAACTGTATCTACTGTAAGTACTACAGTTACACAATCACACACAAGGGAGGCAAGGGGGTACAGGCTAAAGAAAAAAATTCAATCTAGCGCTAATGAATAAAAAGTTCCTTTTATTTCACTGTTGTTTTTGGTTCATTAAATTTTCCACAGATTTGCAGAGAAGAAAACGTGATCAATAAACCTTGACAAAAGTGAACGTGTGAAAAAGGCAAGAGAAAGGCACAGGAAGATAAAAGTGATATCCCGATCACAGATTTCAGAGGCAGATGACCAGAGCTTTGGGCTGCTGAATAATCTGAATAGACCATCATTTCTTTACAGCCTTTCACTTTCTTTTCCCTGACTGTTGGAACTCTTCATTCAATACAATAGTAAATGCACTAAAACTTTTTTTCTTATGCTAATGGCTGAAATCGGGTACTCACAGTTAAAACACACTTCCCACCAACTTGTTTTCTTAAAAAAAAAAAAAAAACACATTAACCTATTCAAGTTAAACCAAAATGTCAAAGACAGCTTAAAGCTTACTCTTGCAATTTCACAAAATTAAAGGATAAAGCTGCTAAACTCCTTTTGAATGAGAATAAATGCTTAGAAGGTAGAAGAAATAATATAATAATAAATTCTGGAACCTAAAATTCTAATTTCATTCTTTCTGGATATTTATCATCTACTTAAAGGTGACAGACTCAAAAAGATTTGAGGCATGAAAAAATTTATCAACAGGACAAGGCTCCCACTGATTACTATCAGGCTTTGAACAAGACACTAAGGCCTCTATTTTCAAAAATGCCCACTGATTTTGGGTGTCCAATTTGAGAACATCTATGGCCCCATTTTCAGCGGGGCTGAGCAACCATAAATCCTACTGAAGTTCTTGCTGCATAGGACTTCTGAAAATCAGGCCCTAGATGTCTCAAACTGCACCAAAACTAGTGGACACAAACAAATAGCAGCCTAAATAATTCATCCCTCCCACATCAAGCTTAGTATGGAAGATCAGATATATGATTTCTCAATGGATTTCAGAAAGGAACATATTAACTATTCCTGATCAGCTGTTTACATGATCTAATGCTATATCTCTCTTATTTGATTTTACACACACACTTTTATGTATTGCTTGCTTGCCAACACAACGTCTTCTTGTACTGGAAATCATTAATGCTGGTTTTATTTTGTTATATTATCCCTCATAATTACTGAATATCTATTTTTAGGTGGTATTGGGAATGTAGCAGAAGTAGCTGTAAGATACGGAATACTTGTCAATGTTTGCTACAGTTTTTTAAAATACTTACACAGGTATATAAAGCAGTTGTGCAGTTTTCAACCAATGCTTTGCAATCTTCTCCATCAGTAGAAATGCAGACTATTGAATGAGCTGCCTAAACTGAGAGTGGGAAGTGCAAATATCAAATTTCTGTGAAGCCCTGGAAGCTATGGTTTGGAGTGGCAACTAATTAGTTTGATGCTATGGTCACATCTAATGTTCCAAAGTAGCCTCTTTTAAAAACTCACTGACTCAGAATCCTCCACCAGATTATTAAGTGGCCTCTTTGTGGGGAAGCAATGGATAGGTGTTTGCTGCACAAATAAATATAGATTTTGGTGACTGTTTACTGAATCCACTATCTTCACTAATCTGCACTTGGAAACTTGTGAACAGAGCACTTCTCAGAGCACAAAAAGCACGGAGTATTTGTGTATCTTTCAGATTGCAGTACAAACAACTGGCTTACAGTAGGCCACCAAAAATAGGGGGAGGCAGTTGACTGGGTTTCTACTTTAAAGTTAAGAATTGAGATCATCCTGGTGTTGTTATTTTGATGTGCTACCTTGTCCCAAAACAATAAATCTAGTGTTTGAAAGCTGCTTTAAAAACACCAACTAAAATATCAGGATCAGGAAAAAAATTAATCATCTTTAAATCACTGATAGTCTCCAAGATGTAATTCCAAAACCATCATATAGTAAGTAGTCCTTTCTGTCTGGTGACATTAGCAAGGCACTGTAAGGAAAAGACCTGGTTCAGGTTTAAGGTAACCAGAATAAGGAAAACAGCAAAATGATACCAGTCTTTTACCGTAAACATTTCAATTGCTTTTCAAATCTCATCCAAAAATGTGGTCATTTATATAATTTCATGGTGAAAGAAACAACACTATCCGTTTGTTTGTTTTTTTTAAAGTTAAGGTGACATGAAAATCTAGGTTATGTACTAGAGAGGTAGGATCAAGTTCTGTTTTCATTTATACATGTATAATCCGAAGTAACTTCAACTCCAGTTTATCAGAGAAAATTTGGACCCGATTCTTTATTTTTTCTCATATTAATGAGCTAATCCAAATACAAATAATATTTGTCCATCTGTATACATCCCCTTTGACACATTGAAAAAAAGAGACATTGAAAGGAAGTTGGAAACAGTCCTCAAGATCTGTTGGTTTTTTTGAAGAACAGCAGTTGCATTTCTGGGCACTTCAAAGTCACATACTTAAGACAACAACAACATTCAAGATCAAGTGAATCTTACCTCACCTTTCTTTAAAGATTAGCTCTTTTACAAACATACAAGACAAGGCTGGATAGACAGGGATCCATAGAATAATAGTTCAACTTTACTTAATTGTGCACTTTCTGGTATTCTGGGTAGGTCATCTGATCAAAGTATGACAAGTTTCAAAAAACTAACTGCACTAAAAAAAATCCCTTGAATTTAATTCATGTTTTAAAAATGTGTCAGATTTTTAATGACACGCAATATGCCCTTTTTTAGTAAAATTAAAGTTTGACAGGTGTCAAAATTTCCTGGAATTCCAGCCCAAATGCAAATTACCATATCCACAGCTCAGAAAAACTGAATCAAACCAATTCAACAAAGGTACATGCTATACACAATAATTACCATGCATTTCAAGCAATCAAGTAGTGTAAATGATAATTTATCAGGGTTTCCTTTCCCAGGTAAATGTAAAATGTAGGCAGAATTCTCTGCTTTTCCCCTAGCAAAGTTATACAAATTAGTTTTAGTAACCTAAAAACAAATCTTTTTTTAAAAAACTTAAGGTAGCTAGAACAAACAGATCAAATCGGTAAGTCTTATAGCAAATCAGTCTATTCCACATCTGTATATTTTGGATTTCATGGTTTATTTGCTTTACTTTCTTGGCACTAGCTCCACAGTGCATGCCAATACAATATTTGTTTAAATGCTATTTTATGCAGCATGCTAGTGAAACGTTTACTTTCAAATTCTTGTACATCCCAAGAGCCTCAATTGCAAAAAAAAGTTTTACAACTGCTCCTTTTGTCTATAGCCGTTAAGCTCTATAAATTTCATCATAACCCAATAAAATGTTTGTTTCAATATGTGTAAAGGAGGGCGTATCCTTAATTGTATCAAATATAGAGAAATCTAAACAGATTAGACACACACACATTATACACACACACACACACACACACATGTGGTAGTAACTCCATAGTTAAGACTGTGTTCAGTTATATATAACTGGTTATATATACACATACACGCACGCATATACATATACACACACATGTGCACACTCATACGCAAAGAAATATACACATATAATAACCTTTAAAAATGTACTTGCTCACTAGCCCAGGGCTAGTATTTTTTTTCCATGGATCACTAACATTTTATTTTTTCCCCATCAACAATATAATAAAAGATGGTTTAGTAGATTTGGGGGGGGCTGTACTAGTACATTTTCAAACCTTGCAATGTTACGTGTATACATACATGAGCATATACACATAATAGATAAAAGAGAGCTTTGCCTTCTGTAAAAGAGTTGTGGGATAGATACTTAATCTTGGCCCACGAAACTTTCTGAATAATCCCACTTTCCAAGTTTGTGATCAAGTAGTATGTGTACAATTGGAAAATCCTTTCACTGGGCTGGCACTCTGTCCCTGGCTGGACACACACCTCATGGTGAGAGTGAAAGTCACAGAGTCTATTGCAGGCAAACTCTGTACAGGATCTTATTTTATTGATTGAAAAATCATCCTAATCTCCTGGGCTGGAAAAATCAGGTTTCCTAGGAAATGACAGTAATTACTTGAGGCAGAAAAGGCATCTAGATGAGCCGATCCCCCCGATTGTTTTAAAGCCACTGAGTCCAGGGGAAAACTCTCTGCTCTCTAAATCCTTAATAGGATTGGCGCCCAGCTCTCTCCAAGCCGCTCCTCATCACACAGGGATCAAGTTGCAGCAGTGGATTTTTGAAATTCCTCAGCAAATATACTTGTTGAAAGATTGCTCCTCCCGGGGGCAGGGGGGGAGGGGGAGAAAAAGACGGGTGGGAGGCAAACTTAAAATACAGTAGTAAATTCACGGATCACTTTGGAGAGCACAGCTACCTTCAGCAGGAAAACCAGCAGGTCTCGGCACTGCCTGGGTGCAGCACGGGGCAGAAGTTACAGGGAAGTGACTGTCACTTAAGCACCGGTCCCCACTGTCCCAATATTACTACTGTACCCTTCCAGCAGCACGGCACCCCTAAAAGAGGGGTGGGGGCACCCCACAGGATGCATGCAACAATTCCATTCACGGACGGAGGACAGGGAAGCAGTGGGCTGCACCCTCCCCCCCCCCCCATCTAAGCCGCTTTGCAGGAGTGAGGTGGGGGAAAGGAAGGAGCCTCTCGCAGCAAAGGTCTCCCCCGAGCAATCTACACCTCGGCGGGCTGGAGATGAGGGGTCGGGAAACACCCCGGAACTGCCGGGATCTCCCGCGGAATCAGCATTAGGCGACCCCCGGGATTCCAGGGTGGCCAGGCAGGGGTGTAATTCACACCGCGACTCTGGTCAGTTTCAGCTCCGCTCCGGAGCGATCGGGATCCCGCACCCTCGTGCTCAGTCCGCCCCAGCTCGGAGATGGAAACAAGCAGGAGGCAAGTGAGCCAAGCACAACAGCCCCAAAAACCCGCTGCCCAAAGTTGCTGAGATAAAGCTCCCCTCCACCCCACGGTAACCAGCGCAGGAGAGCCCGTGCCACTTACCTGCTGGCAAAGTGCAGCGCCTAACACTGGCAGCAGGGGACTCTACCCCTGTGCTAGGGAAGCATGATCCGGCGCAGTTTAGGGAAATTTCTTCCCCACTTCCCACCCCCACTCCTCACTCTCCCTCTCAAAACCCAGGCACCCCAAAGAGAAAGGGATAATCATCCAAAATCAACTTTACCCAAAGAGAGAACCCGGGAAGTTTTCCCCGTGCCAGCAGCCGCTCCGGAGCAGGGCTACTCATTCAGCCCCCCATCATAAACTTGGGGGGGCGTGGGAGGGACTTTCCAGACGTCCTTCCCTTTGGTGCCTTTTTTAAAAGCTGTTGCTGCGGCCGCCGCCACCACCACAAATCCCGGCTGCAGCTTGGCTCTTTTCCCTTCTTCCTCCGAGGAGTCTCATTGATGATCGTTTGGAGGGGAGAGAGTTTAAAAAAGTGTCGGGAGCCTCCGCTGCTGCTGGCGTGTTTCTGCACTTCTGCCATCCATCATCCCAGCGTAGGACACCGACACACACACACACACACGCTGAAGTTTAGGAAGACTGTAGGGGGGAGGAGAGAGGAGCTTTTGTCTTTCAAGCACCGACACAAGAAGAAAGTTTAAAAAAAAGAGAAGGGGGAGGAGGGGAAAAACTTTTCTCTCCCACTCTCTTAAATTGAATTGGGGTTTGTTAACTCAAGTCAGATGATCTCCATAGTCAAAATCCAGTGCCGGATCTGTTTTCACTCTAATCCTCCTCCCCCCCTTCTCCTCCAGTGAATTGCACCATTTGCTGCTTCAGATGGGCTGGGCCTTTCTCACATACTGGAGTAGAGAAGCACAGCAGAGGAGGAAAAGTAGCTAGGATTCCCTGCAAGAAACCTGTCAGATTCCCTAGCACGGGGCAGGTTGATTTCCTCCTCACTGGCCCAGCGGCGGTGCTTGTGAATCGGTAAGAATGAGTCCATGCATACCTGGTTTCAGTAGCTCCATGTCCATTCTGGGCAATCAGTTAGCATAGCTGACACATTGTATCCAGTTTGAATTCTCGCTCACACTCACTCACTGGTAGTTTTTTCAACCAGATGGAAATAATCTGAAACAAAACAAACAAAACACCCCTAATTTCTTTGGCAAAGAAGGTTTGTGTGAAGTCACTTCTAAGCATCTTGGATTCATTGGCTAGTGGCAGGCTGCAGTTAGACTGATGGCTAAGTGGGCTCTGGCTTGCCAATAACTTTTATTTTTAACTTGGAGTATTTGGAACTCAGTTAACAAGCTAAACCTAAAGTTTGCATTACTTCTGAGACTCCTAACTGGGCTGTAAAAACAACCCACTGGTATCTTCTGCGGGAACAGAGGTGGAATACAGCTGGCTTTAAGTCTATGGTACATGGAAAAATACTGCAGCTACATGAATAAAATGTTATCTCAGAAATGCTCCAAACTCTTAAAGTCTGTGTGGGTTCTCCCCCCCCCCCCTTTATGCAGCTCATTGCTTTTGTTTCAAATACAATAGCAGGCAAACACAATATTAAAGCCTTCCAGATGGGATTGCCACATGCCCTAAGGGCCTGATCCATAGCCCATTAAAGTCAGTAGAAAGATGCTAACTGACTTTACTGGGTGTTGGATCAGGCCCGGAAATGCTTTATTTTTTAAAAGAACAATGATGCATCCATTTCTTGTAACAGACATTTGTAATGGACAATATTTTACAATCAGTAATCACACAAGTTAGGGAATTGGTGGAATAGAAGAGTTTCAAGTCCACACAGCAAAACACAGACGATGGATTCTCGGCTGTTCTGTTTTCATACTGTGTCGGGGTCCGATCCAGCTGCTACTGATGTCCATGGAAAAACAACCAACAACTTCAGTGGAAGTTGGATCAAGCCCTAAGAGGTGTAGTCTCAGCAGGTGTAAATTGTCAATGTACAATTTGCCCCTAACTGTCTGCAAACATATGTAGATTTCAGAACAATCTTTAGTAGGACAAAGTATTCATTAAAGATTTTCCCTAAATCTTATTAACTAACCTTTCCCTTTAAGCTTGTTATTCTTTTAATCCCCATATGTTTTAAAAGTGAGACTCTAATGGGGGGGGGGGACAAAATAGCTTTAGTGTGTATTGATCTGCTTCATATATATATTAATATCAGTGAGAAATGCAGCAGTTTTAATTTACGATATCACCAATCTGGGCTGCCTATGGCAATAAGCTTTGTCTGTGTTTTGATTTCTTTGGCTATGGGGTTTATTACAAGTTTATAAAACCCCCACAGCTAGATGCAGTGTGTGGCACCACACAGTATCTGGTCATAGAGTTGGTGTCTGACTCTGAAAGGATTATATCCAGTGCTGTAAAGGGTCTTGCTCCATTACCTCCTTGCTACTAGTATAAGGACATGACCAGAGTAAAGGGGGCAGGTCACTATGCTATATCAATCCTCAGCTGCAGTTTCAGTCCCTTGGGCTGCTCTAATTTATGCCAGTGGATTAACTCTGCACACAGCGTCTCCAGGTGTGGAAGAGTGCAAAGACTGAGCTTTCTGCCAGCTTGGCAAACCCTTCTCCCTCCTGACTTGTGTTGCATGCAGTCCAGCCAGACCACCGGATCTACTTCACACTTTTAAGCACCTCTAAAAATCAGGCTACTTATCTGGGTGCCTCAACTTTAAGCACTGGAGTTTGAAAGTTTTGGCCTTAACCTTTGGATGGCAGTAAAAGACTACTGTTCAAGGGCATTCCTTGTGCCATTTATTTCATTCAGATGATCTTGAGAAGACCTGCCCAGCCCACGGACCACTCTTTCAATGGCCTATTAGGACATTCTTACAGCAATCTTTTGTCCATGGTTAGTACTATGTGTGGCTCCTAAGCACCCTCTTCCAGGTTTGTCTTTATGGGACACCTTGGAATACTGATGACCTGAGAAAGATGAAGTGGAGGGAAGTGCTGGGGAGACAGCTAGAGTGCCAGTAGTGAAAAATCTCAGACTGAGTCAACTCATTTGTGCCCAAGTATTTTAAATCTTATGCCATGCCAGTGCAGGAAGAAAGAAAGAGGTCCTTTTCTCCCACCATCACATTCATGAAGTCAAAGTTAGCAGACCAATTCTGGGCAATAGACAGTTTGGCCAACCCTCAACTCTGCCTCCAACTGGAGATATCATTTTACGCTGTCAGAAGTTTTAATTGCACTTTGCACTAAAGGTCACTTAATTCAGACTGAGGTTTTGGTTTCCATAGGGGCAGAGTCAGTTCTGGCCGGAACAAAGATTGCCTCTTCTCTGTATTAGTTTCAAAAGGGGGCTCCTTACCCTGGAATGCATTTATCAGTTTGATTCTCTAAAAAAGAATTTGTTTATCTTCAGATCATATCACAAGATCCACTTGTTCTCCTAGGGTTTTCCTACTGTGAAGGAATGATGGGGTGGGGGTGGGAGATACAGGGAGGGAGAATTGGACAAAAGGTTGAGTAGGATCTGGTAAGGGATCACTTTGTGGGACATTGGTCCTCAATTATTGTATATTTATAAGTGAACATGTGCCCAGAGTTTTGGATGGGCACATTTTTAAGACAGAAAGAAAGAAAAAGAAAGGACAAGGGATTGATCCTGAGCAGTATTTTAGCAATATGGCACAATATTCAGCTCACAGATGTATATGTGCAATTTCATTGGAAAAGTGGCCCACTGTGTCAAGATTACGCTGGAAACTTTTCCCATTTGTGAAGAGGTTACTGGTGATGGTTGAATCCCAAAAGATTCAGCAATTCTGTCTAGCTGAGTACCCAGAAGTCGGTATCTATCTGAAGAATTTTATATAGCACCTATCACTGGGAAATGAAAATGATGTTTATCCAAATCTTTGCTGAACATCTTGGGCTAGAGCCTCAGCTGATGTTAACTGACATTTCCACTGAACTCAATGGAGCTACACCAATTTACATCAGCTGATGATCTGACCACTTGATCACTTCCTTCTTCTGGTCTGGCTGCAAGAACAGTCTTTCACATGGTATTTTGACATCTATTGGCCAAAGCCAAAAAATACAGCGTTGTGAAGTTATGTAAATTTTAATGATAAGAAAAGTTTTTCAGATCTCAGAGAAGTTTGTCTGGATTTTGGACTAAATGTTTGAGTCAGTTTTTATGTTCTCTGAATTGCTTTTCTCATTCCTAGTCCATATAGTTCTTCCTTTTTCTAATCCGTTCACTAGAGTGTTCCCTTTTTGTCTTCCCCAAGTGTCAGATTAAAAAGATGTAAAGAATGAACTGGCATTTGACATGATGAAAAATGAAAATATGACACTGGGGTCAAATTCTAGGCTCTTCCATCTGTTCTTACATCCTACCCCTTATGGATAATTTGATTTAATAGGGTGAAATTGCTAGAGATGGTTGAGGGTGGAGTATTCCAAAAATATCATCAACATTTTTGATTGAAATTCAAAATCTCAACAATGAAAAAAATCATTCACATTTGGAAAATTCTGACCAGCTCTCATTTGGGACCTGAAAGAACATCTATTAAAGTCAATGGAATGATTCCAAATGACTGCAATAAGAGCTGGATCAGACTTTAAGAGAACAGTTGTGCTTTTTTAAACCATATAGCAGGGAGATAATCCTCTATTAAATTCTATAGGATGTTTAAAAAACAACCTATGGAAATTTATCTTTGATTTGCTTCTTTAGAATTTTTCTCTAAAGATTTTCCCACCAGAAGGAAGGACCATCCTCATGATAAACCCTGCAGGTCATTTCAAAATCCCCAAAGGAAAACAGTGAATACACTTGTTTAGCTGTTTCCAGCAAATTCACAGTTAAGTATTCAGCTCTGACTCCAAAGCTACTAACTGCAGTTCCATGACAGATTTAGGCCTTGCAACAGAGTTTGCCTGCACCCAGTCAATTGGAGGATCAGAGCCTTGTATTCAAATGCAGTTCTCTTTTGGGATGAAGATTTAAAATTATTACTTTTAGAATTATCACTAGGACATACATAGTACCTTGAAACTATCTCATTTGGCTCTACCATGGTATGTGTGTCCGATTTAGCTCCGTGCAGCAGGGACTATAGGCCAAACTCAGGCCTTGGCTACACTTACCAGCTAGTTCGACGGCTGGAAATCGAAGTTCTGGGTTCGACTTATCGCGTCTAGTCTGGACGCGATAAGTCGAACCCTGAAGTGCTTGCCGTCGACTGCGGTACTCCAGCTCGGCGAGAGGAGTACCGCGGAGTCGACGGGGGAGCCTGCCTGCCGCGTGTGGACCAAGGTAAGTTCGAACTAAGGTACTTCGACTTCAGCTACGTTATTCACGTAGCTGAAGTTGCGTACCTTAGTTCGAATTAGGGGGGGTAGTGTAGACCAAGCCTCAGTCTTGGGGTAAACAAGTGCAACTCTATTGAGGTCAGTAAAGTTGCACTGGACTGAATGTAGCCTCATGCCTATACAACATCACACACACCTATGATGCTTAACAAATTAACAACAAAGCACATCATAGCCAAAAGGAGTTGGTTGGGAGGATGGGGGAGATTTTTGGCACAAAATATACAAGTTGTTTTTTATTTAAAAAACAATAACCCTGCTAGCCAATATAGCCTGCTATAAGTAAACACCATTTATAATACCACTGCGTAGCATGCTGACCAATATTGTCTCATTGTTTCCTTGTCCTCCCCTGTCTGTCTCCACCAGCTGTCTCTTGTCTTAGATTGTACGCTCTCTGGGGCAGGAACCATCTCGGCGTGTTCCGCAGCTTGTGCAAACCTTTACATGTCCCCTCACTATTCCCCACCAGGTACAGACATGTCAGCTACCAGAAAGTGTCATTTCAACACTAGCTTCCTTAAGATATTCCTGAAGGATCCATTCTTGCCATTTCCTATGTCTGCAACTACAATACTCACTGGTCAGGGAAGTGATAATATCTATAAAGTATTCCATTGGTATGTGGTATCTACCCAAAATGAGCAAGGAGACAATGTTTGTATTCAGTTTAGAATTGAGGTAGAGGCATGGCCCCCAATTCAGCAAAGCATTTAAGTGTGTGCTTAACTTTAAGCACATGCTTAAGTGCTTTCATAGAATCATAGAATATCAGGGTTGGAAGGGACCTCAGGAGGTCATCTAGTTCAACCCCCTGCTCAAAGCAGGACCAATTCCCAACTAAATCATCCCAGCCAGGGCTTTGTCAAGCCTGACCTTAAAAACCTCTAAGGAAGGAGATTCCACCACCTCCCTAGGTAACCCATTCCAGTGCTTTGCTTAACTGAGGCCCTAATTGGGTTAGAATAAGACAGTGTTAGACACCTCAAGCTGTTCTTTTAAGATCTTCCCCTATCTGAACTAGAAAATAGGCCCTCTTCCATTTTGGCTGTGACCCAGAACCAAAGTTGTATGGGCAGATTCTGATCTAGGAATCTGAATCCAAAGCTCCCACACCCCAAAATGTAAAGGGTTTAAGATTAGAGGTTCTGATTTGGGTCTCTCTCTACCACACTATTTATATTTCCAGCTTAGAAGTATGAAAATTACACATCCTAGTTTACACACAGCTAGAGAAATACCTGACATTTCAGAAATGAGGGCATTGATATAGGTGGACATTCAATGTTAAATTATTTATGAACAATTTTTCTTATGCCAATCATCAGGTTTTCATAGTCATGAAATCCATCCCCTAATTGTACCCTCTTGAGTTAGTGATCACACTGGGGATAATGACTTGTCTACCTGGGGAGTGATTGGGAATGGGAAAAGAGCAGCATGCCAATGGGTGTGCATATTTCAGATTGCTGGTGTTCCTTCTGGCTCTTCACTCTTTCAAAGTCAATGTTTTTAAAATAACTGGGTCAAAGGTCTTCTCCGGACATTTGGTGGAGTGGGGCTGGGGTGGGGGGCTGAGATATGCAAAATAGGACATGTGGGTGGTAAATGATTTGATAAACAGGTGTATAAGGCAACACCAGGCAATCAGCAGATGGACAAGGCAGCTGGAGCAAACCCCTGCTTTCAAATATGAAATTAATTAGACCTGTTGGAATTTGGCATCCATTTTTAAATTCCACAAGGGAAAATTAGGGAATAGATTTTGCACTAACCTCAGAGATCAGAGAGAAAACTTGTTGTATCTTGTAGAATATTGAGGCCCTGATCAATTCCCAAACCCCAGCTCACCATCCTTGGGATTGAGCAATTTATAATTTACAATATTATAACCTAAAATTTAAATATTTAAACAACATCCCGGGTGGCCAGTCGCAGTAATAATACTTAGTATTTATTTTCAAATCACTTTACATATTAATCCTTAAACACTCCTTTGAAGTAAGTGAACACAGATGGGAAAACTGAGGTACAGAGAGATTATGGGCTTTGCCCAAGGCCTGATAATGAGTTGCTGACAGAGCTAGGACTTGAACTCAGGAGTGCATCCTGCCTCAACAAGTAAGTCTACTTCAGATACAGGTGACTCTTTTCCTTTCCCTTTCCCTTTGCCCTGTCTCTAAAGGTTTATTTAAATATTTTCATTGTACTGTTGTCTTTGCTTCAATGAGTCAGCCCTTCTAGGGACAGTCTTCTCTGACCATTACAAACAAGGAGCAGTTCTTTCTAGTGCCACTTCTGCAAAGCAAGTGACTACTGGACTAACAGCATCCGTAGCAGAATTTTTGAAAGGTATAAATGAATACTAGAATTATGAGAGCGGGAACATGACTCCATCACCACATCACATAGTTCTCACATGCTGGTGTTTTCTTTCCTGAGATATCATCTCCTACCATTGAGAGTGGCCCATGAAAATTGAATAATGGCTACAATTTTCAAAAATGACTGGTGATTTTGAATACTCAGCTTTTCAGAAGGCAGGTGCTCTGCACTTTCTGAAAATCAGGCCCCTTTAGGATGTCTCAAATCGGGCACCCAAAATCCCTAGACAGTTTTCTAAATCTTGGCCAGCTTCTCACGATGATCATGAAATGTGACTATCAGCACATGAAACGCAGCATCATCAGCATGAGGTACTCAATGTAAAATGAAATCTGGAACTTTACCAGGCATGAATTTCCATCTTACTTGGTGAATAATTCAGTGATAATACAATATGGAAATGGAGTAGGCCTGTGTCCCCAAGTAATAGCCTTCATACACCACTGCCCATCAAAGTCCAACCCCTCTTTGCTGAAGAGACAAATAATGTTTGCAATCATGCCTAATATATTTCAAATTGGTTATATTGTTTGTAGATTGCTTATGTCAAAACATGTGAATTCTCTTGTGTGCTTTAGGATTTATGCATCCTTGTTCTTCACAAGGGTTTGTTCTTATTTGTTGCTACCTGTAAAAATATATCTCTTTGCCCCAATTCACAGTGGAACAATGTTAGGTCATTATTCCTTGAATTGTTAGGCTTCAAAGAAGCAATTTCTCAATAACCTGTGACACAGGAAATTGTGATTCTGATATCGGGTGATTTCAGGAATTTCTTTTACAACAATCTGTTTTGCTGTCAGTAAATTACATTTTTGTATTATTTCAGAAAGTGGAGGCTATTAATATTTTTGTAGGTGTATATTAAATATTACTCTGCTGTCTCTTGTTCTCCTGCATTGCCTTGAGTTTTAATGTATATTTTAGTTATCAACTGAATCATATTTTGACTGAAGGTGAAAATATCTGGTTGCTGGAACTAGTGTTACTTTAAAGTGCCTTTCAGAAAACTTGGGTTTCTAACTTTTGTTTTCCCTGATGTTCCTTTTATGAAGAGTTATCATGAATGATTAATGCTTAGATACCCCTTTTCTGTAAGATCTCCACTGAACCTACTTGTCATGAATGGAACACAACTAAAACTGCCACATGGGAAGAATTTATATTATGGTAAATAGGCTTTGGTTTTGTGAACTGGAGTCATTATTTAATATCAGTACTTTCTCTTACGATGAGGATAGCTAGACACATTTTACCAATAGGCTGAGGCAAGATGCAAATAATTATTGTCTGGGTACTCTTTTGAATTGGATATCACACAAAACATTTGAAAGATAAAGGTATACATATGTATTACAAATAAATATGCATATTGACCAGAGCTGAGCAAAATTTTTTGGACAAATATTTTATTCACTGAAAAATGCTGTTTCAGGTCAGTCAAAACTATTTGCAACTTTGTGTTGAATTCAACAAAGAGGTTTTTTTTTTTTAAAGTCAAAATGAAACAATTGATATTTCATTTCAAAACATTTTGTTTTGAAATTTGCCTAAATGTAGTTTTTTACAAAGGGTTATAAAGCCTGGGAATGAAATTATACATTTCATTTTGGGTTGGTTGAATTACTTCAGTCAATCAAAAATTAACTTTCTGTTTTGTTTATTTATTTTGCTGAAAAGAAACAAACAAAAAAATTATTTCCGGTCAACATGATTTTTTTTAATATATTTTATTTTTCAGTTTGGTCAGTGAAACAAAAACCCTGTTATTGACTCGGATGTAATACTGACTACCTATGAAATCATTTATTGGCAAAGACCATTTTAGATATACTTTGGGAGCTGAGATGCTATAAAGTTGTACATCCACAGAGACAAAAATTATTTCCATTGAAATACATAGCATCAAGTTCTCCTACATACATTATTTAACCTTTTTCCTGCTCTCCTTTCTATAATATTCATTTTTTTAGGCTAATGGAGATACATAGGTGGAGATATCTTACATTTACGTAATTCTTTTCTACCTGAAAGATCCTAAGTGCTTTACAAAATAGAAACCAAACCCTCCTACCCTTACTCACCCAGTCACTTCTCATGAATTAGGCCAGTGGGATTATACAGGTTCACTATATTATACACACATGTATAAATTCTATTAGAATCATTCATGCACCATTGAAATGCAGCCATCTTTGGAGTAGAAGATGGCAGCTATTTAATGTGCACTGCCATACCACAAGAGTGTTTAGCCACTTAGAATGTATATGGAATAATGACACAGGCAGGAGTTGACAAGCAATGACCACACTGATTTCCATGAAAAGCCTGAAATGTATTTATATAGTAGTCTAATCATCCACCGATCTCAATCCATTATTTCTGACACATATTTTTAAAGATTTAAATTGTATTTGAAGAGGAAAATTTTTTCCAGTACCAGAACAGATACAAATTTACTGTGTTTCTGCTAATACTAAAGCAAGAGATTAGAGGCCCCATCACTTGAGACATTCAAAACTAGTGTGAATAAAGCACTACACAAAACAGTTTGGAGAATAATCCTGGGTGGCAGGAGAAGGGAGACAGGGAAATAGTCTAGTTCATCCAATACCTAGCTCTTAATTTCTACAAGCCCAATGGTAAGAGAAATGTTTATCACAAAGCTGTCTTGGAGTGAAAAACGTAATCTCCTGTTGACAGAGATCATTCGGATTGATACAGTATTCACATAATTTTCAGGCCAATTAATCTTCATGTACTATTGCTAAAATTCTCAATTCTCACTGACTAGAACAGCATCATGTGACTTGAGCATGATGGGATAAGAAAATCAGGCACTAGGGTTGACACAAAGGACCTGATCCCAAGCCCATTTGAGTCAATGGGGGTCTTTCCACTAAGTCCGACGGGTTTTGAATCAGGTTCAAAGGCAGGAAGAGACTCACCGCATATGCTGAGATGTACCAGGGGCCTGATCCTGAAAGATTCTGAGTATATACCGTATTAAGATCCCTCCACTTTCAGAAAAGTCATTGGGAGTAAAAGATACTTAGAACCTTGCAGGATTGTGCCTCCCCATAGCAAGCAAACAGCTCACGTTTCACTGACAAGCTTTTGTTTGCAAGACAAAGGAAAAGTCTAAAGGTAAACCGTCAGCAGCTGTGTAAAATGTTGCTATAAGAGCTACTTGGATTGGAAAACATTTCCAGTCATTACATCACTATCTTGGTTACCTGAGATAAATTACAACCAGTCCATTGCCGTCTTTTGGATAGCACACAAAACTGTGGTCCTATTCACAGAGGGTGATTAGAAATCCCACAACAGTTTTAAAAGGGTATGGAGCCACTGTCCAGGCCACATTTTCATTGTGGCAACCTCTGCACATTTAAATCCTGCCCCATCCTGCTCCTCTGAAGTTTCTAGTAGATACACTGTTCTTCATTTCCTGTACTAAACTACTGGGCAGGGTAGATGTGCATCATTCAATATGCCACATTCCACTTTAGAGGTGGTTGAAATGACAATATTGGGATGTTTGTAAAGTGCTCTGGGATTCCCTCAAGATGATAGACACTATTCTACAGAAGAGACAACATTAACTTCAAAATAGCGGTTTGTTGAGGCATTATTTTTTAGTGATCACTATTAAAGAGGAGTTGGCACCATAGATCTGAAATGGCTTTCCAAAAACCATTTCCTACTGATTCTGCTGCATTCAGCCTTTGCTAACTTTGGCATTAAATTACCTTGCAGAACTCACTCTCATCTTGGATCATGGAGATTTTGCTACTATATACATACTTGATTTGACAAACTCACTATTCTATGGATCTAGATATAGTTTCTAACAATCAAAATGGTGGTTAGTCAAATTAATCCTTGTAAAGAACAAATAAGGATGGAGGCAAACATTAATTGCGGTCAAGCAGGTGCAGCTTTATTAATAAATTCAATCCTTCAAGAAGATAACACCTAAAGGGAACTTGTCCAGCAATGCCTGTCATCCCCCTTCTCCCCTTTCCCTATTCAAGTCTTGAGCATCCTGACTACTGTGTGGGGCAAAGCAGGAGGAGATCTGCTTCTGCCTCGCACTACCTTTCCAGGGCCCTGCCACCAGCCAATCCCAGTATTGCTTAGAGGTATCAAGACTGATCAATAGCAGACCCCCCTGTTGTACCAGCTCTGGCCAGACCCTGCAATCAGACACCAGCTGTTATGGCTGGTGCCTCTTTTCACGAGGCTCCACTATATATTCAGACAATAAGTGATATTCTTGACATGAACCAAGTCTAACCTGGAAAATATTATCTTATGCCACACCCCATTTTTTCCTCTGACCGCACAAGAATAAACTCGGCAACAGTGGACTCACATTATGTATTTGTATTCCCATGAGGATCTTATTTGTTCAGACTGCTCTTCAGTGTTCAGAAAATGTAATAATTAACAACTGAATTGTGCTCCTACCTCTAAACCACAAAATGACAAAACAGAGACATGATCAAATACCAGGACACTTTTCAACATACTCACCTCAGGCCAATGATCACTGTGCAAACTTCTCTGATAGAATAGTACATAGCGATCCTCTGTGAATCCCTGCTATGCATATGTCTGAATGTTTCTTTTGCTGATGCCCAACTTTCCCTACTAAATTCAAAGAGTTTATTTCCTGCAGAAGAGAAAGTTCATCAATTTTTGGATGCATCATTATCAACAACAAAACAGAAAAACATAAGTACAGAAAAATATAAAAGCACATTGTACTGTATATCTTGTAATCAACAGTGGAAAGTACAAATTGTAGCAGGAGAATAACACAATCAATGAGTGAAGCATGCAGAACCATCAGAAAGCCCACAGCATAAACAAAGGTGCAGTTCAAAAGAACACTTCAAGTACAAGCATTTCATAGGTGTAGAGTTTGAAAGGAAGCATTGTCTAGTGGTTAAAGCACCTTACAGGAAGTCAGAAGACATGGGTTCTATTTGGCTTTAATTATGCCTTGTGACCTTAGGCAAGTCATAACCAACTTTCTGGGCCTCAGTTTCCCATCTGTAAAATTGGGATAATATTTAACTTGCAGGGAGTTGTGAGTATTAAAATCATTAACATTTGCAAAGTGGCTTGAGATCCTTAGGTCGAGGGGGGGTGTCACTGAGTATTATTATTTAGTTTACTTTTGGACTTGTCAGTAGAATTACAGAATATCGTGAATGGGACTTTCAAATTCCCAGTGTAACTGAGATGAGCTCTGAAATGTAAGCCAAAGAGCAGCTTTAATCAGCTCTTGTCAGTTTCTCATTTAGTTACACTCCCATATTAACTAATTAAATCTCACAACACCCTTGTATGGTGAGCAACAGGTATACAGGGATCACTTCACTCATCACAGAAATACAGCCACCTCTGAGGCAAAATGCAGCATCTGTTTAACAATGTTCACCAGTGTCTCAAGACAGTTCTCAGTTCTTAAATACAATGGTGATTGATTGGCATTGTATACAGCCTAAGATAGGGCAGGATGTGAATCATATACAATAACCGAATCATGTGCAAGAGAGCTTATTTATAATCACAGTTCATTTACCCAGACAGGAATTTGGTCAGGACATGGTGATTAATGCTTCTGCTCATACAAAGAGAGCACAGGATCTTCAATAAACAAAGTGGTCAGGACCGCTGCTTCCTCTGAAAGACAGCACATCCAGCCAGGGTGCCCTTTAACAACTTGCTGGGGCACCAGGTCAGTACTGACTCAGAAGTAAGAGTGCCATCACCTGATTCACCCAGCACTTCCTGAAGCACCTACGTGTTCCTTTGAGGTATCCTCTCCAAGAATTGCACTGACCTGGCCTGACCTTGCTTAGCTTGTGAGATCCTATGGGATCCTAGCACAAAGAGCAGTGCAGGCTATTATTACCAGGAGTTTATTCATGCATGATTTCACTGTACTGGATGAAAGATTATAAAGGAAATGAAACACAAGTAGCTCCCCAGCCTAGAAGTCAAACCTACAAAGTCCATTCATCAGGATTATCCACCCAGGAATCATTAGTTGAATGTCTTACAGTACCAGGCCAATTCATTGTGTCATTGTGTGAGATGACAGACAGTATTGCAATCAATGGCATTGGATGGTGCCCATTGTCACAGCCTCAGAGTAACCCCCTCCATTCAGTTCCCCCCTCTGTTGTGCACTCCAGGAGTGCCCAGTCAGGTCTCAGGACTCCAGCCATGACCTGTCTCAGAGCAGGCACCCTTGTCCCACTCTCTGACTGGGGTTTAAAGATTGCACAGCCCCCTGCCATCCACTCTGATATCCCTCAATAAGCCAGTCTGCCTAAGGGCCAGCACCAGGGAGAGCTGTGCTTTCTCTCTAAGGACAATAATCAGCATGTGCCAGCAGTCACAAGTTACCCCACAGCTCTTCCAAAGCAAAGGACATTTATTCATAGGGAAAAAACAGAGAAAACATTGAAAAAAAAAACAATACAAGTTCCTAGTTGCTTACTAAACATACCAGAAATCACCCATTTTCCATACAGTGAGTCTTGTAGGCCAATGTCCCTTCCATCCCTTCAGCACGCATTGTGGTCCTCCAAGGACAAAAGGTCCCATACATCTGCTCAATCAAAAGGAAGACCATGAGTTTGTTTAAATCAGCCTTTATATATCCCCAAGTCTTTGTCTCTGAAAAATCCAGTTTGAACCAGTATAGGCAAACCACCCCAGGGGGTGGTTCCTCTTTGGAGTAGCATTAGGCCCTTAAACTTCAGTGGTACTGAAGAAGTAATCTGGGTAGGTACCAGAAGTTGAGAAAGATCCGTTGGTACTGTCTTGCCAGAAGCAAAGTGGTTCTCTCTGCTGCTCCGGCCGTGCTTAGACGGTACCGGAGATGGCTTAGGTACCCATTTAAATACCCAATTAGCATTGCAGCAACCCGTTTATGTGGAACACTAGTCCTTGCCCATGAAAATTTTACACGTCACCATTTAAGTTAGTAATTGATCTGTCTCTCTGACTCTGTGTCCCATGAGCACTCTGTGACGCTCCTCCTCCCACTTCTTTTTCACTTAATATATATCTCATAATCAAGCAGTGGTTTATAGATAGAGGTGAAACCACCCCCACATATTCTTCTCTTCTCCCTCCTGGTTCTCAATGTATTTGCCTACTGCAGTCCTATTGGGTGAGAGTGGAAGTGTGCATCATCTACAGCTAGTGATATATAAGCACATCCACAGATAAGATGCTCAGTCCTTATTCAGACAAAACTTCCATTGACTTAAATGGGAACTTTGTCTAACCAAGAAAGGACAGTTACCTGTTCTGTAACTGGCGTTCTTCGAGATGTGTTGCTCCTGTCTATTCCACAGTAGGTGTGCATGCTCGCCACGTGCACCAGTGCCGGAAGTTTTTCCCTTAGCAACATCCGTAGTGGGGGAGCACCGCTGCGACATCTGGAGTGGCACCGACATATCGCGCTATAAAGGGGGCTGCGCGCTACCCCCACCCTCAGTTCCTTCTTGCCAGACAACTCCGACAGAGGGGAAGGAGGGTGGGATGTGGAATACACCTGAGCAACACATCTCGAAGAACGCAAGAACAGGAGAATTAGTGGTAGATATACAGACAGCAATTGTTACATAATCTGGCATTATTTTATTTTGATTACATTCAAACATAATACCACCAGCCTTCAGATTTTCATTGGATAAATACTGATAGTTTCTAGGGACTGTCTGTTTATGCGTAGTCAAAACACAATCTTTGACTACACATGACTCACACACTAAATTACAGATGGGTGGACAGGGAAATCTTCATGAAACAGGCCCTGGAATTGAAGTGATGACCACATGTGGGGAAAAGTAGGTGTTTCCCCATGGCCAGTTTTGCTGGACTTGTAAAATGCTGCGTATAGCTAAACCTCTCCTCTAGAGGCGGAGCTGCAAATCCGCATTTTATTTGAGCTAACTAGCAGGATCCCAGGAAAGAAAAAATACAACTAAAGACCAATAAAGGCAATTGCCTTAGAAACCTGACATATGCAAAGTAATGATGGGAGATTAGGCTAGGGCCCTTAGCATGGGAGAGATAACTCTTAGTAATGCTAGATAGTGGAATTCTCTTGATTGATATATCCAGTCACTACCTGTGGATCTTTGAAGACTTGTATCCAAATCGGACACATGCAGAAGTAAAATCACCATCTTTCCAGGACACACTGAGTTCTACTAAGCATGCTTTCTTTTAAGATTTCGCATAATGACTTTGGTGTGCCTGCCACTGTGGAATATTAGTGGCAATCCATGTCAGTCACGTTGTAATAGGCTCTAATTAACACTCTGTAAGCTGTTAAATTCCTTACCTGCCCCTCAAAAAGGTGGAAGAGTCTTTCCTGCCTCCGAAAAGACATTAGAAAATCACTGGCAATCTGATCTTCACAGCTGAAAGCTCCATCAATTAGTATGAGTGAGTGGCAAACCCATTTTTACACATGGGCACTAGATTTTGGAAAGCAAGACCTGACCTGCAAAAATAAATGATCACCCCAACCAGTGAAAACGACTCCAGCTTGTGAGAAAACCTTAGTCTATCACACCCCTACGTATCAGTTAAAGCGCATCACAGATGTGACACAAAAGTGCCATTTCCTATTTGCCTCTGTATGCAGAATTCACACATGATGGTTTTTTAGACGTGAAATTTCAGGTGCCAGCTGCTTCGCAACTAATGGATCTTAAATTCAGATTGCTATTTGATCTGGGTATTTGAAATCAGCTGTGCTGTAGTTGCAGACAGAGCGACCTTGATTAGTGCCTCACACTTATACAGCTGAATTATTACGCTGTGTATGTGGGAGGGGGATGTGACAGCAGCTCACTGCATTATACAAAAAAATAAACCATCAGGGAGAAATCCCTGGGTCTGATTCTGAGCTCACGTCTGTTGAGATAAAGCAGTAGCAATTCCACTGAAGTTACTGGAGTTGGTGCCATGGAGTCAGAATCAGGCCTTTTACATCTTTGCTATGCAAGAGAGGGTTACTCACCCTGTAAAGTAACTGAGTTTCTTTGAGCTGTGCAGTATCAGAGGGGTAGCTGTGTTAGTCTGTATCCACAAAAACAAAAAGGAGTCCAGTGGCACATTAAAGACTAAAAGATTTATTTGGGCATAAGCTTTCATGGGTAAAAAACCCACTTCTTCAGATGTATTGAGTGAAAATTACAGTGCTCCACTGGAGGTGCAATAGCGCCCCCTGCACCTAGGATCAGAGATCTTTGGTAGCAGTGCCCGTTGGACCACACATGCACTCCTCCCCAGCATCTATATAATGTTGTATGGTCCAATTGTCCTCAGTTCTTTCTTTCTCTACCGCAGAGCCTACATTTAAAACTCCAAAGCAGAGGGGAGGAGGGAAGGTAGTGGAGCACCCATAGGGGGACGCATCTTGAAGAACCTCAGTTACTGCACAGGGTGAGTAACCTTCTCTTCTTCTTCGAGTAGTGTCCCAATGGGTGCTCCACTGTAGGTGACTGTAGAGCAGTGCCCCTAGATGGAAGGCTGTGGCTTTGGAGTGATGTGTACCAAAGATGATAGGACAGTGAGTCCTAGTAGGGCATCTGATGCTGCATCGTGGGTAATGGCACAGTGTTAGTTAAAAGTGTCCATGGATGCCCAGGTGGCCGCTTTACAAATGTCAGTAATTGGCACATTGTTTAGAAAGGCAATCGAGGTAGACAGTGAGCAAGTGGAATGCATTCAAGTTCCAGGTAGGGTTCGCAGTTTGTGTCATTGGTAGCAAAGGTGGATACACCCTGAGATCCATTTGGAAAGGCATTGTTTGGATAGGGCTACTCCATCCCAACTTTTAGCAATAAAGACAAATAAGCATGGTGAATGCCTGAAAGATTTTGTTCTTCCAAGGTAAAAGGCTAATGATCATCTGGCATCTTCTGGCATATAAGGTTTGCAGCGTGGCAATCTCAGGCACAGGAGGCGCTCCTGCACCTACAGTGGAGCACCCACAGGGTCACTACTCAAAGAAGAAATGTTAGTTATAACTAATTTCAGAAACTGCTCATTAGGACTAAAGTAATTTTCATGATAAACCCCATCACAGATGAACTATTCTCTGATTAAAGGCCATGTTTTAAGAGGCCTGTCATGACTGATGGGTTTGAGTGGAAAGTATGGTAGTTACAGGGGAGTTTTGCTTTGAATTTTCAGGGTTCATTTGTACCCAGAGCTCAAGACAGGAGAACCCCACACAAGCAAACAATGGTTCCTGCAAATCCTCTTGAGAAATGAAAGCACAGAATTCTAGTTATGGCTTTATACAGACCTGGAGCCATCTGTCCTGCAGGGAGCAGCTAGCCCTTCACAGTGAACATGTCTGTGTAATGCTGAAATGCTGTATACACAGAGTAGATTGAGGCCTTAGAAAGCAAGTTTGATTCTCTTAGGTTTCAGAGATGAAAGACAGTCGCTCAGTTAAGGAGCTAGAGTGGGATTAACATAAGAACGGGCATAATGGGTCAGCCCAAAGGTCCATCAAGCCCACTATCCTGTCCTCTGACAGTGGCCAATGGCAGGTGCCCCAAAGAGAATGAACAGACAGGTTATCATCAAGTGATCTATGCCCTATCACCCAATCCCAGCTTCTGGCAAAAAGAGGCTAGGAACACTATTCCTGCCCATCCCGGCTAATAGCCATTGATGGACCTATCTTCCATGAATCTATCTAGCTCCTTTTTGAACCCCGTTATAGTATTGCCTTCACAACACCCTCTGGATTCCGAAGACCTGAGTTCTATTCCCAGCCTTCCTGTATGATCTTTGGCAAGTCACCTAATCTTTTTGTGCTTCACCTCCCCAGCAGTAAAATGGAAATAATAATATGTTGTTTCTTGTCTATTTAGATTGTGAGCTTTTCAAGCACTACCTCTTATTATGGGTCTGTACACTTTATAATGGGACCCTGATTTTGGCTGGGGAGTCCAGGCAATACTCTAATGTAAATAAATAATGCCTAATAATTATATCAGAATACTGTCTGGATTATATATGGATTGCATAAAATGCATCATCAAATCCATTATACTTTATTTTTTAGTTTAGCCATGAAACAATGTAACTAAAAAGTGGGTAACAAGACTGAACTAGTTGAAGGGTCGGAAACTATAGAAAAAAGCAAGTTAACTATTAAACTCTGCCACCTAGTGGGAATCTGGGAAATATCATATCAACAAATCTCATACAATGTATTCCAAAAGTTGTGATCAGTGGAGTGAACAGTGTTAAAGAGATATTAGATGGCTATGCCCATTCCCCCTCAAGGGCAAGAATCCTTGCAGAGAAGTCGTAGCTGATTTTCACTGATATTGCACATGATATTAACCAAAAGGCTGAGGCATGAACCTATCTGATTGTAGTTTATTGTTGCTTTAGTTGCTGAGTACCTATCAACGAGAGGGTGGCAGCTCCCTGTGAATGGGGGGAAGGAGTAGGAAGGGGGCAGAGGGATGGAGGGGGAGCAAGGGGAGCCACTGAGACTTGGCAGCAAGAGGTAGGGAGACAGCTGGCTCCAGGCCGTGAAGGGGCATCCGGGCAGTTCCTACTGCTATTCCTCAGCAGTTGGTGCCTAGTGCCCTGTGCTCCCCCATCCTTGGCGGCTGGCACACCATGTGCCAATACCCCCTTGCCCAGGTGCTGGTGCCCTGTCCCCTATGCTGCTGGGCACATGTGTGCTCCTGCACCACCCCCAGACCAGGCTGAAACCAGGATAACTGTGCAGAGAAGACAGACCCTCCGTAGCCAAAGCAAAGAGACAGCAGTTGTGGCCCAATCTTACATTTCAGACCCTGGGCCACATCTCCAGCTGGTGTCAACCAGCATCATACCATTTACTTCTGTGGAGCTATTCTGACTGACACCAGCTGAAGATTTGGCACACTGGGTGTGTCTCTTTCCCAAAGGCCAGCCATACACCCAGGCATTAAACATCACTCTGCTCGGGATTCATACTGACTGGTAGGTTCTTGTATCAAAGGCAGAGGTCTAATTTCAAGTCTAAACTTCCTGATGGCCAGTTTATATCCATTTGTTCTTGTGTCCACATTGGTATTGAGCTTAAATAATTCCTCTCCCTCCCTGGTATTTATCCCTCTGATATATTTATAGAGAGCAATCATATCTCCCCTCAGCCTTCTTTTAGTTAGGCTAAACAAGCCAAGCTCTTTGAGTCTCCTTTCATAAGACAGGTTTTCCATTCCTCAGATCATCCTAGTAGCCCCTCTCTGTACCTGTTCCAGTTTAGATTCATCCTTCTTAAACATGGGAGACAAGAATTGCACACAATATTCCAGATGAGGTCTCACCAGTGCCTTGTATAACAGTACTAACACCTCTTTATCTCTACTGGAAATACCTCGCCTGATACACCCAAAACCACATTAGCTTTTTTCACAGCCATATCACATTGGCGGCTCATAGTCATCCTGTGATCAACCAATACTCCGAGGTCCTTCTCCTCCTCTGTTACTTCCAAGTGATGCGTCCCCAGTTTATAACAAAAATTCTTGTTATTAATCCCTAAATGCATGACCTTGCACTTTTCACTATTAAATTTCATCCTATTACTATTACTCCAGTTTACAAAGTCATCCAGATCTTCCTGTAGGATATCCCAGTCCCTCTCTGTATCGGCAATACCTCCCAGCTTTGAGTCATCCACAAATTTATTAGCACATTCCCAATTTTTGTGCCAAGGTCAGCAATAAAAAGATTGGTCCCAAAACCAATCCCTGAGGAATTCCATTAGTAACCTTCTTCCAGCCTGACAGTTCACCTTTCAGTCTGACCCACTGTAGTCTCCCCTTTAACTAGTTCTTTATCCACCTTTCACTTTTCATATTGATCCCCATCTTTTCCAATTTAGCTAATAATTCCCCACGTGGAACCATATCAAATGCCTTACTGAAATCGAGGTAAATTAGATCCACTGCGTTTCCTTTGTCTAGAAAATCTGTTACCTTCTCAAAGAAGGAGATCAGGTTGGTTTGGCATGATCTACCATGGTTTTGTAAAACCATGTTATCTTTTGTCCCAATTACCATTGACCTCAATGTCCTTAATTACTTTCTCCTTCAAAAATTTTTTCTAAGACCTTGCATACTACAGATGTCAAACTAACAAGCCTGTAGTTACCCGGATCACTTTTTTTCCCTTTCTTAAAAATAGGAACTATGTTAGCAATTCTCCAGTCATACGGTACAACCCCCGAGTTTACAGATTCATTAAAAATTCTTGCTAATGGGCTTGCAATTTCATGTGCCATTTCCTTTAATATTATTGGATGAAGCTTATCTGGGCCCCCCAATTTAGTCCCATTAAGCTGTTCAAGTTTGGCTTCTGCCTCGGATGTGGTAATATCTACCTCCATATCTTCATTCCCATTTGTCATCCTACCATTATCCCTAAGCTCCTCATTAGCCTCATTAAAGACTGAGGCAAAGTATTTGTTTAGATATTGGGCCTAGATTATCCTTAACCTCCACTCCATCCTCAGTGTTTAGCGGTCCCAGTTCTTCTTTGTTTTCTTCTTATTTATATGGCTATAGAACCTTTTACTATTGGTTTTAATTCCCTTTGCAAAGTCCAACTCTACATGGCTTTTGGCCTTTCTCACTTTATCCCTACATGTTCTGATCTCAATAAGGTAGCTTTCCTTGCTGATCCCTCCCATCCTCCACTCCTTGTAGGCTTTCTACTTTTTCTTAATCACCTCTCTGAGATGCTTGCTCATCCAGCTTGGTTTACAACTGCTGCCTATGAGGTTTTTTCCCCTTTCTTGGGATGCAGGCTTCTGATAGTTTCTGCAATCTTGACTTGAAGTAAATCCAGGCCTCCTCTGCCGTTAGCTCCACAAGTTCGTCAGTCGAATCCACTTCCCTAACTAATTTCCTTAATTTTCTAAAGTTAGCCCTTTTGAAATCAAAAACCCTAGTCACAGATCTATTTTTGTTTATCCTTCCATTTAGTTTGAACTGAATTAGCTCATGATCACTTGAACCAAGGTTGTCCCCTACAACCATTTCTTATGTGAGGTCCTCACTACTCTCCAAAACCAAATCTAAAATGGCATCCCCTCTTGTTGGTTCAGCAACTACTTGGTGAAGGAATCCATCAGCTATCGCATCCAGGAAAATCTGAGCCCTATTATTACTACTAGCACTTTGAGTACATGATCACACAATTCCCATTAGTATTTACTTCATTAAAAACATTAAAGAGGTCTCTATCCATATCCAGATCAGATCCCGGTGGTCTATAGCACTCCCCAAGCACTATCCCAGGGGAGGCTCTAGTAGCTTTCTTCCCCAATGTGATTTTTGCCAAGACAGATTCTTTCTTATCCATTCCATCACTTCTTATTTCTTTACAGTCTACCTCATCATTGATATACACTGCTACTCCACCACCTTTGCCTTTATTTCTGTCTTTCCTAAACAGCACATAGCCTTCAATATCTGTACTCCAGTCATGACTACTATTCCACCATGTTTCTGTTATCCCTATAATATCTGGTTTCACTTCCTGCACCAATAGCTCTAGTTCCTCCATTTTGTTACCTAGGTTCCTTGCATTAGTGTACAAACATCTTAATTGTTGCTGTTTGGCTTCTCTCACATTCTTTACCCGATTAGGCACAGACATTCTACTGCCAGTATCACCTATTAGACTGGTATCTACACTACCCTTCCTCCTTATGTCCATTCTCCTACCCACGGCTGTATCCTTTCTTACTTCGTTTTCTTCCCTCTCAATGTTAAAATCCGGCATGGAGATTACCTGGACGTCTCCCATCCATCTCCCCCAAATTCCTAGTTTAAAGCTCTTTTAATCAGTTGTTCCAGCCTCCATCCTAGAAGTCTATTTCCCTCCCTACTCAGGTGAAGTCCATCCTGAGAGAACAGTCCTCTGTCCATGAATGCCTCCCAGTGGCCATACATCTCAAAGCCCTCCTTATAGCACCACTGCCTGAGCCAATTGTTGATCATCATAATCTTGTCACACCTTTGTTGCCCTTCTCTAGGAACAGGCAGAATCTCACTGAAGATCACCCGAGCCTCGATTTCCTTAAGCGTCTTCCCCAGTCTGGCAAAGTCTCCCTTGATACGATCCAGTGAGAATCTAGATGTATCATTTGTTCCCACATGAAGGACAATCAGCGGATTCTTTCCCGCTCCCGTTAGGATCCTCATCAGCCTCAGGTCCACATCCCATATCTTAGCACCCGGCAGACAGCTCACCCTTCTGTTCTCTGGATCAGCTCTGGTTACAGGCCTGTCTATTCTTCTCAGTAAGGAATCCCCAATCATGTAGACCTGCCTTTTCCTGGTGATGGTGCGATTCTCCGATCTATCCCCTGTTCCCTCTGGCTGCGAGTCCTCTCGATTCCTATTGTCCCTTGCAATCCTCCGCAACCCATCCCATATCCTCCTGGGGCTCACATTTGGTGTTGTTATCTCCATTGACTCTTCCCCTCTTCCTATAGGACTAGCTGCTCTTCTCTTCTTCCTTGTCCTCTCACCTTCAGTGACCACCTGCTGTGCCCCTTCTTCATTTTCCAACTCCGAAAACCTGTCCCTGAGCTCTATTTCTCCTTCACTGGCTCATTTTTTTCTCTGCCTGGTTCTCTTAGTCACATGCTTCCACTGTCCACTTTCCTCACCAAGCAGTCTCCCCTCAGAGTTCTTTGGTCCTGCTTCCATCTGCAAGTCTGAGCTTTTCCCTTCAGCCTCCTCATGTCTTTGCTCCATCATCCACTCGAACCCCCTTCTAAACTCAACCAGATTTGCACACTCCACCCTCAAAGCTCTCCTGCAGGATATGTAGTGACCACATGCTTGACCAAGGAGAGCTCGAAGCCCTACATCATCAGAACAAATTCTCATTGTCTTCTCATTTCAGAAGGGATGGTTTCTGGTACCATCTGAAAGCTGCTCTTTTTCAAATAAACCCTTTCAGGAGTATCACAACATGTGTCATAAGAACCAGTTGTGATGCTAGTTTTCATGGTGTCGAATTCTGTTATACTCAGATGTGGACTGAGATTGCTAGCTCAGTGTATGCCGGCCATTGAATAGCCATCAATTATCATTTTCAAGCAAAGCATTGAATCAAAGTGCTGAATCTGAACACTCACAAGTCATGGGAAAGTTTGGAATGGGAGAGGAACTTTGCAGCAGATCTTATTCTGAATCAAACCAAAACTCCATATCTGAACCACACCTGAAATTTGGATCCAGATATAGATCTTGTTTAATCATGACCAAATTAGTTGGATTTGAACTGAAAGTGAAAGACTCCATAGCCTGTTACCAGTTATCCAGCCCCCCCATGCTTGGTGCAATTCTGGAGATGTTCACCTCGTGGATACTCACTTGAGTCCTAGAGGAGCAGTGTGCAGGGCTTTCATGCTCAATTATTCTATGACTCAATGCGTAGTTCAGTCCACAATTTTCTTGCAGCCCCATGTATTTGAACAGACACCCTTGTATGTTGCTTTGAAGGCACTTTCAGGCTGAGGCACAAAGCTCTATAGAGGATGCTTATCCAAACTATCCAAACCTCTTGGAGCTACAAAAGTGGGCTAAAAGCCATTTGAGAACTGGCCTTTGGTTTTTCCCATCATCTACTTCTCAGTTTCCCTTCCTAGACATGAGAAGTTTGGAAAGAAAGTTCTAGCAAGAAAGGCTCATCTCTGCATGCAAATCATTGCACTTCAGCCAGCCAAGCACATCCCCTGCCTCCTGGCTGCATCAAATTGTGATCTGCTTTGTCCTCCTAGTCTCTTACCTCCAGCACTGACTTCTGCCTCCTGTGACTGCTTGGGGGAGGGACGAGTTTGGCAGCTGAAGGAGCCAGATGTCAAGGTCTGCAAAGAAAGCTCCCAGCAGCAGCAGCTGCTTGTCAGTTCACCTTCCCCTGTGGCTTTACATTTGGCTCTGGTGCTGAATTTGCTGGTGGCCACCGTTGGTCTTGCCTGAGGGTCTAGCGTGGGATCAGTTCCCTGCAGAAAACTTTGCTTTCTCCTCCTAAAAGTCAGTTCCCAGTGATTCACAGCCCAGGGGGAAATTTATACTTCCTTCCCCAATATATTTCAGGGAAGGGTTTATGTCCAACTTTTCCTTGTACAGAATTGTGTTATTAAAAGGAAAATTGTTCCCCTCCTATGTCTACATATTCATTCACAATAATACTATACAACGCCCCCCCCCCCTTTTTTTTTTTTGAAAGAAGAGAAATATCTCGGTACTGGTGCCATGGCTAAATGTTCGCTTGTGTTCTATGCTAATGACTCTTTGCAAGTACTTTTTTCATCAACAGACTTCAATGTGTTTTACAGAAATGATTCAGCATTTCCCATGTCAAATGGGAAACTGAGGCATGGAGATTAAGGCAAACAATTTCTAATTTGGAAGCTCACAAGTTAGGCAACTGAACAATATATAGGCACATAAATAAGTAGTTTGATTTTCAGGACAAGACATTACCCACACATCAATGGGAGTGGCGGCACACAGAAGCAGCATGGTCTGGTGCAGTGGTTCCCAAACTGTGGGGCACAGAGGGGGGTGTGGAGGACCTGGGTCAGCCCCCACAGGGGTGGGGAGGGACCGCTACCAGCCACAGCTCCACTCCCTGATCTGCCCCCAACCCAGCTCCAACCCCAGCCGCAGCTCCACTCTGCTCCCAAAGCAGCTCCAGCCCCTAACGCAGCTCTGCTCTGCCCCTAGCCCAGCTACATTCTGCCCCCTGCCCAGGTCTGACCTCTTTCCCTCTCTGCCCCCAGGTCAGCTCCTCCTCTAGCCCCAGCTCCTCCCCCATCCCCAGTTCTGCCCCCACCTCTGCCTTCAGCCCAAGCTCCTCGGCTGAGGAAGCCTTGGCTGTGCAGTAATGCAGAGACGGCATGGACAGATTCCATTACTGGTAAGCGGGGGCAGGACAGGAAAAGTTTGGGCATCACTGGTCTAATGGATAGTGCACTGGACTGGGAGTCAGGAGATCTGGGTTTGTTCTATTCCTGACTATGCTATTGATAAGCTGTATGATCTTAGATAAGTCTCACAGACTTTGAGGACAGAAGGGACTATCATGAGAATCTAGTCTGACCTCCTGCACACTGTAGGAGAACCTAACCTTCCCTCTCCCATAGTTGGCCCATAACCTGAGTTATTGAAGTCCTCACATCTTGATTTAAAAACTTCAAGTTGCCATTTACTCTAGTTCAGACCAGCAGATGACTCGTGTCCCATGCTGCAGAGGAAAGTGAAAAACTGACAGGGTCTCTGTCAATTCCTTCCTGACCCCATGTATGGTGACCAGTTAGACCCTGAGCATGTGTATGAGAGGCAGTACCATCCCTAGGGGGGTGCAGGGCCCAGGACAACCCCCCACGCCGCCCAGGCTCCGCCCCCACCCTATCCCTTCCCCCAAGCCCCTACCCCCGTCCTGCCTCTTCTCGCCCTGCTCTGCCCCCACCCCTTTCCACCCCCGCTCATAGCCATCTTGTAATCGACTAATATACACAGGTCTTTCTCCTCTTGTCGCTTCCAACTGGTAAATCCCCAGTTTATAGCAAAAATTCTTGTTGTTAATCCCTAAGTGTAAAACCTTGCACTTTGCACTATGAAATTTAATCCCTCCAGTTTTCAAGGTCATCCAAATCTTGTATGATATTCTGGTCTTCCGTATTGGCAATACCTCTCAACTTTGTGTCATCCACAAATTTTACTAGCACATTCCCACTTTTTGTGCCAAAGCTATTAATGAAAATATTAAGTGAGACTGGTCACAAGACCAATCCCTGAGGAACTCCACTAGTAACCTGCCTCCGGCCTAACAGGCCACCTTTCAGCATGACCCGTTGTAGTCTCCCCCTCACCCAGGTTCTTACCTATCTTTTGATTCTCTCTCCGAGTTAGGTATCCCATTGTTCTAGTAATGCTTATTAGTGTAGATGAGGCTGTTGTCAACTCTGTCATATCCTCTTTGAGGAGTGTGGAATGGTCACACTGGTTTTCCAGTGCTAAGTATTTTGCAGCCATGATCTCCACTGCTCCTCTAAGCCTGGTCAGCTCTGCGGGGTAGGAAGTGATACCAATTTGTGCTTCTGGGCTCTTTGAAATAGTCCTACAACAATCACAAGAGTAAATGAATTTTCTGTTTATTTCACCTCATCAATTTAACATTAGTCTTATTTTTACAATAGAAATCTTCAATATCAGTAGTTGTTACTACAGAATCATGAGACGACCAGTAGATGGCACCACAGTACAGCAATTAAAGAACACAAAAATAGACGAGAGTACAGAAGCAAAAACCCTGTTATCTCTCTTACCAACTCTTCCCTGTCTGACTTCATCTCACCTCAAAAATGCCTTGGCTAAAGATCAATTTCCCCTACTAGAAATCAGATCCTAGCAATATCAAGTGAAAGCAAAACTCCCCTCGCCACCTCTGTCTAAGCCTTTCTCACCCCCCAACTCAGTATTTACATATATAAAGAATTACAACGGGGGCTAGGAGGCAGGACCCCATGCCCCATGCTTCTCTTTCTGATGCAGTTTTAGAGTCACCGTGTGACCTTGGGCAAGTCATTTCACCTCTCTGTGCCTCAGTTTCTCCATCTGTAAAATGTGATATGATACTGAGCTCCTTTGTAGAGCACTTTGAAATCTAAGTGCTAGAGCTAGGTGATATTATTATTATTTACTATAATTATTACCATTGTACTTTTAAAGAAGCATCTCAGTGGTGCATTTTAATAGTGAGTTGAATTTTTTTGAATGTTGACATTTCAAAATCGTGATTTTAAAAAAGCGAGAAAAATTGACCACATTTTCATGATTCCTTTCCCTGTTCCCCCCCCATTTCTCAGCCAGCTCTTGTTTTGATACTTTATTCATCTCTTATAATTCCCATCCCTTCCAGTTCCTTTTCTATTAGACCCCCCTGGATTGGTTTTACTTGTTTGAGGCTGGTTTACATTATAATCTGGTTTATATTGTTATGCAGGGCCCTAAGCACCTTCGCAGAGGGTTCAATATAAAAAACAGCTTTCTTCATTAAGATATTACTAATTCAAACTAAATCAATTTCCCTCTCCATGGGACTTGTAATCCTAAATCACTTACACATTTTTGAAAATCCCACCCCATGTTCCTCTGAATGCCAGCTTGGTCCAGTAGATAGGACACTAGACAGGGACTCAGAATACAGGGTTTCTATTCCTTCCTCTGCCACTGACTTGCTAGAATACCATGGCAGAGTCACTTAATGCATCTGTTTCTTTCCCCATCCCTTCCACATCTTGTTTATTTAGGGGCAGAATCTGACTCTATATTATGACTAGTGAATTTGTGAGCTGCTTTTGCTGCATGGATAGAATCTGCTGTGCTGTGTGTGGTGGCGTTGGGCTGTAGGTATGTGTACGTGCACCATTTGAGATCACCATTTACTGAATAAACAGCTCATGCTGGGTGTAAACTGTGAGATCACAAGTGAAAAATAATAGCATTCAACAAAAAATCTGTCTTTGGCTTTAACTAGCAAGCCAAGGAGGAAGAGATACACAACCCTAATGTGCCAATACCATCCCCTGAGGGTGCCCTTGTTTTCCAGGCCCACAGCCAACAAAGTAAAAAATCTTGTGAAGAAGTAAGAACCACATTATTCTGTAACAGCCCTGGAGTCTGAAAAAGGGTTTCATGTTGACAGAATGTTTTAAACTGAGAGGCACATTAGGAACAGTGTGACTTGTATGGCTATTTCTGTGTAGGGATAACTGGATTTGACGGCTTTGTTAAGTGTAATTCAAATGGATATCACATAGCTAGCAAAGTGCCACAGAAATGGCAGGTGTGAAAGCTATATAAGTGGCATATTTTCTATGAGCAAGCCAAGTGGTTGGAGAATACTTATGGTTTGTGTCATTCATTCAGACTGAGAATAACTCTCAGCAGGATGGTGCTAGTGATGAATCACATCCTGTCAAAGAGCTGCTGTTAGGTTATACTTTTAACAGCCCCCATATATTTAAATAATTCCACAGAACCTGCTTTAGTTGCTTAAATGTTTACAAAAGAAGGAGACTTTATCCCACTAGAAAGCTTTTCTCTTACCCAGTGGTGTACAGCACTGTGGCTAGTGCCCAATGAAGCTGTTTTTCAAATGGAAAATTGGGCTTTTGAGAAAATAGTTTTTCAGAAAAAGTGTCCACGTTCCCTGCAAAATTGAATGTTTTCAGTGAAAAACCACATTCACAAAAAGTGAAAGATTTTGTCCCAAAACCAAAATACTTCAATTTGGAAATGTTGATGTGGTGCCTCATGGAAGTTGTCGTTTCACTGCCTTGTGTCTCTGTTCTTATCTACGTGCTGTGCTCCTCAGCTGGACTACATCTTTTATGATACACCATGGCCCTCCCTAAGAAGGAAAACTACAGTGCACCATGGGAGATGTAGTCTGACCAGGGAGACCAGTTTATAGAGAAGAGTGGAAGCATGAGGCACTTGAACTACAGCTCCCATGAGGCATCATGGCAGTATTTCCAAATAGAAATATTTTGGGTTTTGGTTGACATTTTTCTGTATTCAAATTTTTGCCAAAAATAAAAAAATTCTATGGAAAAACTCCATTTTTAGCAGCTCTATATAGCACCCATTTCTAGCCCTGACACATCACAAGGTATTACATAAAGTTGTTATTGAAGCACACTAGTATAGTGCCCTTCATAACTCTGATCTGGTTGATGAGCTATTTCATGAAGTCCACTGCCTGCTACTTATATTTTTCTCAGCTAATAATGGTCAAAGGACCACAATTGGTACACAAATCAATTATTTCGATCAGCATTCATTACACCCAGTGTAAAGGTCTTTAGCATGAGTATCCCTGAAACATCTTGCCCAAATTCCACACCAAAGCATGCTGCAGGCTCTGCAAGACTCTGCTCTTGGGGACCAACCACCATTGAAAATTGAGAAAATAAACCTGGGGCAATATAAATATACCTTCATTCCAATTAGATGCAAAGTCTATAGCTGTTTGTCATTGATGGCACTTCCAGATGAATGATCTGTGTGGGACAGCAGTTCCACTGTCTTTTGTTCACATTACAGTAGGGGACTCTAAAAGCTGCAGCTGGTGGATTTCGTTGAACAGCCCAACAACTACAGCAGAGACCAGAGGGACATTAATAATTGTGCTATAATAACAGCTTTACATGGAGTTAAGGTGAATTACAGTGTCCCACCCAAATATTTGACCTAGAGCTGCCAGTGATCAAGCTCTCCAGGCTGACTCCTTTGATGGATCAATTTGGAATGCATTAGTGGCAATACTCACCACATTAAATAAAATACAATTCACCTTAACATTTTTTGGAAGTAGTCATGGAGTTTATGATGCCCAGTGGGAACAGCAATAGAGGGTCATCTGGAAGGAACAGTGAAGTACTTTGAGCTCTCAACTGGGAAATTGCAAGAAACAGATGGAGAAAATATCTGTGTTCTCAGTGGTTTGCAAGACACCGATGAAGAACTTTGGGTCAATAAGCCAGACACTGAAAGACACAGAAAACCAAACCTGTGGTAAGAATATACTGTACATATATTGGAAAATGCCAGGTTATGAGAGAGAACTTAATCAAATCCCATTGTCTTGACTGATACTGTGCTCTGGGAACTCCTGAGGCTAGACACAAATGAAGATGCTGTTTTCTTTTTATTTACAGGAAACCTGGAACCACTCCTTAAGGGAAAAAGAAGGAAATACTAGTGATGGGGGAACCTCAAAAGGAACAGACATTTGGGCTGGGGCAGTTCCGCTAACCATGCAGCTGGGGCACTGTCTCATTGAGAAAAATAAGGAACTTGAATAAAAAATAAATAAATCTGTCTTCACCTTTGTCTTGTAGATTGTAAGCTCCTCAGTAGAGGCACTGAGTAGTTTATTTGGGTTTTGTCCATAGCTGAGCACATGGGTGGTGCATAAAAATAATATAGATCAAAATAATCCCAGTGGTATGTACCATTCGTAGTGGTTAAACTACCTAAGGGATCTTTCAGATGACGGGTCCAAACTGTATAGCACATACATGCACAACAGTGGGCTCCAGAACAAACTAAGAAGTTAACATGCCCCTTTTATTGGGATATAATTGGCCATTAATTTCCTATGCTGTGAAGAATCAAGTCTTTATAGCTAACATTTCTACAGTGTCTTTTATCCCAAAGGATCCTTGTGGTCTATACATATAGGAAATGCATCACCTGCCACAGGAATGCTGCCTCCTCTGGTCAGGAGAATCATCTGCTACTTAATAGTGCACAGCAACACTATACAATACTTGCTGATAGGACATTTTTGGGCACCACATACTGCAATTTAAGACCGGAACTGAAAAAAGAATACCATATCCTACTGAAATTGGATGGAGAATCAAGGTAGGAAGAATGGAATTTACCATTATAGAATTTGGCCAGGAATCTGGAAGTAACACACTTAGTGCTGCAAAAACGTGCCACGGGTTCTTTAATAATATCTATACAGGAGCAGGAATAGAATGTCATAAAAACTTAATGAAATCCCAACAAACCCCTGAAGACACTCGTGAGGGGTCTGGTTCAAAAAGTGGAAAGAAAAAGATTGAAAGTTAGGACTAACACCAGCCACTCCAAAACTCAGCATCTTTCAGGGTTGAGTTCCATGAGTAGGGAAGTGAGTTCCACACTATTTGCTATACCTCAGTTTTACATTCCATATGAAAGACTGTCCTCCAGCTGTACACCACTTCCTAATGCCCAGCTGGGCCATGGATTCAGCACTGACTTACAGCGACAAGTGCCACAAACAGAACTGACTGCACGACTTCCTGCAGCACCTGTATAAGATATTATTTGCAGACCACCTGTCAAGGAGGCTCTTCAAATCTGAACTTCCTCTGCTAATAAAATGAGGAAAGATCAAACCCCTCAGTGGTAAGGATGAAGAAGTGCTCTGCTTTGAACCGATGGGCCATTAGCTGTTAATAGACTTGTCATATATTTAGCACTTCAGGGAGGTATCAGTTGGTCTTTTATAATGAGTTGTTTTCCTTTTATCAAACTGTTTGCTGAATGCTATGCTCTTATTAATGGTGAACAAACAATAGAGCTGCAATATGTACCATTCTGTGGCAAAGCTCTGTTTCCTTATGAGACAATTAATCATATGACCCTCTGTTAATCTGCAGATTTTGCAACTGTCACATGGCTGCATCAGGCAGGTACTTCAGTCAGGTATTTGGACTTAAACTCCCTAAAAAAACAAACAAAAGGCTTGACCTTGTACTCTACGTGCATGAGCACAGGATTTAGGCAGATGCAGAAAAGATCGAGAACTTCAAATAGACTCACAGATATTTCATTTTGCAAGAGTACGTTAGACTTAAGAGCAAAATCTTACTGTAAAAAAAAAAGGCATGGCACACGTGAGTGCTCGTAAGAGACTCCGCTTTATTTCCTGGTCCCTCTTAGGTGACATTGATCAAGGTTACAAAAGGACATACCCTTGTGACATGGCAGCTACTGCTACATCTTCATTTAAAAAAGAAAATTAAACACATGTAAAACAACAACACACAAAAAACAGCCAGTTAAAACATACACCCACCTGTCTGTGATGGACATCCTGGTAGACCACTGATCCCCTTTGGATTATTTTGTTTCTTTTTTACCATCTATCAATAATTATCTCTGAACTTCAGTGGCTTTCAGATCACATAGCCACTTGTTCTCAAAACAGTTGCTTCTGTAGTGTCTGTTCGGCTGCTGGTGATTTTCATTGTCCATGACTGGATGGGAGGGTGTTACTTCTACCAGCAGCATTGAGGGTATCCTCAGGAAACAGAGATTATTAACCTCTTTGGATTTGTTTAGAGATCTTCTGTTCCTCCTGTAGGACTGACCCTCAGGGGTGGTTATGAAGCATAACCTTTGTGCACATTGTTACCTGGACAGGTTTCCTGCCACATTTTGTTCAAAGTCTAACATTCCCCACTTGCACTGGAGATCACTGCTTGGCATTGTTGCTGTGGTATTTCTTCCTGGCATACAGCGATTTTGTAATTACTTTAGTGTCAATTTTCTTTGGATCATGAAACTGTAACTATTGGGAATCAGGGGATACTGACCTTGTCATATAACATGGATCAAAGTTACAAAAGGCTATATCCCTGTTACATAGTAAATGACAGAATTCACTGACTCCAGTGGCTACTGCTACATATGCTTTAGAAGAAGAAAAAAGACAAAGAAAAAGAGGGAAATACATTGAAAATACCTGTTTCACATTATGTCTCTTTTTCCTGTTAGATGATGAGGATGTAATAATATCTTAGACATATATAGCATCCTTCATTCAAAAAGACTTTAGACACGCTAACCATTTGAAAGAAACCAGAGGAGGAATTTTAGGTAGGCAGAATGTAGGGACTGGAATTTGGCCAGGTCACCATGAATCAGATTTTCAAAGGTACTTTGGTTACCTTTGAAAATCTGTCCCTGTGGCTAACACACTTTGGTAAAAAGAACTGAGGGTACTTCAATGATTACAAATTATCAAGACCTCAGGGTTTTATCTCCAATGTGTTAAATTCTCCATCACTTGGAGTCTTTATAGGAAGACTGAATGTATTTCTAAAAGATATGCTGTAGTTCAACCATGAGTTCATGGGCTGGGTGCAGGAATCACTTCCCTGACTTCTATAGCCTGTGTTATGCAGGAAGTCAGACTAAAAATTTATGAGTCTCATTTGAAAGACAATATGTAAAACTTTGAATTTGCATAAATGCATCATCCAGGCTTATCAAGAGAAGAGGAAGGCATCAGAACATGGAAATATTGGGGTTAAGAGAAGTGAATAAAGTCAGAGATAAAACTGAAATGGAGCCCTGAATCTGAACATCATCAACCAGTATAGAAGACCAGATTCAGATCTGAATCTGGATCAGAATTTCCCAGCTCTCTTTTGTCTCTGGAGAAATTCAGAACGACCTCATCATCCTAAATGTAGTTCACCCAAGAGAAGGTTAAGAGATGACTTGATCACAGTCTACACATACTTGCAATAGGTACCACAGCCAACATGAGGTAATTCTTTTGGACCTCATTATAATGGATAAATATGAGCTAATCACTAGACCTGAACTTGGTGGTTACTTAGGAACCAGTGATTATGGTCTGATTAGATTCAATATGGGCCAACAGTGGACAATCTGAACCAGTAACACACACACACTGCTTAAAAAAGGCTAATTGTCCAAAGCTGGGGGAATTTATGATCAAAATTGATTGAAAGGAGAAAAATCTGAATTAAAATTGGGAGTTCTTTAAGAAGAGTTTATTAGATGGCCAAAAAATCCACAATTCCACATGTGAGAAAGAGGACAACTTTGGCTAAAAGCCTATCCTGGTTTCAGTGCTGAAGTAAAGTCAGCAATTAGAAAGAAAAAAACAATATATAACAATTAGAAAAAAGGGGAAATCAATAGTAATCAATATGTATTAGAAGTTCTACAGTGCATAAAACTGATTGAAGACATCAAGAAAAAATCCAGGGGTGGAAGGACTATGGACAACAGGGAGTTTTTAAAGTACATGAAGGAAAAAAGAAATCCTAGCAATGGTATAGGCCCATTACTGGATGGAGATGGTAAAATTGTTAATAATGATGAAGAAGAGGGAGAAGCATTCAATAAACATTTCTGTTCTATGTTTGGAAAGAAACATGACTGTGTGCACATAGCACATAAGGATGAGGAAATATTTTCCAGTCTATTAGTAGGATGTTAAACATAATCTACTAGGGATAAAAAATTTTAAATAAACCAGCCCAGATAACTTGCATCCAAGAGTTTTAAAGAGTTGACTGAGGAGATCTCTGGCCCACTACTATTAATTTTTAAGAAATTTTGGAATAGCGGGGAAGGTCCAGAAGACTGGAAGAGTGCTAATTTTATGCCAATATTCAAAAAGGGCAGGTGGGATGACCAGGGTAACGGAAGGTCTGTTAGCCTGACATCAATCCCAGGCAAAAATAACAATAAAGCTGATATGGGATGCAACTGATAAAAATTAAAGAATAGGAATATAAATAATACCCGTCAACACAATTTTATAGCAATTAGGTCTTCTCAAATAAAACTGATTTCATTCTTTGAGGAGATTACAAGTTTAGTTGATAAATGCAACTGCATAGAGCAGGGGTGGCCAAACTTACTGACCACACGAGCCGTATACAACAATCTTCAGAAGTTCGAAAGCCAGGGAGCACCTGCTACATGGGAGGTGCCTGCCAGGGTTTGGGGCTTTAGCCCCACTCCTGCTGAAGCCTTGGCAGGTACATTCCACAGGCTGAAATCTCAAGATGCCCTTCCCAGCTGGGCAGGAGCCAGAGGAGACATGTGAGGGGGGGATGTGGGGTCACGGTTCCCCCCCTCCCGATTTTTGCCAGGGTTTGCTGGCCCTGCTCAGTCACATGGTGCCACCTGCACGGCAGCTGCTGGAGCTGGCTAGCTGAGAGCTGCGGGCAGTGGGGAGAGGCACTGGCAAACAGCTGGGAGCTGCAGGGAGAGCCACTGATTTTGCTACTGCCTCTCCCCATTCAGCTAAAGCAGCAGCCCCACCTTGCGGCTCCCAGATCTTTGTCCCTACCTCTCCACAAGGAGCTAACACCTGCGAGCTGCGAGGAGGGGCCACTGAGGGTAAGAGAGGTGTGTGTGCCTGGGGGGCCATGACTCAAGCTGTTGGGGAGTGAACCTTTAAATTGTACCCCCCACTCTCAGCAGACATCAGTCATCTCTGGCGGAAGCTCCTAGCCCTCTCACCCTGCTGCTGGGCAGAAGCTCCGAGGACTTTATCCCCCCTCCCCCAGGCTGTTGGTGGAGAATATGGGGGACGTGGGGGGGCTCTGCAAGCCACACTTTAACTGTAAAAGAGCCACATGTGACTTGTGAGCCACAGTTTGGCCACCCTTGGCATAGACTAATATGCTTAGACTTTTGTAAGGACTTTTGCATACCATTATGATTAAAAAAATAGCACTGTACAATATCAATATAGCACATGTTAAATAGACTAAGAACTGGCTAACTGACATATCTCAAAAAGTAATCATCAATAGGGAATCATCACTAAATTGGTATTTTTCCAGTTGGGTTCTGCAAGATTCAGTACTAGGCCTGACGCTATTCATCATTTTCATCAGTGATCTGGAAGTAAATAATAAAATCACTTCTGATAACATTTATGGATGACACAAAGATTGGTGGAATGGTAAATAATGATGAAGACAAGGTACTCTTACAGAGTGACCTGATTGCATGGTAAGATAGGCCCATTCAAACAAAATCTATTTGAATACACCAAATGCAAAATTATACCTTGAGGAACAAGGAATGCAGGCCATATCTACAGAATGGGAGGCCATATCTGCAGAATGGGAGACCATATCCTGGAAAACAGTGACTCTGAAAAGGAGTTAGGGCTCAAGATGGACAAACAACTGCCCGCACTATGATGCTGAGGCAAAGAAGGCTAATGAGATCTTTGGATGTATAAACAGGGGAGTAGTAAGCGGGAGCAGGGCATTGGTGAGATCAAGACTAGAATTCGGCATACAGTTCTGCTGTCAACATTTTAAGAAGGATGTTGAAAAATTGAAGAGGGTGCAGAGAAAAGCCACAAAAAAATGATGTACAGGATGGAGAAAATACCTTGGACTGAGAAGCTCAAAAAGCTCAATATATTTAGCTTATCAAAAAGAAGATTGAGAGGTTACTTGATTACTGTGTATAAGTAATAATAAGTAAGGGAGAAAATACCTGGTACTAATGGGTTCTACCATCTAGTGGAGAAAGGCACAACAAGAAGCAATAGCTGCAAGCTGAAGCCAGACAAAAATCAAATTAGAAATAAGATGCACATTTTAAACAGTGAGGGTGATGAACTATTGGAACAAACTACTAAGAGAAGTGGTGAATTCTCCATCTTTTGATATCTTCAAATACCTTTCTGGAAGATATGCTTCAGTCAAACACAAGTTATTGTGCTCAAATAAGGGGTAACTGGATGAAATTTAATGGGCTTGTTTTCAAAAGTGCCTGCTAAAGGAACTGGGGCATTTCAATAACACAGTGCAATGGCAAGCAAAGTGCACTCAATTCCATTTTGCCATAGTGGTTGGTTGGTAGCTATTAACAGGTGGAATGCATGTAACGCACTCTTCAGTAAAATTATGTTGCTCTTTTAATGTAGCCCCTCCCACCAACCAACAACCTTAATGAAAGAGGATGCAAATAATGATCATGAAAGAAGAGCAGAAGCTGCCTTCTTTCTGAATGTTTCCTAAAAATACACTTCTCTCTTTGAAATCAGGCAAACACTGGATTCATAGATTCTTAGATTCTAGGACTGGAAGGGACCTCGAGAGGTCATCGAGTCCAGTCCCCTGCCCTCATGGCAGGACCAAATACTGTCTAGACCATCCCTGATAGACATTTATCTAACCTACTCTTAAATATCTCCAGAGATGGAGATTCCACAACCTCCCTAGGCAGTTTATTCCAGTGTTTAACCACCCTGACAGTTAGGAACTTTTTCCTAATGTCCAACCTAAACCTCCCTTGCTGCAGTTTAAGCCCATTGCTTCTTGTTCTATCCTTAGAGGCTAAGGTGAACAAGTTTTCTCCCTCCTCCTTATGACACCCTTTTAGATACCTGAAAACTGCTATCATGTCCCCTCTCAGTCTTCTCTTTTCCAAACTAAACAAACCCAGTTCTTTCAGCCTTCCTTCATAGGTCATGTTCTCAAGACCTTTAATCATTCTTGTTGCTCTTCTCTGGACCCTCTCCAATTTCTCCACATCTTTCTTGAAATGCGGTGCCCAGAACTGGACACAATACTCCAGTTGAGGCCTAACCAGCGCAGAGTAGAGCGGAAGAATGACTTCTCGTGTCTTGCTCACAACACACCTCTTAATGCATCCCAGAATCATGTTTGCTTTTTTTGCAACAGCATCACACTGTTGACTCATATTTAGCTTGTGGTCCACTATAACCCCTAGATCCCTTTCTGCTGTACTCCTTCCTAGACAGTCTCTTCCCATTCTGTATGTGTGAAACTGACTGTTCCTTCCTAAGTGGAAGGAATCATCCGGTTTACATCAGACCATTTCTCCAATTTGTCCAGATCATTTTGAATTATGGCCCTATCCTCCAAAGCAGTTGCAATCCCTCCCAGTTTGGTATCATCTGCAAACTTAATAAGCGTACTTTCTATGCCAATATCTAAGTCGTTGATGAAGCTATTGAATAGAGCCGGTCCCAAAACAGACCCCTGCGGAACTTCACTCGTTATGCCTTTCCAGCAGGATTGGGAACCATTAATAACTACTCTCTGAGTACGGAGAGAACTGATATATAGCCAATAGCAGGATAGGGCCCTAGATGTATGTTTGATAAGATTAGTAGGTAATGTTTATTCTACCTTCTTCTATTTAACAGATTTGCATTACCTTGTTCTTACTTGGCAGCATATCAGGTCAGCATTATAAAAAAAATATTTGCCAAGATGATTTATTTCCACGATAAAGTGCACTAGATCACATTCCTGGAACTCAGTCATTGTGTTATAACTAGTGCTTAGTCATTTATCTCTCATTCATATTTAGGGCATTGTTCTAGTCTGGAGAGCAACCCTATAAAAATGGCATCACATTATCTCTTTACAACTCCAGGTGCCATTTGCTCATTTTTTTAGTGAAAGGATTTAAAGCCCTGCAAATTCAACCTGTGATCAGAGAGTTAACCTGGCTATTCTATGACCCATGCATAGTCATCAGCACTAAAGATTCTGCAGTTAGGATTGTTAACCATGCTGCGCGTAATACATGAACCAGAACAGAATCCAGGTCATGCTCCCTCCGCTGAATTGAATCAACAGTGCTAAGATATGATAAAATCATCCTTTTGTTATTAAAGTGGATGAAATTTGCCATATACACAAGTTGCAGATCTGTTGAGAAAGAAGGTGCCATTTTTATAGTCATTTGAATGACCATAACATTTTAACCGAGACATTTTGAAGCTTTCACCACAAGGGGGCAGGAAAGCATTTTCTCTTTTTTCTTATACAAGGAAACACTGGTAATACCAACTGACCACGTTCCCAAGTGTCAGTTCAACTTTTGTGTCACAGCCACTAATTCATTCGCTTGTGCATATATTGAGGGAAATATTCAGGACGTTTATAGTGTATGGATTTTTTCAGGTGAAGATCCTGCATAGCTGGATTTGCAACGTATGCTGTAGTATGAGAATGGGCTTTTGAGAAGCATTACATTGGGATTGGCCTAACTCTGCTCCCATCCGAGTTAACGGGAGTTTTGATATTGATTTCAATGGGAGCAGAGTTGGGCCAATGTTATCCACCCATTGCACTTTAGAATAACTGTGTCAACCTCTGTGTTTGTAAAGCACCTTGCACATCCCGATCAGGACCAAAGGGCACTTCCATAGTAATAATATTTTCATACAGTGTGTGAATGGAATGTAGTTTTACACAGCACAAGATTACTGAGATAAATATTAATAAGGCAGTGATGTGTACCCAAACAAAACAGCCCTTATATGCCTTGTAGCAGTTCACATGCCATCTTGGATGCTAAAGCTTGTTATGAGTGAATCTCTAAAGGTGCACAGCGCAGGCTGGATTTGGTCGTCTGTGGCAATGTTAGCCAAACAATCTCAGATTGATAAGTTTGCAACATTGGGCTAAAAAAAAAGTGTAAAAAAAGCTGTATTGTGGGATTTTCAGAACTGTCAGCTTCTGGATGGACTGGAAATAAACCAAGTACAGCCTCTCTTATGCTATTTTGTCATTTCTGCCTCCAATCCCAGCCAAAAGCTAGAAATGTGGAGCCTTGTGAGAATGAAATATACAGGGGAAAAGAAGTCAGCCAAATGATATTGAACTTCCAATAAGGTTTAGCGCATAATGGTCACAAAGTATGGGTGAAGGTTCAAGTCTCTTACTCCAAAGTAGTTTGATCATGTTCACGCTTTACTAATAAAACACTCTGCTCCTATAACTCCTTCCATCTGAGGATCTTCAAACACTGTGCAGTCATGAATGAAGCACCTCAACAAGTGTGAGGGGTGGATCAGTGCTCCCATGCCCACTTTATAGATGGTAAACTGAACATAGAGGTGGTCTGTGGCCGTGTCAAGAATTATAATCCCACCTAGGTCTTGTATGACATTTTTCAACAGTAGATCTCAAGGACCTTTAGCAAGGTCATCAGTATCATTATTCCCATTTTACAGAGGCCCCCAGAGGTAAAGTGACTTGCATGAGTGCACCCGGTATGCCAATAGCAGAACTGGGAACAGACCCCAGATCTTCTGAATCCCAGGTGAGTGCGCTATCCATTACCCAGGAGAGTCCTGCTGCCCAGCTGTACTAATTTAATGACTAAATCACACTCCCTTTCTTTAATATTAAGTTAAAACTGTTTTGCAATATATAAGTGAGGTCATTCTAATATATAAAGTATTTTATCCACAAGGGAACTACATATATTTTGATTCTGGGAAGCTAAAATCTACTTTTATAATACAGAGGAAATTCTTAGCTGACTAGATCCCAGATCCCACTGATACACAGCTCCTGATGCCTTGCCAATGAACATCATAAAATAAGCAGGGGTCAGGCCATTTCACATTAATCATGTGGTATTACCTGACCACAGACAGCATCAGCAGAAAAATTAACATCAAAGAAGCCTGTTCTAAGGTCCTTTTGATGTTGTAAGCCAGAACCCTGAGAGGATGCTTTAAATTCCCACAAAAGTAAAGACACATGAATGAGGAAAGGTTCATGATGATGCTGTTTTTTATAAACAGAAACAGGATGTCTTGCTCCTTTTCGTAGACTGCTGCCTTCTCAGAGCAAGAGCGAGCTTGAGTGTCCTTTTACCCTAGACCCCAAGTACAATGTTACCTGGAATGCAAAACAGATTCTTCTAAGGCAGCAGAAATTAACTTTAATATGACTGACAATATCCATTCCTACAGATATAATAATACAAATGGGCCGGACCTTCACAGTTCTGATCTTGATCCAAACTTTCTTAATGTTTCTCAGTGTTGATCCAAGTGTTTAGGTTTTGACCTTTTCTAGGCTTGTTTTCTGTTTAGTTTACTAATTCCTGATGAGCAGATCTGTTTGCAATGGAAAATAAAGGGAATACTGCCCACTGTTTTGCATTAAAAAGTGAAAGGATACTCTCTACAGGTTCAGACCTGAACCCCTTTCAATCAAGCTGAGAATCACAAGGAAACCCCTATCTTGTGATATTTTAAGTAATTATGTTAAAAAAAGATTTTGCAACATGAACTGCAGATGTATATATGACTCACCTGGGATCCTATGAGCTGCCTGGTGTAACTGATGCTTCCCAATATCTACAGTACCACAGAAAAATGCATTCTTGAGTGACTATTGTGAATCCAGAACCACCATGTGAGTTGATATATATTGCTGTGTTGAAGACCTCCCACAGCCTGGATTGCGGAAACATTCAGCACATCTTTCCATAATTAACTCAATGCTGAATTTCCCTATAAAATGGCTTAGGTGTAGTGAGGACATTGCTTCTTCTTAAGCCTTCCAATCATTCACCGCACAAAACAAGTAAGTTAAGGACAGGCAGCGTGGGTGCTCTCAGTTTTTTCAAGCAAGGAAGTAAAACAAGGAGATTTGGTATGTGCATTTATGGAGAAAAATCATGTTTAAAAAGTTCATAAAAAATGAATTAAAGTGCTTGACTTTTCAGCTAGTTACACAGATGTGAGAAGAGTGCAAAGAATCTTGGGATATTACATCAGTCATACCATAAGTCCATAGGTTCTGAAGCACAAGTATATTGCAGAGAGGTTCCATTGATACAGTGATGCCATTGTCTAAAAGATTTAACTCTTTTCCCATGTGCAGTATAAATTCAGCCATGTCAAGAGATGTACTTCACTGGGTTCCCAGACATAGTTGCATTTGTACGGTAGATAGGACCTTTCTAGGTTAAAGAGTTGAAGCAATGTTGGTTAAACCAATTTTGAAAACAGTTCTAGGTTAAGCTTTATGTGGTGGAGTTCCACACTTCCACTCAGCCAGTCCAGAACTTCTAACTCTCAAGTTAAAATGTACTAGTGATGTGGCCTCATGTCCACTGAAGACTATAGGGTGGTCACTAGACTCATTTTCTGTTGACTTAGGTCAGACCTTAAAGGTTGCCAGAGGTGAAAGCCAACCTAAGTTTTAATTTCTGTCATTTCACTTAAAGATTACATTCGGGAGCAGGACCTTGCAACACAGTAATGGGAGACAGGACTATGAGGTTCTGCTCTGCTGTGCAACACAATTCCTGTGTGCTTCTGGCAAGACACTTCTGCTTGCTGTGATACAGTTTTCCCATCTGTAAAATAGTAATACTACTTCCCTAGCTCACAATAGTGTTTGTGAGGCTTAATTCATTCACAAGGCCAGCCTTAGGGAAAATGGCACCCCTGGCCCCCACTGTCTCCTCCAGCCCCCACTGCCTCCCCACATCGCACCTAGCCCCCGCTGCCTCCTCAGACTCCCTAGCCAGCCTCCCAAACCCCCACTCCCTCCCTGGGCTCCTCCCCCACCATTGCTCCCCAGCCCCGCTGCCTCCTCCCCCCCGCCATTGCACCAAGCTCCCTCCTGCAGCCTCACACCCCAGGCCTGCCTTGCTCCTTGCCTCTTAACCATGGTGCTCCACCCAACCATGGCACCCTGAGTGGTCACCCTCATCACCCACTCCTAAGGCTGGCCCTATTCATTCATATTTCCAAAGTGCTTTGTGATCCTTGGAAGGAAACTAGTGTAGAAATGCAAAGAATTGTTATGACTCTAAACCCAGCACAGATAAGAAACATAGTTTGAGTACAGTTTTATAGGGCTATATAAAAATACATCACTGCCATTATCACTAACCTAAGGACGTAGGTTTTTTTACAGCGCCGGGAAGAATGAGATGACTATAGGGGCCAATAAAAGTAATGAGCAAAGTGGATTTCATCCATCTAGTTTCACAAGTCTGGAACAGACTAACTAAGCTTGGTACATGTCTGACTGTGTGGGTGGGTGGGAAACATTTACTCCTGTTTTATTTGTGTAAGTTTAAGAAACAGGATTGTCTTTGTACAGATAGGAGATATATAGTGACAATAATGTTATTCTACTCATTAAATCAATCCTCTTGCACTAATAATTTAACAAATATTATTAATTATAATACTTCAACCTTCCATCTGAGGAGCTGAAAGTATTTAAGTTAAAGTGGGTAAAATTATTTTATAGATGAAGAAACGGAGGCGTAGCATTCTGCTTAAGGTCACAAGCTAGTCAGTGGCATTTGGAAACTGCATCAAGGTCTCCTGACCCCAAGTCCCCATATGCAACCATATTTAGTGTAGTATATATAAAATTGAGTCAGTTTACATGCTAATCCTTGTGTTTGCAAATAAAACCACGCATAGACCTTGTGACAGCGTGTAGGCTAAGTAATACATCGCAGTGAAAAGCGGGCTGTGTCCACACTGCGGTGTGTAGCTACATGCAGCAGGGAAAGGCTCTGGAGGGGGAAAGGCTCTGGCCATGGGAAGGCAGTGGGATACTACACTGCTAAAAGTAGCAGTATAGACAGGGGAGGCACTACTTTGGCATGTAGACAGCCATGTAGGGTATATACTCTAGGGTTCTGGTGCGTCTCACTTTACTTGCCTAAGCAGTGCCTCACTGGGCGTGCAGTGTCTGTACTCTACACACTTCCGTAAATGTAGACATACCTATAGTGAATAACATAAGGTTCAAGAAAGTTCAGAAGTAGTGCAGCGCTCTTTCATTTTACAATGGGGATAGAGAGTGAGAGCTTGTCTAGGTCACAGCTCACACCAGGAAGGGTTTGGGCAGCATAGGTCAAGGAGTTAGCACTCTTGCATCTATCCACCAAAAGGTTGTGACTTCACACCAGAATGTTCCCAATGTCAACATCACAGTGCTGTACTATGAAGATACTACAATGTAAAGGCTCCCTCCTTTGGCCAAGAATATAAACCAAAACCTCATTTTCGCATCTCTAATAGCTGGCCAGGTGGAAGGCAAACATCTCATGGCACTTTCTGAAAAGGGAGATGGGAATGATTGTGTTATCTTGGCCCACATAGTTTCTTCCTATAAAAGCAAACCCTCGTATCCAAAGCTGTGTAGAAACTATTGGTGAACACAGCTGCTACTTCATTTGCCCACAGTCACTGCACCAGAGTCCTACTATTAACATTCAACCACACATACTTCTACTAGTAATGCTCCACTACAGATATATAGCTCTGACACAGTACAAATCACTCATGTAAAAGGTTTTATGAACATTAAATACATAAACAGAATGTTAAACAATGAACTGCATTGAACAGGAGGGTGGTTTTAAATATTGGAGGAGCAAGATCTGTCCTGATGAGTCAGTGAAGATGTCCAGTGAAGATGATACCAGCTAGGCAGCTGGTGAGCTAAGCTGTGTACACAGCTAGTCTGTGCAAAACATGCTCACATTACTGTTACCTCATCCTCTCTTCCCCTCCCACCTGTTTGTTTTATTTACCTGCTGGGTGTTGTCGTTAATCAAGACTGTAAGTGCGTGGGTGCAGGAGCTGTCTCTACTACACATGTGTAGGGTCACCAGCACAAGGAGCCCAGGACCTGAGTGGGATGTCTAGGCTTTACTACAGTATAGATAATATCATGACAATAATCAGAATGTTGACTCTGGTCTATACTTGGAGTTAACATCCTGGGCTGTGACCTCGCTGATCTGTCTATGATCCAGTGTACACATTGGCAAACACCACTTCAGTTAGAACTCCATTATGAGGCTTCTCTAACTGGGGTGGTGGCTGCTGGGACCCCTGGGGCAATTACTAAAGTATTTTGAGATACCTTCAGTATGAAAGGTGCTACATAAACATTTTATTCTATGCAATAAAAACAACAAACAACCAAACAGCTCGCCCTGATTACCAGCCCCAAATTTTGGGGCAGTTTGGAATCTACATTTTTATACAAACTACAACTTACCAGTTTATGATTGTCAGGGCCGGCTCCAGGGTTTTGGAGCAGCCAAAAAAAAAAAAAAAAAAAGCCGGGATCGCGATCTGCGGCCACAATTCAGCAGGTGGTCCTTTGCTCCCAGCGGGAGTGAGGGACCGTCCGCCGAATTGCCGCTGAATACCTGGACGTGCCACCCCTCTCCGGAGCGGCCGCCCCAAGCACCTGCTTGCCAGGCTGGTGCCTGGAGCCGGCCCTGATGATTGTTGGCAAAGGCAGGACCTTCTCAAATCTAAACTTGCTGTCTATTTACACAACACAACCATAAAATAACGAGTCTCTCTCATTTTTTAACCTGGTTTGCTGCAGAAGAACGAGAGTTTTCCTTTAAGTCCACCTTGTTTGAATCTTTCAATAGCCATGTCCTTGACAGTGATATCCTCTCAAGTAACTACAGCATCTGTTCATTTATTGCCCCCATGGGTCGTCATGTGGAATTGGGAGTTTAGGATTTTACTTGAGCATTAAAAGGTTTTTCACAAATCTTCATTGTAAAGATTTTCTAATCTAATGATAATTTGATGTTGTAGAAATCTACTAAGTGAGAGAGTAGGGTTAAAAATGAGCAATCAATAGAATATGTTCTGTGTCATCCCTGAAATGCATTTCATATACCTGTGTGATAAATTATTAATTTAAAAACACAGGCACTGTAAATAATCCAAAGCAATAAACAAACTTCTAAGAGGGAAAGAAGAGGAAGATGAATATTAAAACCAAAACTGGATTCTGAACATACAACATTTATAGTAAACAAACATAAATGCAGGACTGGCCCAGATTATAATGAGATCATTAATGCAAAACTCATTGCTTAGTAGCTCAGTATTTTAATTCACTGGATATAAAGCAAAATTGATTGTGATTGCTTTGGGTCTTAAATATGCAGGTACAGTAAGGTGTGTGTATGAGGGTGGGGAACATCAGGGGCCGACACATCCTGCTCTATGGTGGAGAATTCCAGGATATTTTTAGAAGGGAACCAATCCCTTTTCTACTGTATATAACAACTTTGGCAAACATTTAGAAGAGGAACACTTCAAAACAAGCTCTGAGAATGGGGCATGCCAGTACTCTTCAAAGGGACCTCCCTTGAATTGTCTAAAATCTTTAGAAGGGATCTGACCCAAACTGCTTGTCTATCAACGGATTTTATGGTCATCATTATGTTATACACCTCAACTAATCCAAGCTTCTTCAGTTATGTCTACACTTGGAGTTTGATTTCCAGCTTGTGTAGACATACTCACACTAGCTCTCATTGAGCTACCACGCTAAAAGTAGTTGAGTAGCCAAGGCAGCTGGGACAGCAGTGAGTGGTGGCACAGGCTAGCCAACCTGAGATCAGACCCATCTGGATGCTGTACTGAGGGCAGCTCGCTTGTGTCACCGCTCACTGCTGCCAGTGCTACCATGGCCACGCTAATATTTTTAGCTGCTAGAATCAGAGCGAGCACAATTATGTCTACTCGAGCTGAGAATCACATGTCAAGCTCAAAGTGTAGTCCTAGCCTTTGAAATAACAGAACTCAGATCCCAGTGCTTTAACAGCAAAAGTCTCTATCACCTGGCAGGGCTCGGGGGGAGTGCTAAAGGAGAATTTCCAGTAGTTGTTGGTAGATATGGTTTATGACACACAGTTGAGCAGTTCTGATTCCATCCAGTAGAGGGCAGTGGTGCGCATATGCTAACCAGTTTTTAACAATGTCAAGTCTGCAGAACTCTGAAGCCAGTAAATTCTGTATGGTATGCAGAATCAGCCTGGACTTGCTGATCAATGGGAATAAGCAGAAACCATAGAGATATAATAAAAATGATACTGAAAAATGGTACCAGATATAGAGTGGAGAAGACCCTGCTCAATTTCATATCCCCCCCTAAGATCTAGAGTCAGGTTACAGACATGTATCACAATTAACCTGTGTCATCAGTGACTCCTGTGTTCGTGTGCTTCTGTTTTCCTTCATCATATTTACTTAGCACACACACTGAAGGCACAATATAAATAAAACAGCCCCTGTTTTACAATGCCAAAAATGTGGTGTGATAAGTTGGTATGTTAAAATAAATGTTAAAAATGCCTCTAGAACAGCTCACAGACAATTCCTCTTTCACTGAGTTAAATGTTATTCAGGAAAGGAAAAAAATAATATATAGTACAAGAGTAAGTCCTTGAAAAGAAAACAGTCTCCCAACCCACAAACCCAAGCAAATCAAAAGACAAATTGTTCATGGAGATAAAGGAAAAAAACAAACAGGAACCTTCTAAACAACGACTTTTTTCATTCTTTCTTTTTAATCTAGTATCAGTATCAAGGGCTGAATGGGGAGGGCCCCTGAGTGGCACCTGCATGGGCCAGCAGTGAAGGTCACATACCAACCTAAAAATCTCTCCCTCCCCTTGTATTAGAGATATAATATGTTACATTCCTTCCTTTGTACTGACATGAAGTGGATTCAAGTCCATGTCCAAGACTAAATAGTCAGGAGCTGTAACCCAATCCTAACTTGTGACTTTTGTATCTCGACTGACAATGGAAACCTGAGAACACTGACCTTCTTAACCTCCTACATACCATTTTAGTGTCCTCCTTAGACTCTGCCACCTCCCTCTCCCATTAGCAAGGTCAGCAATAAAATCCAGCCTTAGCAGGCTAGGGCTGACCTGTTGGGAGACCCATGCAATTGAATTGCTGAACGTTTGTTTTTCTGAACGATTTTATTATGGTGCCTGTTGAGCCAGAGTAGCAGAACAGGTTCCTTTACCGGGTTTAATCAAAACACTTGGAAAGCTTTTTGATGGATTGCTGCAGGGTTACAGTAGTTCATGTGGGTATCTGGCTGTTGTGTTGTTGTTGGGGTTTTTCGGGGGGTGAATGTTAACGAAGGGTGTGAGAAAGAGCTACTTGCAACCATACCTGACATGTTGGACTGTTAGAAAATGACACTGGAGTACTAAGGACACTGTAATCACTGCTGTGCATCCAGCAATGCAGAAGAGTTAATAACTACCCTTTCTATTAGTGGTTTGATTATAATGAAGTGGCTAGGGCATCTGAGCGAGGAAGAGTGGTCTTTTAGTCGACACAGGACTAGCATTAAGGAGAACTAGGTTCAGATTCCCAGCTCTGCCACAGACTTCCTGTGTGAGCTTGGGCAAGTCACTTAGGGAAACATTTTCAAAATGCGTAAGTGGCTGAAGATGCTTCTGAAAACAGGACTAAGACATTTGAAAATGTTACCCGTATCTTCTCCATGCCTCGGTTCCCATCTGTAGTTTGAGGGAAATAATGTTTCCTTTCTCCCACCCTTTGCCTAGTTAGACTGAAAGCTCTTCAGTGCAGAGATTGACTCTTATTATGTATATGTCCAATGCTTAGCACACTGAGGCCATGATAGTGGCTGGAGCAATTAGGTACTACCATAATACTTACAGTGTCTGCCATTGCCATGCAGTGGATGACATAAGAACGTCTCATTTTCAATCTGAGCTCCCAATGTGCCAATATCAGGAAAATATACTATAACCCCTTAAATGGGGTGGAAAACGGTGGGGCAAGGGCTATTCAGAAATTAGTCTAAATGACTCTAAGACATTATAGAATTTAATAGTGAAAGATCTTTTCTATACATTTTTTATTAACCACTCTAGAAATCACATTTACCACATTATTTCCCACTGTAAATATATATTGTAGATACTGCTGGGTAAAGGTGTATATGTGCAGCAAATACCCAGTTTTTTATAGTATGCAGTGTATACTCATTGCATCCCAAACAGTAAAGGTCAGTCCATGGTGCTGTGTTATGCAGGTTCTTATACTGCAAGCGTCACTATGGTATGAGAGCCCATTTAAATAATTGCATTCTGGAGAAGAAATGGCATTAACTAACCCTAAAAGAGCCCCTGCAAACAGTTTCACAGTGGTGGGCATATGTATTTCTATTGCATTACAGAAGAGTAATAATCTACAACCCTAAGGAGCAGGCTGGTTATATAAATTCCATTCATTACTGTCCCTACTTCAGCAAGATACCACTAAGGACCTAAAAAACTAGGGCTGACCTGCAAGTGCTTGGAAACATCTGTCAGAGGAATAAATGTTATCTGACAACTATGGCTCTGAGAACTTTTTACCTCGAGTGAGATTGAGCGAGAGACAAAATGTTACAATCACACAATGGAATTATCTCTCAAATGCATTAGTAAGATGATGCCTGTAACTTGCTTGACAGTTCTATTATGCAAACACAGCCAGAGCTGCCAGCTTTTTAGGGCTAGAGTTTCAAAGTGCTGCACGTGTGCTACACGTGGTAATCTCAGCGTTGTGTGGGTGAGATGAGACAAAATCTGTGTGTGCCTATGACTTGTGAATGATGCTTGAGGCGTTCCAGAGGCAGGGGTTACCCAGTTAGATAAGATAATTAGAATTATCTACAAAGAGCAGCTGCAAAGGGTTCTTCCAGCTGGCAGAGTTGGACATGAAGTGAATTTGGTTATTGTAAAAACTCTAGAGGACATTAGATTAATCCAGAATCTAACCACCTTTCAGACATGCTGCAAGAACTATCTCTATGACAATGCATTCCTGTTACAATTGGAATGATATTAATTAAAAAAAATCCCAAACAGTACATCCACCTTATGACCACAGAGGACCATGAAATCCATTAGGGACCTCCCTATGCCAATCTTTTTACCCTGGAAGTACTTAGACACTGCAGCAAAGGAGACTATAGTAAACCCTAAGACAGATGGAGAATCTAAACAGTGAACTATGCCTGCAGCCAAATTGTCAGCTTCCTAACGCTCTCAGAGGAAAATGTGTTTCCAAGGTATCTGTTTAGCAAACAAGCTTTCCTTAAACCTCTGTGAGAAACTACTGTAGTGATGGGCGACTTTTTAAAATCTAGTTGAAATTAAAAGATGACCCGGACAATCAAATGCATTGTAGTGGCCATCAAAGAAACAGCAGTCTTAAGATTCCTGGCTACAAGGTCTTCCAGTCCACCACTGAAAAGAGCACATGCATTAGACAGGTGTGTATATCGAACCAAAAAGATCAGTTATTTATGTTGTTCTCAGGCGATCTAGACAATATATTACCTTTCCAAGAAAAATACAGAACCAACTAAAAATCATGAGTGATTTCTCCTGCTGGTGCTCTTTTTCCCTCATTTCAGCACAGATGACACACAAATGTCATTCTGTGTAACAGGACCTCTCAAATCACATTCCACACACCTGGCTTCTCAAAATCAAAAATCCCACCATTCTATGACTGTTCAGATGATTCTTCATGCTAACCTCTGTATGACAGATGTGGTGACAAAGTACCCCATGTCATCACAATGTGATATTGTCAAATATCAAGTCATGGCAATTCTTGCATTTTAGAAAAGAGGGTTCGGAAAATCCATCTTAAAATGGTGTGATTGGTGAAAGTTGGCTCTTGGATAAGAGAGTCAGGCAAAATTCAAATTAATCCATATAAAATTAAGATTAGATATTATTGGAAATGTTTTTTGAGATACCAATATTTCCCCTATTGTTAAAATGGGAAATAACTGTGGTACCAGGTGGTAGATGTTAATAATTATTTTTTAATGTCAACTACTGTATCACATTATTGAAGGGTTATGCATTTCAATAATTCAGGAGACAGAACCTAGACTGTCAAAAAATGGTTTATGACTCCGGTTTCATGTCCTCAAAATACTGTAACTCAGAGATAATGAAAATCTGTAACTCACCTGTGGCATCAGTTAAAAGAACATTTATCATCGTTAAAATACGTTCTGGTGGAATATATTACTAGATAATCCTGCTAAAGAACTGTATGCAAGATATTCCTGGCATGCAGTAGATTACACAATACTGCCACCCAACATGGTCTATCTTTCTTGGAAGAGGCAGAGACTGATATGTCAGACCCAAGGGAACAAATCTTTGATTTGTAGTGACCCAGGACCACAGTCAGAGAAAGCCAGAAACACGAGAGCAGAATATTTGAGATAAGGATGACTAAGGAAACAAGACATCTAACATATATATACTGTCCTGGTGGAATGTGAAATATATTGTGAAATAACATGTTCAAAGATGCATTAGAAAATCATTACCTTAATCAACCTTTGATTTTGCAGAGCAGTTTTGGGTTGCTGTGAACTTCCCCCTTGGTTGCACGGCACTGCAATCAGTTGAAATGCCAGGGATGTTGTAGAGAGTCTTGGCCATTAGTGCAGAGCTTGTTATTATTAACATTTGCCATATTTCACCCCAGTCATGGTTGCATTTCAGTGGTGAATGAAATGATCGCTATGTATAGTTCATTGTTTAAGTTTAAAAAGCATTTTTGGAATGAAAGGCCGTGTATAGAGCTAAATTACTATTATCATTCTGAACGGCATCTTTCAGTACTGAGCCATGTTTTGGCATTCTTGCTTACATAAGGCATTCCCATTTAAAAACTAGCATATACATTTTTTCACCTACTGGAGAGAGATTTGCTTCACAGCCAAAGGTGCGTGAGAATGTTAGAAGGAAAGAGAGGTGTAATTGCAATGATGATTGCTAAAAGCACTAAAGCATGCACATTTTGTGGCTGTTTTAGTCATCTGCCCTTATGCTCTATTTTAGCCATGATTATTTTTTGTTCCTTTCACATAACTGTTTATTTCTTATTACTTTCTTCAACAAAAATTAATAGCGTTCTACAAGGTCTCTTTATCTTTTGCTTATTCCTTTACGGTTGTTTTATGCATCTAATTCCAATGCACCCTGGAGCCACACTATTTCCTGACTTACCTCTAATCCATTCTAACTAGTTCTTCTCATCCAGTTTTTTAACATTTTGTTTAAAGGAAAAAATACAGAGTATCCAGAAGTAATTAGCATGCTAGAGGGTTTAATTCTCCTGTAAATCAGGAGTAGTTCCATTGAAAGCAATGGAGCTGAGCCAGTGTAAAACTGCTATAAAATAAAGACTAGAGCCTTAATTATGCAGTTCATCTTTGCTGAAAGGCCTCTCTATAGATGTAAGTAAATGTTCTCAGTTCACAATTTACAAATCGATCTCTGCTAAATCAAAACAAATGTTTCAAGCCAAACAAAGACTCTAGTCCTCAGTGAAGTCCAAGCTCACTTTCACATTTCAAATCTCAAGCTTCTGCCTTCTCCACACCCCTGAAACTGCTCCCACACAGTCTCTACTCTTCCTGGCTAAATCTCAAGACCTCTATTATGTTATCATCCTCCTTGATAAATTCTGACACCATCAACCAGTTCTTCCTTCTCAAAACCATGTCCTCCATTGGCTTTTGAGGCTCCATCCACTCATGGGTCTCTTCCTACCTCTCTGATCACTTCTTCAGGGTCTTATTGGGTACATCTTGTTCTTAGCACCTTCCTTTTCTACAGCCTATCTTATCCACGTAGCTTTAATTACCATCTTTATGCTGATAACTCACTAATTACCTCTCTACTGACACACTATCCCTCATCCAATCCCATACTTACTCTAATGCTGCCTGCTATGAATGGATAGAACTCTTGATAAAAAATTGTGAAGCCTTATATCCTCTTTTAAACCCCTTCTTAAAACCTACCTCTACTGCTGTGCCTACAAATCACAACAGTGTGGAATTGGTTAAACTGGTGGCTACCTGTGACTTATTTGACCTCTGGGACTACTAACTGATACAAACATATCTACATATCCATCTTTACTGTTATCTTTTCCCCACTCCCATAGCATATAGAGGAAGCTCTATTTATCCTCTTGTTGCCTCACCCTCATCCTAGATTGTGAGCATTCTGTAGTAGGGACTCTGTTTTACTCTTTTGTGCAGTGACTTGCGCAACAAGGCTGGAGTCTCTAGGCAGTGCTGCAATATAAATGATAAGTATTATTATTATTTTATTCAGCCATTTTGGTTGTAGCTCACTCCAAAAAGAGTGGGCCAAATTCTGCCATCTTTTCTCACACTGAGCAGCACCTTACTGCCCACTGGAATCCTGATCTCAATGGCAGTGTACTGTCTTTGAAGAAATGTTGTATTATTGTTACAGTAGTTTTCATGATGCAAGTTCTTTGAGGAAGCTGCTGCAAACAGCAAAAGAGTTTGCTCTTTGCCTTCATCTCTCTAACTGGAGTCAATTCTTGAGGCAAACCAGGCACTGGCTGTTGGCCTGAGATTTCTAAAAGGGGGATTTCCCAGGTGCCATTTTTAACCACCTCTGTTCAAGGCCTGAGTACATAGTGTAAATAAACATGCAGTAACAAGAAAATATCCAATCTCTACTCATCATTCATTTCTCCTCCAGTGGGAAACCATGCTGAAAGACCCCAAAAATCTGCTGCCACTGGGCAGAGGGCGGATAGTATTATTCATTAATAAGGAATGGCAGAATCTGTTCCAGTGTAATTAGCATTTTAAAATTTTCTTTTCAGCCTCAGCAAACTAAAAAATGGCGAATCATATTTCACCTTTGGCTAGAGACTAAGCCTGGAAAGTGCCAGCCCCAAAGTTGAACCCCAGGCTCTGGGTGTCTCTAAACCTCTGACTGCCAGAAGACAATACGGATGGATCACTGGATAAATTGCCCTTTACTGTTCACTCCCTCTGAAGCACCTGACACTGGCCATTGTTGGAAGACAGGACACTGTGCTAGCTGGACCATCGGCCTGACCCAGTATAGCCATTCTTATGTTCTTATGAATGTTTCAGGTTACCAGTGTCTGCAAACAAGATGTTATAATAGAAAACTACTCTGTAACCCTAACTATAGCAAGTGCCACATGGACAGGGCCGGTGCAACCTATTAGACCACCTAGATGGTCGCCTAGGGCACTAACATTTGGGGGGCGGCGACCGCGGCGGCCGGATCTTCCGCCGCCTCTGTTGGGGGTGGCATTTCGGAGGCAGGACCTTCCGTCGCCTAGGGTGGCAAAAAAGCTGGCAGCGCTCCTGCACATGGATCTTCCTATATCTATGTCAACTTTAAGAAGCTGATCTTACTTTATTCAGATGCAGCTCAGGCATCAATCAGATCTATTTCCCATTTTCAGTTTGATTATCAATTAGTTTAAAAAATCAGTACTATAGGAAATGGCCTTTATTGTAGGATAAGCCTTTTGCCTAGCTCACCAGTTCAAATTAAACTTAGGTAGGTGATGACCAAAAGTCATAACATTTGATGCATGTTTGGTGAGTGAAATGAGCTTGTAGTGTCAGCCTAGGTTCTAGTGGCCAGCTGTCCCCATCAAAAGAGTCACTCTTTTTGGTAACCCTAGCAGAGACTGAACTCACCCCAGGAGTGGCCCTTCCAGGTCAAGCTTGAGTCACTTTAGTAAGATACGGGGAAGTTTCCTTGCAAATACTTGCAATGTATCTGACTTGTGGATGTACAGAAGTCTTCATTATATAGGTATGTCAATTCAACACCCTCACAACACCAGTATGTATATTAAAGGGTAAACAAAAGAGATCCCAAAGAAAAATAACAGTACTTTTACAGAGATTCCCCTATTCAAAGTAAGTCTGTAATGAATGGCTAAAACAAGGGGCATTCTAAAAATTAGAACAGAGGACTGCCCTATTCCCAGCAATGCCTTGGTTTGGTCTCAACCGCTCTTGGTTTTCTCATCTGCAGAACAAGGATAAAGAAAGGCTACCTCCATCTAAGTGCTGGTTGAGAGTTTTGCCTCTAAATATTCACATTTGTGGGACTGGTATCTCTAGAGCCAAGCTGCAGGTGATTTGAAGAGCAATGGTTGTTGTGGCCACTTGCCTGTCCCCTCCCTCACAGAAGGTTCAGAGGTAGAGAGTGACCCAAACATCCGTCAGTTCATTAACATTTGTAAAGTGCTTAGAGAGCCATTGATGAAAGATGCTATATATAGATACAGTAACATCAGAGATCTAAAGGAGGCCTTATCTGTACACAAAAGTTGTACAACTTTTAGCTTATTGGTATAGTTCAAGTGGTACAACCACCTCCCTCCCCATTTCTCCCGCCGCCCACCAGTATGAATGCAGTTATACTCATATAAGTGTACGTATATGTGGATAGCTTGTTCCTATGTAGGAAAAGGAATAAGCTATGGTCATCTGAGGCACTTTTATAATGCATCCACACTAGGCATTACACTGCTTTGAAGATACTGGTAAAAAAAAAACACACCTTAATCAACACGGTTATACTGGTACAAAGACTGTGAATGGACCACACCTAAGAGATTCAAGTAGCTTCTTATTCTTTACTTTTCATTTTTTTCTCCTGCATAAAAAGTAGACATAATCTTTAAAAATATGACCACAACTCTAAGCAATAGGAAGCAGAGGGTACATACATTGTATCAAAAAGACAAAGCACACCACCACATTAGGTAACAGTCTAGAAATCAACAAAAACGTGTAATAAATTCCCATGCAACAACACAAATAATTCTTCCTTACACTGGTCTAACCATAAAATTACATTCAATTACTGCTGCTTGCAAGTGTAGTATTCTATGCCTCATTCCAGGATTTTCGAAGTACTAGCAGTGCCCACACAGCAAGTTATTGCATAGCAAGCTGGTGCACTGTAGATTTACACCCTGGTTTGCTGCACAGTAACTCTTCATGTAGACAATCCCTTAGTTAAATTGCAAGCTCTTTGGGGCAGGGACCATCTCTTAACTAAGCATTTATACAGAGTCTAACACAATCAGGGCCTAATCTTGAACATAGTTTTTGGCTGCTACTGTAGTATAAATAAATAATAATAATGATAAAAAATAAATATGTACATCCCAAATTCCATTCTAGCTCAGCTGAGGATGAATCACTCAATACTTTATCAGATTCTCATTCTTACTCTGTATGAAGTTTACCAGCTGGTCTGGATCGTAAAACCAATAAGAATTTTTATTGGGAAGGACGGGGTAGAAAAATTTGAAATCTGCATGAATGTGTTTAAAACTAGGAAATGTGTCTAGGATTTTCAAAGGGTCCCAAGAGAATTAGGCACCCAACTTCCATTGACTTTCAAAAGGCTGTCAAGGATTTGAGCAAGGAGACCACATTTTGAGCAGCAACCTGAATGATTTTCAATGGGCACTGAGAGACTAACTCTCATTAAAAGTCTCAGCCTATGCAGAGAAACCTTTTTCTTCTTGTAAAATGGTTTGAATATTATCTTAGAAAAGGAACTCTATGCTCTTATGCTTCTTGAGACAATAAAAATATCATCTTCTGATCTATATATCATCTTCAGAGTCTCAATATCCTTTTGTGTCCCTAAGGATGCTGCATGTTCTTCATAACCAGGGGAAACAAGGTAAGGATTTCAGGTACAGGAAGAAATGACACATCAGAACCAAAACTTCTTTTAAATCAGTTTTTAAATCACAAAGGCATGTAGAACGAGCTATCGCAGGACTGACAAACAGGAAATTAACAAAGTGTACATTATTATATTTAATGAAATTTTCTAAATATTTGATTCAACAATCTCCCTAGCTAAGACAGGGCTAGCACTGAAATAAACTTGTGTGTGATTGTCACCTTTTTTTTTTATATTGTAATAGATTTCTCCATTTCCGTAACCCTTCCAACTAAATCCACAGCTGCAAAACTAACGGAGTCCATTTTACCAATAGGCGAGAGAATGCCAACATTAAAATCCAAAGATTGTTCTACAGCTTGAGGTACCTTAACTTAAAATATAACATGGAGATTTTCAAAGGCACAAATGGCAATTAAGCACTTAACCCTCATTGGAGATCGATGGATATTAGGCAGTCAGCTACCATTTGTGCCATTGAAAATCTCCCCCTGGCAGGCTTCTGATCTTAAAAGTTCAAAAACGGTTGGGCCTTTTCTCAGAGTATAGAGATTGCATTCACTGCGAGACTTGTTATTTGTCTGTAATGCCATGGAATTGCTTGTGCTCTTCGTACATTTTGTCCATGAGTATCCCAATAAAACTCTCTTGGGGTATTCCCAATAACTACAAAATGTCAATATAGGTTTACTGGGAAGTTTATCAACAACATTGTTATCACTTAGGACCAGACTGTTGTAGGCCCTTGCAAGGCAATCCATGCGTGGAAGAGTGCACAGGAAGCTTCACACCATACCACTTTATGTGGCTGTGCCACAGCCTCTCCCCTACTTATACTGTGCCACTCCCCTACTTATTCCTGATTCCATCAGAGTGCAGGAAAGGGAACAGGGAGGGAACGAATGTTGATACTTTCCCACACTGGCCCATGTAATGGGCTTGGCACAATAAGGTAGCAATCCGATTCATGGATGGACAAGTAATGCGTCACCCGCCCTATGCCCGAGAACAGCATCAGCAGAGACTGTGCCTGCATGAGGCACAATAGTTCTGGTGTCTCTTCCTGGTGTACATCCATCCCACTTCAATCTAGTGCTGACTTAGTTGATAAAGAACAAACAACTTCAGGCATTTTCCCCTCCCCAAGAACCTGTAAACAAAAAGAGAAACCCAAACATAAGGATTTCAACCCCTTGCTTTATGCCATCTTCTCAATTTCAGCCCCTTCATCAGATTATGGCCAATATTGACAAAAGAGCATCATCCATCGGAAGACATATTGATGCATTTTAGAGAATAGAGAATGAGAAGACAGAGGGAAGACACAGTAATGATACCCCAGACTTAGCAAATCTATCATTCCAACAAAGCCATTTGCTGTTCCATGGCTGTATATCCAACTATGAAGTTGTAACCCAATGAATGCAATCAGGTGCTAAGAGTAGTCTTTCAATTGTCTGATGCATATCATGTCCACAGTTCTCCTTTTAGGAACTTGTATCCTTAAATAACAGAGGAGATATAGTGGCAGCATATGGAAAACCTAAAATTACCACATCCCTAATGAAAGTGGCTAAAAATTAACTGACTCAGAATAGAGTTGTTAACCTTAAACAACTGGCAAGCAAAAAATAAATGCCCATCCTCCTACCGTCTATTAAAAAGGAGAATAAGGTCAAATAGTAATTTATCATTCGTCACTTTAATCTCTGGCTTTTCATCTCAGGGTCTGAATTTAAAATCGACATTGGGGCAAAGTGAATAGAGGAAACAGCCAGGAGCTCCCTTGGAAAGCCATCAGGTGGTCTAATGTATGCTTCCTAGTGTTCAGAACAACAACACATCATAAAGCTGCAGTGGAATTTGGACTCGCTTATCAGCAAGAGGCGGAACATGTGGAGGACAGAAGTTATTCTTTGTGGGGCTTGAATACTACTTTGTTAGACAGGTGTATAGAAGGAGGCAACCATTCCTGCTCCTGAAAGGTTCTTGGAATCAAGCTTCATGCCACAGGCTTATCTAAAGTCCCTGAAATCCAATTAAAGCTGTAATCAAGTCTAGACTGAGTGATCTTTCCATGTACTGCTCCTAGCATGAATTAGCAGGTTTCAGTGTAGAGTGGTTAAAAATATCTATTGCTGGTTAGTGTGCTAAATTCTGTTAGTTATCTAACACACACTCATTTAATGGAATTGAAAACTTTTTCAGGCAACTCAGATTTTAGACTGGGATTTTAAATTATTACGTGACTTACTTATAGGCTGTTACCTGGTTTCTTTTCCCTAATTATTCATTGTATGTATGAGCGATATGGTTCTTTTAATAGAATACATCTAGACACTCAAATCTGCTGGCCCTCAGTGAGATCATTTGTTGGAGAAAGGAAGAAAAGACATTATAAACAGAGCTGGACACTTGTTTTGAACTAAGAGTATATTTGCCAAAAAATGCAGTTGTAGAAGATCCAAAATGATTCACAAATTCAACACTAATTTGTCTAATTGTTTTGGCCAGAGTCAAGCTACATTCACTAATCAGGCAGAGAAAAAGAAGAGGGTAGAGCAACCATCTGGGATGCAAGAGACTAAGGTCCAAATCCCAACTCAGGAACAGGAATTTGAACCAAAGTCTCCCCGCTTGCTTGCTTGCATTCTGACCACTTTTTCCTAATCTTACTTTCTCATCAGAGCAACTGTTTCAAACGAATTGAGGTCTGGATCACATTACCGTACTGTCTGTCCCCCATCAACTGCCCCTACACACCACATGCTGTTATGGGGAAATTAAGTCTGTGTTTATAACAGTATCACCTTGTGCTTTAATCCTGTGACATCTGCCTAGCTCAACAGGCTGCCAACCCCCAGTGAATACTTAGGCGCTGGAAGAAGTTGTGTTGGTGAGGTTCGGTAGATGGCACTCTTCCCTGAGCCAGTACTAGACCAAAGTCTCAGCAGGTTGTCTAGAGTATTGTGCTGCAATCTTTTAGATGCAATGTAAGAATCAAAGCCCTAATCACTTATGATCATTAGATTCAGCATCTGTTTTTTTCTTTATACCAGGTGTCTGGCCAAATTCCAACTTGGGGAGTTCTTCCACTGACTTTTCAAATAGATCAAGTATTCTACACTGCCCTTGCTAAACAGCTGTATAGGATAGCTGCATAAAACATTCCCTGCCTTTCAGACCAGTGGAGACCACATTCTGGTAGTGGAAGGCTATGTCAACAACTTAGGGGTATGATTCCCAGGTCGCCTAGACATATTCATGCTAACTCTCGTCTGAGCCACAGTAATATGTGCAGTGGTAACAGCAGCATGTGCTAGCAGCCCCAAATACGTGCCCCTGGCCTTCAGGTGGGTTTGTAGTCGTGGCAGCTAGCACAATGCCACTGCTGCTCGTGCTACCATGGCTACATTTCTATTTTTAGCACGCTAGTTCAGATGAGAGCTAGCACAAGTATGTCTGTGTGAGATATGAATCAATCACACCCCAGCTCACACTGTAGACATAGCCAAAGAAGTAATTTGTGTGTGTAATTTGGCTATCAGTTTGTAAAACGATTCGGCCAATAAGAATATAAACCTTTTCACATATGCTTTGAGCAGGGGGTTGAACTAGATGACCTCCTGAGGTCTCTTCCAACCCTAATCTTCTATGATTCTGTGATTCCATGATATACAATATTTCACCCAAAGAGCTTAAATGATTCGCAGACATTAAGTATTTAAGCCTCACAACATCCCTGTGAAGCAGGAAGTACTATTATAACCACTTTACAGATAGACAATCCTAGTTATGAAAGGCTAAGTGACTTAGAATCATAGACTCATAGAAGATTAGAGTTGGAAGAGACCTCAGGAGGTCATCTAGTCCAACCCCCTGCTCAAAGTGGACCAACACCAACTAAATCATCCCAGCCAGGGCTTTGTCAAGACGGGCCTTAAAAACCTCTAAGGATGGAGATTCCACCACCTCCCTAGGTAACCCATTCCAGTGTTTCGCTACCCTCTTAATGAAATAGTGTTTCCTAATATCCAACCTAGACCTCCCCCACAGCAACTTGAGACCATTGCTCCTTGTTCTGTCATCTGCCACCTCTGAGAACAGCCAAGCTCCATCCTCTTTGGAACCCCCCCTTCAGGTAGTTGAAGGCTGTTATCAAATCTCCCCTCACTCTTCTCTTTTGCAGACTAAACAAGCCCAGTTCCCTCAGCCTCTCCTCGTAAGTCATGTGCCCCAGCCCACTGATCATTTTTGTTGCCCTACGCTGGACTCTCTCCAATTTGTCCACATTCTTTCTGTAGTGGGGGGCCCAAACCTGGATGCAATACTCCAAGTGTGGCCTCACCAGTGCTGAATAGAAGGGAATAATCACTTCCCTCGATCTGCTGGCAATGCTCCTACTAATGCAGCCCAATATGCCATTAGCCTTCTTGGCAACAGGGGCACACTGCTGACTCGTATCCAGCTTCTTTCTCATCAACTGTAATCACCAGGTCCTTTTCTGCAGAACTGCTGCTTAGTCAGTTGGTCCCCAGCCTGTAGCAGTGCATGGGATTCTTCCGTCCTAAGTGCAGTACTCTGCACTTGTCCTTGTTGAACCTCATCAGATTTCTTTTGGCCCAATCCTCCAATTTGTCTAGGTCACTCTGGACCCTATCCATACCCTCCAGTGTATCTACCTCTCCCCCCAGCTTAGTGTCATCTGCGAACTTGCGAATATCCCATCATCCAGATCATTAATAAAGATGTTGAACAAAACTGGCCCCATGACAGACCCCTGGGGCACTCCGCTCGATACTGGCTGCCAACTAGACATTGAGCCATTGATCACTACCCGTTGAGCCCGACAAACTAGCCAGCTTTCTATCCACCTTATAGCCCATTCATCCAATCCATACCTTTTAAACTTCCTGGCAAGAATATTGTGGGAGACCATATCAAAAGCTTTGCTAAAGTCAAGATATATCATGTCCACTGCTTTCCCCAAAAACAACAAGGAGTCTGGTGGCACCTTAAAGACTAACAGATTTATTTGGGCATAAGCTTTCGTGGGTAAAAACCTCACTTCTTCAGATGCAAGTGAGGTTTTTACCCACGAAAGCTTATGCCCAAATAAATCTGTTAGTCTTTAAGGTGCCACCAGACTCCTTATTGTTTTTGTAGATACAGACTAACACGGCTACCCCCTGATACTTGACTGCTTTCCCCATAACCACAGAGCCAGTTATCTCATCATAGAAGGTGTCACATATCTGATACTGATGTGTGACTTGCTAAAGATCACATATCAGTATCAGAGCTGGAACTAGAACCTAAGAATGCTATCTCTGAGCTCCTTGCTGTATTCATATGTAATTGTTGTTATATTTGTTTAATAATAGGCTTAATACTGATTCCAGATACATGAATGCACATCACTGGTTAGCCTCTAGAATCAGCTATTGTGTTTACCTATGTACATATCTCTGTTGATTTTTAAGAAGAAATGTGGTAATGGTGGGGGAAGCAGGCTAGTACACCCAAAAAGCAGGATAGAGTGTTTTTATGGTAATAGTCAGTATTAGATATATACTCATTATCTTGAATTTGAAAAAGCTGAGATGCAGCCTTACTTTTACTGACTCACCCTCACAGCCAGATCAGGTGGTTCCTATTACTTTAAACATAGACATGCAAAGCATCTTGTAGTGTCTCCCTAAGGAGCAAGAACAGGAGCAGGAACAACCCTAGCACTAACTAAACTCAGGAGGCTGCTCAGTCTGAACCTTATGTTTTGTTAATTTAAGAATGAATTAAAATTCCATGAAAAGTGAGCGTTTTGGACACTAATTCAGTATGTGTGTGCTCTGTGGAAGCTAAGGATTCAGCCCATTGGCAATACACATATAAAATAAATCGGGGAGGGGAGGGGAGGGGAGAGGAAGGGTTATTATTTTATATTTGCAAGCAGTTGTCTCTAAACATATGTAATATATAAGGCTATATATGTGAGAGAATACATGATTTGGTATAAAGGACATACACTGTAAAGCCTTTGGGGCAGGGATTGTTTTTTTGTTCTGTTTGTACAGCATTTAGCACAGCAGGGTGTGAGCCCATAACTGGGTCTCCTAGGCACGGGTCACAATACAAATTCTAAATACTACTCCTACTAATTTATTGACATGAATTTGTGATGAAGCTGCAAATGAGTTTGGAGATCCCACCCCGCCCCCCTGCCCCAAGTTAGTGCCAGTAAAACCTATTATGCATCACCACACCATCATGTAGACTATATATGCCCAAATTTTACACAAGACTATCTTAGTAAGGTTTTAGAGTGTTTAAACACTGTATTGGTTCTATTTGTCATACTAGTCTGCCTGCCATGTGGCCAACTGTGCATGAGGAGATTATAATTATACTATTTCTGAAACCTCTACACATTGTTTAAATAAGCTTCTCCACACATCACCATATTGAAATTTTAAGGTCGTTATTTCAGAACTGCAAACAAGTGTTGTTTCTTAGTAGGCCCTGGGAAAACTTCTGTTTCCATGACAGAAAACTATGAATTCTAGCCTTGTGGGGTTGGGAGATATCAGACCTTAAACCTGCCACTGGTTCAGTACGGAATATTGCCCACCTTTAGTGTAATTTGGGGGAAAAGAAGGATACATCTGTTTTTCACACACTCTTTTTAACATTGGTGGTTTGGGATGTTAGAAGTAGTTCCAGGAGAAGTATTTTAGCATGCAGAGTGTAGTTAAGATGGTCAAAGGGGCATGAGAAATGCAGTTTTTCACAAGCTCTTGCAGTTTGTCACATGGATATCACCACTTTATATGGGGTATAGCTAAACAGATACAGACATATACACACACACTTTAATGTACAAGATCACCTGTCTGCTTCATCCTTCCCCATCCATGCTCACAGTGCTGAACAGTTACAGTGCAATATAATTAAAATATTATAAAAGTGGATTAACAAAATATTAAAAAGTCAAAGAAACCCAATGGCATATTTCAAAAGTGATCTTCCTACAGAGGGCCTGTCAGTGATTGAGATTAAAAGGCACTCATGGAAAAAATGTTGGGGTTAATTTGGAAAGCGGGGAGGGATAAGCAAATGTTAGAGAGCTGCAAGTTCTGGAGATATTGGACCAAAATCTGACTATGCAACTTCACTATGCAACTTCATTCAAGCGCAGGCTGCACAGATGTAAATGAGGACAAAATATGGCCTATTCAGTATTCTTTTGTTGTCCTGTGTGAGGTTACTGGTGCATGGTGATGGAGGGCTTTTGTTTGTTTGTTTTTTGTGAGTGTCTGTTTATGTGCCCCATTTCGTGAGTTTTGGTTTTGCCAAGGGGATACATTCTGATGGACTAATTCCATGCTCACCCTTTTGTGTTGGATGGATGGATATAGATAACATAGTGCCTGATTTTTATGGTAGATGATACTGCCATTAACAATAGGTATAAATAGCATGCAGGCCTGTGTAATTCTGTCAATTGGTGGTAGTCAATCCACCTTGGTTGAAAGTCAAGACTGATTAACTATATATAAATCTAATGAAAAAAGAACTGAAGCTGTTATTTGAAAAAACAAAACTAAAGATGGCAATGAAAAAACCAATAATCCACTTCCCTGAAGTTTCCAACCTAAAAGCAATTGAGTTGAATTAGAAATATGGACAAGGTGAGAGTTATAATAATTGTGAAAGGTAATTTCAGTGTCATTTTCAGTCCTCCATTGAAAAAAAATCTAGCAAATAATTTCCATTAAGAAAAGGGAGAGAATTTCTCAGCATTTGATGAAGATACTCGATAGGATTTTATTACTGAAGGAGCCACTGACACTTTAATTAGTGACACACGGATTATGCTTAGCGCAGATGAAGCCCTTAAAGTGTGGGATCTATTTTTCTCCCCCCTTCCACCAGGAAAGGAAAAGTTTAGGTGGATGATGGAGTGCTGTGGGAAAGCAAGGAAATATGGAACAGAGGGTCTATACTTCCTTTTCTCTCCCTGCGGAGAGGATCTGGATGCTCTCAAGTTTGATGTTAGTTTAATCATACTCACAGAGATCTGTATGCCCATGTACCGCACTGCGCAGAAAGAGAATATAAAAAACAATTAGCCTCTGTTAATATTTGATATGCAGCCAAAGCTCCTTTATGCAGAAACTGAGAGAACTACCCATGAAAAAATAAATTGCTTTTCAAGAACATCTATCACTGTAAGTAGCTGGTATCCTTGTCCTCAAACAAACCTGTTCCTAAGGCTCCTGGGCTGCATTCGAAATGGAGTAAAAGAAACGAACGTTTGGGGTTTCACTGTATATTGTGATGTGTTTTGTCAGATTCATTCTCTTTTCTTTTCACCTCCTCTACAGGCACAGGGAGCTTAAAATAGAGCCGATTTTGAAACCAAGGAACAACTAAGCTGACCCATATTGCCGTTGTGACACTAGTAAGCTACATATATTAATACCACAGCATCCAGCATGGCACTAATAGTTGGATTATTAGTGGCTGAACAAGCAGGCTTAGGCAGCCTTTATTAGGCTAATGAACAGATTTTTCCAACCAATGTCCCTAATCACCATGCCTGACTGCAGTAAAACTGCATGAATAACTGTTAAACCAGATACAATTAAGGTCCTCACTGGGATTAGAGCTACGGCGCGGCTGTTCCCAGGCACCTAGATCCCCGTTTCCTAATTCTGGCTAATAGGAGACCTTCTGCCTGCTTTCTGCCTTAACCCAGTAAAGGAGGAGGCAGGAAAAGGAAGGGGGGGGGAACCCTTTGCAGAATATCAGATCCTCTCTTCTAACCTTTCCTGGATGAATAGAGCCAGATTGTGAATCATGCAAACCTAACATCTTTTAGAACAATGAGGCCCTTCAGTGATAATAATAGTACCAATCATAACAATAGGCAGCTCCAGCCCCTTTCTATCATGTGCAAACAGTTGGGGCAGAATATGAAATTTCTTTAGAAACAGATACTGACTTTTTTTCTCCTTTTCACTTGCCTACTAAGAATAGCCTAATTTATTCATGCTTTTATTTGGCAACAGAAACTAGGCTGACCTGCCTCCCTTTTTATTCACACAGATAAAAGAGCTTTGGCAAAAAGGCAGAGGACACTCTCTGCATTTAAAGGTGTCTAGAGCTGTTCTCCAAAGGAATGACAGAATGGTTACTGCCTCTTTCATTGGTCCTCCCCTGCTCTCTGGGCTTCATCTCTTTTCTCTCTGACTTTCTTTGGGGCTGTTCATGCTATAAAAGTAGGTTAAATCTGGGGAGGAGGGGGGAATAAAAGAAAATCAAGTGCCTTCAGCATCTTATTGAGAATACTGTGGCACTGTGTAGTTGTAGAGGATGTGTGTCTCTCTGCAGTTCTTGGGGCTCAAGTTGGATAGGGTGATTTAAAGATTTTGTGGGGAGCGGGATCTGGGGAAAGATGGGCTAAGGTTAACCCTTCTTTTCTTCTCTTTGTACCAGAGTTGATACTCAGAAAATGTGTCTTTTTTAAAAAAAAAACAACCCAGAACTGCACTACACATAAACCACTTGCCCCTCAAAATGTTTACTCACAGCAGAGCCCTGCTTCCGAAACATTGCGAAGCTAGCTATTAAACTGAACACATTATTACCAATAGATAGCAACAAAGTTAATTGCCCATTACAAACACAGACATCTTTACTACTGTACTGGAAAATAAATCAATATTTTTTTAAAAAAGTAACACACATCTAAAGCACCTGCCTCTGCTTTTGACCGGATGAGCAAAGAACAGTTCTAACTGTTGTCGTACAGTAGGGGTAAGAGGGCTTTTATCTGGGTAAGTAAAGTTCAGTCACTTTTGGCCTGATTAGTAAACACTCAGTCTAACTAACGTTTTTAAAAAACCCCATACTGATAGACAGCCTTGCTAATGTAGGGCCAGATCATGGGAGAAAAAGTCTGCCTTTTCTGCAGAAGCTAGTGCTGCTCCACGACTGTCTCACAGGGGGGTGCTCACGCATGAGATAGCCAATTCCAGCTCTCACACTGAAAGCAGCATCTTCCCAAAGCAGCACTCAGTCTCCACCTCCCCGCATGCTGCCTATTGTGCTGATTCTGTAATTGTTTCATGTGGTTTCTCTCGGCAATGTTTTTGCCGTGGTCGCTGCTGCATCCAAGGTTCTGTTTTGGTTTGGTTTTATGTAATGGGGTGCAGCATGTTTGCACTAGAAGTGCTAAAAATAATTAAACAGAAATGAAGCCAAAACAAAAGTCTGGATCTGAAGAATCCAAACACTGGAGTGAGTTGAAACTCAAAGCTGCATCTGTATTTTGCCAATGTTCCCCGCCCATCAAAACGCAGATCTGTATTTTGATGGTGTTCAATATTCAGTTCCTGGTATGAACTTTGTAGCATTAGCCCAGCTTTAAAATTAAATAACTGATCTTATTCTCTCTCCAAACTTTGAGCCACATTCTGCTCTCAGCTATACTTGTGCAAATCTGAAATCAGTGGATTTACTCTGGATTAATCAAGTTTAACAGAGAACAGGACATGGCTCATTGTCTTCTCAGATACATGATTAAGCTGTTCAGGTGAGAGCACAAATTTGCATGCTACACTCTCAAGGTCAAGTGATCTGCAAAGTGAAACCTTTCGGCATTTTATTTGGCAGCTTATTTTCAAATATCAAGTGGTAAATAGTTTCTGCTCCATTTCAGTTCTCATGAATACACAGTTCTTTTACAATCAAACCCTTCAACAGGTTAGCAAATGCTGGTTTTCTGCCAAGAACTGCCATTTCTTTTTTTTTGTAAAATAGTTTTCTCCATCCCTCTGCCAAACCTTTTTTTTTGTAAAATAGTTTTCTCCATCCCTCTGCCAAACCTTTTCTCTTCTCCATACACAGCTTTTGAATTGCCAACACTTGATCATAGGCTTTGAAGCTGATTGCAGGAATTAGTGAGCATATCTTCTTAGTTCTATCAGGGAGACAATATAAAGCTCTGAGTTTTCAGAACTGGGACCCCCCGTTGTTAAACACCTCTTTTGAGAAGCTTTGCCTTTTAGCTATAATAGTGTCAGTTACTCCCAGTTTTATATTTTCTTATACACCTTCAGGATTAGGATCCTCTTCTATCTACAGTAGAAAATAGCTGAAGCTGCAAAGCCCAAATCTGGATTTAAACATCCCAAAGCTCAGGGCTCTTGGGAGCTTAGGTTTTGTTTTGGCCCATTATAGAGATATGCAGCTAGCTACAAAGTTTGGGTCTGGATGCAACCAGGGCTGGCTCTAACTTTTTTGCTGCCCCAAGCAGCAAAAAAAAGTGCCGCCCCGCCGAGCCCCCCCCCCCCACTGAGCGCCGCGCCCCGCGCCGCCGGAACCCCCCCCCGAAAGCTGCGCCCCACGCCGCCTCCATGCCGCTGGAGTGGCCCCCCCCGCAGAATGCCACGCCGCGCTGCCCCCCGTTACCCCAAGATTGGCCACCCCTTACCAGGTGCTGCCCTAAGCATGTGCTTGGTTGCCTGGTGCCTGGAGCCAGTCCTGGATGCAACCATTCCCAAAGTTTAGGATCCAGATCGCTTGGTCCCATTCCCAGTTATTAGATGTCTTCTCTCCCCCTCTTGCTCTCTCTTTTTTTGGCCTAAACACAATTATGTGCATGTCAGTTCAGTGCTTAAATAAGGTTCCACATTGGCTATACTGCAGATTAGACTCCTATATTCATCCACCTACCAAGTAGAGCAAAAGTAACAGAAGGGAAAGCTATACCATACCCACCACTGTACATCATCCCTGACCGGGAGGGGCCACCTACTATGGCTAGAGAGAGGCAGCATGGCGTAGTGGATAAAGCATTAGATTAGGAGTCAGAAGAGCTGGGTTTTTTTATGCTGACCTGTTGTGTGACCATGGCAAACCACGTCATAGATTTTAAGGCCCAGAAGGGACCACTGAGATAATCTTGTCTGACATCTTGCATAACACAAGCTGTAAAACCTCACACAGTAATCATGGCATCAAGCCTATAACGTCTGTTTGAGCTATTGCATATCTTTTAGAAAGACAGTCAGTCTTGAATTAAAGACTTTGAGTGATGGAAAATCCACAACATCCTTAGGTAAGTTGTTCTAATGGTTAATTACCCACACTTTCAAAAATAACAAGGAGTCTGGTGGCACCTTAAAGACTAACAGATTTATTTGGGCATAAGCTTTCATGAGTAAAAACCTCACTTCTTCGGATGCAACAAAGTGAGGTTTTTACTCACGAAAGCTTATGCCCAAATAAATCTGTTAGTCTTTAAGGTGCCACCAGACTCCTTGTTGTTTTTGTAGATACAGACTAACACGGCTACCCCCTGATACTTTCAAAAATGAGCACCTTACTTCTAGTCTGAGTTTGTCTAGCTTCAGTTTCCAGCCATTGGATATCCTAATGCCTCTTTTTGCTAGAGTAAAGAGCAGAAATATCTTTCCCATGGGAGGTTGTTACCAAATCATCTCTTAACTTTCTCTTAGATAAACAAAATGGATTGAACTTTTTAAGTTTCTCACTTAAAGCATGTTTTCCAGACCTTGGATCATTCCTGTTGCTCTTTTCTGAATCCTTTCTTATTTTTCAGCATCCTTTTTGAAATGTGAACACCAAAACTGGACACAGTATTCCGGTAATTGTCTCACTAATGCTATATGCAAAGGAAATATCACCTCCCTGCTTCTAGATATTCCCCTGCTTATACATGCAAGTATTATATTCACCCTTTTAGCTACAGATTGCACTGGGCGCTCACATTCAGTTGGTTACCTGCCATTACCCCAAGTCCTTTTCTGTGTTAACACATTCCATAACACTGTCACCCAATCTGTGTGACCTACATTCATTTTCCTTACATGTATGGCTTGGCATCTGGGTGTATTACTTTACCACACTGCCTATTTTCCCTTCCATACTTTGTCTTTCTTCTCTGTTTAGACTGCAAGCTCTTTTGGGTAGGGTCTGTCTCTTACTATGTGTTTGTGTAGTGCCTGACACTATAGGGCCCTGAACTTGTTGGGGATCCATAGGCACTAGCATAGTACAAATAAATAAAGGTAAATCTGTCTCCATTGTACATACAATCCTTGATCTGTCTACTGCAACCTCTAACAGGTGTGCTAATTAATGTCAAAGTAGTAGTAGAGGCTTTTGAAATCTGAAAACTGTTCCTGGGAATGGGATGGAGACCACCAACACAAGCCAAGCAAAAGGATTTAGGGTTTTGCCTATATATCATCCCCTTCACTCCTACCACGATACCTGAGTGTCTCCCAGCAAGCTGTGACTGAAGTTCCACCAGTTTGTATTTACACTTTGCTAGTGAAGTGGTAGCAGAAGGAGGGGCTTGAGACTAACAGCTATCTGAACTAGAGACTCCCAGTGTGATCTTGTGCTAGTCACTTAACCTCTCGGTGCTTCCATACAATGAGAAAACTTCTACTTCCCTAAATCATGCATGTTGTAAGGCTTACTTCCTTTGTGTATGTAAAGTGCTTTGAGATCTTCAGGAGGAGGGAGATGTTGAAGGGCAAAGTGGTAGGAATAAATATGATATTACCTAGTTTCTTGGTCACTTAACAGAATCCCTGATCATGTACCTATCTCAATATGCCAAGCCCAACCCTATAAAACCTTCAGTATTTCAAATTCCCCTACTGTGCTTTCCGGCAGACTCAAACAGAACCTTTTAATTAGTCTTTGTTGGCTTCTGCCTGTGTTGATTTCTACTGTAAGACCAGTAGCCTCAGGAACTCTTTTATCACTGGATCCATAGCTCTGCTCTGCTCCAAAACCAGTTAGAAATATTGAAATTCTTCCATTGGAATTGCCAATAGGGACATCCACGAGAAAAACAAAACAACGGTGACATTTCAATGCTTTTCCTTTCTTTTTAAAAGAAAAATGTTTGTACTTACGGGAATCCCTGAAGTGTTGCTGAAATTCTCAGAGGTTGCCCAATTAAAGCCTGATCCAAGGACTATTGCCATCAATGGGAGGTTTTCTATTAACTTCAATGGTCTTTGGATGAAGTCCTTAAATTGAAAACAGCGCTGTAACTGAATTCTGTGCATCATTAAAAAGCAAATAGCTTGTTTAAAAAACAAATGCAAACCAGGAAATAACCCGGTTTCTTGGACTTTATTATCCTATAACAATTTATTTGGTTTGTGTGATTATAGTCCATAGCAGTTTGAAATCATGTTTGAAATGAAAACTAAGCTGGGCTGACGTTATTTTCCTGGGTTATTATTTGCGGACTGCAGAACAATCCCTGGTTACAGGTTGGGCTGCACTGATTAAACAGAATGTTCAATGCTGTTGTGTTTGGAGTAACAGTATATAAGAGTCTTCAGGTGAATTAGCTATGTTTACTGAGGTTAATGTAACTACACAATTGCACGATTGAGTCTACTAAACTTTCCAAGTCATTGCACCCCACCAGGACATTGAGTGAAAAAACATATAACCAATGAAATACAAAACTGAAGCATTACATCATAGCAAACGCTCATTGTCCGATCAATGATCTATTGACAAAACATGGTATCTAGTAACTACTGAGATCTGATTAACCCTTTGGCAGTGTCAAATATCCCATAATGACTTCAGCATTTGCTTTTCATGAATCTGTCTCAGTTCTAGACCCCCCCCCCCACAATAATTAAAAAGAGATACAAAATGCAAATAGAAATAAAATTCAAAATACAAACATAAATCAACTGGCTTTAAATTAGAGTGTAAGCTCTTTGGGCAAAGGCCATTGTCTTTATAAGCATTTGTACAGCTCCTAGCACCACGGGGCACCCATCCTATTTAGGAACACTAAACATCACCATAATACAAATATGAAATAACAACATATTGTGCTGTATGTCTGACGTCTATTTACAAATAGCTAACAAATGAATGTAATAGCAGCAACATATGATTAATTGCAATGCTGACAAAAGTACATTAGTCACAATATGCTATTTTGAGCACGGAAGAAGAAATCAATTTTGTCCATCTTCAGTTTGTATAACTGAAGCAAAGCTGGGGCTGATTTTAACCTTCCTGGGACAAGGTTCTTTGTCCGTAATAACTTGCATTTGCAACTCTCAGTCATGTTGCTCTTTTTGCAAATGATCTACAAAGTTCCAAATTCCTACATTGGGACCTCTGGGAAAATCCCTCAAATGGTGAGATTCCAGTGGCATAGCATGTGTATGTATCAGTCACTGGGTGTTTGTATAGATGGAAAATGTAGATATTGTCACTTTAAGATCATTTTTCTGCAAGTGCATTGTACTCTAACACATCGTGCTGGTAGTTGCGCACACTTTGTATGCCTCTGTGGAAGCTTGGTCTTTTATCCTACCAATAGCACTTGAAATGTCTTAAGAAAGACTAATATTGGCAGCCAATGGAACGCGGGATAGATGGACAGAATCCGCTCCAAGTAAGGCCTCGATTTTGAACTAAAAACAAACTATCCAAACTTTTTGCACGTTGATAACAAATTTGTGTTTAATTCCAGTTTAGAGTAAATGTTTGGGTCAGTTCTTTTACCCAGACCATTTCATCCATCCTGTCTTGCTAACAAGAGCCACAGATTAGCTAACTTTACATATCACATGACTATCCATTTGCAGTATTTGGATCGTTTGAGTGCAGTAAGCCAGCTCGTCCTTTGCTTCATGCTGGTTTTGGAGCAGGTCTTTTCATTTGTTTGTGTTGAATGCTGCATTTGTTTTCTTTCCGTGTAGTGAAAAAACTGGACCACCGTTGACAGTAAAATTATTAGGCCCTCTACCATTCAGTTGCCAACCGGCATTTGCTCGTAACAGATCTACAATTAGGTAATTAAATGTATGATTGACAGGAAACAGTGAGAGAAATCCAATCTGTTATTGCACCATTTCTGTGCAACAAATAAACCCTCTAAGCTTCTGTTGTTTTTCAGTATTCACTAGCTTCAACAAGACTAATTATCCAAGGTTGATGAGTATGTGCATAGCATTAGAAAAGTGTAGGGTTTTCACGTTGCTCTGTTTCTACAGAATCCATCTTCTTCCTGATATATTTTGAATATGCTACCGAAATGCTGGCAGACACAGATTATTGCAAATGGTCTAACACAAAATAATATGCCACCAGAAATGCTCATAAAAAATAAATCCCTCTTGGTCTGTGGACCCACTGATGTAATTACAATTACACTGTCATGAATGGGCTAGTGTTCATGTTCACCACTGCCCATTAGGGGGTGCAATCAGCGCTGGTCTTATGTGTGTCACTAACACTATACCACTAACAGCAGAATGGTCCTGGCTCTAGCAACGCTGTCACCGTGAATTTCAGAGTTGCTGTGGTGTGTAGCTGTGGCACAGAAAAAACAACTGTGCACTCCCTGGGTGGCCAGTGGTTGGTACAATATCCATATAAAAGAGGAACCTTTGGAGTGAGAGGCAAAACATCTAATAATTTATATTTTAAAAAGCTGGCTCTTCATTCCTATTTTTCAGAACAGCCCCCTTTTCCCTTCCCCACACAGAAACCAGGAAATAAATCTGCACATTATTATGTTTTTGGTGTGTACTGTCCGACTGCTGATTATTTGTTAGGTGCATTAACTTCACAGCAGTTTCAAAGAAGTGAGCTAAGCTGCGTCTGCCTCTCTGCTGCAAGGCCTGATTTGCAATGTGCTCTATAACATGTGACTGGACAGCCAAATGATATGCCCTCACTGTCTTTAGTCGCAACCAATGCAGCTCTAGGGGAAGAGGACTGGGGCATCACTCAGCCACAAAGCTATCTGAACAGCTCCAGGAGTTTGACAGATTTTTGCTATTTCATGTAGCTAAATTCACAACAGTCACTCCGGGGCACCAAGCCCTAGCAGGACTCATCACCCACATAGTATGGACCAGGGTGGAGGTTGGAGGCAGCTTATGAAAGACCCCTGCCCTTGGAACCTTCTTTACACCAGGACCAGGAGCAGCTTTCAGACCCATGACATCCAAACAGGCATCTTTTGGGACTATACCCACGCACTCTAGGCAGAATACCTCTGCCTCCTATTGCCCTTTCCATTGTTGTCTGCCTCCTCATGCCACATTTCCTTTTCCTTCTCCCCCTTCACTCTACACACTTCAACATCTCCTATTCAAACCAGCATTTGAGTCCAAGTTCTATTATTAGAATTAAACTCTGACACAACAGCTGATTTTAGAAAGAGTGTTCTCTCAGGCCAGGAAACAAAATGGAGCTTCAGAAAAGAGAACTGCTGTAATCACTGTTAATATCTGCTGTCTGTTGGGTTTGCTGATTCACAATCAGCGAAAGCAACAACTTACCACGCAATCTTATTTGCAGATCTATGATGGCATCATTGTCAATACTAGTGTGCCCTCAAGGAAGTTCACAAATCAGAACTATTGAGGATGGGTAGTGGGTGGGGAATGAAAGGAGCTTGCCAAATGGAAAGGGCACAGTCAATTACAATAGAAATTTCAAAGGGGTTAATTGAGGAACAGTGGATCAAATGCTGTTTTGAATCGGATTTACATCCTTGTGCCCCCAGTAAGTCAGAGGGGATGGAACAGAAGTCAGTATAAAAAAATTTGGCTTAACAAAAGTTAAAACCACAAATTAAAGATCAACTCCTGGATCTCTTTAAGCTTTTATAGATAGGAAAATTTCCTAAGTAACAAGCTATTTTTATACCATCTATTTTAAACATCTCTATTCATGAGATGATGATTCTTTTATTCATGTTACTTCAATCTTCTTTAAAGACCATACTTGCTGAGCTGTTACATTTTAAGACCACACAAACCGTACATATTGGCTTGTAATGACAATAGGCCTGAGTCACAGCATTTTGCATTTGCATCTGGATTCAAATTTTTCCAAAGTTCAGAGGTGGTTTGGCTCAGACTCATCTCAAGGGCCTGATTCAGCAAGATGCAACACCCTCAACTCCCAGTGAAGTCAATTGTAGTTGAAGATTGTCTGCACTCAGAAGAGCTGGGCACATAATTTAAAAATTTCTGCAAAAAAATCCCCCAACCCTTCAATGATGCATTATTTAGGGGGGGGGGCATGAATTTAATTACTTACTGTAACTAAACTCAAGAAGATTTGTCTCTTGACTTGGAAGAATACCAAACTTCCATGTCTGCATACAGGCACAATCACATATCGTGTGACCATTACAAGATTTATGGCATGGTTTATTAATTCTCTAAATTGGTTCCATAAATCTGCACTGCCTATTGCCATTCAATGGAATAAACTGTCTTTGATCTCTGCTGAAAGAAGAAACATACAAATCAGAATTCTTCCACAAAGGTACTTCCCTGAGTGACACCCTTGCAACTCCATTTCAGTCAGTAGGGCAGCAGGGGTGTAAATGGGGACAGATTTTCATCCACTACATGCAAATTACATCCTCTGTTTAGCAATAAAGGGCAAAAGCATTTTGGATTTTTTCATGACATCCAGTGTATATATTGCATTTTTAAAGCAGCCAATAATTTTTATTGAGGCTACAAGACTAAAATGAAAACAATAATGTACATGTTACACACTGTGAAAAAATTAACCGTACCTCATTTTATTTTCAGTGATCTGCTACAAGATGAAGGCTTCAAACACAAATGTTATATTATGATCACAATAGAAATGTTTAATAAGAAGAATAAAATTGTTTTAATCAAATAGACTCGACTGGTTTAAACAATTAACAGTCCGTTATTTTGCATGTTCTATCAGAAGCAGCTTCCTATTTTCAGATTTATCTAGACTTCTTCTGAGATACTGTACACATTATTACATATCAAGTGTTTAAGTGAATGTTTTAGCCTCAATTTATTCAAAACCACATGTGGGATTAGTTATGGCTCTGTTTTGACAGTTTTTACTGTTAAGATATTTAACATTTCTTCTGCTTGCTAGCAAGACAAGTCACAGGCAGGCTTTCAGCTGGGAGCAGATTTCAACACATAAAGAAGGCACTTATCCTTTTGGAACAGATGCATAATACAATGTAGTAAAGTGAAGGAATATCTGTTATGATAAGCCACTTCAAGTTATATTTTTTTCAGATCTGATTGGAAAATGGGGAGAAAATCAATTTTATATCAAATTTTCAATGAAATTTCAGATCAGCACTAATAGCAATCATGATAAGCATGCTAATAAATAAATAATACATATAGGGTTGTCATTTCTGTGATACCCATGTAAATCTGAAGTAACTCTATTGAGCTAGGATTATAATCTGGTACTGTCTGCATCTTGTACATTTATGTCATATATGCACATAGGAATAGAGGTCATGATTCTTATAGTGTTTGGGTAACAAACGTTGTACTTAAGATTCAGTTCAGTTTTTCCTCTTCCCTCATCTGTAATATTCTCAAATAAATACATTTGGGTTGAAATGTTCCATGTTCGGTTTCAGCCCAAACGTGATTTTTTTTAAGTTGGAGCTGAATTAGTTCATCCATTTTTCAGCTATGTCGCAATGTGATTATAAAAACGCACCTTCCCCCTATGTTCTGACTGAATATCGAGGATGCACGGAATCGCATAAGTTGTAGGGTTCACTGAGACCATGTAAGGCAATGATCCAAACTCTGGGCCTACCTTTTTTTGGCACCAAAGGGGCATGTCGATTTGTCATACCTAGATATCTAGACAGGCTGTGTATAAAGAAGTCAATATTAAATAGGGTTTATTCCTAACTCTGAAAGAGTCTTATAAAAAGCTGTGCTTGCTCTGGAATTTTTGACTGCAATTTGCACTTCATAGGATTTCAAAGTGTCCAGTTTATGAAGAAGCAATAATGCTCTACTTCCCTGATCTAACCAGTATAGTTAGGGCAATGAAGGTTTCAGGCAGTCAGAAAGTTACAATTTAATTCAATGACGCTCTGAAATTCTGCTTGTTCCTCCAAGTACAAATGATGTACAACATCATCAGCAGAAAAGGTTTTAAATGTTGAACTGCAGTATCTTTGCGATGGGAATGGCTACACTTAGGTTATGTCAACATTTAAACTGCTACAGCTGCGCCACTGTAGCACTTTAGCATAGACACTACCTACACTGACACGACGTGTAGGTAATCCACCGCCCCGGCAGGTGGTAGCTAGGTCACCAGAAGAATTCTTACAGTTGCCAGTTCAATACAGCTTTCCCAGTTACATTTTCATTTCATCTCAGCAGAACCAAGCTGCCCAATGTCAGTCAGTCAACTAGCTTTCTGGTAGAGCAGTCCACCTTGTACTGTCACCCTTGCACAAGATTTCAACTCAGTCTAGTAATGTAATAACTAAACAATTAATATTGTTAATGACAGGAGATCAGTTACCATGCTATTTATGTTTCCAACAGGCCTTTGATCACATAATGCAGTGTTTGAAAATTAATGCATTTGGATAGCACCTCACTCATGGATTTTGTCCAGTCTCACTGGAGAGATCAAATGAATTACTGGATATTATCACAATGATAACCCTGCATTGCCTCCATTATTCCCATAGAGCATAGCAGGCTATGATTCATGGGCCAATGAACTGTGAAACATTATAACTCTAGAGACTCCAACATTAGTGATTTTATATACATAATTATAACTATATATATATCCTTCATATGACAGGAACACGATTACTCAGAAGTTCATATTACTCAGGTCTATCATAAGTATCCTGCACGTGCCACACTAGAATATATAGATAAACGGTAAAATCATGCAGTATTTATAGGCTGTATTTCTTTTAGCAGTTTCCTGAGATCTTTTATCTTGTACAATGAGAAAGGGCTGCTGCTCAAGTGAAATCTAGATATAATAGTAGAGTTTGTGGGGGGGGCAACAAGATAAATAAAGAAGCAATTTGCATTTACCCTGAAAAAGATCTATGTTTTTATCACTGTTAGAGAAGCCAAGGGTGAAACAATCCACATGAATGACCCAGAACTAGCAGAATTAGAATGTTCAAGTAAAGTGTCTACAGGGCAGACTTACTGATACCTCTTGTTTCAGTATCACTTGCGACAAGATTAATGTGATGAACATGCAACAAATTAGTATCTCTCATTAGAGCACTTACTGCCAGTTGGGATTATCATACAACCTTTGCTGATGCTTTGTTTGCAGTGAGAGTGACTAGTTTTCAGCTCATTGCTGGGTTCCCTGGCAAAGCAATTCCAAACAGAAGAGGAGAACTTCGGTCTCAAGGCACCACAAATCAATTTTAACATCCATGAGAGTGATCATAAAAGAAGATAGTGAGGAAAGTCTTTCTTTTCCCCTTTAGGAGGCAGACTGTTTAAGTTGTACACTCATGTTCCATTGATTTCAGTGTGAGCTAGTTTGGTCCCTAAATTATACACTTCAGTTCAAAGGAAAAAGTATAAATGTGTATGTGTCTTCAGAGCCCTTTTCCAAGTAAATCTAATCTCAGTGCAAAACCACCAGCCCCCTCCATCCAGCTTCACTAGAATATACACCTCTATACCTTAATTCCCAAAGCCGCTGAGACAAAGAAAAGATTCAGAATGCCTATGCAAGCAAAACCTAAGATACTGCTTTTACTTTCTTTTTAGGCAAATATTCCATACATGTTTCAAGTGTTCTCCTTGTCTCCAAATTCTCAGTATCTCAGTATTAGGAAAAATTCTCTCTTTTCCATATCCATACTAAAAAAGGGTTTCTAAAGGAAGTGACTGTTGTATGCAATGTCCCATCTATTGCCATCTATTGTGGCATCCTACCACAAACTACAGCTTCACCATTCTGCCTTTGTTCCTTGATTTCTGATACATCAGGCATATGTCCAACCCATCTTCAAGACAAAATCCTACCAAAACTCAAGTTTTTCCTTTCTTATTACAGCATCTATAGTCTTTTTATCTTGACCCAACATGTGTCTGATCTTCAGGAATTTAGGGCAGTTACTTCTTTCTCTTCCTCATTTCTCCTGCTGATTTCCTAGGTCCATCCCAATAGGTTGGCTGCAGATAAGCATCCAGAAATTCAAATTATTATCTGAATCTGATATGGACCCCAAATCCTGGATCCTGGATCCACATACCCATTAACTTCAGAGTGTTCAAAATCCAGTACCAGATAGACCTTTCCAAATTATGCAGTCCTCTTGAAGGGGAGCCAAACTTCCCCTTTTTTTGTGGGGCGGGTTCTCACATCTACTCCTAACTTACAAACTTCACAGAAACCTTAGGGAATTTACTTCTCTCCATCACAGAAATCTTTTTTCAAAGTATTATTTAATTTTCCTAACCAGCCCCCAAATATATAATATACCAAATACAGAGCTATAAAACGATATTTAAATGTCGGTGATTCACTTAAATATACTTCAGAGCATGACAGTCTAACCATTGAGACAAAAATGTAAGATAGACAGATCTCATATATTGGTTCCAGACCACCTTAAAAGTCTCTGGTTGTTTTCTAAGGCTACAGTCCTGCAAATACTTACACGCATGCTTAAAAAGCACTGAATTCCACAGAAATCAAAGTTAAGCACATGAGTAAGCATTTAATACGTCATGCAGAGGGTAATGAATGGGAATGGGACCCCTTCTTGGGGTGGGCCTTTACACCTTTCTGAGCTTCCTTTGTATTGCAGAGCAGCTGCACAAAAGATTGGTAAATTTCCAGGTCACCAGATCATATGGTCTGAGAAGGGCCTCGCAATAGGCATTTCCCTGGCATAAAGTGCAGGGGTTGAGGGAGAAGAAGGGGTACAGAGTGTGTTTAAGCAGTTGGATGGGTGTGAAACCCTCCAGAGAGACTGAGACCCAAGACAGCTGCTTCTTGGGACAGGGCAGTGGTGCTTCACCTGAGATTTCTGTTAGTTACACTTCATGTGGAGGAATCATTAAGAAAACACCACACATCGCAGAATTCTGCTCCAAATAGGAAATTAACCTGAAAAAGGCCCTGAAACCTGCAACTGTTCAGCAAAGGAACAATAATGTACTTCAATGAGATTCATACTTGCCATCCATTCTGACACTCCTCCTTCTTTAATTTACAATCTTTTGTGAGCCGCTTTTTCTACCATTTCTCCATAACCTTTCCACATCCCTTAGCATACAAGTTACACTCCAGTTGCACACCCACTGATTACAGAATCAGTGCAAGTACTACTTACGCCTTGTTTCAGAATAACATGCATCTGACTTGTAGCTTACTCCACCACCTTTTGCATCACCACAGAGTTTAGCACTTGCTGTGTTATAACATGTCCAAATCAATATTCACAGGTCAAGGACTCTGATACCTTATGTTTGTATTGTGCCAAGCAGAGCGACAGCACATGAGAAATAGTAAATAATAATAAGTTGTATGATGCCCACAGTTCATTTTCTTTGTCATTTTCTTTGTCGTGTGCAGCTATTGCAGCAATTAAACTATCTGTCTTCTCTTGATATTTTTCACATTTGTAAATAGTGCATAACAAATAAACCAGAGTGAACTTAACTGCACTGAGCATATAGGAGTTCTGCCTGCAGAATGGTTGCAGAATCAGGCCTTTTGGGGTGGCGATATTGCAACTACAGCCCTAGAATTTGAGATCTCCAAGCCCTTCCAGATAGGCAGTTGATAGGTTAAGGTAAAAAAAGTGGTGGATTCTAAATCTGCACAATTGGTTTCTGCTGCTCAAATCTGTTGCCTGACATTCTGAAATGTAATTTACAGTAGGTCACAAAGATGCTATTTGCCCATGCGGCCATCATCATTTCATGTTTAATGATATTTTCTTGAATACCTGATTAGCAAGTGAATTTGCAGCAACCATACATGGACAAAGGAATAAAGACTATTTTACAGTATTGCTCAAAAATTACAGCCCAGGCGTCATCATCAGGAGCTGTGGGATTCATAATCATTCAAGAGGCCCATCATTCAGTTTCAGAGAAAGCGAAACGGAACAACTACAGCATCTGAGATTGCTGGCTGCATCCACCCTGATTGGGATCACAAGCTACCTGGACCATGGGTGAAAAAATACTTTCAATCGAGGGCCCTTTCACCCACCCCATCCCTAACAGTCATTAGTAATGTCTGATAATGTACGTGGGGAGGTGTCTTCCTTGTTTATTAACCCACTGACATTGGTAGGATTTGTCGTCTTCCTGGCATTTTGTATAGGAACAGGCTGTGTACTTGTGTTGCTTGAAGCTAGTTTGGACATATCAATGTTTTCACATTGATGGGACATGCTGAGGGTGATGAATGCCTGTTTGTGCATGCAGAACAGGGTGTGTTTCTGCTGGATGATTAAAAAACAAGGTATGTTGAGCCAAGAAAGATTGTTTGAAGAGCGTGTGGCAATGGAAACCACAAGAAGTAAAAAGACAAAAGAGGATAACATGTTTATAAAGCTCAGGAGTATGTAAAAGGTTAGAGGAGAATACACTGTGTGTGTAATTTTAGGGCCTGATCTAAAGCCCATCCAAAAACTCCCACTGATTTCCATGGGCTTTGAATCAGACTCTGAATAAGCACTAATCTAAAATTATCTTTGAGGACCACGGTGTTTGAAATCTACTGAAAGAAATCGGATGAAAGAGGCTAAAAGGGAGCAAAGTTTTTTGATTAATACTGACTATATTTTTGTATATAACTCCTTCTATCAGAGTCAGCGAAAGTTTTCTCATTGACTTCAGTGGAGGGGCATTGGACCCAGTGGATAAAAATGAAAGACAACATCCATCTTCCCCAGAAGGAGAACTGAGCACGATGCCTGAAAAATGAGGAAATGTTCGGTCACCAGCAATTTAGTCCTAGGGCCAGTATACTTCTAATCCAGGCCAGCTTTAGCAGAATACAAGGCTGTCCTTAGACAGTAGGATGAAGCCAAATTAGATCTGTAAGAAAAAGCAAGGCCATGTAAAGCTTTTCTTAAACCAACTTAAGGATATTAAAGTTGAGATTTCACCAATAGCCTCGTTGCTGTGGTGTGAAGTTGACACAAAGAGAGTGAAGAGTCGAAGCAGGGAGACCAGATGATACAGCGTTACACAATAATCTAGTCTGCTAATCACAAAAGCATGGATAAGCATCTTGGTGTTCATTGCAGAGGCCAAGTGTCTAATCTTGGAGATGTTCTTTAGATAACACTGAGTAAGGAAGCAACATCAAGGGAAAATAAGAGTAGCCTCTGCCATTAAACTACAACATCTAGGATAAAAATTGCATAGGGATCATCAGGCTTCAGGGCATAAACCGATCACCCTCTTGGGTGAGAAAGGAATTCCTCACCTGTCCTCCATCATTTACTCTCACACAATTACAGAACAGCACGTGCATAAAGGTGGGATTATGATTTCTTCAGAAGCATCATTCATTGACTGTTGGAGACAGGATACAAGATCAGATGGATTAGTCAGTTTTGGGAGGGTAAGAAGAAAAGAAGCTGCTTCTGTTCCATTGGAAGAGAAGTAAGACAGAATCTCTAAATCCTCACCTTGCTGCAGCTATTTCCAGCCGGGAGTGAAGAGAAGCCAGCCAGATCTTGCTATCACTCTTCCCCATTGGGAGTGAAGATATGGCCCTGTAAAGCTCCTCATCTCCCATAGATGCCAACTGGGGATGAAAAATGGCCCTGTTATCACTCTCATGGTAAAGAAAGGAGTAAACATTTGCCAGGTAGATACTGTGAATCTCAGTTTATAGATATTAAAATTGTACACAAATATAGGGAAAAACCTACTATAAATTATATGTTGACACTCATGAAATATGAGATGATCATTAGTAAACAGGAAGCATCTTCCAGGTAATAATAGTAACCTCAGCTAAATAAATCCCCACACCCAAGGCCAGTATGTTTATTAGATTAACCCTGAGGCTGAAGACTAGTCTTTTAACCCTGATGGGCAACAACGAGGAGAGATGACAAAGGTTGAAAGAGTAATCCGAAAGGTACATGAGAGTCCATAGGAGCTAGTAAAATGGATGATCAGCAAAAAGTTGATCTGTTGTTTTTACAGCAGCAATAACAGAAATGTAGGATACCTACAACGCCACCCTCTCATTTCGTCATGCCAACAAACAGAAAGACAACTCTGCAGAAATTATTCCTCATTTAAGGATCTCTGTGTCACTAGAAACAACGTCACCTATAAAAGATGCATCGGTGCCTTTCACAGAGGTTAAAGATGCAGATAAAAGAATATGTATATGCCAGTAGGAAAATGAAAGAAATTCAATTTAAAGCCTTAGAGGCACAGACTGCAGGACTGTGTACATTGTCATTAAATAAATAAGAAAAAAAGTTTACACAAAATAGAGCGATAAGGGAGGGAAAACATGCCCAGTGAGAAACAATGCCGGCAACGTTGACGTTGGCATAAATATGGAAAGTAGCTCAGCATTCAGGCAAACTTTTAGGAACCCTAATAAGCACAATGCCATGCATATTTATACAAAGAAAGCAAACCAAATGTATGAGTTAAAGGAAGGGGGAGGGGAAAGATGTTCATATGCACAATAATGAATGAAGCTACAAATCTAATTAATGACTGATATAAATGTGTGCAAATGGCCTGCATGGCAGACAAGACAGATCCAGTTCTGTAGGTAAGCACAGAAATGGAAGCAGAGGAATTCTACAGCATACACTCTTTAAAACCTGAGAAGTCAAATGTGTCAGTAAAAGCCTGTTACCCAGTCTTTGGGCAGTGGGAACTCTCACTGAGGTATTACAGTAAAACAAGACTCTGTCTCTGGTAATACAAGGAAAGCACCCAGTCCTGGGCCTGTGCAGGTGAAGTGCTTGGCTTAAACCAAGAGAATTTACAACCAAAAAAGGTCAAGGAAACAACCATGATAACCTGAACCAGACTCATGAAGATGTCTCCTGGTCATCCATAAAATGAAATTAAGGAAGGATGCAAATCCCACCAGCACATGCTATCTGAAAAGCTCCAGGAGCCTTACAAGAGAGGCTGGAATAGCTGTGATAAATGACACCAGGTGGCATCATTCATAGAACAAAAGAGCCTACACACTGGGTACATTCCTCAGGAATTGTAGAGGAAAAAGGGGAAGGCTCAGGTTTTCGGCTTTCATAGACCCCAAGGAGTTGAACAAGAAGATAAAAAAAAATACTCAGAACATTTCCTCTTGCCCACAAGAAGCAAGATCCTCTTCAAAATGGAAGAAAACAAATTCTTCAGCCATTCAGATATATTGGCAGGTTTTGTCAGATCCACCTATGCACAGAAAATGCCAAGCTTTGATGCATAATCTGGCATATCGTGCTTCTTGAGATTACCTTTCAGAATATGTTTGACATTGGAACCCAAAATCCAGTTAATAATAATCTAGGTATGGGTTGTGTGAAACCTCATTGAGACTGGTATGTTTAGTAGCCACACCTCATTCAGGACAAGTGTAAGAAAAAAATCGAGCTTCTTTATAGAACCATATAGTTGAAACAATAGGGGCCTCTGCCCAAAACAAAACCACATGCAAGGGTGGCATAGAAGCTGAAACAGGTAGCTCAAGGTTGGCCTGAAGAGTGAGGTTCCAATGTGATGATAAACACAGAGGCAGGGTGGGACGTTGCACTGCATTTGATTTTATGAAAATATGCTAATGAGTGTGAATATAATGCAACTGGAATATGCTTCATGCAAAAGGTCTCTTGTAAGGTTACAAAGCTTTTAATCTACTGAGTGTGTTCATCCTATTTGTATAAATGTATCATTCTTGTATCTGAAACTAGAAATATGAAATATAACTCTGAGGTCCTATTGTAATTATGCAAAGTGTGGGCCATTAATGGTGGTTTGGAATTTTGATGGCTTCCATCAACTAGGACAAATGGTTGTAAATAGTTCTGTTTACTTGCAAGCCTTCCTGTGAGTCAGGCCAGGAAGAATGAAGGCTTGGGGTCTCCCAGGACATGTGACCATGTCACCTGGTATTGGAATCCATCTTAAACCTGGTGCTTTTCCATTTAGAAGGAGGGCTGTCCCAGAGAGACAAAAGATTCCTGCCTTGTGCCAAAGCTATATAAAGGGGTGGAACAGAACAAAGGAGTTCCAGAGAAATCCCCTAATTACCACTGAGCTGGAGCTAACAAGTGCTGTATCAGGGGAAAGGATTGGGCCCAGACTAAGAAGGAGTCCAGTTTGTGAAAGAAGCTTATTGGAACATCTCTGAGGGTGAGATTTTATCTGTAATCAGTTTCTTAATGTATTAGGTTTAGACTTGCATGTTTTTGTTTTATTTTGCTTGGTAACTTACTTTGTTCTGTCTGTTATTACTTGGAACCACTTAAATCCTACTTTTTGTATTTAATAAAATCACTTTTGCTTATTATTGAACCCAAAGTTAGTGACCAATACCTGGGGGAGCAAACAGTTGTGCATATCTCTCTATCAGTATTATAGAGAGCAGACAATTCATGAGTTTACCCTGTATAAGCTTTATACAGAGTAAAATGGATTTATTTGGGGTTTGGATCCCAATAGGAGCTGGGTGTCTGGGTGCTAGAGACAGGAGCACTTCTTAAGGTGTTTTCAATGAAGTCTGCAGCTTTTGGGGGACGTGATTTACACCTGGGTCTGTGTTTGAGCAGGCTAGCATGTCTGGCTTAACAAGACCGGGTACTGAAGTCCCAAGCTGGCAGGGAAAATGGTCTCAGCACATCAGGTGGCAGTCCCAAGGGGGTCTCTGTGATCAAACCCATCACACAGGGGATTTATTGAAGTGGTGTGTCTGTTTGTGGGAGAAAAGCAGTAGAAACACAAGAGAAGCTGATGAGAAGCAGCAGAAAGCCAAGAACACAGCCAGAACAAGCAGTGAATGAAAGCTTTGAGCTAAGTGCTGACTGAAAAGGGGCTTGGAAATGTGTGCAACAATACTGACTCCTGCTGTGTTAAGGGAACCAGAACTTGGTACATTGTTTGTAAATTAACAGGATTGCACCAAAAATACATGCGACTCCAACATCAATTTCTAACTGAAACAACCTACTAGATCTCAAATTTTGGCTAACTGCTCAGGTCAAAAAAGGGGTAATGATTTGAAAGCTGTTGTCAAGGTCAAATCATAAATTTGTTAGATCTCCCTACCTGAAGCATCCTAATAGTGGATTTGATTTGGTCAGGGAATTTAGAAGGAAAATAACAAAGATAATGTGTAATATAAAGAGTTAAGACAACAGCAAGTTAGAAGATGCCACACTTCCTCTGAGACATTATGCAGCTAACTGACAGTCAGGACAGTATCTTGAAGAAGGTCCCTAATAGCATAGAGGCTAATAGCAGCAATTATTTGTTTTGTTTTGTTTTGTTTCATTTCATGCTTTTAGTAACATAAAAATGTTATTCTGAAACTCACCTCAGTCCCAAGTGAAATAGTGTATTGAATTTGTGCTTCAGCTCCAACTCTGGCTCTTAATTCTATGTATGAAGGTCATCAGAAGCTGTGGAATTTCACATGTGGTTGGATAGAGGGTATCACCACAGGCTGAAGGTGATATAGGCAGGCAGGAGATAGAAAGTGTGTGTGAGAGAGACAGACAGAGATACCAACCACACTTCCCTGAAAAGAAGGACAGTCCAGTGATTAGGCGGTGCTAGCCTGGATCTTGGGAGACCTGAACTCAGTGTCCTTATCCGCTGCAGAATTCCGGTGTAACTTTGGGAAAATCTTAGTTTCTCTGTGCCTCAGTTCCCCATTTATAAAACAGGATAATAATCCATTTCCCTCCTACTTCATATAGGAATTTACAAAATCTAGGACCAGCCCTGCCAAAATGTCTAATATTTTGAGATGGCATTTGGTTTAAAACTTTTAAACTGTAAAAATAGGAGGAGGCTAAGGAGGTCATGTTTGTTGTGGGCATATAGCTGGTAAGTTCTCAAGGCAGAAATGAATCACAGTGCAAGGATCTGCACATTGGACAGGTGCTGAGAACTACTGTAGAATAACGATTCAGTAACTGTGCAGCACCTCTGCATACTGAATGGCAAAGATTATTCTATTTCAGTGTAATTGACAACTACATGGTACTATAACTGCAGAGAAAATAACTGCAATTTACAATAATGCTGCCACCGTACAGCTCTACATAATTCATGCTCACACCCACTAAACCACTGCAAAATGATCTTTGTTAAGTGTGAATCAGACTCATTCCCTACTGATCTGTTGATGTAACCCAGTTGTAGAATGTTTGTTTACTCTGAATCAAACCAAATTCTATCTCATAGCCATACCATATATCATGGTTTCTTTTTCAGATTTGTGTCATTTTAATCTTAATAAATCCATTTCTAAAAACATTCTGCTACAAAGGGTTTCCAAGTTTTAAAATAATCTGATATGGGCAGCTCTCCTAATAACTATATACTAAGTAGACTTGAGCAGATAGGCACAATAGTGAAGTGGCCCTTAAGGTCACACAGCCTAAACAGAGGGGGATTTGACAGAGCCTTGAGGTTTCAAAACAAACTGAAATGACCTAACTGGTATCTGCCAAACATCTTTGGTGAGCAAATGTCAATCAACCAATGTCTACAATAAATATAACCATTGCTAGAGACTCAGGAAGTCCACAAAAGTTGTCCTGAGTGTCTTTCAAACACCACCTAAGTCATTATATCCATGACTAGAGGACTAGCTTTGTGAGAGCAGCTGCTCTTCTTGAACTTAGGCAGAGATAAAAAGAAAAACCCATACTCAGTTTTGTATTTGCCATTGGAATCAATGAAACTCCAAAAAGCATGGGATTTATTTATTTTTATTTTGAAAGAAAAAGGAATATTTGACTCTTGACACATACTTGAAATGCTATTGCTCCAAAGTGGTAAGTTTCAATTTTTTATTTCCCTTGAAAATTATTAAAACAAGTATTTGCAGATGCTAGATGCTAGCTTATTTACATGTAGGACATAGGAAAATAAGATTAAAAAAAAAAACAGTTTGCTAGTGAGAACAGTATGCTAAGGGGGTTTTAAACATTTTCTTTTCTTTTAAGCTTAATCAAAATTATTGATATATCTCCAGGCAGTCCATTAGAAACAATAAGTGTTTTATTTATTTTTGATAAAATAATTTTTGAATTTACAAGCTGTATCCAAATAGTATATAATAAATCTGATTAAATCTAAGGCCAGCAAAGGAGTTCAGGAAGTATATTCTGCCGTACAATTATTCTCAAGGATCAGTTCAATACAAAATACTGGGCTCTCTGTTTCTTTGTCTGAAAAAAATGCAAGGGTTGATTTTCTTAAATTACCTAATTGTTTCTTGTTTGCTGCTGTTTTCCAGTGTACTTGTGGAACCTGATGCCACCCGGGCCTTTGGTCAAATTTACTTTTCAGCTTAGGGAGGTTATTCACAATAAATAATTTTAAGCAAATAAAGAAGCTTTTGCTGTCATGGGCAAAATGTCAAGAATAAAGAAAACAAATGAACAGTCAGAAGTCAGGAAAAAACTGTCTAGTTTGTTTTCTCTCTCCCCCCTTTTCACTCCCCCCTCCCAATTGCAGGCACGTGTAATTTGAATATTTTTGATTACATCAGTACTTGTTAGAAGTTACTAAACAAGAGTAATTTCTTTCGGACAGTCTTATATGATCTAATAGTTTCCAATGGGGAAAATTTGTTTCTTTTAACCTGACTTGTTTTTTCACTTCTTAAGTGGACGATTCAGTAATGTCTATTTACAGGCTTTCCAAAGATACATTCCAGACAATTAAAACTATTTATGCAATGACACAGCTTTTGGTAGCTTTAAAATGTTTGCAAACCTATCAATAAGATCACAAGATCAAACGCTGAGTAAAAATATCCTATACATTTTTATTCATGGATAGATTTGTATCAAAGCCACTGATTCGGCTGAGTGCAACAAACACACAGTGTGGTTGGCATAGCTAAGGCCATGTGTGGCTGGCTGGCTCCAGGCCAGTCCATGCTACTCATAAAGCTCAAAGAACATATAAGTTGGAAAAACTTTGGCCCAAAAGGATTCCACATGTATATAACAATCCAGCCACTGCTAATGAGAGTTTTTATTTAAATTGAATTTATTACATTGCATTGCTTAAGTTTATGATTATTCAAAATGTCAGGATGGTAAAATGTGGAGTGAAGCCTCTGCTATTAGAAATTTATTGTTAAGCTGTTGCTTTCAGTTATAACATTTTTTCCTCTAACATTCTGTTCCTTTGGGCAGAAACTCTGAGTCTACATCTTCCACAGAAGACAGTGTCATTTGTAACTCCTGTGTCATTTAGAAATTAGACTCAACAACATCTTCAGTAGTTACTGTACTAGCAAATCAAAGTATAAAAAACTATAACAATTATATCCACATTCACTTGAAACAAGATTAGAATTAATTGCTTTTTAAAATGTCATCATCGAAAACAAAAGCACATTTGTAGTTCCTTAATTTCTTTTCCTGATGGAGACCGTAGCAAAACACAAAAGAGGTACCCATACCACTATGTTGCAGAGCCAGTCTAGCATTGTATTATAGCAGGAGTGAGAGGAGAAGAAAACCACTGAATCGTGTAGTTTGAAAACTTTTGATATATTGTAAAACTAAATGAAGTCACCAAAGCAATGCTCTTAAAAGTAAGCAGGGGACAGAGTCATTTAAATGTTTTCGCCAAGATGGCTGGGTTAAGCGCTGTTAAAATTAATCCTTTTTCATGCTGGCAGGTGTAACAAAGAAAACCTTTTTGTATGTAGTGCAAAAAGGGTCCTTTTCCTTCTCAAAGAAAAGCTGCTTGATATTTCCATGGTAGAAGTGATTAACAATTTAGAGTTCCCATTCGTAAGCTTTTTTTTTTTTTTTAAATGGGCCAATTTCTAGAACCACATACCATCTGATAAGAAGATTTTCCACACAGTTCAGTGTAAGAAACTTGGGACTGTCATAAATGAGATGTTAAGAATACAGGTAGATTGCTTTGATAAATGCCAGTTAATGTGGAACTGAATATACAAGGCTTTGATAGCGGAGATAAATTATACTAGTGTATTAAATATTTAAAACTTAAAACTAAAGTGGACGAAGTGCTAGAAAATAACTTTTAGAAGTAAGTTTTGCTTTTCTTCCATAAAATGATCTCACTCTACACAGGAGAGGGTCCCGTGGCAAAGTATACCCCCTTTTCCCTTATTTGAGGAGTTATAGCCCCGATTCTGGAGACCACTTCAGGAATGCATGTGCTTTCCTGAACGAGGGCCTATAATAGGGGTAATTCTTCACCTTAGGTAGGAAATATTGACATCTGTAGACAGGGATGTGCACAAGGGGGGGGCAAGCAGGGGTGTTCTCTCCCCTTCCCCAATAATCCAAGTTCCACCCTTAAAATATCAAATATCAAGGAACACTGAGTAGGAATAGGGAGGTTATATTATCCCTGTGTCTGGCACTGGTGGAACTACTACTGGAACACGCTAGCCAGTTCTGGTGTTCACAATACAAGAAGAATGTTGATAAATTAGAGAGGGTTCAAAGAAGAGCCACAAGAATGATTAAAGGATGGAAAACATGCCATATTGTGATAGACTCAAGGAGTCTCTTCAGCTTAACAAAGAGAAGGTTAAGGGTGACTTGACTGCTGTATAAGTATCTACACAGGGAACAAAAAATTTATTATAAACTCTTCAATCTAACAGGCAAAGGTATAGGAACCAATGGTTGGAAGTTGAAGATAGAGAAATTCATGCTGGAACTAAGGCACACATTTTTAAACAGTCAGGTTAATTAACCACTGAAACAATTTACCTGGGGTTAAGAATACAAGAACATAAGAACAGCCATAATGGGTCAGACCAAAGGTCCATCTTGCCCATTATCCTGTATTCCGACAGCGGCCAATGCCAGGTGCCCCAGAGGGAATGAACAGAAGAGGTAATCATCAAGTGATCCATTCCCTGTCACTCATTCCCATCACTGGCAATTTTAAAATTAAGACTAGATGGCTTTCTAAAATACATACTCTAGTTCAATCAGGAATTAATTCACGGGTCGTATGGTCTGTGTTATAAAGGTTAGACTAGGTGATCATAGTGGTTCCTTGCGGCCATATAATCTATGAAACTGTGAAAATAAGATCTGCCTACAGGTGACACTGCTCACAATAGATTGTGCAGATGTTCAAACTATGACCACGCATGCTCTCTGGGTTAGGGTTCCCCTCAAGAGCTCTGCTGGGTTCCTTGGGTTGGCTTGTATAATTCACTGGGCTTCTTTAGCTTGCTTGCCTTTGAGGGGTCTCAGATGCCCCACTGGGCTGTATTTCTTCATTGGGAGCAGAATAAAATGACGGTATTGAGTGATGGTGCCAAAATCAGCTGTCAGCTCTCCCTCCTCAGCTAAAAACAGAAGGGAAACACACCTCCTCAGCCTGGTATGGATAAATAGTAGTCTCCACAATCTCAGGCAACTCCCCCTCCTCTTTGGTTGGTGCACGGAGACCTTCCCTCCTATTTCAATCTACTTTACCCACTAATTCTAAGCTACTTCTATGAAATAAGTTTCCATCACATGGTCTATACATAGTTTAAATAGCTGTTCTCTGTCTCATTTTTGTCACAAAGGCCTGGCAGATTTCTTAGTTGCCGATAACTGTGCTGTTTAATCTCAGCATGATTGATACAAAGGAAGCAAATCAAAGGAAGGAGGATAGAACATTTTTAGTTGAGTAGGAAGAGTCAAATTCTAGTAGGTTTCAGGAAAGAGTAAGTGCAATGCCCCCATCAAAGAGGTATAATACATGCTATAGAATCAACTTCATGCATTAACCCCTCATACAATCTATGCTGCAGGTTGTTCATACAGGCTATTGACATGTCATGATATGTATGTCCATAAATAGACCATGAACCTTCATCCCAAATCACAGTTCCAAAATATCCCATCCACATCTGCTATAATGGAAGGTATGTGGAATGACCTCTAGCTGACATTTTAGAATAGGGTTAAATAATTTCTAACCCTCCTCTCTACTCTGGTCAAAGGTTTTTCTAGCATGCAGCTCTGACTAGCTCCAGGATTTGGCCAAGTGAGCTTCATAACTTTTATCAAATGTGTGGGATACAAGGAGATATCTGAGATTCAGGCTATACAGAGAACCAGTGTAACAGAGAGTCAAGACTCATTAGCCAATAAAAACAGCAGTTATAGATTAACCAAAATAGCTCAGTTATGTTCAGATTTACTGAAATCAGGATTTACCAAAAAACAAACAGAATTTTGGATTCAATTTTTAGTACTCCTTACACAAAGGCTGCAAATTGATAAAATTGGAATAAATTCTTTTTTTAAATTGGTTAGTAATCACACCATCATCTCACTCATGAGCACCCTCAAAATACCCCATCTCTTCTTAAATACACTCAAGGCCACATCACTCTCAAAGGTACTGCAGTCCACACCCAGCAGGTTATAATCAAGTCCATTGGCATTTCTAAGACAATGGCATTCCTATAGATACAGTTTTCTAGCATGGTACCACGTGCCAGCAGATCGAGGAACGTGATTGTTCCCCTTTATTCGACATTGATGAGGCCTCATCTGGAATACTGTGTCCAGTTTTGGGCCCCACACTACAAGAAGGATGTGGAAAAATTGGAAAGAGTCCAGCAGAGGGCAACAAAAATGATTAGGGGTCTGGAGCACATGACTTATGAGGAGAGGCTGAGGGAACTGGGATTGTTTAGTCTCCAGAAGAGAAGAATGAGGGGGGATTTGATAGCAGCCTTCAACTACCTGAAGGGGGGTTTCAAAGAGGATGGAGCTCGGCTGTTCTCAGTGGTGGCAGATGACAGAACAAGGAGCATGTCTCAAGTTGCAGTGGGGGAGGTCCAGGTTGGATATTAGGAAACACTATTTCACTAGGAGGGTGGTGAAGCACTGGAATGCGTTACCTAGGGAGGTGGTGGAGTCTCCTTCCTTGGAGGTTTTTAAGGCCCGGCTTGACAAAGCCCTGGCTGGGATGATTTAGTTGGGAATTGGTCCTGCTTTGAGCAGGGGGTTGGACTAGATGACCTCTTGAGGTCCCTTCCAACCCTGATATTCTATGATTCTATGATGCAGGTATCTATCTAAGTTCTTATACCATGCCCATCACTGAGATATCAGAAACACAGTGTTAATTATTTACATTTAGTAAAAATAGGTCAGTTTAAGGCAGTTTCTGTACAGTTAGTTAAAGCAACAAGTTTTTAGAGATATACTACGGTATAAATGTAACAAATATGTAGTAGTAGCATTCTACTGTCTTCCACCAACACTTTAAATATTTAATGGACTTCAGTATCTTTATAAAACATGCATGATCTAGTGATCTGTTTCCATTTTCAACCCAGTTATGAGTTTTAGAAACTCATTGGTAAATATCTGATCTCAGATGAAAAGGTGGCAGATAAAGACTTTACCCCAGAGCAATTTTTTAAAATCTAATGGACTTTAAATTGGCCTGTTTTTCAGTACTGCTGTGCAAACTCTTGGGTTTTGGTATATGAAGGCTTTTGTGAACCACGTAATTCAACTGTCTAAAGGCCCCTTTAAATGGTCACTTGGAGAGTCAACTCAGATTTCCAAGAGAATATCCTACCCTCTTTTCCCACCTCCCAACATGCCCCAGGGTCCACAATTTGCCTTTGCAGTCTTCAGATGAGCCCAAAAGTCCTTGTTCTTTAGGGGCTCCAGCTGGCCACTGTTCCAATATTGCCAACCCTAAGCAATTAAAAACAATGAGTAAGGCCCCCCAGAATCATGAGCTTGGTTTAAATATTGTAAGACTAAAAATAATAATACATATGGCTTCTTTTTTTATTTACCTTTGTGGTTTTGAGACTTTCAGGTGCACTTGGGTCACATTTTCAAGATTTTCTCCACAACCATGAGGGCTGAAATTTTCTTGTATTCACATGGCTCCAGGGGCTAAGTCTTTAAAAAGAAAAAAAAGACCAAAGATGTGAGACTGTCAGCTCTCATGATTTCGTGGTGAATGTTACTGTTCTTCTACATCTACTATTTTCAGGGATGGAGGACTAAGCAGAGGCACATCACACTCAATCCCAACTGTATTCTGGAGGATGCTGAATATTCCAATCATAACAGAGTGCATAAAGGGGAGAGGGACCTTTCCTCTCAGACTGCAGGCTGTTTTTCACTGAACTCAGTTTCTCTAGCAACAGATTAGGAGGGAAAGGTGCATGATTTCTAGTGCAAATTTGTTAAAGACCCTTTAAGAGTTTGCTAGTTACTGCACTAGGAATTGTGGGGTGCTATTAGCCTCAGCTCGGTGCATGACCAGTCTTCTACCATGAAGCACTTGCTACTTGATGGCAGCATAATACATGACCTGCTTTTGAGCCTAGCCATGCTCCTGTAACATCAAGAAATATTTTGCCCCGGCATAACCATTTCCTTGAAACTCATATTTTATGATGCTACCTAATGTGAGGGTCATATCCTGCCCCAAGTTCATAACTACTCTTTATATCACTGAACTCTTCAATTCAGCTTGGCACCCTGAGCCAAAGACTGCAGTGGAGATTGAAAATGAGGGTAAATTAACACTGTGTTTGTAAATTAGTCATTTTTAAGGCTTCAAACAAACAGTGGGATTCCATGGTGCAGAATGTGCAATATGAGACGGGCATAAATCCAGGGCACAGTGGGCGGAATGAGATGAGAACATTATAAATGACATCTGTGGAGAGCTGCGCCACACAGCTTGCAAAGATCAATAGGAAAGCTGCTTATTGACATGGCCAACCAAACATCTGACAAAGTGAGTGAAGAACCATGTAAGCGGTCATATGGATAGCCCAGGAGAAATACATTTGTACATTAAAAATATATTGAAATTATGTTGACAATGAGCTCTGTCCCCTTTCCTTCCTTCTTGTTGAATTAAGTTTACTTGTTGAAATTCTTTAGGGCATAAGGGCTTTAGCGAGCTATGCTTCCTTCCACCCTAGCTCTGCACACCCTCCCAGGTCTTCAGGTTGCTCCCTGCTTTGGCAAATTGCCCTGCTCCCTGGAGCCTTTGAACCCCTACCTCCTACAAAACCTATTACCCAAGTATTTGATTACCCTACTGATAGCTCAGGTTGACCTATAAAATATATGTTTAAGGTTGACGATAGAGAGAGATGCAGGTATAGAACACAGTCAATTTATTAATGAGATATGTATGTAAAATAAAGGCAAATATAAAATTATCATATTATATCAATTAATAATTTCTCTCTTCTATAGATGTATTTAATACCCATCTATAAGGTTTGAAATACACATTTAAGGCTGTGAATATAACTCACTTTTATAGATCTCATATTTTAGTATAAAAAGTGCCATTTTCACTTTATTTAAAACAGTTTCAATATGTGGTCTGACAACTTTTCTGGATTTTTCTTGTATCAGTGGGAGTTTGGGTTATGTTAAAGAAGAAGGTTCTGCTTTATTGTACATTCTCTGATTAGTTACATTTCAACTGCTTCTTAGAGACATCTGTGTGGTAACTGTTGGGAATGTCCACTCAACAGTCCTTACTTAGGAGGAACATGTTCTATGTATTACCAAAATACTTAACACAGTGTAACTCTATGGGCCTTCTACTGGCTAAAAAAATGTACATAATTGCTATACTAGACTCAATAAATGAAAACCAAATACCTTGCCACAGTGATGGCTTCTTCATCAATCAAAAGCCTAGCCCAATGTATGTCAGTGGAGTTTAAAGGTGTATCCCTATTTTCTCCACAAATATCACAACTTGCAGCATTCAGGTGGAAGATATAAACTTAAAATTTGCCTGTTAATATGAAACTTTCACAAAAATGTTCTTGCTTGAAACCTGGACGTGCTTAAAACTGGGCCCATGTCTCTCCTTCCTAGCACACAAACATCCATCACCAATATCTGTGCAAATCCTGAATAACAAGAGGTTCTACAGCCTGGAATGGGGATGGTCATGGGGGCGGGAATCCTGCCTCCTCAAGCTCTGGAGAAACAAGGCGGCCACTCTCTTTGGCTACTACAGCAACAGTGGTCACAACTTCTGGGTTCCATTTCAGGAGATGGAATTGTACTAACATTATCCCCTCTTCCAGCTGTTCCCCAAAACGCATCAACACTGCTGCATAGACAGCTTCTGTAGAGCCCTATTCCTCAGTGTAGGAATCCCCCTTTCCAGAGCCCTCCCATCCCTACACAGTGTAAACATGACATTTCTGATGTATTTAGGATCATCTGTACCTTTGGAGATTGATGGATGGCAGCATACTTACTGATAGGCAGAAGAGGACCAGGCAAGGCGCTGAATGCCATTCTGGCGTTCAGCCTGAATTCCCTCGCTTTTGTGGTGTATAAGCAAGACTTCAAGACACTACCTAAGTTAGAAGTTCTGTGGCTTATTTCATATAAGCGCATGGTGTCCTCATCCTTTTGTTTCCTTTATTTAATGTATTAAATACTATGGGCTTCTTTTTTTTTCGGGCCACTTTTGAAAATGAAGGGTAAACTTATGTTTCTGACCCATTAGAAGAGCTGCTTTAACTGTGCAGGAAATGTAATCTGTATGGGCAACAGGAAAGTGTCATAAGATGTGAGCTGCAGAGATTTTGGAAGGTTGTGTCTGAGCCACAGCATCCTGCCTTTATTGGTAGGCTTTGTGTACTAATATCCTCTTAGCCTAATTTAAAATCATTAATTAAAATGAGTTGAAACTGATGTGTAATGTAATAAGGATAAAGGGTCCCATCCCCAAAATACAGAAAAAAAGACTTCTTGAGACATGTCACTTTAATAGATCTTACTCTACTTTTGTCGCATTGCATAATTGACTTACTATAACATGATCCTATTCAGTAGTGGGTATTTATATTCCCCAGAGCGTTATCAACACAAACATGTGTACAGGTTACAGATACATTTTAAACATGTTTGATTGAATATTTGATTTTTTTTAAACTACTACGAAGAAATTAGTATGAGAAAGGAGTGCTATAACCAATATTCAGTATTTGGGGAGCAAATTAGGAATAAAATCCTTTTCCTCCTCTCTCCTAACAACATTTTAGGCCATATCACATCATCAGGGTATTATACAGAACTTCCTATTGATATCAATGAGAAATTCTGAATCACACAATATAATCCATTAAATGCAATTTAAGAAGTTCTTCGTCTCAGCCAATCATCTTCTACAATATAGTTTTTGCAAAGGGGAATTCGTTTTCTTTCCTGCCTGTTGAGAGGGGACATTTTTATTAAATCTTTGCTATTTCGTAGTGGATGCACAAAATAGTTAAATTCCCTAATTAAATTATAATTTTAATCTTCAACAATAAAATGAAATCCTGTAATAATCTACCCGTAGAGCCTGACAGCTGGCCCGTCTGATCCTTGCAGTCTGCTTACAAATTGGTATTAGTGGCACTAATAAAGCTGATTAATGTTGTGACTAGAGACCCACTAACCTGACATTGCCAGCTGGGCTCACAAAGGCTGTCAATCTACACAGCAGCTGTTAAACTACTAGTGCTGTAGCCTTTAATTTACATTTCAGCAACCCCCATACCGTAATGCATTTTAATGGGCAGGAATAAAAAGCTCTAGTGACGTGCAGGAATGTCACAAGATATTGATGTATTATGTAGTCATTTAGTCATGTGTTAGTATTATGTAGTCATTTAGTAAGAAGACCAGTTATGTCTTTTTTTCCGTTATGTTGCTTTTAACCGGCAGCAACTCTGTTGTAATCAATGGAATCACTCCAGATTTATACAGGCACAGCTGAAAGCAGAATTTAGTCCCTCCAATCTACCTAATATAGTTATGATAGTTTATTAATCTTTGACTGGTATTAAGGATAAAAGCTATCAAGCAGTTCAATTAATCTTAATAGTTTTTCCCCAGAGATGGCTTGTTTAAAAGGAGTATGGTGTGCCCAAAACAGCTCCTATGGAACAAGTATCCATATCACAAAAATACCACCATAACTTGCTGATGGTCTCTTTGGAGAAACCCAGGCCTGAATAGGGCTGGAAACTGATGTACATTTTCTCCTCTAGCAATGTCCTCACATGAGGTTTGAGTAGGGCAGTCAGGGGACACTTGCATTGCCACTACCTGTGTTGTAACTGTACCATGTGTAAACAGAGGATTTTAGTCTTTTAAGGCTGTCTATCCAGTATCTTCCACAAACATTTAGTCCTCAGGATTAGTTCATAACTTAAATACAAAAAACCTATGTTAATGCAGCATGAAGTTTGTGACATTAGAATGAGAAAGAGCAAAGAAATGCAAAATAAGTGTTCCAAATGCAATGGCCACATTGTCCATAGGTAATATACCCTATTACTTTTTCTCTTGTTAAGTGGATAGCTGAATATAGTGTTCTATATGTTGTTAAATCCATACGGTAAAATACACTGGAGTGTATCCAAGTTAATGTTTCCTAGAGCATCTTTATGTTTGTATTTCTTCTTTTTTTATGTATGTAACTGTTCTGTATTAATTAAATGCATGGGGGTGTCGCTGGAAATTACTTAGGGGTGCTCTTCTACCTCTTTCATTTCTTTATTCTCTTTAAACAATCTGCTAATGCCAGTTTTCAAAATCTTTACACAGAGAAGGAAAGTGGGGGAGAAAGCAATATGAAAAGTGGGCAGAGATTGATGGATGGCAGCATACTTACTGATAGGCACAAGAGGACCAGGCAAGGCGCTGAATGCCAAGAACTCTCTCTATTACGTATTAACCAGCTAAACATGTATTGTAAATATAAGGACACTGCAAAGACTGCACTGAATAGCAAATTCTTAAATAAGGCATGGTTATAAACAAGATTTGTCTCTTTAGGGACTTACATTGTCCTCATCACTGTAGTAGCCACACTCATTGATGGATTTTATCCTCCCAACATCCCTGGGAGGTAGATAAGTATTATCCTCACTTCTGAGGACACAAGGCTGATTAAGTGACTTGCCCAAGCTCACATAGGAAGTCTGTGGCTGAGCTGGGAATTGAATGCAGGTCTACTCCCAGTCCAGTTTCCTATCCACTTGGATATGCTTCCACCCTCAACTTGACAAGCTAAAGTAGACCAAAAGCTCACCAGAAATGGCAAGAGATGCTGCTGGGAAGAGAGTAAAGAGGTAGAGAAGTGGGGGGGGAGACAATAATACAAGGGAATTTTACTGTAGGGGAATTATTTATCAGCAGAGAATCTATATAATAAGATTTCAGGAACGTTAGTCCATGTGTCACTCTGCACTCATTTCTGCAGAGTCAGTATGAAGTGATAGAAAAAAGCTACAAGCATGGCTTGAGGTTCTTTTTTGTTCAGAATATCACCAGGTTGAATTATCAATAGGTTTTGTGATCTATTACCATCCAATTTTTAAGTTCTTAGCAAAACTCCCAGAGCCTGCGCCCTGCACCCCAACCCCCTGCCCCAGCCTGGTGAAAGTGAGTGAGGGTGGGGGACAGCAAGCGACAGAGGGAGGGGGGGAATGGAGTGATCAGGGGGCGGGGCCTTGGAGAATGGGTGGGACAAAGGTGGGGTCTCAGGGAAGGGACGGGGTTGGGGGGCAAGGGTCTTTGGTTTTCGCAATTAGACAGTTGGCAACCCTATTGGGCGGGCATGTGGAAGCCCTGGCAATGCCAGCACATTGCAGCAGTGCAACTGGCAGCTCGCTGGGCATCAGCCAGCACTGCCCAAAGTCAGGCGGACTGTGTCGGCGCAGGCGTGGTTTGTGCGTGCAATTGACTGTTCTGCCCTGAGGCCCAGAATTGCTGTCGGCAGGCCTCGGTGACTCCTAGTTCTTGTGTTATGAGGAGGAGTAAATAACACTTCCTTATTTACTTTCTTCACACCAGTCATGATTTTATAGACTTCTATCATATCCCCACTTAGTCGTCTTTTTTCCAGGCTGAAAAGTCCCAGTCTTATTAATCTCTCCTCATATGGCAGTCGTTCCATACCCCTAATCATTTTTGTTGCTGGGTCGCACCTCTTTCGCCACCCCGCTGGACCCCGCTCCCCTCCAGCATTGAGGGCAGAACCCAGGAGTCTGGAGCCCTAGTCTCCGTCTGCCCCCCACTCCCATGAACAACTAGAGCCCAGCTGGAAAGGTAGGAATCCAGAGTCCTCGCTCCCAGCACTCCTCCCCCAAGCGTCAGACACCAGCCCCTTCCCGGAGCCCAGGCAAAAGATCAGCATTTTAATTTAAATTTAAATTAAGCTTTGAAAACCTTGTTTACTTTACATGCGATAATAATTTAGTTATATAATATAGATAGCGAGACCTTCTAAAAAACGTTAAAATGTATTACTGGCACGCGAAACCTTAAATAAGAGTGAATAAATGAAGACTCGGCATACCACTTCTGAAAGGTTGCCGACCCCGATTTAGAACTATGTTAACTTGTACATTTTGGAATAATTATTCAAATTATTTTAAGGTAATCTCTGCAACAAAAATCTAACAGACTTTACACACTCTGTATTGAAAATGGATAACCTCTGATATTACTGTAGGAAGTCTTAAGAACTGTTCAACTCAGCCTTCCACATGTGCCCAGCAAATTTTAATTCAGCCTCAAGTTACTCTCTTGAGTTAGTAGTGAAAGCATAGATCTCTAGCTTATCATTGCAATCTATATTTTCCCATAACCAAAGTCTCTTCTGTTCCCATATCCATGTTCTCTGGAAAACTTCCACTGGAATAAGTCTGCTCCCACCTTAGATTTCATGACTTCCTAAAGCGATAGGGGTTCAGTGAAGTAGTATTTCATTAGAAGACGTTTATGACTGGGTTTTCTTGTCAGTGCGCAAAAGGCATCTGCTCCTTATACATGTTTAATTTAAATATTTTTCATGAATGTGGGATGACAGCATAAATATTTAAAATCATTGATAGAGTAGAATGCATTAAAACACAGAGGCTGCTGAACAGCTGCTGCTAAATTATAGATTTCTTATGCAATGAATACATTTACTGCTATCTTTTGAAGAATTAAAAAATGATGTCTTCTGTCTGAAATATTTTGTCAATTGCTTATGGAAGTTCTTTGTAGGACCCAAGGCCTCCACACAGCTGAAAGAATCAATTTGTGAATCTGTGGTGAACTGACAGGTATGCAGGAATTCACTGGATTCATATAGGCTGGGCTACAGTGGGAATATGTAGTAGAGGGTAGGGGAGGTTAATTTTCTCTCCTTGTCAGCTTGAATCTACCCTTTCTCCAGTCATGAACCTGTGTAAGTTAAAAATAACTCCCACTGGCAACATCTTGAACTCTGATAATAACTGAAGTCTCCAGTTTGTATGCCAGGGGTCCTAGTGCTAATCAGTTTCCACAGATATGGAAATACTCCATTTTCATTTTAACCACCATGTACAGGAATAAGAATTGGATTATTTTCACCAGCTTATATTATTTATTTGTAAGAATTTTAAATATTGTGTGAGATCTATTGGACTGTGGAATAATCTCTCTAGGAAGTTGAACAATATCCATTGTCATTTAAAAATACACTGACAAATTACTGGAGAAATAACTGTAAGAGAACAATCAAATATAGGGAGGGTAGTCTAAATGACTTTATAGATCTATCTGATCACTGTACTGGTTACACTGCTATCCAGAATTCAGACAGATTTATAGGAAAAAGGACAGTGGCTGAGTTGCAACGATTTTCATGAATTATCCAAATATACATAAATTAAGTATGCTATGGTTTCCATGAATCAGAGATCCCATTACTTTTATTTATAATTAAATCATCTTTTTCGACCAGTCTGTACAGTATAGTTGACTCAGTAATTAGGGGGATAAGATCTTCTGGAATACTTTTGCTATTAGTTTCTGAAAATGAACTTTCCAAATAAGCTTCCAGTGATAAGGCTTGTTAACTAACATGCCAGTGAAAATGAACGTCCAGTGATAAGGCTTGTTAACTAACATGCCAGTGAAAATGAACGTCCAGTGATAAGGCTTGTTAACTAAAGTTATGTCTACATTACAACAGCTACAGTGGCGCAACTGTACGGCTGTAGCACTTCTGGCAAAGACACTCTAAGCTAACAGGAGAGAGCTCTCCCATTGGCTTAATAACTCTTACCACGGTGAGAGGCAGTAGCTATGTCAGTGGGAGATGCTCTTCCGCTGACATAGCACTGTCCACATTGGCGCTTAGGTCAGTATAATTTACGTCGCTCAGGGGTGTGAATTATTCACACCTCTGAGCGACGTACATTGTACTGAAGCACTCTGTAGTGCAGACAGCCTTAGGATCCAAGGCACTACAGAATATGCTTTCATGGTGGAATGTTCACTCCAGTTTTCCAATTACCATTAAAGGAAATTACAGGTTGTATAATTTTACTGAGTCATCCACCTCAGTGACTATTTGTTAACACAAAATAAAGTACCCAGATGCCATGGCAATGGGCTTGGCCAGAGACGTCATTAAATATCATATGAGCAGTGGTATAAAGTTTTATTGGCATGAGCTGGGGATGGGCATGTTACTCATGAATGTTGAAGCCATGAGTGAGGGAGATCCCTTATTCACACCTCAATACACTTGTCTACTGCTAGATTTTGTTGAGGCTACATTTTATAGAAAAAAATTAGAAATTGGTAGAGATGTTGTTATATATGAACTATTCCAACTAGAGAGGCCCAACCAGAGAGGGAAAATAGTACTAATACACATTTTAAAACCTCTAAAATCATCTTATAAAGCTTCTCTCTAAACCAGGATGCTGCTGTTTTAAGTGTGACTTTCTCATCACCCACCTCTAGAATGTAGGAATATCTCAGCTCTCTAGTGGAAGAAACCATCCTTGTAGGTTTGCAAGATATTGACCCTTAAAAGCAAGACTGTTATTTCCCATCCTGATTTTAGGTCCCACTTATTAGGAGGGGAGATATTTTTGTGGCAAGTTCTTTTTATTTAAAAAATTAACCAAGAGTTTGAAAGCTACTCGTAGATTTCAGATTATGTAATATAACCTAATGTTAAATGGATGCAGCCCTATCAGGGTAGAGTGCAAGGGAGTGTGTCACAATTGCAAATTAAATGCTGATTGTTACATGGTTGAAAAATTAAAGCAATGTATCATATGAATATCATCCCTCATCTTGTAAGACATCAAATTCCTATGAACCTAGTATAGCACACTGGCAGGGTACGATAGCAGCTGTCGATTATCATTGTTCACTACAGGTAGTTTTTGATCAGCAGCAGCACAGAGAGAGCACATTGCCCAAGTATTATTTTAGAAGCAACTTGTTGAATTTACTGAAGACACAGGACCAGATTTTGGGCTGCCCTCACACAGGTCTGCAAGGTGGCAGTGGGAAGACGGCAGCACTGTATGCCAACAAAAGCCTAGTGTTGTACTCTCTGTGCTCAAGATGGGGGCAAGTAACAGTGCAGCCAGAGGCATGGCAAGGTATGTTGGGGATATTGTGCAGGCCCGGCCCTCTTTTGCTGAGCTTGCTTACAGTATGGGGCTGGTACAGTAGGTAAAACTCCAACTTAGTTCATATGTAGAGCAAAATATTTGTTCGATTCACTGCCACTTCCTGAAATGATTAAAAAAATAAGATACTATGTCATGAGTCTGAATATGAGGTCATGGTCACCCAACCTTTCTTTATGGCAAAATGGGAGGGCGTCTTGAAACTAAGGATCCTTAACAACTTTTTCTGTTGTAACATGGGCTCATGATATGGCAAAGACTGAGAAATTAGGCAATCTCGCGGACTGAATGATGTATGTTTTATTTTACATTTAAAAGGTGTTGAATCTTTGAAATTAGGACATTTATTAAATATGCCCAGCTTTTGTGAATACATTTAGGACAAATGTATGCAGAATAAGGACCATTCGCAGCCCAAAGGAAAATAATTGCCATCAGTGTTTGACAGCAATCCTTGTAGTTTGTGGGGGCTTTTTGGAGTAAATGTTCTGCAAACAATTTTTTTTCATTTCCCCCCTACTTAATGGCTGTTTCTATATGTATTTAAAAATCGGAGTCTTGATCTCTTTCTTAAACAGAAGAAATTGAAAGGAAGCAATCCACTACAAACTGGCAAAGAGCTATTTTGCAGGGAGGCAATAATGGAACACACTCTCAAAGGAGAGTGGGAGGGTGTCAGATCCGATAAGACAGCTCTTTCTTGTGCTGCTATACAGAATTTGCTTCAAGAGACTAGCAAAATGAAACTCCTCATACCCAAACTAATACAGATGCATCTGAATTTGAGCTCTGATCTTATGGAGCCAGTCACTTCAACAGCTAGCACTGTATTGAAATACTGGGTTGCTGGAACATCTATGGGGAATGTTCCTAAATTCAAATAATCTGGCATCTTAGCGTTTCCCTGGTTTGTGTAAATGTATTTAACTGCTTCCTTTGCTACTGCTGACAGTTTCGGGTCTGTTTAGGAAGAGTACACCTGCTGTGCTGCTGAACAAACACCAAATATACATCCACATATGCAGCACAGGAGGATTATTTTACCTGGATATATCTGAAAAATTCAACAACAGTCAAACAAGTCTGAGAAGCTCTGAGCTTTTTGAAGGTTTGAATCTCGAAGTCAGAAACCTAATTCTTTCAAGAAAGAGCTGGTCAAAAACTTAAAATCTATTTTCATGAAATATTTTGACATTTCAAAGTTGTTTTCATTTCAAAATATTCAAAGCGGACCTATTTTTTCTATTTATTTTTTTTAAAGACTTTTTGTGACTTCATTTTTTTCCATCAAACTAGTTTTTGGTAACAAACATTTGGATAACTGTTTCAATAATTTTTTCAATAAAATTTTGAAAGTATGTGTAAAAAAGTCATGAGTGATCACAAAACCTAGATCAGGTCACAATTGTTAGGAAAACCAAAATATGACCTCCAATTAACTCTCTGGACATGATTCTGCTCTCACTTAAACCAGTGCAAATCAGAAGTAACTCAGTCACTCATTGGCATAGATGAAGAGACTATGTGGCCTTGATTCTGAACATCCCAAAAGGTTGTGACATTCAGATTCAAAGTTTTTTCCAGCTCATCTCTACTTCACTTTGCTCACTGAGCAGAAACAGTGAGGATATAGAATCCGTGAAACAACACAAGATTTAGCATGTATCGTGAAAGGACACATTTCTTGGCAGACTTATCTTTTATCAGGCAGAGACAGCAATTTTACCCTGTGGTCGCTAATGTTTTCACATCTCAAAAAAGGATAACATTTTTCTAAAGCACAGGGGGAGAGATAGCTCAGTGGTTTGAGCAGTGGCCTCCTAAACCCAGGGTTGTGAGTTCAATCCTTGAGGGTGCCACTTAGGCAGCTAGTGCAAAATCAGTACTTAGTCCTGCTAATGAAGGCAGGGAGCTAGACTCTCTAACCTTTCAGAGTCCCTTCCAGCTTTATGAGATAGGTATATCTCCATAAGAAAAGAAAGAAATGTGAACAATTTATTTGAAACTGAAAATTGCAGGAGAAAAGTCATCTAGAATTAGCAAGTGCCAAAAACCCCATTGAAGTCTACTTTCACAAGATTCCAGGAAAATTTGCAGATCCAACAGTGTATTGAGAAGTTTCCTATCAGCCTATAGATCTTGGATGCTTAACTGAACCAAATCCAGATTCCAGGCTTTTGAAGGTTCACTCATTAATCCTTAAAATCATAAGGGAATTTCATATTTTGTTGCATTATCTGAACCCACTATAAGAAAGTTCTATTCAAAATTTTCCTAAGAAGAAAGTTCCTTGGATGGCAAATGGAACTATGTATGGAAATGATTAAGCCCTTTCTAATATTCACATTAATCATCTTTATGTCAACAGGAACACTAAGAATTGAATAAATGTGTAGGTTCAATGGGATTTATTAATCATTTCCCATCAGTAATAAAGCCACATAAAACCTTTTCTTTCCATTATTGTGCTAACAGAAACAAACATGCAAATGTACCAAAGACAGAGCAATTCACCAAGAAGAACCCCATTTTGTTTAACACAATAGTCAAGGTTTTAATAAAATTAGAATGATTTTCCCCCCCTCTTTAGGGAAACAGATGTTGTTATAAACCTAACCAGCTGTAAAATCCACCCATAACTGCCTTGTAAAATAAATAGCTATGACTACAACTGAACCTTTTGTTATGCTTAAGCAAATAACATTTTAAAGCCACTAAAAGCTTTGTTACATTGGCTATAAAAACAATTATCCTTAGATCACTCAGGCTGCAAAATTTGATTTAAACCGACCTTTATATGCCCCCTTAGGTTATCATTTCAATAAATCAGTGTATGCACTGGGCCAAAACTCAATAGGTACTCAGGTCCATTATAGGTAAAGTTTCTAGTGTATTTTACAGCACGGGACCTAAAGGTTAATATGTCATTAAAAGCCAACATTCAATAAATAAAGAGAATCCTTTCTAAGAGGACAAACTAAAATCAACAAGTGTCTCAGAGTTCATTTTAAGGATTCAGTGAATTAGCTCTCTACGTCTTTAGAATAGAAGTGATATTAGCTAGTAGCACTAGTCCAAGTACAGATTACCCTTTCAGAAGCATTGTTCAGTGGCACTCTGCCAGGGGCTCGGCAGCACCTTTTAGTATCAAGCCTTGATCCAACACTGCAGTAAACTGAAGTCTTTCTGTTGCGTTCAAGTGTTATTGGAGAAGGCCCAAACTGAGGAATGTTTTTAATATATGGAGCTACTACTGTAGGAATTACTAGAGATTACATATTTGGGGCCAAATCCTCAACCCTTGTTCCATCTCCTTTTTGCTATTCTGGTAACCCAAAGCAGTTAGAAAACTGAACAGGAACAGCATCCCCACCCCTCAGAAGGTGTGTGTGTCCAAAACAGAGAGAAGCAGGAAGGAGGAATTGCTGGTGACAAAGGGTAAGGCCAGAGTGCATAGTGCTCCAGCTGATCCTTGACTGGTTGCAGTAATCTGGGACTACAAACAATGTAATTGAGAGCAGTTTAAAGGCTGCTTTAAAATAATCCAAGAGCTAAAACCCACTGCCAGCAGCCCTGGATTTAGGTAAAGATGTTTTAGAGTCACTTTCCCCTGCCCTCTCACACAGCTGAGGATTCGGCTCCTAGATTTTAAAATTGGGCTTTTAATTTCTTGGAACATACCATTTCAATTTAATAGATCTTTTAAATAAAAGGCCTGAGATTTTCAGGAAGTCACCGATTGTAAACTGTTTACTCATGTCATAAATGGCAGTAATAATATTAATGTATTCAGAGTGTACATTAAATGTTATTTGAAGTGTTTCAAATCAAGTTTGGGGTCATTTCAGAACCCAGAAATTTTGCTTTACTGAGCTTTTTACAAAATTGCCAGCTCTGCATTTTAACATGATAAAACACAATTTTTTTCTACACATGTTGCAAAAACTTATCTTGGCTTGAAAATTAAGAATTTTAAAATTTTAATAATTCAAGATTTTAAATCAAAAGGGTTCCTATTTGAGAGTGAGGGGGGAAACAAAATGTCAACTTTTTTCATGAAATTGTGCATTTTTGCAGATATACGAGAGGTGAAAACCTTGACTTTCCAGATTATTCCTGAAAAGTCCAAAGAATTTCACAGATTACATATGCATCATTTCTTTACTAATTAGAATGATAGGAAGGGACCTTGAGAAGTCATCTAGTCCAGTCCCCTGCACTCAAAGCAGGACTAAGTATTATTTAGACCATCCCTGACAGGTGTTTGTCCAACCTGCTCTTATAAACCCACCGTGACTGAGATTCCACAACCTCCCTTGGCAAGTTATGCCAGCGCTTAACTACCCAGACAGAACGTTTTTTCTAATGTCCAACCTAAACTGCCCTTGCTGCAATTTATGCCCATTGCTTCTTGTCCTATCCTCAGAGGTTAAGGAGAACCATTTTTCTCCCTCCTCCTTATAACAATCTTCTATATACTTGAAAATTATCATGTCCCCTCTCAGTCTTCTCTTCTCCAGACTAAACATAACCAATTTTTTCCATCTTCCCTCATAGGTCATGTTTTCTAGATCTTTACTTATTTTTGTTGCTCTTCTCTGGAGTTTCTCCAATTTGTCAAAATCTTTCTTGAAATCTGGCGCCCAGAACAAGACGCAATATGCCAGTTGAGGCCGAATCGGTGTAGAATAGAGTGGAAGAATTACTTCTCCTGTCTTGCTTACAACACTCCTGCTAATACATTCCAGAATGATGTTTGCTTTCTTTACAACAGTTTTACACTGTTGACTCATATTTAGCTTGTGATCCACTATGACCCCCAGATCCCTTTCTGCAGTACTCCTTCCTAGGCAGTCATTTCCCATTTTGTATGTGTTCAACCGACTGTTCCTTCTTAAGTGAAGTACTTTACATTTGTCCTTATTGAATTTCATCCTATTTACTGCAGAGCATTTCTCCAGTTTATTAAAATCATTTTGAATTTTTATCCTATTCTCCAAAGCACTTGCAACCCCTCCCAGATTGGTATCGTCCAAAAGCTTTATAACTTTGCTCTCTCTGTCATTATCTAAATCATTGATGAAGATATTGAACAGAACCGGACCCAGAACTGATCCCTGAAGGTGCCCACTCAATATGCCCTTCCAGCATGACTGTGAACCACTGATAACTACTCTCTGGGAATGGTTTTCCAATCAGGTATGCACCCACCTTATAGTAGCTCCATCTAGGTTGTATTACCCTAGTTTGTTTATGAGAAGGTCATGTGAGACAGTATCAAAAGCCTTTCTAAAAGTCAAGATATAACACATTGACCGCTTCCTCCATCCACAAGGCTTATTACCCTGTCAAAGAAAGCTATTAGGTTGGTTTGACATGATTTGTTCTTGACAAATCCATGCTGACTGTTACTTATCTTATTATCTTCTAGATGTTTTCAAATTGATTGCTTAATTATTTGCTCCATTATCTTTTTGGGTACTGAAGTTAAGGTGACTGGTCTGTAATTCCCCAGGTTGTCCTTATTTTTCTTTTTATAGATTGGCACTATATTTGCCCTTTTCCAGGCATCTGGAATCCCATCTTCCAGGACTTTTCAAAGATAATTGCTAATGGTGCCGATATCTCCTCAGTCAGCTCCTTGAGTACTCTAGGATGTATTGCATCAGGCATCAGTAACTTGAAGACATCTAACTTGTCTACGTAATTTTTAAATTGTTCTTTCCTTATTTTAGCCTTTGATCCTACCTCACTTTCAGTGGTATTCACTATGTTAGATGTCCAATTGCTAGTAACCTTTCTGGTGAAAACAAACAAAAAAAGTCATTTCACACTTATGCCATTCCCACATTTTCTGTTATTGTTTCCCCCCACAAACTGAGTAATGGGCCTACCCTGTCCTTGGTCTTCCTCTTGCTTCTAATGTATCTGTAGAAATTTTTTTGTTACCGTTTATGTCTCTAGCTAGTTTAATCTTGTTTTGTGCCTTGGCCTTTCTAATTTTGTCCCTACATACTTGTGTTATTTGTTTATATTCATCCTTTGTAATTTGACCTAGTTTCCACTTTTGTAGGACTCTTTTTTGAGTTTCAGATAATTGAAAATTTCCTGGTTAAGGTAGGGTGGTCTCTTGCCATGCTACCTGTCTTTCCTACACAGTGCGATAGTTTGCTTTTGCGCCCTTAGTAATGTCCCTGAAAAACTGCCAGCTCGCTTGAACTGTTTTCCCCCTGAGACATGCTTCCCATGGGATCTCACCTACCCATTCCCTGAGTTTGCTAATGTCTGCTTTCTTGAAATCAGTTATCTTTATTGCGCTGTTTTCCCTCCTACTATTCTTTAGAATCATGAACTCTACCATTTCATGATCACTTTCACCTAAGCTGCCTTCCACTTTCAAATTCTCAACCAGTTCCTCCCTATTTGTCAAAATCAAATCTAGAACAGCCTCTCCCCTACTAGCTTTCTCCACCTTCCGAAATAAACAGTGCAGTAGGATCAGGGATACTGCAGTAGAGTGAATTGGGTGATAGGGGAACCTGAAGCAGTGGAGAGGATCTGGGGGATGGAAGCAACGAGAGTAGCAGCCAGCTTAGGGGTTGAGATGGGAAGGTCCTTATTGGATAGCAGCAAATTTCTCAAACAGCTGCTGCCTGCTTAGGTGGGATAGGCAATGTGAGGAGGAGCAACCACACAGCTCCTTCCTCCTCTCCCATCTCACTGAAGGACTTAACGGGCCAGTGCACTGCCCTGTGTTAGATTTCAGCTGGTATTCAGGAGAGTATGACATTAAAAGGTATTGCATGAGTGTTACATGTGACACATGGAAGATGCAACTTACCATGCAGCCTAGAGGTGGGTGAATTCAGAGATTTCTGTTGGTCCCATTTCCAATTTAATAAAGATCATTGAGGCATCAGATGTAGGACATAACATTATCACCTTGAAGTCTATTTCAAGAAAGATAAACTCGCTATTAATTTGTTTTTGACACTCTCTTTATCACAAGAACAAATTAAACTTGTGACATGAATGTCCATTATGATCTGACCTCAGTCATAATAGCAGTTTTGTTTTGTACCCAGACTTCTTGTTGTTACAATGCTGGTTTTAAGATTAACTGTGGACATTTTCTTTATTACAGAGACTGAATTTGTTTAAACCAAAAAATAAAAAGTAAAAAATCCATGAATCTCTCAGTTGCAAAACAAAGAACATAATGTATCTGTTTCTCTGAGTCTAAAGAACTTCCTATTCCTTTATAGAATACCAAACATACAGACAGTACCAGAATAGCAAGGTGGTCTTTATCACGCTCATTTATAAATATTTTATAGTTATCCTGACCAGGAAGCATTACACTTCTTGAAGAAGGGAAGGAGAGAAAGAGATCCTAACTGCTGGTGTTTATAGCGAAGTTATGCGTGCGCTCTCTGCTGCCTTTTAGAGACGAATGAGTATATGTAAAAAAATTAGATTGGAACAATCCAAAACCCAGGATAGACCTAACTGTGAAAGAGCATGTTACTCAACTTCACATAAGGCTGCTAACCTGAATTGTCTCTGTCTCTGTGATGGGGTGTACCAGGCATTTGTTGCCCCCTGCTGGAGGTTTTACCCCTTTGGTATAATCCATCTGAAGAAGGTGTCCTCCTTTTGGGGAAAAGGAAGAGCGAGTTTAGACCTTCAAGAGTTGACTAGGGATTCCACCCAGAATCAGCTGAGGGCAGAGCCAACCAGCAACCAGAAGAGCTGGAAGAGGACAGGAGCCAATCAAGGCCCAAAAGGCAAGGTTAAAAAAAGTGCTGTCTGTTCCCTCCAAGGGACAATTCTGCATGAAGCTGGGACAAGGGAGCAAAGACATTTAGTCTTATCCCAAAAAGACCAGTCTAGTCAGGTACCTAACTCGGACTGAACCTTTTTATTGAGTCAGCAAAAGACTTTTGTTTACATTGTGGAATTGTGGCCCTCTTGAGTCAGGACATCAATTTGACTGCAGTAAAATTAAAATTAGCTCAATCTGCTAGACACTTCACCGGTTCAGGCCAACCTGTGACAGTCCTATTCTGGTCTCACTTACACACATGAGGAATAGGAGTGGCTGCACTGAAGCCAACAGAGTCATATCAACATAACACTGATGTAGCTGAGATCTGAATTTAAGCTGGTCTGAAAATGGGGCTTATTCCCAGCAGAAAATTTCAACTTTTTGTTGACAAGCCCAAAACAGATTTTTTTTTCCATTTTCAGCTGCAAAAAAAAACCAAAATATTTTTGGCTCCAAACTAAAAATGTACTTTTTCACTGAAAATTTTCATTTTGGGGGTTTTCGGTTTCCTGATGAAAATCTCTATTTTTTTTTAAAGGAAAGCAGATGCTTTCTGTGAACATTTTACTTTAGTCTAAAAGGTTTAAATGGAAAAAACTTTCAAACAGCCCTAATCAGAATGATGATTGTAAGTCATCAGCGAATAGAGGACTATGAAAAGTACATTGTTGGAGTCAGCTGGTGGTTAGAGTTAATAAAGAGTTATCCACATTAGCATTCTTAACCACACAAGGAAATGGATCTTCTATAATTAATAGTGAAGAATTTTATAATTACTACTGAGAAAAAAGAGGCCTGACTAACACAGTAGTAGTAACTCACACCTTCATTAGTCTTGACTGAGAGCCAAGAATTTAGCCTCAGCATAATACCTTATTTGAGACTCATTTACTTGTTTATATTACTGGGGTTTGTCCTGCCAGACTTTCACCAGGAATGTAACTTTGCCAGGATGACAGCTTCAATATAAACAGAGATTCTGTTTAGGGAATAAGTTAATCTGTTTTATGGCAAAACCAACTTCAGTGAGCAACTGATGTAAGCATACTACACTAGAAATGAGGTTGACTGTACGGCAATGGATCAGTTCCCATAAAAGGTTTCTTTGTGCCACTCTTGGTGGCATAAAATAGCTTTAAAAGCAGCTTAACTGGAAACTGGCTGAGTCACCCAGCCTCAAGAAATTCTCTGACAGCATAGGGCTACCTATGCTGCCTTTCCCAGCCGCCAGTGTAGGAAGTATTTTATGTGCACTCCAGCAATGCCTAACTGCCGGTGCAGCTCCACATGGCCATGGGTCGATGGGAATAAAGTCAAGCAGACAAGCCTAAATCCGTTCTACTTTATGCTGGGGATTAGTGGGCCAGTGGTCTGAGAACTGGCAATGCACGGGTGGCTCAGTGTAGTCCAGGATCTGGGCTGTGTGTAAATTCAGTGTGTAATGGAAGCTTACTAAGTGAATGGAGAAATACAACTGTTAGACTACAAATGCAGTCAATATCCTATACTAACAGCAAAAAAAATAAATAAAAAGGTGTTTCACCGGTCTCTAATTGCATGGATGCAAATCCTAGTATTTAGGAGTCTAACTGACAAAGAAGGAGGCAGTTTTATGGCACTGGACTGGGAGAAGGCGATTTAATTTCAGATTTCCAGCTCTGCACAGACTTTCTGAATGATCTTAGACAAATCACTTAATCTCTATGCTTCAGGGCCCCAGATGTAAAACAGGGATAGTAGTACTTCCTTTCTCCTGCCCTTTGTCTGTCTTGCCTAGAACCTCTTCAGAGCATGGACTAGCCCTTATATTATGTGGCTATACAATGCCCAAGAAAATGGAGTCCCAACCTTGGCTGGGACCCTCTAGGTGCTATGCGAATACAAATAATTAGGACTGGTTACATTTTTGACTAAATGAAATTTTATTGAAGTTGACACATAAGTTTCAATGATGGTTTTGTTGGGAAAGTTTTTCAGGTCCAGGTTAGGGTTCACATTTCTGCTGTTCATCTGGCAGAGCAGGACTTGAACCAGGGTCTCCCACATCCCAGGCCCTGACCATCAGGCAATGGAGTGTAAGCATCTGATCTCACTCCCCCACCACACATATTTTGACACAAGTCTGTGAAGATTTTGTATTCAGTCGAGTGCAGAATGAACACAAATTTCAAAAGGTTCCGCAACTGGAATATTCTAAACAGCTCCATAAATAATAAACTAAGTAATTATTACTACTACTCATGGATGCAATGTAATACATGTCCAAATGCTAGAATATTATGCCCAAGGATAACTGCAGCTTGCAAATTTAAAATCAATATTAAAACTCAGCACATACAGTACACAAAGTAATATTTGCATAGCCATTGCAGCAAAGCAGTCTTTGAGTCAAGAGTGCTATGTAAATATAATGTAATACAATACTCAGATATATGTTGTGTGCGCGCGCACACACACACACACACACACACAGAGAAATCTTCACTAAGGATCACTTTGAATAGGCACACTTTGTCTTAAGCAACCACTTCAAATTTAATGTGTAAAAGTAATGTAGTCTCACATGATTTCCAGTACAATTTGGTTGAATCTATAAAGACCCCAGGGGAGATTTTCACAGGCACAGATGACAGGTAGGCATCTAATTCCCATTCACATTTAGTAGGAGTTAGCTGTTTGCCATTTTTCCCTTTGAAAATCGCCTCCTTCACCACACACACACTTCTAATTAGTGACTGATTTTTGCTGATCCTTTTTGGGGATACTTATGCTTGCTATATACACATATATTAAATGCACATCATGAAACTCATGCATAGGGAATATAGATTTATACACAGAGTAAGGGGAATAATGGTCGGCACAACACGGAACATACTGTACATCAGCATGAGTTGCAGAGAGATTGGGAAGCTTAATTTAGACAAACTATATGTGATAGCACCAAATCCCAGAGAGATACAGCAATTCAAATATAGGTTTTTCATTTATTTACTTTGTTTCCAATGAAGTGTTTAGACTTCACAGTCCTTGATCACCTTGAGTAAAATGCCTGATTAGATGTTTCTTACAGGCTGCGTTAGGCTAGGTCTACACTAGCACTTTTATCAGTATAACTTATGTTGCTCAGGAGTGTGAAAAAGCACACCTTGAGTCGCCCATGAAAAAGCACCCCTCTGAGCAACATAAGTTAAACCGACAGAAGTGCCGGTGTGGAGCTGCTTGTTGGAGGTGCTTTAATTATGTGGACAGGATAGCTCTCTCCCATCATCTTAGATCAGCTACATGAGGGATCTTACAGCAGCACACCTGCATCGGGACAGCTGTAAGCTTGCTAGCGTTACCTGAAAGATCAAAATAAGTAAATATCGCGAGATTCTCATCCCAGATGCATAGCATGCGCCACTGCTTTTGCTGGAAAAGTTTCAAGAGACGTATTACAGAGGGGAGATTAGAATCTGTTCCTGCCTTACTCCCTCCCACTCCAGAATCAAGCATATGTTATTATAAAGGCACTCAAATGTACATTTGTTTGTGGGCAGGTCATTTATTGTGTTTATGTGAATGATGTGTGAAACATTCTTCTTTTGTTTAAATTATGTGAAAAATCTGAACTACCTTCAGCAGGAACACAAATAAAAAGAAATCTTAGTTTCTCTGATCTATAATGCTGTTGAGTTAAGAATATTTTCAATATATTGGATGCCAGCATTGTCATCTTAAATCCTGAACTATAGGTCGCAAGGCTGTATAATTGGTTCTTTAAATTATAGGGAAGATATATATTTTTATAGGGAAGATACATTTTTAAAGGGGAAGTGCAGCTGTCCGTCTCTGCTGCAAGGTATTTTTCAACTTATGTGGCAAATCCAATATAAAGGTTTATTGTACGGAAGGCAAAAGATCTTAATCAGGAATTAGTCTCTTCTAATGACAAGTTTCAGAGTAACAGCCGTGTTAGTCTGTATCCGAAGAAGTGGGCTGTAGTCCACGAAAGCTTATGCTCTAATAAATTTGTTAGTCTCTAAGGTGCCACAAGTACTCCTGTTCTTCTTCTCTTCTAATGGGGAGAAATAAGTACCAAGCCAGCGAGAATTATTTCTAAGAGATAAGAATGTAATTGCCTAATGTGACTAATAATCTGATAAGAGCCTGTTTTATCTGATTTAACCCACGGAACTGCTGCTAATGTACAGAATTTAAAGTAATCCCTAAGGAATTCTTATCACAAATGCGATTGTAGAATGATAAAAAGATTCATTGGTGTAGTATTTGCTCTAGACACGTCTGTTCACAAGAAATAAAGTTATGGCACCTTGAAATTATACCAGCTTTTGCCCAAAGATGACAATAGTCTCTACAGCTCACAAAGTGCTGGAGAAAGTCACAATATTAGCAGGTATTGGGAGACAGTCGTAAATGATAGAATTATATTTAATTTATATTCTGGATAAATTTTTAAATGTTATTAATGGAAAGCAAACACTTGAATGAGTCAGCCATGAAATTGTTTTTGCAATATTTTATTTTTGCATTGTGGGCATTAATGTTTATTTGAAATATTCAGAGACATTAACACTTTCCTCATCTAAAATGACATTAGGATCTAATCCTACCATGTAATGAACTTAATCCTGATGGTCATAATCATATCGTTGGTAAAACTAGATAGACAGTCACAGAGTTTATTGATATTATTATACTAGACTATCACAGCTAATGATTTGTGAGAGCTTGTAATAGCACATTGCTGCAACAACAGAAGATAAAGTATATGAGAAACTGTAGGACTTCAAGCCCCAATAATTAAACAATGGACAGTTTTACCTTTCAGTGCCACATTCAGTAATCTACAGGATTCCTACTATTGTATTTGCATAGGTTTGAGCCTTCAATTTAGTCTGTGTAAAGACTATTTGATATTTACTATTACTTGTTTAGCTCTATGTACAGGACACTCTAAAATACAGGAAAATAGAAGCAATAACACCCACCCCATAGGAGCTTACAATTTAGTGCCTTGATCCAGCAAACACTTGCCTATATAACTTCACACAGAAGTAACCCTATTGAGGTTGCTGGAGCTATTCACATGTGTAAGATAGCTCATGTGGGTGTTTCAGAATCAGAGCATAAGTGACAGACACACAGAAGAAAGGACATTGGGAAATCCAAAGGTGGGATAATAGTGTTTTCTTCTGTTTCATAATTACAAAACTCCCTTCCTGTGGGCATCGTGCAAGGAATGTTTGGCTTGTTTTGCCTTTTAAAGTGGTGTTTGACTGAGTCCAGGCTTGGTGAAATATAATAGGGAGGTCATTCCATGTTTAGGGTAAGCTTGACATGGAGGAAAGAGTGAGAAAAGGGAAAGAATGGGCTGTTGAAGCTGGCATTGGTCATGCAGCATCTAGATGTCTAGGTTAACAGTATTCTGAGATACTACTGAAAAAGAAAAAGATGTCAGACTATGTATGTTGTATTCCTCATCAAATTTACATATCCAAAACCAGAAAGACCCAATGAATTTACAGGAGTCCTAAAGAATGCCTTTCCACACAAAATGTGACGGGTGAATCCATTCTGATACATCTCTCAGTAAAACACGTGAATATTAAATAGACAAATAGCTATCTTTAAATGAATCCGTATTATCATTTATTGTTTGTATTACAGTAGAGCTCATAGATACTACTGAGAAGTAGCACCCCCACTGTGTGAAGCACTCTACATATACATAGGAAGAGACAGTCCCTGTCCCGAGATATTTACAATCTAATTTAGGACAACATGCAAAAAAGGGCATATCCGGAAACCAGAGAGAAATGAGGAAGGATAAGTGATAAAAACATAAGCTCTTTAGGGCAGGGACTGTCTACTACTCTGTGTTTGTACAGTGCCTAGCACAATGGGGCCCTGATCTCTAGAGCCCTGCGCGGATACACATTTATATCCACGGATGCGGATATCCACAGATAGAAATCGGAATCTGCTGAACCACAGGGGTCTCCCAGGAACCACAGCGGCGAAAGGAGCAGAACATGGGGCTGCCACTCCCAGGAGAGCCCTGCGGTTCAGCGGATCCCGATTTATATCCGCAATATCCGCATCCATGGATATAAATTTTTATTTTCACAGGGCTCTACCAATCTCAGCTGGTCCTTTGGTAACACTGTAATAAACTTGACTGACAAGTTATGTGTGCAATTAATTTCTAGTTATTTAAATTTGTGGGAGGGGCTCAATTACAATATAAACAAATAAAAAGATATCAGGAATCACTACTGGCCATTTACCTACCATTACAACAAGGATCATAGCAATATGGATAAAAACAAGACCATTCAGAGTTAATGCACGCTTACATTTTCCAAGGAGATTTGGATAAAAAGTTCACGTTTACATTTCTTTTTTAAATGAAAACATTTAATTGAGTGATAACAAATATTTTAATAGTACATCTGTGAGGCCTAGAGAGGGTTTAGATAAAAATTCGTCCTAAGTAAACTGAAAGCAAACAACACAAACATTATTTAGGTTATAATTAAGTGAAGAGGCAATCAAGATAAAATATCATAATTTAAATCCAAGTGTAGCCATGTTAGGAATGTGTTACTGCATGATCACTATGTAGCCTGGTGAAAAATGTTAATAAGAGAGAACTTCTCACATCTGACATATTATTTGAAATACACAATTCAGTATAAGCCTGATTCTGATTATACTTACACTGGTGGTGTATATCAAGAGTAATTCAGTTAAAGTCAATGGAAAGTCACACAGATGTGAAACCGGTGTGAGATCAGAATCAGTGTATCATCTCCCATTCGCACAGTCCACATAGATCAATCATTGTGCACAGAGGACTAATAAGACGGGTCTTCTGTAATTGAGGGGATAAGCTGCCATTTAACTGTTTACAAGATAGTCTAGAAATATTCAAGTGATGGATTCAAAACATTTTTCTGTGTGAATTTCTGACCAGACAATGAGTAAAAAGTTGCTCAGATTGGCTACTTTTTAAAGACACCGTAAATGAACAACAGGAGTGGGTATAGAACCCAAAAGTCCTGATTCCCAGGACCAAATTTAGCCCTCGCATAAATTAGTGATCCCTATTGAAATCAATATGAATTGCACCCACTTATGCCAACACTCCGTCGTTAGCTATTAACCAGAAGATTATGCTCCTTCCTAAAATTTAAATTTGTGATGGACTAACAAGAGAGTTACCCACAGCTCAGAGGTTCTAAAGGTTCCTTTTTTTCCAAAGGACACAAAACAATCTGGTTATTCTAGGGCGTCACCATGGAAATCAGGCACCAAGGTAATGAGTGAGGTATGAGAACCTAAACAAACAACACAATCAGATACATGGCAGAATCCTGAATTTCACTGGAAATGGGATGATTGTGATGTAAGATGGACATATCCTTAATAAGCAAAGTTCCAGCTATTCAATTCTCAGGAATACTCTCCCAACTCTGAAACACAAATAAAATTAATGCTAGCTAATAGTAACACATAATACAAAAGAAAATGATAGGATGTTAGAAATGTTTAACTTTCTTATGCTATTATGGCCTGGTTTTCTAAGAAGCTGTGCTCCTACAGTTCCCATTAAATCAAGCCATTGGTTCTCCCCCACCCCTCAGAGCAAACTGATGTACTCCAATTATAATACTACATATAGAGTAAATAACCTGAAATTAAGGAGTGAAACACAACAAAAACACAGTGAATTTGCTGGTGCAAGCTGAGAGCTAGCACTAATATGACGATTCATTAATTACCTACATTATTGTAATATTGTTGTATATTCCTCACTCATTGTTTAAACAGCCCAGCAGCAAGTTTTACAGCGAAGAAGATGAAAAGCTGGGATATGGAAGAGGTAATTTTAGCTTTGGTGTCTATAGCACAGCTATCCTCTAACGTGAAAGTGCAGACAGCATTGAAATATAATGGAAAATACAGAGTTAAGAAATTTGTCTTCCATTGCATATATTACACAGTAATGAATTTCTGCTGCGTACCAATTAGGGTCAAATCCCACAAAGACTATGAATTGAATATAGTTTTTCATACGTTTAATATTGCATGCATACAAATTTCATAGCAGGAATAACACAGGAGTTCAGAATTCATAGAGGAATTATTTTTATTTTACTTATTTACTTTTATTTTACTTATTACTTATTATTTGATTTATTAGATTGGACTAGATAAGTCAGTCCCCCATGGTAATTACACAGTAAGAAAACACTAGGGACCACATTATATAATGTAGTAATAATCCAGACAGGACTGACTGGTAGACTGAATCTGGATTGCAACATAAGTACCAGCTTTTTAATGCTATAGCAGCTTAGAAAGACATAACCCCCATATAATGTTATTAATGTGTGAATCCGAAGACTATGGGTAGGTAATTGGCATCCATATTTAAACCATGCATCAGCAGGAGAGATATATGCATGTTTATCGTTCATTTTACCTTTTATTTATTTATTTTCAAACACAGACAGACATAATGTCACTTGAGGATTATCTCATGGTGAACTCATTAACCAACAAGTATACATTATTTTGCACTCAAACAATAAGGTCTTTATAACACTTACCTGCAGAAGTGGAAAAACATTCCCACTCATCAGAAAGCAGTGACATAAACCAACTCTTGAGATGAAAGAGTACTGCCAAAGTTACTTAATCTAATAATAAAATAAATGCATTTATTTCCATTGATTAGATGAATAAAGGGGAAAAAACACACACATTTAGATACTAAGTAGGCTGGGACTATCATGTTCATTTCATAGCTCTGGATGTGCACGTATAATCCAAAAAAATAACACACATTTCAGTTTAGAATGTGTACAGCAGTAGTTGTAGTTTTGTAACCAGAAATTGTCCCTTTGTCAAATACTGAGGACTTACTGACTGCTGCAGACTTAATGGGTCACAAAGTCTTTGGTGTTTTAGAAATGGTTGAAAATCAATTAATTGCAAGTCACACAATTTAATTAGATTCTTCACACTAAATTTTAGCAATCATACTTGGAGATCAAGAATAGCAAATTTAAAATCAATATCTCATTCTTAAAGAAATCCATTATATTTGGTGTCTTATACTATATCCATCACTATGGAATCTGAGCACCTGTACATTAAACCAGCAGTAATGATTTGTAACAGGAAGCTTATGTAAGGGGACTGTTACCCCCTTACTAACACTCAGTGGGGGTGTTTTGGTGGCTAGCTCCCAGCACTAAAAGGGGAAGGGTCGATGGCAAATCAGGAGCCTGAGACTGACAGTCCCCAGGAACAATGAGGAGAGGCCAATGCTCCAGATCAGCCTGAATGACAGGGCGGGCAGGCTAATCAGGGAGTCAGGAGGCCAGAGGGGTACCGTCCTCCATGAGAGCTGGAATTGCCTGGGTCAGACAGAGTGGGGCCGAGCTAAGGAGAGAGCAGGGGCCAGAGCTAAGTTGCTGGAAGCAGAGCTGCAGCCCCAAAGCCAGAGCACAGCCCAGAGAGAGCAGCCCTGCCCTGGGTGCAGAGCTGCAGCAACCAAAGCCAGAGGGGCCAGACAAGCAGCCCAGGGAGCTAAAGGCAGAGCAGCAGCAGCAGCCGTGCTGAAGCAGAGTGGAGCCGGAGCAGGGTGTGGTGAACAGCTGGGGAGAGTGAGGGGGACCCTGGGCAGTGGGCCCAGCACAGGGAGACGCCTCAGCCAAGAGGCTCTGCAGGCCAGACTTGGAGGGGGATCATAACCCCGACTGGGCAGGGGCAACGCTGGGAAGAAGGGTCCTGCCACCTAGAGCCTGAGAGCGTGTGGCCACCGCCAGAGCAAGTGTCCAACCCGCAGCAACTCTGCAGCACAGCCAGGGCCTGAGAAGGAGGCCTGGGACCTACAAGGAACAGACTGTGAACTGCCCTGACGTTCCAGAGACACTGTTTGTGGTGTTCCCTGCCACAGAGCAGGGTGATGTGTTTTCCTTTAACCTTTCCCATTTTTCCTTATTCTTTTTTAAAATTAATTGTTAATTAAACAACTTGTATTTGCTTTAAATTGTATGAAATGATCAGTGGGTCAGGGAGGTGCCCAGTGCAGAGAGAGTACCCGGGAGTGGGGACACCCTAGCCCCTGTCCTGGGTGACCACAGCAGGGTTGGGGGTCGAGCCCCCCAGGAATCCTGGGCCCAGCCTTGTCGGGGTTTACGAGGACTCTGCCAGACAGGAGAGTGGAAGGGGAGTCCTCAAGGGCAGGGAGGCCTCTGGGTAAAGGAAGTGGGAGCGAGGATTCAGATCCTTTCACTAGCTCACTTCACCGAGGTAGTGCAGAAGCCAGGAAAGTTCCCCACAATAGCGGGACCATTCCCCCGCTTACACTTAGAAAGTTCTCAAAGTTGACTCTTAACAATAGCATTATAGGAGTCCATGTATGTTTTCTCTCAGGTGACTCCAGATCAAGTTTGCTCATATTATATGTAAAAACTTGTGTTTGATAATTTCCAGTCCTGCAAACCCAACCGTAATCTGAAAGTTAAAGTTTGTTCTTCCTGGCTCATGCATCATCAGTGACTAGAAAGTCAGCAGACCAAATTCTGCCCTTGTTTATATTTGTGCACTTTGGACCTCTAATTACAACTTAGGCCCTGATCCAAGAAACACTTATACACCTGTTTAACATTAAACATATTAGTAGCCCCTTTGAAATAAATTGGGCTATTCACATTCTTAAAGTTAAGCATGCGTTTATACATGTACAAGTTCAGGCCTTACATAGCAATTCTATTGAGGATATGTAAGCTTGAATCTTACTCCTAAAGCTTTGTTGGCTCTGCAGTGCTAAAAAGAGTAAAAAGTAGATAAAGTATTATTTTTATCATTTATTATTTGTATTATAGTAGCACCTAGAGACCACCAGTCATGGGTCAGGACCCCTTTGCGTTAGACATTGCCATAGGTGCTGGAACAAGAGGTGCTGCCACATCCCCTCTCTTGAAGTGGTTTCCATCATGTACAGGGTTTGCAGTTTGGTTGAATGGCTCTCAGCACCCCCACTAGACGAATTGTTCGAGCACTGTGCAAACTTTTAGCAAAAAGCCTGTCCCTCTGCTGAATAGTTTATAATTTAAGGCCCGGATCCTGCAAACACATATATGCTTATCTTTACTCAAATGAGTTGTCTTTTTTAATTCAATAGGACTAATCATTTTCTTACATTTAAGCACATGCATAAGTGTTTGCAGGATCAATGCCTAAGTAACTAGATATGACTTGGAGCAGATCTATTCAATAAAAAGATATTTTACAGGGTTGCTTTGCAGAGTAGAACTACAGTTTAATAATGTAGTTTAAAAAAATTGCATGGCTCCATAAATTTGCTGAACGGAGTTATAACAATGCCTGCTTTTTTCCCCATAACATTTGTTTGGTATTTCTTTTTCATTTCCTGCAAGGTAAACAAAGAGATGAAATACAAATTTGTGATTACATCTCATTTTAATTTGATTACGTAGTGCAATGTCTGTTCTAGATCATATAATGTACTCAGCAATTCTACAATGTCTGATGCAAATAGGACAGATGAGCTAATAGGTCTTTTCCAGTTCTAATTTCTAATGTTATTCATAGCAAGTAGGATTTAGCTTTTCTTTTTGTTTTGATCCCTATTTTCCTAATTTAAATTGATCTTGGCTGAGATTTGCATTATGCTACACCCAATAACTTGCAGGAAGTAGTCTGTATGTTAATGTTTAAAATCTGCAAACTGAAGGCTGGGAAGGATTTCTAAGCCAAGTGTAATAAAGTGATAATAAGCTAACAGTCAAATGAAATGACAACCAGCTTTTGACTGCATTTCAATCAAGCTGTATTGCAATATAAAATGGGTTTGGTTATTTAAATATTGTTCTCGAAAAATACAAAGAAGTTCATGGTGGGAAGATGAGTGCATGTTCTTACCTTTTAACAATGATCAGGGTCATATGGCTAATTAAAATATCTTGGTTTAGGTGGGGTAGAAGTCCTGCTGTTAGACCATCTGCATCTGCAGTCTGTTCCATCACTACCCCTTCCACAAATTGCATGCTCCTAATAGGTATTGCAGTGCCAATGACAATTACCTAATTATTATATGCAGTGTTGTTGTAGCCATATCACTCCCAAGATAATAGAGAGACAAGGTGGATGAGGTAATATCTTTTATTGGGCCAACTTCTGTTGGTGAGAGAGGCGAGCTCTAGCAAAGTTATGAATTTAAGCTTCCAGGCTCATCTTTTGAAAGTGTTGTGCAGGTTTCCTTTGAGGATGAGGACTGATAGGTCAGATAAACAGCAATCATTCTGTAACTTTACTAGATACTAAAAATCATGATCTTAATAAAGACACTGGATATATGGCTTATTAGAACAATCTGCCACCCACTAACCCCCGTTTTTGTCCTATCACTTCACCTTGAATGGTCTCTTAGGCCTTGTCTACACTACGAGAGTAGTTCGATTTTACTTAAATCGAATTTTTGGAATCGATATTGCAAAGTCGAACGTGTGTGTCCACACTAAGGACAGTAATTCGACTTTGTGAGTCCACACTAACGGGGAAAGCGTCGACATTGGAAGTGGTGCACTGTGGTCAGCTATCCCACAGTTCCCGGAGTCCCCGCTGCCCATTGGAATTCTGGGTGGAGCCGCAAATGCCTTCTGGGTAAAAAAAATGTGTCCAGGGTGCTTTTGGGTAACTGTCGTCATCCGTCCATCACTCCCACCCTCCCTCCCTGAAAGCGCCGGCGGGAAATCAGTTCGTGCACTTTTCTAGTCAGTGACAGCGCGGACGCCACAGCACTGCGAGCATGGAGCCTGCTGCAACCATCACTGCAGTTGTGGCCGCTCTCAACGCCTCGCAACTTATCATACACCTTTCCCTGAGGCAGATGCAGAAAAGTCAGGCGAGGAGGCTACGTCAACGCGGTGATGTCCTGAAGTCTGAGAGTAGCACAGACCTCTCAGAAAGCAGGGGACCCAGCGCCGAGAACATCACGGTGGCAATGGGTCATGTTGATGCCGTGGAAAGGAGATTCTGGGCACGGGAAACAAGCACTGAGTGGTGGGACCGCATAGTGCTGCAGGTCTGGGATGAATCCCAGTGGCTGCGAAACTTTCGCATGCGGAAGGGAACTTTCCTGGAACTTTGTGAGTTGCTGTCCCCTGCCCTGAAGCGCAATGACACCCGGATGCGAGCAGCCCTGACTGTCCAGAAGCGAGTGGCCATAGCCCTGTGGAAGCTTGCAACGCCAGACAGCTACCGGTCAGTCGCGAACCAGTTTGGGGTGGGCAAATCTACCGTGGGGGTTGTTGTGATGCAAGTAGCCAAGGCAATCGTTGATGTACTGCTGCCAAAGGTAGTGACCCTGGGAAACGTGGAGGCGATCATAGATGGCTTCGCAGCGATGGGATTCCCAAACTGCGGTGGGGCCATAGATGGAACTCACATCCCTATCCTGGCACCGGAACACCAGGCCAGCCAGTACATTAACAGAAAGGGCTACTTTTCCATGGTGCTGCAAGCACTGGTGGACCACAGGGGACGTTTTACCAACATCTACGTGGGATGGCCGGGCAAGGTTCATGACGCTCGTGTTTTCAGGAACTCTGGTCTGTTTAGACGGCTGCAGCAAGGTATTTACTTCCCGGACCACAAAATAACTCTTGGGGATGTGGAGATGCCTATAGTCATCCTCGGGGACCCAGCCTACCCGCTAATGCCCTGGCTCATGAAGCCCTATACTGGCGCCCTGGACACTGAAAAAGAACTCTTCAACTACCGGCTGAGCAAGTGCAGAATGGTGGTGGAGTGTGCTTTTGGACGTCTCAAGGGGAGATGGAGAAGCTTACTGACTCGCTGTGATCTCAGCGAAACCAATATCCCCATTGTTATTGCAGCTTGCTGTGTGCTCCACAATCTCTGTGAGAGCAAGGGGGAGACCTTTATGGCGGGGTGGGAGGTTGAGGAAAATAGCCTAGCTGCTGATTACTCACAGCCAGACAGCCGGGCGATTAGAAGAGACCAGCGGGAAGCGCTGTGCATCCGGAAGGCTTTGAAAGCAAAGTTCCTGAGTGAGCAGGGTAACCTGTGACTTTAAAGTTTGTGTATTGAGAAGCTAAACCTGCCCCCGTTTCTTTACCCAGTTAATGTTGACTATCCTATCCAGTTACATACCCCCTTCACCCCACTTCCAACACACGTTTCAAAATAAAAATAGTTCTACTTTGTTAAAGCACACCGTTTTCTTTAATACTGTATTCGCGGGAATTTTTTAAAACTGGGACGCAGACTGTGGTGCGGAGCGGGTGTACTGTAGTGGCGCGAATGCAGCTTCTAAACTCAAGGATTGACAGGCTCCGCTGCGGTGGGATGGTTGTTTCAACGGAGCCTGTCACCCCTCCTGATAGGGACTGTGTGTATGGGGGGGTCTATGTGACTTTGTGGCAGGGGGAGGACGGTTACAGATCCCCTGCTGTGTGGCTCTGTGATCCTGCCTAAGGACCGCCGCTTAAGATCTGTAACTGCCCTCCCCTGCCACAAAGTCACAGAGCAACCCACCCCCCACCACATAACATGAAAACAACCTCCCAGACTAACCAGGGTAACTAGTCACTGCATCACTGCACTATGTATGTGCCCTGCTGCTGTGCCTGCCCCCGACTATATACCCTGCCAAAGGTGACTGTCCTGTCGAATTACCAACCCCCTATCCCCCCCTCCTCCAAAAGAACATGATGGAAACAGTAGTTAACAGAAACGTATTTTTTATTATCAACCAAACATGGAACTGGGAAAGTGAAACTTGGACGGGGGCTTGTGTCAGGCGGGAAGGAAAGAACTTGTCAAATTTTGGGGAATGAGAGCCTTCTGCTGCTCGAGCTCTCTGCAGGGGTGGAGTGAGAGTTAGCAGGGACTCTGCCGCCTCTCCTTCTGTGCACTTTGGGTGAGGGGAGTATGGGACTTGGTGGCGGGGGAGGGCGGTTAGAGATGGACTGCAGCGGGGCTCTGTCCTCCTGCCTCCGTTCCTGCAGAACATCCACAAGGCGCCGGAGCGTGTCCGTTTGCTCCCTCATTAGTCCAAGCAGGGTTTGAGTCGCCTGCTGGTCTTCCTGACGCCACCTCTCCTCCCGATCCATGTTGGCTTGGTGCATTCGGGTCAAGTTCTCCCGCCACTGGGTCTGCTGTGCTGCCTGGGCTCTGGAGCAGGCTATAAGCTCCGAGAACATGTCCTCCCGTGTCCTCTTCTTCTTATGCCTAATCCGCGCTAGCCTCTGGGAGTGTGATGACAGGCTAGGTTGTGAGACAGTCGCAGATGGGGATGTGGGAATGGGAAAAAGGGAGTGAATTCCTCAGAAAGATAAATGTAGTTGTGAACAAAGAACATAGTCTTTCTCTGTGAACAAGACCATGCACAGCACCTATCACATGCGCACTCAGCACAAGGTCGAATTCTCGGCCTTCGCATTCAGTGCCTGGGGTCTTCTACAGCACATTTGAGAAGCCTCTCAGGAGAACGGAATTTCTGTTGCAGGCAGACATGGTAAGCCGTAGACTTGTGGCAGCTTAAAACTTTAATATTAGCAATGGCCTCATTTCACATTGAAATCAATGTTGGTCCCTGCTGCCAGCAATTCGGCAAGCAGGAAGTCTGCTCCTGTCCCACACCCTCGCGGCTGTCCCCGGGAACGATCCCTTTCGGCTGCCCCTCTCCCGCCTCCACCGCGTGGCTGCAAACCAGCGGTTACAGTTCTGTAAAGGAACGGCAAAGCAGTCCCAACACTAACATTCCCCTACCTCATTCAAAGCAGGTCATCATGAGCGACATCACCCTCATGAGGATCTCTGACAGCGAGAAAGAGCGAATGCTCCGGGAAAGCCTGCAAAGACCAGGGCCGTATGCCGCCATGCTGTGCAGAGCAATGATTCCAGAGTACTTGCTTGTCTCGTGGCGTGGCAACGTGTCCTACTACGGAGGACCCAATAAGGCCGCTCTCCCAAGAACCTAATGCAGCGGATTTCCAATTACCTCCAGGAGAGCTTCCTCGAGATGTCACAGGAGGATTTCTGCTCCATCCCCGGACATATAGACCGCATTTTACTGTAGCTGCTGTAGCAGTGACTAACCAGTAGAGCGGCTTGGGCAGGACAATCATGCAAAACCGGACATTGCTAGATTTTTTTTCAATAGTTGCACTGCCCATGACTGAACCGTTAAGCTAATCAAACTAATCATGAGAAACCCATTTTTTAAATTGTTAATATTCCTGTTCTGTTACAAATAAATGTTTAGATTTTTACAACACTTACTGGCTGATCCTTCCCCAGATTCTGTGTCCGGGGTAACGGCTGGGGAGGGTTGGTAGGGGATCTCTGTAAGGGTGATGAAGAGATCCTGGCTGTCGGGGAAATCAGCGTTGTGAGCGCTGTCGACTGCCTCGTCCTCCTCATCTCCTTCCTCATCTTCCCCGTCCGCTAACATGTCCGAGGATCCAGCCGTGGACACTATCCCATCCTCAGAGTCCACGGTCACTGGTGGGGTAGTGGTGGCGGCCGCACCGAGGATGGAATGCAGTGCCTCGTAGAAACGGGATGTCTGGGGATGGGATCCGGAGCGTCCGTTTGCCTCTTTGGTCTTCTGGTAGCCTTGTCTCAGCTCCTTGATTTTCACGCGGCACTGCGTTACATCCCGGCTGTATCCTCTCTCTGCCATGTCTTTAGAGATCTTCTCGTAGATCTTTGCATTCCGTCTTTTGGATCGCAGCTCGGAAAGCACGGACTCATCGCCCCACACAGCGATGAGATCTAAGACTTCCCGATCAGTCCATGCTGGGGCCCTCTTTCTATTCTGAGATTGCACGGCCATCACTGCTGGAGAGCTCTGCATCGTTGCCAGTGCTGCTGAGCTCGCCACGATGTCCAGACAGGAAATGAGATTCAAACTGGCCAGACAGGAAAAGGAATTCAAATTCAAATTTTCCCAGGGCTTTTCCTGTGTGGCAGTTCAGAGCATCCGAGCTCGTACTGCTGTCCAGAGCGTCAACAGAGTGGTGCACTGTGGGATAGCTCCCGGAGCTATTAGCGTCGATTTCCATCCACACCTAGCCTAATTCGACATGGCCATGTCGAATTTAGCGCTACTCCCCTCGTCGGGGAGGAGTACAGAAGTCGAATTAAAGAGACCTCTATGTCGAACTAAATACCTTCGCGGTGTGGACGGGTGCAGGGTTAATTCGATGTAACGGCGCTAACTTCGACATAAACGCCTAGTGTAGACCAGGCCTTAGAATATGTGCTAACTACTTACCAGTTTGATCTCGTATTTAGCAGTGACACTCTTAGTATTTTTAACAGATCTGAAGAAGAGCTCTGTATAGCTTGAAAGCTTGTCTCTTTCACCAACAGAAGTTGCTCCAATAAAAGATATTACTTCACCCACCTTGTCTCTCGCATTATCTAACTAGATATTAGAATGTTAACAATCTTACAATCCATGCTAATTATTTTACCATTTGATAGAATATTTCCCAATACATGTTGGGATCCTGGAGGGTCTAATTATGTCAGGAGGAACAATTCTGTCCACAGTTAAAGGCCTTAGCTAGCTCTGATTGGAAGAGCTCCAATTGTTTTTTACTAAAATAGCAAATCAGCACATGATAAGGTTTTCCATGAGAACAATTTGCACCGTTTACAAATTTGCCTGCTATGGTTAAACATAAAGGCAACTCAAAACATGAAGTGGGAGGGATGGTCCATATTGAGGCTATAGATTTCTTTTCTGATCATAATGACAAGTTGTCCTTTGATTAAGGTTGTGACACACCCTCAAATATAAGCACTCAGAAGGGAGAAGGAAAAACATATTAATACATCAACAATTGTGCTGCCGTATCTCCAAACTTGCCTCAAGAAATGAATGATCAAATTTCTCTAGTCGTTCTAGAAAAGAGTAAGGAAAAAATGACATGACATAGAAATCTGACTGAATGATGGACTTTCAACTGGTTATGCTTTGACAATAACCATTTGAAAGCTGATCCTATGGGTGATGGGGATATGACTGATTTAATGTCTTCAACTTTAAAACTGCAGGTGCATCATTTCCTAATGCTCAGCACCTGTGGAGGTGACTGGTATATTTATAGTTTACATGATGTTCACTAGTAGCTGTCAGTGGTCTGGATTTTCAAAGGATCTGAAACTTGGGAACATTCTAATGTGCCTAGAAATCTTGGCACTTAAAAGAAAATTGTTTAAATTGCAAGAACAATACCCCTAGAAAGATGCACAGGGGATGTCTGGATGTTTACTCTAAAAATCACCTTTTTCACTGTGTGCAGGTGAGCTTTTAAATGAAATGCCATCAAGGAATCTAACTGCTCTCAAGAAACCACATAAATTGCATAAGAAGTAAACATGGGGAAAGGGGGGATAAGAAAATTATACTGCATGATGGCTGAACTGTTTGAAATTCTTTCAAAACAATTTCTTTTCCTTCCCTCCTCTTATCATCACAAAGAAAAAAATCCTGTAAAGAATTCTAGCAGAAGTTATAAACATGAAATAATGCAATGTAGCCTGTGATGTTAAAAAGCCTGGAAGTGTCAGATGAAATGCAGCAACCAGAGATACTGTTTATATCTTTGTGCTAGAAAGTACTTGTGGTGAGAGTTGTGACGAGGACAATGATTTATATTTTATCATTTTGCTTTGCAGAGAATTCCAGATTTATGCTAAAGCAAATCAAATGTGGCAGATCCTCAGCTGGCCCTATATATTATAGACATACACATGCATATATACATATAAGTGCAGATAGAAATACTATATCATTATTGTAATGCAAAGTGATGTATGACTCATAACCATCTGCATCCAAATCAATATACTCAATCCAGTACAGACAAACATAAATTGCATAAAACAATGTATAACATGCAGAACCATAGATATGGTTTGTATGGAAGAAACTATACATGATCAAAATCTATAGTAAGTAAAAGATTTAGAAGTTGCAGGGTCAGCTATCATTACTGGAAAAATTGATCAGCCAGTAGCCAAATCATCCCTCTTTAAATCCTTCCACTCAAATCCCTTCTCAAGACCTGTTTCTGCTGTGATGCCTTTAAGAAAGCAGCCAATTAATGATGGCTAGGTTGAGGGACAGATGGGAATACCTGACTCTTGCTTTATCTGTAACAAAACACATACAAACATACATATAAACTTTGTACTTATTGGATTGTATCCATCTCTTCCTTTTTCCCTCCCTTCAGATTCCTCTTAAATTACTTGCCTTCTCAAACTGTAAGCTGTTTGGGGGTCAGGGATTCTTTCTATAAGTTTGCATAGCATCTAGCAAAAAAAGGCTGTGACCCTGACCAGAGCATCAAAGTGCTTTAGCAATATAAAGGCTAAAATAATAATAGCTTCTGGTGAATTCACTAGAAAACTATATTCACTGAGGAGTGCCGAGGTCTGAAGAACATGAGGAAATCTTTTTTTTTAGATATATTGTCTGTATATATTGTTTCCTGAATGGGTCTGGCTATCTTATCTCTATTTACTGTCTCCTGAGTGACTTGAATTTGAGGATTACATTTCTCCATGCAACTCCCATTGCAGTAATTAGAATTCTGCAGCTGTTTCATGCAATACACATTGAACTGCTTAGCTGTGAGTTTGGAGACAGTTTTAGTTCCAGCAGCATTGTAGCCAGAGAGATATATCCTTTGATGCTTGCAGAAGACAGCAGCAGAAACACATTGCATATTAGGATTGAATTATCTGGTTTACTGGCTACTATATCTTTAGAATGCAAAAACTAGCATTAATGAAATGTCAAGGTTGAGAATCAAGCCCTCAGAGGTAAGGAAACTCCAAAAGTTAAAACATCAGATCCTGGCCCCAGTGAAGTCAATGGCAAAACTCCCATTGACTTCAGTGGGGCCAGGATTTCACCCAAGTTTCCTCCCACTCTGTCAGCGTGGTTGTGGTCGGCATTCTAAATATTTTATGATGCACACGAATAGAAAACAATAATTTTTGGAAGATCACATTTAACCAAAAGAACAGAAACAGATAATTGACTAGATCATCAGGTGATGTAAGCCAGTATAGTTCTCAATGAAGCTACACTGATATATATCAGATGAGGACCTGGCCCAACTCATGCAAAATGGCCAAGTGGCCAAACTGATGATATACAAGGAGCCTTAATTTTTAAGGAAATTATAATTAGAAGGTCTTATTTTCTATGTGGGTACTTATAGTTAAATATCTAAATCCTCATTTAAGTATTTTTATATCTGTTTTAGGCACCTAAGTAATGTTTTAAAAACTGAAACAGCATTCAGCTGCCTAAATGTACATTTAAACACCTAACAAAAGGCAAATATTTGAAAATTTGCCCGATTATTATTAAATGTTAAATACTGAAGTGGTCCTGTGTGCCAATCAAGACGACAATCCCTGCCTGGAGTAGTTCAAGATATAGTTTTATTATTTATACTTTTTTATTTTCAAGGAGAAGGGGAAGTGAGAGGAAATGTTCAACTCATCTGAAATAAAACTCACCTGTTACCTTTATTGGGTAACAGCAATCCAACAGGAATCTATCACAGATAATACAATGTTACCATATATATATTTGGGATAGGGTTTTCAAAAGTGTTCAGTGTCAACCTAATTCTCCTTTTACTGGAGTCGGTAATAAAACTCCCCTTGACTTTAATGGAAGCAGAGTTAGGTCCATCCTGAGAATTCGTGAAAATCCACCTTTAAGTTAAAAGGCAATTCCACGCTTATGTTGACTCAGTCACAACATTCATTGTTCTCACTAGATTCATTAGAAGAGTATGCAAGTCTGTTAATAAATAACTCATCCATATAGGATTAATATACCTCAGCTTGACTTTAAACTTGCATCTATATATGCCCCTGGCCTCAAAAATTACAATTGATGATGAGGATCTATGAGTGAGTGCTATCTCCTTTTAGTGTCTAATGCTGATTATCAAACTTTATTTGAGCAACTTATTAATTGTTTATTTATTATTATTATTATTGTGGTAGCATCCAGAGGCCCTAGTTAAGACTGAAACCCCAATCTGCTAGGTACATGGGTCTTGCCCCCAAACAGCTTACAATATATGTTGAATAAAATATCGGAGAGAAAGAATGGTCTTGGGGGTTAAGACACTGAATTATAACTCAGGAGAGCTAGGTTCAATTCACATCTCTGCTACAGACTGCTTGTGTGACCACAGGCAAGTTATTTAATCTGTTTGGAACTCAATTCCTCTCCTCTAAAAACATAAAATAAAATAAAGAAACTACTTCCTTTCTAAAAAAAGAACAGGAGTACTTGTGGCACCTTAGAGACTAACAAATTTATTAGAGCATAAACTTTTGTGGACTACAGCCCACTTCTTCGGATGCATACTTCCTTTCTATCACCCTTTGTCTGTCCTGTCTACTTAGACTGTAAGATCTTCGGGGCAGAGGCTGTTCTTTTGCTATATGTTTATAAAACACCTACCATAATGAGGCCATGATTTTGGTTGGGGGTGTGTACTATTTTAATATAAATAGTAATAAGTATATGACAAGAGACACAGGTGGATACAACAGGTGGTTTATGAGGAACTGGGGAAACTTTTGGGAAAGGAGGAGCCTATACAAGAACAATGGGTTCCATCTGAACCAAAAGAGAACCAGATTGCTGGCATGTAAAATTAAAAAGGTCATAGAGGAGTTTTTAAACTAATGACTGGAGCAAAGCCAACAGGTGCAGAGGAGCACATAATTCAGACAGACACATGCCTTAGGGGAGGTTTTGTTAAGGGGAAAGTCTATATCCTAATTAAGGAGGAGAGGATGGAAGTTGATAAAGTATGGGTAGGAACTGAAGAGAAACACTAAAATGTAAAAGAGTCCCATTCAATTGCCTCATATGAAGCCAGACACCTAAATATTGACAAATTTTATAAGTGCTTGTATACAAATGGAAGAACCCTACATACTAAGATGGGTGAACTTGAGTTGGTATTAAATGGGGATATTGATATAATAGGCATCCCAGAAACTTGGTGGAACAATGATAATCAATGGGACGCTGTCATTACTATATATTTTGTATCCTGGTATAACGAACTAGGTGATGCTGGTGGGGGAGTGGCATTGTGTGTGAAAAAAAGCAGAATCAAATATAACAAACATCTTAAATGAATCAAATTGCACCATAAAATCTCTATGGATAGAAACTCCATGCTTGCATAATAAGAGTACAGCAGTAGGAATATACAACCAACCACCTGATCAGGATGGTGACAGTGATTATGAAATGTTCATGGAAATTAGAAAGGCTACAAAAACAGAAAACTCAGTAATAATGGGGGATTTTAACTATCCCCACATTGACTGGAAATATGTCACCTCAGAATGGGATGCAGAGCTAAATTTTTTAGATACCATTAATGACTGCTTCTTGGAGCAGCTGCTCCTGGAACCCAAAATGGGAGAGGCAATTCTTGAGTTAGCCCTAAGTGGTGCACAGGATTTGGTCCAAGAGGTGAGTATAGATGAACTGATCAGCAATAGCAACCATTATGTAATTAAATTGAACATCCTTGTAGGGGGGAAAAATACCAAAGAAACCCACCACAGCAGCATTTAACTTCAAAAAGGGGAACTACACAAAAATGAGGAGGCTAGTTAAATAGAAATTAAAAGGAACAGTCACAAGAGTGAAATGCCTGAAAGCTATTTGGAAACTTTTCAAAAACACTATAATAGAGGTCAAACTATATGTATACCACAAATAAAGAAAACAGTAAGAGGATCAAAAAATGCCACCATGGCTAAACAAGAGAGTAAAAGAGGTGATTAGAGATTAAAAGGCATCCTTTAAAAATTGGAAGTCAAATCTTACTGAGGAAAACAGAAAGGAGCATAAACTCTGGTAAGTCAAGTGTAAAAGTAAAATTAGGCAGACCAAAAAAAGAATTTGAAGAGCAACTAGTGAAAGATACAGAAACTAACAGCACAAAGTACATCAGAAGTAGGAAGCCTGCCAAATAATCAATGGAGCCACTGGACGATCGAGATGCTAAGGAAGACAAGATCATTGCAGAGGAGCTAAATGTATTCTTTGCCTCAGTGTTCACTGCAGCGGATGAGAGGCAGATTCCCACACCTGAGCCATTCTTTTTCAGTGTCAAATCTACGGAACTGTCCCCTACTGAGGTGTCACTAGAAGAGGTTTTGGAACAAATTGATAACTTAAATAGTATTACATCACCGGGACCAGATGGTATTCACCCAAGGGTTCTGAGGGAATTCAAATATGAAATTGCAGAACTACTAACTCTGGTATGTAATCTAATGCTTAAATCAGCCTCTGTATCAGATGACTGTCAGATAGCTAATATAACACTGATTTTTTTTTAAAGGTTCTAGAAGGTATCCTGACAATTACAGACCGGTAAGCCTAACTTTAGTACCAGGCAAAGTGGTTAAAACTATAGTAAAGAACAGAATTATCAGATATGTATGGGAAGAATCGACATGGCTTTTGTAAAGGGAAATCATGCCTCATAAATCTACTAAATTCTTCGAGGGTGTCAACAAACAGGTATACTTGGGCTTTTAGAAAGCCTTTGACAACGTCCCTCACCAAAAGGCTTTTAACCAAAGTAAGGAGTCATGGGATAAGAGGGAAGGTCCTCTCATGGATGAGTAACTGACTGAAAGGAAACAAAAGATAGGAATAAATGGTCAGTTTTCAGAATGGAGAGAGATAAATAGTGGGGTCTCCGACAGATCTGTACTGAGACAAGTGCTATTCAACGTATTCATAAATGATCTGGAAAAAGGAGTAAACAGTGAGTGGCAAAGTTTGCAGACGATACTAAATTACTTAATCTATTTAAGTCCAAAGTAGACTGTGAAGAGTTACAAAGGGATCTCACAAAAGTGGGGGACTGGGTAAGGAAATGGCAGATGAAAGTCAATGTTGATAAATGCAAAGTAATGCACATTGAAAACATAATCCCAATTACACATACAAAATGACTGGGTCTAAGTTAGCTGTTGCCATTCAAGAAAAAGATAGTTCTCTGAAAAAAATCTGTTCAATGTGCAGCGGCAGTCAAAAAAATTAACAGAATGTTAGGAACCATTAGGACATGGATAGATAAAAAGACAGAAAACGTCATACCACCACTATAATAAATCCATGATATGCCCACAGTTTGAATACCGTGTGTAGTTCTGGTCTCCCCATCTCAATAAAAGATATATTAGAATCAGAAAAAGTACAGAAAAGCAACAAAAATTATTAGGGGTATGGAACAGCTTCCATCTGAGCAGAGATTAAAAAGACTAAGACTGTTCAGCTTGGAAAAGAGACAACTAAAGGGGATTATGATAGAGATTTATAAAATCATGAATGGGGTGGAGAAAGTGAATAAGGAAATATTATTTACCCCTAACACAAGAACCAGGGGTGACCCAATGCAATTAATAGGCAACAGGTTTAAAACAAACATAAGGATGTACTTCTTCATACAATGCCAAATCAATCTGTGGAACTCATTGCTAGGGGATGTTGTGAAGGCCAAAAATATAACTGGGTTCAAAAAAGAACTAGATATTTTCATGGAGGATAATTAATGGAAGTCCATTAATGGCTATTAGCCAAGATGGTCAGGGACACCCCCCATGCTCTGGGTTTCCTCAACCTCTGAATGCTAGAAGCTGGAACTGGACAACAAGAGATGATTCACTTGATAAATTGCCCTGTTCTGTTCATTCCCTCTGAAGCATCTGGCACTGGCCATTGTCAGAAGGATTCTGGGCTAGATGGACCACTGTTCTGCCCTAGTATGGTCAGTCTTATGTTATTAAATGGATGAGGGAAGCACAAGGTAATTGTGAGAATATTATGGTCAGGAAAATTACCAGTGATCACAGCAGACAGGCTACCTACCTGTTCTCAAGCATTTGGTAGGCATCTCCACAGAAATGAATAATCAACTTTAGGACAGTCACTGAGGCAAAAGCAGTGATATTTTTCTGTGCTTTGGGTTGTTTTTTGTTTTGTTTTGGGTTCTGTGTAAAGCTGAACCAGATCTGAACCTTCCTCAAGGTTCAAGGATGTTTGAATTAAGGATTTTTGTTCAGGTTCATCTGTATTTCTGTGCCAGGCCTCATTTAATAATAGACTGTTTAGAAGCCTTAGACCAAAAGGAAAGACAAACAGTAAGAGCCTGTGTTTGTTTTGTTTACCCTTTTTCTTTTGGTAGGAATTCTGTACATGCGTGCACGTGATGTGGGTGTGTATGCGTGTGTGTACCCGCATGCGTGGGGGCATGTGAGTTGATGTACAAATGTGAGCTCAAGCAGACAGTGAGTGGACTACAGAAGCAGCATACAGTGGAAAGAGCACTGGATTGAGTCTCAGGAGTCCTGGATTCTATTCTTGGTTCTGTCACTAACCAACTGTGTGAACTTGGGCAAATCATTTCCCTTCCCACCTTTTGCCTGTCTTGTCTATTTAGAATATAAATAGGGCTGTCGATTAATCACAGTTAACTCACACGATTAACTCAAAAAAATTAATCACGATTTAAAAAATTAATCGCAGTTTTAATCGCACTGTTAAACAATAGAATACCAATTGAAATGTAGTAAATATTTTGGATGGTTTTCTACATTTTCATATATATTGTATTCTGTGTTGTAACTGAAATCAATGTGTATATTATTTTTATTACAAATATCTGCACTGTAAAAATTATAAACAAAAGAAATAGTATTTTCAGTTCACCTCATACAAGTACTGTAGGGCAAAAGTGCAACTTGCAAATGTAGATTTTTTTTGTTACATAACTGCACTCAAAAACAAAACAATGTAAAACTTAGAGCCTAGAAGTCTACTCAGCCCTACTTCTTGTTCAGCCAATCACTAGGACAAACAAGTTTGTTTACATTTACAGGAGATAATGCTGCCCTCGTCTTATTTACAATGTCACCAGAAAGTGAGAACAGGCATTTGCATGGCACTTTTGTACCTGGCATTGCAATATATTTGCATGCCAGATATGCTAAACATTCGTATGCCCCTTCATGCTTCGGCCACCATTCCAGAAGACATGCTTCCATGCTAATGATGCTGGTTAAAAAAATAATGCATTAATTAAATTTGTGACTGAACTCCTGGGGGAGAATTGTGTGTCCCCTGCTGCGTTTTACCTGCATTCTGCCATACATTTCATGTTATTGCAGTCTCGGATGATGACCCTCTTACCTCTTGTTCATTTTAAGAACACTTTCACTTCAGATTTCACAAAATGCAAAGAAGGTACCAATGTGAGATTTCTAATGATAGCTACAGCACTCAACCCAAGGTTTAAGAATCTGAAGTGCCTTCCAAAATCTGAGAGGGACAAGATGTGGAGCATGCTTTCAGAAGTCTTAAAAGAGCAAAACTCCGATGCGGAAACTACAGAACCCGAATCACCAAAAAGAAAATCAGCCTTCTGCTGGTGACATCTGACTCAGATAATGAAAATGAACATGCGTCAGTCCGCACTGCTTTGGATTGTTATTGAGTAGAACCCATCATCAGCATGGATGCATGTCCCCATGGACTGGTGGTTGAAGTATGAAGAGACATATGAATCTTTAGTGCATCTGGAACGTAAATATCTTGCGATGCCAGCTACAACAGTGCCATGAGACTGCTTGTTCTCACTTTCAAGTGACATTATAAACAAGAAGCAGGCAGCATTATCTCCTGCAAATGTAAACAAACTTGTTTTTCTGAGCGATTGGCTGAACAAGAAGTAGGACTGAGTGGACTTGCAGGCTCTAAAATTTTACATTGTTTTATTTTTGAAGGCAGTTTTTTTTGTACATAATTCTATATTTGTAAGTTCAACTTTCATGATAAAAAGATTGCACTACAGTAGTTGTATTAGGTGAATTGAAAAATACTATTTCTTTTGGTTTTTACAGTGCAAACACTTGTAATCAAAAATAAATATAAAGTGAGCAATATATACTTTGTATTCTGTGTTGTAATTGAAATCAATATATTTGAAAATGTAGAAAATATCCAAAAATATTAAAATGAATGGCATTCTATTATTATTTAACAGTGCGATTAGTTGCACGATTAGTCACGATTTTTTAATCACGCAATTGTGATTAATTTTTTTAATGACTTGACAGCCCTAATTATAAATTCTTGTCTCTCACTGTGTTTGTACAGGGCCTAGCACAATAGGGCCCTAATCTCAGCTGGGGCCTCTAGTCATTACTGTAATACAAATAATTCTCATTGTGATACCTAGATTTGCTTAACAGTTTCCCTTGTAAAACATTTCTTGGGGCCTTTTCTTTGAGAAGCTGTAACTCCACCATTGGTTGTAGCAGGCCCCAAACCCTGCAGTTATATGTTTGTCTTTTGCTTCTTCCGTGAAATTCCATTTAGATTTGGATGAGATATTTACATTAAAAAAATCACCATTTTCCTTCCCTGGCTTACATTTCTCAGGAAAATTATGACAGCAAAATAACATGTCAAACTAATAACTAAACATGAACATTCTAAGGCAGGACCTGTGCTGCTGCCAAAGCATCAACAGCAGACAGTGTACTGGAAACATATCTGGACAGACTCCCCTGTCCCCACTGACCATACCACTTCCTAGATCCAGCACAGCACCAGATAAGACAGGAGCCCCCCATCTCCTAGGTGAGGAATAGAGTGTGCTTAGCCAAGCTCCCCCCACAAACACTCTCTTAAAAAAGCATATGGGACATTTTGCCAATGGATTTCACAGAAACGTACTGACAGCAGAAGAACGGTGAGTCTCAGAAGTCATTGTTCCACTGCAGGCTCTGGAGAGGAATGTGCTGTAGTGGGCACCAACTTTTCTGCCCATTCCACTTCCAGGTCTGCCCCCACCCATCTCCTCTAATATGTCCACCCCACTGCCAGTGTCTTTGACCACCATTCCCACTTCACTACCTCCTGGCTCCTCATCCAATCTGTCTATCTCCCACTGCCCCACATTCCCCAGACCCACCAACTCCCAGTCCCTCACTAAGCTCATTTCCACATTCTCTGTGCTTAGCCAGTCTCATTTCTACTTCAATACCCTGGTTCCTCATCAGATGTGCCTCCACTCCACTTTACCACCATCCCCACTCCGCACTTGTTCCCAGTCCCAGTCTTCTTGCCCAGCTAGTGCCAGTCTCCTCTGCAATCAGACTAGATGATCTTATGTTCTCTTCTTGCCTTAAAAATCTATGAATCCTCTGCCCACCCATGACCCAGTCCCAGTCTGCCTGCAAAAGCAGTCCCAGCTGCTAACCTTGGCTCCCAGTCCCAGGCTCCAGGTCCAGCCAGTCCAAGCCAGCTACCAAACCCAGTTTCTCTCTCATCCTTTACCCTCTGCCAGCCTCCAGTCCCAGTCATGTCCCAATCTACTTCCCACATCCTTCCAAAAGTGGCTTTTGTCCCCGCCGCCTTTGAATGGGGAAGCTTCCTCCTCCAGGCTGCCTGGACCCAGCAGGAGGAATATTGCAAGTGCAAGAGAGACAGTCTCCCTGCTCTCAGTTCCACCGCCCAGCCATGGCCTACCAAATCCCACTCAACTCTGGACTGGAGAATGATCAGTGTGGACAGAAACTTTGGAGTTCTTAGCTGTTTGCACTGGGGCAACCAAAAGGTACATCCCTGACACAAAGCCACCCCCTGCCAAATTTCAGTCCCTGTTCCTAAGCATGGGGGCACTGGAGCTTCTCAACAAAAGGTCACCAGAGTTTTTTTTAACATGGACAAAACAATGTATTTTCCCCTAGCCTCAATTTCACAAATAGCCGAACCATTTTATCTGACAAATTCCAGAAAAAACACCCAACATGGAAAATTTCAGCCCAAATAGTTAAAGTTTGGTAAAGTTATAAGCAGCTGAAAGCAGAGTCTTATTATAGGATATGTTGGGCAACCTTAATAGAAAGCGGTGCTATCTTCCCCGCCTATAATCTAGGGGTGGACTAAGCAGTGAAGGTTTTTAGATTTGTTAGCTTTTGTTCTATTGGTTTCTGGTTTAATCCCAGGAGGGACAAAGACTGATAGATCCTGTAGGGAATGCTGTAACCCACGGAAAGAATTTTCATTTGGACTTTCTGTTTCCTCTCGGTTTTTGTTACACTAAAAGGGGAGGGATTTTTGTAGGTTTGGCGAGAGGGCTAAACTAAATTAACATACCAGCAAGAAGTGGCAAGTACAGTGGTTGCTCCTGTGAGTGAAGTAGTGAAATGTTGTCACATGACTAAAGAATTTTTAGCTTTGATAATTCACTGTTACTAGACGAAAGCTTTTTTGTTCTTGAAATATCTGCTCTGCAAAAATCGTTCATGTAAATATATTTGTCATGGACTTCCATAGCCTCTAATTATTAGCTAATTATTTTATGGGTGCTGGTTACATTTCTATAGATACATCTAATAGTTATTTGTAGTTCCAGAGTTATTTAATAGCAGGTTTATCCCTTGAAGCATGAGGGTTTATATCCCTTACAAATTTTTACTGCATCTAAATTAACTTGGATGTTCTCATTATTCATAGAAGTTTAATCCTTTGAGTCCTATTGAGCTTTCGGTCTCCAGTTGTACCGCAAAAATACATCACTCTGCTTCTCCATTCACTAAAATAGAGTCTCAGAGAATACTGTGTCAAATTCAAAATCTTGGTCCTAATTTTCAAGGCCCTTCACAGATTTGGCCCAAAATATCAAAGAGAATATTTCTTTTTCAATTAACCTGATCTCCCTCAGAAACCACATTCTTCAGGAACAATGAGGCATCCAATCTCAAGGGCGAAGCTTGTGAGAGCAGAAGATGGCCTTGTCGCAGAAGTTTTGGCTCTGTACCTAAAGCTTTATTACCATGGGAGATCAGAATGGCCATTAAACTTCCAACCTTCACAACAAAACATAAAGCTCAGTTCTGGAGCTTGGCTTTCTCACAGCAACAGTTGCATATAGCAAGGTGAGAAAGAGAGAAGGAGATAAGAGAGAGAAAACACTTAATCATGGGGAAGAAGGGAGGAAAATTAGGCCATTGAGTTACAAAGGGTAAGGCCAGAAGGGACCACCAGATCATCTAATCTGAAATCCTACATATCACAGGCAGTTAAACACTTCCAACCACCCTCCACACTAAACCCAACAACTGGAATGACATCCAAGGGTACGTCTACACTTACCGGAGGGTCTGGTGGCAGGCAATCGATGTTCTGGTATCGATTTATCACGTCTGGTTTAGATGCGATAAATTGATCCCGGAAGTGCTCGCCGTCGACGCCGGTACTCCAGCTCGGCGAGAGGAGTACGCAGCATCGACGGGGGAGCCTCCCTGCCGTGTCTGGACCCGCGGTAAGTTCGGACTAAGGTACTTCGAATTCAGCTACGTTATTAACATAGCTGAATTTGCGTACCTTAGTCCGAAGTGAGGGGTTAGTGGGGACCAGGCCCAAGTATTAGAACCCTCAGGAGACTAAACTACTGTGTGCCTCAGGCACAGAACAAGGAGAACTGAGGTGAGGCAATGCCTGAGGTCCCTGCAATGGCAAGGAATTGATGAAGTGAGATATACCCAAATGATCCTAGCAAGTGACCCATGCCCCACATTGCAGAAGAAGGCAAAAACCCCCACCAAGGTCCACTGCCAGTCTGACCTGGAGGAAAATTCCTTCCCAACCCCACTATACAAATGCCACTATAAAATATTGGCTAGAGATAAGTTGTGGCAATGAGTTCCACAGGTTAAATTTTAATGCAATGTGTAGAAAAATATTTTTGTATCCTTTTTAAATGTGTTGCCTTTCAGTTTCATTGAATGCCCCCTTGTTCTTGCATTATAAGAGAAAGTAAATAGGAGCACTCAGTCTGAGTACTCTGTACCATTTCTTAGCCATAGTTGCACCAGCAGCAATTCATGGAGAGAATGTAATTGTAGAAGCAGAATGCCTGCTTGTGTGCTAAGCAAGTTCATGCAGGGTCACCAACTGCTGCAGCCTGTAAAAAGGTTTAATGAGCAGCACTAGCCTTGGAGGGCTGACCAAAGTGGAAGTGGGTTATGTCTTGTGCTGTTGGTGGTGCAATGATACCCCACCCTTCTCACTCAGGGAATGCAGGGCACTGGCTGCCCTCTGCACATGAGAATAAGATGAGCAAAAATATCTCCCAAGACTTCTCCCTCATACTAGTACAAGAGAAGCCAGAATACAGTCTTCTGGGGGGGTTTGTTTTATACATAACAATCTAGTTACTGTGAACAGGGAGTATGATGATGCCAACATATTCTCATTGGCTTGGCTCTTCTTTAACTTGTCTTTATTCATGGACATGGAGCCAGGCCAGAGTCAGCCACTCAGCTCGAGCCAGGCTCAAGCCTCCTTTGGCTTGCCCACCTCTACTCTGGGAGCGAGGGTACAAGCTGTACAATACATCATCTGTTATGTAATTATAACAAGCTAGCAGTTCCGGTTTTCTTTTCAGTGACAGAAATATATTATCAGCTTTCCTTTCTGTCCCATCCCCCATCCCCATTCATTTGATCCAGTTGAGGTTTACTAAGGAAATACTGTTACTGTAAGTAGCTTTCCTACATTCAGCAAATTAGTTCTTTAAAGTATAGTACTTTTGTTTCCTTGTATACCAGAGACTTTGGGCCAGTTTTGGTCCTCGTGCTACTCTGCTGAAGATAATAGCATTGCACCTGCTTACATCAGGGTTGAATCTGGCCCTTAGTTTCTATATGTCACTCTTTTTTATTCCATCTAAATAAATGTCCAATAGTAAAAGAATAACTTACACATACAGCGAGCCTTTCATCCCAAAATGTTTTATAAAGTAAGTAATGGAGAAGGTCTTGATTAAAACAGCCAGGGACACTGGAAAAGTTTGGATCCGAACAATGCACCTGAGGCCCATTTGTCTTACCACTGAAATGCAGTCACCTCTGAGGGTTGAACATGGCTGCTTTATTAACAGAGCACAGCAAAACCAGGATATTATGACAGGAAGGGAATAATTCCCTGTCCGATTGAAGCAATGGGTAGAAATGCCCACAAATCCACACTGCAAGATTAGAGAGATTTCCATGCCTAGAAATTCTCAATGAAAACCTAATTAGTATACTAGCTGTCATTAAAGAGTAAATGAATGAGAGCAGTTGGAATGAATTCCTCTACTCTCAGTTCAGAAAGATTTTGACATTCATCATATGCAATTATCCGTAAATCCCAGAAGTACTAATCAGCAGATAATCTGTTCAGTGCAACTACATTGTCCCATCATATATAACGATTTAACAAGTGCAATGCCCCAGAGAGGTACCAATTACAAGATAATAACTTCCTCTTCCCTGAACCGTGGGGAAAACTTTAATGAAATGGCAGTCATATTTTTACTGAACCATACTTTACAGAGTGCTAAATCCAGATACGCATGACCTTTCCTTATTACTTGAACTAACTAAAGATATAAAGTAGGGCTGGCTGGAAAACAAAAATTCCATTTAGTGAAAAAAGTCAATATTTTGACATTTGCTTTTGGAACAAAAACTAGACTTTTTGACATTTTTCACAGAAGAGTAAGCACCTCAGCCCCCTGCAATAGCCAAATGGGTTAGGGCACTAACCTGTAAAGCAGGAGACCCAGGTTCAAATCCACACTCCGCCTGATTCAGAGCAAGGACTTGAACTGGTATCTTCTACTTCCCCAGTAAGTGCCTTAACCATCAGGCTATAAAATCAGTCTCTACAAAGTGAAACAGCTCCAACAGAAACACTGGGAGAGACTGACTCTATAGCCCACTGGTTAGGACACTCACCTGGCTCTGCCTGATTTAGAGCATGAAATGAAGCTGGGTCTCTCACAGCCCAGGTGAGCATCCTAATCACTGGGCTATCAACTATTCTGGGGAGGGCAAGCTGTCTCATTTTGACCAGAAATTCCATCCTGGGCCTGAGAAACCTTCCCAGTAAAAATATCACTGAAACAGATACATTTCCACAAACCGTTTCCATTTTGACAAATTGATTTTCCAACCAAAAAAACACTTCATTGAAAAATCCCTAATGAGCTCAAGTATGAAGCCCCATGGCAAGCGAATGTGTAGCTTGCAACTCTAGGATTGCAGCAAAATAGCAGCAGATGAACATCTTCAGCAAGGTATTTGCCAGGAAATGGGTTGCGCTGAAGATATCTAAAGACACTGGATCATCTAGAACAGCCTGCGCTCATCCCTTCACAGAGCTGTTTTGGTGCAGGGATTATAGACTCATAGACATTAAGGTCAGAAGGGACCATTATGATCATCTGGTCTGACCCCCTGCATGCTGCAGGCCGCAAGACCCTTCCCTGGACTCTACCGTTGAAGTCCCCAATCCTGTGTTTTAGTGACTTCAATCGGCTGGGACCCTCCTGCTAGTGATCCCTGCCCCATGCTGCGGAGGAAGGCGAAAAACCTCCAGAGGCTCAGCCAATCTACCCTGGAGGAAAATTCCTTCCCGACCCCAAATATGGCGATCAGTAATACCCCGAGCATATAGGCAAGAGTCTCTAGCCTGACCCTTGTTGGCCATTATGCTGTTCATGTACCATTGCTTGGTTTTCCTTGGCTACTATGTTTTATCATTAAACCATTCCCTCCATAAACTTATCCAACTTAATCTTAAAACCAGACAGGTCTGTCGCCCCCACCGTTTCCCTCGGAAGGCCGTTCCAATATTTCACCCCTCTGATGGTCAGAAACCTTCGTCTAATTTCAAGCCTAAACTTCCCCCCGGCCAGTTTGTATCCATTCGTTCTCGTGTCCACATTAGTACTAAACTGTAATAATTCCTCTCCCTCCCTTGTATTAACCCCTCTGATATATTTAAAGATAGCAATCATATCCCCCCTCAGCCTTCGCTTTGTCAGACTAAACAACCCAAGCTCCTCTAATCTCTTTTCATACGACAGGTTTTCCATTCCTCTGATCATCTTAGTCGCCCTTCTCTGCACCCGTTCCAGTTTGAGTTCATCTTTTTTAAACATTGGAGACCAGAACTGCACACAGTACTCCAAATGAGAAATGCACTGATTAGTAGAAATGGTTCTGGCCTATGCTTTCCCCCAGCCAGAATGTTTCCTTTTCTGGGCCTTAGTGGCCTCAGACAATAGGATGTTCAGCAGCAGTTAAAAAAGCAAACAAAACATTAGCATGAATAAAGAATGGGATAGAACAACACTGAACGTATTACAGTGGCATCTTTAGTACACCCTCCCCTGGAATACTGCATCCAGTGATGGTGACGGAGCTCAGCTTTGGCATGTCTTCATCCCCTTCCTCCTCAGACATCCCCCCTCTCTAAGCTGCCCTCCTGTCACAGAAACTCCGGGGCCCTACGTTCCAGCCAACAGCTCCCTTAATGCTCCCAACTGCCATAGAACCTCCAGGGCCCAGCGTTCCAGCCAATGGCTCCCTTAAATCTCCCAACTGCCATAGAACCTCCAGGGCCCAACGTTCCAGCCAATGGCTCCCTTAATGCTCCCAATTGCCATAGAACCTCCAGGGCCCAGCGTTCCAGCCAACGGCTCCCTTAAATCTCCCAACTGCCATAGAACCTCCAGGGCCCAGCGTTCCAGCCAACAGCTCCCTTAAATCTCCCAACTGCCATAGAACCTCCAGGGCCCAGCGTTCCAGCCGACAGCTCTCCTAGCATCTGCAATTGTCATGGCAACTGCAGGCCTCAGCATCCAACTGCCAGCTCTCCCAACACTGGCAACTGTCCTAGCAACTTCTGGGCTGTGCATTTCAGCCAACAGCACTCCTAATAGTGCAGCAGTTATGAAACCTTCGGGCCCCAGCATTCCAGTTCACAGCCTACTAAACATTAGGCTTCCTTAGGTGCTGTGTAACCAGCAGGAGAGAGGGAAAAGAACTACCCACCCTTTCAATTCTCTCCTTTACTACTTCTTTCACCATGAGAGTAGAGGAAGAGGATGAGGCTAGTTCTGCAAATATTTCTTCATTTTCAGATGGTAGATTATGCAGGCACATTCCTACTATAGAGAAGGGGGTAACTACATAATCCATAGACACTCCTTGCAGCCTCTGGCTCTGCCTTCAGTTCCTCCTACAGTCCTCTCTACTTATTGTTCTCTTTATTGCATCCATTTCTTGGCTTCATACCTGTGGCGCTTCCCATGGGTTCCCAGGCTGTGAGACACCTTGCTACCATCTGCCCTTAGTATGAGGAAACCTTGTTTGTGCCTGCCAGGGGTCAGCTCTCCAGTTCCACCGGCCACAAGCAACATAAGCCCTCCCTTCTAGGCCTCACTTTCTCTCTGCAGGTCAGTATCTAGCCCCTGTTCCACTGGATACTCCCAGTTTTCAAAAATTCACTGCCTCTAAAGAAGCAGTAAACCCCTGCTTATCAGTTCACCACTGCACTTAACACACAGCAATTAGATAGGATTATAGTGAAATCAAGTATAAATTTATTTAACAAAGCATAGATATTCAAGTAATAGCAATAGAAGTATTGGAAACAAATGGATACTTACAAAATAAAATCATTGCACACATTCTAAAGCCTAGACTTACTTATCAAGACACTCATATCTTGTAGAATATTGCTCACCCAATATCCTTGCAGCATTTTACAGCCAGGCTGGCTGTGACCCTCCTTGCATAAGACAAACATGCTGTTAACTTGCCTTCTCGGTGAAGGATTCTGTATGTTTCCTTGTATCCCCGGAGATACTCCAAAAATCCTGTCTTTAGGCATAAACAGGACACCCTGTTTGTTTTATTCTGTGAATTGCTTCTCTTGTAGATTTTGCTTGTCTTTTGCCTATGGCTCAGTATGCAAATAGACCTACATTGTAAGGCATACTATAAACACATGATGACTTCTTGTTGTGTCCTCATACTGATTCCCACCACATCCATGCACATGTGGTTGCCCAACCATTATAGTCCATCAGGTCACTGGAAGAGCATTCACACTCAAGCAACTCCCACACATGGCCAGACATGGAGATAAGCATCTGTTACCTCCTGCCTGAAATAAATATGTCCAAGGAACATCACCTGGTAACTTGCTTTAACTTTAAGTCCTTAAGAACATAATTGTCAATATAGATACATAACTCCTTAAATACTATCCAGAGATACATTTTGCAATGATTATGATGACCAGTGGGCTACCAATTCTTGGTAGAGATCTCACATGCCATCTTTCAGTGAACTATTATGTGTATATCTGATCCATGGGATCCCTGTAAAACCCTATGTGCCACCCCATTCCCCCTGCCATTTGTCACCAAGAGGTCCCTGGGTCACAGAACCTTCATTACTCCCTCCTATACTTGGACCAGCTTCCTACTTGTCACTCACCAATCACTCTCTTTCCGCTGCTCTATGCCCCCCCTTAAAATCCACATCTTCCATGAATCCTTCCTGCTGTCAGCTCACCATGAATCTCTCATTCTCATTAGCCTGAACTGCTGTCTTGTGCCATGCCTTATCCACAATGCATCTCAAGCAGCTTTGGGCAATTCCTTACCCTTTCTATGTCTGTAAAGCACATATAACACTATATTACGAAGGTACAAGCACTCTCAAGTGGAGCATTACAGTGTGAAAATTATTCACCTCTTCTTCTGAAATAGCAAGCCTAGAGGCATTCCTTTCATAGATTTTAAGGCCAGAAAGAATGGGCCTTTAGATCATCTACCCTGATCTCTTGTAGAATACGTACACCTGCTCTGGTTTTTGTTTTAGTAATGGGTTTTCATACAATTCCCCATTGACATGTTCCAATGGGAACCATCAGCACAATATCCCAGATTCATAGTTCAGCTGCCGTTAACTTCTTAACCACCATAACAGCTGCGTGAAGAATCCCTCAGTACGTTTGAGCCCCAAAGGCAGGCAGCAGCTACTATAGTCAAGCAATCCTGTTTGCATGGAGGACACAGGTAAAGAACAGGGGAGATAAAAGGGGAATCGGCCGCATTAAGAACTTTTAAAAAAAAAGTAGCTGAAAGCGGTACTGAACAGAAAGAGCGTGGAAGAAGTATCCTATCAAGGAAGAAGGGATCAAAATGATAAACAATTTAATTGGCCATCTCCGTGTCATGTGACCATGTTTAGCCAATTGCTAGCCAAAATCTATCAAACAGCTATGAGGGCAATAGTTTTAAACCCATGACTGTGTTTCAGCCAATTAAAGATATAATTATTATTATTTATATGACAATAGCGCCCAGGGACCCCATCATAGACTAGGACCCGATTGTGCTAGGGGCTGTACAAGCACAAAACAAAGGAACTTACAATCTAAGTATAACTAATATAAAAGTGGATTTGCATGTAGGGCCTGATTCTGTGTCCAATTAAGTCAATTAAAAATCTCCCATTGACCTCAGTAGTTTCAGATCATGTGCATATTGTATATTACTTTAAAATATATCCTATTTACTAGCATATTTATTTCATTTTTAATGTTTATTATGGGTATTTGTTTGTCACTTCTGCAAAATCCAGAACATCTAAGATCTCATTTATCATCAGGCTTCCTAATTATGTCTAGAAAGTTGGCACACAGAAATCCTACATATGGATGACTGCACACAAATAGGTTTTTATGTGTGCAATTATCTGTCTTGCACACACGTCTTGCACATGCAACACAAAATGCACACAAATGTTAGTGCAAAGTTCAGCTGAAAAATGTGCCCTCTTATGTCCAGTGAGAGACTGTAACGAATTACCCAATCCAGATTGCAAATGAAGGGAATTTACCCATGTGAGAATTATGGTTTAGTAATTTATCTAGGTCAGTGATATTCAGTCTGCAGTGGTTCAGGAGCCAAATTAGTGATCAACTTTACCCAAAAAAGCCACAGTAATGTGAATGACAGGGGATATATTTAGTTTATATACATATTATTCTCACATCAAATAAGTTAATAATTTAATGCAAGTTCATAATTTAATTGGTTAATAACAGTAAAAGCATCCTGACTGGTTAATAATTAAATCACACAGTGTTTTAATATCATGTGCTGCAAAGAGCTGCAGGAAAAACATTAAAGAGACATTTGCAGGTTAAGAGTCACTGTCTGAGTATCACTGATCTAAGTTCTAAGGCCCCCATCACTGTGGTATCCCCAAAGAAAATAATAGCAATTTCTCCCTCTTTTGTTTCCAAGCCTACAGGAGAAATCCTTTAAAAGGGAAGTGGGGTGTTTTTGTTTGATTGGTTGGTAGGTTTTGCTATTTTGGGCATGGGAGGGCAATCTAGAAGTAATGTGAGATAGCTAAATTGAATATTTGTGTTTTGCATTTAGTTCTCAACATAGTGAGGCCAGTTCATAGTTCAGTCATTGACTGTTAACTGAATTATATAAAAATAAAAACTAACTTATCTTTACCAACTGTTTTATTTTCAGAAAAAGCTTTCACTAGCTAAAATACAGATTTCCTAATGAAACCATTATGGGGATATATTAAACTTTACATATTGTAGAAAATTACTTTCATTTGCAATGAAAAGTGAAATATTTTATCCTGACCTATTTACGTGTTTGCCAAGATTCTATCTCCACTAAACCCAGGGTCTTTACCATGCTATCACCATGAAGAAGAGCAATTTCTTGTTGTTGTTCTTGGGGGGTTTTTTTATTAATAAAAAGGCAAATAATAGGCACTGCCAGTAGCCATTGTTGACCTGAGTCTAACGTGTCTGAAATTAATTTATCCCTTTGGATGGTGTATAAATTTCTCATTACAAGTGTTAGTGATGGACAAGAAACTATTCCAAAAAATGTATTGGGTATGATGCCAAACTCTGTAATCAAGGTCTCTTGCAGAGACTCTGGAGTATACAAAGGGTTTCACACAGTCAGGAGTGTTAGCTATGCATGCTTTCCCGTTGCCCAGGCTCAGCCAAATACTCTGTGAGAACAACACGTATACACACTTTGTTTCATTATGCCTCACAGATGCTTTTTTGTTTTATATTTCAAGCTTTGTCAGACCTAATGTTTGTTCCTTCGCTGCGCCCCCACTGACCCCAAAAAATTCTGAACAGCTTCCTAGAAAGACCCAGTATTGATTACATAAACAGACTTTCTTGGAAAGTAAGGAGGAAAAATTGGGGTTTCTTCTACTTGAAACCGAAAATGGCAACCGTTGAACAGATCTGGTCAATGACAGTAAGAGAATGAGCCCAGCAGAAAGTGTAATATATTGTGCTACACTTATGCCAACTTGCCAAGTCAAGTTCTTTTTCTTAAGCGCATGTACAGTTTGTTCTCGCTATCCTCAGTTAACTCTGCTCTCTGAATAGAAGAGATGGGAACCGCTCAAAGGCCACAATGGCATGTTCTACTTAGGGTTTCCTTGCCACACTAACTATTGTGGGTAACTCTCTTTATAACTACAGTCAAGCACTCTCGACTGAGAATGCACTCATTTAAGGGATACGAGGCTACATTTTCCTTATCTTGCAAAAATTCTGTATAATCCACTACCATTTTTAATCACAATTTACTTATTATAGGCAAAGTAGCTAGTATCTGTGTAAAAAAAAAAGATACAATAAAATAAAGCAGCATGAAATCACCTGTATTTCCTTACATGAATTAGGATTTGTCTTATTTAAACTAGCAGCAAAATAGCAGCAGAAAGATAATATTGTACAAGAAACACATGACGAATGGATGATCAATCTGAGTTTCTCTGAGAACTGACATATTGGATCAGACCAATGGTTTATCTAATCCAGGAGTCCTTCTCCAAGAATCACCAATACCACATGCTTCAGAGGAAGGTGTAGTGCCCACAAAAAAATGCCTGTTGGGAAGTTTCTTCCTAGCCCCAGGAACAAAGAGGGTGGCTGATGTCCTGAAGCATATGGGTTGATTATCCCTTTTTATGGCTGGAGTGCTAGCAAAAACTATTGTTAAGGTTGCCAAAGCATTTCCATGCTAATCTCCTGTTTTCAGTCACTCGACCACTGGAAACTTAATTTTCAAGATGAATTTTCCAGGCTTTGTGCCTGACAAAAGGTGGATTTTACCTCAGAAAATCTGAGCAAAAATGATTCAGACATTTTTGAGAATAAGGAGAATAGGGGGGAAAAACACTTACACAAAAAGAAATCTGGAACACTTTGTTTGAAACAGCTGATGTTCTGGGACAACCTCGTGTTGATTCACCTAGATAATGACCCTTGGAAAAAGAATCACAGAATGTTTACATCATCGGATTTACAAAAAATAGGCGCCCTTTTAATAATTACCCCCTAATCCAAGGAGGAATATGGGATGCATCTTGTGATCACGTTAGCAGCCTCATGAAAAATAGAGTGAACTTCATAGGAGCCCTACCTCATTTACTGCGTGGTAACTTTAAGATGCAGTAAAATATTGAGCAGTAAGTTATAATAAAGAACCTAGCACATTTATGGGCACTACAATATAAAATAAATAGCAAGAACAATCATGTCTGCTGTGGACTTCATGTGAATGAGGCAAGGCTCCATGTGAACCTCATTCATTGCAATCTTATGTATAGCTGGTCACAATCCTCCTTACAAAATTTGACAGTTTTTCTAAAATGAAAAATTTATTTAAGTGTTTTTGATTGTTCAATTTTCAAAAATTTTCAATTTTTGTTTGCCATTTTTCAGTGTTGGGGGTGGGGGTTGTTTTGTTTGCATTCCCAGTTTTGATTGGCCAGTTCAATCTAAAATATAAAATCTCACAAGGGGGGAGGGATAGCTCAGTGGTTTGAGCATTGGCCTGCTACACGCAAGGTTGTGAGTTTGATCTTTGAGGAGCCCACTTAGGGATCTGGGGCAAAAATCAGTACTTGGTCCTGCTAGTGAAGGCAGGGGGCTGGACTCAATGACCTTTCAGGGTCCCTACCAGCTCTATGAGATAGGTATATCTCCATATATTTAAATATGAGTCAACAGTAGAACAGTGTTGTAAAAAAAGCAAACATCATTCTGGGATGCATTAGCCAGAGTTTTGTAAGAAAGATATGAGAAGTAATTCTTCCACTCCTCTCTGCACTGATTGGGCTTCAACTGTAGTATTCTGTCCAGTTCTGGGCGCCACATTTCAGGAAAGCTGTGGACAAATTGGCGAAAGTCCAGAGAAGAGCAACAAAAATGATTAAAGGTCTAGAAAACATGACCTAAGAGGGAAGATTGAAAAAATTGGGTTTGTTTAGACCGGAGAAGAGAAGACTGAAAGGGGACATGATAACAGTTTTCAAGTACATAAAAGGTTGTAAAAGGTTGTTACAGGAAGGAGAAAAATTGTTCTGGTTAACCTCTGAGGATAGGACAAGAAGCAATGGGCTTAAATTGCAACAAGGGCAGTTTAGGTTGGACATTAGGAAAAACATCCTAACTATTAGGGTCGTTAAGCACTGGAATAAATTTCCTAAGGAGGTTGTGGAATATCCATCAGTGGAGATTTTTAAGAGCCAGTTAGACAAACACTTGTCAGGGATAGTCAAGATAATACTTAGTCCTGCCATGACTGCAGGGGACTGGACTAGATGACTACTCGAGGTGACTTCCAGTCCTATGATTCTATGATTCTATTATTTGTAAAAATTACATTTTTTCAAAGCAAACATTTTGATTTAAAAAAAAAAACTGGAAATTTTTTAAAGTGAAGAATCAGTCAGGTTAGAAAAAATGTCATCAAAATTTTTATCAAGTATTTTCTTTAAATACTATGTTTCAAACAGCTCTTCCTGTAAGGTATGTTCTGGCAGTGCTTGGTCTAATGCTTTCTGACGTTCTATTTGATTTTTAAAATAAAATCTAGAAAATAGTATATAAAAATGTTAAAGTTATACTGATGTTTCACAGATAAGCATTTATAAATTAGGGATTAAATTAAAAATCCTAAAGCTGCAACTACAACTCTTACCTTTGTAGACATAGCTTTTTAATAACCATCAGATAATAAGAAAAGTACAAGGAAAACTGTATTTAAACAACACACTACATAGTAAGTGTAACACAGTGTAACAATAATGAAAACAGATTGGCACACTTAGCCCATCTACATTTGCAATTAAATTAACTGCCCAGTTAAGCTCGTTCCTGACATAGAAGTATGGTGAAATAGTCAGTTAAGACACATTCTTTAATCATGCTCAGTTTTCCAGTATTGAACGAGAAACTGACAGAATAAAGGTTGCACTTGCAACTAAATGAGATTTCCAGTTATCCATGGTGCTGGAAACTAAAACTGGCAGCTGGCCAAAAGAAAAAGGATAGGTCCATCAACGGCTATTAGCCAGGATAGTCAGGGACACAACCTCATGCTCTGGGTGTCCCTAGCCTCCAATTGCCGGAGGCTGGGAATGGACGATAAGGGATGCATCACTCAAGATTGCCTGTTCTCTTCATTCCCTCTGAAGCACTTGCCATTGGCCATGGCCGGAAGACAGGATACTGGGCTAGACTGATGTTTGGTCTGACCCAGTATGGCTGTTCTTATGTTCTTAAAAGGTTTATGTCTGTCACACGTGAGTGCTCTGGACATGCCACAGAAACGGGGAAGATGGACTTGTGATTTGAAAGTCACCAAGGTCAGAAATGATAAAGGTCATTCATTCAGGACACACGAGGATGGAAAAGTGAAAGTTTAGAGCCAACAATTTGCTTTGGCCTGATCTGAGTTAAAGACTGGACCCACCAGTCTAAATATTACAACAGGAACATTAAAACCTTACCTCTCCTCTGAGAAGGAGATGGAGTGTGCATGCAAAACCCTAATGGTCAATTGCTATCTAGCATCTCCAAAGCCAGTGAGATCCTGCCCAGTGCAGAGTGATGATGGAGGGATTAATAAGTGCTATTTATGCACCACATGATGATTGTGTTCAATAGGAAAACTTTACATCACATTTAACCACTGCTAAAGTTTTGTTGCAACTCACAGAAGAAGTAAAATATATGGAAAATCATTATGTGACCCATGCTGGCTATGTGTTCACACACCACAAGAGTCTGAATTCATAAACGTGTTATGGAGTTAATAGTTGAGTACGGAGGTTTGTAGTAAAGTGGAAATATACAAACATATTTGGTTAAAAAAAGTTTACGGTAATACATAATTCAATAAGATTTCTTTTTGCTTTATAATAAAAGGGTATAAACATTTTGGAGATCGCCATGTGGCACCGTTGCAGATTATTTAGATAGTTCTGTTTATCTGACTATATAAGCAGTTAGGCTCTTGAAGAAATGCATATTTTCATCTATATCAGTCATCTGTCTGTTTTACTTTTAGATTGTAAGTGGAGGTGTTCCATATATTACATACACACACACACTTCAGAAAAATGTCTTGAATTGAAAACAGAATTTTCACCAAAAATCTTTTTTTTGAATTTTCTATTTTTAAAAGTGAAATAAAAGAGTTTCTTTCATTCCTCCTTTTCCCACCTCTTTTAGTGGCCAAGTGAAAATAAAAGGAGGGGAAGGAGGAAAAGAAAAAGGGAAAGGAAGAAAACGCTCAAAATTCAGAAAAACCCATATTTTCCTAAACCAAAAAAATTGATAAAAATTCACAAAAAAATTGACTGTACAAAGTCTGTTTCCCCCAAAATCTACAAAATAAAATTTATTTCTAAGTTTTCCATTTTCAAAATTCAAATTCCTTACCATTTTTCAACCAGATCTAATTATAAGATCTTTGGGAAAAAACAGGAAGGATTGTCTAGTGGTTAAGGTGCTATCCTGGCATTTAGCAGACATCTTGATCTGTCTATACTTCTTAGGTATTTATAAGGCCCCAATTACTGTAGTATCTGAGCACCTCACAATCTAACATTTATCATCACAAGGTAGGAAAGTACTATTATCCCCAGTTTACACATGGGGACCAGTGAGGTACAGAGGGACTAAATGAGCAAGGTCATGCAGGACATCTCCAGTGGAGAAGAGAATTGAACTGGAATCTCCCAAGTGGTCTAATCACAGGACTCAGGTTCAATTCCCTGCTTCACTACAGACTTCCTGTGTGACCTTTGGCAAGTCATTAAGTATCTCTGTGCCTCAGTCCACCATCTGTAAAATGGGGATATTACAGGGGATTGTAAATAGATTGGGCTGGAAATTTTCCAACAAAACCCAAACACCAGTTCATTGAACATGAACAATCCCATGGTAGACTGTAGGTAACCTGGAAACAGTCTCATGTGTAGACCTGGCCCCAGACTCCTTGCCCAGCCAATTCCATTTCCCCTCTCCCAGCTGTCTGTCCAATCTATCTTCTCCCCCATCTCATTGGTTCCCACTCCCAGTCTCCCTCCTCAGACTCCTCACCCAATCTCAGTCTTCACCTGCCACACCTACCCTGGCTCCTTGTCCCAGTCTCCTTACCCATCCAGTCTCACCCCTCCAGCTCCCTGTCACAATTTCTCCCCTCTAGTCCTAATCTCACCAGACTGTTTGTCCTAATCAACTTCTTTCCCTCCCAATGGTTCTAACTTTTGTCCCCTCTGCATTTGAATCAGATGGCTTTCTCCTCCACTCTGCCTGGATGCCAGCAGTGGGGATCATTGAGAGCCCAGGATAGACAGGCTTCCTGCTCTCAGTCCTGGTGCCTGACTCCATGTCAGCCCAGAGAAGCTGGGAGCAGTCATTACAGGGAAAATCTGGCTTTGCCCCCGTAGCCTTGGACTGGAGGATGCATGATTGGTTGCTCTTTAAGAGTGAAGCGTGTATTGTACAGTGTGGTCCTATGGAGTAGCTGAGAGGAAATGGATCAAGCTCAGTCGCACCGTGGGGATGGTGCATGTACATTCTGGTCACACATAGGACCTGTGAGATGCTCGAACATGCTCGGTGAGAATGGAATCTTTGGAGAGTGTATCTGGTAAACTCTACTAATTTCCTACTGAGCATGTGTAAATTGCTATTTTTCAGAGGCTTATAACTGGGCCAAATTTGGGTGAATTTTCAATGGAAGACAAAAGGCACATCCCTGATACAAAGGCCATCCTCCTGTCAAATTTTAAGTCCCTTCTCCAATACCAGAGCGTTTCAAAGAAAAGGTCTCAAGAAGCAAAACATCTTAGCCTCATTCTCAAAATGGCTGAACCAGTTTGGCTGGAATTAATTTAAAAAAAAAAAAAAAGTCAGCCGGAGACAGATACACAACATGGAAAATTTCAGCCTGAATGGTTACAGTCTGTTCAGTTACAAACAACTGAAAACAATGTCTTATATTGGAAAATGTCATGCAAGTTCAGTAATAGGCAATGCTACCAGCCCCATCTATAACAATATTGTATTATCCCTGTCAAACTGTCTGGAATGGCTCAAGGGCATGAGTACCAATCTGAGAGCAGACTGTTACAAATCAAGGCACAAACTCTAACTGGTTGTGAGTGCTATACTTAAATTTTGCCAACCAAGCATCAAGTGTGAACTTCTCAAGCGCCTTAACAGAGTTACAGACAGTCCCCTTGGGTATTCCGGTCTATCTTGCCACCTAGGCAAACTTGCCTTTGTGACAGATGGTCCCTTACACCAAAAATCACAATATTCAGGTTACTCCCAGTTCCAAAGGACCAGTCACTTACCCCAGGTCAATTACACTTTAGATCTCATACAAAATACAACACTTATAGCCAATCCCATAATAAAATATTTAAAGATTTATTAACTAAGAAAAGAAATAACTGTTATTTACAAGGTTAAAACAGGTAAACATACACACACAAATGAGTTACAGTCTTAGGTTCCAAAAGGTGATGGAAGCTGCTGTATGCAAGCTCTGTATGTCCCTTTAGGGCTACCCCCAAGCTAAGCCATTGGGGATCCCTTGCTTATGCTTAGAAATCTTGCTCTCTCCAAGTGCAAGTAGCACAGAGATACGTTTTCTTCTTGGGATACAGATGTTATAAATGAGATTAGTACATGCAGCATCCTACAAGCATTTCATAAAGTCTAAATGCTAAACACATTCTTACAAACTCAACATCTGTTTTAACAATGCTAACACAAAGGTGAGCCAGACTGGTTTGCAGCTATGTATTGGTCCGTGTTCAGTTGAGACATATGCGAAAAGTTAAGCATCACATTTTTAAAACGGACCTCTAAGTTTGGGTACCCAACTAGTGGCACCTTCAGCCTGTGGAGCAAAGGGATTATAAAGTGGTCATAACCGGCCAAGTGAGAATTCTGCTGACATGGAGGAATCTCCAAGTGGCATACAGCTGGCACAGTAGCTCAATGCTTTCTCTTATCATAGCCCCTGCAATATGGGCATGACCAGGGAAAGGGGTGTGGCTGGAACACTGCTGCACTCTAGCAATCCCTGGCTGCTAGAATAGCTTCTTAGGGCTCTTTGCAGCTGGATGCAATTTGGGGCTTGTCTACACTGGCAAGTTTCTGCGCAGTAAAGCAGCTCGCTGCGGTGAAACTGCTGAGGTGTACACACTGCCAAGCCACTTTGTGCGCAGAAACTGTGCATTTGCAGCGCTGTAAAAAAACCACCCGACTAGAGGCGTACAGCTTTCTGCGCTGGGGCTACAGCGCTGCGGTGCCAGTGTAGCACTATGGTCAGTTACTGCAGTGCAATTGGCTGTTCTGTGGGATAGCTCCCCAGAGTGCATCGCTCCAAATGTTGCTGCAAGTACCGCAAGTATGAACACACCACAGCAGTTTCCCTTCAGCGCTCTCTGAGCGGTGCTGTAACTGCCTGCACAGAAACTCTGCAAGTGTAGACATGCCCTAGAGACTGAAGCTGCTCTAAATTGTGCAGGGGTCAGTCCCAGCATCAGGAGTGCATAAAAGTAACAGAACACCACCTCTCTTTAATGGATTCTGAACTTAGGACTTAACTGACAGAGAGACTGAGCATCCACCACTCCCATTTACTTCTGAGTGCCCTTGCTAATCAGGCCCTGAAGTATGAAAGCTGAGTATCTAAAATCACAGGCCACTTTTTAAAGTGTGTGAGTTGCTCAAAGTTACAGAGGGAGTCTGTGTTAGAGCCAGGATTAGAACTCAGGAGTAGAGCTCTGCCAATAATGAATTTTTTTGGTTTGCTAATAATTCTAAAAAATCCAAAAACCTTTTTTTTGGTTTGAACCGAAAGTGACACTTCTCAAAATTTTGAAGTAAAAAAAAGGAAAAAAAAATAACTTATTTTGAATCAAAACATTTCATTTCAATAAAATCAAAATGTTCTATTTCAATTTTGACCATTTTTACATGTTTTCAATTCTTTCAAGTAAAATTAAAGGAAGTTTTGAAACAAAAAGTGATTTGCAACCGAAAATTTTAAATGTTTCATTTTGAAAAAGTCTAAACAAAATGTTTTGATTTTTTTTTTTTTTTGGCCAAAACATCTCAGTGACACTGACATGATTTCAAGAAATGTTTCGGTATCACCATTTTTTGCCAAAAAAAAAGTTTGGGGCAAAAATATTTGCCCAACTCTATTCAGGAGTTCTTGACTCTCAGTCCTCTACTCATCTCACTACACTATTATTTGTTAATTATTTGTATTGCGGTACTGCTTAAGGACCCCATACAGGGTTTAGGACCCCACCATGCTATGCACTGTGTAAGATTTGGACAATATAGAAGAGATTAATAAACAGCAAACAGGAGGAAGGGAGGAGGACAAGGTAACAGCACAGTCAGGTCAATAGCTGAAGTGGTTGCCATAGTGAGAAGTGGCCAATGCCATATATGATCGATTTGTAGACATCGTGACAAAACTGGTTTTTAAAGAGGGATTTAAGAGAGAATTAGGTGGTGCTTAGTGAATTTTGACTAGGAGTTCTTCTCAAGCATAAGGGCGACATGGGAGAAAGAATGAAGATGCTTGTGGCTAAAGTGGACCATCAAGGCCTATCACATTTGGTAGATCAATGGTAGGCAAGGGTAGAGTCAACATCACAATAAAGAACTAGTTAAATAAGTTCAATGCTTTGCACTTAGGTAAGTAGGTATTATCATCACCCCCATTTTATAGATGAAGAAACTGAGCCATAGACAGGATGAGTGAGTTATCCAGGGACACACAGGAAATTAATAGCAGAGAAGGGAATGGAACCTTAGTTTTCTGACTTCCAATCCAGTGTCGTATCCACTTGACCTCCCATACAAATGCAATGATTTGTGATTATTAGTGCTGAAATATTTTATACACCCCTCCTCTTCTTGCTGTATAGGACTTCCAAAACTACTAAACCTGAAAATGAGCAAACCAATATATTGAGAGTTGATAATGAAATGGGAATATCAAGTAGATCATGGGAAATGCAATTGTGACAACTGATTTATTATACCAAGCCATTCTGTATTACATTTGAAAATTTCCTTATAATGTTTGCTGATCACAGTATATATTTACTACACTAGATATTTATTATACTCACATTAAAAAAATGTAACTTTAGAAGAGCTCCCTTCCAAAAATGAATTACTTGGATTCTCTGTCTCACAGGTACGATCATTCTGATTTTGATAAACTCTTACTACAAGTAGCAGCATTTATGCACTGAACGAGAAAGCTTTTCAACATGACAGAATGTTGTACTTCAGTCAAAGGTGTAAAATACCCAAGGACATAATTTAGTGTGTACACTAATGTAAACACTTCAGGGCTTCTAGTCAAACTGCCTGAAGTGGGGTACTCAGTTGTTTTAGGGTTGGGGGAGTTGTTTTTTGTTGGTTTTTTGTCACAAGCAAGATATATGTTTACATGGCAGACTTAATTGCTGTTTTCAGAGAACTAATGCTGTGTAAAATCATAGTCATCAATACAGCCATTTATTTCAACTATAATTAACAAATCAAGTCACAGCACGTTTTACTTATTTGCCAATCTGTTGAATATTCACACTGGCCCCTAGTCGCCTATTCATTTAACAGTAAACATGTAGCCTAGCAACTGAATGTCAATATCAACAGTGGCTGATGAAGTTGTTAATCTCTGGAAGACTGACAGGGTTAAGCCAAATTCTCCTATGCAAAACTTTTATTGTTCAAGACTTACATATGCCCACAAGGATATCTATGTTCAAAAGGCACCACGTCTCGTTCTACTATTAAAATTAAATGAAGTGTGTTGTAGGCAGGAAAAGGCTATGCGCTCTGCCTGCCATACACGTTTTGCATGCACCACAGCATCCAGCATTGTGTTTGCAGGATGTATTGACCATTGCTAATTTCCAGAGACAATTAAGGACACTTTTGCATCTGTTCATCATCCTGGAATAAGCTATCATATAAGCATTCATTGTGCACCAGAATATTGACAAGGTCAGGAAAACACAAATATCTCCTTTGCTATGCAAATCAGCACTTCAACTGCAAACATTAAAAGTGTGTAGGTATGGCTGAATAGTTTTAATTTGATGCCGTGAGAGACAGGAAGACAATGGAAGGATTTAAAAGGGGTGGAGACAGGATTATCAGAGTAGCAAGAGGCTCTGGGATATAATTTAGCTTGCAAAAAAGATAAAGAGGGGAAGGCACAACAATTTTCTACTCAGCTGGTCATACAATTCAGCAATCTCACCAACATGGTGCACTAACTGCACAGCAAGGCTGGTTAGATATCCATAACCGCGGGGGAAAGAGTTTATCAGACTGTGATAAAATTTGATTCCTGTTTTATTTGGTCTGTTACAGGCACTTTTTTCAAAGGGCCTTAAGTATCTCGTTGGGTCAAGTCCTATGTTGAAAATGTGCTTATCTCCTTAGATATTAAGAATTATGTCAAGCTGTAGCAGATATGTCTAAAGTGTACAGCCCTAGCATGGCAGAAAAGTATTGCTTACATGGATTTGCACCTTTACAGAGTATTTACATAACAGGGACTTGCCTCTCATATTAGCACAATTATATTTTTATATTTGTGGATTTCAAATAATTTCACAAACATGAATTATTGTTGGAGTGTTGTATGGATAAAATGATAAAGTAAAGTCACATGCTGACTTAGCGAGAGAGTCAGGAATAAGACCCCAGATGATCGGACTCCCAGGCCTTACCGGAACCACTAACTACTACTTTCCCGACAGATTGCTTGCAGAAGAAAGCATAGTGTTGAAAATATCTCGTATTAAAACGGAAAAGATCTTGAAATTTTAATTTTCCTTTCACAATTAATGCTATTTGTTCACTTTTCGTGGTTTATTTAGGCATTCAGGGATGGGGGTCATAAGTATTTACACGGACAGATCTAGACCCTTAGATAAATTAAGTTTGATCACTAAATTATATGGATCAGTTTCAGTTTTGTTGATATTTTGATTTATTTAATTTCTTTAGATATATAAAAAGAAAGAAAGGCACCAATTCCAGGCTCTATGTAACCTGGAAACGTCTTACAAATCTCCAACAATATCATACAAGACAAAACCAGCAGCAAACACCATACCATATTGTATACTAACAATAACCAACTAACTCACATGTCAAGAGGATGAAGAAAACCCACCTTCCCCAGATATTTGTTCCTTAGGCAAAATCTTCCTCCTCAAAAATCTCAGTAAAAAGAGGAGATTTGCAGAGTGCCCGAAAGGTGTTTTGAACCAAGGAGTGGGCCAATTTAAGCCAAGCTCCCATGGTCTAGCTTGAGCACCACGGTCATCTTAACAATGGCAATTTGTCATTGGAAGAGAGGTGATATCTCACATAGCATGTTGCAGGCCACTAGGGCATTATAGGTAAACACCAACAATTAAAACAGCTTCCAGAAAATCTCAAGTAGCCAGCACAATTGCACAGCAACTAGTGTAATATGTTTGCAGTGAGTTTCCACATGTAGCATTTCAGTAAATTAATCTTAAGGGGTTAAATGCATAAATCACAGCAGTAAGGTCCACATCAGAGAGAGAGACCAAGACTGAAAGAAAGAACTATAACTTTCCGACCAGAAGAAATGAAAGAAAAAGTTCCTGGCCCCTACTGAAATCTGACCAACAGCCAAGGCTCCCAATTTGCAAACTGAGACAACAAGTGGTAGTCCCTACCAGAGAGTGAAAAATAATCTTCATCATGTCTTCTGGCTGCTTTCCCCATCCCACCAATGTCATCTCTGGTTTACCTGGATGGAGCTTCAGCCAGTTCATGCTAATCCATGCCCCCATCTCCTCAATCATGCACGCGCACACACACATACACACACACACACTGGTTGAGAGAGAGAAATATAAAACTGGATGCCATTTTGCCACTGAAGGCATCACCACCATGTTTCCCCACTAACCCTCTAGCAGAACTCCGCAGACTCTGCAGACCCACACAGGGAAGAACAGCCATTGCTTAACGTTACCATGTGTGATCTCTCAGAGGGGCTAGGAATGAAACAACTAAACAGCATCCCCATCCACTATCTGTCAGATGAGGGTCTGGTCACATGTTGGGTCTGATCCACTCTCACAGTCCAGTTATTGTTTGGATTCACAACATAGTAGGGGGATGTTTAAATCTTTTCTGTGTCCTTGCAAATAAACTCTGTTTCATTAAAAATAGATATACTGCCGCATGATGGAAACATACATAAGGTTTTCTAAACTAAGCTAAGCAACCATCACCTCTTTAAAATCTCCTAAGCTGACAATCCTTCTTTAAAAAGTTTTCTGACCAGTAACCTGTTTCAGTGTATGTGACTGCATGCAGCTCCATGCAATATTTATTCATACAAGAGGTTAACGCCTTTAACAGGTATTCATTTACTCACTTAAAAGAGATTCCATTTAAAAATAGCAACCTATAGATATCATTGCCACATACGTTTATTCCTTTTATATAGGTTATTCTATGAAATATTCATTCAAGTGGGCGCTGCTATATTTAGAATGCAGAGACAAGTGTTTTATGCACGTAGATACTTTTGTATTCCTGATATGTAGGCAATATTTTAAAAAATTCTGTGAGCTGCACTCCCATTGTGCTTCGATTCCAACCCTTGTACTTTGTCAGGTTCAGCCAATAGTACAGAACCAGGTTTTGCCTCTGGGCAAACAACTCCTTCAAAGTAACATCTTTAAAAACCTGGCTGGCCAGCTATCAACAGCTCCTGGATCACATGTGTGTGTGTTTTCAATACCTTCTATGAAGATCTCTCTCTAGTTTAAGTGGGTCTGCTATACTATAAAATGTAAATTGTTCAGTCAATTAAAATGTGCTCATAAACTTTAAATAACTATCTCTGTGTATTTAACAAAAGATTTAATTGAATACAATTTTATTTTCCGTCTAGTTCTTCCCTTTATAATGCACACATCACACCATCATGTTTCAAAGCTACCAACGCTATCCTAAGCAGACATGCCAAACCCATGAAAAAAAATGCAGAAATTGGGCTTGTTTTTTGGCTTAATCGGCTTCTGAGTTGCTTGTTGGCTAGTTTTTGGCTTGTTGCTGCTGCTGCTTTTTTTTTGATTGGCTCCCGGCAAGCAGGGGCAAAGGGGGCAAGCAGAGGCAAGTGGGGAGAGAGAGAGTCAGGGGTGCACAGCGGGCCCACCATAGTCCCAGACTGCACACCAGGGGATCTAGTCACATAGAGTGGTGGGGTTCTTAGGGATTGGCTTGTTTTGAAATGGGATTAGCTTAATTTTTGGTTTATTGTGAAAGTCGGGGTGCTTATTTACCGCATGAAAGTTGGCATCTGTGATCCTAAGCCAACAATAAGATTCTTAACATAACTTTTTAGGTGTGTAAGCCTTTAAATGCCTGGCTATGACATGGCAGCCCATAAATTCATTGAGCCCATAGTAGAAGCAAATCAACATTAGAACTAGCTAGGGAAGTTAAAAGAAGCAATAGAAATAAATTAATGGTAGAGCTAGATGTGGAAGTTAAAAGAAACTTGAGTAAAGTTAAGACCAATTTTGTTCATTAAATAAATGATTTCTAGAGGTCTGGATGGCCTGAGTGGGGTAATGTTTCCTTTATATAGAGCCACTGAGGACTGACAGTTAGATATGAGCCTTTTGACTCAGCCATTAAAAAAAAAAAAAAAACGCATTTTTCTTAGCCATATCTCAGAAGACATAGCCACACAATGGCAAACAGAGAAACAAATACAGCAATCAAGAATGCAAAGAAACTGAAGAAAATAATTGTAGAAGAACACCTCCTAACTGGAAACAACAAAAATATCTAGATAAAGAAATAATAGAAAATAGAGATGGAAGGGAACTCGGTCATCTATGATATGCTAATACAAGATCATTCCCTGTAGTTATGTTCTCCTGTGTTTTTTCCACCCCAAAGTTTAATGACTGAAGTGAGAGGTCCTCCAACACTCGCCGTGACTATTACATTAGGTAGACTATAGAACTGTTAGGAAAAAGTAGGTTAGTCTAAAGATATGTCCTACGTTTAATTTTATCCCATTATTCCTAGTTCATACCACTCTGAACAACTGTAACCAACCTTTTAAATTATGACAACAAAGAAATACATAAAGGGTGTAAATTTTGACCACCCAAAATACACAATACCCCTCCGGTTACTTACAATCACCCTAAAGCTACAAAGGTTTCAAGACCCCACCAATAAGGCAAGAAGAAAAGTTTCAGCTTCCATGATAACTAACAGAATGACATCTCTTACAGGCAGATTTTATATGGTTATCTGATATCAAGAATCCTTTAACTGAGTCACATAGCCTAGTCTGCTGAAGTAACAGCTCAATAAGCAGCATAAAAAATGAAAGCGAAAGGAGATAGTCCTGATGGGTTCCACTCCATAAGGTGATGATACCATATAAACAAACAGAGACTGTGGAATGGTGATGGTACCATATAAACAGAGACTGTAGAAAAACTCGTACCGGAAACAAGGCCCATCACAAACCTCACAATCATCCACTCTAAGGATAATGTGCACTTCTTTGACCTTGCCTTCTCTAACATAAATACATAGCAACAAGTATATTTAAAAATAAACAAAAAAAAACACACCCTACCACCAAACCAAAAAAAATCAAACTAAACTAAACTAAAAAAATTCTGCCAAAAGAAGACTCTCCAGTGCGCAAAATTCTCCCCCTGGGGAGAGGACAAGAGGACAAATCACACTTAACAGATGTTAGTTATATCATTTAATGGCTAGGGTGACCAGATTTGCCACAGTAAAAACGGGACACTGCGCAGGGGTGGTCTGAGCCAACAGGCATTGCTGCTGAGGTCCTGCTCCCATGTGAAATTGTATCTAATGCCTTATTGAAATCCAGGTAGATTAGATTTACAACATTTCCTTTGTCTAGAAATCAGTTATCTCCTCAAAGAAAGATCCCAGGTTGCTCTTGCATGAGCTACCTTTTATAAAACCATGTTATATTTTATCCCAATTACCATTTACCTCTATGTCCTTAACTACTTTCTCTTTCAAATTTTGTTCCGAGACCTTGCATACAATTGAGGTCAAACTAATGAGCCTGTAGTTTCCCGACTACATTAGCAATTCTCGAGATATAGGATACACCCCCAGAGTTTTTATTCACTCATTATTCATTAAAATGATGTCATGATACCACAAAAATAGCCTGGGTAAGATTTTGGACTTAGGGGATGCTTATCCCAACTTAAGCTGCAAGCCTTTTGAGATTCACTCACCACTAATATTCACAGAAACTAGACATGAGCATTAGCCAAACCTCCCCAAAGTGGGTCTGAATCCAGTCTGCCAAAGATTTGACCAAAGAGATTTTTCAAAACTAAACCCCTGTCTCTTCAGTTCATCTCTAATAGCAAACGACAGCACTTCTTAACCTTGCTCAGGTTCTAGTCTCGCTCTGTGTCTTTGGAAACCCAGTCACAAACATTAACCAGAAAGGATTCATGATGACCATGACAGGATATGTATGACAGGTTCTTGATGAAAAAGCTTCTTAGTAATTTTGGTATCAAGAAGAGAATAATTGTACACTGCCCCTTCTGATTTAGGAGTAGTGAGGAAGAGGGGTGTATCTTAGTCACTTCTACACAGTACCGGTAAAATAGGAAGGGGAACTTATGCTGCCTATTTCAGTTCTAACACTCAGTATGCATCTGGATAGCACTGTGTGACTGATTTACAGTATTTCCTTTACTGGAAACTAGTTCTTTAGGGCCAGAGTCTGACACCCTTCCAAAGGTTGTAGTAGTAGCTTATTCCACAAGTAGTTCTATTGATTGTTTTGGGAGTACTGATAAAACAAAGTGTCATTCAGTATGAATAAAAGTATCCGAATCTGGCCTTTGAGTCCCTGGGCTCAATCCAACTTCCCCATATCTTCTCCAAGGCATCAAAAACTTCAGCATATAGTAATGACGGCAGCTCAGTTTTCTAGAGGATGCATTTCATAGAGGGAGTCAGTAACTGCAGCTGGAAGCATGCTTCTCAGCATAGGTAGACTGATATGCTAGCGCTGCTCAAGCGAGCGTGCTAAAAATAGCCATGTAGCCAGAGTAGCTGAGACATAGGCTAGCCACCATATACACCCTGGGAGTCCCGAGGGGTTTGTACTCAGGCAGCTAGCCTAAGCTGACACCTGTGCTACCCTATTCCCCTGCTGTTTTTAGCACGCTAGCTCACACAGACTTTGCATGTGTCTGTCTACCTGCCCTGGGAATAATGCAGGGGAAGCATGCGCTCAGCTACAATGTACACATACCCTTGGACAAACAACATCCAGTAGTCTCGGGTATCTATTTTGACTCTGGTGAAGTCAGAAGTGGTATTTTGCACTTCTTTGCCTCACTATGTATCAGTACTTTGACATATTTCCAGAAGGATTAACTGCATAACAAGCAGTCCAGAAAACTGTATAGCACCCGCATTTCACTATATACATTGGCAAAATAAACACAGAGTCTCATTTTCTATTTGAAAATTGTATGCAACCAACTCCTCACAAACATGTAATGGTAAACTTTACTTAAGTTTCTGATTGTACAGTTACGTCTGCAGATGCAGGGGTGGGGAAGAAACATCATTGTGTGTCAGTAACCCCTTCACATTAAGGTCTGTATTTTCAGCTGCGGCCTCCAGTTTTATGCTTTAAAAATTGCCTATGAAAAAAGCACATATTTGCATGCACAAATGCAAATTCTGCACATACAGCTTGGCCCCTGAACAAAATTTTCATGCATAAATTTAGAAGCTAGTTTGAGACCAGATGAATAATTTGACTGTAAGACCTTTAAATAAGCATTTACAAGAGCAATACTTGGAGCAGGTCAACTATTAAAAATGTATTTGCTAAAATAAGTTAAAAGAAAAACCACCAATCTTTTTGACAGCATTAGCAACCCTTTCTAGTCATTTTCTATTAACATTCTTTAAGAGTTGATCATAAATAAGACTTTTCTTACAAAGCAAAAGTTTTGCAACACATTCATGTGAGAGTGCTTGTGCACGTAGGAAGCTGTCAAGACCCGTCCTTTCCTGGGCACACACCTTGTTCAACACCAGTGCCTCTGGGTCACTTTTCACCCCCTAATCTTTCTCTAAGGTCACTAGCCTGTAAGTATTAGGTGATACTGGTTATTTTTCCTACTTCTATTACGAGGGCCCTGCAGATCTCTTAAAAAAAAAAAAAAACATAACTGATTACAACTCTGACTTCTGGATTTGGAAAAACCACTAAACTTTTATGTAATCTAATTAAACATAACAAACATAACAATAGCTTTTAGTAACCCTTCTTACTCCCAGAGGGAAAGCCTAATCTTATAAGTGCCTGGCAGTGCTTCCCTTCCTCATCACAGTTGCTCCTCAACTCCATCTGTGCTCAAGCTCCCTCTTGCTTCAGAGGCCAACCAACAATCCTTCAAATTCACAACCTGCAATTTTCAAAACTAGCAGTCTGAGTGGAGCTTCCATTCAAGAGTCCAAGCTTCTGTGTCTCTGTGCACCCAGCAGCCTATGTTCTTTTTGGTCTTCGTCCCACAACATCATGCAATTTCACTTAGCACTTATCCTATAATATCTGATATCAAAACATTTGATTAACAGGCCCTTCACTGGAGAAGCTTTTGCTCAAATCTGCAGTTTCCCTCCTGTTTAGCGAACTTTCAGTCTAATACCATGTGATTCGGTTGACCAATTATACCATATATGGTCAAAACATATAGCCAACCTTTAGGACGGGGTAGGCAACCTATGGCACGCATGCCAAAGGAGGCACGCTAGCTGATTTTCAGTGGCACTCACACTGCCCAGGTCCTGGCTACCAGTCTGGGGGGCTCTGCATTTTAATTTAATTTTAAATAAAGTTTCTTAAACATTTTAAAAACCTTATTTACTTTACATACAACAATAGTTTAGTTATATATTATAGACTTATAGAAAGAGACCTTCTAAAAAACGTTAAAATGTATTACTGGCACGCGAAACCTTAAATTAGAGTGAATAAATGAAGACTCGGCACACCACTTCTGAAAGGTTGCCGACCCCTGCTTTAGGATGAAGCTCTTTCACATGAACAAATTTGCTAGAGCAGTAATACACTAACAAAGTGAGCAGGAGATTATACTGCATTGCGATATACCTTGTGACATAAGGTTCTAAGCAAATTTTCTTTACTGGTAATGTATGGATCACCATAAGAATGCATTGAGCTTACATTCTGAGACATTTCAGCCACAAAGTTAGAAGACCAAAGAAGCAGTGCACTGGAGCACTTCAAGGGAAATCTGTCTGTTCCTCAAAGGGTACACTGAAGATTTTGAGAGGAAGGATTAATATCCACCTTTCCTATGAACTACAGTGAGAATGGCAGATGAACCAGTAACCTTTGCAGAGTGAGAAGCAAGTGAACCAGGCATCTTTTGAAAGCATACTAATTTTTTTTTTAAACATACTAAGACATTCAGCACTGGACTGAGATTCAGGAGATCTGGGTTTGATTCTCAATTCTGCCCCAGATTTCCTTAGGCAAATCACTTCACCTCTCTCTGTGTTAGCTTCCCGACTGTAAACAGGAATAGTAATGCCTCCCGACCTCACAGGAGCATCCTGAGGATAAAATCATTCTTTGAGAGATACTCAGATACCATGAAGAGATAAGTATCTAGAGAGAAAGAATTGCAATTACTGGATGTAGTGGAACTCCATCAGTTCCAATGTATTAATGCTAAGAAGAAATGTTTATTGCTACGCTGTTGCAACAATTGGATTCAGAATGCCATGTGGCTCTTATATTGGATGCCTGCACAGTCAGACACTTTGCCATCTAGACGCCCCTCTTCATAATGCCTGTGCTGTGATTTAGATTGATCTGTGCTGAGATTGTTATGGATGTACACACCCTGTTTGAGTGTGATGGTTTTTTCCCCCCACAAGAGCAGAGCTCCTTCAACATGTGCCATCTGCTGTGCCAGTGGGACCTGGCATAACAGCAGTGTACAAAAGAACATCACTGACGTTTAATGAATATTCATGATTTATGAATATTCATTGAATTGGCGTCTTTATGACCAGGCCACCAGATTCACAACTGGAGTCTCTGGAAAGAGGTTATTGTATTGTAATGAAATACCAGATGATTACTAAACAGTTACGTTTACTAGGATTTAACAGCTATGTGAAGGATAAATATATACCTCCAAATCTTAACGTCTACTCTCTCTGCTGATGAGAGTTGTGTGCGCGCGCATTGGAGAGAAATAAATGCTCTATATGAGCAACCAAAATAGCACCAGATTCTCTTTTTAATAGATTCACACAGTGTGGGAGCCTTCAGCATTTCCCTGGTGCATAAACAGACGAGGTTAGAAAAGTAGTTAATATATCAATCTTCAGAGAAGGAACCACATTCTCATATGTATTTGTACAGCACCTAGCACTATGGAGCCTGGAAGCTTCTGGTACCACTGTAATATAAATATTATATAGCAATAATAATGGTATAACACAATCTGTCATAAATTTAATCAGAGCATGTTCTTTAATTAGTTATTAGGAAATATCTCATTAAATGTCCCTTTGAAAAGCTACCCACTATTTTACACATTTTCTGCCCTTAAAAGAATTTTAAGCCATTAATGCTTCCATAATGTCGGTTGAATTTTCAGCCTGGAAAATTAGAGATACAAGCCATGTTATTGTTAATGTGAATTGTGCCCCAATTTTCACGCCTAGCACTGAAAGTTTACCCCTTGCAAAATATTTACATAATTTGCAAGTAGATTTGCAGTATCTGTTGCATGTTAATTTCACCTCAGTAACTATCCTTTGAAAAAGTTCAATAGCCATTCTACAAAATGTAACCTTGGTGTTTATTTGAAAGGTACTGGATCAGAAGTGTTATCAAACTGTGGTGCTACATTTGTAAATAGATATATGCTAAATCTTCAATAATGTGTCATTTCAGTTAACTAGTAAATGTACTGTACAGCACAACCCTGCACTGCCAGAGGATGGAATAGGTGACAGACTCTTTTACATGTTGAATTTGTCCAATTCTGTGATGCAGCGCTACCGTATCTATTGCTTACATCTGACCTCAATATTTTTAATGTTAACGGATAGCTGATTCACTTACAAACATCATTTTATTCAATATTTTATTAACAGAATCCATCAGCTCTTCTCCCCCACTAGACACACACAACAAATGGGCTGGTTTTCAAATCCCCAGCATCCCCCAACAGTTCATCACATTACCAAGCCAACATGTATGGTTTGTGATAGGGAGGTGAAATCATGTTAGAGATTCGGAATTTCACACAGCTGCTTCTTTGTATGAGAATCTGGTGATCTATTTTTCAGGCAGCGTAAGCTTCCAAGTACTAGCAGCTGTCCTCTGGGCACATATCACAGATTGTTTGGGTGGGCATGGGACTATCTATGTCTGTGTCATGTAGTTAAGAAGTATGGACAGCCTGTCTGGTCCCTTCTTTCCAAGCAGGCATCCTTTCTTTTGCTGCGGAGGAAAAGAACTTTGTGAATGCACATGCACATCAAGACATTTTCAGCTGCTCCAGAACACTGACACCAGTACAGCTCTGAAACAGCACTAAGATGGAAGAAGCATTCTGGGTATTGAGATGCAAATGAGCACACTAAGCCCTTTCGCAAAGGAAACTACGCACTGATCTTTTTAAATATGAGGTTTCACCCAAAACCCTTGGGGCCCAATTCACAGCCCTAACTCGGGTGAAACTCCCATGGATCTAAATGAGAGTTGTGTGTAAGAGATATGTGTGTGTGTGTGTGTGTGTGTGTGTGTGTGTGTGTGTGAGAGAGAGAGAGAGAGAGAGAGAGAAACTGAGCCCATAGTTATATATGTAACCATTTTAAGAGGGGAAATGAAGTGCTTACTTTTCTGAGCACTCACAGCAAAACAGTCCAGATTTTCCATTTTTAGCATTGTTACATGTACTCCACCCAGCAGATTTAAGTTCTGAGTTGCAATGAACAAGTGTTTCCACTCAATGATGGAAGGTGGAAAGGAGTATACAGGAAAGGCTAAGGCTGCGGTTTCATAACTTTTGACCAGCTCAGGTGGTGGGTGGGAGTGCTCATTCAAACACTAGGTTTATTTAGAGGTCTATATACTAAATATTGAACCCCTTAGGTTCTCGTTCCTCCCATCTTCTGTATACCAAGTTGTCATGGTGAAAGATAAACCCTACATTTGTCTGCATGCCTTGAAGCCAAGCATCTTCAAACCACCCTGTGAATGAATCATTTAAATCATCTCTTTCTTAATAGCACAGACAGAGGTAGGATTTCCTCAAACCAATTTATCCTGCATGCTTATTTGGACTCCTTTAAGTAGTCATTTGTACAGTGGTTTTAAGTTAATGCATCTGAGCATTGCACGTATTACCAAGATAGTAGGTGATTTAGAGTCTTGCTCTTCAAAAAAAGACTTAAATGGGTATTACATGATACTGCCAAGAGTCCATCCAAATGAAATGGAAATGTGCATAGTTAGCCTGATACCACGCAACAAAAGTGAAATTCATGCACAAGCTTAGGGTTCAGATGTGTGCATAGCTAAGCAGGAAATGAAATATGGACATGGGAAAGGACTTGGTTTCTATAAACAGAGTATTCAAAGTTAGTAATAATTTCGACTGTATAACACACACACATATGATACATACATGGATATAGTGTCTTCTAGATGCATACATGGCTCCCCATCTCTTAGAGCTTGTCCACACAAACAACTTAGTTCACAGCAAGCTGTGGCGTAAATCTACCTCACACTAGCCTGCCATGCACCGTGTCCATGTGGATCCTGCTGCTGTGCCCTGCCAATTACTTAGTGTGCTTTGATCGACCCCACTTTGAAATGGGAATAGACTAAAGTGCACTAGGAAATGTTTTGTGCCTGGCAGCAGGGGCCACACAAACACTTAAGCGTGCAGCAGACGAGCCTTTACTGAATCAAATCCCAGTTCCTAAATGGCTCTAAATCCTGCATGTCTGCCTCTAACCCCCCTTCTGTTTCCTTCCCAATTCTCCTGCCCTTGCTTTTCCTTATAGCATCACCTTTGCTTTGTGCCTTCTATCTTATTGCCCCCTATGCCTGGAACAATCACCACAAGGAACCTACCTCCTCTTCCTCCTCCTCTGAACTCCCTTCAAGTACTTCTCCCTTCTCATCATTCAAAATTCTCATTCCTGAATTGTTGTCCTGTGTCTAGTCCTATTGCACTTGCAAGCTCTTTAGGGCAGGGAAATGAATTTTTACCTTTGGCCCGTATCCTGTAAAGACTTAAGCATATGAGTAATCCCATTGAAGTCACAGACTTTTCACATGTGTAAAGTTCAGTGCATACATTGTATGCCTTTGTGGGATCCGGCCCATGCTTATAAAGTGCCATGTAAGCCTATGTTGCTATTGTAGACAATTGTTCAGGAAATAAAATATTAAATAATATAATAAAACCTGCCATTCCATGCACACATACCTCTCCAGCTTTACGTAAGATTTACAAACACCCAAACAGGATGATCACATTGAAAACATTCTAGCATTTTTCCCAAAGCAAACAGTTTTCATACTGTTCCTATTTAAAACAAGGAAAATATATATTCACTGCACTGTAACAAAAACCATCTTTTCCTCTTCCCCTGTACCTCACACTACCCTTTTTAACTTTTACTTGGAGTGTTTGAGGATCAAGAGATCTTCCCCACTCATCATGAAATAAATCTGACATCACACTCAAAGCTTTTCCGCACTTATCCTGATTATCCAGATAGTAAGATGTTCTGCAGTGGGATCTGACAAGGATTAGCTGTTGTTTTCTAGTTTCTCCTGTGTGCTACGTGCTGAACTGTAGCATGCATTGCCTTTTATCGCTAAGAGCAGTCAAGGATGATTCCATCCGTCCCTCCCCCCGCATCTTGGGTTCAGACTTGTGCAATATGAAATTCTGTGTTTCCTTTCATTGCAGAGAACTTGGCACCCTATTCATAAAAAACTAAACCTTTTATTACCATGACAATACTGAGCACTTTAAAGTCTAAAGTTGGATAGAGTACATGCTTTAGCAACTAACTCTTTCTAGAGAGTGATAGAGAGCTACTTCTTTATAAATATATCCACCTAGTGCTGAAATTGCTGCCGTCACTTAACCATGTGCCACCAGATCCACAGCTGGTGTAAACTGAGCTACAGTGCAACCTGCTGAGGATTTGGCCTAGGGACATGTCACTCACACTGCCTTCAACATCTCCCGCCTCAGTGCAACATGCTAAGTCAGATAAACCAATAGCTGGAAGTCAAATAAGAGTCAGAGGGATACACTTAAGCAAGTAAATTCACCCTTAGCTCCGGTGCATGGTCAGACCTTTAATCTTATTTAAACTTACCTTTTGTGGGTTTACGTCTTATGATAGAAGACAAAAGGAAAAAAAGAGAATGACATGCTCTGGGAGCTCTATCCACAAGTAATGCTTTCTACCATCTCCAGCTGGCCAATCCCAGAACGGACAAGGAACTCCCATAGGATCTAAGAACTGCTTCAAATAGTGCCACTGTCCATTCCTAGTGCAAGGCAGACATCTTTGACTTTGCCACCAATAACACATACACAGGACAGCAGACATAAAACACATACATTAAATCTAATTTTTAATAACTCGCTTAGTTTTTGCCTAAGAGAGTAAAGGAAGAAAGAAAGAATTGCATGACACGTGAGTCACTCTACTTTTACTGCACTTCTGGAAGGGCTCACATACTACGGTGATGAGGCTGCTATAAGAACATGAAGACAAGAGAAGAGACATAACAGAAAATGTGCTGGAAGTTCCTTCACTCCCAGTCTCATCTTAATGGGTCCTTTTTATCCAAGACTTGTGTAATATTTTCAAAATATATTCAAAACAAACACTATTATGGAAATGCCTAGGGGGTTGGAACAGGTTTGTGTGTTCAGGATGCTTCATTTTCTCCTTCCACCTCACCACCTCTTTAGTATCCCTCTGCCCTTTTCTACTAAGTTCAGCCTTGCATGATTGCCCTTCTCCCCTTCTTGTCCTCCTCTCCCCTCATCTCATCAGGGTCTTTAATACTGTTTAGACAATTCACGTCACTTTTAAATACAATTTTTAACAGTGAGGTTATAATCCATTAGAACCAACTAACAGTTGATATGTTGCCATTCTTCATCCCTTGGAATCTTTAAAACAAGACGATGTTTCTCTAAACTATACGCTCAAGCTCAACCACAAGTTATTGGACTCGATGCAGGAATCACTGGGTGCAATTCCTTGGCCTGTGTTATACAGGACATCAGGCTAAATAATCATAATGTCTCTTTCCGGCCTTAAAACCTATGAACTCTCAAAACTAGGGCCCCTCTCTGCCACCTGATACAACCACCACCATTACAGAAAATGAGAGATGCATGTGCATATCCAAGAGCGAGGGATGGAGAGCTGTGAAACTTTCTACCAAATCCACACACTTACAATTTAGAAAAAATTACAGTCAACATTTTTTTGAAAAAACAAACAAACAAACAAACAAACAAAAAACCCTAGTGATTTTGGATGCCTCTATTTTTGAATGCCCAACTTCAGACACTTGAAAGGGGCCTGATTTTCAGAGATGAAGGTGTTTGAAATTGGGCAACCAAAATCACAAGCCAATTTTGAAAATCTTGGGCTACACATTTCTAATTTGGAACCTCGCATATGTAAATACTGATAGCTACTGGAACTGGATTTATAGAATATACAATACTGAGGCATGTGCAATTCATTAAACCACTCAGTACCAATGTAAGAAGTGATACCTTCTGGTATATTCAGAAATGTGAAAGCATTAGATTTATACATACTCAGTATAAATGATGATTTAGAAAATTAGGTCTTACTGGATTTTTGTTTGTTTGGGGGATTTTTGTTTGGACAAAATGCAAAGGATTCTGGAATACAAAGTCAAAGAACGAAAAAGAGGGTGATTTTGAGGTCATGTGTAGAAAAGAAAGTTTGGGAACCCACACCTAAGTAGGTCTTTTCCCTCTTCTAATTACTTCAGGAGGGTATAATTAGCTCTGCAGATATATCCAGGGGAAGAATCTAAATAATCCAGGAATCTGTGAGGTCAAAGTATGTTGAATATAAATGCAGGTAAAAATAAGAGATACAGTGTTTCTGAGAAGTTTATTTTACTCTCTCCACTCAGTTGTCTCCAGGGGCAATGAGTCTGCTTAGTGCCAGGTCAATGCTTGGTCAAGCTGTAACGCTTCATGGTTCTTGACACAGCTCTGAAATAGAAGCTTTTACTCCAGAGGCTGCAAACAGCATGGAAGAGATAAGTGGGGTTTCTTTTATTTATATCTCAGTACAGTAAGTAGTCGCTATTCTATGTTGCCCTGTCTTCTGAGTAGTCCAAGGAGAGTTTTGGACTTCAAGAGTTGTTTAATTTTGGTTGGAAGAGAAGTGTGTACGTGCAGATATTCCTTCAGAGTCTATTTATCACAATATTTTTGTATTTATTTTAGTCTCTTCACATTTTTGTCCATCACAAGCTCTAGTTCTTTGATGTACATGCTGCAACAAGTTTAATCCCCCTGTTTCCCCGAAAATAAGACATCCTCCGAAAATAAGGCCTACTTACAGTTTTGCCTCTCGTTGTAATATAAGGCATCCCCCCGATAATAAGACCTCCCCGATAATAAGGCATCCACCGATAATAAGGCATTTTTCATTTCTGAAAAATAAGACATCCCCTGAAAATAAGACCTAGCGCATCTTTGGGAGCAAAAATTAATATAAGACACTGTCTTATTTTCGGGGAAACAGGGTAGTACAAGTATATATCCACTAAGCCCTAATGACGCCCCCTGAAAAAAACGTTCTCAGCCATCAACATGGCTTCCATCTCAGGTTTCATCATAAATCCCCCAATACTCCTTCAACGCGCACATCAACGACCAGGTTCTGAAAATCATTTCTGACAGATGAAGATGGTTCAAAATGAGTCCCCCAAGAGTTCATTCACACCCTACAGTTGGATTCCCCGGCAAAGTTTCAGAAGAAAAGGATCAGCCATTTATGAGTGTTGTAAGAGGGACAAAAACAACTTTTTAGGGTTTAACACCAACATGGCTAATTCTGGTATCTCACACTTTAGCTTGTGGTTAGTTACAGTGGCTGTGTGAAGTCTGACACGCAGCAGCAAAGCCTGAGCCAACATCCATTGACATCTATAGGAATCTTTCTATTGATTTCAGTGGCTGCTAGTTCAGAACCTAAACTGGCTCCTATGGAACAAAAACAACAGTAAAGTTGTGAACATAAGAACCGCCATACTGGGTCATACCAAGGGTCCATCTATCCCAGTATCCTGTCTTCCAACAGTGGCCAATGCCAAGTGCCCCAGAAGGAATGAACAGAGCAGGTAATCATCAAGTGATCCATCCCCTGTCGTCCATTCCCAGCTTCTGGCAAAGAGGCTAGGGACACCATCCCTGCCCACCCTAGCTAATAGCCATTGATGGACCTATCCTCCATAAACTTATCTAGTTCTTTTTTGAACCCTGTTATAGTCTTGGCCTTCACAACATCCTCTGGCAAAGAGTTCCACAGATTGTGTGAAGAAATATTTACTTTTGTTTTAAACCTGCTGCCTATTAATTTCATTTGGTGACCCCTAGTTCTTGTGTTATGAGAAGGAGTAAATAACACTTCCTTATTTACTTTCGCCACACCCGTCATGATTCTATAGATCTCTATCATATCCTCCCTCTTTTCCAAGCTGAAAAGACCCAATCTTATTAATCTCTCTTCATATGGAAGCTGTTGCATACCCCTAATCATTATTGTTGCCTTTTTCTGAACCTTTTCCTGTCCATCCCCCTACCCCACAGCCCTTTCACCTCATGGAGGTGTTGATTTCAAAACACCCATATAATAATGCGGTGCAACAATCTTGATTAATTACAAAGTTATGATGTGCCATGTGTAGTCCATTAGTGCTTAGAGGCCCCAACAGAGGCCGGGGCCTCATTATACTAGGTGGTGTGAATACAGAGGGAGTGAGAAATAGCCCACGCACCGAAGAGCTTAGTAAATGCTAACTTGAAAAATTTAAACTCTCACTCACAGCCCTTCCCCACCTTGGGGGAAAAAAGAAATGCAAAATTTAAAGGTCAGGAAACAACATTGCTCAGTCCACCTGCTAGCATCTGCTCTGTAAAGTTAGGGCTGAAATTTTCCATGCTTGACCTCTGTCTGAAAGTGGGGTTTTCTGCTGCTATTTTTGTGAGTTTTTTTTTAAAGTTTGAGTAAAGTCTCTTCATTTGGTTTTGAGATCAGAAAAAGTTAAAATACACTTTTATGTTATTCAGATTTGGTAATGAACCAAATTAAGCTACACCAGTGAAAGCCCCACTTTGCATTGATACAGCCCATTACACAAGGGGCTTGTAAGGGGGAAACTAAACTAACTTGATGGAGTTACACCAATGTAAATGTTCTTAATGTAGATAAGGCCTTTGGATGTAAACTCATCAGGGCAATATTCACATCTGTGTGTTTGTACAGCACCCAGCATAATAGCCTCCTGATCCCAACAGGGGCCTCTGCACACTACCACAATACATTGTTGGAGCTGGTAAAGTCTGCTAACCAAATAGATCTGGGGTTTGATTTTCCCCCTCCCCACTTCTTTTCTCCTTCCTTTAAAAGCATGGAAAACAAACCAAAAAAACATGTGTTAATTCAACATGATCTGCACAGTTGAAAAAAATCACAAAAAGGTAAGAAATGCAGATATTAAAGTACAATGGTTTTACATGGATTTTTATTATTCCTGTTCTTGACAAATGTGTGTCTTAACACAACTGTTTGTCATTTCATATGTACAATAAAACATACAAGATGTGCAATATGTCCATGTCAGCTGTTGGATCCTTACTCTTTGATTTTCCTCCCCTTTTCCTGATTTTGTGTGTGCATCTGAAATGTCATAGTAACACACCTTTTTTTTATTTAATAACTAAATAATTCCCTCAGCAAGGAATGGACACATTAACAAGAAAGGGAACAAGTGACATAAAAGGTGAGTGACATTTTATATAGGCATCATGGTCACTATTTTCATGAAAGAGAATTCTTCTCCCTTAAATCTCGCAGAAAAAGGCTACCACTTTGAGACCCTAATCCTTGTTTAAACAGATGACATCTAAAGCTTTTCTCTTATAGGTGGGGCTTACCTATGACTCCTTCCTCAACTGTGCAAACAATAGTCCATAGCTAGTTTAATGAATGTGTGTATAGGTCTGAAGAGAGACATAGAATTTCCATGCTCTTTATTAATACATAAAAAGAAATGATTTCTCCCTCCCTTTCTTTTCTTCCTTTTTGCATTTTTGGAAAGAAATAGGAAGTGATAAAAGCTTGAACAAAACTAGAGATGCTAAACTTTCAAAACCGGCCTGGAAAAAAAAATCATCTACCACTGAGATACTGACCTTGTTATAAAAGAATCATAAGAGAGATGGTAAACCCATACATCCCTCTCTTTCCAGTGCCAAGTATTCATTACAATGTTTTCTGGTGCTTTTTCTCAGCAAATTTTAAATCCCTCAAAGGTTTGGGTTTCCACCACTTCAACCAACCCTGAATGCTATTTCAGCAGAATCAGTCCAACTTTGATTCTGGAGCCAACCCCCCACAAGCTGTTATCTTGTCAGACTTCATAAGATCCCACCAACAGCCTGAGACCTAGTATATACTTGGATGAGTGACCTCCAGGAATGATCTAAATCAGAAACTCCCAAATGTTTTCATAGCGTGGACCACATCTCAATACAGAAGTTGTGCCCTACCGTTAGCATTGCATCAACCACTTCATCTTGCATTGGCAACTGAATAATAATACTGTAGCAACTACAGCAGTTGCTTACAAGGAAAACAAATATAGGAAATGTTTTAATATATTCTTAGCTTTCTTTTAATGCAATTGCTGGTGGAAAGGAAGAGGGACCGTGTATCCCTAGTCCACCACCAAGTGTTCCATGGACCACAGATCTAATCCACCTTCAAGACAATATGTTAGTGAATCAGTAGGTGGCACTCTTCCTTTTGTGCTTATCCTGAGTTAATTATCTGATGCTGAAATATGGGCAGTGCAATCCCAGAGAGGCCGTTATGTGTAAGAGATACAAGACTTGGAATCTGACTAGAGAAGGTAATTAAAAATCCCATCCTACTCTTAGTGAGAACAGGGTTATTTATCCTGTTAGCCTGGCAGGTTGCATCACCCATATCCCCTATAGTTTCAGTCAGAAAAAGTATTCTCCATTGTCTGTCCTGAGCTCTGTTGTATACTGTCAAACATTTGTTGTGTTTCATCCCAGAGTTGTCTACACTGGAGTGAGTGATCCCTCAGTGTTTGTATATTCAGTTTAAGTTTTTAAAATTCCTTTAGTACAAAAAATGCTGCATACATATAAGATTTTTTTTATTTGATAGATATTTTATCTTTTTTTTTTTTTTTTTTTTTTTTATTAAAGACAACCTTGCCCCAGAATAATTTCTTCACTGGCATTTCTGGAAGAGCAAATACTCATGTTAGCCATACCTGTGTGGAATAACTCAGAGAAAATTTCTTTTCTGAGCACAGAAATGCTGCCTCTTTCCAAGTTCCATTTACTGAGTTGTTGAGTGATTATTAATTATGTAACAGTGACATTTTGTAAAGTGTCATCAGTAGATGCTAGTGAATTGGAAATAAGAGAATGTCTTCCACAAAAATGAACTTGTCAAGCCTGCTCACTAACTGGTTTGTGGGACATAGGAGATGGGGATATAATCATGCAGTAATCATAATACTCTATTTTCCTCAAAGATGAATTAGAAAAAAATATTATGTAAAAGACAAACCAATTATAAGGGGCCAGGACATTGGCAGTCTGGCCTAGCGGTCACAGCTCAGCTGGGGTCTGCACATCAGGGATAGTAGTCACTGAGCAGAAGTCAGAGGAATTGCAAGAGCCAGGTTTGGTAAGCAAGAATCAGGATCCAAGACTAGAGTTCAGAGGTAGTACCAGGCTGGAAGCAGGAGGCTGGAATCAGGGTCAGAGTGAGGCTTGAGTAGAAGATCGGAAATCAGAGATAGAGCCAGGCTGGAGTCAGGAGGCAAAAGTCAGGGTTAGGGTCAGGCTGGAATCAGAAACTAGAAATCAGGAGACAAGCTAAGGCTGGGATCTGCAGCAGGCCAAAGTCTGTGTGACAACTTCCTGGGGTAACCCCTAGGGTTAAATAGGGCACTTGGCCAATCAGAGGGTCACAGGGTACTGTCAACTCTGGCTCCCTTGGGTGGTACTTCCTGTGGCACTTACTCTCTGTAGTGCTCCCTGGCTGGGGTTCGGCATGGCCTCCCGGGGGCACTATGGGAACATCAGCCATCCCAGGCTCTGCAGGTCCCAGTCCATGGACCCTTATGCCAGTATTAAGAAATTCTAGAATACTCAACACTCAAATTAATGGTTACTAGGACCCCATCAACCCCTTCAGAGAACCAATAATTACATCATCTCTCTGAAATATTCAGTGAGTACTCCAATTGTACAGCAGAAACGGTAGCTCTCCAGTGAAGATGGTATTGAGTCTGAACACCACTGAACTTCAGATCTGGATCTAATCCACAATTTACAGCTGATGCCTGTCTTTATAGTGGGCAAGGCTAAATCCCCAGATCAGTATACCCCTGAACTTTAGATCCATAACTGAACTTTGAACCCATCTTTGCTCGCAATCCTCCATGACCCATGTATATATAAAATGTTAAAAAGTGAATGTCTTCATTACCAGGCTAGCTGGATCTCTGACCCCTTTCTCTGGTTTCTTCGACTACACCCTTTACCTCTGCTAGGGTGGAATCACACAACTTTCCCATTCAGACCAGATGATGGGCTACAAATCCTGTGGGATCAACCATGTTTCCTAACAAGTCCAACTGGGTTTGTTGCTTGCCTTCAAGAGATTGTGATCAGGAGTAAATACAGTGACCAGACAGCCACTCAAGCTCAAGTATAGTTTAATACTAACAGTAGAAATAAGAGGAAAAAAATAAAACAGTCTTGCGCAAGTCTATCTTACCTTGAGGCTTGCCAATCCTAGGCAGGCCTCCCTTTATGCTCTCCCAAACAACTGATCCTTGACTAGACAGAGAGTCACATTTATCCAGTCAAAGGTCCTTTGTCTCAGTTTCCAAAGGGTTTTGGCTCTGCTGCCCAAAATCAGTCCAGGGCACTTAGCAGGGTGTTGGAGGTAGACTTCAAAGTGAATGGCTTTTCCATTTTCCCTGGAGTGTTAGTAGATAGACGACTATATGAAGCCATTGTACTCTTTCCTGCCTACATGCAGACAGCCTCGTATTGAATTAACCCCATGTAGTCATACAGTAAACCCCTGTACAACAATCAGACAAACACGTAGTACATATACCATTCATAAGTTACGGAACAACCCATACTCTCGTTTTGTTGTGAAAATTTTCTAAAGGTCACATTTTGTTCCATGTCAGAACAAAAACAGATTTTGAAACCTGGAAATGTTTCATGAAAGGGAATTGTTGTTTTTTGGCCAATTCTAATACAAAATGCCGTAAATGCTAACCAAACTCACACTAGAAATAAGATGCAAATTTTTAACAGTGAAGATAATATCCAATAGACCCACTTACCAAGGGTTGTGATGGATTCTCTATCATTGGAAGTTTTAAATCAAGATTGGATGTTTTTCTAAAAGATACGCTCTAGTTCAATCACAGCTGGACTTGAAGCAGAAATTCAGGGAAGTCCTATGGCTTGTGTTAAGCAGGAGGTTAGACTATATATATTACATGCACAAATGGACAGAATTCATTGTTTTACCTTCTTATCTAAAGCAAACATAGGCTTAACTGCTTTTTAAATCATGTGAATCTAGGGCAAACTACATAATCTATCCAAGTCATGCACCTACCGGAGCAGAGCAGTCTACAATATTATGAATAAAATTATATAATAAATTGAAATACATTATGAGAGAATGACAATAGTGTAAAACACCTTATTCTTTAGAATAAGTTTTCACTTTCCAAGACTGCCTCTGTTCAAATATTTAGATGTCACTGTAAGACTTTTCCATTATGTAGGGCCAAAACTCGAAATCCCTACTCTGTCAAAACTCCCATTACCTGTGTAATGTGTGTAGGATTTGGGCTGTGTGAAGAGTCATGCCATCGACCAAAATTAGCCTTCCAAATCTAAAGAAGATCATAAATTCAAATTGCCATCAGATAAGCTGCTGTTTCTCTCAAGCACTCTTCCACTAACTGCTCATACAGAGCTTATTGCAGGATCCAGGCCAGTGTGAAGTTCAAAAACTTTCCCATGCCGACATGTCAAATTTACCTCAGAGTCAGAAACAGAACTCAGATCTCCTGATCCACAGCCTGGGCTTTCACCACAGGAGACCACTCTTCCTCTCTTCATAAATACATCAATCTGGCATACATATATTGTTGTTGTTGCATAGCAAATTTACATAATGAAAATAGAATCACCGCTGTATAACAGTTAAGAATTTCATTTTTGTATGTTTGTTCCTTTTAATAAATTTTACTTTGCCCCAAGCTCTTCATTTTCTGTTAAATATGTTTGCAGACATGGCAGAAGTGCACAAGAGGAATAAAGAATGAGTTCCTTAAGCTGATTACATTTACGGGAAAGTATGTGTGCCAGGCAATTAAAGAACTTCAGTGTTCAGCTTATACAACGTTAGCTCACCTCTATCATCTTTGCTAAAGATATCTACAACTTACTACCATCGCTGTGCGTCACAACAGCGGGATCAAAGATTACTCATCTAGCTTAAAGTGTTGGGTTTTTTTATTTGAAGGGGAAAAAACACACCACCTTTGAACTTTTACACTCCTGTGTGTTTTAGCTGTGAGTCCTAAATGGAGTCTCCCATAAATAATTCAAGATCCTCAGTTTCTTATTTTAGCATGAGAAGCCTAATAGTACATGACTTAAAAGAATCCTAGCCAAAATTCTATTAAATCCTCTAAGTCAAAAGGAAAATGTAAGAGATTTAATAGAGGATTGTAAAACAACGTTTAATTAAGATGATGTTATTTAGTGCGGTTAAATGATCTTGTTTAGCTCTCTATATATTGTTTTATAATACTGGTTAAAAATTGCTAAACTAAAATTAAACTATAATTAGACAGGTGAAGCTATGAAAAAGACCACAGACAATTTTGTAATGTTTCTTCCTTGGGATAATTCCCAACATCAGCAAACAGTGAAAGGATAAAAAAGGTGGGTGGTTCTATTTGCATTACGTAGTGAGTATTTCTTCAGAAACTATCTCAGAAAACAAACATAGAACATTTTTTTCCTTAGTATTACATCATCGTCACGATTGGACCAGTTTAGCCAGTTTATTCCAAGGAGGAAATTATTCAGATTTCATCATTACAGTTGATTCAGCATTTGTTTTTGTTTGAAAGAAAATATGCCTCATGCAATTTCTAACCACATCTCTTGAAAGGACTTGATCCTGTTGTTGTTGAAATCTATAGGGCATTTTGCCTTGATTTTACTGGAAGCAGGATAAGGCCCTATAACAGTTGTTTTTGATAATTTTTTAGTTATTTTAGGGCCTAGGTCTGCAAACCTGAGTCATGTGGAGTAGTCCTCTTCAGAAGCCATGATGGGAGGGCTGATGGTGTATGTGGAAGAAAGTAAATAGGGTACACATTCACCGTCCACCACCAAAATAAACTGATAAAAAAATCCTCTAAATAGGCAATGCTCTGTCCCGTGGTAGTTGGGGGAAGAGAAAATCTTGAATTGCTCTGCAGAAACCTATCTGGTAGGTTCAGCAGCTGGATTGGTCTCCAGAGAGAACCACGTGTAACCTTGATTGTGATCACCACGTGTCATCTGCAAATGCTGCCACCTTACTACTCATCCAACTTCTCCAGATCATTAATAAATATATTAAACAACACAGGCCCTAGTACAGAATCTTGAGGCCCCTACTGTTAACCTTTTGCAATGATGAAAATTGATCATATTCTTTGCTTTTGGTCTCTTGGACAGTTTTGGATCCATGACAATACTATATCTCTCACTTATTACTATTCAGCTTCTTTAGTAGCCCCTTGTGTCTTGTGTTGTCAAAGGCCTTTTGGAAATCTAAATACATTATGTCAACGGCTTCTTCTTCATCCACTACTTTATTGACACATTCAAAAAATTCCAAGAGAGAAACAAGACACTATTTTCCTTTGCAGAAACCAACCTGGTTAAACTCTACCATATTATGATATTTCAGGTGTTCTGTTATTCTGCTTTTCATTATCATTTCAACCCAATTTGTCATGTGCAGATGTAAGGCTTACTGGTCTATAATTCTCAGGATCACCCAATGGCCTTTATTAAAATTAGGTTCACCATTTGCTACTTTCCAATCACCTTGAACGGGGGCTGTTTTTAATGAGAGATTGCATATTTTTGTGTGCTGCTCAAAAACTTCTTATTTAAACTGCCTCAGAAATCTTGGATGCATATTATCTGGGGCTGGTGACTTATTGCTTTTTACATTATCAATTTGCTCTAGCACTTCTTCTTCTGATACCTTCAATTTCCCAGAGCACCTCATTTTTGTTGCCAAAAAAGAGCAGGCCTGGGGTAGGTATTTCCCCAACATACACTGTAGCAAAGACAGATGCAAAAAAAAAAAAAAATCAGTTTCTCATCCATGTCTTTATGTTTTTAATTATTCCCTTTAACCCCTTATGACCCAGCAATTCCTTTGTCAACTACCTGCTTATGCTATACTTAAAGAATCTCTCATGCTGTATTTTTACACATTTAGATATTTGCTCTTCTAAACCCAGTGTGATTAATTTTCCTCTTACTTATTGCCTGCTGTACTTTATAATCCTGCTTATTGGCTTCCTGATTTTGTACGACTTCTTTGTCATGAATAGCCTCTCGATTCTTGCCATTTCTCTACATTGGATTGCTCCTCGCCTTTGTGATTCCCTTTTTGTTCAGCAGTACACATCTTCTGAGACTTTAAAAAAAAAATAAAAAAAAAGTCGTTCCATGCCACCGCTAAGGATTTTACCTTTAACTTTAGGGGACCTTTTTAATTAATTTCATTTTACTGACACTCTCTCTTTTTAAAGTTTTTGGTACCCTGCCTGCCCCTTCAATGTTTAACCAAATTATATTGTGATCACTCAGACTTAGTGGCTCAGCTATCATCTCTTCCTGAATTAACTTCTGTGTGTTACTTAAGACTAAGTCAAGAATAGCCTATCTTTCTGTGTGCACTAGAATTAGCTGTTCCAAGAAATTGGTTCTCTACTTCTGGTCCTGTTGTGCCACTTAACCTGTTGTGAGTAGTTGCAGTCCCCCCCAATACAGTCATTCTGTTAGATTTTGCTGCCTCTCATCTCTCAACATTGTGCACTCAATTTCCTTTTCTTGATTCAGAAGCCAGTAGTATAGTGCTACTAATATATTTACATTCTTATAGCTTGGGATCTATAGCCATATAGATATAACCATGTGATTCCTCTTCACTCAGACTTTTTAATCACACTACCCAGATACAGGACGATTCCTCTACCTCTTTTTCCTAGCCTGCCTTTCAAGATCCCCACTTTTTTCTTTTTTGTCATCATTCCACCAAATTTATGTAATGCTTATTATATCAAATATCCTCATCCATTGCAAGGCAATCTAGCTCACCTATTTTTGCCTTTAAACTTCTTGCATGTGTCTATAGACAACTATAGTTTTTATTCTTGACTAGGTGTGTGTTTTCCTTTAACTTCTTGATCTCACATTTGCACAGAATTTACCTCTATTGGTATTATGAATAGGGCTGTCAAACATTTAAAAAAATTGTGAGATTAATCGTGCTGTTAAACAACAATAATAGACTACCATTTATTTAAATATTTTTGGATGTTTTCTACATTTTCAAATATATTGATTTCAATTACAACACAGAATACAAAGTGTACAATGCTCACTTTATATTATTTTAATTACAAATATTTGCACTGTAAAAAACAAAAGAAATAGTATTTCAATTCACCTCATACAAGTACTGTAGTGCAATCTCTTTATCGTAAAAGTTGAACTTACAAATGTAGAATTATTTACAAAAAAACTGTATTCAAATATAAAGCAATGTAAAACTTTAGAGCCTACAAGTCCACTCAGTGCTACTTCTTGTTCAGCCAGTCGCTCAGACAAACAAGTTTGTTTACATATGTAGGAGATAATGCTGCCTGCTTCTTGTTCACAATGTCACCTGAAAGTAAGAACAGGCGTTTGCATGGCACTGTTGTAGCCAGTGTCTCAAGGTATTTGCGTGCCAGATGCACTAAAGAGTCATATGTCCCATCATGCTTCAATCACCATTCCAGAGGACATGCATCCATGCTGTTAATGGGTTTTGCTCAATAACGATCCAAAGCAGTGCGGACTGACGCATGTTCATTTTCATCATCTGAGTCAGATGCCACCAGCAGAAGGTTGATTTTCTTTTTTGGTAGTTCAGGTTCTGTAGTTTCCGCATCGGAGTGTTGCTCTTTTAAGACTTCTGAAAGCACGTTCCACACCTCGTCCCTCTCAGATTTTGGAAGGCACTTCAGATTCTTAAACCTTGGGTCAAGTGCTGTAGCTATCTTTAGAAATCTCACATTGGTACCTTCTTTGCGTTTTGTCAGATCTGCAGTGAAAGTGTTCCTAAAATGAACATGTGCTGGGTTATCACCCAAGACTGCTATAACATGAAATATATTGCAGAATACAGGTAAAACAGAGCAGGAGACATACAATTCTCCCCCAAGGAGTTCAGTCACAAATTTAATTAATGCATTATTTCTTTAACGAGCATCATTGGCATGGAAGTATGTCCTCTCAAATGGTGGCAAGAGCATGAAGGGGCATACGAATATTTAGCATATCTGGCCCGTAAATACCTTGCAATGCCAGCTACAAAAGTGCCATGCGAATGCTTGTTCTCATTTTCAGGTGACATTGTAAACAAGAAGCAGGCAGCATTATCTCCCATAAATGTAAACAAACTTGTTTGTGTTAGCAATTGGCTGAACAAGAAGTAGGACTGAGTGGACTTGTAGACTCTAAAGTTTTGCATTGTTTTGTTCTTGAGTGCAGTTATGTAACAAAAAAAATCTACATTTGCACTTTCACGATAAAGAGACTGCACTACAGTACTTGCATGAGGTGAATTGAAAAATACTATTTTTGTTCATAATTTTTACAGTGCAAATATTTGTAATTAAAAATAATAATATAAAGTGAGCACTGTACACTTTGTATTCTGTGTTTAATTGAAATCAATATATTTGAAAATGTAGAAAAATGCCCAAAATACTTAATATATTTCAAGTGGTATTCTATTGTTTAACAGTGTGATTAAAACCGCAATTAATCACAATTATTTTTTAATCAACTTTAATTAATTAAATTAAATAACTTAAATTAATTTGAGCTAATTGAGTTAACTGCAATTAATCGACAGCCCTAACTGTTATATTAACAACATCTTTAACAGAAGTCTCACTTGTATGCTCTTCAGCTTCCACTGGCTTCCTTGAGCTCATAGTATAAACATCGCCCCCTCCCCCCAAATCTTCTTTTTTTTACATGCCAGCAGCCTGGTTCCATTTTGATTAATGTGGAGCCCTTCCCCTCTGAATAAGCTCCTCCTTTTCCTCAAAATATTCCCCGGTTCCTAATAAACTTGGACCCTCTTTAATACATGAACTTCTCAACCACACACAAAGGCCCTGAAGTTCCCTTGATCTAGCTGGATCTATGCATGAAAATGGACACATTTTGCTTCCAGGACCTCTCTCCTACATCACTGGTACCAATACATACCATGACCACAAATTCCTCCCCAGCATTTTCAGGTATGTCAACTTCACAACAGATGAGCACATCAACAAGCTGTTCTAATGGTCACCAAACACCCAACTATATGTTTCTGATTACGAAGTCCCCTATCAAAATAGCCTGTCTTTGCCACCCCACTGTAGTTCCATCTCTTGGAGCATCCTTCTCGCATGAGGAATTATCAGCCTCCACTATCCCAGTCTGAAGGAGGGTCCCATCTAAAGAGGCATGTCCCTCCATCCTGTCTAAGTGTCCTTCCATCATTAGACTTGTTGCCTCAACTGGAGGATTGGGGAAGTCAGTTCTGAGGTGGGCCTACTTAATGATGTCCCTATATGTCATGTCTAAACACAGTTCTCTCCCTTCTCTCTCTCTCTCTCTGCTCCTCCAGTTCAATAACTCTGGTACCTGGGTTCTGAGGGCCAAGAGCTGCTAGTACATGTAGGATACTTGGCCACAAACCAAGTAGTCACATGTTCTGCACTCTGGGCAACAATCTGGGTAGCACTCCCTCTGGTCAGCCTGCTGCTGGTCTTCTTCCTGCATAGTTAGACTGGCTTTAAATTCTGAGTAGAGTTTAATCAAATTTATCTGGGGTCTGTTAATTATTCAGAGAAAAGGCTTTATTATTATAGTTTGAATTCTTCAGTCTGCCAACCTATGCAGTTAAATTTGGAGCCAACTTCCCCCCTCAGTGCCTAACATCTACTCAGTCCAAGCTCCCCTGTGCTCACTCCATCTGTTGCCTTCTCACTCACTCTGGGGCCGCCTCTTGCTAAGAAAGGCCTCTCACTGCCTAGCTCTGTTGCTACCCAGAACAAAGGCCAAAAGCATTAGCTCCTCCCACCTGCTTCAGTTGCTGATGCTTAGTTTCCTGAAATCTGGCTTCCAAGAGCCTAGCAAAAAGCCAAGTCTAACTAAGGTCCAGGAGTCCTTTGAGTTAAATGCTCACTTCCACAAGGGGAGTAGCTGAATGTTGGGAACAAGAAGCATGGGGACATTAGTTCAGGGGGAGTACATAAGGGAATAAATGGACTGAGGAAAGGTGAAGAAAGGGTACTTCTTTAAAGAAAAAAAACACACCCACCAAACCTGTGCCTATCACCATACTAATTGTCATGTCAGTATTTTGTATCCCTTTCCATTCCATTTGTCGTCTTAGATTGCATGTATTCTGGTACAAGGAACACACCTTCCTCTGTGCTTGGAAAGTACCTACCACATGTTGGATGCTATTGCAGTCTAAAGAGTAAATAAATAACAAAGATGATAATAATTGGTTAAATCAGCCATGATTTGGTCCACTGCATCCAAACCACAATTTGGCAAGAGCAATTTCAGACAAGAACTACCCTCTAGCATTAGACCAGCTATTTCTTCAAAGCATATCATGGAAATCTTGCATGGGGAGCAGGTCAATTATTTCCCAACAGATGAGCAAGAAAAATCTTGACTGTGAAGTCAATGGGATTACTCAGGGGCTTAAAGTAAATCATGTGCTTAAGTTCTTTGGCTGGATCAGAATCTACATGCAGAGATACTCATTTAAAAAAACAACAACATATTTTCTTCAAAAGGTCAAGCTCAGAGCAAATTGAACATCCAATATGTCATCTATCAGGAAACTCAATCCTATATTCCTTGAGTAATTAAAACAATTTCCTAAGTGTCGTCACAAAAGTTGAGATCACCTTGAAATAGCTGGAGCCTTCTGGTAGGTTCTTCTTGGGCCCTTGATGCTAAAACACTTTTCCTTTCAGTTTGTTGACTTTTGGCTGAAAGCTGGCTGTGCAGTATGTATGTAGCTTATACAGGAGTTTCATTTCTTTTTGTTGTTGTTGTTGTTGGGGTTGGCCAATCCATGGCATATTTAAACATTTGTTGGTATTTGCCCTAGCATTGGGCAGTGGAAGTATTATATATCTAAACATATACAGGTTTTAGGACTTTTAAATGTAGACTGCACAAAACACTATAGCATTTAAATGATCAATGAACAAGCCAAAAACTGAACAGTCCTTAATTTGCTGGGAGATGGACTGGATGACCAATAGATCTTTCCCATCTCTCACTTACATCTATCAGCTCCTTATAAGTACTTGCTCAATGAATCATTGGCAAAATTGAGATTCCTACAGTGCGTGAAATATCAGGGCCCAGCCTCATCAGAAAACCAAACATTACAACTTCATTAGAAAATTAATTACAATCAAGAGCCATTTGAAAATTTGACTCTTCCTGATTTAGTTTGTTGTATCATCACCTTTCAATCTGTATCATATTTAGCTGCCTATAAAGAGACCATAACACTCAAACTAGGGTGTGATCATTTCTTTTTCACTTTTTACTAACTCAAAGTGCAGGACATACTCTATTAGACTGATACAGTCATTGACTGATCAGATGCCCTGCACAGTAAATAGGAAGATTAACCATTTTTATATTTCTAGGTCATTATTTTTCCATCACCAATAAACATGAAATAAGAGTGAGAAATTATTGCTCAGAAGACTACAGAAATGATCTTATAGTTACCACTCTATTATATCAGTAAAAGGTTGCAGTAAAGGAACTTGAATAGAATTTCATTTTTCTTGCAGTATCTACAATGATGCCGTACTAGAAGCATTACATAACCAGTCAGGGAGTTATGTGCCTTTAGATCACACTTAATGTCTCATCAAAGTTGATTCTCACAGGAAAGAAAATCATAATTTATTAAATATGAATACATGATGTTAAGATTGATTTTGGTGTAGTTATGAAATATTAATTGTTCTGTGGCTAAGATGATGCATAGGTCATATAAAGATCACATATGACAGATAGTGTATTTTTATTACACTTATGTCAGATACATCCCTAATAACCTACTTTATATGTTCTTGTCTCCTTGTTTTAGAAGACATTTAAATCACAATGTTCAGGGGAGCTGTTATATTCCAAATAATTTAGAAGCCAAGGGAAAAATAATTTAGAAGTTTCTCTTTGGAGAGCTTGGTTCGGTATCTGAATGCAGGTGGCAGGACTAATTAACAGGCTCCATTTCCATTTAGTCTGAGATACCATCATGAAGCCATTGGGGCCTCCTTCTCAATCTACTATGTATATTCAGCCCTAGTAGACTCTGGCACTGTCAAAACTGAAAGGATTTGGTGGTCTCAGCCTACTTCTGTGACTATATTTAACCACATCAAAAAGCCACTTCGTCGTTCAGTACGATAGCCAGAATCCCGATCCACAGTACAAGGGAATGCAAGAGGGGTCAGGGCTGAGGTACATGGCTTGAGCAGTGTGGGGAGTTTGCATATCCCTTACTCTTGGCACTAGCTGGTAGCATTCAATCCTCTATTTCAAAACCACCAAATTTGCCTTACCCTTTTTTCTTCTTTTGGTAAACAGATTTAGTGCTATTGACTGAAAGGCATAGAGACTGCAGTCCTATTTATCAAACAGCTAGAGCACAAGCAAAAGTAGTGAAGCAGTGTAGACTTCCAAGCCCTGCCCCACCAACATGTTTTAACCTTGACCTAGAGGATGACAGCAAAGTTCAGATTCCAGGTCCATTCAACCCCTGGCTTCTGCTGGGACTTCAAACAAGGGTGACTAACTGTGATAGTGAATTATACACATTGTCTTCTACTATAATAAAAGAAACTTTGGTGCCTACAGAAAGGACAATAACGAAGATTCATTCCCTGGAATATTTTATTTGCATAACAAAAAACACTGTCAAAACTAATAAACCCCAGAAAAAGAGGATATTTGATCAGAAGGTCTCTGTTTTCAGTGGGAGTCAATTCCTTCTTTGATACAAGCTTACTTCCTGATGAAGGCCAACACAAATGACTGTGCATCAAAGATAACAATACTTAGTACATACATTAGCACTGTACACATTAAGGAGTTAAACTTCACAATACAGAGTAATTCCATGGACTTCAAATGGAGAACAGGCCAGGTCCGACCCAACTGAAAGCAATGGCTAAATTCCAATGGCTTTCAAAAGGGAATAAGATCAGGCCCTGACTCCAGATATGCAATGGTGTAATAAAACAGAGTTTGGCCTATAATATAGAAAAACACTTTTTGTTAGTTGGTTGGACATGAACAAGCCCCGTTCAACTTAAACCACGCCCCTCTGTCAGAGAAGACAAAGTTAGGCTAAACCAATCGATATACGTACTATCAATGTATAAACCTCCAAGAGTTTAGAGAATTTGGGTTTTCAATTAACCAGATTAAAGCTTTTTCTTACTGTGATAAACTAATTCTGAGCTTGCACTGTTTGGTAAATTTTCAAGGTTCCACCCAGAAGTAATTACTAAGTGTATTGTATAGTTTCAATGACTGGAAAAACAGTCAAAACATTGAAATGGACTGTAAGCATCAATACAAATTCTTCCATCCTGAAGTTGGCCAATATGCAAACATGGGTTATTTGTTAATTTTTGTCATCCCTGATTGATATCTTGATTAACTGCCAGAAGGCATTAGACCAGGTGTTAACTATGTGCAGATTGGATGCACTGTTCTGTGAACTTCATGCTGTATTAGAGGCACAGCTATGCCCAGTTGGAGCAATAAGCCTTTGTTTGATCTGGCAGAACTAGCAGCTCCCCGGGGCCAATGCCATAAAGAAGTTTCTGTTAAAAGCAGCAGTGCTCAATGTAGAAAAATTGCCCCTCAAAAAATTAACATAGTACAATGAAGAATGCATAATATTAGGCAAATGACAGCTGCTCAGCTGAAACAATAGCTAGGAGATGGCTTTTGCTGAAGTGCAGGTCTCATGTACATTCATTTACTAACTGCTTGGAGAAAAGAAAAAAATGTGGAAATCCAAACCCTTAAAACCAACTTATGGATCTATCCTGCAATTCTTATGTGCCCCAACCCTCCGTGGTATCAAAGAACGTAGATTTCAGCATTTAATCTGTAGCATTCATAAACTAGGGAGTGACTGGGTAAGTGTAGATTGGCAGCAAAATGTTTAGTCTACTATGGCCAAAATAGATTCAAAGTATTCAGAACCTAAAGTTAGTTATAGCAGTGTAAATCCAGAGTAATTTCACTGAAATCAACAGACCTACAACTGCTAACCCACACGGATATGTTGCCATCACAATTCCCATCTGTAGAAAACAAGTTCTGCATTACAATCATTCCCTGGGGTTCCTGACCCCCCTGTACTCTCATCTGATCTTTGCCCATCTCTTAGAGCATAAGCTGGCAGCTTTGAGCTCGCACTGCAGTATGTTGCAGTCATTCTCTCCCACTCACACCAGTTTTGCTGAAGGGAAAATCCATTGATTGGGCTGGAATTAACTCCCGATTTACTCTAGTGTGAGTGGAGAATCAGACCCACTGACTGGAGTTAAAAGTCCATAAGTTACATCAGACTCAGTCGCCATATTTTTCTGTGTTCCTTCCACGGCAAAGAGTATGCTGGTATTGCTTAATAGATTAGAAATACTAATCAAAGTCTGGCCCCAGAATGCAAACCAAACAAAAAACCCAACAACATAATTTTAGAAAAATAATTAGCAATTAGCTCTCTTTTGGTTCATCTGGTGCCAAATTTGGATCTTCAAACCCAGATCCTAAATAATTATAGATGTATCTTGTTAGAAAGTAAGTCTAGCAGGACCTCAAAGCAGAATCCGTGGGAGGATAGAGGGAGGGGGGAAACAAACATGTGCTTCATTTAACATCAACAAGCACAAGGGTGATCATTTCTTTTGTCACGAACCAAATGTGTGGATAGAAAAAAAAAAAAAAAGATTAAAGCCCTGAAGCCTGGACTGTAGAAAACTCCTGATGGCAGAGCATGAGGCAACCAGTCAGTGGAAGGAAACAGAACAATCAGTTCAGGGTGGAGTGAAGGAGAGGATGGAGCATTTGTTTGATTTATGTAGCCTCCCCTGAAAAGGAATGAGGACTCCAAAAGCAGATACGATGTTTTGGATTTCTCAGAGCCGGCCCCATGATATTGCAACTGTGGATCATCTCATTAGCAATGCGGGAACAGAAAAAACCTGCTATAAAAGGGGAGGGGGGACTTGACAGCAAACTGAGGCAATTAAAACCTAAAATAAAAGGTGGTTGTGAAACCTTCTTTGCATTAAGGGCACAGCCAACAAAAATGTTTACTTTGAAGCACATCAACTATAATTGCTTGAATAATAAATTGAAACCAAGGAATTACTCATCACTTATTTGGGTATGGAAAAAATAACCTATGATGAGGGGAGGCAGAGCTCAGCTCTGAGAAGTCCGGATGCATTTAGAGAGAATTCAGCTTCTACTGCTGGAATTAAGTTATATTTGCATAACACAGCTGTACACTTCTCACCCACAGAATCAAAAGAAAGTGCCTCTTAAAGAGATAAAAATACAAAATGGACAAAAATATGTCTCCTTTACATCACATAGTTTTATACCCAGTGGTCCATGGAGCTCTAGACCTTCCTCCCCTTTCCACAGTGGATACCATTCATTTGGAAACCTTTATTATTAAAGCAGATACTAAGACACCTATTTTGGATGGCACATTTTGGATTACTGACTACTCTAAATTTTAAATTGCATCCTCTAAATTACCGCTGTTGGATGGTAGAATAGCTACTATGGAATCATGCTTAATCAAGATTAAATACCAATTAAAATTCAACACATTTAAAAAAGGCTATAGTTAGCACAGTTCCTGGGTAGCCAGATGTTTTGAGCTTCTTGAAAACCAGATCTCCTATAGAAATCTGATGATCTTTGGAGTCCCCAAAGTTAAAAATTTTGAACAATTTATTGACCTAGTAAAAACTAAAATTCCAGCACTGGTGGATATGAACTTAAAGAAGAACCCAGTGTATGTGGTAAGACTGCTATAGAACTCTCTGAGAAAATCTTCAGACAGACTCAAGCCAGAACCTGTGGGTTTTGTAGTCAGCTGACTCTCAAGTTGTACTAGCTTTGATCCTCTTGCCCTTTAGGAGCCCCCATTTCTAGGCAATCCTACTGTTCCCAGAGGGAATTCAGCTCACAGGGTCTTTTTAGAGCCCAATTTACAATTCCTTTGTCTCTTGCCCCTGGCGGTGCTTCCCAGGACCCACCACAGGTCACTGGCTTGAAACAGCTATCTTGGGCCTTTGCTCTTACCAAGCCTGCAGTATCTGTCTGCTTCAAAGAGGGGGGATGAAGGAAGAGGTTAGCAACTGCCTCAGGCTCAGCTCCCCCTATTACTGGAGCTCACTAGCAGTCCCTGGCAGCCTCCCTGTTCCTGGGAAAACTCCCCCCTTTCTGTGGCCAGTCTCACCCTTCTTCAGGTGCTCCACATTCTGCAGGTGCACCTAATTGGCACTGCCTTAATTAAAATATGCTCATAAGCCTTTCCACCAGAGGCATGGGGAGGAGGGGGTGTCCCATCACAGGCTGCCATTCCAACAAGTTTAGGAAGCAGGGAAATTGATGTAGCTCTGTTGACTAAGTTTTCTGATTTACATCAGCTGGGAATCTGGCCTTCTATTTCCAAAACAAAATTTTCCTGCCTTATCTTATTCTGTTCTCCCAAATTCATGCTTCACCCAATGTCATTTGGAATAAAGATTTTTTTTTAGTAGACAGCAAATTCTATATAATCTAATCTTGAGAGACAGCTATTCCACAACCCTGTAGATTAGTGCTCCGTTGACATGGGGCCTAACTCCACAAACATTTCTGGGCTTAGTACTGGCTACCATGAGTAGCTGAACTCAGTGAGGCTCAGCTGAATTCAATGGGACAATCAAAGCAGCATGCCTCGTAGGAAGTATATAAAGGTTCAGGTTCATAGTGGGTATGGGAGAGGAATCTCCAGATATGTTACTTCCCAAATCTTTGGGAAAGCATATGAAAAATTATCAGCAATCTACTTTATTCTTTACCTACCCATTCACTGAACTGCAGCACTTTTAGGTTTGGCAGGACATATGAAAGAAAAAGATTACTATATATACAAGATTAAAACAGAAAATAATGGGAACAGTATTGTTACAGTCACATGGCCTTCAATAATCTATAAAAGAGACAATATTGTTCCTAGCAAATCTCTCTAATAATTTACTGTCCTTAGAAACTGCATTTAAAAATTTCCATCTACCAAGTTTTCCCTTGGTTCTTAATATTTTAACTTGACCTCATGCTTTGATAGCATTCATAGAGAAGTAGTTCTAGTCCTGGAAGTACATGTATAATTGAGTTCAGGACTGCTGTGAGCCTGCAAGAGATCGAATGATCTGGAAAAGGGCAAGGGTTCATTCGGTATGAAGCAATCTCACTTTAATATATCTTTAAGCAGGGAAATACAACGGTACAGTTTATGTGAGTGGATGTTGGTCAGTATCATCTGTCATTGTTTTCCACAATGATCATTTAGAAAGACTAATCCTATGTTATATTGCTTTGCCAGACAAATCCCTACATGACAGGACAGCCGTGAGAAGAAGATCTGTACTAACATGAGATGGCACTGTTACATAGGCCTACTAGTTCTTTTTCTTTGCTTGAAAGCAGTGTAGAGCCTTTGAAGAAATGTTGCATTCTTGTTTGTTGCTGATAAAATTTGTTCTTGGGGAAATTGTTGCAAACAGCAAGAGAGGATGTTTTCTACCCTAGTGTCTCTGTCTAGAGTCAATTCTTGAGTCAGAGTTGCTTCCTGCAACAGACATTAGCTAAGATTTCTGAAAGAGGCGATAGTTTGTGTGCTGTTTGTGAACACCTCTATTCAGGGACTGGTTAACAAGTGATGCTAAGAATATACCCAGATGTCACATCCCTGAATTCTCCTCTGACAAGAAATCAAGCTGCAAGGCCCCAAAATCTGCCACAGGTTGACAGGAGGGCCACAATTCAGTCGAGATGTTTGATAAAAGTGATTTCAATATACTGATTCTGAAACCCACAAGGAGAAGTACAATTTTTTTTGTTTAAGAGAAAAATCTATGAAAGTTTGGCCCTTGATTGGCCAACATTGAATGAACATATGGGGTTTGTGTCTGTCTTAAAGCATCCCAGATTGGTGATGGAATATAGGAACCAGCTCTGTTAGTATGGGAAGAGTGGGGGTGTAGCTCTTTCTCATATAAGAATCCTGTGGCACAGAGCAGGTGTTTGCATAGAATCAAGCACTCATAAGAACATAAGAATGGTCATACTAGGTCAGAACAATTGCTCCATCTAGCCCAGCATCCTATCTTCCAACTGTGGCCTGTGCCAGATGCTTCAGATGGAATGAACAGAACAGGGTAATTATCGAATGAACCATCCCGTTATCCAGTCTCAGCTTCGGAGGTGTAGGGACACCCAGAGCATAGGTTTGCATCCCTGACCATCTTGACTAATAGCCATTGATGGACCTGTTCTCCATTAACCTAATTCTTTTTTGAACCCACTCATACTTTTGGCCTTCACAACATTCCCTGGCAACAAGTTCCACAGGTTGACTGTGTCTTGTATGAAGAAGTACTTCCTTTTGTTTGTTTTAAATCTGCTGCCTATTAATTTCATTGGATGACCCCTGGTTCTTCTGTTACGTGAAGGGCAAACAACATTTCCATATTCACTTTCTCCACACCGTTCATGATTTTATAGACCTCTATCATATCCCCCCCTTAGTCGTATCTTCTCTAACCAGTCCCAGTCTTTTTAATCTCTCCTCAAATGGAAGTTGTTTCATACTCCTAAATCATTTTTGTTGCCCCTCTCCGAACTTTTTCCAATTCTAGTATATCTGTTTTTGACATGGGATGACCAGAACTTCATTCAGTATTCAAGGTGTGGGCCAAACCATGGATTTATACAGTGGCATTATGATATTTATTGTCTTATCTATCCCTTTCCTAAAGGTTCCTAACATCCTGTTCGCTTTTTTGACTACCGCTGCACATAGAGCAGATGTTTTCAGAGAATTATCCACAGTGACTTCAAGATCTCTTTCTTGAGTGGTAACAGCTTATTTAGATCCCATCATTTTGTCCGTTCTGTAGGGATTATATTTTCCAATGTGCATTACTTTGCATTTATCAACATTGAATTTCATCTGCCATTTTGTTTCCCCAGTCACCCAGTTTTGTGAGATCCCTTTGTAACTCTTTGCAGCCTGCTTTGCTTTAACTATCTTGAGTAATTTTGTATCATCTGCAAATTTTGCTACCTCGCTGTTTACCCCCTTTTCCAGATCATTTATGAATATGTTGAACAGCACTGGTGCCAGTACAGATCCATGGGGGACACCACTATTTACCTCTCTCCATTATGAAAACTGACCATTTATTCCTACCCTTTGTTTCCTGTCTTTTAACCAGCTACTGATCCTGAGAGGACCTTCCCTCTTATCCCATGACGGCTTACTTTGTTTGAAGAGCCTTTGGTGAGGGACCTTGTCAAAGGCTTTCTGAAAGCCCAAGTACACATCCTTATCCACATGCTTGTTGACCCCCTTGAAGGATTCTGATAGATTGGTGAAGCATGATTTCCCTTTAAAAAAGCCATGTTTGACTCTTTCCCAACATATTGTGTTCATCCATGTGTCTGATAATTCTGTTCTTTACCATGGATTCAACCAATATGTTTGGTAGTGAAGTTAGGCTTACAAGCCTGTAATTGCCAGGATCACCTCTGGAACCTTTTTAAAAATCAGTATTATATTAGCTATCCTCCAGCCATCTAGTACAGAAACCCATTTCTCTTCTGAGAAGTAAAATATATTTTCTTGTCATGTACATTTAAATGCGTCGCTTGAATCACAGTCCACAAGGCTACAGTCACACCAGCAGGAGACATGAAAGCACCAACCTCCATCCCATCAGAAAAACTAATAGTTGTACTCCAGTCCACGCATCAGCCTTTGTATTCTGCAAAATGCTCGCCATTGTAATGAATCAGTAAGTTTGCTGGTGCTATCCCAGATACATCCAGATAAGTAACTGGTTTTCAGCCGCACCATTTAGTGACTGCCTTGGACAGACTTCAAATCCTCTTTCCTTAAATTCAGACAACGTAGGCCACTTAGGTCCAACCATATTCATACAGACTCACATCCCTCCCTCACAGTCTTTGGCAGCAATGCAGACCTTAGGCATTAATACAAGGGCAGCACACACACCTAGAATCTTTTGTTCCTAGTTTCTTCTCCATAAGGAAAAGGAATCTTCTCAAACTGAGAGCTCTTTGAGGCAAAGATTGGGACTTCCTGTGTGTTTGGATAGCACGTAGTGCATCGGGGAATTATGGAATATAAATACAGGCAGAGCTTCAAAGAGTCCCTCTTAAAGGGAAAGAATGCTATCCCCAGTGGTCATTACACCAGACAGTCACCATATGGAGGCTGAATCACTATGCATAACACGCTGAATCAGAGGAAATAATTAATTTGAACATGTTAGCTTTTCCCTGTGTCAGCTTTTACTGTGATTGCAGCATCTCAGGAGCATGAGGTTCATCAGCATGAAAATACTGTGGGGATGAGATGGTTTTCTCTTGAAAGCCACTTGATAATGGGTCCTGCCGAAGCGTATTCCAAGAAGTTGTGAAATCCCCATCAGTTTTATGTACATAGTGGCTGCTGTATTTCCTACTAGCTGCCAGTATTTTAGGTCTTGCCTAATCTGTAACTACATTTGTGCCGGAAAACTTTAGTTACAACATCTTTATATCTAGGCAGCAAGCCATGACACAGATGTCCTGTTTCAACTGTGTTATAACGTAGTTTGATTTGCCTGTAGAGATATGACCAAACTCAATTACCACCTTATAGCAAACGTGTTGCTGTCCTGAGAAGAAAATACATTGTTGTAACATTTTTGCCTTGACTTGGTTATGGAAGTGGTAAGATTCCATCTCCACAGGTAAAACCAAATCATGTTATACCGAGATAAGGGCATAACTGGGTTATAATAATTGAGTACCCCAACATGGCTGTAATATTTTACACAAAAATCTAACATTCTGAAAAGAATGGTTTCTAACATATGAAACCGAATTCCAGTCTCGCCTTAGAGAGTCAAGCAGAATGGTCAATTATTCTGTTTATGAACAATTGTAAATAGCTAACAAAACAGTTCAAGCTATAATTACAGTGTACAATCAGATTTTCACCTGCTTCATAACTGTCCTTTGGGGCTAAAACATTCCTTGCTCAGTTTCATCCCAGAAGTAAATGGCGCTGGAAAGTCAGAGGAAAATCTGTTCAGCTCTTTGAGAGTTAGGGGAGAGTGAGGAAAATACACTTTCAGCACAAAAAAACAACCTTAAACCCAATTTGCTTATCAATAAACCCAGAATGGCAGCCGAAAACACTCTAAAATTTGGTGCGTCTCCCATCCTCCACTAGGAATAGTGTCCATGCTAAGAAAATATATATATAAAATAAAACCTTCCAAGCAACTGAAAAAAATCACATTAATAGCCTAATGAAATCACAGCCTGCTTGCAGCATTGCTAAGTACTGTGATAAATCCTTCTCTTCTTCTCTAGCCTGACATGCACCAACATGGCTGCTGGGCAATTTGCATGAAGGCAATTGTAATATCTCACTGAGAACGGCCCAGCAAAATCTCCCAGACAGTACCATAGAATCAAAACCAGGTTACCTTAAACATCAGCAACTCACCAATATTGCCAAAGGAAAGAAAAATTTGTCTCTCCTGTCATTTTAGGTTCTGTGCACAATTTTTTCTTTTCTGTACACTGCAATTTTCTGAAAATCCTAAACTTCTAAACTCAGTGCTAGTAGTCCATTGCTGCTGATGATGACAATATTGTCGCAATTCTCATGTATGGCTACACATATGATTCTGAAGTCCGAACCCTGATGTACAGAGTCAGCCGCACTGAAGACATGAGAAGTCCATATCTATGATGTTTGATGATGCAGCTCTGTGGCGCCTTTCACGTGCAATCTGGAGACGATTTCGATCCTGCTCAAACCTGTTGCATGTTGATCTTTTCAGAGACTACCAGTGAGTTCTGTTCTGAGCCATTTGCTCAAGTTCATTGAGATTGATGCCAGCCCACTGGAGACTGCTCTTCAGGTTATCTTTGAAGCACTTATACCAAAAACCAGAGGCGGCTCTATGTTTTTTGCCACCCCAAGCACGGCAGTCAGTAGCCTTCGGCGGCATGCCTGCAGGCGGTCACGCGGATTCGGCGGCGTTTTTGCTGGTGATCTGCCGGTCCCGCGGCTTCGGCGTCCCCGACATCGAATTGCCGCTGAAACCGCGGGACCGAAGGCCGCCTGAGTGCTGCCGCCCTCACAGCGACTGGCAGGCCGCCCCCCCGCAGCTTGCCGCCTCAGGCACGTGCTTGCTGCGCTGGTGCCTGAAGCCGCCCCTGCCAAAAACCCTTCTGTCTTCCATTCTGATGCCATGTCCAGTCCACCTAAGTTGTTCTCTCAATAGCATTTCCTCAATTCTACTTGTGTTTGCTCTCTCAAGAACCTTAATACTGGTCATGCTGTCCTGCCAGCAAATGTTCATTATTGAGCAGAGGGAGTGCATGTGAAATTGCTCAAGCTGTTTAATGTGCCATCTATAAAAAGTCCATGTCTCAGATTCATGCAGGAGAGATGTTAGAACCACTGCATTGTAGGTCTTCAATTCGGTGGAGAGAGGAATATTGTGTTGGTTAAGGACTCTTGTTTGGAGTCAGCCAAGAGCCTGGCTGGCTTTATTGATTCTGTAGGCAATTTCCTTATCAAGGGAACCTTCACTCGAGATGGGGCTACCCAAATACTTGAACTGATCCACATTTTTCAGCTGCATGTCTTGGATGAAGATAGCTGGTGCTAGGAAATTGGAATGAGGTTCTGGTTGGAACAAGACCTCTGTCTTACTGAGATTGATGGTGAGGCCAAAGAGCTGGGATGCTTCAGAAAACTATCGACAATGACCTGAAGGTCGTCATGTCTATGGGTCATCAAGGTGCAGTCATCTGCAATAAGTGCCTTGACAAGAAGTTTCTCCAACATCTTGGTCATAGCATTGCCCCTGATTCAAGTCCCTTGTGGCATGGCTGAGGATACAGGCAAAGAATAAGTTGAGCAGCACTGGAGCAATTATGCAGCCTTGCTTCACCCCATTCGAGATTTCTAATACATCAGAAGAGTCACATTGGAGAGTATTTGCACTGTCAGATGGTCATGGAACAGATGGATGATTTGTATGACCCTTCTTGGGCAGCCCAGTTTATGTAGACTAGCACATAGTCCCTCTCTGTTGACTGTATCAAAAGCTTTGACCAGGTCAATAAAGACTGCATCCATGTTCTGCTCTAAACATTTTTCCTGGACTTGCCTTATGACAAAAAACATGTCCATAGCACTATGACTTGGTCTGAAACTACACTGCGCTTTTGGCAGATTCTCCTCAGCTAAGTTTGCAATCAGTCTGTCCAGTAGAATGTTAGCTAGTATTTTCCCTGATGTACACAGCAGGGAAATGGCTCTGTAGTTTCCACAATCAGCTTTGCTGCCTTTGTTTTTGAACAGTGATACAATAATAACATCTTTGAAGTCTTATGGCATTTCTTCTTCCTCCCAAATACTATTCAAGATGTCGTGAACACCTCAATAGCCTTTGGGCCTGCTACTTTATACAGTTCTGCTGGAATACCATCCTTTCCAGACACCTTGCCAGAGTTCAATTGTTTGATGGCTTTCATGACCTCTTCAACTGATAGAGAAAGGTCAAGATCCTCCTTGCTGGGTTTCTCGGGTAATTAATCAAGTACACACTAATGGACTGTGGATGGTCTATTAAGTAGACTACTGAAGTGTTCAGCCCATCTCTGTATGATTCTCTCCTTGTATTCGATGAAGGTTATGCCATCTGCCGACTTCAGGGCAGCTGTGCCAGATTTAGATGGTCTGTAGACTGCTTTGAGAGAGGCTAAGAACATCTTTGCGTAATGCTGAACTTCTTCAACTTTCCTCTCATCCTCCATTCTCCTCAGTTCAAATGGCCCTTGCTCTGTAGGTACTTCAACCTATTTTTCTTTGAGATGGAAGTGAGATCATTCTGCCAGTCAACAAATGCTTTCCACTTGTCACTTAGGAGTTTGGAAATGTCCTCGTTGTTCTCATCGAACCAATCCCGATGTACCCTTTTCTTTGGCCCCAGCACTGATTTAGCTGTGTCAATAATCACAGGTTTGAACTGGTTCCATTTTTCTGTTGGGTTGCCAGTGAATGGTGGGCATAAGAAAAGTTTGTCATCAAGGGACTGCTGAAACTGCACCTGATAGTCAAAGTGCTTGAGCTTTGCTAAGTTGAAGGCTGTTCTGTTGAGCTTGAGATGCCTGCACAGTGAGGGGATTATATGCAGGCTGAGCAATGTTCTTACCCATCTGTGGTCTGTCCAGCATTCTGCACCACACACGGCCCTGGTAATTCTGACATTGCAGATGTCTCATTGGCGGATGATAATATAGTCGATTGGGTGCCATTGTTTAGTGGGTGCATTCATGTCGTTTTATATTTATCATTTGCCTAAAGATGGTGTTAGTGATGAGCAGCCTATGTTGCCGTTCATTGTTCCCACTCCATGTCATCCTATCACACCTCTCCAGTCATTGCTGTGTCTACCAACTCTAGCATTGAAGTCTCCCAGCAGGATGAGCTTGTCATATGCAGAGGTCGATCTGAGGATGGAGTCCAGGTCAGAGTAGAACTGCTCCTTGCTTTCCTCTGTGCTGGTCTGTATAGGCACATAGGCACTAATGACAGTGACATTCCATAAAGGATTCAGGGGGAATCAAAGTTCCATGAGCCGTTCATTCCAGCCAACAGGGAGGTCCGGAAGTTGTGTCAGGAAAGATGTTCTAATTGCAAATCCAACTCCATGGATCCTGTCTTCATTCTCTGCTTTTCCTTTCCAAAAGAAAGTATAGTCGCCTCCTACCTCACTGATAGAACCTTCTCCCGCCAATATAGTATTACACAGTGCTGCAAGATCAATATTGTCCTGGACAAGTTCCCTGGAGACAAGAGCAGTTCTTCTCTCAGGCCTTCGTGCATCGCCTCCATCCATAAGAGTGTGGACGTTCCATGCTCCTAGAGTGAGACTTTTCTTCTTTATTGTTTTTTGACCGCTGTAGGATGATCTGCCAGCTGCGGTAGTCTGGCCAGATGTTATGGGGCAGGCAATGTTTAGTGCATCTTTTCTAGTCCCCTCCCTTAAAAAGGGTGAGCAGTGCTACCCTAAAAAGGGCTGTTCAGGATGCTAGGATGCTGCCAAACTTTTCCACTCCCCTGGGGGCAGAGATGAATGTCCACTAGTCCCAAAGCTGCCTATGTGCAGGACTGTGGCTACAACTGCCAATGGTCATCTCCACCTGTTGCTTCACCACACCCCCATCACCGCAGGACTTGGGTTAATGATATAATGTTCATGATGATGAGATTTGATAAAATTATGTTAATGGGATGAGACTTGTGAAAAAATCTGTGAGGGAAACTCAGATAGTAATAGTACAGTAATTGCTAAGGGTTGCAGAATCTAAATAGACCATGCTAAATGGTCTAACAGTGAAATGAGCATTAACTAAATATTTGTCTTTATTATTAGAGAATTTGAAGTACGATGGATTGCAATGGATAGGATAGGATAAAACAGATTTTGAGACTTTGAAAATACAGTGAAACGTCTTGAGCTCATTTTTCTGGAACTTAACTGTACAGGGGTTAGCAGAAGAGTGTTGCACTATATTCTAAATAACCAGCTATTTCCTTTGATGATTGCAGCATTCATATATTTTGAGTCCTCTGAATGTCATATCCCTGTGTTAATAAAAGATAACTGCACCTCCGCTTTGTTAGAATGATACAATTTCTAAAACCTTATCAGGTGTGTAACATTTGGCAAAATCTTTAAAGCTTTTAGATTTACAAACACCCTCCATCTCTCTTGGCTTATCTTTTATTTACCCTACTGGTGATACAACTGAATTGCTGCTTCTTCAAAGCAAGGACTTCACAGCTGATTAGCAGTGCTGAGCTAGCTACGCTTATTAAAGATGATTAATGCATTCAAGTATGAGGGTTTTTTCCCCTCATTGGTTCAATTTCTTGTTTATTATGCTACTGCCTTTTTATATTAAAAGAGACCACCTGGATAGCAGAGATCTTCATAATCAGCATCAAACGAGATCAACACCTGTTGTATGGGTGATGTAATTAATCATAATGCACTAGCTTGTTGTCAGTTACGAGGCTGAAGACTGTTTGTTGACAACAGAAGTGGTGCTTTGTGTTCAGTCAAACAGCTTTTGGATCCTTCAGGATGCAGTTAAAATCAGAAAAGTGAGTCAGTAGGAGGGGTTCATATTTATTCTCTCGGTCTCAGTCATTCCATATGGCATTTGTGAAGTTTACAGGTCAACGTACAATTTTCCAACAGCCGTTCTAAAAATTCTTCCTGGGTTCAGAAAAATCCAACTCTGGTCTTTCTGCTGCAGACATTTCACTCTGCAGCCACAAATCAGTGACAGGTTTGAACTCAGAGATGCAATGCTGTCTAGTGGACTGAGCATGAGTTGGGAATAAGGAACTCGTTTGAGTTTTCCAATCCTGTGTCTGCCTTCAGGTCACTGTGTGAGTTACTTAATCACCGGCCTCAGTTTTCCCATCTGTACAGTGTGGAAAATGATACTTACCAATCTGGTGAGACAGGTGAGAAATAATTTACACATGTTTCCATTAGTAAAGAACCCGATGTATATTATTAACCCAGGCCTGAAGTGCTAAAAGGAAAAAACTCTTTGTCTTAAACAATAAAGCAGGCATCTATACCTCTGATCCACCCAGAACACTGAGAAAGATGTAAATTTTCTGCTCATAACTAGTGTTTTAAATCTGGTGTTTCAATTTTAAGAAGTACAAAACACAATACAACACAAATTCTACAAACTTAAACAAGTTAATAGAGACAACCCATGTAATTACCAAAAGAAATAATGTACTAATCCCAAAAAGATATCAGCCCAATATATTTGAAATCTCTCCATGTTCTCATTCAAACACATGCTTCAGTGCTGTCAGGCAGAGAAATGAAAGACATGAGACAAATGATAAAACTAACTGTATCTACCAGTGTTAGTATTTTATATGAGCAGAGTAAGGGCTATTAAGAAGCAATACACAGCATGGCCAATGTATAAAAACTGGTACACATGAGATAGTCCTGGGGTTGAAGTATAAATATATACAATGTGTATGTTAAAATGCAGTTTATGCATTTTTCTATACAGCTGTAGGTTCTTATGGGATCAGAAGTGCTGTGGTTTTTATCACAGCTGAGCAGGTGTGGCGGGATTCATCCCAAGATTACTGGCCTCCCTTAGTGCTAACAGCCTACAAGGTCTAACCTCCTGCCTGAGTTTAAGTTCATAAATCTGTCTTGTTGAACATGCAGCCCACACTGCCAAGTTTAACAATCCTAACTGTAAATAAATTCAGACTTGGTCTGGCCACGTGATATTTAGTGCAGAGCAGAAAACTCCCAGGACAGAAATCTCTTACATCTCCTTGTTTGCTTGTTCCTATCCCTCCCCCATCCCGCTCTAATTACTGACCTCCAAGTTCATCATTATTATTATCTTTAGTGTTATTTATTACTTCTATCACAACAACATCCAGAATCTGTCATTGGGATCTTCTTTTGCCATTTTTATGTCAGTAGAAATGGGCAAATATTACAAAAAAGTCACAATGTTTTTCTTAACATCCATGGCCCTGCTTTGACTCTCTTTCATTCATTGTCTGCAAACGTTTTTTGTTGTAAAATTTTTTTTTAGGAAAACTCACGTGGACTTAGACGTGTTTCCCTATAGGTTAGCCCCAGGTATGGCCATGCAGCCATCTTCAAATTGTTTGATTTTTTTCCCCTCCAGAGAGAGACTAGCCCTGTCGATTATATCCTGATATAAAAGGACAAGCTGCCATACAAGATGAGGCAGGCAAAGCTCCCATCCTATTCTTCCCTGACTGATCATCATTTATACTGCTCTTCACTGAACTGCAGCCAATTCATTTCCATCTCTGCCAAGTGCTAAAAATGCAAGCAAACCAGTAAATACAGGTTCAATGGGGAAAAGAGCTACAGCTGAGTATTATGCACATTCTGGTGATACTTCATAACCTCCCATATTGAGCGTGGAGTGGCACGGAATAGACTAAATAAACCTGTAGTCTATTTTCAGTCTTCAAATCCATCTTTTTATATGGTATCTGAATCCTTACGTCTGAACTAAAATATATTCCCCGCTGATGAAAATTGTGAAAGGTCTAAGTCACTGATTATGCTAACACAACAAAGATATGTTTGAGGAGTGCAGTGGGCTAGACACCCACAGCAAAAAAGAAAAAGAACCCGGGCACACAACTAACTAAATTTATGCAACAAATGTCTGGGAATCTGGACACGGCACATCAATGTTTGCAAATGTTTTATTAATTATCTTAACAGAACTGTATCAAAAACCTTGAAATGTTTAATTTGCAGTTGCCTTTTTTTTTTTTAACCACTTTCAGAGAAAGTTATGGCTACACCACAAGTACTAAGTCTACTTAATAAAATTTACTAAGAGTTTAGTATGTTTTGAAATATTAAAATATCACCCTTCCTAATTTATAATTTCACACATATTGTGACTGATATTTAAAGTAGACATGCCTGTGTTTGCATACTCTATTTGGTCTGGAGTCTTTACAATTCACACGTATCAAGAAAAAAATATTCCCGATTCTTCAAACAAAGCTGGATCTAAAATCTTAGTCACTTGTTGGCTACTATTCTGTCCTTGCCTAGATATTCTCTCATCTAGGTAGTATATCCTTCTCAAAGAAACGGCCTTCAACCAGACCACCTCAGACTGTGATCATTTTACAAGCTAAGCACAGAGAGGCCTAGTTAGTACATGGATGTGTAACCTAAAAAGAAAAAAAACTAATAGTTCTGGAAAGTAGGATATTGGCAATTCAGTATGTGGCCCTGAATCAGCAGTGATCCAATCTCCAAAATGTTATAAGAGTTGCCACCTTTTGGATGAGGCCAGTAAAAAATACCGAATAATGCATATTGTATATTTTCAAAACACTACACTAACATAATTTAATGAAAACTAGAGCTGATTCACACTGAAATGCTATCTATGATTCACATAGAAATGGAAAATTTTCATTTGGGTTCCCCCACTGTAGTGACAAATTGGGAAAAGGGGGGAAAAGGAAAAAAGGGAGAGACAAAGGGCAGAGGGTGTGGAAATCACCATTTTTTTAGATTTCAGGGGGATTTCACTCTCAAAAAACAGAGTTTGGGGGGAAAAACAAATTTTCTGCAAAAAGTTTCATTTCTGTAAAAGACCGTTTTCCATCAAAAATGGTTTTGAACAAAAAATTTCAACTCAGTCTAATAAAAACCAAGGTCCTCATTACTTGTAGCATTTGAAGATCCCATGGCACTTTTTGGAAGAGCGAAAGCTCTTATCCCTAATGTCTTGACCAAATTCTGATGTAGGTAACTGCCTTCTGTCTACCTAAGTCCACCGCTACACTTGCAATTTCAAACTGGGTATTTGTATTCATTACCTAAAGTGTTGTGTAGGGAAACGAGAAGCACTTGAGAGATCTGGGCACGCTTGTCTCTTGGAGGGAAACTGTCTGCAGAAAATTTCTGGTCAGCATTGACAATCCTGACACCTCATTCCTAGTTGCCATCGCTACCTGCCATCCCATCTAACCCCTTTGGTGAAAGACAAGGAGCCCCTCCCAGCTCACAAAACACTCCTGAATTCTCATCCATTCACCGTAAGCTGCAACAGTCCTCTCAACCTTCCCACCAGCTCCTTCCAGGATTTAAGTTCATAGCCAAATGTATGTATTTGGTTGCTGTACTCTAATAACCCATGCAACTGGGGACACTGTAGGTCTGAGGGGGAGGATAATGGTTCAGGGTGTCTTTTACCTCAAGAGAGCTGGTCCAATCTGACCAGAATGGTGGTATCTGGAAGTTACCACCCACCTGATGGCTGCCTGGGGGCTGTGTGAAGTCAGTCCAGTTCACTCAGCAGTCACTGATTCCTAAACCTGATTCACCATAACTGGCACCATTATTAGGAGACTCATCAGAGATGTCAAGGATTGAATGGGCAAAGAGGTTAACTACCCCCTCAAACATAGAGATGGTCCCTCCAGGCCCCGGTACAAGCACACTGAAGCACTGACCGAGTGGTATAGGGAGGATTGTATTTATGTTGTCCAAGTTGCACTGGCGCTGAGGGGAGCATAATAGAGTGAAGTCTTCTGGCAGCAGCTTCCCGAACTAAGCTCCCATGTAGCAAAAATAGCAAGTGTATCTGCCAGCTGAGAGTGGCCACAAGCCAAGTTTGAGGTTTTAAAAATTAGCATCTTTTGAATTATGTGAGCACACACAAAAATGAACACTTTTATTTCAGCTCAAAAAAAGATTTTTTATGCTTGTCTGACTAAATAATAGCTGAACAGTTTTTGAAGAAAGAAAGAAAGAAAGAAAGAAAGAAAGAAAGAAAGAAAGAAAGAAAGAAAGAAAGAAAGAAAAATTTCAGGCCCCAAGGAATTCTTCTGAGATTGTGATTATTGATTGAAAACGGGCTTGAATGGAATGGCTTTTGGACACTGAATAAAAAATGAAGCATCTACTTGGTTTTTCCTGGTAAATAGTTAACTTGTATATGAACACAGCAGTCTACTGAGCTTTTAGACAACCTTGTCTGCTTAGAAGCAGCTCTAAAACAGATTTCCTGCTCCACTCAGTCTCTAGACTAAAAAAAAAAAAGAAGTACAAATTATAACCTTATATGCAACAATGTGCATTTCAAAAACCTTCTGGCAAACAGCAATCAGGCAACTCCACCTTAGCCTATATGCACTGAGCACAAGGTAGATATTGAATCTAAAAATCACGTTCAAGAATATAAATTTCCAGATTGGCAATAACACTGAAAAAAATATTCCACGAAAAGCTACATTTACAAAGCTACCGAAGAAGCTACAGAAAAATGATGGTCGAATAGATCTTTATTCCTTGTGACTTAGATCCACAAAGGCACTTACATATTGCAATGCCTAACTTTCAGGCGCCTTGAAAAAAATCACTGGAATTCATAAAGCTTGAGTTAGATGCCTAAGCTCCCTACAAAACATACGGGGAGAGAGAGAGGCACCTGAGAATGGGATCCACAAAAGCCCATATGCTACATGGGGAACTGCCAAGAAGGATGCATCTGAAATCCAGTCAGTCTCACTGAATTAGATGCCAATCTCCACTTGTGATCCACAACAGTGAACCCTTCTCCTGGTGTCAGGTGGCTTAGACAGCTAAGCTGTTTCTTGCAGGTGTGGTTTAGACACCTGCCTAACTCCACACAGAACATTTGGAGGTGGTGGCGGCCTCACTTATAACCTTTAGCCCAGTGATTAGGATATTCCCTGTGATGTGGAAGACTCTGGTTTAATTCCCCAACCCCTCTGTACGATGAAGAGAAGAGTTTTGAACAGGGATCTCCTACCTCTCAGGTGAATGCCCTACCACTGAGCTATAGAGTCATTCTCACTCTGTCTCTGGTCCAATTAATTATGGTACTCTAAGTTTACCAACTTTCATCTGAGGATCTCAATGCCCTTTGCAAACATTAAGTCTCATGACCCCTGGAAGGTAGGTAAGTCCTATCCCTAATTTACATCTGGGAAAACTAAGGCACAGAGGAGTTAAGGCCAAATTTTCAGACATGGTTTCTGATTCTGGACAGCCAGCTTGAGACTTAGGGCATGGGGTTTCAGAAGTGCTGGGCACCTGAAGTGAACAGGGGATGCAGGTAACCCAATACCTCTGAAAATACCAGTCCCAAAGTGACTTAAATTGGTCAGCCAAAAAATGAAATACCCAAAATCAGAGGCCATATCTGAAAATGTTGACATAAGTAACTTGGACAAAGTCCCACAGCGATTTAGTGGCAAAGCAGAATCTACGAGTCTAGTGATTAGGAAAGGGGAATCCAAACAAACTCTCTTTCTATATCTTATAGGTAAACCTCTCAAGGCCAAAGCTTTCAGATGCATCTACTGATTTTGAGTGCCCAACATGAGACAATGTCAGTTAATAAATGTGTCTTATATTGAGGCACCCAAAATGACATAACACATTCAAAACTGTTGACGATAGTGTTTTGCTACTAGATATTCATAATGTTCCCAGACACTGGATTTTTGGCCCTAATAATAGCATTTATTACTGTGATGTTAAAATAAATGCCATCAGAGACCACTGAAGAACTGAAAGGGTTCTGTAGATTCATCGAGCACTCGTTAGCATCAGTTTAGACATTCAGCTGTGATTAATTCCCCAGCATAATACTAGCTTAATTCTTGGAGTGCAAAGATAGCTTCTATTTATTTTTAGCAATAATTTGACAACGACAACTGCAAGATTTATCTCCCTGCCAAAATCAGTTTACATATGAACCAAACAGGGCATTTGTGTCACAGAACACTAGTCTATGAAAAATTAAAGTTGGCAAGTAATCTTTTACTAATTTTGTAACCTCCCTGACTCTGTCAGATCTCTCAAGCTAAGCAGGGTTAAGCCAGGTCAGTACTGAGGGGGAGACAAAGGGTATATCTACACTGCAAACAGAAATGTGAATGCAGTATGTGTGTGCATACCTGAACTAGCTTGCTAAAAACAGCAGTGAAGCTACAGCAGCATAGGGTAGCCACTCAAGTATGAAACCGTGGTCCCAGGTTGACCGGCACTCTGGCTCGATCAAAGCTTGCACAGGTATGACTACACATGCTGCCATTACACCTCCATAAGAAAAAGCCAGGATGCTGCAGGAAATGGTGGTGGTGATCCAGTAGAGGGAGAGATTTCTCTCTCTTCAGCAGTGTCAAATGCTCTAGGATGGTGCTGGGGGGGTCACGGTGCAGCTGTGGTGTAAACCTGAAGTTCTAGCTACTTGTGGTGATTAAATATCTCAAGCATAGGAAAGTGAACAGTGGTTACCAGGCCAAATTCCATTCTGCCTGTATTTCCCCTGCAATACCAAATGGAGACAGTATTCTTCATTTCCTGTGGGGAAGCATTCCCACGTGTAGTACCTTCTGCGTTCTACCCCACTGGTAGCTGTGTTTCAGTGGTGGGTGATGGGATTCTGGTACAGAACCAGTTTCTTCAAAGCTGCATAGGGCACCACATCGTAATGGAAGAACTGAAATGTTAACAGGAGGTTCATGGCTCACGCTCCGGCGATCATATTGGCAAAGTGCTATGATGCTAAGATCCCCTGGAGAATCAAACTGAATCTCCCATTATTGTAGCACACCACAAGCACCCTCCTCCCCCACCCTTTTTAGTTCTATCCACTGTTCTCTTCTCAGCTTCGTTCACATACACCAGTTCAGAACTCATTCCTCCTCCAGCCGCACATAGGGCTGAATTCTCCCTGTACACACACACCATAGCTAGCATGGCAGAGAAAACTGTGGCATGTATGTGCGTGGTTCAGGAAGGAGAAAACCTGAATCTTGGGCATTTTAGCAGGGCATCTGAAATGTGCTTCAATCAGCCTTGTTCCTATCTGGAAAACACTGTATATAAAGCACTTTGGGAGCTTTAAAGATGCACATTCAAAGTGTCAGGTGTTAGGAAGTCTGAGGAGTGCCCTTATGTCAGCACTTTACTCTGATTTCTCTCACAATCTCCTCAGTCTGTGCTAACCGCAGGCTTGGGCCTGGTTGGACCAAGCCCATTGTCCTTTGCTATGGAAAAGAAAAAGAAAAAGTACAACTTAATTCTAAACCTTTGTACTTCATCTCTCTTCCCACAGATGTGTCACAGCACAGCACTTATCACTCACCCCAGTGGATGCGAAATATGAGCTATACAATCAGGCACCTCAGCATTATACAAATTAGAAGCTCCTTGAGAGTTCAAGCCAAATATCTCCTGACAATATAAACGTCCATTGAAATTAATGAGATGATTTGGGGGTTGCCTGTGAGGAAACTAAAATCCCACCAATTAAAACTTGCTGAACCCTTGAGAGTGGTGAATTACAGTCATTGCGGAGGCTGCCACTACTTAAAACTTGTCTTCTCTTTCATGAATATAAATGATTCATGAGTCTTGGACCATTGCTTTTGATTGTGCAGTTAATAATAATAATGAAAAAACTCTTCACACTTATTCAGTGCCTCTGTATCCAAGCCTCTCAAAAGAAATCAAATCAATTCCCGCGCGCTCTTTGAGCTTGATAAGCACATATCCACTTGACGCAATACACTGTTACAGAGAGACACTAGGGAACTTGCCCAAGGACACACAGGAAGTCATTTGCAAAGCTCGCCAGGAACCCCAGCTTTAACCACTAAACAGCACCACAATGCTACCTGCCCATCTAATGATAACAAAGTACTTTACATGTACGAAGGCCAACATATTCAAAAATCGGTGTCTAAGTCCACATTTAGACACCTAAAAAACTGGCCGGATTTTCCAGAAGTGGCAGGGCATCCAGCAGCTCCCATTGGACTCACTGGTTGTTCAGCCCGTTTGTAAGTCTTGCCCCACTCCATGGTACTATAACAACCCTGGCTAATCCCTTCAATGAGTGTTTCTAGCTATGCTTGTGACCTTCTTCTAAAATATTTTCCCCATGGCAGGATGGCATGGTGTATATTAACCTAGACGGCTTGACTGTGGAATCATTTTCTGGGGATCTTAATCCTTTCCAAACCCCCTCCCCCACAGCTTTTTAAAAAACTATAAAATGCAAGGGGAAGAATAAGACATTCAGGGTACATCTACATAGCCCACAGCAGCAAATCTCCCAGTCCGGGTCAACAGATTCAGGCCTGTGTGACTTGTGCTAGTGCTCTAAAAATAACTGCATAGACAGCACTTTGAAACTGCAGCTGGGGCTATGAAGTTGACGGAAGGGGTGGGCTTTAGAGCTCTCTTTGAAGTACTATCTACACAGCTATATTTAAAGCCCTAGCGCAAGCCCAAGTCCATCAACTCAGGCTGGGCGGTTTGCAGGCAGATGTACCCTAGGTGATTCCTGGGCTATCCTTTTTATCCCCTCTTCTGTGAGGAGTCAGCCTCCAGATGGAGGATTTAAACATTGATTGTGGGCAGCTTTGAATGAGGTGTTCACATGTGAGTTCAGGATCAGATTAAGGCACAGGCATTGTAAGCCTACGTCTAGGGCCCTGGCTGGAGTCACTTGATGAGATCAGAATCTCAGTTTTCATTTGAAAAAAACCTTACATTTCTAGTCTCCCCTGGCTGTGAAGAAAAGCTCGAAAATGTGACATAAGCGTTATCAAGGTCTGCCTATCTCGGCATCCTGAAAAACAGCTCTGAGAAGCGTGACTCACCCTGCATCTTAACTCTGAAACTTGCTTTCCCAAGGCGGGGGGGAGGGAGCCTCCCACCAACGTCATCCCAGCACAGGGCTCTGTGCATGTGGAGGGTGATGGGAGGGGGCGGGGGGGTCTCACTGATGCTAGCTTACCACAGTTCTGCTGAGGTGGTGTCCTTCACCGACAGGTGTCCTTCACCCACAGAATCCTCTGCGCAGGTGGGCAAGGACCAAGTCTTCCCTCTTCCAGGACAGACCCCAGGCTTCCAGAAGACAGTGCAGTGAGGTCCAGGGAGGAAGGTAGGACCAGCTTGCCCAAAGATTAGCAGCAGCAGGTCACCCACCACCCAACAGACAGCTCTTATGTGGGTGGCCCTTGGTACTGCCAAGCCAAGGAACAAATGGGCTTTGGAGTGGGTTATGGATACAGTGCAGGAAAGAAGCTATGGGGAGGCTCACATGCAGTTCTGCCCTGACCTCAAATTGCCTTTTGTGTGTGCACAATGTCTTTAGGGGAATTCCAAGGATTTTCACTATCATGAGCAACTGCAACCCCTGGGAAAACTCCCAGAAGCGTACTGAATGTCCCCAGTGCAAGGAGTAATGTTTTAACCTTCTTACTTCCATTTTGCCTCAGGGGAAGGGAACAAACTCAAACAAACATGCTTTCTAAGAGTGTTAACTTGTTGATGTATTCCTGGATTTGTCAGTACTCTTGCTCAGGTTAGCCAGGGTTGTTTTCCCTATCAGACTAGCTCACCCACGTTGTGCCAGTAATTTCAGGGCAGGTTTATTTTGGCCATTAGAGCTAAGCAAATAATTTATTATGTGAATTTAAGCCCGTTATGAACTGTCCGCACTACATAGGGGGTAGTCCCGTTAGACTGGAGAATAGCCAATGTGGTTCCTATTTTCAAGAAAGGGAAAAAAAGTGACCCGGGTAACTATAGGCCTGTTAGTTTAACATCAGTAGTGTGCAAGGTGCTGGAGAAGATTCTGAAAGAGAAACTAGTTGAGGACCTTGAAGTTAATGGCAAATGCGATAAATTACAGCATGGTTTTACGAAGGGCAGATCGTGCCAAACGAATCTGATCTCCTTCTTTGAGAAAGTAACGGACTTATTAGATAAGGGAAATGCGGTGGACCTAATATACCTGGATTTCAGTAAAGCGTTTGATACAGTACCCCATGAGGAACTATTGGTTAAAATGAAAAACATGGGGATCGATATGAAAATCCAGAGGTGGATAGGGAATTGGTTAATGGGGAGAATGCAGCGGGTCGTATTAAAGGGTGAATTGTCGGGTTGGAGGGAGGTTACTAGTGGAGTGCCTCAAGGTTCGGTTTTGGGACCCATCTTATTTAATCTATTTATAACTGACCTCGGGACCGATTGCAAGAGTGGGCTGATAAAGTTTGCGGATGATACGAAGGTGGGAGGAGTTGCAAACTCGGAGGAGGATAGGGATACTCTGCAGGGAGACTTGAATGAGCTTGTGAATTGGAGTATCAGAAATAGGATGAAATTTAATAGTAAAAAGTGTAAGGTGATGCACTTGGGGACGAATAATAACAATTTTAGTTACAAGATGGGGACGCATTGGTTAGAAGTAACGGAAGAGGAGAAGGACCTAGGGGTCCTTGTGGACCGCAGGATGACTATGAGTCGGCAATGTGACGTGGCGGTGAAAAAAGCCAATGCGGTCTTGGGATGTATTAGGCGAGGTATATCTAGTAGAGATAGGGAGGTCCTGCTTCCGTTGTATAAGGCGCTGGTGAGACCTCATTTGGAGTACTGTGTGCAGTTCTGGTCTCCCATGTTTAAAAAAGATGAACTCAAACTGGAACGGGTGCAGAGAAGGGCGACTAAGATGATCAGAGGAATGGAAAACCTGTCGTATGAAAAGAGATTAGAGGAGCTTGGGTTGTTTAGTCTGACAAAGCGAAGGCTGAGGGGGGATATGATTGCTATGTTTAAATATATCAGAGGGGTTAATACAAGGGAGGGAGAGGAATTATTCCAGTTTAGTACTAATGTGGACACGAGAACGAATGGATACAAACTGGCCGGGGGGAAGTTTAGGCTTGAAATTAGACGAAGGTTTCTGACCATCAGAGGGGTGAAATATTGGAACGGCCTTCCGAGGGAAACGGTGGGGGCGACGGACCTGTCTGGTTTTAAGATTAAGTTGGATGAGTTTATGGAGGGAATGGTTTAATGATAAAACATAGTAGCCAAGGAAAACCAAGCAATGGTACATGAACAGCATAATGGCCAACAAGGGTCAGGCTAGAGACTCTTGCCTATATGCTCGGGGTATTACTGATCGCCATATTTGGGGTCGGGAAGGAATTTTCCTCCAGGGTAGATTGGCTGAGCCTCTGGAGGTTTTTCGCCTTCCTCCGCAGCATGGGGCAGGGATCACTAGCAGGAGGGTCTCAGCCGATTGAAGTCACTAAAACACAGGATTGGGGACTTCAACGGTAGAGTCCAGGGAAGGGTCTTGCGGCCTGCAGCATGCAGGGGGTCAGACCAGATGATCATAATGGTCCCTTCTGACCTTAATGTCTATGAGTCTATGAGTCTATGAGTTTGATGTTTTCTCCTATTTATTCATTTTTCAAAAAGTTACTCACTAAATTCTTTCTGTGAAAAATAAATCTGTGTCTATAGGTTGTTCACGAGTTGATTGTTATGAGCATTTGTTAGTCAACGTCAGTCAGTCAGTTTGATTAAACATACAAGTCACATTTCTATTCCCTGGACATAGCTCTCAAAAGCAGGTTCCAGTGCACACGTTCATGTTCACAAATTCAAAGTTTTCCTCTCTGTGAATATTCTCTAAAAGAAATTGTAATCCCATGTCTGTGAGCATTCATGCCATTAAACTCAATTTTATGTGAAAATTGATCCATTTTTGAGCCATAGAGAGGGTGACATTTTCAAAAATGAGTGAAACTGGGGAAAATTAGGTCAATGTTTAAGCAAAGGTGCCTGTGCCATAAAAACAGTCAAGAAGGCATATTTCCAGGTGTTCTTAAAGCATCTGGCCTTCACCACTGTCAGATTCAAGATACAAGGCCGTAGTGATCTGGTCAGACTCCTTGATCAGACACTTTGGTAAGTGTATTCTGTCTTCTTCGGTCCAACTCCATTTCAAATTCACTAAACCTTTGTGCTATTGCTCCCCTTTTATGCTGCTGCGTTCCACCCCAAAGGAGGCTACATTTTTGTTTTAGATGAAATTATAATACTACAGGATATAAATATAGATATCTTTTCATTAAGTTTGTAAGCCCTATGGGATCCTTCAAAATTCCAGGATACATGGATGGATGGATGGATATATAATATATAATTATTATTCTGTTCTAGCACAGCCACACTAAATTATGTGTGTTATAGTCTAATAAACAGAGGATGTTCCACTGAGAGAGAGAGGCTGGTAATGGTTCCACCTTTTAGCCAAAGGCTGATCAGCATTATTTTTGAGTACCTGCTCTTAACTCATCAGTTGTAAAGAATTTAAGTATACATGTAATTTCTATGCAAGCTGAGCCATAGCTTGTGGCTATTTAAAAGCTGGAAAACATCTTCTTAAGTGGATTACTTGCAAGGTGGCAGCTGATCCGAGGGATAGAACACATTCTATCAAAAATGGCTGTGAAAAGTTCCCCCAAAGGTCAGCTTTTTGACCAATGTAAATGAGCTAACTCGCTCAACCTACTGCACTGGGATTTCTATTGCATAATTGAGTTTTAAGAGGATTGCTCAAGCCGCCGACTGGGGATGTACGACGGACACAGTTTTCTGTGCTTGACAGCCGGAGTAGTTGTCACTTACTTCCATCTGGTAGAAAGACAACATTTCATTAATGCTCAGGCTTAAGGTTATAGCTCAATGGCCTGATCCTGCAAGGTGCCGAGCACCTCCTAAAAGGTGCTGTGCGCTCTAAACTCCCAGCTAACTCGGAAGGAGCTGAGGATGTTCTGCCGCCTGCAGGATTGAGCGCTAACTTTCCTTGGGAGAGATACGATTTCCTCCCATAACATCATTTCTGGATTCTTTCCATTTTAAAACTCTCTCACAGAACATACTTACTGCCCTCTGTAACTGTCCAAGTTGCCATTAATATATATGGTGCAAAATATCTGCAAAAATATGACTAGCTGAGCTGACTGGACAGGAGATGTCAGTGGATATGAAGCAAATGCTTACAGGTCTCTTGGGTTCTATGGTTCCAACAAATCAAACCCTTCAGCTCTGTCACCACACTTAGTATGAATTATCTTGGAGCTTGACATTTGGAAACAAATTTAAAAAACAGAGTCAGGATTCCTGGGTCCTATTTCTTGCTTTGCCACTAATTTTAGGCCCTGATTTATCAAGGGGCTCCCTGCAAGCAAGCCCGTGCTTGTGCAGAACCCCAGTGAAGTCAACATAGCTCTATACACGCACATGGATTCACCCTCAGAGATTTCCTTAAGGGATCAGGGTCTTACTCTGTGACCTTGGTCAAGTTACTTAACCTTTCTGTGCCTTTGCTAACCATCTGTAAAATTGAGCTAACAATACCTATGTAACTAGCAGGGGTATTGCCATCTTAATTAATTAATGTTTCAAAGTGCCTTGAGATCCTCAGAGGAAAAGCAATGTTATCATTAGATGGGCAGGTAGCATTGTATAAAAAGCAATGTATAACTACAAAGCACTGTTATTTTATTAAATGGAGTACTTATCACTATTTCAACATCAGTCAAATGACTGCTGAATCTGAATTGCCTCTTCATCTTAGTTATATGTTTTGATGAAAACAAATGCATTCAGAAGCGGTGTCAAGAGAAATGCAATTCATTCTTCACTCAGCAAAAGAATAGTAGCTTTGCACTTCTGTGAAACAACGTTACAATGTTCACTTGAAATGAAGCCTGTTAGAATTCCTAAGCAGGTGAACAAGTGGCAGCTAACGGGAGTTTTGAGAGGGAGTGTGGTTCCTTCTATTTAAGTATAGCTCTACACCACATAGCCTATATGAACGATGAGGGAACAACTGCTGTGACTTGCCTTGGAAGTACTGTGTTTTCCTTTCTGCCAAAGGACAGAAGAGATTTTCAATGCATGAAGTGCAAGATGGTGGCCATACTGGAGGAAAATGCATGTCATCTGGAAGCACAAATTTCAACACTGTATCATAAAAAAGAAGACAACTTCTTGGACAACTAGATTCTGAAATCATTGTCATATACCCCACAAGAGGACGGATCAGTAATAAATGAACTGGAGAGAGTAAAAACTGAAAAAAGCAGACTGCTAGTTTGTGACCAAGAAGGAAAAGAGAACCCGAAAGTATTCAACCCAGTTAGAAATATCAAATTGTTATCAGAAACAGGGCAAGTCAGTTATCAAGGAACCTTCCTCTGGAGGAACATAACAGAAAGCTAGAAGGGGACATACTCGAAGGGCTTCCTTGTGATATGGAGCAAGCAGCTACCAAAAAAGTTTCTTCAGTCTTTCTAAGAAGGCACACAATCATCACTGGTGACTCCATATTAAGACACAGACAGAGAATTCAACAAAGGACAACAGGAAGGTGTGCTGACTCCCCAGAGTGAAAATAAGATGCTATAAGAAGAAGAAAGTCCTAGTGATCTCCTCAGAGATCCTTCTGGTCCAAGCTAGAGAAAGTAGAAAATACTGGAGGTTAACAGTTGGCTGCATGATTTGTGTGAAGTTGAAGGGTTTGGTTTTGTGGAACACTGAGCCACATTCCAGTGGAAGAGGGGTCTGTATGAATAGGACGTCCTGCATCTCACAAGTAAGGGGAATTAATCTTCTCATTTGGAGAGTAGGTGGATTAGCCAGGAAGACATTAAACTAGCAACACAAGTGGAAGGTGGTAAGAAGACAAATTCAGTGCAAACTCAAACTCAGTATGTCACAACAAACTCAACTGATGTGGCAAAGAACGTGAGGAAAATAAATTTGTCAGTATCTTATATACCAAGGGCATAACCAAGAGGAATTGAAAATTATCACTGATGAGAAGAAATTAGATACAACTGGCATTATTGAAATCTGGCAGGATGATTCATGATTGGATGTGATATATCTATTTATAATCAGTTCAGGAAGGATAGGGTGGGTATAGAGGTTGGGAGGTGGCACTCTATAAAAGACACTTGTTTTAGTTATTGGTCATTAAAAACCAGAGGATCTTGACTACATATGGATCAATGTGCAATTAACTAAAGCTCAGGAGGGGTACTGGTGGGGGTCTATTACAGACCATTGCAGCAAACTCAAGAACAGGCTAAGTCATGGGCACCAGAATGGGGTGGGGGAGGGCGGAGTCAAGGGTCCACGGCCCTCCCACTTTTGAAAATGGACAGGCCTGGCTTGTCCACTTTTCGCCATGGGTCCAGTAAGGTGACCAGAGAGCAAGGGTGAAAAATCAGGACAAGGGCGTGGGGGGTAATAGACATCTACATAAGAAAAAGCCCCAAATATTGAGATGGTCCCTATAAAATCGACACATCTGGTCACCCTATGGCCCAGCCCCCTGCCCCTCCCCTCTTCCCCCCAGCCAAGCCGGAAGCCCAGCCTGGGTAAGAGTTGCTCAGGGAGCCCAGCCAGCTGTGGGGATCCGCAGACCCTCCACTTGCCCAGGGCAGGGAGTCCAGGGGGAGGGGACATGGGCCTGGGGCTGGTCTCGGGCCCCCTCCAGGCAGGTGGAGCAGCCCGGGCTCCCCAGTCCGGCTCCGACTTGGCTGGGGAGTGGCTTCAGGGGGAAAAAGAGGGGCAGGGGTGGGGCCTCTCCCCCCACTTTTAGGAAGAATCCATTGCCCCTGGGATGAGTTACTCCTTAAGCACATGTCTGTAATGTGTGGGAAAGAAAAATTGTGTTGTTATGGGGGACTTCAGTGTGAGAGGCATATGCTGAAAGTCTCATCCAGACAGTAGTAAAACATAGTTAGATTTTCTAAAAATTACAGATGATAATTTTCTAACACAAAATTTACCGCACCCAATATGAGGTAGCTATTTTTGACTCATGATGATGGATGAAGAGGAATTAATTACTGGACGGAAAGCTGGTGGTTTCCTAGGAACCGGTGATCATGACCTAATTAGATTCAATACGGGCAAACAGAGGACAGTCCCAACCACTAATATGATAGATAGATAGATAGATAGATAGATAGATAGATAGATAGATAGATAGACTCAGTGCTTCAAAGGCTAACTTCCCAAAGCTGAAGAAAGTTATAAACGATATTAATTTTTTCATCCCATTCAGACAGAAAAATGTGAATGAAAATTGGAAGTTCTTTAAGAAGAATTGATTGTAGCCGAAAAGTCACAATCCCAAAATCAAGAAAGAGGACACCTTTAGCTAAAAGTCCACCCTGGGAAAATGATGGCTCCAATTAGAAATGAAAAAGCACTACATAAAAATTAGAAAAAAGGGGAAATAGTTAGCAGTCAATATAAACTAGAAGTGACCAAGGGTGGAAAATTGGTAAGGATAGCTACAGACATCAGGGAAAAATCCATGGCTGGCAGGGCTAAGGTCAGTAAGAAGGCATTCTTAAGTATATTAGGAACAGAAAAAATACTAGCAATGATACAGGCCCATTACTAGATGGGGATGGTAGAACTGTAAATAATGATGGAGAAAAGGCAGAAGTATTCAATAAATATTTCTGTTCTGTATTTGGAAAAGAGGAGGAGGATGGACCTGTATCACATGAAGATGGCAAGGTACTTCAGTCTATTAGTAACCAAGGAGGATTTAATCAACATCTACTAAGGATAAACATTTCTAAATCAGCAGGCCTGGATCCAAGAGTCCTTAAAGAGTCTGCTAGACCACTGATGTTGATTTTCAATAAGTCTTGGAATACCACGGAAATTCCAGAAGACTGACAGAATACTAATGTTGTGCCAATATTCAAAAAGAGCAAATAGGATAGTTACCCAGGTTATAAGGCAGTTAGCCTGACATCAATCCCAGACAAAATAATTAAAAGGTTGACACAGGACTCAAAGAATTAAAGAATAGGAATGTAATTAATGCCCATTAGCACAGTTTTATGAAAAACAGGTCTTGTCAAATAAACCTGATTTCATTCTTTGAGAAAATTACAAGTTTGGGTGATAAAGGTAACTGAATAGATGTCATATACTTGGACTAGGGCTGTCGATTAATTGCAGTTAACTCATGTGATTAACTCAAAAAAATTAATCGCAATTTCAAAAAATAATTAAAAAATTAATTGTGATTAATCACAGTTTTAATTGCACTGTTAAACAACAGAATACCAGTTGAAATGTATTAAATATTTTTGGATATTTTTCTACATTTTCATATATATTGTATTCTGTGTTGTAATTGAAATCAAAGTGTATATTATTTTTTATTATAAATATTTGCACTGTAAAAATGACAAACAAAAGAAATAGTATTTTTAAATTAACCTCATACAAGTACTGTAGTGCAATCTCTTTATCGTGAAAGTGCAATTTACAAATGTAGATTTTTTGTTACATAACTGCACTCCATAACAAAACAATGTAAAACTTTAGAGCCTACAAGTCCACTCAGTCCTACTTCTTGTTCAGGCAATCGCTAACACCAATTTGCTCTGTGAGCTTGGACGGAGTCTAAACTTGGGTGAAGATTATTGACTCTTTGAGGCAGGGATTATTTCTTTGTTATAGACTGATATGGGGCCTAGCACAATGGGCTCCTGGCCCCTTGGTGCTACTGCAATACAAACAATCAATATTAATGAGGGTTACCATACGTCCGTTTTTTCCCGGACATGTCCGGCTTTTCGGCAATCAAACCCCCGCCCGGGAGGAATTGCCAAAAAGCCAAACATGTCCGGGAAAATGCCGGCCGGGCACTTCCCCTCCCGCGGCTGCTCTGCTCCTCCCCTGACTCTTCGGCTCTGTTTAAGAGCCGAGCTGCCCGAGCGCTATGGGCTTCAGGCAGCCCCCTTGCCTCCGGACCCCAGCCGCCGGCCGGGCACTTCCCCTCCTGGGCTCCGGCGGCGCAGGTTCCGGAAGCACGGGGGCTGCCCGAAGCCGGTAGCGCTGGGGCAGCTCGGCTCTTAAACAGAGTCGAAGAGTCAGGGGAGGAGCAGAGCCTCCGGCCGCGGCGACTCTGCTCCTCCCCTGACTCTTTGGCTCTGTTTAAGAGCCGAGCGCTACGGGCTTTGGGCAGCCCCCATGCCTTCGGACCCTGCGCCGCCGGAGCCCGGGAGGGGAAGTGCCCGGCCGGGGACGCAGGGTCTGGAGGCATGGGGGCTGTCCGAAGCCGGTAGCGCTGGGGCAGCTCGGCTCTTAAACAGAGCCGAAGAGTCAGGGGAGGAGCAGAGCCTCCGGCCACTGTCGGACACTACAATTTGGGGGGCGGCGACCATGGCGGTATTTCGGTGGCGGGACCTTCCGCTGCCTCTGTGGGGAGTGGCATTTCTGGGCGGGACCTTCCGCCGCCTAGGACGGCAGAAAAGCTGGCGGCGTTCCTGCACAGAAAGCTTGTATCAGAGCCAGAAATTGAACCCAGATCTCCTGAGTCCTGTCCAGTATCGGAACCTCAAGCTCATGCTTCCACCTCATATGTTCTTGTTCGTGTGAATTTGGTCAAATAATACAAAAAAAGATGTGCAAATAAAAGCAGTAGGATTGGTTCACTATTATTAGTGGAGTGATTAACAACTCTTCACAAGTTCTTGGATAGTTGCCCAGAACAATGTTCACAAATAACGAAGTTTCATGAACCTTAACGAGTTATTCATTTGATAATTCATATCACCAAGTGTATTATTTCACTACTTTCGGTGCTTATAAGGTTTCAGTCACCCAGTCAGGGAGCAACAAATACATTGTGATGCAGGTGACCGGTACATGCCCTGAACAACAAATACCAACTAGTCAGAGTCAAGAGCTCTCCAACAATCCCTAGGTGGGAATTTGTTCACAAGCTCTTTGGCAAATATTTATACATTACAAATAGAAAGCAGCGTTGGATTATGAAGGATTTGCAAATGGAAAAAAAGCTAGAATTTGCAACAAATCATTTGACAATCTTTAGTTGCACAAAGAGAGATTTGTCTGTTTCCATGACTGTTTATTCAGCTACTGCTCTTAGAAAGTAGTTTGCACGATCCTATTTTGTGTTTAATATGGTCTGGGAATGGCATCATTGTTCCTGTCTCCCTCTGAATTTTTCAGCATGATCATACATTAATTGAGGGTTGTTTTTTTATCTAGTCCCTGAAGCTGGTTATTTTTCACTTGCCAGTTTTATATCCTCTGGTACCAATTCCAATAGGATAGAATCCAGTTATCCTGCTCACTCACGATCTACAAAAAGAAGAACAGGAGTACTTGTGGCACCTTAGAGACTAACAAATTTATTAGAGCATAAGCTTTCGTGGACTACAGCCCACTTCTTCGGAGTCCACGAAAGCTTATGCTCTAATAAATTTGTTAGTCTCTAAGGTGCCACAAGTACTCCTGTTCTTCTTTTTGCGGATACAGACTAACACGGCTGTTACTCTGAAACTCACGATCTAGCATTTCATCTACACATCACTCTGAAAACATGGATCTAGACTTGTTCCTGGAAACAGCATATTTCTGATCCGATGCTTAGAACCCTGCTATTGCAATGATATAATAGTTTAAGGCAGTGTTGCTAATTTCAGAACATGAAGATTACACAGTGATTTCCATACAGCTTACTGTCTGGTGCTGGCAGATTGTCTGGCTATTGATCAGTTATCAGAAATCTTTCCTGAGCCCCCACTTGTGGCTTTCAAACAACCCTCCAACTTCTCTAGGACTAGATGACCCCCCAACTTCTCCAGGACTAGATGACCTCCTGAGGTCCCTTCCAACCCTGATATTCTATGATTCTCCAAGCTCATCATCAGATGCAAGCTCCACACAGACCAGGACACACCAACTCAAAGTGGCACCAGATCTTGTCATAACAGATGCAAAACCTACAGACATATCTCCATGGCTACAATGTTCAACACTCCCCACAATACACCTTTCACAGAATCATAGAAGATTAGGGTTGGAAGAGACCTCAGGAGGTCATCTAGTCCAACCCCCTGCTCAAAGCAGGACCAACCCCAACTAAATCATCCCAGCCAGCGAAATAGTTTTTCCTAATATCCAACCTAGACCTCCCATACTGCAACTTGAGAGCATTGCACCTTGTTCTGTCATCTGCCATCACTGAGAACAGTCTAGCTCCATCCTCTTTGGAACCCCCTGCAGATAGTTGAAGGCTGCTATCAAATTCCCCTCACTCTTCTCTTCTGCAGACTAAATAAGCCCAGTTCCCTCAGCCTCTTCTCATAAGTCATGTGCCCCAGCTCCCAAATAATTTTCGTTGCCCTCCGCTGGACTCTCTCCAATTTGTCCATTTCCTTTCTGTAGTGGGGGGACCAAAACTGGACGCAGTACTCCAGATGTGGCCTCACCAATGCCAAATAGAGGGGAATAATCACTTCCCTTGATCTGCTGGCAATGCTCCTATTAATGCAGCCCAATATGCCATTAGCCTTCTTGGTAACAAGGGAACACCGTTGATTCATATCCAGCTTCTCATCCACTGTAATCCCCAGGTCCTTTTCTGCAGAACTGCTGCTTAGCCAGTCGGTCCCCAGCCTGTAGCAGTGCATGGGATTCTTCTGTCCTAAGTGCAGGACTCTGCACTTGTCCTTATTGAACCTCATCAGATTTCTTTTGGTCCAATCCTCCAATTTGTCTAGGTCACTCTGGACCCCATCCCTACCCTCCAGCGTATCTACCTTTCCCCCCAGCTTAGAGTCATCCGTGAACTTGCTGAGGGTACAATCCATCCCATCATCCAGATCATTAATAAAGATGTTGAACAGGACTGACCCCTGGGGCACTCCGCTTGATACCAGCTGCCAACTAGACATCAAGCCGTGGATCACTACCTGTTGAGCCCAACAATCTAGCCAGCTTTCTATCCACCTTGTAGTCCATTCATCCAATCCATACTTCTTTAACTTGCTGGCAAGAATACCGTGGGAGACCGTATCAAAAGCTTTGCTGAAGTCAAGATATATCATGTCCACCGCTTTCCCAATATCCACAGAGCCACTTATCATAGAAGGCAATCAGGTTGGTCAGGCATGACTTGCCCTTGGTGAATCCATGTTGACTGATCTCCTTCCTCTCCTCCAAGTGCTTCAAAATGGATTCCTTGAGAACCTGTTCTATGATTTTTCCAGGGACTGAGCTGATCCATGGATCCTACCCATGCCTATCACAACATGTTGTGTACCTCATCCAGTGCACTAAATGCCCCAGCAACAATAATAACTATGTGGGTGAAACCAAATAATCACTACGCTCTTGAATGAATTGACATGGGACAATGATAAAACACCATATCACTGTGGGTGAACACTGTTCACAAAGTGGTTACTCTATATCTGACCTATCAGCCCTCATCCTCAAAGGCACGGGTGCCCAACCTACAGCCTATGAGCCATACATGGCCCACCAGAGCATCTCATAAGGCCCACAGCCTGCTTCAACACTATATATTAACAGCCAATTCATTCACATTTTGTCATCACCTTTACATCATTTTAGTTTACGCTAGTGTGTAAATACACAATATTGTACATAGAAACAAGTGAACTTAAAATATAAATCAATACAGGTGACTTAAAATCTTATTAATATATGCAGAATCTGTTTGGCCCACACAAGGTTGCGCTTAGGTTTATGTGGCCCTCCTGTGTAATAAGTTGGGCACCTCAAAGGAATCCTGCACAAAACTTTCAAAAGACAAACCTGTAATTTGTTACTCTGCTAGACATTAAAAGTCATGGACCGAACAGAGACACTGGATTTTGGTTTATTATTATGAAAATCTGTAATCCACTAAGCCCTCTTTTTGTCTTATGGCTGCAGAGGTGTTAAAGGGCCACTCTACCTTGAATGGTCCCTTAAAATATGTGCTAACTGTTTATGCTAAACAATCTCTTGCACTTTGCTGTGATGCTGGGAGTACCTTCCCCCAACCCGAAGAAGAGCTCTGCGTGGCTCGAAAGCTTCTCTCTCTCACCAATAGAAGTTGGTCCAATAAAAGATATTACCTCACCCACCTTGTCTCTCTAATATCCTGGCACCGACAGGGGCTCCAACTACAATGCATACTAATCGGGCAGTAAGGCAATTAGCATGAAAGATGTGTTTTCAGGGCAAGTGAAACTTTTCTCTAGGGTTACCCCTACATCCATCGGAGCACCCAACTGTCTTGTAAACAGTTGGGTTGCTAGCTTAATTAAATCTTGCTTCATGCACAAATTGTGAATGAGAAACTTTCCACTGGTAACTAGCTAAATGATGCACACAAACACAGGGAAGGGAAAATACATATGTTTCCAATAATGACGAATGTGAACCAACATCCCAGATCCAAAAACTCCCAGAACTTTGGCACAGCAGTTCAAAATCTGATCTGAATGTTTCTATTAACATTTTAGATTGAAGACACACACGCACACACACTCTAAGTCCCCATCCTTATCACTGTTTAGTGCAACAGATAAGCTTGAAAAGACAACATTTAGTGTTTTCCCAAGAGAAGAACATGGTGTTGTGTTGGAGAAGATTATACTGTTATGTCTGCAAACTAGTAACCAGACACTGGCGCAGACTTAGTTAGCAAAGTCCCCCAGTCTTTTGCCTCGGATTTTGAGGGGCATTTTAACATATTTCTGCAATTGATATCTGATCAGCTGCAGCCTATGTGGATTCTTGGCAGCAACAGTACCAGCCGACCCATGTGGGAGCCTGTCTATTGCCCGGTCAGTAAGAGCCATGCTAAACTTGTCTCAGATGAAAATCTCTCCCTGTATGTAACATACGCATTTATTATATGCCAATTTCTAAAGTACCCTTATGCTATAGAGAGAGGTGCAGACAGACAGGCAGGTTTAAATGGCATTTGCCATCTATGGATCTCAAAGCACTTTTCAAACATCAAGTCTCACAGCCTCCCTGTGAGGAAGGCCCTAGATTCTATTGTTTGTAGTTACATTTTTCACAGACTTCTTTAATTCCTCAGGGAGTCTTTTATTGGAATAATGTGAGAACTGGTCTTCTGGAATTTCAGTCTCTGGATGGTGAAAATGCCATATGGCCCAATCTCCTGTTCTCTTTGGCCCCACGCAGGGTTCCCCAAGGCACTAAAAAAGCACCAACCCAAATGTCTACCAAGATTCAGGCTTTATATGGGTTTGCTCTGAATACCCTATTTCAGCTTTATTTGAGTTCCCCCAGGAGCCAATATTGCATTGCCAAGCTAGTTTTACGAATGGGGAAACTTAAACACAGAGCGGTTAATGGATTTGCCCAAGGTCACAAAGGTGATCTGAGGCAGAGGCTGGTATCAAATCCAGTCCCCCACCATCACTCTGCTCTGTCACTGACACCAGCCTCAGTGCCCCCTTCATTTCTGTATCTCGCACACATCTCTGTGCCATCTCCCATGACTTCCCTTATTCTTGGAACACCCTTCTAAAATCTAGTGACCAAGCATCACTCGTCACCTCAGACAAACCACTCCCGAGAAATCCCTTCGCCAGCAAATATTGAGGGCCAGATCCTCACATGGTATAAATAGGTGTAGCTCTACCCACTTCATTTGAGCTACACTGATTCACACCAGCTGAGGATCTGGCTCCCCTGCATTTACACAAACACAGACACCATCCAAGATCTACATATATACCTGTGTCTAAACTCCGTGAGTATGTCTACAATGGTGTGGGGGAGGTGTGAATTCCAGCTAGCGGAGACATACCCACACTAGCTCTGATTGAGCTAGCAAGCTAAAAATACAAGTGTAGCCAAGGCAGTGCAAGTAGTGGGAGAGGCTAGCTGCCTTGAGTACATACCTATGGTCTCAGACAGGATCACACTCCAGGCAGCTACCCCTCCTAATACTCACACCACCGTGGCTTACACTTCAACTTTTAGCATGCTAGCTTGATCAATGCTAATGTAGGTATGTTGCCTTGAGTTGAATTAACCTTCCAGCCCTCATGTAGACATAACTTAGACACCTCCTTGGTCTTTAACCCATAATCTGGATCCCTCCTTTGCCCTTCCTATCCCTAGTGTCTATTATATCCTCCCTGTCTCAAGTCCATTATTTAGAAAGTAAGCAATCTGGGACAGGGACCCAATCTCTGAGTGTATCCTGTGACATACCAAGAACAAACACAGGTATTATGCAATAACACATCAGTAATCCCAGTGGCCAGCTCAGAAAACACAGTAACAGTTTCAGACGGAGATTGACTAAAATGCTGCAACGGCAAGAAAGCAAATGGAAACATTCTGGTTTGAAAATATGATGTCTAGGCATTTTCCCATGGTTGAACTTATTTTTCTAAAGGGTGTTTGTCTCAAAAGAAGTTAAGCTTTCTGAACTTTTCCCAAGACTAAAGAAAGCATATCAGTGCAGAATTCCAGACGCCAGCTGTCCCAGCGAAACTTGTATTTTTTAATTCTATCCCTAGCCTGTGTAACCTCTTCCCTCAACTAAGCCAGTTTGTCCCGAGCTGAATCCTCTCTAGCACTCTGGTCTGTAGAGATTAGAGGTACTCCATGGTCAAAGCTAATGTCACAAACACTGCACTGGATTTTTAAACACACCAAGAAATAAAGGATGGATTCTTCGTACTGGAAAAGTTAATACAAGGAATAATACCAAGTACTCTTCTCAGACTTTTCACTGTCCTTGGAAGAAGCATACAATCACATAATGTAGCAGTTCGCCTTCATTCTCAGCTAACCAAATGGAAGGCCTCAGCACTTCTCTTTGTCTAGCACAAAGAAAACCAGAGAAAATGGATCAAATTCATCCCAGGTGTAACTTCACTGAAGTGTGCTGCTGGAACAGAAATAATAATGAATGAGTAACTCACTAGAAATACAACAGGCTGACAATAACTCTTTTACCTTCAATTCAAATACTATTTATTTTTTGCATTATTGCCTTGAGTTCCTAACAGAGTTCAGAACCCTATGGTGCACTGTGCTCTACAAATACAGAGAGGAAGGGACAGTCCTTACTTTGAAGAACTTACAATCTAAAGAAACAAGACAAAGGGTGGGAGATAGAAAGTATTATTATCCCCTTGCTATATACAGTAGAATCTCAGAATTACGAACACCAGAGTTACAAACTGACCAGTCAACCACACACCTCATTTGGAACTGGAAGTATGCAATCATGCAGTCGTAGAAACCAAAAAAAAAAAAAAGCAAATACAGTACAGTACTGTGTTAAACATAAACTACTACAAAAATAAATGGAAAGTTTAAAAAAAAAGATTTACCAAAGTATGGAAACCGTTTCTGTGCTTGTTTCATTTAAATTAAGATGGTTAAAAGCCGCATTTTCTTCTGCATAGTAAAGTTTCAAAGCTGTATTAAGTCAATGTTCAGTTGTAAACTTTTGAAAGAACCACCATAACATTTTGTTCAGTGTTACAAACAACCTCCATTGGCAAGGTGTTCTACTGTATGTGGAAGTGAGGCAAAGAGAGACTACAGGTATGTCTACACAGCCAGTGGCAGCAAGCCTCCAAGTTCAAGTCGACATACTCGGCCTCACACTACAGCCCTAAAAATAGCTGTTTAGTGTTTAGACATAGTGGCTCGCCCAATACACAATGTCTGTGCAGCTATTTTTAGCCCTGTAGCACAAGTCCCATGAGCCTGACTCTGTCAGGCCACAGGCTGTGTAGTAGACAGACCTTAAGTGACTTGCCCCAGGTCACACAGGAAACGTTTGAGGCAAGTATTTGCACCATATGATTGGACCTGAAACTTTATTTCTGTGCTGCGATTGAATGACCTAATGATCCACCGAAACTAAATTTGGTTTCGTCATGAAATGAATGCAAGTTTGATCAAAAGAAACAGACAGACACATGATTGCAGCATTGCTATTGACAAGAGTTTGAATCTGAGCCTCGAAGAAAAACACATTGTTATGCAGGACCACATAAACTTCACCACAGATCTTAGAAACACTGACACTTAGCCAGGACTTGGCTAATCATTTAACCAGCACCTCTCTCAAGATACTAACTTTGGTCTCCAGAATCTCAACTTTCTATTTTTTTAAAGAGTTTATGGAAAAATTCTAAAAAACATGAACGGAGTGTACACAAATGCAGAGATACCTAAGTGAGTCTGTAGAATCTGGAACCACAGCTCCTAGAGATGTGATCTATCCCATTTAAGTCAGAGACATGTTAAGTCAGATGCCCAGTAGTAATTAAATTTAAATGTCAACACTGATAATTTCATTACGCATGCAGAAAGGAGTGGTAGGCTTGCAGATCTGCGCAACTGGCAAGTGCATTTGGGTGGTGTTTGGGCGCTACCACCATTTATTTCCCCCCCAATATAAAAGGAGCCACACCCAAGGAGGCTTGAAGAGCCCATAGGCATATTCAATCCAGACAGCCGACCTCAGGTGAGGTCAGAGAGTGCACACAACCAGGCAATGAGAACTTGTATTGAACAAGTACACATTTTTATTTAAAGACCACCACAGAAACCAGAACCTGCAGCTCATTCTCCATCTATGCAGTCCAGGGCCGGCCTTCCAATATGGAGGGTGACCCTTTTGACCTCCGTAGCCATGTCTCCAGCCTTACGCAAAACAGCTACTCCCTTACTAATGTACTGTGAGCTGCAGCTCATTTTTGCAACTCCTGTAGACTGAGCTTATTTTGGAGTTGGAACTAGAGTAAGAGTAACACCACCTTTCTTTCCCCAAGTCTGACCCCTTCATTTAGTAGGTGATACACCATTACAATTCCTATTGCAAATGATGGCTAGTTCAGTAATTTCAGACCCATCCTGCTCTCTGCTGGACAACGGTCTTTGCTTCTGAGATCTAGGCTGGCAAGAGACCCTTGCTGCACTAAACCCTATTTGTAAACCAGTTTCCCAACACAGGTCCACAACCATTTCCACAATGATTGATGATCCTCAGGTATTTGCCTTGACCATGGGCTCCTTGAGGCTATGTATATAAACGACCCAGGGCTGGCCTGGGCCAGCTAACTCGGGCTGCAGGGCTATAAACAGATAGACTTTCGGGCCCAGGCTAGAAGCCAGGCTCTGAGACCCTGCATGGGGGCAGGGTCCAAGAGCCCAGGCTCCCCCCCCAAGCAATTTTATAGCCCCTCAGCCCAAGCCCCGCAAGCCTGAATCAGCTGCCCCAGGCCCACTGTGGCCATGCCCCAGGTCTTTTATCGCAGTGTAGATGTACCCTAAGAATGAGCAACGTAAGGCTGATGCTTGCTGACTCCTCCTGAAAGAATGTGCAAATCAAAGCAGAGTACAGCAGCCTGCAGAATGTAGTAGTGGCAGGGCTGCTGCAGCTGAAAGTGGACACCTGGCCTCTCCAAGCACGTGCACCAAAAGGTGGCAGATGGTTGCAGGGAAGGGAGGTAGGTGATCATGCAAGTTGTAAGAGCTAAAACCATAAAATAGCTTCTCTATGAATTAGCATGAAGTGTCCAGTGACCTTGCTAGGGACAGACTTCCAGAGAAGTCAGCAAAGTTTGGATGGTAATATGAGGAGCAAACTTGGTGACCTTTGCAAGTCTTCGTTCTGCTCCTCTAGAGTATGATTTGATTGCTTCCAGAGATGGGCCTGAGTCACAAATTTCAGATCCCGAATCAAGTCTCAATCTGAACATCACTAGTAGTGAGAAGTGTGCTGATTCGGTATTCTGACTCAGTCCATGACAGACAGAGGTCGGAGTCATCATGTTTAGATGTGGATGGGAACCTTCCCCGAAGCTCTAGCAGGAGAGTCAGATCTAGTGTTCCAGAATGAGCCCATTTCTAATTTCCTCAAGAAAAAGTAACAGCTCCAGTACAACCCAGTTAAGCCTGTGCTGCCCGATACGCTGTGCCCAATGCCAGCTTTCTATATAGCTTTCTTTGCAAACAATGCCTAATTCAAATGAACCTAGTTTAGTGCAGGAAGCCATAGGCTTGTGCTGACGTGTCAGCATGCCGAGGTGAAGGGCCCTGACTTACAGGATGGAGACGTGGATACTCATAAATGCTATGAATATTATACCAGCACACCCAGGATGCATCTAAGAATCCGAAGCTCTGTTTAACACACGTCTGGGTGATTCTCCAATATCATCACTATAAAGCATGTGAGAGCTTCTGACAAAGAAATGTCAAGTCACCCAAAGAACAGTACACACACAAAAACAAAAAAGCCTACAACCATTGCTGATAATCTCTACTAATTCCATCATGTTTTTTCATTTCAAAGGCTCTTAAATTTCCATTTCATGCAAAAAACCATTCAAAGAATATTATTGAAGTTGCAAAGCCAAGCACTCAAAAGCTAGGAAATGCCAAAATTAAGGCTGCCTGTACGACCTTAATTTAGCCTGGTTATGCATAATGCTTTGTGATACAGTTTTTAATAAATCTCATTATTCATCACTACAACTGGGTGAAAATTTTCAGCAAATAGTAAATTCACTGAAAAATGCAGTTTCAGTACAAATTCTTCCATGAATTTGGAAGAAATTTGGCGAATAGTTTCAGCCAAATACAAAATTAGGAATTTTTTTTTCCAAAAAAATCAGAACGGTTTATTTACAAAATGATGTTTTGTAGTGAAATTTCATTTAGAAAATGTTGATTAGCTCGACCCAAACAAAATCTTTCAGGTTTTTGTTTCAGTGAGAAAAAAAGAAAAAATCAGTTTCAGTTCCAACAGAACTGTTGCACCCCCATCCACCTTGGCCACCTAATTGAAAAAACAAATCAATTATTCGCTCAGTTCTATTCATAACTGAGATGCAACTACCTCTGGGTTGGAATGCAAACACTATTTAACAGTGCACAGCAGGACTAAATGAGAGTTTACAGAGGAAGAGAAGAAAACTATATGCAACTGAAAATATAGAGGGAGTTTATAGCACATAGGCAGTATACAGCTACCTAAACTGCAATATGAATGGAAGCTGGAGATTGAAAATACAGTTTCAACAGTGTCTGACACACACACACACACACACACACTTTGTAGGGGGGGAATCTGAAAGATGTAGAGATAAACCAAACTTCTCTGGACTCTCCTAGCAGAGATCTAGTGTCTTTGACTATGATTTTGAATAGTCACAGCTTTGCTAACCCAGAGCAATCAACTATCATAAGTCAGGCACTAAAAAATCATGAGATTGGCTTTAAATCATCATACTTCAAAAATAATTAATAGTGGGATCTTCTTCTTTGCTTTCTGGTATACAAGCCTCTAGGTGAACTCTGGTCACATTTTCAAGCTTCTCTCCACAACTATGAGAGCTAGAAACTTACTTTTTTTAAATGAGAGCTGAGATTCTCATGTAATAACATCATGTCAGGAGCTGACCCTTTGGGGGGGGGAAAACCAAAATGTTGTGCGACTAATAATTAATATAATGGGAGTTGACAACACTGTAAAGTAACCTCACCAGAAAAAGTTGTTATATTTTCTGGTATGTTGCCCTATCTGGTTTATATGCCTGCAGAGAAGGGACTTCTCCAACTTCCCTCAAGAGACTCTGTCACACTTATGTTGATTTCACTTTCAGGAAGTTTTTACTCTGGTTCTGGTTCTTCCCTATAGGACTGGTGCTAAAATTTCTGGAGCTTAAAATCAACACCCTTTTTTGTTTACTTCCTTGTTTGTGCACCAACATCACTGAGGATACCTAGCTGCTGAGAGAGCGGTTCTTAATTAACTTATACTCCCTCTGCTGGCTATTCAGTGGTGTAGCAAAAATCATTTTAAATGTGGTCTGTATAAATTGTTGTGGGTTCTTTTAAGTCTCTTGGCAAGTAAGTGGGGGGGGGCGTTCTGAGTAATAGTTCGGGTGATGGGTTTTTTGTTTTGTTTTGTTCTCCCCCTAACTCTCTAAGCAGAAAATTAGAATCCAGATGAGCTTCCTCATCAGATTTTAACAAGTTCAAGTAAGGTCAAATTTTTAGACTGAAGCAACTGGACAGTGTCACTGATGTACCTCTGTGTTTAATTATGTGTCCTGAACAAACCAAAGATAATTCCTGGTTCTTGTAGTATCAGCATAATGTATAACAGCAGACAGCTGCTCATTCTTCCCAGAGACCTTGATATCAGCAGCAGCTACGGATTGCACATATTCCAGCATTGTTATATATACACAGTGTTGCACATTGCCTGATCTGGTATTATACAGATGAGTTCACTCTGTACCTAGGAGATGTTGTGGGGGAGGGGAGTTAAGGCTGTGCCTGAAACATTTGAGAAATTGTGAGGCATGAGGATTTCAGAGCCTTCTAGAACTCAGGTATGGAAAACACCCATTGGGTCACCTGCTCCATACCTCTTTGCATGATTTTTCACTGCAGCCGATTTCCTAGTGTGTTTCTAGCTTGGCTTCAACATCCCACTTCTCCTGCGAGGCTATTCCTGAGTCTTAGACTGATTCCACAATTGACAAGCTTTCCCTGAGAGTCAGCTTGAATTTCTCTCTATTTCATCACATTTCCCCAAGATACACCTTCTCGTACCACACTGACCAGTTCCTCCCCACTAGATGTTCATGTGGAGAAGTGTTTGTCCCGCACTAGACAATGTTCAGCCACATATTACCTAATTTTGCTCATTTCTATGCCTTCTCCTCTCCCTGTAAGCCTTCTGATTTTATGAATTCTTCTTGGTTCCCTCCTCTTTCTCCATTTAATTATAATCTGATATCCTACCGTGAGATGCTGTGATTCTCTAGAATTCCAATTAACAAATGAGACATGCGTGGCCCATTCCTAGTACAACACACTTGTGATTCAGCTAGTGCTTTCAGGACATTTTGAATGAAACTGAGTGAACTGGGAAGAAAAAGGTTTCTATGGATATTTGTTTGAGTTTGAAGGTGAATTTCTGGTTCATCATGTTCCTGACTTCTCATTCATTTTCTGTGAATATCTGAGCACTCACGCTTCATCCTTGTGAATATTCTTATGTTCGGAGCTTGAATGTACAAATGTTTGCCCAAAGTGAATTCCAGATTGTTTTTAATGTGCAGTGTTGGTTAGTTACATAAATCACATGGTATTGTTTCTGTTCCCTCACTGGATACCATAATTAATTAACACAACATCAATTGCCAACTGCAAAAATTACAAATGTACAATTTGAAATTTATGTTGAAATTTATGTGGGTTAGTTGATTACAATAGTTATGTAACTTATCACAAAGATTGCCTATGGCAATTGATTTACAGATCAAGAAATTATTCACTGAAGAAATTAGTGAATAATTTTAAATGACAAACATTAGAATTTCATAATTTGCCCCTGGACAATTCACAAATAGATAAAAGGCAAAATATTAATTTAGCAAATTAATTATTCATTGTGAATTAGCCACTTTGAGCTGTGGGTCTTCATCACCTCAGAAAATCAAACTGTGTGTGTCTAAAAGAAACACCTCTCCCCCAGGCAAAGTGGGTCTACCTCAAACATCAGATGTTTCTATTAGTTAGAAGGGTTGAGAATATAATTAAAGAAAAGGGAGTAACAGAGCATGCTGGATGGGCTTTAGACAAGCGGTGTCCACAGATTGGTTTTGGAGGCTCTATTAAGCATGTAAAAATAACACAACTGAAGGCTTGTAGAGCCAAAGAGTTCATATATAGAACCTCTGCACACAGACTAAGTCAATAACAAATGCAACTTCTCATCTTTAACCATAGCATTCTCAGGCCCCAATCCTGCAAAGACTACTTACACTGGTAAAATTACACACATGCTTAAGTCTTTGCAGGATCCGTGCCAGGACCATGTCTTTGTATAGCACCTAGAACAGTGGGGCCTTGATTCTGTTGGTGCCTCTGGGTGCAACTGTAATCACTATTATTACTAAAGCCATGAGACAAAACAAATAAATGGAACTAACAAGGCTTATGCATATCACTGCCCCAACCACTTCCTTTCCCCCACCCTTCAGCTGTATTTTGATTTAATAGACTGCAAGCTCGTCTGCTGAGAGACCATGTATTCCTTTAGGAATAGCACCTAGCACATTTTGGGTGCTATCTAACACACATAACAGACCACTCACAAAAAGAGCCTTGAGGTTTTCTGTACTGCACTACACAATTATGACCACAGCAACAGGTAGCCTTTGAACAGTGTCACATATCTAATGACATGTACCCAGCTATGTGTCACGCAGCTGTATTTTTATCAGGAGGATTTGATGACATTATAAAGCACAAGAGAGTTAATACAGTGGCTTGTTTGCTCATGTCAACAGAGCCCCAAGATAAGAAGCTGCCAGGGCCTGACAATGTACATTTTGGGTGGTGTCCAGAACATGTGGACAAAAAAAGGCTAGCTGCTTCCTCCTACTGAAGTGGCATTCCCTGGTTTCTCACCCGCACTATGATACCATTTGACTGTACAGTAACTACAATTCACTTGATGACAATACTCGTTTTCTAATATTTCCAGATATGCCATTACTATTGGGACAACACAAAGGTTACGAAGTCATCATTCTTCAGGGGATAGGCCAGTTGCTAACTGTCTGGAGTTGGAAATAAACTTCTCTATGCCCATTCTCAGATTTCTTGGACCTTCCTCAGAGATGTTTAGTGCTGGGCACTGTTGGAGATAGCATGTTGCACTGAATGGTTTCAGCTAGTTTGGCAGTTCCTGTTTTCTTATGGCCTGTGTTATTCTATTTAGAAAATGGTGAGTAGCTTGTGTGAAAAGGAAGATTAAAGAATTTAAAATAATGTAATTTAGAGATGAAATCAGATCCCAGGAATCCAGCTAGTGCAGGATTGTTACAGCATATCTGAGTAATTCTAACCACATGGTTATTGTCACCAAATTGCAAAGGTTGGAAATTTAACTAGATAATCAGATGTGTGCCTTCAGGCCAGCCCATTTTCTTATTCTGCATTATCTAAGCCAGGGGTAGGCAACCTATGACACGCGTGCCAAAGGCGGCACGCGAGCTGATTTTCAGTGGCACTCATACTGCCCGGGTCCTGGCCACCGGTCTGGGGTCTCTGCATTTTAATTTAATTTTAAATGAAGCTTCTTAAACATTTTAAAAACCTTATTTATTTTACATACAACAATAGTTTAGTTATATATTATAGACTTATAGAAAGAGACCTTCTAAAAACGTTAATGTATTACTGGCACGCAACACCTTAAATTAAAGTGACTAAATGAAGACTCGGCACACCACTTCTGAAAGGTTGCCGACCCCTGATCTAAGCAATGGGAGCAGCGATGTACAAGGCAGTGATTTACTTTGGATAGCATCATGTTCCCTTATCTTGTTTCAAGATTAATTTCCTGACCACAGCATGTAAAACCAAGCTGGTTAGACAACATGTGGCAGGAGCCATGTGCCCAGTTCAGACTTGAAAAGGAAAAAAGCCAAACTAACCTGGAGACTAGCTTGTTTTCTTTTGTTTTGTTCCTACTTCTCTGGCTTCCCACCTTCAACAATGCCTGGATTAATGCATAGCCATAAATAAACCTGTGCCTAGGGCCCCAGCTCCTGGAGTCATGTCACATCAGACTCTCAGTTTTCTTTTTTTTTAAATGCTTCTAGCCCTCATGGATGCAGAGAATGGCTTGAAAATGCAACCCAAGTGTATCTGACATCTATCTGAATGTGCAGATAGCCTGAAACAATAGCTCCAATAAGTGTGAATTTACCTTAACTCTGAAACCTGTTGCCATCCCAAGGAGGGGCAGGGTCAAGGAATGAGGGAAAAGCCATGAGGACACCATGTGGGGTGTGCAAATGGCCCCAGGTTGCCTCCATCTCCAATTCCCTTAGGAATGTTAACACGTTTTGGTGTGTGTGAAGGAAAAGGAAAAAAAGCAAAAATCTATCCCTGAGCCAGTTCTAGAAGGTACATCAAGGAGAGACAAGAATTGAGATCACTGAAGGACTAGAACCAGAAAGAATAGTGTGACATAAACCAAACTAAAATGGCAGTTGAATATCCAGAAATGTCTCCTAATGGCTTGATAGTCTAGAGAGTAACATCTCATGGTTAAGACCTGGACTGGAACTCAGGAGATCTGAGTTTTACCGCCATCTCTACCACAGACTTTCTGCATTGATCTCGAGCAAGCCACAAGCTCTCTGTGCCTCAATTTACCTCTGTACAATGGGGCTAATAGTACTTAAGCCTGACTCGCCGCTGCCCTGCACTTTGTGTTGTATTTACACCTGTGCAAAGTGAGGGCAAAGTATTGCCATATAAGAAGGGTGCTAATGATTTACACAGACTTTGCACAGGAGTAAATGACAACACAAGGCAGCGGAATATCAGGCCCCGTGTTCTCACCCACAAGCCTGTGCACAGCTCTGTTTCACCTAGATCTCTTTACTACTCCGCTCTGCCTACTTCTCCTTCTTTGTAGATCCCTACTTCTCCCGCATCACACAACTCCACTTTTCCCATGTTACTCTCCACATGGAGAGCAGCCTCCTTTTTCTAAGCAGCCAGGGGTAGCCCAACTCCTTCCTTCCATTCCCTCCTCAGAACCCACTTTGCTTGGCTAGCTTTCCACTCCTGCTCTGTTCTGCTCTCTCCCAGGGCCTGACTTTCCTAAAGGAAGTCCAATTATACCATTTAATATAATGGTTAAAAGCCTCAGTGCCATGATCTGGAATTCAACAAATAGAACAGCTACAGATCGCTAGACCTTAGCCCCGTGCATTAGGATCTCCCTGTGACAATGTTCTCTCATTACGTTTAGGTTCTGAACAACTTGGGACAAGGATCATGGGCGAAATCTTGGCCCCGTTGAAGCTAATGGGAAGTTTGCCACTGACTTCAGTGAGGCCAGGGTTTCACCCTATATCTTCTTGCTTGCGAATATGGTACCATGCACTCTGATTACGCTTAACCATATATAACAACAATGAGCAGAGGGCTAGCAAGAAAGCAAGCTACAGCAGAGAATCTCTTGGCAATGGCTGAGAAGGTGGACAGACAATCACTGAGCTGAGCCACATCAGAAGAAATGCAATACATGAACTGCACTAAACACAAAATGGAGAAAACCGATGGCTGGGACAGCCAGTGAAAGGAAAAAGCAAACGGCAAGCCTTTCCCAGGCCTATACAATTACATCTGACCTAGCACAGAGAGCCTTACAGATCCCACAGTAGGACAGTCACCCAGCAATAGACTGATTGAGGCTATGCTTGAAATAAGTTCTATCATGGCCAACACCTGTTTACTGAAGAATATGGTGAGGTGTACTGAAAAAAACCCTGGCTCGGTATGGAATCAGAACAGCTCCAATGTGCATCATAAACCTCATACACTTAAAGCTCAAATAGCAGAGTTTTGAAACCTGAGGATCTGAGTTCTATCCCTGCTGTGATCATGAATGTTCTGAGCTGCTATGGTGTGTAGCACAATGACAGCAACGAAGCCCTAGGCAGCCATACATTTGTTACAATATTTGCCAGTGTCTAGAGCAGGGGTGGCCAACCTGTGGCTCTGGAGCCACGTGCGGCTCTTCAGAAGTTAATATGCGACTCCTTGTATAGGCACCAACTCCAGGGCTGGAGCTTTAGGCGCCAACTTTCCAATGTGCCGGGGGTGCTCACTGCTCAGCCCCCGGCTCTGCCATAGGCTCTGCCCTCGCTCCACCCCTTCCTGCCCCCTCCCTTGAGCCTGCAGTGCCCTCGCTCCTCCCCCCTCCCTCCCAAAGCCTCCTGCATGCCACGAAACAGCTGATCGAGAGGTGCGGGGAGGGAGGGGGAGGCGCTGACCAGCGAGGCTTCAGGAGACGCTGGGAGCAGGGTGGAGGAGCTGATGGGGGGCTACTGACATATTACTGTGGCTCTTTGGCAATGTACATTAGTAAATTCTGGCTCCTTCTCAGACTCAGGTTGGCCACCCCTGGCCTAGAGGTTTTCACTGCCAACTCAACATATATAAAGAAACCAATAATGTTTTTGTTCTTCTCAGTAGCACCTCTATGTTCAGTACTGAATCAAAAGCCACATGATGCAGGTGCCCCCTGAGAATTAGGAAAAAACATACCATCTAATCTTGCGCCTTGTGAAAATTCCTTTGAATTCTGCACCTATCTAATTTAGTTTGATTGGTGATTTTTTCCTTCCTTTTTTTCCTTCATCTGTGCTGGCCAGAAACAGTTTGCAGGTGTTCCATTTTTTAAAAGTGCTGATTTTTCAACATTTTCAGTGCAGTTCTTTCTCATGTATCGTGCTAACTTGTGATCACCTTCACTTGAAGGCTTCTCCAATTAATATCTTACCAGGCATGCAAGCCCCCACTGTTTTGCATTTTGCACCTTGAATGCTATAACAATCAGAGCTTAACCTTAAAACAGCATTTGGAAATACTGACAGTCGGAAACCCAGACCCAAGCAGAGCTGTAGCAGAGACATAACAAAGATAATTTTGCTGCTACCATTCTATCTAAGCAGGAATAACACTGGACAAGCGACAAAAACAGAATACCTATGTCTCAATATATCCAGGAGGACTTTTTAACCAACCCCCTATCAGATAGGGCCATTGTTCATGCCATGGAAAACATATCAAAGGAGATAGGCAACAGCTTTGAATTTCTCCCCCAAAATTCTTTATAAAACAGCAGCACCTAAGACTCCAATCAAGATTGAGCTTCCATTGCACTAGGCACTGTACAAACACATAGGCTGAGATTTTTAAAGCCACTAAGAATTTAGGCATATAACATCCATAATTTTCATGGGAGTTGGGCATCTAAATCCTCTAGTCATCGTTGAAAATTCCAACTATATTAAGGCCTAGTCTACACTTAAAAGTTAGGTCAACATAGCTATGGTGTTCAGGGGTGTGAAAAATCCGCATCCCTGAGCACCGTAACTATGCCGACCTAACCTGCAGTGTCGATGCAGCTGGGTCAACAGAATAATGCTTCTGTCAACCCAGCTACTTGGGGAGGTGGAGTTCCTACAATTATGGATGAACCCCTTCCCATCGCTCTAAGAAGCATCTGCACCAGGCGTGACCAAACCGTGGCTCGCGAGCTCTTTTACAGTTAAAGTGCAGCTTGCAGAGCTCCCCACTCCCTTACTATTCTCCACCAACCAGACTTGAGGGGGAGCTCAGGATCTCTGCCTGGCAGCGGGGTGGTGGGGTAGGGGCTTCTGCCCAGCGGGGAGGGGGGGTCTCGAGGCTTCAGCCCTGTGGGGCGCACCTGCCAGGGCTTAGCTGGCCAGTAAGTTTGGCCACCCCCTGGTCTACACTATGGCACTGCAGAGGCATAGTGACAGCAATGTAGCTTTGCCACTGTACCATCCATAGTGTAGACATGGAGACAGCCTCTGCTCAAGAAGCATTCATTCTTAATAGACAAGCACTGGGACATGTGCTCAGAGAGGTAAAAGTGACTTGTCCAAGGTTCCACAGCAGGGCTGAGTGACAGATAGCCACTGAACTCAGGTCTGATGACTGCCAATCTGTGGCCTCTGATGGGTTTAACTTGAAAGTGGATTTCTGAAGATTGCTCATGAATTTAGTGAATAGAAAAGCTGCAAGTACAGTAGAACATCATCTTAAAATGACAGGTGACCTAAATACGATAGCTACATCCCAATGGTGGGTACCTTTGAAATTCCTTAGAAAAATGTCCAATTGGAGAAAAATTATAAAAAGTACTTTTTTGGTTTATTTTATTATAGTTGCTTTCTGCTCCTTGAACACTCTTTATCCAAACTCTTTGGAGTGTCCTGTGAATGCCACCCTAAATGACAAAGTGGGTGAGGTAATATCTTTAATTGGACCAACTTCTGTTTGGGAGAGAGACAAGCTTTAAAGCTACACAGAGCTCATCTTCAGATCTGGAAAAGGTACTCTGAGGGCTTGTCTTCACTACCGGGGTAAGTCAACCTAAGTTACGCTACTCAACATAGTTGACGTAGCTTAGGTTGACTTACCCGAGTGTCTTCAAACTGCACTGCATCGATGGGAGATGCTTTCCAGTCAACTTACCTTATTCTTCTCGGGGAGCTGGAGTACCGGAGTCGACCAGAGAGCACTCTGCCATCAATTTAGTGGGTCTTCGCTAGATCCGCTAAATCAACACCTGCTGCATCGATTGCAGCAGCAGTGTCAATCTCCCCGGTAGTGAAGACAAGCCCTGAGTGTGAGAGCTAAATACAATATCGGATAGTTTAGCATAAGTAATTAGCACATATTCCAAAGGACCATTCAACATGAAGTGGCCCGTTAATACCCCTGTTGTCATAGGTGAAAAATGTGGGTTAGTGGGTTACAGATTGTTGTAATAAGCCATAAATCCAGTGTCTTTTACCTCATCCATCTTGTCTCTCTAATATCCTGGGACTGGCATGGCTACAACAACACCACATACCGTTGATGACATTCAGAGTCTGAAAAGACTCTGGACACACGTATTCTTCCCCTTGCTGTTATACAGAAGAGCTAGTGTGTTAAGGCTATTTGTCTTTCTCCAATTAAATCAGTTTATTAGTTTGGTGTAGTTGCACTTACTAACATGAGCACTCGAGGATGATTCATGCTGCAGTTTCTTTCAGAGGTAGAGAAGAAAAGCACTGTAAAATGTTCACTATGGGCTTGTTCCACTTATCTCAGACTACATGCAAATGTTATTTAACCTGTGACATAAAACCTTCTGTCTATTTGTATTTTCAGACTTCGATATCTCACAGCAGTCAAACTCATGGTTTAGCAATAAGTCTGCCACCAAGTTAAATCTTTCGTTGGGACATTATAGCTAATAAACCCACCTGGTAAGCCAGAAGATGTTTATTCCTTCTTGAAGTCTTTGTGACAGGCCCTGTCCTGTGAACATGGGGGCTAACCTGATCATTCCGTTAGATTTAAATTTAAACTGCATTGGTGAGAGTAGAGGACTGGGAGTCAGGTTCCTGGGTTCTAGTCCCCGTTGGTTGCACTCACTGTGCAATCTTCGATGAGTCACATTCTCTCTGCAACCTACTCTCACATAGAATGGTCATAATAAGATACTGACATTTGCTGATGTGAATATCAAGATGTATTCATCCAGGTGATAAATATTGACAGAGAAAAAAATAGACATCAGTATTCACCAGAGCAGGAAGGTAGTAAAGACCATGTTATGTGAGAGTTAACTCACCCAAGTTAGAGTGATGGCTCCCAATGAACACAGTACTGTTAAAAGGGAGCATTCGTTTTTCCCCTTTCCAGCTTCCCCAGAACTGAGGATAAAAGTTAAATTAAGCACAAGACAAAGATGGATATTTATCTGCAGGAACAGTACAGCTGTGCCTTTTTATTCTCATCTATGCTGGCCAGCAAGCAAAACCAGTTTTGCTTTCCAGCCCTTAACTCATATTTCCTTCAATCCAGCAGGGACTGACTCCTCATGAAAAATATACCACTGACACCGTTGTAGGCTGCACTGTCTGGGACCATTACTGTACAACTTAGAATGGACAACATTTTCAGGGATGCAGAGTTGGTGTCTGATTAAACCTTTACAGCACAATTTATTTCCCCCCGCCGGATTAGGTTTTTCAAACGTTCCCAGCAGTGGAGCAGCTGCTAAAGGAGGGAAAATGGACTCTCCATCTCCTGAAAACTGAGGCAACAACTGGTAAAATCAGCATTCCTGTCTTCCAGCACAGAATGAAGGGCTCCCCCCCTTTATACTAGTGGGTTCTGGGGATGGGGATGGAAGCGCTAAAGAGCTGATCAAGGAAAAACACAAATGGAGCTAAAAGGGTTCTTTGCTCAGCCTTTTCAAGGCAGGGCCCAACCACTAGAGGCCAGGAATGGGAAGGTGGAGAGGTGGAAATTGTCCAGTTATGGGCAGAGATTTATTCTAGGAGTGAAAACAGTTGCAGTGCCCTGAATTTGTGTCGTGCACATCACAGAGTACACACTCTGTGGAGGCATGTGATGATATCATTTATATAACCTGAATGAAGTGGATGAGACTGATGGAGATGAGACAGACACATGACCTGGCTTCCACTTTAAAAGTTCGCTTTCCCAAGCACAAGCTCTATGAGAATTTCAAGGCCTAGTCTATAATGCTGTACCAGCTCTCTGCATCACATTAAGCTCAATTCCTTGTTTCAAGCTTCAGCTTTAGCTCCTGCCTGCCGCTCTACTGTTGTTTCGCCCTTGATCACACGTTCTGCATATTCTATTGTAATGGTCCAAAAGGCAACCTCTTCCTATAGTTATACTGTACTGTGTTCTTCTCCCACTGTTGACTCCGCATTTACTCCCATGTTTCCACTATAAAAGAAGGGCTTGTGGTTAAGATGCTGGAGTGGGACTCAGGAGAGCTGGAGCCAGTTCTCACTCATACCTCTGTTTACATGCAAAAGTTGCACTGAGTTAACTTAAATCAGTTTTTAAAACTGCTGCAAGAGGCTGTGTGGGGTCTTATTTTGGTTTCAACCCGGCTTATTTTGATGTAGCTTAAACTCTTTTCCAGTTGATGTTAGCAGAACTGAAATAAATCTGATTTAAACTGAAATAAGACTGTTCACACAGTCTTTTACACTGATTTTTTTAACCTTCAGGTGCAACTTTCTCACAATGATAAACCCTGTGATTTTGAGAAAGTCACTTCATATCTCTGGGCCTCAGTTCCCCATCTTGAAAATGGGGCTAATATTACTTCCTTTCTCTCACTCTTTATCTAGTCAGATTTTAAGCTCTTTCTCTGTGTAGGGGGCTGAACTAAAGGACCTCTTGAGGTCGCTTCTCAGCCTACGTTTCTATGGTCTGGTCTATACTACCCGCCTGAATCGGCGGGTAGAAATCGACCTCTCGGGGATCGATTTATCGCGTCCCGACGGGACGCGACAATCGATCCCCGAATCGGCGCTCTAACTCCACCAGCAGAGGTGGTAGTAAGCGCCGCCGACAAAAAGCGGCAGAAGTCGATTTTGCCGCCGTCCTCACAACGGGGTAAGTCGGCTGCAATACGTCGAATTCAGCTACGCTATTCACGTAGCTGAATTTGCGTATCTTAAATCGACTCCCCGCTGTAGTGTAGATGTACCCATGATTCTATGTGCAGGGGCCCTGACCTCAGCTGAGTCCTCTGTTGCCTTTGTTCATACAAATAAATAATCACTACCACCACCACTCTGAACTCTTTCCCTGATTTGATTCTGCTGCTACTTCTCCACCTCCTCCTTCAAACACACGCCTTCAAAAGCACCTATAAGCCCTACCATAGCTCAAAAAAGAGTTGACAAAATACACGAGAGGCGAGAGAAGACACAATACAAACTCAAAACAAAAACTGTGTAACTAAAACTCCATGCTGGGATTTTACTACTCAATCACTTTGCTTTGGTTACATCCCATTCTCCATACTTCATCTGCATGTTGACTATTTAGACTGTAAGATCTTTGGAAGGGGGCATAGGTGAAAACCTGATTCCACTGAAGCCAGTGGGAGTTTTGCAATTGACTTCTATAGGGCCGGGATTGTCACCCTTTGTCTTTATGCTTGTCAGTAAAGCATTTAACACACCTTTGGCACCGTTAATTGACTAATATTGGGATTAGGTCAACATTTTTTTCAAATTTCAAAGTTTGACAAAATTTTGTAATTCAGAAAAAGGAAATTGAGAAAAAAATTGATAACATTTTAGTAATTTGATCCCCCCAACCTGCTAAATTTTTGAGTACACCTCTACCCCGATATAACGCTATCATTGGGCGCCAAAAAATCTTACCGTGTTATAGGTGAAACTGCGTTATATCGAACTTGCTTTGATCTACCGGAGCGCACAGCCCTGCCCCCCCCCCCCCCGGAGCACTGCTTTACCGTGTTATATCTGAATTCGTGTTATATCAGGTCGCGTTATATCAGGGTAGAGGTGTATTTAATTGTGCAACCTTAATATTCTGCTAATTCAATTTTTTCCCTATGGAATTACCAGGTTATTTTTAAAAAGGGAAAAAGATGGAATAAAGTAAAAAGTAGTTTCACTCTCCAGGACTGTGACATTGTACAGATTTGCAAAAAAGCATATGTAAATTCCTGAATCTGAAGCAATCTCGCTAGACATCACCCGTCTGATTTCTCCTACACATCATAGGAAATCTGCCAGATAGAATCCCACTCCGCTAACCTTAGGAGCTACATAGCTAAAGAAGGCATTTGGAGGGAAGGTATTTACTATTTGTATTACAACACCACCCAGAAGTCTGAACCGATGTTGAGGCCCCATTGTACCATGTGTAGGGTTGCCAACTTTCTCATTGCTGAAAACCGAACACCCTTGCCCTGTTCCCATCCTGCCCATCCACCGAGGCCCCACCCCCCACTCAGTCCTGTCCGGCCTCCCTCTGTTGCTTGCTCTTCACCTGCCCCCTCAGACTCCCTCCTCTTCCAGGACTCACCTGCTGCCTGCAGAGCCAGGATGGGAGAAGCTGACACAGAGCCTGCCTGCCTGCCCAATCAGGGCACAGCGGGGGTCAGTCCCCAGAGCAGGGGGCTGGGGCAGGGCGGGGTCGGTCCCCATAGTGAGGGGCCAGGGCAATCAGGGGACAGCGGGGAATCAGTACCCAGAGCAAGGGGTCAGGGCGGGGGGGATTGGTCCCCGTAGCGAGGGACTAGGGCCGGGGTAATCAGGGCACGCTGCGAGCTGGTCCACAGAGCAAGGGGCCAGGGTGGGGAGGGGTCGGATTGTTCCAAGGCCCAGAAGCTGCTCCTTGCCCGGGGTATCCTGGACTGAGCCCTGTGAACGGAGCCCATTGACTGCACAGTTTGGTCTTTGTGCCGCACAACAGCTGTCGCCATGGAGACGGGCCTAGCGGTCTAACCCAGCGCACTGGAGGTACCTGTAGCCACTGGCCTGGCCCTGAGCGCATCCCCGCAGCCTGTCAGTGAGAGGGCAGTTTGCAGACCCCTCACCCCTGGGCTCAGAGTCTTGTCACTTCACCTGGGTGGCCGATATTGAAGTGAAAAACAGAACCCCGCAGAGGGGAGTTCTTAACTCCTAGACTGCTGGCATTCTATCAGCTGCGTAGTGACTACTGGGCTGGGGCTAGCCTTAGGGTGGAGAGGGGAAGGAGGGAAGGGCCTGACAGAGAGACAGAACATTCACACACAGAGGCAGAATAGTACATTACACACACGATTTTTGGCGCAGTTGTGTGTGCAAAAAGGCACACTCACAATTATGGCAGTTGTATGTTCAAATAATCAATGTGCATGCTTGATCATAATAATTGCAATTGAGATCATTGCAGATGCTTTTTATATTATTATTATTATTATTTTGCATATGCAGTTCTGCACTTAGCACTTGAAAGAGCAGACCTGTTGTGTGTGAGAGTAGGTGGAGAGTGTGTGTGCGCTCTCTGTCCTGCAAGTAGAAAGCCACCATCCTTGCTGTTTAGCTCTGAGCGTTGCTAAATCCTTCAGCAGACTGAGCGATGCAAGCACAGGGCTGACTACTACCTGGAGCTCATAACTACAGTCAACTGCAACCAGGAACTTGGGTTCTTGTAGGAGGAATCTCTCTGTAGTTTGAGCATTAGCCTCCTAAACCCAGTGTTGTGAGTTCAATCCTTGAGGGGGCCATTTAGGGATTTGGGGCAAAAATCTATCTCGGGATTGGTCCTGCTTTGAGCAGGGGGTTGGACTAGATGAGGTCCCTTCCAATGCTGATATTCTAATAAATTTCAATTGGTATTCTATTGTTTAACACTGCGATTAATCACCATTAATTTTTTTGAGTTAATCACGTGAGTTAACTGAGATTAATCAACAGCCCTACTCTGAGGTTCTACTGTAGTAGTATCCCCATTTTACTGATAGAGAACCAAGACACACAGAAATTAAGTGTCTTGCCCATCATCACACAGGAAGTCTATGTAAGAGCAGGTACTTGAACCGAGAACTCCCAGGCCCAGTCCTTCTGAAACCATGCTCCACACCTTGTCCCTCTCAAATTTTGGCAGGAACTTCAGGTTCTTAAACCTTGGGTTGAGTGTTGTAGCTATCTTTAGAAAGCTAGACCACACAAGACCATCCTTACCGTCAAGATACTAGGCAAGTGTTAATTATTAAGTGCTAAACATTACTGGGAATATTGTAGGGGCACATGTAATATTCCCTCCCCAAATTGAGCTTGAGAGTAACTTTCCATTCTTGTGCAATTTGTAGCCCCCTGTGTGGGCCTTAAGTAAACATTAGCGGATTTCTTTATCATTGCTGTGGTTTCTGTAAGTCTCCAATTCAGGAGCTTTATCAGGCTCTGGTGTTTGCCAGCAGGAACACGGTCAATTCTCTCATCAGTTAAACAAGGTTTGGTGTGAGGGTGTGGGTTTTTTCTTTAAGCAGTCTTCATAACTTCAAACTTGCTTCATTTTGCTCTCCTGTAGCTCCTTCAGCCAAAGATCTGAAAGCAAGTGAATGAATTATACCTGCCGACACCCCTGGGAGATAAGTACATCTGATTATTCCCCTTTTAGAGATGGAAAAACTAAGGCACAGTAAGGGTTAAATGCTCAGTGTCCAAGTCCTGTTTCTTAGCCATTTCTACCACCTGATGACAGCTTTTGAAGTGTAACATGTCAGACTGCTATCTTGGAACTACACATGCAACCATCCTCCCTAATGTCTTCCCCGAACACCTCAAATTGATGCCAGTTTTCCTCATTCCTTCAGAAACATAAGAACAGCCATATGCCATCAGAACAACAGATCCTCTAGCTTGGAATCCTATCTTCAACAGTGGCCTGTAGCAGATTCTTTAGAGGAAGGTATAAAACAAAACAGTAATAGCCAATTATGCAATAACATGCCTATGGGGAGAGGCTGCTCAAACACATATTGCCCTAATTTTACAGACAAAAGCTTTCATCCCATCTGAGTATTTCTTTTCCATGATACTTTGGGTTTTCATTATATTGGAAATAATTATCGTGAATTGCACTGCCTTTACCATACTCCTACTACCATCAGATTATCCACTATCAAGATAATCTCTTTCCCTCTTTAGACAGTCAGAGCATATAGTTTCTCTTATATTAGGCTTGGTTCTCATTACACCGGTGACAGACAGGAGTAATTCCAGTGGAATCAGAACCAGTGGAAGACAAGTGTAAATGGGATTAGAATCAGGTCCTCTCTCTTTTAGCCCCTGCATAGTCTTTTTTCCTCTGCACAAGCCCCAGTGCTTCAAGTTCATGCAAAATGGGTGTAATATTTCTACATTATTCTGAGTGATGTAGCAAAACGGAATTACAGAGTCCAGGGAAGCTAAGTAACACTGTTGAAGCAGTGGGTGGTCTAATGGCTTGAACAGCTCCTGCGCACTTGTGTTCTGGTGGGAGTCCACCAGACTTCCACTTCGCACTGCAACACTGGCCTTTTTGTCTGGGACATCTTGGCACCAGCATTGCATAGATATACCTGATTTCTTTCAGATGGTCTACAAATAAACTTGCTCTTTATGAGTTTGTCATCAGTATCCACCAGGTTTCCTCCACTCTGTTTCAGAATTGAGCTTTATGCAGAAATATATTGAAGTCTGCAGGAGGTCTTTATTAAAGGCAGCTACTCCGCCTCTACAGGCTTTTGCCCAATGTAAAACTAACTTGGGCTTCTCTCGAAGACCTACTTTTACAGTAAAGGAGCCATTTTCCATGTCTCATGTGGGGAAATACTTTGCCCCAGCACATTTGGTCTAGGCTAATGAGAGAAAAGAAGCACCAGTAAACAACTGTGTGATTTATTTATTTGAAGGCTTCAAGGCAAATTAAATGGGTGAATGAGAAAATTATAAATGATAATATATAATACAACCCATTTATTCTTCTAGAAACCTTAGGTCCCTAGAACCATTGTATCTGAACAGCTTTAAGTACAATCTTAACTGTATTTAGAAACACCTGTGCAGGTTAGGGAGTACTACTATACTCATTTTACAGATGGGGAACTGAGGCAGAAAGAAACTAAGTGACTTGACCAAGGTCATACAGGAAATCTGTGGCAAAGCAGGAACTGAACCCAGGTCTCCTAAATCCTAGGTGAGTGCCCTAACCAATGAGCTATCCTTCCTGTGTTAGATGCCCATACCCATAAAGATGACTAATATCTCTTGGACTGTCTAGTACTATGTGGATTTTTTTTTTCTGCTACCCCTTGGCAAACAGTAGTAGGGCCCAATTCAGACCCAGTGTAAACAGACATAATTATCTCTGTTGGAGATGACAGAGTTGCATTCATTTACCCCAATGCTGAAGTTAGGCCTGGATCTGTTGTCAGAACAGTAGATTTTGTGGCATTATCTACCTATGGTATCTAATCTATAAATGTATAAAGCACCGGGTCACCATGATATCTTGGCGCTAACAATGGGGTATATCAAAACACTAGCTCCAAGGTCCTAGCTCCAGTTTCTCTTCTTTTACATATACATGAAAAATCCTCAGTGATTCAGCTATTTTCCACAAACCGACCTTTCGTCTGCTATACGCTGGCATCAGTGTGTCAAAGTGAGCCTACAAATACTGAAGACAAGGGGCTGGATTCACCAACTTGCCAGTGGACCAAGGATCACGAACTAGAAGCAGAAAGTCCCTCAGGAACAGAGCCACAGCAGTGCAAGCCACCCACCTAGAGAAACCAGTGGTGACAGGCATAGCTCCTAGAGAAATTCAGCCCCCCTCCCACTGTGACTCTATAGACCTTCAGCCAGAATTTAAAGCTGGCCTCCACTGTCAGACCCCTCATGGGAGCTCAGCAACCACACCATAGATACAGGCCCCCACCCTTAGGTGTGGGGCTGTATGTACAATTTTGTCAAAATAGAAATGGGAAACCTTTGAAAGGACAGGTCAGTTCTATCATAGGGCTTGATCCTGCTCCCACTGAAGTCAACGTGAGCTACTAAGTACTCAGCACTTTTGAAAATCAGCCCACTTATTTAGGTGGCTAAATATGCACTTGGGGTCCTTATCTTGTGCTGCGTTTTTTAAAATCTTGGCCTGTATGAATAGAGTGATGCAGTAAACAGGGAAGCTTTTAGAATGCGGAGTTTGAGGTTTCCCCTGGTTGATTTTCAACCTCCAGCTTAACCAACTATATGGGACTCTGCTGAGAAATAGAATTGAGCGTGACTATGGAGTGGGATTTTCTAACCTCATGTCCAGATACCCACAAAACCTTGGCAGCATTTTAAATTAGATGGTGTAAAATCCCCATCACACACCCGTGTCTCACTCAGAAACAAAACCTCAAACATCACATTTGCCTAAAGGTCATTGCCCAGATAAAGAAATTACAAGGGTTTTAATGATTAATCTTTCAAGATCAAAAATTCCCTTCAGCACAGCACAGTGGGTTGCACTGGTGTTCAGGGGAAAATTTATCAGAGGCCAGTGAGCTGAATTTTGTAAGCATAGTAATACGGGCTCATTTCCACTCCCATTGAAATCAATGGCAAAAGTCCCAGCCTCCTTCAAAGATCAGACCTTGCTACGTTTACTCCAGTGAGTCAGCCACATAACTAAGGAAGGCAGGATTCAGCCCTTAAAGAGCTGCCAATGCCTAACAGTGCTGAAAAGCCTCTGAAATAATTCTGCTCAGACAATGCATTGTATGTTTTCAGGGATGTGAGTGGATTTCTTGATTTAAGACTAGGGATATTTGCATGAAAACTGCATCTGTCTTACTTAAGAGTTCACCTGCTCCTGCACCTGCTCATGATTATTCCCCATCTGAGATCATATTATAGAGAGGAAGGATGATCCAGTGGTTAGAGTGTTAGCCTGGGAACTGGGAGATCTGGATACAATTCCCTGCTCTGCCACAGAATCCCTGTGTGACCTTGGGCAAGTCACTAAGCCACTCTGTGCCTCAGTTCCCCTTCTGTAAAACAGGGATATCCACACTTTTCTATCTCACATAGGTGTTCTGAGGATATTTACATTATCAATTTAATTGTGTGGTGCTCAGATACCACACTAATGAGAACCACATAAAGCAACAAAAATAGAGCACAACTCCCTGCCTGTGATATGGAACCTAGATATGGAATCTGCCAAATCATCTAATTCCTTCCCCTGCCTGGGGAAGATTTTTTGTTCACTACTGCAGTCACTAGCGTTTTGACCTGCCAAGCAATGGGTATCCCTCCACATTCCTTGAAGACAGAGCGGAGCAAATAATTCACAAAATTATTTACCTGAGGATTTCTACCTCCTTTTCTGCTCATGGGCAGATTGCGATTCCTCTTCATTAGTCGTATTTATTTGACAATTTCCTACAATTTGATCAGCAAATGTTTTGCTGCAAGTGTTCAAAATGTTGGTTTTGTACATCCCATGGAATGGATTCTGTTGCCTTAACTGGGTGAGCCCATGGGCACTCCTGACATGAGGACCCTCAAATGGAATTTTTAAATTCATTAGATAAACCATTCATTGCAAATTGCTGAGCTTCAATGGAAGATGCAGGTACAGAGATAGCACTCATCAATCACCACCCAATAGGCCAGGTCTAGATTCCCTTCTAGAAGCAGGGGACATATTCTGACCCAAGGAACTCAGAATCATAGAACTCAGAGATGGAAAAGACGTAGAGGGCCATTTAAGTCCATTCTCCTCACAGGGCAGTGCTGTACACATTCCTGTTTCAGCCTAGTTAAAATAACAGAGAAAGAGAAATACAGATGATGATCCATCAGCACTGCAGAACACATTTGAGAGAGAGAGTGTGTTTCAGCATTGTCTATGAAACGCTGTTGAGTCTTTCCAGAAATGTACTCTCCCTTCCTGCTATGTACCCTACTCTAATTCCAGTTTAAAAGCTTTTTGATTCAGAGGAAAATGGATAACAGGATTTAGAAACAGATACAAATAGTAAAATTAGGGCTTTGTACAGTCCCATAGCTACAGTGGATGGGATTGTCCAAACACAGGCTCTGCTAATCCACCAAGAAAATGCCCTTAAAACCTGTTCAGAGTCAGGCTTAAACTCATAAAATCCAGGAAATTCAGGGATAAGCCTGGATATCTGGACTGATGTTCTATCCTCAGTTCACCTTAGTGGGCAAATGCTGATTCATTCATTCATTAATTCCTTGTTATGCCTGCACTGAAATATCAACAATCAGATTTTATAGGACGAGGAGAGATTATTTTTCTTTTCTAGTTGGGGTAGGGTCACTCAGTATCATTAGCCCCTTTTCCTGGTAATGGTTTATCACCCTATACAGTAGTTCTTTTCAGATCTCTAAATCTAGCGAGCAGCCGCCTTGTTAGTGTTTGGATAAGAGATCTCTAGGGAAACTCCAAGCTATTACAGGAAGTGAGGTTGGTTATCAGCCTGTCCCCTGCATCAGTATTGAACTAATGTCCCAGTGTAAAACAACCGTCTTGTGCTTCTAGGACTTCCAGAGCCAAGAGCATGAGACTAAGGGCCAGGTTTCTAAAGGTATTTAGGCACCGAATTTCCATCAATTTCCATGGAGGTTAGGCACCTAAATACCTTTAAAAATCTGGCCCTAGATCCCCTAGTTAGAAGCTGCAGATCAGGCACACGAAACACATACAGAGCCATGAGTTAGACCAGCCTGGTGTTGTTAGAGGGCACTGTGCTACTAGAGTTGCCATCTTTTGGACGAAACATTAAACCGCTTCTATCTAATTTAGGTACTTATACAACCCCCCCCTCCCCACCCCCCATTACCATAGTATTTGAGTGGCTCACAACCTGTAATGTATTTACCTTCAACACCGCCCCGGAGATTACCATTATTCCTATTTCACAGATGGTACAAAGAGGCACAGAGAAACTATGTGACTTGAGCCATGGTCCCACAGGAAGTCTTTGACAAAACAAGGAATTGAGTCTAGGTCTTCAAAGTCTCAGGCTACTGCCCTAACCACTGGACCATCCTTCTTATCTTCTGGTAATTGAAGTTCCTAGAGTACTTTACAAGCAGCACAGCCTATTAACCCCAGCATCTTGGCCAAATTCCCGTTTGGGTGAATACATTCCACTCGGCGGCGGTTTCAAATGGGTATAGTGGCTCTTACTTCTAGTTCTAAGCTATTTTGCAGTGCAGCTGTTTCATCCCAGTGGTGACAGCACTTCAGTGAGTGAAGGGACCTGATGGGCAAAATAAATTAGGTCCCAGCAACATTAGAAACCCCATCTCCATCTCTGAACCACCAGGACAACTGCATTCCTCTGAGAGACACAAAGCCCAGATGTGCAGACACACAAATGCATATCACAAAGCCCAGGACAAAGCAGACCAGAGCTAAGCACAAAACATTCTCAATCAAGAAGTTACAAAGTAGCAGCCATGTTAGTCTGTATCAGCAAAAAGAACAGGAGTACTTGTGGCACCTTAGAGACTAACAAATTTATTTCAACATAGGCTTTCGTGGGCTACAGCCCACTTCTTCAGATGCATAGAGTGGAACACACAGACAGAAGATATTTATACATACAGAGAACATGAAAAGGTGGAAGTACACATACCAATTGTAAGAGGCCAATCAACTGAGATGAGCTATCAGTAGCAGCAGAAGAAAAAACTTTGACGTGAGGATCTGCCTGTGGAATGAAGTTCCAGCAGAGATGAATCCACAATCTAACCATGCTTAGAAACCTGCAGAACTTTCCTATTTGATAAAGCTTTTCCACCATAACCAAAATGATACTCACACATCAACCATTCCCTTCTCTTCACCCCCAGAATAAACAAAACAAAAAAACCAACAGCAAATGCAGCCCAAGCAGAGCTTTCTATAACCTGAGAAGGGAGAGGAGCCAAAGAGCTTGCTATTGCCAACCTACAGTGATGAGCAGCAGTTCAAAACCTTACGAAAGATAAGACTCATACTAATTATATCCAGATTCATCACCGGTGAAATGGGCACAATTCTACCAAAATCAGTAGAGTTGCACCAGCATACACCAGCTGTGAATTTAGCCCCTGGCTCTTAAACTGCGTAAAGCACTTCAGAAAGAAAGGTGCTATATTTAGGAACCATAGTATTGCTGTGTAGATATTTTCATAACCCCTAATTATGCGGGGGGGGCTGGGGGGGAGGAATTGCAAGCTCTGTAGTATTAACTGGATTGGATACATATATAATTAGAGAATGTTTCAACATGTAGACTCTTGACACTAGAGGCTTTATCAGCTCTTTCTACCTTCATGATCTGTTTTGCTTTGATTTTAAAGCTGTTTCTGTCAATCATGGCAAGATTTACTCAGAGCACCTATGGCCACTGTACACACTAGCATAAAATGTACAAGTAAGACACTTGTGTTCAAATCATCCTTGTACTATCAGAAAGATAACTTTACATTGTTGTTATTATTGTTATACAACAATCAACACATTCTAGGTGCTAAACTGATCAGACAAAAGCAACTGATCAGACAAGGTTCCTGCCTAAAATGCTTATAGACTAAAGCTCTTCCCTCACAAGGCCTCCATGGGTTCATGTCTGCAGGTGGGAAAGGGTTCAGATGGGGACTTCCTTCCCCAAACTCCCAGAGCACAGGTTACTGTTCTTGCGTTCTCTCTCTCTCTCTCTCTCTGCAGAATGGAAGACCCCTGGACCAAAGGCACCAGCTCCTGCAGAAGTGGGATTACGCAGAAGTGCTGAGCGACGGCTCCTTTGAATAGATGCCCGTTCTTTCCTGTAGATCACCAAGATGCACAAGTATCTTAGAAGATCTGTGGATTTATGGAAGATGTTCCTTAAGGTGCCAGTGGCTGGATGTATCAGGCCCTAAAACAAACTAGAGTTGGCTAATGACAAACAAAAGTGGAGGGATTGCCTTTGTGAAGGGCAAAGGGAGAATATTTCATTTTTTGTCAAAAATTCCATATATCACCAAAGTTAGAAAAAAATATTCAACCGATTTTCTTAACTCATTTTTAAAAACCAGGCAACTCTAGGATTTGCATTTCATTTCTTTGTGTTGCTGAAGTGATTAGTCCGTATTACTATCCATTGCCTGCAAAATAAAGATTTTTTATTTTACTCTTGCGCATTCTTTCCTACTCAGAGATAACCAAATGGATTTAATTGCCAGATTCTGTTTGTATAAAGCATTTGTGGACCCAGTCTTCTCATGCCAATGTCTAGCCCCAGGAGAATTTTAAAAGACTGGAGTATGGGTAGAAGCACCCCCAAAACAGGAGTTAAAAATAGAAAGAGACAAGCATGTTGCTATAGTGGAATGATACAACTACCCTAATAGTCTTGTAAACAAACCGCTCACAATGATATTATGGCATCACTCATAATACCCAATGCCATGAAGGTATTACAGAATAGACCAACAGCAGCTATCATTGGAGATGTAGATATAAAGGAACATAATACAAGGAATCCTGATGCTGACTGATTTAAAATAGGGTTCTTGCCTTCAAGCCAATGGGATAAATTCACACCTGGTTTAACTGGGTGCCACTCAATTGAGGATAATGGAGCTGCAGGCTCTGAAACTGCCCGAAAACATTATAGGCCTTGTTCTCCAATGTCTTGCACCTTGTGCAGTCATGTACAATTGTACAAAATGGGTGTAAAATGCCTGCATGCCGTGCCAGTCACATCCCCCTCCCAGCCACATGACCTGCACACACCAATAATTATAAGATTGCTGCATGGTGGCCACTGCTTGTGTGTGCAGCTTACAGAGGGAAAGTAGGTGCAGGGAAGAAAAAAATGGCACATTTTCACCTGCAACTGGCAAAGCACTACAAAATCCAGCCTGGACAGTTAAAAACCAGCCAGGTGGCAACCTTACCAGCATCCCCTGGCATAGGAAACAGGACTGGGTAAGAGGTGGTGAGGCCAGAGCACCACTGTATTCTGGATATTCTCAGTCATTGCAACAGCCTCTTGGGATCATAGGCACCTAGAGAGAATATAGGACAACCTTGAAGTTGCTCTACCCTGCCCTAGAGACTAAACCAGACCCTGACTCATCTCAAAATGAGGGATAAGCAAAGTGGTTTGCCTTCCTCTTTGGGTGCTGAGCTGTCTAGAGCTCAGCCACGCCTGAAAATTCATCCCATTGCCTTCTCTTTAGCTATTTTATGGACACGTACACATTATATATCTCATGTTAAAGGGGAGTACTCAAGAGTCAAGAAATGCCGAAGAAAGGGTTAGGTGGATAACTTTAACTCTGCCCCCTTGAGCAAAACCTAGTATAATATTGCCACAGATGAGAAGATCAGATGATGGCTACCACAGAATACAATATACTTAGTTCTTATAGAGAACCATATACCCTTCAAAAGCAGCAAAGAGTCCTGTGGCACCTTATAGACTAACAGACGTATTGGAGCATGAGCTTTCGTGGGTGAATACCCACTTCTTCGGATGTATCCCACGAAAGCTTATGCTCCAATATGTCTGTTAGTCTATAAGCTGCCATGGGACTATTTGCTGCTTTTACAGATCCAGACTAACACGGCTACCCCTTTGATACCATATACTCTTCAAGGTACTGTCTCTATAAACATTAGCTAATTTATATACCTGTGTGTGTTTACATACACAAACACGCCATCTAGAACAGCTGAAGTGAAGATCAAGCAAAATACACAAACCCACACCTATCTAAAACACAAACACAGATTCTCATGAGTCATTAATAACCACCTCATAAATTACAGGGTTTTACAAAATATCATTACTGGAGATGATTCACTTCAATAGACCTGAAATGCACATACATAACTCCCATAAGTAAGTGATAAGAGTTGTTTGCTAGCCTTCACACGAGACTGGAATCCCCAGGCCTGGATTTACAGAAATGCTAAGCGCCCATGGCCCCGCCCAACCAGAGTCGTGGGAGCTCTGGGTGCACGGCACCTCTGAAAAAAATCCAATCCAAAGATTAGCTGGGGAGGACTAAAACATGGTTACAGTATGCAGTGAGCACCTGGGGGGTGGGGGAGCCTGCTGAGGAGGTCTTCATGGCATAAGGAGTTCAAGAATCCATTTCTACCTCCATACCACAGGGATGTGAGAACCATCCTCTGGGCTGCAGGGAACACTTATGATTCCTGGGTCACTGCTCCTGGAGGGAATGACTAGTTGAGCTATGCAGTTCAGGCACCACTGTCCCTTCCACCATTCCTTCCATGTTGCCCCATCAGTCTCAAGACTCCCCTTTCCCCCATACCTGAGCTGGGATATAATGAGCCCCTGAGGCAATCAGTTTCTTGGCACTAAGTGAACCCAGTCTTAACTGCACTGATTCCGTGCTCAGCGTAAACACCGCTCCCTGAAATGGGGCAGGATTAGCACATGCCCACAGATACCAATGAAACAAAACTCACAGGCAATGAGCTCAAACCTGCACTCTCTTCTTAGGAAAAATGCTCACAGGATGCAGGGTTGGGCCCATCTGACTGATGTAAGTTCTACACAAGGTGCTGCCTTTCTTAGACATATGTGTACATTTGCTCTTCTGCAGTGTCTTCTTTTCCCTCTAATGAATTAGTCACCTTCATAGCACTTCATATCACATTTTGCTGCAATATGGTATTGGACAATTCGCCTCAAAACCAGAAAATAAAACCTAGGGGCAAACATAACAGGGGCCAGGCCTACTTACCAGCTGGAAGGAAGCAAGGAATATGCAGCCAGCAGCAGCTAATTACAAAATGGCCATTTTAGGGCTGCAGCTGCCTCATCCTGCCAGATTTAAAAAGCCTATCCCTCAAAAAGGCATGCTGGGAAAAAGAGGGAAGCCCTACAGTAAGAGGAAGTGGGGACCGGACAGTTGCTAAGAAAAGCTTTGCATCGGTGTATCTTACTGTGGCATTACAGTATTATACGTATTTATAAAGCCTGCCTATGAAGCGTACATGGGTCATAGATGTATTTTTACATTCCATTGTTTCAATTGGGGCTGGATTCTGCAAGGTATGAAGCAACCTGAACTTCCGCGAGGTGCTCAGCGCCTTGCAGGAGTGAGCCCTTACTTGGGAGACGCAGCATGCTCCAGGCCACATGGAACGGGACTGAGACTTTGAAGCTCTGGGCTGTTGTCCCAGATCTTCTGCTAGCCCGTGTGAGCCAAAGGAAGTCACATCGCCTCTCTGTGCACCAGTTTCCCATTCTACCTGTCGTCTGTGTTTATGTATTTAGATTGTAAAGATTTCAGGGCAGGGATGGTCTCTTACCATGTGTATGTGCAGTGCCTAGCACAATGGGGCCCTGATCGCCATTGGACCCTGTTGGCACTACCATGATACAAATACTTCATAATAACAGCAGTGCCCTAATCCTGCATGGGTAGACCCCTGTACCCCCACTGAGCTCATTGCAGGATTGAACCCTACAACTACAAAGCACACACTCCTACCACCAGTCACTAGGGCCCAGACCATGGAAAGTATTTAGGTGCCTAACTCCATTGTACAGCCCACACTGGGGCTCGTGCCACTGCATCTCTACTGTTATTTTCAGCTGTGCCAGCTAGAGTAAAGCTAGCACAGCTACCAGAGCTGCTATCACAACTCCAATTCCAGTGGAGATTTAGCCTTAGTCTATGAATCGGATCGATGTTTTGCCTTTAAATTTTGAGTGGTGGAGGAAATATAGACAACAAAACACAGGATTTTGATGGCACTACAGAGTTCTCAGCCACTGCTGCTGCTTGCGTTTGCCATGACACCGTAAAACTTTAGCTCATCACTTTGCAAAGGGAAGCCCGGTGACAACTGGGTACATTCAAAGAAGGTCCTTGCTGGATAGAAGTGGTGAAACCAGAGTGAAATAAGAAATATGTAAGACTGAGCCTGCAAGCCCTCTGCACACAGACCTTCTATTGAAGACAACAGGAGTTCTGTGCATGTGATCAGGCTTTAGATTTGATACTGAAAAAAAAACAGGCTACAGCTCATGTTTCACAAAGATTTTAAAATATGGCACGTTAGACAGAGTGGTTATGTGAGTCCAAGTAATCACACCAATTATGTAATTTGATATAATTGTGGTAACAGTTTACTAAAAGTTATTCCAAAAGCTACACCGGAAGACCATGATGGAGCCTAATTCTATTTTCACCTATGCTGGCACAACTCAGGAATAACTCCACTGAAATCAATGGAGTTACACGGATGTAAAAGTGGTTGCTACAATTGTGAGAGACCAGGGAAATCCATCGTTTGAATAGAGATCCTGACCACTCAAGAGGCAGGTGCTATTTCCTGGCCAAACACCAAGGCATGTAAGTAAATTGCCCCTGTATATTCAACCTTCACTTCTTAGTTCTAAACTGATGTGTAATATTGTCATACTCTGTTAAGCAGTTACTGATTCCAATCCAAAAGGTGGATGCATTTTAATGGTGAACAGAGTACTTATAGAGAGAGAGAGAGAGAGGAGAGACTGAGGGTATGTCTACACCCAGCCGCTAATTCGGCGGCTGGCAATCGAAGTTCTGGGTTCGACTTATCGCGTCTTGTCTGGACGCGATAAGTCGAACCAGGAAGTGCTCGCCGTCGACTGCGGTACTCCAGCTAGACGAGAGGAGTACCGCGGAGTCGACGGGGGAGCCTGCCTGCCGCGTGTGGACCGAGGTAAGTTCGAACTAAGGTACTTCAAACTTCAGCTACGTTATTCACGTAGCTGAAGTTGCGTACCTTAGTTCGATTTGGGGGGTTAGTGTAGACCAAGCCTGAGACAGAGAGTGAGAATCTGTGCTTACTTGCACTAGAGTGTATCAGTGGAGTTACTCCAAGCTGATACCAACATTAGTGAGAGCAGTAACTGCTCTGAGAGAAAAATCTTTTGCTCTACGAAAGAATCTTGAAATATTTTGTAAAGTGCTTCACAATCTTTTGAGCAGAAAGTCACTGTCCAAATGTAAGTTATTGTTAAGAAGAATAAATTCATTAAGCATAAATCTAGGCGTTTCAAAGGACCATAGGGGAGTTGGGCACCTTACTCCCTTTGACACAACTGTGTATGTTTTTTTTACTAATATTATAGATCTGTAGTCAGTTGTGACAAAGTATATGAAGTTTAACCCTTGCTTTTCATGATCTGTCTGTACTGATTTTCATCTTCATGTTATTGCTGTGTGAACAGACGATGCAGCACATACATTGTTAATTTCCATTGCTGACTTCTTCTCTCTCACAAGAAAAGCAGGTGAGGCTTGGATGATTTCTGAGCAATTATCTATTACCAGCGGAAATGCACAGTGTGCAAAGTCGATCCATCGTGTGTTCTGTTGATGCACCACATAGCTTCATGCCTTTCACAGAATGCTCATTAACACCAGTGGGAATTCCATGTAGGGAACTTAGTTTTTACTTCTGTTAGAATATTTTAAATGATGAAGGAGCATGGATTTCCAGCTCCAGAACCTCACTGCACCAGCAGGACTGAATAATAATACTTAGCATTTACAGGGCCTAAGCCAAAGCCCATTGAAGTCAATGTGAAAGGCTCCCATTGATTTCAATGGGCTTTGGATCTGGCCCACTGTGCACTTTTGCAAACATTAACTAAGCTTCACAACACCTGCTGTGACCTACGACCTTTGCAACACCCGCAGATAAGTGCTATTCCCACGTTATAGCGAGGGCAACCTGAAGCAAAAAGATGACGACCAACATTTCCAAAAGTGGCCTGTCATTCTGGGTGCCTCTTTTTCTGGGTGTTCAATTTGAGACACCTGGGGCCTGCTGTTGAGAGGCGCTGAGTCCCTACAACTCCAGCACCTCTGAAAACTAAGCCCACAGTGTCTCAAATTGGCACTCAAAATCAGAGCCCACTTTTGAAAATGTGGGTCTAAGTGATCCCTGGGCTGGGTCAGTGTCAGTGCCAGGATTAGATCTTATGATTTATTAGGCCCCTTCTTTGTGCGAAGACCAATAACTCATTCCACACCTAAGAGCAAAAGAAAGACATTGGGTAAAATGTTAAAGTGCTTACATGACTTGGGACCCCAAATCTTATTTTCAAAAGTGACCTAGGCCCAGATCCTCAAAGGTACAGAGGTGCTTAACTCCCACTGATTTCAATTTAGATGCCTAAATCGCTTTGAGGATCTGGGCCCAAGTCATTTAATTATAGAACCTGCTTGCTTAACAACTGACTTTTGAGCATCCCTTAAGTGGTGCTTGAAGACAGATTTCACGGCATTCAATTAAACACATGAACTGAAAATACTTCTCTGACAACTGTTCAGGTGCCTGTAAACAGGACCGGTGCAAGGAAGTTTCACGCCCTAGGCGAAACTTCCACCTTGTGCCCCCAACCCAGCCCTGTGGCAGCGCCCCGCCCCCCCTCCACTCTGAGGCCCTCCCCCCCCCCCCGAGGAGCCGTGCGGCAGCTCCCCACCCCAGCTCACCTCTGCTCCGCCTCCTCCCTGAGCACACCGCCCCCGCTCTAATTCTCCTCCCCTCCCAGGCTTGCGGCGCCAAACAGTTGATTGGCGCTGCAAGCCTGGGAGGCGGGAGAAGTGGAGCGGCGACCGCACGCTCGGGGAGGGGGCGTAGGAACACTGTAAAAAAAAATTTGAGGGCACCGCTTTTTGGCACCCCCAAATCTTGGCACCCTAGGCAACCGCCTAGTTTGCCTAAATGGTAGCACCGGCCCTGCATGTAAAGCTGGAAAAGCATAATATATGATTTTCAGGCCAGGATTGGGGCCTGACACCAGACTTTGCTGCGGTGAGCAATGTTAATACAGTCTAGGGTTGCTAAACCTCCAAGATTGTCCTGGAGTCTCCACTAATTAAAGGTTAATCTTTAATTAAAGATTATGTCATGTGAGGAAACCTCCAGGAATACGTCCAACCAAAATTGGCAACCCTTCTACTAGTCTCATGCTCCATCTTACCCACCCTCCTCACCCTTAATCCAGAGTTGTAAATTATATGTAACCAAGCTCCCAAGGAGGGGACATGCATAAAACCTCATCCAGTTTTCAATCTTTTTATTTACTTAATCTGTACACAAATGCAAAATACTTCAACAGCAAATCTAAGTGAAACTTGTTTGGTTTTAAATTACTATGGAACAGAACCTAAAAGAAACTTTATTAAATAAACATAAAAAATGGATTTAAAGGATGTACATATTGTAATGTATTCTACAACAGTTGTTTTTTCACTATACGTTCCATGTGCGTACGGTATAGAAAAGACATTGAATAGAACAAACAGAATCCATTTTGTACCCTGAAAGAATCGGTAGGCCTTGTGAGGGATTGCTCAGTACAACTACATGATATATGATGGCTTTGCCATCTCATAAAAATTATAACTAATATGTTGGCCTCTTTGGTTCCAAAATTTATGTATAATACATTTAAATGTATTCATTTTTGCTGCTATAAAAATAACTTTTTTTTTCAAATGGCAGGTTTTTTTGACTAATCATGCAACTAAATCAGTGCAAACATTAAAAGCAATCATTCGCTTTAAAAAAGAAGCAAAAGATTTAATTTCAAGTATAAAAAAATATAAAAAAGTCATATCATAAGTCCAGTTTTGTCTAGTATGGGTCAACACTTTAAATTGCATAGCTCATGCGGCACCTGTTTACCTAGATAGTGAGCAAAGATAAGTGCACTATCAAGTACCACTTTTCAAGGCATTGAAATCTGCAAGTGCTATAATATGTGCATTCAAGCAGTTTGCAAGTGCTATGCTGTATCTTTATTTTCTGATCTTTATGGCCATCCTTGACACTTCCTGGAAAAGAAATTCAAAGCACTCTCCTCCTTTCCAAGACTTGTTAAAATGTTCTTCACCTGTTATTAAATGCACAGCATTTTTCAGAATGTCTCCACCATGTTACTGTAATTCCTTTTAGGGTTCATTGGTTTAGTTGTGGTAGCATTTGTTTTTGTTCGTTTGTTTTTCTCCCACATTACATGTCCTTGCGGAGTCTCCTGCTGAAACACACAGATTGCAACTTTGATTTTTTGTTCTTTTTTTGTTCTTAGAACAGTGAGATGCTAATGGTCAGCACAATCCAGATATGACAGAAAAGCCCCTTTTCAATGGCACAACAGACACAGGCGTCCATGGATTTCTAGCAGTCAGTTAAAGCATCAAATAATGCCAACCAAACATGTGATTTAGAAGAATACAGAAACAGTCTCAGAATTACAGAATTACAGTAGCTGCTTATGTGTATCTCTCCCTCTCTCTCTCATGTTACCACTTACTGGAAGTGCTGTTGGAAGATAAGGATATGTGTGTTGTTTATATTAGGAGATTTTTAAAACCTGCATAGGCAGGTGGACTGTGGCTTCCCTTTGGACCTAAGAGGTGATGGTCATTTTTAAGTTTGGTGATTTTGACACCTGCGTGCAAGAATATATTATGTTCTCTCTTTTTTGTGTTCTTTTGTATGAGCACATAGAGCTCATTTCAGTCCAACTTCCCAGGCAGGTAGGGAAACAGCTGCTTAGCCATTCACTTGTACTGGCAGGCATTTTAGTTATGTTGTCACTGGTGATTGACTTCCTGTTACTTGTATCGTGTGTGTGTGTGTGTGTGTGTTTGTGTGTGTAAAGTATTTCATAGCATTAGTTTATAAGTGGTAGAATATTTAAATGTCCAAGATCCACAAATTGCCACTGTCCTGACACCGATGTAAAACTTTTTTTTTTTTTTGCCAGACTTTTCCACAGTGACTTAACACCGATGCCTGGATACACAGTGAAACTTCCTCCAATACCATCTAGTACGGGAATGTTCTCTTTCTCCCCCCGGAAACACACCTTAAATCAAGCACAACCACATTCTTCCACAATCATATTGGGAACGTCCCTTTTCACAATGTTGTATTCATCATCAAAGTACAGCATTGACATTGTGCTAAGTTTGGTTGGAATGCAACAGGAGTTCACGGTGCCTGGGTTCAGCCCTCGCATGCGGTACTGATTCACTACCGCAGTGTGAAAAGAGGAAGCTGATCCCGGGACTCCAGCCAAGTAGGCTGGGCAGCTCCCTTCACAGTAATTCCCATAGTAACCTGATGGCGCTATGATCCAGTCATTCCACCCAATGAGTCTAAAGTCAATGTAAAACTGTTGCCTGCAACATAGATTGGTCCTGCCATCACACTCCAGGCCTCTTTTCCGGATCCTGTGTTTGTTGTCAGCTAAGCGGGCTTGCACCACTAAAAAAGGCCGGTGGGATTCCTCCCCGGGGTCCACAAAAATTGGCAGCACTGAATACTCGTCACAGCCCTCACATTGAACATCCAGGTTCAGTCTCCTTTCTCCTTTCTCAAACAGAGCCTGGATCGCCTCTGTCATGGGAAAAGTGTGCCAACCACTTCTTTTGAGATCAACTTTCTTTTCAACCACATTCCACTTGTTGCTAGTGTCCAGGTCTTGGAAACAGACTTTGACTCTTACTTTTCGCCTGCTGCCTTTCTCTAAGACATATGGAAGCAGCTTCAAGTAAAGCCACAGGCTGGCTTGAACGACAAACAAGTTCTGGTTCCCTTCATTTGAGATGAAGAAATAGAGGCGGACTCTAGATGAGGCCAGATCATCTGCAAGAGAAGGAGAGATCAGCAACATTAAGTCAAGAACAAAATGTACTATTTGCGCAATTCTGGATTCAGAAACAATGCTAGAACATAACTGATCAAAACTGCTGGGAGAATTTATTAGCCAGGAATAATGCACTGAATTAAAGGTCCAGAATTTGTACGAGAAAATACATTAAAAAATGACTTCCCAGAGCAAAAATCTAACCTGGCTATAGCTGAATATGTCAGATCTGCAGAAAGCAACACAAATTCTTTAGAGCCAGAGAGATTCAAGCAGGGTATCAGAGTACCCTGAAAAGTACAGCATTTGTACCTTAATATCTACTAACTAGTTTAGGAAAAGGTTCAGCTTTCAGATACCTTTTGGTTTTTACAGGATAGGCTTTTTAGCAACCAGTGAAGCTTCAGTGACTAATGAAGGATTTTGTTACAATTTTCCCATATGCTAATCTTACTTAACAGATAGCATGCAAAACACCAAGGAAAGTGTTCTCAAAAGCATGTCCACTTGTGCAAAGGGTTAAAACTAATCTAGATCTACTCTTCTGAAGTAGCAGGGTATCGCCCATCAGATTTTGATCTCTGCCTTCCCTCCCCCCCCCCCCCCCAATAAATTCTAAAAAGAGGTCAAATAAAGCAGCCGTGGTCATTGTAATATCCTTCTGGTCTTAATGTCAGAATTAAATGAGTGAAACCATCACTGATATTCCACCCAATGTCTAGCTTTAATACATTATTTGCAACCAAAAGAGTTCACTGCATGAAAGGTACCAGAACCAGGGCCAGCGCTTCCATTTAGGTGACCTAGGTGGTCTTTCTATTGCCAAACACCAATTTTTATCCCTTTCGGTTGCCCAGGAACCTTTATTCTTTTTGTCCATCTATACATCTTTCAAGGGTTTTGTATAGTTAGAGTCTAGTGTGTCACCCCAGATCCCTTCAAAATAGGTCTGTTAGGCCCAGGCAGTGTATATAAGGTTTCTGGTACCTTATCATGTTTGCTGTGTCTATATATGTTTTATATAAAACAGATTTGGAAGGTGTTGCAAAAATAAGTGATTGTCAATTGAGTACTGAATAGAACTGCAATCCCAGCAGTGATGTCATAGCATTAGACTTTTAAGAAAATGGTAAAAAAAATAAACTGCAATAAAAATCAATGCTAAAAAAATCCTGTTACATGTCAACACACAACTTTTCTATAAACTGTGATCACAGTGAAAGGAAATCAACAGCATAGTATCATTGCATCAGTACATATGGCATAAGAGCACCTAAGAGATATAGGTCTATATATTACTTACGAATATGTAGACCTATAAATATTTATGTGAATATAAACAGACAAGCACGTATCTATTTCATTTATACACAACAGATACTGTAAATGTATATGCTTTTGATAGGTAGTTGGGTAGATGCAGTAGATGGATGGGCAGTACACATACTAATAGATTTTGTAGTTGGGTGGGTAATCAGATACCCCAGACAGAGAGAAATAAATTTAGTGATACAGCAGATTGTTGGAGGGATTGAGGGATACAGCAGGAAGACAGGCATGTACCTATGGTAGATTGACAGTGTAGATGGATATGTAAAGGACATAGATCTAGTGGTTGGATGGATGGATGGATACTGCAGGTTAGATAGACAGATACAGCAAATGGATCAGATGGATGAACAGGTGCAATGGCTGGATGAATAGGACTGATATGGTTGATGGACAGGTATTGTGGGTGGGTGGATGGATGGATACAGTGCACATGTGGATGGATGAATGACAGCCAGAGCAGATGGACAAACATAGTACATAAAAGGTGGAACATAGTAGAAGATGGATAGATTAAGTGGAAAGATGGACTGAAAGAGTGAGTGGATAGATCAATAAAGTGTGTGGATGGATGAATGCACTAGGTGGCTGGCAGATAGAGAACATGGGTGCAGGTGAAGTATGGATAGATGGGGTGGGTAGGCACAGGGGCGGCTCCAGGCACCAGCGCACCAAGCGCATGCCTGGGGCGGCGAGCCGCGGGGGGCGGCCTGCCGGTCGCCGTGAGAGCGGCAGTCAGGCTGCCTTCGACGGCATGCCTGTGGGATGTCCGCCGGTCCCACAGCTTCGGCGGCAATTCGGCGGCGGGTACGCCGAAGGCGTGGAACCGGCGGACCTCCTGCAGGCATGCCGCCGAATCCGCGTTACCAGCGGACCTCCCATGGGCATGCCATCAAAGGCTGCCTGACTGCCATGCTTGGGGCGGCAAAATACATAGAGCCGCCTCTGGGTAGGCAGATGGATGGGTGCAGTGAATGTGTACAGTGGATCAATGGGTACACTGGAAGGATGCAACAGAGGAGGCTGAAGGACATACAGACACGGGATGATGGAACAGACAGGGCTGTAAGGCATGTGAGTGGTGGATGGATGGATGGAGCGAGCAGAGGACATATGGAGGGAGGAGGTGAATGGATATAGCAGTGGGGCTGGAGGTTGTGGGTGGATGGATGAGTATAGCAAAGGGGGTGGATGATATGGTGGTTAGATGGGTAAAGTGGATGTGGTGAATGGATGGGTTGGTGTAGCAGAGGAATTAGAGGATATAGAGAGATGGATGGAGTGGATAAGTGAGGGTTGCAGAGCTGGTTGAAGGACAAGTGGAAACGGATGGGTTGATGGATGAATCTGTCAGTCAGGCAGAGGTGATGGATGGGTGACTGGGTATAGCAGAGGGGGTTGGATGGCATGAGTAGAGGAATGGCTGTAAAAGAGGAGGTGGGGAAATGGAGGTAGCAGAGGGGGTTGAATGGCATGTGAGTAGAGGAAAAGAGGATAGATAGATGGATGGAATAACTTGGCAGGGGTGGATGCAATGGTGTGGCAGAGGGATGGCTGGCATGGGGCAGGTGGATGTGATGATGTAGCGGAGAAGTGGATAGCATGGGGCGGGCAGATGGAATATTCTAACAGATGGGCGGATGGCATGGGATGGGCAGATGGTGTGGTGTAGCAGAGGGTGGATGGCACGGGGCAGGTGGATGGCATAGGGTGGGTGGAATGATGTAGCAGAGGAATGGATGGCATGGGGTGGGCGGATAGATGGATGAAGAGGGATGGGTGGACAGACGGATGTATGGATGGACTGATGGGTGAAGCCGGGGAGTGGCTGTCATGGGATGAATGAATGGGTGAAGAATAGGGGTGGCAGGCATGGGATGGATGGAGGGATGGGTGAAGCAGAGGTGTGGATGGATGGATGCATGCATGCATGGACGGACAGGCGTGTGGGGGGGGGGTGAAGCAGATGGGTGGCTGCCATGGGGTGGATGCATGGATGGATGTGGGAAGCTGAGGGGTGGATGACAAATGGATGGATGGGTGAAGCCCAGAGTTATCTGCCATAGGATGGATGGATGAAGCAGAGGAGTGTCTGGCATAAGGGAAATGGATGGATGGACAGATGGGTGAAACAGAGGGAGGGATGGGATGGGATGGACAAATGGATGGGTGAAGCAGAGAAGAGGATGCATGGATGGCCAAAGCTTAGGGTGGCTGGCCTTGGATGGGTGGATAGATGGACAGATGGGTGAAGCACAGGGTGGCTGTCATGGGATGAATAGATGAAGCAGAGGGATGGATGGACAGATGGGTGAAATAAAGGAGTGGCTGGCCTGGGGTGGATGGACGGGTGAAGCGGAAGGGTGACTGGGATGGATGGACAGATGGATGGGTGAGGCAGAGGGCTGGCTGGCATGGTGTGGATGGACAGATCAGTGAGGCAGAGGAGTGGCTGGGTGCAGATGGACAGATGGGTGGGTGAAGCAGGGATGGCTGGCCTGGGGTGGATGGACGGATGGTTGGGTGAAGTGGAGGGGTGACTGGCATGGAGTGGATGGATCATTGGACAAGTGTGTGAAGCAGAGGGGTGTCTGGAATGGATAGATGGACAAACAGAAGGATGGGTGGCTGGGTGGGATGGATGGGTAGGTGACATGGACAGATGGGTGGGTGAAGCAGAAGGGTGGCTGGGATAGGGTGGATGGGTGAGTGATGTGGAAGGGGTGGCTGGCATGGGATGGATAGATGAATGGATGGATAAGGCAGAGGGGTGGCTGGGTGGGATGGATGGTAGGTGACACGGAATGGTGACTGGCATGTGGTGGATGGACAGATGGGTGGGTGACGCAGAGGGGTGGCTGGCGTGAGATGGTTGGATGGATAGGTGGGTAGGTGGGACGGACAAACAGGTGGATGACACATAGGGGTGGCTGGGATGTATGGACAGGTGGGTGGGTGATGCAGAGGGGTGGCTGGGATGGATGGATGGATGGTTGGACAGGTGGTTGATGCGGAGTGGTGACTGGCATGAGATGGATGGACAGAAGGGGGTGACACTGAGGGGTGGCTGAGATGGATAGCCAGGGGGATGGGGTGGCTGGGTGGACCGATGGACGGATGGTTGATGCAAAGGGGTGGTTGGCATGTTGCGGACAAATGGAAGGGGATTGACATGGTGGTAGGGCTGAAACGGATGGCTGGGGGATGGACCGACGGACAGGTGGGTGACATAGGGTGAATGAATGGAAGGGGTGACACAGAGGGGTGGCTGGGATGGAGAAGATGTGTGGAAGGGGGTGAGGCAGAGGGGTGACTGGCATGGGGAAGATGAATAGAAGGGGGGTGGTATGGGGTGACTGGGACAAGGTGGACGGATGGAAGGGGGTTGAAACGGAGGGGTAGCTGGGATGGGGAGAGTGGATGGAAGTGGGTAACGTGGAGGGGTGGCTGGGACGGATGGCCATGGGGTGGTTGACACGGGGCAGACAAATGGAAGGGGGTGATGTGGAGAGGTGGCTGGGACAGATGGCCAGGGGGATAGGGTGGCTGGCACAGGGTGGACAGTTGGAGGGCAGTGATGCAGAGGGGCTGGGACGGATGGCTGGGGGGACGGGGTGGCTGGGACAGATGTCCGGAATGGGATGGGTCGGTTGGCATGGGGCGGACGGATGGAAGGGGGTGATGCAGAGGGGTGGCTAGGATGAATGGCCGGGGGTGGGACTGGGTGGCCGGCACGGGGCGGACGAATGGAAGGAGGTGATGCAGAGGAGTGGTTGCGGGGGGTGGGATGAGGTGGCTGGCACAGGGTGGACTGGTGGAAGGGGGTGACACAGAGGAGTGGCTGGGTCGGATAGCTGAGGGGACGTGGTGGCTGGCTCAGGAAGGATGGATGGAAGGGGGTAATGTGGCAGCGTGGTTGGGACGGATGGCTGGGAGGACGGGGAGGCAGAGATGGATGGCCGGGGGATGGGGTGGCTGGCACCGGGCGGATGGGTGGAAGGGGGTAATGCAAGGGGTTGGCTGAGATGGATAGCCGAGGGGACGGGGTGGCTGGCACAGGACAGATGGGTGGAAGGGGGTAATGTGGCAGCGTGGCTGGGACGGATGGCTGGGGGGATGGGGTGGCTGGCACAGGACAGATGGGTGGAAGGGGGTAACTCGGGGGCCCGGGGTGCCTGGGATGGACCAACGGCCGGGTGGGTGAGGCAGAGGGGTCGGGGGAACGCGGTGCCCACCTGTCTCGGCGAAGCTGATGATCTCGGACACTTGCTCGTGCAGCGGGGGACCGCCGCTCGCCTGCCCGTCCAGGCTGGGGATCTCCACCCGGCCGTCCTCCCGCACCCTGCCGGCATGCAGCTTGCGCAGCGCCGTGACCATGGCCGCCTTGGGCACGGCGTGGGTGATGTTGGGCCGGTCCCGGAGCTGCAGCCGGCTCAGGATGTGCCGCTTCACCGCCTCCAGGAAATCCCCGTCCACCTTGCCCGGCTCCTCGGGCCGCCGGAAGCCGCAGGACGTGCAGGTGTCCTGGGGGGCGCCCCCCGCGGGTGGTGGCGGCGGAGTCGGGGAACTCCCGGCGCCCACCGCCAACCAGCAAGCCACCAACGCGGCCAGGACCCCGCTCCAAGCCGCCCCGTCCATGGCGGGCAGCGGGCGCTGTCGCGGGGGCAGAGCTGGGGGCCGTCCCGATCCGCTGCAGGGAGCCCAGCTCAGTCCCGGCCGCCGGCAGCTCCGCTCAGGTCGCTCCCGGCAGCAGCGCCCGGGGCAGGGGGGCGGGGGCAGCCAAGCTGGGGGGGAGGGGTAGCAGCGCCACTAGGGGGGCGGGAGCCAAATTGGGGGGCAGCGGAGCGTAGAGGCGGGGCACTAAGGTCTAAAGTAGGGGCAGCAGGCTGAGGAGAGGGGATGCAGGGAGAGCCCGGTCTGGGCGGAGCAGGCTGGGGACAGGAGGGGCCGGGGGAGCCCGGTTAGGGGTCAGGAGGTGCCAGGGGAGCCCGGTTAGGGGTCAGCAGGCTGGGGACAGGAGGGGCCGGGGGAGCCCGGTTAGGGGTCAGCAGGCTGGGGACAGGAGGGGCCGGAGGAGCCCGGTCTGGGCGGAGCAGGCTGGGGACAGGAGGGGCCGGGGGAGCCCGGTTAGGGGTCAGCAGGCTGGGGACAGGAGGTGCCAGGGGAGCCCAGCTGGGGGCAGGAGGTGCCGGGGAGCCCGGTTAGGGGTAGAAGCAGCAGGCAGGTTGCAGGGGGCACCGGTCGAGGAGGAGGGAGGGAGGCTGTAGGGGACAGCAGCCGCCCCCGTGGGGCGGGGGAGCAGACGGAGCTCCAAGCACAGGGCACGCGGAGCAAGTCCTGCGGCCGGCTCACTCCCCAGCGCACATCCCCAGGGCGAGCCGAGCCGCGCGGCTGCCTGTCCCTTGGCGGAGGCTCTCAGTTCTCCAGGTCCCGCCGAGCCGGGGGCGAGCTCTCAGTCTGGCGTCATCGGGGCTGAGCGGGGAGAGGGACCCGGCCGGGTTACGTGCAATCCAACTGGTACCCGGCGGGAAGGAAACCAGGCTGGTGCCCCGCACCGCGCCCGGCAAAGCCACGCCACGGGCGCTGGGTGCAGGGCGGCTCCGCTCGGTCCTCTCGCTGGGCAGCTCCCCTGCAGCCAGCTCACGGGAGTGGGAAACCAGATCCACACATGCCACCCCTTCCCTTCCCGCCCTGCTGTCGGTCCCGGCTCGGCTCTAGCGTCCTGCCGGGCTGCGCTTCCCTCGGGCACAAAACGAGCAAATCCACCGGCTCAGAGCAGCGCCTCGGCTCGCCTGTCCGGCCGCCCCTCCCGCGTCTTCATGGTCAGCGCGGCTCCCCCGCAGCGGGTTGCGCTCTGCCTGGCCCGGGGGCTGGAGGGCTTTTAACGCGCCTGTGGGTCCGGCTCCGAGCCGCAGCCTGCGGGGGGTGGGGGAAAGGCTTGCTGGGGGGAAGCGGCTCGCTCCTCACTTATCTGCCGCTGGTCTCCGCCTGCTCACCCCCCCCCCCCCGAAAAATCACGACATTGTGCCACTTTCTCCTGAAACTTTTATACAGGAGTGAAAACCACGTGGGGACTTTTCAACGTACACCAGGGACGCCATAGGCTCCGCGCTCGTGAGCAGATTAAGCCTCCGGCCCCCTAGGCTAGTGCAGCCACTTCCTGATGTGGAAATATTCGCTATGCCGGTTCTTAACACCCCCCCCCCCTTCCATATGCCTTTAAAGCAATGCCCCCCATTGGCCAGTTTGCTGCAATTACCCCCCCCCACACACACACACACACACACACACGGAGAAGAGCCGGACACGCGGGGACCCTGCAGCACTGTGGGGGGTGTCACCCAGGCAGCGCTCCAGGGGCTGTGGCAGGTGGGGCGATCAGGGGGACCCCGTGGCGGGCAAGTGTCAGGCAGGCAGCGGGGCTGAGGCTCCGGCGGGAGCTCGGGGGGATAACGGCAATCTGGTCCCCCTCAGCGCCTCGGAGAGAGCCCTGCGGTGCCTGCGGCAGCCGCCCGCCTCCCCTCGCCCTGCGCTCTAGGGACGCGCTCGTAGGGAGCGAGTCTCCTCGGGGAACCCCCCGGCTTAGGTCTCCACCCGGTGCCCTGGAGGGCAGGACGGGGACCGCTCTGGCTGCAATGCACAGAGACTCCCCCCCCAACTCTCAGCACCTGACACAAACTCGGGTCCCGCTAGCTGGGGTCGAGGGGGGTGCACCGGGCGGCTGGGAGGAGACTAGACGCAGAGGGTCTCTCCTCTGGCTCAGCAAAGGGGACCCACCAACCAGCATGTCACACAGCAACAGGCGCTCCACGGGACCCGGCCCCAAGCCGAGCGCACGCACACGACTATTAACCACCTGCCGCGTCCACACAGCGAAACAAACCCAGCCCTCGCTCGCCTGCCCAAAGCCCGTGCGAATGACACACCGCACACACTGCCCGCCACCCCCACCGACATAAGCTCCCCCGGCACGCACAAAGGCCGGCACGCTGCACACACTCACAACCACACAACGGCCCCCCCCCCGCGCGCGCCACACAAACAGGCGCACGGCATGTACTCTCCCACACAACCCCACAGGAAAAACAACACAACATACACCCTGAGTGCACACCAGAGCTACGCTCCCACCCAGCACCCCGCCCCACAGCAGGGCTCCACACCTGGGTAGCACACACACCCCCAGCAGTCACACACCGCACCCGCGCGCGCCACACCACACTGCTGACCTTGGGCGGTGCGATCCTAGCGCATCCGCCAAGGGCTCACCTGGGGTGGACAGGGCCGGTGCTTCCCCCCCCCCGCTGGCTGCTGCCCGGTGGGTTTCACGCCGTGCCGGGGCGGGGTGAAGGCTGGCGGAGCAGGTAAAAGCGGCGCTGCTGGGCACAGGCACCTCCAGTGTAGGGGTAGGTGCAGCCTCCGGCGTGGGAACGCTGGGGAAAGGGCGCCGCCTGTCGCTCGCGGCTGGAAACGGGCCAGCTGGCCCAGGGCCGCGCTCTGCTGAGCAGCTTGGTGACGGTGTCTCAGGTTGCATCAAGGGGACAGAGGGTGATGATGATAAATAATAATAGCACCCAGTAAGTGTGACATTTCAGTTAATTAGTGTCTTGCTCGTAGCTCATCCTTCACTCGGCCAATTAGCGCTGTTCATCTAAAGGGCTCAACACAATTATTTTTCTAGATGAAGAAACTGAAATACAGAGGAGGCGAGGGGAGGCTCCCCTTCCCCCCCATGTCCAGACGTGGTCTCTCAATGTGGGTGATCAATTTGAGACACCTGGGGGCTGTACAGGAGGGAGCCTCTTGCAAGCCTGTCCCATGGTGGGGAAGATCCATCTAACATTTAAAGGCTGGGAACTAGCAGCACACCCCAGAGCAGATTTTTTCTTCACCAAAGAAGCTTTGTTGTCATTTTGCCAGTGATACAAGAAATGCCAGGTATGTGTCATGAGGTAATTGGGTCAAGTGTAGTTGCCCTCCCTGTTACAATGTGGGCTAATCTCTGCCCAGCACTGAGTTTGCTCAGTTGACACAAACATATTCGATCACATCTGAACACCATACTCATTGCCAGGGGAGGGATGTTGGGGCTCTCAGAGTGCTGTTAGGTATTACTGCATGGACAGCTAACCCCTGCAGCAGGTTCTAACCTAGTTAATGACTGCAAACCATTTGTTTTAATTCTATAGTCTGTTTCTGGGGGATTTGGGAATATTTTGCTCAACATGTTCTTAAGTATTAACAAAATCAATAACTTGATCATCTCCTTTGATGTTCATATTACAAATACAAATGTTAATGTTTTAGTCCACATTTTTTTTTAAATACTTGGACTGGCAAAATACTGACCTACTACAGACTATTAATGTTTTAAGCTATAAGGAGGAAGGGTAGTCTTGTCATTAAAGAAAGAGCTGATCAGGAATTTTTCAAGTCAACTTTTTTCAAAATGCCATTTAATTGAAACTAAAATTTTGAAATCCATTTGACAACATTTTCAGCCAGCATGTCTTTCACATCTACAGTGGAATTTCTGGTCAGAAAGACTCATCCCATCCCAGTGCTTTTGGCACTCACCTGAATTGTGGGAGATCTAGATTCAAGTCCCTGCTCCCTGATTAATTCAGAGCACTTAAGTCTCCCACATTCCAGGCAAATGCCCTAACCACTCTGTCTGAGAGAGTCTCTCTCAATCTCTTCTGTTGGAATTGTTCAGCTTTGAATACATAATTATATATCAAGTAGGCCAGAGAAAATCCCAGATTTGGAGCAAGAATTTGAAGCCAGGTCTCTAACATGAATGCCTTAACCACTGGGTTACAGCCTAGTCTAGATTCTTGCTTTGTCTGAAAAACATTTGGAAATGTCTGTAGTTCACAAAGTGGAATTCTTGTTTGTCAGCCAGCCCTAAATTCAAGCACAGCATTGGGACACAGGAGAGCTAAGTTCACGACTCTGTCACAGGTTTCTTGTGTGACCTTGGGCAAGTCACTTAAACTTTTTGTGCCTCAGTTTCCTATTTGTAAAAGGGGAATAACAAAACTTCCTGTGTATGTCTTGAGTATTCCAGGCAGGAACTGTTTACTATGTACAATGCACAATAGTGCCATAACTGGGGCTGGTTGGTGGGTCCATATGCTACTGTACTACAAAAACAATTTTTTAGAATTTAGAGGATATTTTTGTTGTAACACATGCTTTCTGCTTGTTGTTCTATACCATAAATTAAGAGGGACTTGATTCTGTAATTCAGACTCATATTGCAACCCTGACCACTTTGTTCATCATGTATTTAATGTTAATATAGTCTGATTTCACTCAGAGGATTGAAAACTAGGAGTAAATCCATCAACAGAATTGGAATTACATCAGTGTAAAACTGCTGTGAGATCCAAATCAGGTGTCTCCTCCCTACCCCATCAGTTTTTTTAATGGAAAACCTAGAATGTAAAAAAAGAAATAATGTTAAAAATCCAATCACTTTAACATTCTGTAAGCTAATAAGAGAACATGAATGCAATAAGCTTAGTCCTTCTCCTGTCAAATTAATTACGGTGGAGCTAAGGAGAAAACAACAGACCCAGCAGTAATGGCTGGTTCACAGAGATCATTTTCAAATGTAAAATGTGTAAACATTTTTAGAAGGCTCCATTTCACATTTGCAATAGTTGAAGGTTGCAATCCCAATCCCTCACAATTTGAAAACTTACTGTTGTCATTGGCCTAAGTGGAAATGAAATGCAAAAAAGGAAATAATGGCAGTGGAAATAATTAATGACATTCAAAGGTATTATTTTTAACCAGGTAATCTCTCGCTCACCTTGGTGGTGTGTGATGGAGTGTGTTGTTTGCTTGTTTTATCAGTTGAGGATATTTTGCTTATTATTGAAAAGGTCCATGTTATATGGGAATTACTTTCTATGTGTTAATAAATATAATCATTTAAAATATGTTGAACAATAAATAATCTTGAATACAGGGCCTTGAACAATCCACATCCTCTGGGTTTCCTTCTAGATAAGAATGTAATTGAATCACGGATGCAGTCAGTCACATGATTGAAGAAAACCCTGCAGGGGAAGCAATCCGGGTTATAGAAATAAAAGTGTCATTAGTCTCCTAATCCCACTCAGAGAGCAATACCTACTGATTGATTCATAAAGCTCTGTTAATTTCAAGTCTTCTCAGTTTTCAGCACTGTCCCTTGGGCATAAACTTGTTGCATATGCACAGAAGCTGAACTATCAGCAGGATGGTTTTTTCACACTGCTGAGTTTTCTCTCTCTCTCTCCTTATATGCTATTTGTTCTGAGCTAATCTGAACAAGGATGAATTTTCACACACACCTTCTCCAACTGGCTTGAATCCAGCTCATTCAGAGTCATGCTTTCCCATACATTAAATTCAAATTGAAATGCAAGAAAACATTAACTGAAAAGGAAAAGATTTGTTCCTGATGGGGAAATTTGTATCTAATGAGGGAAACCTACCTTGAGAGGGTAAAATGTGTTATCTTATGAAAGGACACTTTTTGTGGGGATTTCAAGATCACAGCTGGATCTTAGCTCCTATATATTGCTGATGATTACGGACTGACTCCTCAGTGGGTATAAATCAATACTAATGTCAATGGAGCCATGTTGATTTACATCTGCTGAAGCTCTGTCTCTATGGCAGTAAGCTACTATTGATGTATTTTGATAGCCTGCATATGAATCAGTTTATGGACATTTTCCTCAGGCGGTGGCAAACAGAAATCACATTTATAAAGGCTGATGAAGTGCCCAGGTATCAATAATTTCTGGTATGAGGTGGGTTAAAGGAGCAATTTGATACTGGATGCAAATCTGGAGCCCTCCTCCTTAAGTTTCATTCCTGGTTATATTCCTGATAACTGGAAGTTACCTGGTAACAGGGCAGCGTGGTTCCAATGTGCAACTTTAGTCACTTAAAAAATGAATCCTGCAAAAATGGAAAAGTCAATACCCACCAAACATTGATGGCTGGCTCAGTGCATGGTTGACCTTGCAGTTAGTGAACACCTGGCATTCCACAGACGGGGAATGCCCAAACAACTGAAAGCAATTGGGGATGACATTTTAGAGGTCCATGATTAATGTAGCTCCTTAAGAGAGAGATGTCGCTTCATCTCCCCACACTTTATCCTAACCTTCTTTACTTCCTTTGTGTAGGATTATGAATCCAGTACTTTGGTCTATTCATTGTATTTGGGGAAAAAAATTATTTATTTATATATATATAAAGGCAGATTGAGGGCAATTTTTCACCTTTCTGAATCAGTAGGAGGTTCAGAGAACAGATACCATCACAGGGGAGATCCTCAGGCTGTGTGAAATTGTCATAGCTAAAATTGTGGAGCTGTGACAATTTACAGCAAGTGAGAATCTGCTCCATGTAGTCTTAGAGTACCTTTCATGCCAAGGCTCTCAAAGCACTAATATTCATTAATTGACTCTCCTAACTCCCTTTGAAGTAGGTGTTTAACTCATTGTACAGATGGGTAAACTAAGGCACGGAGATTAAGCATGGATAATGCTTCATATTGCAGGCCTTGTTTACACTTGGAAAGGTTTTCCAATATAGCTATACCCTGGCAAAAAAAAAAGTGTTCTTGCAGGTATCACTTTTTTCCGAATAAAATAAACTATGTTGACAAAAGCACCTTTTTGCTGGTATAACTGCATCTACATTAGGGATTTTACAAGTATAGAAATGTCACAAAAAAGAAGTTATGCTCCTAACTGACATTATTATACTGGCAAAAGCTTCTAGTGTAGAGTGGCGCTTAAAGCATTTAACCAAGATGGTTATGATGATCTTGCTGTACAGTTTGAGAAACTGAGGTGGCGGAGGGGCTGGTGGTGTTACATGGTACCTAGGAGAGGAGAGCAACTTGATTCCTGCCTTTCTCTCTCCTCACATTAAATTGTATACTTAGCCATCAGCCTTCTGATCCCCAACTACACACAGCCCTTTAAAAAGCAACACTGGTGGGATTTTCTAAACTAAAGCATCTGAATGATTTAGGAGCATGAGCCACATTGAAAATCATTGAGGCACTTCTGAAAATGCCACCCTCGATGACCTGGGAATTTTCTGATTTGTCAGAGAGAGAGAGAGAGAGAGAGAGAACTGAATGACAAACAGATAATAAAAGCTCATGTGCCTAAACAAGCGCCTCCTCAGCGTGACAGTGCAGCTCTCAGGGGACTCCTGACAGAACACTGGACAGCATTAACACAGACGTTCCTTCCTGCCTTCCTTCCAAAAGGAGGCATCACATCCCGAACATCTTACACTTCGGATATGCATCCGAAGAAGTGGGCTGTAGCCCACGAAAGCTTATGCTCTAATAAATTTGTTAGTCTCTAAGGTGCCACAAGTACTCCTGTTCTTCTTCTTACACTTTCTGTTGCTCATCTTTGAAGTAACAGAAACCCAAGAGATAAAAAGGGGAATGTCTTTCCTGCAGCTAAGAACAAGCAGGTGTAATGAGACTGACTGATGTGGAAGAAAAGCCAAGGGGCAACACTTCATTCTGGGCATTACTGAGTTTTGAGAAGGTAAAAATACCATCACTTTACTTTGGCAAGTGCTCCCAATTAGGCTAGAATCCCAGCTCCTGTGTTTGCTATAGACTGCTTGATCCTGCCGTTATTGCTCAGAAAAAAAAACCTCTCAGTAAAGTAAATAGGTGTTTGGACTAAGTAAGCAGGGCAGCGGTGAGCCCTACATTCTGCCTTGACAGGGAGATTGGACTCATTGATCGGTTAGGATCCCTAAATGACTGGGATTGTTACCCTTGTGAATGCCTCTGGACAGCTGCCATTTGTGACACTCAAAAAAGCAGCCATTCCCACACCCTGGCCTGGTTTTGTGGATGGGCCACGTATCACATTTGGAATACGGGCCAAAGACACAATCAATTTTCAATCTGATTTTTTTTTCCCCCCCAAACTGCAGCACCAGGCCTCAAGTAGGTCAAGGAGGAGAGATGACTCGGATGGCGTGAGAAGCTGTGCATGCTGTGTGCTAGAAGAAGAGCTTGCTTGTGCTGGACTTTCTAAATACACTGTCAAAGAACATGGCGGTTGTATTAATTCAGGTTCACGGGAAATGCTTCCAGGGGAAGTGAAGAGGGATAATCTGCATTTAAGAGCTAAGCACACAAGCTAAACTTGACCTTGTGTAATTTAAACACTACTTGCTGAGGGGGATTATTAAAAATGCAACCCCACGATACTTTAGCCACACTGAGGCTATGACGCAGCTAACAAGTCAGGAAATTCAACAGTAGGGCTGATGGTTCAGTGTTAACATTAATTGTCCTGAACGAAATGGATGATTCTGGGAAGTGGGAGCAGGATACGGCACTTCTCTCCTTTAATTTTAAAGCTAGTCCACCTCAGAAGAAACTAACAATTGCTACCATCTCTGCAAAGGCTTATGTGAAATGTGTTGGTAAGTCCTGATGGACAGCTGTCAAAAACTGGCACCTAGTCTCCGCAGAAAGGACTGAATGAACCATGGAGTCTGAACTATCCTCTCTCCTCCAAATTTCTATCTCCAGGCAAAGGCTGAGGAAATGTTTTGGTGGGGGATTCTGCACTGCTGCTGCGTGTATGTATTGTGTGGCCAGACGACCTGTAGCCACTGCTGCATTCCCCCTCTCTGTGCCTCGGTTTCCCTATCCATAGAATGGGGGTGATACTAAAGTGTGTGACTAGCTGATTTGCCAGTTCGTTGGCTGCTCTACAAAATTGGGAGGAGGGGTCAATTCAGGTCAACCCAAAACACAAGTTTTTCAAATTTTTCATTTCAGACAACACATGTAGCTGAATCCAAAACAAAATCTTTTGTTTCAGTTCTGAATTTTTTTACAGTACTTTTTAAAATTTATTTTTTAAATAAAAGGGAAGTGCATTTTGAAGTACAAAGTCTTTTTGAAGAGAGAAATCAAAATGTTTCCTTTCAAAAGCGTTTAATTTGTTTTCCAGGTTTTTCTTGACGGAAACAATTGGCCAAATTTGAAATTTTTGCTCAACCTGCATTTTTATTTTTTGATGCAAAAAGATTCCACTAAATTTCACCCAGCTTTAAATGATATTGACATCCTTGGTAAAGCATTTTGAAATCTACAGATGAAATGCACTACATAAGAGCTAAATAGTCTTAATTATTGTTCACACACAAATTTTACTCTCTTCTTCCCCAACTAACTAATGTAATGTCATGCATCCCTAACACAGTTCATGCTCTTTTTCACCTTTAAATTTCCCTATTTTGTTCATTTGTTTTACATCAGGTCAAAACTATTCTGCACATCAGGTACTTAAACAACATGTTTTGGCAAAGGCTTTTTAGTACCATAAGGCAACAGATCTAACACAATATATTTTAGTAATGTGTTCATTATTGGAGACAGGAGTATAGGTAGAGAGAGCCTACCAGATGGCCTTTGGTTAGTTTGGGTTATTTGAATACAGTAGTGCCCAAATCAGTCACTTTAAATGGGTACAAATTACAGAGACATAGGAGCCATGTCCTCTGCTAGTGCAAAGCAGCATAACTCTATTGCAGTTAATACAGTTCTGCCAATTTATACTAGCTAAAGATCTGGCACATATGATTTAATAGACACTTGTCTGACCCTGTTTTGTCCTCTAAAATTTCTAGCAAATATGTTTAACCTACCTCACCCTTCCTATTTTCTACAGCCAGATTAGCTACAAGCAAGTTTTTCTACCACCACCCATCACTAACCTTCCCATACCACTAAATCATGTCAAATAGTTTATTAATAGTGTTTTGAAATGCCTTTTGCCCTGTACTAGGTATATGATTTATACACCAGAACTATTTGCCCCCTTTTGCTCCAGCCTTATGAGGGATTAACTAGAATACACAGTGGGATTAAAGACCAAGTTGCGGACTGTATATGATGAGTGCTGAAATCTGCCATGTGTTCCTTAGTACCAAAAACCTAAGTTATCATACATGCCCCACCCTTGGCTGTCCCTTTAAGTGAAAAGGTCCTAAAAAAGATGTTGCAAAAATTGTATGAATTTTGCAATCTCCAAGTGACAGCTGGTTCTTCTTGTTCTATTATTTACCTGGCTTTTATCTACTCAGTACTGGATTGGTTAATTAATCTAGGACGAACCCAAAAACTCCCTGCAATATTTCAGAGTAATGGTCAAAATCTTAAAATAGCATTCTTGCAGTGGTTTAGATCATTACTATAGTATTTTAAAGGGTAAATTGTAGTATTTAGGACCATTACTATGAAATACTATAGCATTATACTGTTGTATATGAAAACAAACCAAGACCCTGATTGGCCAACACTTACATACATGGCTAACGTTCTTTAAATACTGGCAGGATCAGGGCCGCAAAAAAAACGTGCATTGCAGTAGTTTGGTTGCCTCTAGGGTGAAGATGAGTGTGATTGCCTTTGGGAAGGGGCCATGAGAACTATAAAGGGCAAGTTTGACATTTTTGGGTGACTTCAGATGGGTTTTGCTCCCTTCAAAGGCCAAAGGGCTGGAAGACTTTAAATGATTAAAGTAGCCAAGCCATGAGAAAATTATGCTTAAACATACTAGACCTCAGTGTTTGGTTAGGAGGAGGCTGGGCAGCTGGCTGGCGTCCATGTAAGTTGCATTTTCTATTGTTAGTGTAAGTTAAATTGTTTGCCCAAAAAGCAAATCAACACAACGCACATTTTTTTTTTTGTTTGGGTTCTTTTCCACAAAAAAGAACATTCCTATATTCTGCAACAATGGTCAAAAACATTCATGCGTATTCTTAAAAAAAGCCATAGTGCATCTACTCACATGAGTAAAAAGGTGACAGGAGCAGATCCTATGTTTACATCAGGCAGAGAAGGATTGGGACTGTTTTTAGTTTACTAGCTAACCATTTTTTTTTTTTAATATCCTTATTATTCCTCTGGCTTTCTCAGTTGGATGCGGTATGTTTTTCTTTTCTTAAATCATAGCGATTCTTTTTCAGTAACCAGCGGGGAGGGAAGGGTGTGTGGACAAGCAGATAAAGATGATTAAAACATACAAGGACTGTGGAGTGAGTCCATGAAGTGATATAATCCCTGACTCCTCTCTGCCTCAATGTGTTAATGCATCAACTTTAGTACAGTGATACTTTCAGCCCTAGGTGGAAATTCACACATGAGAAAGAGGTGGTGGAGGATTTCCAGATGGTCAGACCTCAGGGAGGGAGGAAGAGAGAGGGAAAGCGGAGCTGGTCATGTCAGTAATTTCCAGCTGAAAATGAAAATGGCATATAAAAATGATCCCATACTGTAACCAGGTGCATTCAAGCTTTTGGACATTATGTATGACAAATCCTCACCATTTCTGGTTGTTAAGAGATCCCAGGGATATAATGATTTGTTTATTTGTAACAATAAAGGTGTGAGCTTTGTTTTCTTGGCCAGATTCCAACATGGGTATCCCATCTCAGATCCAATTAGTTACATGACTCCTCACTTCCCCTCTCTACAATAACTAGTGCAAGTACCCCTTCTGCAGTGAGTGCTACGCATATTGCACCCAGCAGAGACTGGATTTGGGTGCTGGGTGAAATAATGCACTCTGCAAAATGCACAGGCCCTCTGGCAGTAGCAAAGGCACTGAGGTGGAGTAAATGCAGGATTGTGGCCACTGGTTCCCCATAATACCATTAGCCAGGCCCGTATTTCCCCTGTAGGGGAACACAAGGCCAGCAGCTGTTATTACACAGCTGGGCTTCTCCAAATAGGCCTCATTTATGGCAGCCTTGTGCAGGGAACTGGGATATAGTCCATGGTCTAGAGTTCATGGAGGTCTGGTCCTTCAGGATGAGAGGTGCTATGGCTGTGTAAAGAATTAGTCTTAGATGGCACTTTGCACAGCTATAGCACGTTCCAGCTGTGACTGTCAGAGGAGCTTTAAAATCATCAATGATGACTTCAGCATCCCAGCTCTGTTTCCCAGTGAGGCATGGGTGTATTATCCTCCCCACTTTACAGAGGAGAAAACTAAGGTGAAGAGACATGCCCACTCTCACAGCACAAAGCTGTAGCAGAGTCCAAGAGCAGACCAAGTCCCGGGCTTTTAACCACTCGACCATGCTTCTTCTCCCTGCTAACTCAGGAGCGACGAGATTCTCTGACAAACCTTTACCAATGCAGAGCCTAATCCTAGTCACATGGACTCACCTATTGACATAAACAGTGTGAATAAGGCAAGCACAAGTTGGTTCATACTGTATTTCCAAAGGGATCCTCTGCATTTAAATTACACCTCTGCATAGCGCATTTCCCAGGGTACTACTGATCTCACCCAGATACAGACACTGAAGAATGCAAGTGGTGAGGCAGACATGGGAGAATATATTGTCCAATAGCGTCTGAAGAAGTGGTGCAATACATGTATTACCTTCATCTTCAGGAAGGTAAGATGCTCCATAGCAGATGAGTGTGACTTGAGGTCACGCCTCCCTCCAGACTAGCCTGGTGGAAGTCTAGGTGATTATGTACTGTTCTCCCTGTCAAATGTGTGTCAAGGTGGATCCCCCTGTCACACACACTTTCCAGGATAAACTCTCTTATGGGTACTGATCAGGAATGAACTTGGGGTAACAGGAGTCTCTTTCTTCCCCTTCAAAACTATTTGCACTTCTTAAGCTCTGAATTGTGAGATGCTGAATGCCCATATGCCAACAATTAAATTTGCTTTAAAAAAAAATCTCTAGCGCCGAAGACTAAGTCTCTTCTTCTGGTTTCAAAACAAGTTCTCTAACAAACTACAGACACAATTATTTTGCATAACAGCAGACAGAACTCCTCTGGTGTCTAAATAGCTCTGCATTAAATGTAATCATTTATACCACCATCAGCATTAATTGTACCTGCCTATGGGTGCTCAGGTGGCAAGTATGTGCCAGGGTTGAATAGGTCAAAACTCCCACTAAGAAGTGATGGGGAGTTGGAGGCACTTGGCACCTTGCAGGATTGAACCTTGGGGTAAAATTCAGCCGATGTAACTCCCTTATCTACAGTGTATGCACCTGGGCTGAATTTGTCCCTCACATTCAGTGGCTGTTAAAGGGCACAAGAAGGGCAAACATGATTAAATGTATGGTGTATTTACACATGGCATCCGATCACAAATTAGAGTTATTTAGCCTGCAAAGGAAACCAGAGTTAGAGGGGCTTTGATGGAGGCATTTCCCACAACGGAGGAAGAAAAATATTAAAGGGGGGGGGAAGCAGGATAATTTCAACAGTCAACAATGACTGTAGCTATCTAACGTAGAATAGCAACAAGAATGATTAAAGGTCTTGAGAACATGACCTATGAAGGAAGGCTGAAAGAATTGGGTTTGTTTAGTTTGGAAAAGAGAAGACTGAGAGGGGACATGATAGCAGTTTTCAGGTATCTAAAAGGGTGTCATAAGGAGGAGGGAGAGAACTTGTTCACCTTAGCCTCTAAGGATAGAACAAGAAGCAATGGGTTTAAACTGCAGCAAGGGAGGTCTAGGTTGGACATTAGGAAAAAGTTCCTATCTGTCAGGGTGGTTAAACACTGGAACAAATTGCCTAGGGAGGTTGTGGAATCTCCGTCTCTGGAGATATTTAAGAGTAGGTTAGATAAATGTCTATCAGGGATGGTCTAGACAGTATTTGGTCCTGCCATGCGGGCAGGGGACTGGACTCGATGACCTCTCGAGGTCCCTTCCAGTCCTATAATCTATGAATCTATGAATAATGATAAGGAGGAATCCAATTATATGCTTCAGAGCATAAATTAATTGCCGGCACTGGTCAGGATGGAATTCTGCCCTTTGCATTAAGAAAAGGCCATTGCTGGACCGTAATCCAGCAGTGCAGATAATTCTGTTCTCACTATGAACTTTTAACTTCCAGAAACTATAAGTAAAAGGGATCACGGCTCAACATAGTCTGCCCTCCATGGTCTATAGCTGGGGATATTAATGGCACCAGGGCAACCCCCATTTTGGGATTGCCTTGCTTAGGTAAGTTATGGTCAAGATTTTCAAAAGTGACTACTGATTTTCAGTGCCTAACTTGAGACAGCTAGAAAGGTCTTTAATTTCGGGAAGTGAGAGGAGTCTCAAACTGGGCACCCAAGATCTTCTCCCCCCCAAAATTGATATTACCAATAGTGCACTAGGCCCTTTACAGCCAAGCATAAACATCAAGATCTCTGCCGAAGGGAGCTTGTGAGCTAAATAGAAAACAAAAAGAGTCTAGAGATGAAATAAGGGAGTGAGTGTCTCTCATTAGTTCTACTTCGGTTAGCACTTTGTGCAATGGGGAGGGGCAATAGGAAGGTGTGTAGTTGGAAGTGGGCCTAGACAGGGCGAGAGCCTTCCCCCATTAGTTTTACAAGGGTGAGGAGAAGGCTCCAAGCCCACTCTGATTTTTATATCAAGGCAGGTGGACTGATTCCACAGAGATTCTTGCTACAAAGTCATGCTACGTGTTCAAAGAAAGTATTTCCCCCAGTACTGCTTATTTACTGGTAGTTGGAACACTTCAAACCTAATTTAATACACTTGGCTTTACTATATTTTGGCCTGATAAAAGCTATTTCCTCTCCCTGCCCCAAAAAAGTCACCATGACAAAGTTCTAACTTGGTGTTGCATCAACATTCACCCCACTCAGCTCTGTGTAACCAACCCCACTTTGAAAGCTCATGTAAAAAACATGAAATGTAATTTTTACTCCGCTCTTGTTCTGCCTAATCCAGAGACAAGGAACAACAAGGCAAGGCACGTCTCAGCTACAAGTGTGAACTTGATCTCGAAGCCACAGCCTTTTCCATGCCGGCTCAGAGGCGGGTTGGCATCATGATAAGTATGAAGGTAGGTTACAGGTGACAAGATGAAGAACAGAAAAAAAAACTTATTAAACCAGGTGTAAAATCTTTTGAAAGCTCATCACAGCAGCGGAATTTAGCTCTGGACATTAAACCTGCTTCCAGTGATCACTTGGAAGTTAACATATGTTAAACTTTAGAATATCCATTTAACTAAAGGAGAGAAGAGTCAATAGCAGCTAACCCCACCTTCACCTCCCAGGCAACAGCCAGAAGTAGGCCCTATATCACTGACTTGTTACAGGTTTTCACTTTATAAGGAAAAGCCAAGACTTTGATTTAATCAGAGGCCAACACAAGGTGCAGCTGAAGGGCTAAACACACTCCCCTGCTACTCTCTTGCTGTAACCACGGGGGGAGAGGAGCGCTGATAAACTGCGGCGTGCAGAAGCTGGTGCACTCAAGCACTGAGCTACTTCTGTTTGCTGCTCCTGGGAGCGATGGGTGCAAACATCAGTGAAGTGCATTTGATTAAAAATGTGCAAATTTGTCGAGAAATAAAGTGCACTCCTTGGGCTCCTGGCATATTGCTAAGGCAGCCATCAGGACTGCCAATGCAGGACCTCACTTCAATGTTTTTAACCCTCGGGACTCCAAGGGCAAAGACATCTACCCAGAGAAAATGGGGCCAGAGCATTCTGGGTTTCCTCCCTTCTCCCCCTCCCATCTCTCCAAACGCAATGTTACCAACTCCCATGATATTTGGTGGTTTTATTTATAAATAAATTTTATGCTGGAATAAAGAGACTGCAAGAGAAGCTCCACTTTCACTTTAAAAAGTTTCTAGCCCTCATGGTTGCAGAGAAAAGTTTAGAAACATGAAGCAGATGTACCCAAAAAGCTTATAAATCAGAAGGAAAAGCAAAAGAACTCTAACATCTTCATGTTTTTAAGCCAATCGCTCTTAGGAACTTGACTCATGTTTTTGAAATTTTGATGTTGGCAATAGTGCAAATGTGACCTGTATCTCTCGCCAGTAGTCCCATCCATGATTCCTCTCATGCTTTCCTGACCTTTCCTGTTTGAAGAAGTCACACCACGACTTCAGTAGGCAGCCTACCTCCCCACCTGCTTGCTGAAGACATCCTCCTCTGTAGAATGGAAACATGGATGAAGATAGAGCTTGGCAGAAAGTTGCAGCTCTCACGGAGGGGTTAGACAGTTCAGACGTCCCCACTAATAAGTCACTAATAAGGCATGGGTAACTTCCTCCGGCAGTCTGATCAAGTATTCAGCTTTCACTCTCATGCAGCCCAGATGGCTGGATTTGAGGGTGCCAGCTACATCTTGACAAGTGAATGGTATCCTCTGTCTTTCCATGTGATTTTTGTCCCTACTGTCCTACAGTCTGATTAGAGATTGGCTGTCCAAGTCACAAATCTGACAGAAGTGCCAAAGTCACAAAGGAAAGAGGGGCTAAGTCCTAACAAAGCTATTTGACACTAAGCAGAATGTGAGAGTATAGCTAGAGTCGCAGAACTAAGACAACATATTACACCATGGCTTAAATGAAATCTGAGATGCAATGGATTTAGAGGGTTCTGAACCCATGTAGTTATCCTTCACCTGCAAGGGCTTTCAAGCAGTTCACTACCACTCCACAAAAATGCTTGCACCATTTAAACAACTAATATTTTAAATTCAAATGTAAGCTGTCCTCCTTGTTCCTTAAGATGCAAATATCCCTCCCACAAGGATCAGCCAGAAGTCCCTTTCAAGTGTGGAAACTGTTTACAGTATAAGCCTGTCCCTCCATTTCTAGTCCCAGGACCAAACATGCCTTCTTTACTCACTAGAGTAGTCCCACTGATTCCAGTGGCATGCAACTCATGTGGAGTAAGGAAAGCAGGAATCTTCATCCTCAGCTGCTTCTTTGGGACAAACCACGAAATTCCCAAAGTGCTTTTGAGACTGCTGACACCAGGGATTGAAACAGAGACCTCCAGAGCTGAAAGAATGAGTTGCTTCAGCTGAAGCAGCAGGCTTTGTAGGAAGGACCATACCTTAACATCCTCTATGGATGGAGCACAAATGGAAACAACAATGAGCAGCGGCTTACACACTTCCCCTGGACAGAGGGAGCTTGTCCCCAATGTTTGAGGTCCACAGTAGTTTGGATCATTCCTCTAGACTCTGGATAGCCTCTTAACAGAAGGAGAAGTCAAATTGAGATTTAATATTTTACATCCCACCCCCACCTCTTTGGCCTCAGCACTCTACAAGGTGACATGTGGTATTGATTAATGAATAGATCCTCACTGCTTGAGGACCTTCCATGCATTGAAGTGAGGGAAACTTCCCCTTTAATCTGTGTAAGAAATAAAAATAAGTAAAAGTCTAACTTTTGGTTTGGATACCAAAGAGCTCTGCACCACATTCCAGGAACTGAACTAGCATCACCTTTAATTGTCGGGTTTCAGAGTAGCCGCTGCGTTAGTCTGTATCCGCAAAAAGAACAGGAGTACTTATTGCCCCATGTTAAGTATCCTCTCACCTTCTTGTCAACTGTCTGAAATGGGCCATCTTGATTATCACTACAAAAGTTTTTTTTCTCCTGCTGATAATAGCTAATCTTAATTAATTAGCCTCTTAGAATTGGTATGGCAACTTCCACCTTTTCATGTTCGCTGTATGTATATATATCTTCTTACTAGATGTTCCATTCTATGCATCCGATGAAGTGAACTGTAGCCCACGAAAGCTTATGTTCAAATAAATTTGTTAGTCTCTAAGGTGCCACAAGTCCTCCTGTTCTTTTTAATTGTCACTGAGTTATGTTACTAAGGCAAAGACCATCAGGGTCTTTTTGTGTGTGCGTAAATAAATCTGGGTCCTATCCAAAGAGAGATCTAGTCTATCACACCATCTTCCACTGTGTTGAGGGTACACGCAAATACATGCAAGTTTCTGTGCATCCAGAATTTATAGGCCAATAAACACCAGTATTTACACTGATTTGTTAAATAAACAGCCTTCAGTAGTGAGTGCTTTTATGAGCTATTAAAAGCAACCCATGAATGAAAATTGCCTACACCAGAACAGAACTCTCAACCCCCAAAGAACAGTCCATTCACTGAAGGAGCTATAGAGTGGATTCTTAAAGCCAAACTGGCTTTAGCCGAACAAAAGCAAATCTCAGAGCAAATGGCCCCAATTTCACCCCAACATTCTGCCTCCAGTCCTCTAGAGTTAAAAGTCTCAGGGCCATTAGCTGCCATTTCCTTGCTGTTCTCTTTGCTACAAGAATGGTACCTGATCGTTTTTAAATGGAAGATACCATCATCCCCACCATGTAGGTTTTCATATGGTGAATTAAAATCAGCACCTTGAATTACCCCTAGAAACAAATGTTTGTGAAATATTGCAGAGTCCTATTGAACAGACTTCCCTCTTCACTGCCATGCAAATCCATCGGTGCTCAGTTTAGCAGCACAAGTCTCCACTTTGCCCCACAAACTGGTTTAATGCCGTAGAAATCTTACTAAAGCCACTATTCTCATGAGAATCTGGAGATTTTGTCGCACACTGAACTACTTCAGCAGGAATTCAGTTTAGTGTTTGTATGAAAAAGGAAACTGAAATTAGAACAAGGACTTTTAGTGCATAAAAGTCATCATAAAGCAGAACAACCAGAATAAAAAGAATCTCGTGTGTATGGCTCTTTATGGATGATTCAGGTAACAGATTATATACACGCTCACAAGAGCAATTTCAAATAGTCTCTCTCCATGGTATTTTCACATCCAAGTTCACCTTTGAGACCACAAGGTGGAGCCAGCTCTTTTCAGGAACTGTAGAGTGTTTCCTAAAGTACCACAGAAATAGACAGCACTTTGCATGCAGGAAAAATAATCACACAACAGAATACAATGTTAAAGTTGGGAGAGAATACAGTACAAATAGGAAGGCTGGGGCCAGGATAAGATATGCACAATGTGCTGATCGTGGAAGATACAACAGGGCATGTGAAGTGTTCAGGCGGGAGGGATAGCTCAGTGGTTTGAGCATTGGCCTGCTAAACCCAGCGTTGTGAGCTCAATCCTTGAGGGGGCCACTTAGGGATCTAGGGCAAAAATATGTCTGGGGATTGGTCCAGTTTAGATGATTTCCTGAGGTCCCTTCCAACCCTGATATTCTATGATTCTGTAAGGTTTTGCTCTGCTGTGCCTAGCTTACAGAAAACATGCCTAAAGATGAAGGGAGGAAGATGTATAGTAGAGATTTCTGCTATCTACTTTGTGTACAGATTAGAACTTTAAATGCCTCAGACCCACATACACAGCTGGTCTATGTAGCTGGGTGTTCCTGTTCCCACTTTCCATCCTCCTTCATTACCTCCAATTGTTTGACACTCACTTAATCAGAGCTGGAAGAGACCTTGAGAAGTCATCAAGTTCATCCCCCTGTGCTGTGGCAGGACCAAGAAAACCTAGAGCATCCCTGATAGGTGTCTGTCCAACCTATTCTTAAAAACTTTCAATGACAAGGATTCCACAACCTCCCTTGGAAGCCTATTCCAGAGCTCAACTGTCCTTACAGTTACAAACATCTAACACAAGTCTCCCTTGCGGCAGATTCAGCATATTACTTCTTGTCCTACCTTCAGTGGACATAGAGAACAATTGATCACCATCCTCTTTATAATAGCCTTAGCATATCTGAAGACTGATCAGGTCCTCAGTCTTCTTTTATCAAGACTAAACGTGTCCAGTTTCTTTTAACCTCTCATCATCTGTCAGGTTTTCTAAACCTTTTATCATTTTTGCTGTTGTCCTCTGGACTGTTCAATTTGTCCACATATTTCCTAACGTGTGCATCCAAAATTGGACACAGTCACATCTTGTCTTAGCTTGTAAACTTTTGAATTACACCACGTGTCTGGACAGTACCTAGGGCAACAGGGCCTTGATCCTAAACGAGGCTCTGGAAACCACTGCAATACTAACAGCAGGTTCTCCTCTCACTCCCTCCCCAAGGCCTCTCATATTCTGATTGTCACATCTATATTGCTAGGTCAATAGATGTTTTTCTTCAATTAAGGAAGACATTTGTTTAATCCACTAGGAAAAAGCCACTTTGCAGACCAGACAGGACTGAGCAAAGCTCAAATCAATAGGCTGTGTGCTAGTGAAATCCACAGGGGGTAGAATCCAACTGTAGCGGGGCAGTTACCCCACTCCTGAGAGAAAAGGCAAGGCTGATTGGAGAAGCAGCCACAGCTGGAGCCACGCCCCAATCAGGCCACAGCTGGCCCTGTGAAAGGGCTGTGAGCCAGAGTTAAGTCAGTCTCTCTAGCGGTGGAGAGAGAAGGACCTAGCTGCCTGGGAACAAGGTACCAGAGATAGAGAAGTGCTGGAGAAAGGCAAGAGGAGCTGGGGAGCTCCAGCCTGGCAACTCCCCAGGCTGCAGGCCCTGTTCAAGGCCTAAAGACAGGTACTGGGCTGCAGGGAAAGGCAGCAGGTCCAACCCCTCCTTGCTAATGATGAGTGGTTTACAGACTGCAGTCTGCCCCAGTGAGCAGGGGCTGGATAATGACTGCCAGTAGCCACTGAGGCAAGGTGGGAATAGAGCGTTGGGGTTCCCCTGGGAGGGGAGACCCAGAGCATGGGGACTGCCTGGGACCCAGGAGGGACACAGGGCCAGCGGCAGGTGGGACACTGGCCTGCTGAGGGTGCTCTGAAGGTGGTGAAGAGCTAATTCCTAGGCTGACCAGCAGGAGGTGCTGCACCGGTGAGTCTCACCTCAGTACACCAACCCCTGAAGAAAGCAGAGCTGCTCTATGGCCACTACTGCAGTGTCACAACTGTGGTAGCCTCTGGGGTTAGTGTGCTGCCCGGCCTCTCCCCAGGGAATCTGCGATCCAATCCCACCTTCAGGGACCCCTCCAGTACCCTGCTCTAGTATCCAGGAAGTCCTCATCCCCAGCATTAAAAAAATGCCTAAACAGGAGATTAACTTAAATTTCTCTGCAAGGGGCAGAGTTTGGAATGAATCCTGATCACCACCTGACTCTCCAACCCATGCCGGATGTTGTCTTCATGTGACAGAAAAATCAATTGCTTTTTAAACTGTTCAGTTTGTCTTTGCAGTACTTTGGCCCAAGACCTGCATTACAGCCTTCTGTCAACAAATGGCACCCACAGTTTTTGAGGCCCTGTACTTTAGGATAGACTCAAAAGGATTCTTGCATGTCTGGAAGACCAGAGAGGAATGTCTCCAAGTTCCTATTGTGCCACGTTTACTTAATCAACAGTTGCTTTTAGCCAGGTTACTATGGGGAAAAAAAATGGTCTTGAAAGACTCTAGCCTAGGGCAAGCAACCAGATAGATAGCTGTGGGATAAGTGTTTGCCAAGATAACCGTAAACAGTTACATAGTTCTGTGACCTTATAGTCCAATAAGGATGAGTGAAGGCGCTACACTAGGGGTCGGCAACCTTTCAGAAGTGGTGTGCTGAGTCTTCATTTATTCACTCTGATTTAAGCATTCGTGTGCCAGTCATACATTAACATTTTTAGAAGATCTTTCTATAAGTTTATAATATAACTAAACTGTTGTATGTAAAGTAAATAAGGTTTTTAAAATTACCAGGACCCAGGCAGTGCGAGTGCCACCGAAAATCAGCTCGTGTGCTGCCTTTGGCACCCGTGCCATAGGTTGCCTACCCCTGTGCTACACTAATACAAATAACCATCAAAACAAGCCCAAGATACAGAGTATTGTACCTATTTCTCTTTTTTTATTAACAATAGTAATACAAATCAGTTGGATTAGCATGATAATGAATACAAAATGACTAAAATACATTATGAACATTTAAAGAAATGTTTGTGCAACATTTGAGAACAAAGCTTTTCTTGATCTACAGAAGAAAAGTAGAACTTGTACTGTGTAGCACAACATACATAATTTTAAAAGGCAATTTCTTTTTAATCCTTCCTGTCATTTGTATCACTTCATTATGGTAAACATAGCTCTTGGGGCTCCAATAAAAAGGATAAGCTTTCCTTTTTCACCCCAAAATTAACTCCTGCTATTCCTGTACAGTCTGAAGTTTACAATGGAAGTGCTATTAGAATGAACCATATGGCGGAACCTTGATTTAAAAGCCCAAACAAACTATGTAACAGAATCAAGTCCCATTAATCAATTGCTATTATAAAAAAAACAAACCCACTTTCCTCACTGCTTTAATGTGTTGGATAGTCATTCATTTGGGGGAGAGGGGGAAATATTAGGTAGTGTAACATAATTCTATTGGCTCTTACCAAAACCACTAACTCATAATTTTGTTAAACTTTCTTTTCACAATGGATTTGACATGATGGTGTGTTGTGTAGTTTGGTATGATGAGGAATTACCCTCTTTATTACATTTGAAAAAAGATTCATGTTTTGTAATTTTAATATCCAAGGTTATTTTAATTTGATTCTATTCTAAAATGCATTGCAAACCGCTTTACAGGCTAGAATTGGAACTTTAATTGGCTGCCATTGAAGTCATTCCAACATATAATGCCCAGTAAATGCATAGATGTGCTTCTTCCCACAGACTCAAACAAACCCCATGTGAATTTATCCAGGGCTCTCTCATATGTTGGATTAACATATCTGATATACATCCATCCACAGAACAAGTATGTAATGGATAGCAACAGTGAAAGCTTCTCTCCACACTGTCTTATCAATGTATCTCAACCTGACCTGGAGAGACCCTTCCAAGGATGAGGGGGTCAGGTCAGTTTCCAAACACTTAATTCTTGGCACCTTTCAGAGACAGGATCCAAGGATGCTGGTGGGTTGCCTCGTGGATAACTGTTTATACAGACTAGAAATGAAACCTCTGACATGGTAGACAGTCTTCAGAGTGTAACCACCTTATCTATTGAAGTGGACTGAATTGAGACCACCAGCAAAGGAAAGATTGTGTATTTCCCATTCACATAGCATTGAGTTACCCCCCACCCCATTTTAATATTTAAATCACATTTTCCAATAGTAATATACTCAAGTTCTTCTGGCATTCTAGTCCTGCTTGACTATCAAGCTCCGATCGATTTCATAAATACTTGTTCTATGCATCCATATTTTAAGGAGAGCAGATAATCACTGGAAAGCTCTTCCATTCTAATCTGATGGGAGTTTTTTCTGTGATCCCAACCCTGCTTAAACCTGACCTTCAAAACCTGCAGGTGTATAACCTTCAATTGCTTTAATTCACACAGGTAGGAGGATACACTTGTTTGCTAGCCTACCACGTTCTCTTCACTTTCCACACTTGAATTATGATTGCCCATCTAGACTAGGAACAGTTCAGAAATTAGTTTCCTTCAGCCCCTTCTTAAAGCCCCATGACAAGAAGCCATATTTCTTTCCTCCACCCCTAAATTACTACTGCAGTCTCAACAATCCCCTGTTGAGTCAATGTACCTCCAGCCAAACAGAAAAGGAAAAAAGTTGAGGCCACTCTGGTACTCCCTCTGCTTGCAGAGAACAGCTGAAGTGTAAGGCACTTCCCAAGACAAGGGGTTGAATGCATCACCTCCACACAACTTCCAGGCCAGGGGTACAGTTTATTGCCTGGCTGGTATATTAAAATCAGACTAGTAGTTCCTCACACAAGTATTTCTGAAGAGAAATGTTGCTCACTTATGAAATTTTGTTTGAACCAAGGTAGCTAACTTGTTCACAGCCACTGAACTGAGAAAAGACGTCCATGAAAGTTCTCTTTTCTGCATTTGTCATAACTGAAAGGTAAAACGGAAAAGCTGCCGCATCAAGTTCTTAAGTTACTTTTTGGTTTTGGAAAAGAGAACACATTGAAAGCTCTAACCGAATGTGTTCTCAAGCCTTCTGCCCCACTGATGCAAATGCTGTGATGTTTAGAAAAAAGCGTTAATGAGTAGTGAATGAACATAAAACTGCTAAGCATCTTCCTCACGAGCAAGTCTAACTCAAAAGGACAATCATTTCTTACTCCTGTTGAAAGTCACCTGAAGTGCACTGTCCTCATTCTACGTTAAGAATAAGTGTTGCTACTCTCCCCAGTGAGTCTGATGGGGGATTACAACACACACAGGGATGCCTTGTGCAATAACAATTCATCTGTTTTGTTTTTAAAAGTCTCTCCTATCAAATACTGCAAAGTTTCTAAAAAGATTAATGGGATCTTTGGGTATTAGCTCAACATACATACTCCTTTCTACATCAGTTCTAAGTGAGCTTCCTGTTTCAGACCCTTGCCCAGTGCACTCTGATTTGTGAACAACTTAAATCACTTTTTAATTAAATCTTACACTCCAGTAAACCTTGATTAGGCATATTTTATGCGCTTGTTTTACTCTCAATGCTATTCAAGAAAACCAGAGGTCAGCATGATACATTCTTACAAGTCTAAGTACAGCTAAGATTTTAAAGTGAGGTTAGGAAGAGAGATTTGGACCAAAAATACACAAGTTACTTAAACAGCTTACCAATACCAGTGTTCGCATCAATCTTTCTAAAACTCCAGTGAACAGTTTATTCCAAGAATGAAGATTTACCTGCTATATTTTCAGTACAAACAGAAGCATTGTGCTTACCCATGAGAATTGGAAAGGGACTTGTATGCAGAGACTATAAACAGAAGTAAAACTGGACTAGCCTATATCCATTTTTCAGATCAAGAAATGCAAAGAGTGGACAGTCAATGAAAAAGTCAGACTATTAAAAATGAAAAGTTTAAGCATTAACCCACTGAGTGACACTATAAAGAAATGTTATAAACATCTCACCCAACTGCATCCCTTTAGTTATGTAATATCTAACTGCACCCAGTGCTCTTGCACAGGGTTTAGATAAAAAACAACAACCTTGTTTACCGATATTTTAAGAGCCAAATGGCTCCAACATTTTCATGTTTCTATGCTCTATAATCAAGCTCGTTTTGTAATGCCATTTTACCCTTACTGTCCAATTCTAAAGGCTAACATTTTCAAACTTTTATGGCTAGAAAAAGGGGTCAGCCTAAAAAATATATGAATTTAACCTGACAATAAAACGGATTACAGCAACCTTGATTTAATACGATTCTCCCACTCAGACATGTCGCTTGACAAGAAGTAAAATCAAGATGTGGAAGACAATGAATTAATGGGATAGGAAACTCAGAAGTCCATGCAGGACCTCAGCCTCCTAAGAGCCACTGCATATTGAACTTTGTTTTCCTTTTCAAATCTCTAAGTGGAATGCAGGAGAGCAGCAATCTAGCACAGTTGATAACTAATATCTAGGATTACCGAACCATTCTTATGTCCAGGCTTGGAAGAATTCGATTTTTATTAGTAAATGTTGATGTCCCGACACAAGCACAAACAAAGGAAAAAATATTTCCATTGATGATCATCAACATTTACAGAAAGGCAGACAAAGAAAAATGCTGTTTGAGAACTTATGTGACATAAGGATATTTATTTTGTAAATTTTAATATGATGTTGACAATTTGTGTCGTCTGGTTAAAAAAAACGAACTGTTTTTAATCAGTGTCACTAAACTGCTAGTGCCTCCCCATAAATTCCAACAACTGCAAAAATTTAAAATCGATAAAAATAAAAAACAATGCTTAAGAATAATTGATCTGTTAAAATTATAAAAAAAAATTCTGCCAAGCCTAGATACTTGATTAAATTTTGAATGAAGCCCTTCCTGCCTCTGCACTGCTCCCACCCATTTAAAGCTTGAGCTAACAATACTAGTTTGTTTAGCGCTTAAACACCCTTCACTACACTGCTCCTTTCTACATCTTATTCCTTTCTCATTGTAGCTGTATTTGAAGTCACAAATCAGATGACAAGTTGACAAATGATTAGTTTTCAGATAATAGATTTGTCTACTTTTTTCAAATTCGAAAGGGAGTTTTTCTATGATTCATTAGGAAACTGTACAAAACGTATTCCAGAAGCAGGGTAATTATAAAGGTTGACAATCTCTGCTACAGCAACAAGATGGAAATACATATTTTTGGCAACGGTACTTGATTAACACCATTAAGTTGAAAAAGGTATTTAAGTGAAATACATCTGACACAGAGACAAGAACTGCTAAATACTGATGTTTCCCATATATTTCCCCCATTTCCATTTGAATGTAGCTGATCGTTAAGGACTGTAATTTCAACTGCCGCTTTGACAGCAAAACTCAGCAAAAATGTCTCCATATTTTAAATAAATGTGCAGAAGAATAGTACAGTAAAAATTAACAGCAAATAGCCATAATGACAGTTGCCTAACTTCAGTTCAGCTTTGTTTCTGACGTTTAGCAACTTACTTACTAGCCAAGTAACTGTGTCAAGTTGCGAGGTAGCACAAAAGCCTCACACTGGTTCCACTCGCATAGTTTTGTGATCAGTGGCCTATGTCCTTTCTCAAAAAGAAAAAAAAGTTTATCTTAAACTTGGAAAGCAGAGATGCAGTTTTCACATCTCCCTGGCATGAATACTTGTATTACAAAATAGACAATCTGCACTGGAAACAGTTAAGATAACGATTTTGAGGAAGGTGAGTAAAGAGCAGATGAAATAGAAGCAGCTGTATGAGTCTAGACTCAATACAGAATAATACAAATGTTGGGGGTGTTCGGTTTTTTTAAATCAGTGCCAATTTGTTTCCTTTCTAAAAAAAATACAGTATTGTTTTAGGTCAGTTCCCTCACCCAAAAAATAATTTTTTTTTTTTTTTTTAAGCAGAAAACAAAGAGGAAACAAGCCAATTGGGAATACAACTAACCAGTATTTAAATACTAAATATTGCATTACCAAACGAAGTCCGATTTCAGTCAGTAGGCTTGATTCATGAATACTGCGTTGACTAATAATAGAACAGACACAGCTAATTTGCTTTTGAGTAACAACTCCCAAATCTTCAAATGTTGGCATCTAAGTAGACTAACAGTCTGAGAAAATATCAACAGTCACTTAAAGCCTCTGAAAACCTCAAAGTCTTGCCAGATATTGGTTTGTCTATAATTATTATTAATACAAAAATGACAATGTCCGTGAGTGCACAGACACTGAAAAACGTGGTTGAACATAAAAGACAACCAGAGATGTTTGGTGAGGCCAATACAGGTGTGTGTGTGTGTGTGTGTGTTTTGTTCGTGTGTTTTTTTTTCTTTTTTTGGGTGGGTGGGGGAGATCAGTTTTGAGAAGACAGCAAGAAGCTACTACTTTGAAATTGACATGAGATTATTTCCTGCAATCAGACAGAAATAAAATGCCTAAAGAACCATATTTGCTGGCAAAATTCTAACTTTGAAAGTTGCTGGCAAGGTGAGTCCATTTCAGTGTACATGAGCTCATATTTCGGTTGACTAATGGTTCACAAATTACATGTTTTCATTTTAAAAAGGCGATAAGTGAATACAAATATCATAAGGGAATCAATACAAATTTCCTTTCATGAATCCAGCCCTATATCCATAGTAGTAAGTCTTATTCATTCCATCTGTAGATATTTACAGGTCCTAAGGATCACAGTAAACAACATCTTTCTTTAAAACTTTTCTTGTTCTTGCCACTTTTCTTCCCATTCTTGTCTTTGTTTTCTGACATTTTCTTTGCTCGGATTTCCCTCATTAGATCAAAGAATACCTGGAAAGTTAAACATATGGGAGATTAAAACAACAGTTCTGCCAGCAGAAAATAAATTGGTATATTGATGTATAAACTAGAGTATTTGGCAAACAAAAATGTAACACAAGAACAAAGCACCTAACAAAATAAAAATGAGTCGTCTAAACATAGATCCCAATGCTACAAATTCAACACCTGTGTTTATGCAGTAAATGAATCAGGGGAAGGGAGAAGGACTTACCTAGCTACTAAGTCATTCGGCAGCCTGTTTCAAAATGATAAAAGCCTTTTTTAATGAGTATCACTATTAATTGAGGCAAAGCAATATGCAGTGGCATGCAGGGTTTTTATAGGGATCTATGAGATTTATACTAATCATAGGAGAACGTTTACAATTAACTCATGAAAAATGAAACCAGGAGACAATAAAAACCTTAGTATAGCACCTTCAACACCTTAATGAATTAATACAACATCACCAGGAAATATTAACCTTATTTTATGGAAGGAAGAACTTAGGTGCAGAGAATTTAAGTGAATAAACAAAGGTCACATGTCAAGTAGAATCCACTTCTCCCAACCCCTAAGCCTAAACCCATATGGTATCTGGAAAAAAACATCCTTCCTCAACTAAAATCAGAACACAGAAGGGAAAAAAACAACATTTTAAAAGATTGCCAGAGTCAAACTTGGGTTTTTATCTCCCCTGTGTACAAAAAATTCTAGACACACAAGAATATGCTTTTTAACAGTGTAATTTTACTCCATTTCAATGTTTAGATGGACAAAATTACCTGCTGAACTGTTAAAAGCTGGTCTCTGACTAGTCTACCGCTTATGGCTGGGAAAATGGGATTCTCAGGATTATAGACGTCTACTGGAATAATCCTTCCGAGTGAAGATTTGGGTGACAAGTAGCTCTTGTACTTCCGAGAAGTAGATATTTTATTGGATTTAATAGACAAGGAACAAAGTAATTGAGACATAGCAAAAACGAGGCCTTCAGATACTGCATCTGGAAAGCACAAGTACAAGGTCTTCCCTAAAAGAAGAAGAAAATGCTTCACACTGCTCCAGACGAGGAGATGTAAAATAAGACCTAGCGATTCCTAACTGCACATGGGTTGCCACTGACACATTTCAAAGATGTTCTTTATGTGGCAAATATAAAACTGTTTAGATTTAAGCCACTGCTGCTGCAGGAGTGCCCCTAATTTGAATGGAATTGGGAGGGATTCGATTTGGGCTGTCTGCACAGAGGTCATTTTCCATCTAGATGGAGTGTAGTAACAAAGTGTAGTAACAAGTAACATGGCCAACACATGCCTATTTTCAGGCTATACAGATGCCGAAAGATATCAACAACATGTTTGGAGAAAGTTAAGACTTAAAAATTACGATCCAGGGTGAATTTACAAGGCAAGTACAGTGTGCTTGGCACTTTCCAAACATAGACAAGTGTCTGACCCAAACCGCTTAAAGTCTACGATATTAACTCTCTCATTTTCCAGATTAGAAAACTGAAACACACAAGTCATGCTGCAAGTCAGAGCTGGTCTTAGAATCCAGATTTCTTGGCTTGCCTTCCCATGCTCTAACTGTGCTGCCACCTTGATAACTAGACCATTGGTAAGCCCAACTAGGAAGATATGGATTATTTTAACTTGCTCATCAAGAAATCTGAAAACGTTACCTAGCGAGTGTATATGTATTTGGATGGGAATGTTAATTTAGTCTAAAAAGCTATAGTACAGATGCTGCCACAGTGAATATGCCTCATGATTTATAAGGACTTTCTAACAGACTGAACAGGAAGCAGTTTACTGAACATAAAAGTCAAAACCAGCCCTCAGGTACAGTTAAGCTTCAAAACGTTCATCCCTAGAAGAAGAGCCATAAAAGCTTTGTTTTCAGACTGTAGATTGTAAGCAATTCAACCACTATGGATCCACTAAGGGTCCTTTATTATATTTGTTCAAACTTCAACCAACATTGCAAATCATCTTCTGTGGATGTGTAAGGGGATGCACATTTTCATATTTCCCACAGAAAAAGGAAGAGAATCCCGATATCCAAGACACTTCAGGAAGCACATATGTATGTTCACTTGCTAGAAGGGTTATGAGAATCCATCTGTTCAGAAATTGAAAAGCAATTTCAATCCAAAACCACTACAAGTGACATCAAGCTGGAGAATACGGAGTTTTCGGAAAGGCAGGTATGGAGGGTGTGGGGAATCATGTTACAGGATAGGTATGAGGTAAAAAATGTATATCTGTTTCTCAGAAACTGAAGATAATCTCAATAATCAGAAAGCAAAGAACAGAGTTAGTCAGAGTTTTGGCAGATATTTAACAAAATATCAGCTGCACCACATGTGAATTGAGGAGACAAAAAGAGGGAAGAACCAAAATTCAGAAGTGCTGAAATTATCCTCATTTTAATTATCCTCATTTTACGATGGGCTGAACTACAGTTAATATATATCACTAGTAAGCATTTCAAGCTATAATTTAAATCAAACCCTGCACTTCAGTGAATTCTCGGAGCTAATAAATCTACTATACTTCAAACCATCATCTGAAAGTTTGCCATTGTACAAGGACTCACTACACTTGTATCTATAATAAAGTAAATTAATGGGATTTTCTTGACATGTTACATAGACGGCAACAAAAACCAAATGTTCGCTTTAATTTGCAGGATATTCATTAACTGAAACATTCAAAGGTTACAAGTGTAGACTATTGTAAGAGGAACAAAAACCCAACCATGAATTGTGCCTGTCCCAGAAAGTAGTAAGAATTAGTCAGTCATTCTCAGTACTGAATGACTGAGATTCTATTGCAGTAAAAATGTAAGCTAGTTGCCTTACCTTATCTACATTTGCTCTAGTTTTGGCAGAAGTTTCTACATACTGCACACCCCACTCCTCTGCTTTACTTCTGGCCTCCTCTACAGGCACCTGCCTCCGCTCCTCCAGGTCAGATTTATTTCCCACCACAAGCAAAGGGATTTTGTCCTCTTCAGCCTTCACACGCAGGATCTGTTCCCTAATTCATCAGATATTAAAAACAGAACAGCTGAGTTAGCTTCCTGAGAGCATCAAAAATAAAACACTTGACACCAGGAATAAGCAAGCAGCCTTCACACTGTGCCAAGGAGTATCGTATTGTACTTCTAAAAAGCCATTTCAGGATGGCCTGATGCCATCACTAATGAGTAAAGGTTTCCAAATTTAGAGTGGTAACATTGCAAGCTCTGAGCCAATATTGCCCAAGGAATATAGGAACCCAAATTGTAAGTTACAGAAAATGGAGGTTACTTACTTGTAACTGGAATTTCTTTCAGATGTGTGATCCCAATGTGTATTTCATAAGCGGGATATGCATGTGCACTACGTGACTGAGACTAGAAATTCTTGCAAGTATTGTCTGTTTGTCCGTGCCTGTGCCCTGGATCTCCTTGTGCTCTGTACCGAGAATGTAAGGGGAGAGGCAGACTGACCACTTCTCTACCGCAAATCCAGTCATGAGGCAAACCAGAGGGGAAGGTGGTTGGGTAGCAGAATTCAGAGACAGACCACACATCTCAAAGAATCTCCAGTTGCAGCTAAGTAACCTCCATTCCTACTCCGAGTTCTAATCCCGGTGTGCATTCACATATGGGGGAATGTCAAGTAGTGATCAAATGGAGGGGGGGAGGAAGGATGCCGGTGGTACAGATCTAACACTGCAATTCCAAAGGCTGTGTTGACAGAAGAGACGTGGACTAAAGCATAGGGCTTCATGAAAGTACAGATCGTGCTCCAGGTTGCCATCTTACAAGTGTCCAGCACAGGTACTTCCTGAAGAGATGCTACTGAGGTTGCCAGTGCTCTAGCAGAATGAGCCCTCACCCCATCCGGGGGAGGGAAATACACTAACGGATTGCAAAGGAGGATATAGCCAGGAATCCACTTAGAGAGCCTGAGCACATATTGTTTGTCCCCATGCTTGCTCTACTGTAGCGACAAATAGTCTAGGAGATTTTCTAAATGGTTTCATCCTTTGCAGGTAGAATGGCAATGCTCATCTGACATCGACAGAGTGAAGTTTCCTCTTCTTGCTGGATGGAGGCAGGAGGCTCTGAAAAGAACCTGGAGTGAATAAGTGCACAGTAAGTGAACTGATTGGCTTATGTGGAACTTGGAAGATACCTTTGCGATGAACTTTGGGTGGAGTGAAGGGGTACCGTCTCTTTATGAAATGTAGCGTATGGTGAGTCTGCCACAAAGGCTTTTCCTTCACCTACCTTCCTGGCAAACGTAATGGCAACCAGGAAGACGGCCTTCATGGATAAATGAGACATTGAGCACATGGCGAATGGTTCAAAAGGTGGCCAGTATGAGGATTAAGGTCTCACTGTGGCGTTGGCTTCACTACTAGTGGGAAGGTCCTAGTCAGACCACTTACAAAACTGGTTGTTACTGGGTGAACAACAGAATAGCTATCTACCAGGAGTGGAACACACTGATTGCTGCTAGGTGGACCTGTAGAGAGCTACTAGAAAGACCCGAGTGAGAGTGAGGAGGTAAGTCTAAGGCAGCAGGAATACCTGTTGATCCTGATACCTGAGGTGCCCTGGTAGAGAAATGCCTCAATTTGACTAGTTAACATTTTCTGGTAGAATCTTTCCTGCTGTGATTAAGAATAGTTTGAATGGCCTCTGAACATGAAAGCTCTAGGTCTGACACCCATCCAAATACCAAAGCATGAGGTGAAGTGAGTCCAGGTTGGGATGTCTGATCCTGCCAGTCTCCTGAATTAGCACGTCTGGGAATGACTGAATGCTAACAGGTTGCTGGGTTGAAATTTGTAGCAGGGTCCTGAAACCAGAATTGTCTGGGCTAATTGGGTCAGATGAGAATGACTTGTGTTTTGTTGTGACAAATCTTCTAGAGAATCTGGGGTAATAGTGGGATTGGAGGGAAGGTGTATCTCATGTAGCCTGTCCAGGACAGGAAAAGGACATCGCGCCTGGAGTCCAGACCTTGAACTGCTCTGGTACAACGTACATTGAGCTTCTTGTTTTTCTGTGAGGTGAATAGCTCCCAAGATGGTGTTCCCCACTGAGGGGAAAATGCTGCCCGGCACTGAATGGTGTAAATCCCACTCACGATTGGTGAAAAAGTGTCTGAGCACCAGGTAGGTACGTTACAGTGATTTTGGATACACCAATTCCATAAGTTGACCACCTCTATGCACAGTGGGAGGAGCCTTGCCCGACTTGTTTATTTATATAGAAGACAGTCATGTTATGTACATTATCCGAACATTAGAGAGAGAAGGGTGGGTGAGATAACATCCTCCTCCTTCCAGTAGTATCCTCTTCTGGGGTTAGAACATTCCTCAGAAGAACTGGGTCTGAAAGTAAAGGCGATTGTGGGTCTGGGAAGAAGATGATATCCCCTTGGGGTAGTACATGTCTCAGCCTGTCCCAGATTATGAGGGGTCCCGGTTACTGGTTATGCCAGATTCTGTGCCACAATAACTTAGTTGTTGGCAGATCCTTATGGGGCCTGGCCAGTATCATTAGAGAGTCTCCTTCTTGGAGCTTTTGTCTGTCAATGGTGGATGCTGATCCTTCGCTTTGGTAGAAATCCCGGTTGGCATTGGTGTCAGTATGGGGGATGGAACTGTTGGAGCTTTGCTCCTACATGCTCTCTGCTTTCTTTTTGTGGTTGGCAGGCTTAGGTAGACCTAAGTCCTTGGGGCTTGTATGTGAAAACTCACCCAACTTGGATGGCATCAGAGAGGGAAACCTTCTCTTGGAAGCAGACTTAAAGGGGAATCAGTTTGTGTCTCTAAGAATGTTCCTTACTCTCAAGAGAAGCCAGAGGTAATGGGTCTTTGTTTCCTCTGGCCTCTGCTGCAGAGCTTGTGCTCACAGACACGCTGCTAGAGGTTTGCTGCCAGTATACAGGAGGATCTCCCGGCTTTCTCCATGAGGTATTCTCTCAGTCAGAACCCTCATCCCTCTTGGGTCTGGGGTGAGGAGGAGTGACAAATCCTGCACTTGGCAGGGATATGCGCCTCCCCAAAGCAGTAAAGGCAGCACTGGTGTCATTGCTGACTGAGAAGGAGTGAGGACAGGAGATGCAGTGTTTAAATCCTGAGATTCTAGGAAAAGTCCTTTTCCTGAAAGTGGGGACAGAGATGATCCCTGGGGAGGAGGAACTAATTAACTCTGCAGATGCTATAAAAACACTATGAAAAACTAAAACTATATACCATTATATTTACAGAGATGAAGACAATGCAGGGATAACTCCGGACACAGAGGATTCCGACTCAGCACATGCAGTGGCAAGAAGCAATTGGAGAGGCAGTCAGCCTGCACCTCCTTATATACGCTCGGTAGTGAGCACAAGGAGATCCAGAACACAGGAGTGGACCAATGGACACTAGTTGCAAGGCTTTCCAGGCTCAGTTGCATGCGGGATACACATAGGAAGCAGCACTTGGAAAAGGTTACATTTTGCTGTGTGTAGCTGAACACCATATCTGTCACTTCCTCTGACTCCAATAAAGGAGAGCTTCTATTGTGGAGTACAAATGGCTTTTGAAACAAAAAAGTCTTGTACAATATATTTATACTCATTTGGTTGATCAATCTAAGGGCTCGTCCACACAGCAACTCAGTTGCGCAGCAGACTGGAGCGCTCTAGATTTACACCCCGGCTTGCCAGGCACTGTCTTTGTATAGACAAGTGCTAAACAGAAAAATTGTGATAGGATTAGTAAGATCTGTCAGACATCTAATGTATATTTTTATTTTTCCATCCTACACAAATAGAAGAATAAATTAAACTTTATAAAAAAAAAATACCATTTTACATTTCTATAGCACCTTCCACTAGAGGATCTCAGAAGGCTTTATAAATAGGTAGGTCTCCCTCTGAATTGGGTAGTATCCCCATTTTACAGAAGGGAAAACAGAGCGGGGGGGGAGTTCGAGGATTTGTAGAAGGTCACATTGTGACCAAACAAAACCCTGCTCCCTGGCGCCAAGACCTGTGACCTAACCACACAGCTATCCCTTCCTTCACAAGGAAGTATGTTTGCTTCTACTAAAAGTCTGACTAGAGCACTTTAAGGCCCAATGAAATATGTATGGAAGGTTACAGTTCGATATCTGAAGGCATCTTTTGTTACCACTTCAAGCTGATTTACTTTAAGAAAAATCTAACCTTTTTAATTAATAAAAAGAAGAGCTTAAGACAATAGCAAGCAGCATAATTTTCAAAGATATTGTGTAAACATCCAGGAAACTAGTTAGTTACGAATTCCTGCCAAAACTAGGAAATCTTGTGTTAGAAGCATATGCTGGCGTCAACTTGCAGTCTCTTTATTCTTCTAAGAAATGAAGTGTATAGTTCTTTTTAGCTCATTTTTCATACCATTTCCTTATGTGATGAAACAATATATAATAAACACACACAAACGTGTTTTTTCATGCAATCAAATTAATACAATATCCAATCTATCAAGATTAGGCAGAGAAGCTAGTACAAGTAGCTTCTTGCAGTTTATTTCCCATTAATAGCGGATTGTATTTAACAGATGCTTCAATTGGGGTCACTTCAAGTGCACAATGTTATACAAAACTGAAAAATGACGCACTTGAACACAACCAGCTATTAGAATCACAAGATACTAACAGTTGGCTTTTGAGAGTCACACAGGCAGGTAAAATGACAAAACAGCAAATATACATATTAACGATCAAAATCTGAATATCAGCAGGATTTCTAGCCTGACTTGAAATAGCTGTGATAAAGAATCTGATTACAGAAAATTTAATAATCACTTACATGAATTTTGTCATGTCAGGGCTTTTCTATACAATTTGCAAAAACTCAAAAGATTAAAGAAGTCAAGTGGCTGTTAGCATAAGATTTAAATTTGTTCTGTGTTCCCTCAAGTTCCCTCAAGGTATCCATCTCATTGCTGGGCACCTTCCTTCTAACTTGAAAAGCAGGGGGGTATAGGAGTTATAGGTTCTCTTGATTATGGATTAATTCCAAGTTTAAAGCATCCATTTCTCTTTCCCTAGGAAGCACAGGGGGAAGGACAGATTAAATAATAAATAAATAACCCCAAGAGCCCCACTTTTATCATAGGTTGATGAGATAGTCAAATTTCCTTGTCTGTCATCAGAATGCACTAGAGTTTTATTACTAGCTAGATTCAGGGCCAGTGTTTTGGTTTATTTCTTTGTACTGGAATGTTGGTGCAACAATTGCGCACACAAAAAAAAAATCACAGTAGGATGGCAAGGTTTGTGAGGGGCTATGTTTGAGTTTTTATTCAGGGCTTGTCTCCATGTACAGCAGCGCAGCTGCATTATACCAGTGGGAGAGCTTCTCCTGTTGGGGTAGTTAATCCACCTCTGAGAGAGACAGTAGCTATGTCAACAGGATAAGCTCTCCTGTTGACATAGTGCTTTCTACACCAGGGGTTAGGTCAGAGTAACTATGTCGCTCAGGGGTGTGGATTTTTTTTTTTACCCCTGAGCAATGCAGTTACACCAGTGTACGTTTGTAGCATAGACCTGACCTCAGAGAGCAGATTCAGTATTTTTGTAGTTCTCAAGTATTTTTGTTAAGAATCAAAGGGTCCTGTATCTTATTCCAAGTTATTGGTACTTTGTTTATAGCATATATGTACACAATTCCCATTACAGATTGTTAATATTGTTATCCACAAGGCTTTTTCATTTTACACAATATAAGTATTGGTTTTCAGCTGTCTTTATTTGCTGCAGAAATACCACTTTGACCTGTAGGCAGTTATTTTTAAGCAACTATTTGAGAGAACCAAAAATAAGATTCTATTCTCTTTCCTGGCTTAGCAATCAGAGATATTGTCATTTCAAAATATCTGGTGTTAAGACTATAAATTGAAGATGTTCCATAAAAGTGAGAGAAGCTCGGGGGCGATGTTCCAATGGAAGACAAAATTCAGATCAATATCAAAATATACCACTGGCATTTTAAAAATGAGGCAAAAATACTAACTCCTGAAGCATTTAATGGATCATTTTTACCAACAAGAAAAAACGAACCGAACAACTCTCTAACAAAAACCGAACAACTCTCTTGGCTTTTTACCTAGGAGCACTGTGTCAAGGTTTCAGACCAAGAAGCCTAAATTACTAGTTCCAAACTAGAAAACAGATATTTTGTTTTCCTTCTCAGTTGGGAGTATCTAAGTGACACTACAACTTGTGCAATGCTCAGAAGAAATAATGGGTCCACACACTTTAAAGCAATGCTGACATCAGTGTTTCTTATGCACAGACTAAAAGGTTTTGCCATACAGTATGTTGCTATACAAGACAAAATTATCTATGTTAAATAGGAATATTTTGGGATTTGCAGTCACTCTCAGATGATTTACACCAGTTCAGATGCTTGTGTTTCAGATAGAGATCGCTCATCTTAGTCGTCCATCTGCTCATTGAGAGGAAGACTTGGTGGGCCACTTTTGTTCATGAACGTTAGCCAACAACTTAGACCCAAATATTCCCATTCCTTCTTTCCACCCGAACCCAACCCACAATTAATCCACTGGGTCAAACATGCTTTACATTTCTTTAGTGCTTCTTCGGCCTCTAATTAATTCTTTATCCCATTTTGGAATCTGCTTGGCTTTTTCTTGGTCCTTAGCATACAAAGAACAGTCTCTAAAAGCCAAGTTTTGCCACTCTTTTTAGGTGAGCTCTTAGTGCCATGTAGGCATCCAAGCAACTAGGTCTATGCTCCTTTGCAGTTTCTGGGGACTGGACAGAAAGTGGGCAGGGCAACTTTCCATTCTACAATGGAAAACAGATATCATCCTTGGGGTGATTTCTGGAAAGGTTCTTAAGAACAAACTTCATCTTTATGAAAATCATATAAAGCTCTCTCTCTAATAGCACCTTTAGCTCTTCAAGCCTTCTGGCCAATCATTTTGTGATGAAAAACAAATTCTGTAATAAAAAGATGCAACATAATCCTTTTCCTAGGCTCAGCTGGAAGGGGCGCAAGAGAATTAAACACCAAGATCAAAGTCCCAAGCAGGAACAAGGGCAGAAGACGGTGTTGCCTTCAGGGGCTCAGATTTCTATGGCTTTCAGAAACCTCAGTTTCCGATTAGGTTTTGAATTTACCTTTTCTCTGAATTCTGTGACTTTGGTTTAGTTGGTACAGTTAGCCCAGCCTGAAAAAATTCCAGGATACCAGGACCACAGGGTCTACCTTTGCCTTATCACACCAGAGAGAGAAGGCTCTTCAAGTACGCCTGTGAAACTAATTATTGCCTAGACTATAATATAGCTGGTATCTTTGTCTGCCAGACCTCGTCTTCAGGCTCATGCACACAACTGTCAGGCTGTAAGGGTAAATCCTACCGTTTTGCCATTAATACTGTTGATAACAGCTGAACTAGACTGTCCATGGACATGTTCAATAATCATGGCCTCCTCTTTGATGTGATCTTCTGGGCTTGCACAGCACATCCCAGGGTGGGAACCCAAGCAAGTTCACAGATCTATGGTATGGTATGGGTGCCCTCATCTCAACTCTGCACTCCAGGGGTGGAGTGTTACTTTGGCTGGATGCTTGGACCATGAGTGATTCAGGGATGATGGACACTAGCTGAAACAAAATGGCCTATAAACAGGTCTTTAGATCAAGGCAGTGAGACTTTTCAGAGGAAAATGAGGTGTCAGAATGAAGATTAACAGTGTCATTACTGTGGCATATACACTGTCAACGAAGAAAGAACAGGAGTACTTGTGGCACCTTAGAGACTAACAAACTTATTAGAGCATAATAAATAGTTAGTCTCCTGTTCTTTTTGCGGATACAGACTAACACGGCTGCTACTCTGAAACCTGTCAACGAAGAGTATCTGTTAATAGGATAGGCAGATATAGTAGAAAGAGGGCCTACACACACCCAGCTGGAATGCTCTCTAAGTCATACATGAATTATATACAGGAAGAATCTAGCTAATTCCCCCCAGCCTGTTTGCCAGAAGCTGGGAATGGGCAACAGAGAATGGATCACTTGATGATTACCTGTTCTGTTCATTCCCGCCGGGGCACCTGGCATTGGCCACTATCAGAAGACAGGATACTGGGCTAGATGGACCATTGGTCTGACCCAGGATGGCTGTTCTATGTTCTTGCACTGCTCAAGACATTCTCTTGAACAATGCAAGCTCATTAATTACCGTATATACTCATTCATAAGCCGAATATTTTTGGTGACGCATCAAACTGCGGGGGCTGGCTTATAAACGGGTCTACACCAAAATTTGCTGATTTTAAACTCTACAGAATCATTGAATTGAATATCTAATACATTGTCATTTTGTTTACCTGGAGCGTCTGCAGGCATAGAGCCCCTCAGCTATCAGTGTCCGCGGTTGGCCGTTCCCAGCCCGTGGCATGCCACTTCCCACGGCTCCCATTGGCTGGGAATGGCCAACCGCAGACACTGGGAGCTGAGGGGCTCCACGCCTGTGAACGCTCCAGGTAAACAAAACGTCCAGGCCCGCTAGCGGCTTACCCTAACGGGCCAGGAGCCAAAGTTTGCCAACCCCTGAAATATAGGGTCGGCTTATGAAAGGGTCATACAGTTTGATATTTTTACCTAACCATCTTGGGGGGGTCGGCTTATAAATGAACGGGCTAATGAACAAGTATATACGTAGTTTGCCACTTAGTCAAAGAATCGTGACCATGCACCCAGCCTATGTAATCTGAGCAGATTCCCCAAGCACTTTAGACAAACTCACGGTAAGGATAAAGCATTAAAATAAGTTTATTAACTACAGAAAGAGATTTTAAGAGATTATAAGTGTTAGGCACAGAGGTCAAAGTTGGTTACATAAGAAATAAAAATCAAATTGCAATCTCAACCCTAAATGTATCCGACTGAGTAAGATTTCAATCAATCAGTTTCTCTCAACCCACTGAATGTTCCGGGCAGTTTACAGTTAATACACAGGCTGAAAGTTCTTCTCAGCCGGGGACCAAGCTCCCTAGTTCAAAGTTTTTGTCTTCCAACTGATCTTCCAGGTGTTGAGATGGGGAGGAGAGAGGACAAGTGGTGAGGTCACTGTCCTCTTTTATACTTTCTTCCAGCTGCTAGAAAGACCCTTGCTGTGTCACAGGGCTTAGTCTGCCTTCATTCTGTACGTGCCCTCTGAGGAGTCTCCCAGTGGCCCTCTCAGAGAGTTGGATTCTCCTTAATTGGCCATCAACACCTGTCTAGCCAATCTTTATGTAAATCTGTTTTGTCAGTGTTAGTTGCTCCTTTGTTGCCACTGAATGGCTGGGCGTTTCCCACTTATCACATATTTCAGTAACAAATATACAGTAATACTTCATAACATCACATACGATTCAACAGGAATTAATATTCAATAGATCAAGACTTTTTAAATACCACCTCTCACGGCATACATTGTTCAAAACATATCACAATCATATCACCGTGGTGAATATATTTTGAGGTACAGAGTATCAATGTGTATGTACATTTTGCAGGTCCATGGATCAGAGGAACTTGCTTGAATTCACTGTTTGTTAATGGACTTGCAAGCAAGCGAGGGCAAGAAAACAGGCAGATAGACTAAGAGGGATGCATAGGGCGTCAGTGACTTGAACACTGAAGGATAAGAGGAGCTGATTGTTCGAAAAGGGAGATCCAGGTACCAAAAACAAGAGACAGTGGATAGGGAGGAGTTAGGAGGGCTACTGTGGGTGCATGGAGGTGAGAGAGTTAGAGTCTGAAGGAGTGTTGTTCAAAGGAGGAATGGAAAAAAATGCTTGAAAGTGGCATGAGGAGTCCTTCCTGGGAAGGATGCTATGGCTGACCTCTTGCCTTGGATGGACTCCTCAAGAGAAGCCCCTTCTTCAGAATTTACAGCACTACAGTTTGTGGAAAAAGTGCCAGGCCCCACTGCATCTGAATGTGCCTACCCCAGCCTGGGAGCCAGCTCGGCACCTCTTGACAAGGCCACTGGCACTTCATGCAAGCTGTTACAATGTCTGCATGCACAGACATGTGCAAAGACTACTAGGCCTGTTTTGCTTTCCTTTGGGCAGCATGCCTTTGGGATACAACTGACATCAGAGATGGTTACACCTCTTTTGTAGTGTGCGTATGTGGGGAATGGGGAAGAGAGTGGCCAACAGAGACTGAGCACTAAGCCATCTGCTGGCTGTGAAAAGATTGCCCAAGTATCTGAACTAGTACAGAAGACAAAAGAGAAACATTTTCAAGCTACTTGGCAGGGGAAAATGGAGAATTACACAAACCAAAATTAAAGAATTGTGAAGAGTTGCTTACTGTCCTAATATAGAAACTGAAGTTAAATAGGGAAAATGGGTTGGCTCAGATACAAGATTTCTGATGTCTTACACTCACTGCTCCTGATTTGCATAAACAAACAGAACATTAAGTTTACCTTTCATTCCTTTACCCATTACTGAGCTTCAAACAAACAAACATTCCATAATCATGTTATCAAACCTACTCAGATCTATGTAAATACATGCAAAATATCAAAAAGCAGCATGAGGAATTGAATCTCCCCCATCCAACTACTGTGCTTACCTTAACTCTGCTGTTGCTGTAAAGGATTCGTATTCGGTTATTGAGAAGACAAGGAGAAACCCCTCCCCACTACGGAAGTAGTTGTCTCGAATAGCTGCATAATCCTCCTGTCCCGCTGTATCCAGAATGTCTATCTGGAATTCATCCCCATCCAGAACTACTTTCTTTCTATAACTGTCAGCCTTCGTAGGTTCATAGTCTTCTACAAACTGAGGAACATAAGAAGGGGGGGAAAGAATAAAATCTACAGTGCCCCTGACTTTTCCAGATATGGCACTCCTCCCTTTGGATATTTGCTTCAGCGCATTCCTCTCCACTTTTAATGGCCATTATAAGCTGTATATATACACTCCTGAAGGGTCTTTTTATTTTAATCATTGTCAACTATTTAATGCCAGTTTTATGGCTTTAGTATTTTTAACTATGAAAGAGAGTCTGCATGCCAACAGAATGTAGCCAACTGAATGTAGCCATTGCTACAGGGTAACTGGTAAACTATGAGTTTATTCCAGAATGAGCTAAGGGCTAGATGCTCAGCCAGTGTAAATTGATGTAGCTCAAGAAGTTCTGACCTTCTCTCTCAGATGTAGACCTTGGTACGGTTATAGTCTTTGTCACCTCACAGTTAGAATGCTGAAGTGCCCTCTTCATGGAGATACACCTTAAATCAATTCAGAAGCTGAAGCAGGTGCAGAACACAGCAGCTCAACTATTAAGTGATGCATCTTGTTATGAGTACGTACATCAGTGCTCTGTAATCTGCACTAAATGGTGAATGAATTCTAGGTGGGGTTTACGGTATTGGTTCCGATCTACAAAAACATAAGCGACTCAGATAGGCAGTGCCAGGCAACCATACTGTTCCAGGCACATCTTTGTACCAACTGTGGTCTGAGGTGCTCCAGCCGGGATCACTACACATAGAGAAAGAGAAAGAGTTGCCACCAGAATGTTTACTATGAGAGCAGCTTGATTCTGGAACTTACTCCCCTAACTTGGTACAAAATAGTCCACATCTGTTGATCGTTAGGACAGACTCCCAGGACCATCCATTGATATACCTCTTGGGTTTTTTTAGTGGGGTGTATTTTAGTGTGTGTTTTCTTCTTGTAATGACTTATCACAAAGAGTTGTCAGAATGCCTAGAGTAGGGGTATAGGCTATTTAAAACAGAACTATAGATTGCATTTTTCACATATTCACTGGAGTTGTGATCTTGCCTTTTAACTGATGTACATGACTTCCCTGAGTACACCTTGCAAAATTAGCTACAGAACAAACTGATTTACAAGACATCCATCTGCAACCTGAAAGCAGGCCTGAGCTCAGTATATTAGTACTAAAGAACTAGCATAAAGGGAGCCTGCAATCTTCTTTGTATTGTTTCTTCATCAACATCTGCCTCAAAAATAGGTAAGAAGAAGAACGCTTACTTCTACTTGAATCCTAACTTGTCTCAAAAAACCTCACAGTTTAACTGCACCAACACCACTTGAGACAGTGTGGTGGACTGAAATGGATGAAAATGGACTGAAATATCCTTCATTCCCTATTCAACGCACTCTTTGTACTTTGTCTTTAAAACTTACGGACACTGCATTTAATCCCTGGATAGACAGCATCAGACTCTCTCGATATGCCAAACATCTTTAGAAGAATTTTACTCATTGCACAAGGAAAATCCAACAGAACGACTGTCAATTATTCATGGAGCTTAACAAGCAATTTGTGCTAACTCTTCTTACCTCATCATACATGAACTGAAGTGTAAGTGCTGATTTGCCCACACCTCCACTGCCAACCATGATTACTTTGTGCAGGGCCATAGAACTCTGGTTCTTGTTCTTGTTGGCAGCCATCGTCTTGGTTATCTACAGTTGTCAAGTGCCAACAGCTGCAGGAAAAAAAGATAGAAGTAGTCACATAAATGAAGTATACAATCTTTTGTAAGTCTGTGCATGGAATATAACAGCATCCTTGGTGTTACAGAGACAAAAACATTGCTAAACACCTCTAGCAATCAAAAAAAAAAAGTTATCACATTGGAAGAGTCTGAACATGGTATGGCTGAACCAGTTTGCATGTTTTCTTGCCACACTACATTTCATTTAGGATAACCCATTGCCATTTATTGTAAGCATACTTTTTAACTGTTAGTGCTGTCAGAAATAGGAACCAGTAGGAGCCTGTTGACAAATAGACTCAGTCTGAAAAGAACAACTTTCAAGAGGTGTGATTAAGTCTCAATTCAGAAGAGTTTAATAAAAAAGAAAAAGAAAAAAAAAACCACTTATCTTCTGGACAAGGACTACACATGAGAAATTTTCTGTGGAGAGGAGACTTCTGCCTCCTCCCCTTCCACCTAAAAGGTAGAAGAATGGTCAAGATTATGCTTATAATAAACTATAAAGATACTATTATGACATTATTAACACCTTCCTAAAGTATTTCTTCTCAATGTTTTGCTCTTTAAAACTTATAATCTGACAGTAGTGCTATGTCTTAGATCTCCCTAAAAATAATGGGATTACTTTTGCTGTTATTGTCTACAGACAAATTAAAAGCAGCCAAAGATCAATAGCAAATCTTGGCAGACAAGACAGAAACATACATTTAACTGAACATCTCTATTAGTTATGACATAATACTATTTGTTTTATGTAGTTCTGCCTTCTCTTTTTGACAATCTCTTTGCTTGTTTGATGTTGCAAGTCTAGTTCTTCATTCCCAGGTCTCTCTTGTAAACAACAAGGAGGAAGTGCTAATCACAATTTGCATTCCTTTTCTAAAGTGACTGGCTAAAATAAACCCATAACAAACCTCCATACTTGAACATGGAAAAAGTTACCCCCAGACACAAAACTAGAAGCAAAGTAAGTACTGTGTGTAGTGCAAACTGGCTGTTTAAGACTTTCACTTGTGACAGATTTCAATTAATCCTATTCTATCACAGACTAGCCGGAGGAAGGGAAGAAACTAAGCCCCACTATCTCCTGACTCAGAAGTCACCAGGTTACCATGGGGCAAAGGTGGGGGCAGGGAGGGAGAGAAGAGATAAGGTTTATTGGCTCCATTTTCTTAAACAGGATGTAACCAACATCATCAGCTTCATGAAAATGCAGGGATCTGATGGTAGGCCCAATGATAGTGTGCAGATACAACTCAGAGAAAATCCTAGATATTTTTAGCATGGCTGTCAGCCTGTGGAGGTAAGCATCTCGTAAGTCGGCTGACAGAATCACAGTTCTGATAGACTCCACTTTGAACCATTTGGGAGACAGGGACATGCTGATTTAGAGTCCAGGATGAATAAGTTGCTCACAAACTAGGAACCACCAGGTTAATGGAATAAATATTTATATGGTCCAAAAGACATATACAGTGCAATACAGATATACAAGGACAACAGGGTCCTTATCATGAGGACTTTAAAATTAAGGGCTTGATCCTTGAAGTCAACGAAATCACTCACTTGAGTAGTGGCTGCAGGGCCAGGCCCTAAGTGAAAAGACATAAGCAATGGCATACAATGGAAGAAGGGAAGGAGAAAAAGGATATTGACAGAGAAGGGAGATTTCAATGGAAAGTGGCTACATCAGCCTCATTTTGGTGGAGCTAACTTCATTCCAAGATGTTTGGAAACACCGCTTTTGCAAGAAATAGGACAAATCTCCAACCAGATAAAAGTTACTGACCAAACAATTTCAGAATGGCATATCCAAGACTGTAGAAAAATGAGTTCCAAGAAGACCAGCATGCAGCAAAATAGCATGTAACGGTACAGATTATCAAACTTTATGTTAATGCAATAGGAAATCGGGGTGCTCAGGACTTAGTCACCTTTTTACCCCCTTGCCTCCAACGAAAGGAAGATCTGCTTGTGTTCCACTTGATGTCAGCTCCCTGACACCACCAGTGCATTTGCTACCCAAACAATCTCCTCTGTGCTCTGCCAGCCCTTACTTTGACTTGCAGGACAGTAGGTGTACCCCAATCCCCGAGCTGCCTTGAAGCATTCCCCTGCAGTGTCAAGACTCTCAGAAATTACAAGGTAAGCTTCCCCCAGTGCACACACCAGCTTGTCTGAGTCAACTGACGATTAGCGCCAATATAACATCACAGCACTGAGATATATCTCCAGTGAAAACAATCATAAGATTATCATCAAAAGCTAAGATTTAAGAGATCAGGAATAAGGATGATGATAGGAACAAATTCTTACATGTAAAACAAAAAAGTATAAAGTGCTTCCCAGAATCTAAACTTTAACATGCTAAAACCTTTGTGTAAAGTAGTTTCTCACCTAAAGCAGTCACCCAGAGTCTCCATCCAACAAAGCTGGGATTCTTCTTACTGCATTCATGAAAGTGCTGTCCCTTTTGCTTCCCCGGTGAAGCACAGAGAGGCGTTCTTTTGCCTCATTGTATCCCCAGAATTAGTTATTTTGTCCCTAGGGTCAAGATGAGCCATGTGGTTTATTTCCTGGGGTGCTGACCAGTGTTCCCTCTAATTTCCCCCCTACACGTGTAATGAATTTTGTTATGTGCACCAATATGGAGGTGATGTGTGACACATCACCTCCATATTGGGACACATACTAAAATTCATGTGGTGGGGGTGGGGCTGAGGGGTTCGGAGTGTCAGGGGGGCCTCAGGGCTGGGGCAGAGGGTTGGGGTGCAGGGGGTGAGGGCTCAGGCTGGGGGTGCAGGCTCTGGGGTGGGGCAAGGGATGAGGGGTTTGGGGTGCAGGAAGGTGCTTAGACGGGGAGAGAGGACTCATCCCACCTCTCTCTCCCTGCAGCAGCACCTGGGCTGGGGGGGGGGGGCACGGAGGGGGAAAGAGGTGCCTCTCCCCACCGCGGCAGCTCTGGGGCTGGGGCCCTGGGAGAGGTGCCCCTTCCCCTGGCCAGTCTGGGCTGGTAGAGGGCACCCTGGCCCTGACAGGCCCAGGCCGTGGCTGGGTTCAGGCTGCCCCTTCCCTGGCAGGTCCTGGCCGGGCGGGTTCCCTGAGTGTCTGCGTGGCACTAAACAGGGTGCTGCACGGGGAAATTAGGTGCTGACTTCATATCCTCATGCTGATGTCATATGCAAATAGGCTTACAATCCTTATTTTACATGTGAACCAAGGCAGACAGGTGAATATGCATCCTTTACCTGGTCAAAACCTCCTTGTCAACTCTGCTTTGATTCAGACTTTAAAACATCTCTCTCTCTATATATATATATACACATACATACACACACACACACAGCGCTCTTTAAATGTTATCCGTACATACATCTCGCAATGATTATGAGGATCAGTATGACAAGCTTTTATTAGAGCTCTCACTTGGCCCTCTTTGGATAACTACTATGAAAGAAATTTATTGGGTGTAGTGAGTTTGTCACCTGTCAGGAGTCACTGTTACAGAACAGTGAACCCTTTGCCAGTTGGCACTGAGGAGTTCTTAGAAATGTGAAGAAAATCTCTTGCACATCACATTTGTATGGCTGTGTAGGGGAAAGGATTTATCTTATGCAGTATAGAGTGGCTTGTTTAGATGTTTTTACATATGCCTATATTAGATATGAGGAAGAAAGAGGCTAGCTGTACCATGTGTGAGAGAAAACAGGAAAGAGTGGGCAGTAAACAATGGCCCTTATTTGAAAGTGTTTCAACAGAAGTAGTCTTAAAGAATTCGCTTTTGCCTAATTACAGGAGTTAATTAGGCTTTCGATAAATACTGGATACTAGAAAGGAAGGTGGCTTTTATAAAAAAGCCTTCTTTTTAATCAGAGTTTTAACATACAATCACTAACGTGAGAGACTGCGAAATGCCAGTGTGCCGCTGCTATTTCTGCAGTAAGGTACCACACATTATGTCCTTATAGAGATATAAATGTTTTTAAGTTGCTCAGCACTAGAGAAGAGTCCTCCTCTGCACAAAACTAAAAATACAACCCTGCTTAAGTATTAAATGACAATTTAATACTCACTCATGTGAGAGAAGGGTTCATTAAAATGTTTGCTCAATTAACTTGGCAATTTATGCTAAGAAAAGTGTCAAATAAGTTTTTGGATTTCACACAGTCTCTCATCATATCTGCTGCATACTCCAAAATCCAGTACATGCAGCTCCAAGTCAGGGCAGCGTGAGCCAAGAAGACGCATCATATTAAAGCTTCATAGAGTTCTACAACTAAATCCCTCCTGTTCCTGGCTGCCCATATCAAGCAAGGGGGGAGGATGGGGGGGGGGGGGAGAAGGATAGCTCAATGGTTTGAGCATTGGCCTGCTAAACCCAGGGTTGTGAGTTCAATCCTTGAGAGGGCCACTTAGGGATCTGGGGCAAAATCAGTACTTGGTCCTGCTAGTGAAGGCAGGAGGCTGGACTCAATGACCTTTCAAGGTCCCTTCCAGTTCTAGGAGATCGGATATCTCCATTAATTAAAAATTAATTAAAATTAATTAAGTCACACAAGCTTTTAAGAACTGGATTCCTACTCTGTGCATGGAATTTCTACAGCTGTGCAGCTACAGCCAGGGCCGGCGCAACCCATTAGGTGACCTAGGCGGTCGCCTAGGGCGCTAACATTTGGGGGGCGGCGACCGGATCTTCGGCCGCCCCGGTCATCGTCGGTATTTCGGGGACGGGATCTTCCGCCGCCTAGGGCGGCAAAAAAGCTGGCGGCGCTCCCGGCTACAGTTGGATGATTACAAGTGGCCAGTAAGATGAGTAACTGGTTATTTACAATCAAAATCAACGTATTTATTGCCATAGACATTTGCACACTGCATACATCTGCCCACACAATTATGTGCATGTTACTTAAGAAAGCCAATTATTGGAAGCCAGTGTATGTATGGCTCTTTATACCCAAATATGAATACTGGGCCCTTGCCCACAGGGCTTAGGCCACCAAAAAAATATACAAAAGTGGGAATACTGCTCTTTCTGCAGAAAACTGTACTCCCAAAGAAGGCAGCAAATGTCATTTGCTTTGCAGTTTCCTCTTTTTTAATGCAATACATCATTTTGTTCCACCCTCAATAACTCTCCATTCCAAACGGCAGATTAATGTTGAAAGGCTTAGCAGAATTCAAAATGCCACAGACACAGTGACAGCACATGTGCAGTGTCAGTTAAAACAAGACTGCATAACACACTGCAAGTTGTGCAACAGGGAGCCATCTTTTAGTGGATAGGAGACAGAATGGTTTTCTCCTCACCCCTCTTTAATTTGTCTGGGGCAATTTGTTTTGTTTCAAAATCTCCACCCACTTTATCATTTGGTTGAAGTGTAGGGGAATGTCAGCAGCCTCCCTCATGAGAAACATTTGTACTTACAGACAAGATCTTCGGATTGTTGTCTTTAAAACTTGTTTGACTCTAGATTAAGGCCATAAGAATTAGAAAAAGCAGATTTTGAACTCCTTTCAAAAAGAAAATTAAACCTCCAATTCTCTGTTTTAATAGGAAACATTTGCTATGGAATTAGGTTCACTAATCTTGTTTTTGTAGCACCTAGAGTAGACAGCTTAAAGAGACCTTTGCCTGAAGCAGTCTAACACATCGTCCACCCTGCACGGTTATCACAAAGTCTAGCATTAACCTCTTGTGCTATTAGTGCAATTTCTCCCCAATACTGTTAAGTTTCTAATCTAATAGCATATAAACAGGTTTTGCTTTGATAAAGAGTAAAAACAAACATACTAGAAGCATTTATTACAGTAACAGGGTTTCTGAGTTACTTACACTCCAAGATGACAAAACCTTAGAAAAAAGATAAATGAAGTCATAGGAACTAAATCAGATACAGGGTACAAATGCAAGAGCCATTTCACAAAACAATATATAAATGAGTGAAAAGCAGTGTTCTCTAAAACAGACACATTATTCTGAAATGCAATTAAATCAACCTCCCCTGGAAGAGAGGGAAATCAACACAGCATCCTCGGAAAGCACTTGCGTTGGTCCTGAACCTTGCAGTTTAAGTCATCTGCCAAGAAATTTGCCTTGCTAACAGGGTGAAGAATGGTATTAAGGGCACGGTTCTGAATGAATATTCCCACAAACCATCTCCTAGTGAGAACAAATCCCGCCACCCCTTGCTGGGTTGGATAGTACCTACCAGCCATGTTTTCCCATAAGCAAATGATGGTTCCGTTAGTGACAGGTGAGTAGAGGACTAGTCTTATGGGTATATCTGTCCTTTGATTTGGGGACAGCTAACTAAGTATATTGTGAAGTTTGGACCACTAAATAAGTGAGTCTCTGATAGACCCAAAGGTACTTAAGAGAAACTTAAGTTCACTGCAAGTACATTTCAGGTTGATCTCAGTTTACCTTTAACCCAATGCTCTGAAACACAGCAAATGACATGTAGAGCTTAAATTGCACACAAAGAGGAAACCTCTTTGAATAACCAATTGTTAGGTAGCGAAAGACTAACCATCTGTGAGCGGAAGTGAATAGGCAGGTAGAATTTTTTCTGTGATGATCTGAAGCTTTTCATTTGAAAACTCTGATTAAATTACAGTAGGTGGCACAAACAAGACTTTGTCCAGGAAAAGGACCCTAAGGGGCCTCTCCCACTTGCTTCCCTGCTCTGAAAATAAAAGAGCTGTTCAAACAAAAGACCATCAAAGGGGGTGCTAGTCCATAGGGGACATTATAGTCTCACATGAAACTTCTCACAGCTATACTTCTGGCTAATTGGTGCGATGAATGCAGCGGTGTCGATTTAGCAAGTCCGGTGAAGACAAGCTAAGTTGATGGCAGAACACTCTCCCATCAAAGTCTGTACTCCACCTCCCTGAGAGGTGGAAGGTAAGTTGGCGGGAAAGCATCTCCCGTCGACATAGCGCAGTGTAGACACTGCTGTAAATCGACATAAGTTACATTGAACTCAGTTACGTAACTTTCGTAACTGAACTGGCGTAACTTAGGTCAACTTACAGCGTTAGTGTAGAGCAGCCCATAGTGCTTGCTGCACAAGATCTACTGGATTCCATTACTGGTCTTCCAAAAATTCTTGCCAGATCACTTTTTTAAAAAGTAAGTTAAACCAACTGGGCAATCAATGGGAGGTTAATATTCCAAGACTGCTTGCAGAGTTTCCTAACTAAACCCAACCCTAAGGAGTAAAATAAAAAAAGAAACTACAAATCACAGAACAACTGTGACATTTGCAAACCATCCCTTTGCTCATAAATTACACCCCTTTCTGCTACCCTTTGTCTTGTCTATTTGGATTGTAAACTCTTTGGGATAAGGACTGTCTATTACTCATCTTTGTACAGAGCCTAGCACAACAGGGCTCCATTCTAAGATGCCCCCTAAGAACTACTGTAATATAAACAGCAGAAAGAAAAAACGAGGGCAGTTATGAGAGTAAGGCCTTTTTCAACAGTTGTTGGAACACCAGATCCGCAGACTAGAGAACAAGTCTCGCCACCCTTTCTCCAAAATGATTAAATGGCTTCAGAGTGGCTCTTCGATTGTGAGGCACCGCATTCAGTTCAGCTCCTACTGTATAGATCTGCAGAGACCATTTTGTGAGAGCCTACATTTTGAGCCACATTTTAACATGCAGCATCCCTTTTAGTTTATCTTTACTGAAAGATTCATGTACGGTTCCATAAACATTAAAAACCTTCCCGAAATACAAAAGCTTCTCTTTTCACCAGCAGTGTTCACAATACAACTGCAAATTATTTTCTTCCCAAATACTTAGCAGAAAATAAGATGAGTACAAAAAAAGGATACCGCAAGCATCAACAACTGTTACAGTAACTGCCCTATGTTTTACTGGATAAGGAATTTACACCACAGACCATTTAAAACACTTTTATAGCCTCACTAAACTAAAGCTTAGCTTTTGTTCATTTTAACTTTTCTTTTGTGACTCAAAAGTCCATACATTCATGTAAATACACCCAGATAGTTTGGACAAGAAAAAAAAAAAAAAAACCTTAGAATTTTACAAGTAGAACAAAAACTTGGGTACAGCTCTAAAATTCTACTTTTAGCCTCTGAATGCAGTGGGAGAAACTGTCAAGATTAATCTTGTTCTTGTATTCTTGCTGTGCAACTGATACCCTTGAATGTTTCTTTTTGTTGCTACCCTGCCACTGAAAGCAGCTATTCTATGGTTGTTTTTTTTTTTTTTTTTTTTTTAAATGGGAATCTGGAATTGCATGGCCAATGACGGAAGGATTTAACAAAGCACTTCTGTTCAAATACCTGCATCTCCTATTTGAAGATACAATGTTTAACCCATTAGCTCCAAGAATAAAGATTTCATGACATCAAAAGCAAGTGCAGCAAGAAATCCTCACTTTCCACTACTGTAATGTTTCAGTGATCAGACGTCTGCAGCAATTATAACACTTAGGCCCTGTCTACACAGGCAAGTTTCTGTGCAGTAAAGCAGCTTTCTGTGCTGTAACTCCTGAGGTGTACACACTGCCAAGCCACTTAGTGCGCAGAAACTGTGCAGTTGTAGTGCTTAAAAAAAATAAAATCCCACCCCAACGAGAGGCATACAGCTTTCTGCGCCGGGGTTACACTGCTGTGGTGCCGGTGTAGACACCGTGGTTGATTACAGTGCTGTGACTGGCCTCCGTGAGGTGCCCCATAATGCCTGTTCTCGCCTCTCTGGTCATTGGTGTGAACTCTACTGCCCTGCCCTCAGGTGACCAACCGTCATCCCCACCCCTTCCTGTTTGTGCGGTGATGTGCGCAGTGATCTCAGCGCATCTTTCCAGGTGGCCATGCCTGCTCCGTGCACAGGCGATCCCCCGCTTGGAACAATGCTGAGTTGCTGGATCTCATCAGCATTTGGGGAGAGGAGGCTGTCCAGTCCCAGCTGCGCTCCAGCTGTAGGAACGATGATACCTACGGACAGATTTCACGATGCATGACAGAAAGGGGCCATGACCTGGACACATTGCAGTGCAGGGTCAAAATGAAGGAGCTGTGGAACGCCTACCACAAGGCGCAGGAGGCAAACCGCTGTTCTGGTGCTGCGCCCACGAGCTGTCGGTTCTACAAGGAGCTGGACGTGATACTCGGTGGCAACCCCACCTCCACTGCGAAGACCACTGTGGATATTTTGGTGGCTCGCATGCCAGTCGAAAGTGGACCGCGCCAGGAGGAGGAAATCTTGGATGAGGATGTGGAGGAAAGAGGGACCCAGAGGCAGAGGATGACTCAGAGGTCAGAGATGCATGCAGCCAGGAGCTCTTTTCTACCCCGGAGGAGGCTAGCCAGTCACAGCTGTCGAATGTTGGCGAAGCGCAAACAGGAGAGAAGGCCTCTGGTAAGTGGATTTGATTTTGGGAATCACTGAAGCGAGTTGTTGGGGGAAGGAGGGTTGCAGAAAGCAGGCTTGTCTCCCACCGCAGGCCTCGTCTGAGTGGCGGAACAGGCTGTTGATTGACTCCCTCACTTCACGGGAATCTCCCTCAGAGATCTCCAGGAAACTCTTGTAGATACTGGGTAATCTGCTGCCGCAGGTTCTTCAGCAGAGCTGCTTTGTTTCTTGCCCCATTAATGGTAACTTTCCCATGCCACTGTGCCGTCCCGGGGTGTGTGTGAAACCATTGCTGCACACAGGCGAGCCGTATAGGGGGAAGGGCGGAAGCCGTAGTCTTGGAGAAGACTCTCCCTTGATTCCTTCCTCACCCTCAGCAGCAAGATATCTTCCAAAATGATCACATCTTGTGGAAAGTGTGGGAACAGGAATGATTATCAGGCCCCCCCATAGTGCTGGCTCTCCCCAAGAGCCACGTACCCAGTGTACAGCAGGGTCCGGGAAGAGTGATTTCCTCTGCCCCTGTGGCTACTCACCATTTTGGGGGTCTTGTGGCTCATGTGTGCTTGCCTTGGGTCAGCCAGTTACTGACAGGTGCGTGAGTACTGGCTGTGTTTTAAAATCATTGAATCAGTGCTCTCTGTGTTGCAAATAATACTGCTTCTGTAAAATGTCGTGTTTAAACTTCACAGAGATGACTTTGGGAGCCCAGCCTCCCTCTTTGTTATCGGTGGCTGAACGGCTGTGCAGATTAGAAAGCGGCCAAGAAGAACTAAGGAGGACTTTCTGTGTGATGTTATGATGCACTCTGCTGCCAAGAAACAGGAATTGAAGGAGTGGCGGGACAGTGAGAAGAGGGACCAAAAGGAGAATGCGGCATGCCAGAATGAAGCCATGGAGCGGCTCTTAAAGGTTGTGGAGTGCCAAGCAGACATGCTCGAGGCAATACTAGCTCTTCAAACCGAGCAGCTACCAACACGCTCTTATCAACCTCCTGACTTCAGTCTATATGCGTGGCATTCCACTCCTCCCCCCTCACAGTCCAGTGCTGCCGACTCCCACTACCCACTGCACTCAACACCCATCCCTCTCCAGTTTGGCTCTGCTGAAGTATAGTACCTGCTGCATTGTACTCTGAAGGAGAAGGTTGGATATGATCCCTGGACATACACAAATCTTGAGCCACCCCAGGACCCCACCTCCTCCTGGGACCTTCCTGCTCAGTGCTTATGGGGTTTTTTGTTTGACTCTCTCCTCTGGTTGTTGTTTTAAATAAAAGAATTGTGTTGCTTTGAAAGCAATCTTTATTCTATTAATTGAAAGCAAACAGAGCCCTGCAAAGCAACAGACAGTTCTGTTAAACCTTCATATTGCATCATCTGCACCAATCACAATCACCTCCTAGCATTACAAGCACTGCACTCCTGAGCAGAGCAACAAATATTACTGGTTTTCAGCTTCAAATTGCTGCCTCAAGACATCCCTGATCCTTATGGCCTCACGCTGCGCCTCTCTAATAGCCCTAGTCTCTGGCTGTTCAAACTCAGCCTCCAGGCGCTTAGTCTCTGTGGTCCAGCCCTGAGTGAAGCTTTCACCCTTCCCTTCACAAATATTATGGAGCGTACAGCACGCGGCTATAAGCATAAGAATATTGTCATCGGCCAGGTCCAGCTTCCCATAGAGGCAGCGCCAGCAGGCTTTTAAACAGCCAAATGCACACTCCACAGTCATTCTGCACTTGCTCAGCCTGTTGTTGAACAGCTTCTTGCTGCTGTCCAGTTGCCCCATGTATGGCTTCATAAGCCATGTCATTAAGGGGTATGTGGGGTCTTCCAGGATCACAATGGGGATTTCAACTTCCCCTATGGTGGTCTTCTGGTCCGGGAAGAAAGTCCCTGCTTGCAGCTTTCTGAACAGGCCATGTATGTGTCATGCACCTTTCTGGACCAGCCTGCGTTAATGTCTGTGAAACGCCCACAGTGATCCACAAGCGCCTAGAGAACCATTGAGAAATACCCCTTGCGATTAATGAACTCTGTGGCGAGGTGGTCTGGTGTCAGAATTGGAATATGTATGCCATCTATCGCCCCTCCGCAGTTAGGGAAGCTCATTTGTGCAAAGCCATCTACAATGTCACGCACGTTGCCCAGAGCCACGGTCTTTCGGAGCAGAATGCGATTAATGGCCCTGCCGACTTCCATCATGAGTCCAACGGTAGACTTTCCCACTCCGAACTGGTTAGTGACCATTTGATAGCAGTCTGGAGTAGCCAGCTTCCACAGTGCATTCGCTACATACTTCTCCAGTGACAAGGCAGCTCTCATTCTTGTGTCCTTTCACCGCAGGGCTGGGACGAGCTCACCACACAGTCCTATGAATGTGGCTTTCCTCATCTGAAAGTTCTGCAGCCACTACTTGTCATCCCAGACGTGCATCACGATGTGATCCCACCACTCAGTGCTTGTTTCCCAAGCCCAAAAGCGGCATTCCACTGTGGTCAGCACCTCCATGAATGCCCCAAGCAATCTCATGTCGTAGCTACTACGCGTGGCGATATCAATGTCACACTCCTCTTGCCTTTGTAGTTTAAGGAATAACTCCACTGCCACTCGTGACGTGTTGGTCAGAGCAAGCAGCATACTGGTCAACAGTTCGGGATCCATTCCTGCAGCCCAAAAAGGCAGGGCGCGCAGTACACAAACCATTGAAAGATCACACCAAATGCGGACGGAAACACAGGGATTGCCGGGATGCGAAGCAATGCATCACGGGGCACTGGGACCGGACCCAGGATGCCCCGCGACCCCCTCCGCCTTCCCACAACTCTTAGGGGCAGAGGAGAAAGAGGTGCTCTGTGGGATAGCTGCCCAGATTGCACCGCTCCGAATACTGCAAGTGCCCCAAGTGTGAACACGCTACTGCGCAGGCAGCTGACAGTGTGAACACACAACAGCGGTTTCCCTTCAACACTCTCCGAGCGGCGCAGTAACTCTGCCAGTGTAGACATGCCCTTAGTTACATTAGAGTAATCGGACTGTGTAGTACCTCCAGTTGGTGGGTCATTCACAGGTTAAGTATGCCAAAAGCTGTAACTCAATACACACTCTTAATGAGAGACACGCAAGTCTTGACTTTGCATGAAGCACAAGGCCAAAGCTGAAATGCCTCTACCATACAAGATTTATCTATATGCCCTGCAATCACAATGTACAGTGCATTCTAAAGCAGTTTTAGAACATGCTTGAAGAAGTTAACTTTACATGTTGGGCAGATATCTTTTGTACTGTGAGACATTGTTTATAGCAGAAGGATAGAACATACAAACTGTCAGAAAGCTAAATCCTAAACTATATGCATTAATCAACTTAGTTCATTTAAGCAGGTACTGGTTCAGGAGGAAGAATGACTTTAAAAAGGCCACCATTAAAGGAAAGTATCAGCACAGCCCAAGTTAAAGTATTCAATCTCTCTTTTTTCTTTTTTAAGAGAGAAAACAAAAGCTAGAGTACATTAATACTTTAAAAATATTTTATATAAGTTTATGATCTTATCACTATTTTGGTCTCACTGCGATCACATGGGATTATCTCTGTTCTATCTTGCTGTCCTGCAGACTGCATTTTATAGATATCTGTTTTTTAATTTATCCACATACACCTCTACCCCGATATAATGCGACCCGATATAACACAAATTCGGCTATAATGCGGTAAAGCAGTGCTCCAGGGGGACGGGGCTGCACACTCTGGTGGATCAAAGCAAGTTTGATATAACGCGGTTTCACCTATAACGCAGTAAGATTATTTTTGGCTCCCGAGGACAGCATTATTTCGAGGTAGAGGTGTATATTCCATCAGTGATTTGGAATCTTAAGCAGATATACAGAAATTCAGTACACCTTTAAGGGTGAACTCAATCTCCTGTGTCAGACCCTAGAACTAACATCTTTGTAAGACAGTCAACAAAATGAATTCTGTTGTCTGACAGTTGGATGACATCCAGTTTCTCTTTCCATAATATTACTGATACTAAATCAGCTGGGAATCCTTCAGAGACAGCCTCTGTCAAAAGACTCCCCACTAACACCAATATATGTCCTGCTCAATGGCAAATATGCAAGTTAAGCCAATTATCCTGAGGGCCCTTGTCCCCACACCTATATTTTTACAACAGTATATAGTAGGAGATCGTAAGTTCTGTTGCTTTTTATAGCCATGTAACAACTGTGACAGTCCCAGATGACTCATGGATTCCAAGAAGCCGCTTTCCTTATATCTTATTCTATATCAGATTGTTATATTGGCATATTGACTTATGAAGATTCAGTCATCTAGTCTTTCCAGAAAGAGCTTCATTACATGGATACAACAGATAATCTTAGTTAGCCAACATGGATCCCCAAATTTGGGTCATGAAAGAAAACCTCCTGTAAGTACAGGTATTAAAATGCTGGGATATGTAGGTAACATCTACCCTTGACAGACTGAAAGTAAATTTTCTTTATCTAGGCAAGAAATTTACAACACAGTTAATGAATTGACTACACTGTTTTACTTTTTACCCAGCAGTACTCTTGAATTTTACTGGAACTATTTAAATCCAGTTGCTTAACATTCCATGATTGCACCCAAAAATAGATCAGTTAATTATTTTACACTTTCTGCATTAAACTGGAGCATTAAAAAGCACACAATATATATTCAATCTGTGCATTTCCCCACCCTGAATGCAAGCCAGATTTCTTTAGAAATCATGTGCTGAAATACAGATGACTGAATCGTTCTCTAAGCAGGAGTGCCATTAAAATTCAACAAAATATAGAACTGATAACAGCAGGCATTTACTTATGGAAACAGATTCATAAGAAATCAAAACATTAGAAAATCTCCCATTCCCTCTGTTATAATAGTTAATCATCTAAGACATCAAAAAGTAGATGGGACTTTAAGTTATGAGCAGCAGTTTCAGAGTATAATCTTGAAAGTAAATTACAACAACAGCCTATGAAAACTACAGTCATACAAAGTATCCAAAAGAGATTTGATACAGGTCTGAAGGAGGGTTCCATATTTAAGCATCAATTGAGACTTCGTTAACATAGTCACCAGAGGTATTTTTAGGATCTGTTTGTCATCTCACATGGTCTTTAATATGAGCAATTCTAAGTCACTGTTCTTTGATCTCTTTTCTTGAATCTGGAAGTGAATCTTTATGTTGTATGAATTATAACAGATGCACGTACATCCTTTTGTAATCTTCAAGATTCACATCTGAGGAATGTTTGAATTCAATACTACTAAACTTTCATTTAGCTTCTCACCCACAAATGTCAAAGTAATTTACAAAAAAAGAGCAATTACAATTAGCCTTATTTTACAGATGGAGAAACTCAGTCTCCTGACCACCTCCCATAAGTTCTTCCTGCTGAAGTACTCCCTCTCCAGACTCATCCTTCAGTGGAGGTGATAGAATTGATGTTGCACACTTCCCTTTTGGAACAGCAATGAAGCCAGATTTCCAGCACCAGGTATTCCAGGTGATCTGCATAGCACCATGTGCTGGGAGGCTCTGTGCTTTGACATCAATTCCTGAACCCCCTTCCTCCTTACAGCTCTCTAGCAACATAGCCGTAATGGAGGCTTGTTACCACTGACTCCCCAAATTACAGATGTACATAGACTGGTGCTATGAGAAATTAATGTGTACTTCAAAGATGTGGTTTTAATCAAACACAAGCTTTTATAAACTCTCTTGGCATTTCACTTTAATAACCCTACACCTGTATGTGCACATCATTAGAGTAATTTGTTTTCATTAGCTTAAAAAGCCCTAAGAGCTGCGTGTTGGTGAGTTCTAGATTTTCTATATGCATTCATATAATAACAAATTGAGTTGAGAATATAGTTGCAGATATTTCAGTGGATTGTATACGTCTGTAAGAAGCACCTAGGACATTGTCATTAACATTTTGACTAACCACAATTTACCAGGTTACTCCAAATTCAGTTACATTTTCCCCCACCCACACAGAAGTTACAAAACAAATTTTAATGACTGATATACTGCAATTACTCTTCCAAGTACAGTTAATTTATCACTGTCTCATTAAACAGAGCTGCCATTAATTTACAAGTCAAGAATTCGTGATTAGTAGCCTTATCACCACTTGATGATTACCTGTTCTGGGGCACCTGGCATTGGCCACTGTTGGAAGACAGGGTACTAGGCTAGATGAACCTTTGGTCTGACCCAGCATGGCTGCTCTTATCACTTAAATAGAAATGAGAGACACCCTAGTTCTTGAAGTGTAACATTTCTGGTTTGATATGTTGTACTGTGATTATTCAACATACATACATATAGTGAAAGCTACTAAAATTACTATAGGCCTTTTCCTTCTTCCCTGGGGGTCTTGATGCCCCCATTGTTTTAGCATGCGAGGGTGCCTGGTATTGATCTCGATTTATTTAAATCTTATTTTAGTGAATGGATATTTAGAGAAGTTCAATGGCTATTAGCCAAGATGGTTAGGGACACAACCCCATGCTCTGGGAACCCCTAAACCTCCAACTGCCAGATGCTGCGACTGGACAACAGGGGATGGATCACTCCATAATTGCCCTGCTCTGTTCATTCCTTCTGAAGCATTTGGCTGCCAGAAGACATGATACTGAGCTAGACTGACAATCAGTCTGACCCAGTATCACCATTTTTATGTTCTTAGACATACTCAGACAGAAAAAAAAATACTTAGACAAGTTAGATGTCTTCAAGTCACCAGGGCCTGATGAAATACATCCTAGAATACTCAAGGAGCTGACTGATGAGGTATCTGAGCCATTAGTGATTATCTTCGAAAAGTCACATACGGTGGGAGAGATTCCAGAGGCCTGTGAAAGGGCAAATATAGTGCTCATCTATAAAAAAGGAAATAAGGATAACCTGGGAAACTACAGACCAGTCAGCTTAACTTCATTAAACACGGAAGATAATGGAGCGAATACTTAAGCAATCAATTTGCAAACACCTAAAAGATAAAGTGATAAGTAACAGTCAGCATGGATTTGTCAAGAACAAATCACGTCAAACCAACTTAATAGCTCTCTTTGACAAGGTAATAAACCTTGTGAATAAGGGGGGGGGAAAGCAGTAGATGTGGTATATCTCGATTTTAGTAAGGCTTTTGATGCTGTCTCACATAACCCTCTCATAAACAAACTAGAGAAATACAACCTAGATGGAGATACTATAAGATGGATGTATACCTGATTGGAAAACCGTTCCCAGAAAATAGTTTTCAGCGGTTCACAGTCAAGTTGGAAAGGCATATCGAGTGCAGTCCCATACGGATCAGTTCTGAGTCCGGTTCTGTTCAATGTCTCTCTCAATTATTTAGATAATAGGATAGAGAGTACACTTAAAGTTTGCGGACAATACCAAGCTATGCTTGGAGGATAGGGTAAAATTCAAAATGATCTGGATAAACTGGAGAAATGGTCTGAAAAAAAGCAGGATGAAATTCAATAAGGACAAATTCAAAGTACTCCACTTAGGAATGAACAATTAATTGCACACATAAAAAAATGGGAAATGACTGCCTAGGAAGGAGTACTGCAGGAAGGGATCTGGGGGTCATAGTGTATCACCAGCTAAATATGAGGCAACAGCGTAACACTGTCAAAAAACCCCCATCATTCTGGGATGTATTAGCAGGAGTGTTGTAAGCAAGACATGAGAAGTAATTCTTCTACTCTACTCTGCGCTGATTCGGACTCAACTGGAGTATTGTGTCCATTTCTGGGCGCCACATTTCAGGAAAGATGTGGACAAATTGCAGAAAGTCTAGAGCTGTGGTCTCCAAATTTTTTTGATCGCGCACCCTATAAGTAAAAAATTTTTGAGCACGCATGCCCAGCTTCCAACCGAACTGTCGAAGCAAAAACCACTCGGACTCCTGGCCGAACTGCCGAGGGGTGGGGTGGGGGGGGAAGCGGCGCTGCTCCGGCGACGCTCCTCCTGCCGCGCACCCTGAAGGATCTTCTTGCACACCCCATTTTAGAGACCACTGGTCTAGAGAAGAGCAACAAACATGATTCAAGGTCGAGAAAACATGACCTGTGAGGCAAGATTGAAAAAATTGGCTTTGTGTAGTCTGGAGAAGAAGAGACTGAGAGGGGACAGGATAACAGTTTTCAAGTTACAAGGAGGAGGGAGAAAAATTATTCTCCTTAACCTCTGAGGATAGGACAAGAAGCAATGGGCTTAAATTGCAGCAAGGGCAGTTTAGGTTGAACATTAGGAAAAAACCTTCCTAACTGTCAGGGTGGATAAGCACTGGAATAAATTACTCAGGGAGGTTGTGGAATCTCTATTATTGGACATTTTTAAGAGCAGGTTAGACAAACGCCTCTCAGGGATGGTCTAGATAATACTTAGTCCTGCCATGAGTGCAGGGAACTGGACTAGATGACCTTTTGAGGTCCCTTCCAGTCTTATAATTCTATGATTCTAATGATAGTTTTGCAATTGGACTTATTCTAGATGTATTAGGTTCATTCACATAACTTCTCTCTCAATTCCATGATATTTATCAACATTAAATGACTTGAGCATGATTCACTCACTCTACTACTGATTGTGGAACTTGAGACAAATCACCGTCTCTACCTCAGTCACCCTATCTGTGAAACGGGGATAACAGAGGTGATGCAAGAATAGTTAGTGATTATTTTAAAGGGCTTGAACCACAAATAGCACTGGTATTATGGGGCAAGATTCTCTAGTTCATTCTAGAAGTAAAAAGGGGCCAGAAAGCAGCCATATGCAGCCTGCTAAGGATTCTTCTGGCATGGGGGAGAATTCTGCTGATGGTGCCATCACACCAGGTTTCTACATCACCCTCCGCCTTATTCCTCCAGACCTGGGTGCAGCACAAGGGACATTTTGGGGTGGCAAGAGCACACTACTGTCTGGGTATCCTCAACTGGCACAGTCCCCTGGGGACCACTGCCAGCTGGCACAGCTTACATCCACAAGTCTGCCCTAAGAATCACAGAGTGGGACCAAGCGCCCTGATGGGCCTACCTCACACTCCACTGCATCAAGCAGAAACTCAGTGCAGCATCAAATGCTGGCTATCATCTTACTCTGCAGACATTCTTGGATTTATTTTTCTTCCAACCAATGCAAAGGAAACACTTTCATGTAAATGTTCTAAACTAAAAAAACCTGAAACATTAATGTTCAGTATTAACCAATATCTATGTTCACTATGTCACTTTATTTGGCTACAATGTTTTTAAAGTTTTCCGTTCAGAATCATATTAAATGGAACACTGGGAACTGCTTTTAAACAGTTCAGGAACACTGTTAAACACCTACTCAGACCTACTTATTGCATGGAACTTGCGTTATTTTAGTCCCACCATCCAGTGGCAATATCTATTCATGCTGTGTATTTCCAAGCTATTGCTTCCATATTACTTTCCAGGAGAACATGATCATGGAAAACTGAATGTTTCCACTTTTTAAAATGCAGATGTTTGGAGCTAGGGTTTTTGCCTATTACACCTGTCACTGGTGATGTACATACTCTTCAGATAATCAAGAAGTGTAAATTTAGTAAATTATTTAAAGCTAAATTGAACAAATGCATTTGAAATCTCATTTTTCTACCTTGGAAGTTGCCCACCTTAATTGACTCCTATTTGTTTTATGGGAAGTAAAGTATTAAGATTTCGAGTTTGAATATTGCTACAAAAGTATCAAGATTACTTAAGAGATAGTATCAGTGAAATATAAAATCTAGGGTTACCATACGTCCGGTTTTTCCCGGACATGTCCGGCTTTTTGGTAATCAAACCCCCGTCCAGGGGGAATTTCCAAAAAGCCAAACATGTCCGGGAAAAATACTCCCTGGCTTACCTTAGAGCGGGCGCTGGGGGCTGCTGTGCTCCCTGACTCCTGGGCTCTGTAAGAGCCGAGCTGCCCGAGCGCTACTGGCTTCGGGCAGCCCCCATGCCTCTGGACCCTGCGCCGCCAGCCGCGCACTTCCCCTCCCGGGCTCCGGGGGTGCAGGGTCCAGAGGCATGGGGGCTGCCCGAAACCGGTAGCACTCGGGCAGCACGGCGCTTACAGAGCCCAGGAGTTCAGGGAGCACAGCAGACGCCAGAGCCCGGGAGGGGAAGTGCCCGGCCGGGGGCACAGGGTCCGGAGGCATGGGGGCTGCCCGAAGTCCGAGCGCTACCGGCTTCACGGTTTGCCGGGCAGCCTCCAGACCCTGAGCCCCCAGCTGGGCGCTTCCCCTCCCGGGCTCCAGCTGCGCTGGGGAAGCGCCAGCCGGGGGCGCAGAGTCTGGGAGCTGCTCGGCAAACCGTGAAGCTGGTAGCGCTCAGACAGCCCTTTTCATGTGGCTGGGAGGGAGGAGGGGGAATGCGGGTGCTCAGGGGAGGGGGCGGAGTTAGGGCGGGGACTTTGGGAAAGGGGCAGGGAAGGGGTGGAGTTGGGGCGGGGCCGGGGGTGGGAAAGGGGCGGGGCTGGGGCCCCGTGGAGTGTCCTTTTTTTTATTTTTAAATATGGTAACCCTATAAAATCATCACTGGATAATAGTCTCCTGCTGCTAAATAAAACCAAGAGTGATTTATTTGGAGTCATTTTAGTTTCACGGTATATGCACATCATGTATTTAGGTGAGCACTAGCATTAGTTAAGTACATATTTTGGGGTATGCACTCTTTTGGAAATGCTGCTGTTTTAAACCTTAAAGGCTCTGATACGTTCCATATGAGAAAAAAAAAATCAATTTTTAACAGAGCTAAAGATCACTGGATTAATGTTTATGCACTAAAAATAATAAATTCATACATGCTTTATTTGTATTAAATGCATTTTTGGAAGTGGGCTGGTGGTGTACTTGGGGTGCATGGAAAGTGGGACGGGGGAAGGGGTCTTTCAAAAAATAGCTGCAGGTAGTCTTCAAAGCTTTTATTTAAGTTCCTACGCAGAGCAATATTTTACATCAGTGTTACTTTTTTGAAATCTAACATTCCTGGTTATAATATTAAGAACCCCAAACTAATGCATCATGACCAACATTATTCTAATAAAGACACTTAGAACATAGGTGGTACTTCGGAGGTAAAAAAGTTTGGAACTGATGTTCCTACAAAGTTTCACGGATTGTAACTCCATGCATACTTCTACCTGCACAGTTCAATGGCTTTGTGACAGTAATCCAATGAGATACAATATTAAACATCAAGGAAGACTCGATACCTCAAGTAGAGATTTTACAATAAAAGCAACCAGTGCAGGATGACAATATCTTAACAGAAGTTACTGTATAATTTCTCTATCCTTTCAAGTTAAATTATAAGGGCACATACCACTGTGGTTTCCTTACACTAGACTTCTCATGTAACTAAGGTCAAAAAGTGGGACAACCAACTGAAGCGGCTTTTAATGAACAGTATTTTTTCTACTAGATTTCAGAGTTGATTAAGCATTTGATCTCTACCTAAAAAGCCACAAGAGGAAAGGTTCCCAAGATGCAATGAGAAGGGCACAACTCTGCTCACTTTACTCACATGATTGTCCAAAGGTGATCAATGGGACTACTCATGCAAGTAAAGTGAGCAGTATTAGGCCTAAATTGTGCTCCCAGAAGCACGAGCCTTCTAGCTCCATGCTACTTAGTCCCCTAAAGCTTCCCACCTATCCGTACAAGTTTGAAAGTTGTATATTTCGTTAGAAAATCTAGTTTGGTCAAAAGGCAGTCTGAAACAAATAGGAGAAATCAGATGGAGCATAGTGCCTTAGAGTGGAAGAGAAAAACAAAGCAATGTCCCATCAATATTATGCTCTTGGAAGACGCATTTCTGGTAATCCCATAAGGATACATACTCAGCAAAAGCATTTGACTATGTAATAAACAAGAGAGTGAAGCTGCTGGGAAAGTCAACTAACCACCAAAAAGTCCTGTTGTCAGGGGTAACTGGATAAGTGTGGAATTCTCATTAACTCACAGTGGGCTCTTGTAGTAAGCTAAAAGCTTAATAGCAGCAAAACAGGACAGTGGGGAAGAGTCTCTTGCTGTAGCAGAAATACCCATAGGAAGCCAGTTTTAAAAGAGATGGGGGGATGAACATATTTCCAAAGGGTTCCATTATAAAAATATTTGTTAAGAGGTAACCAGAAAGCCTCTTACCTATGTCCATCATCACAATGAAGTGACATTATTGAAATCTTGATTTCTTGTTAGCATAAATGGTCACGTCAGACCACATTGTACACTGACATCCCAAGTAATGCCACTGCAGCCTGCGCTTGACAGAGTTTTCCCTTAGGGTGGCAGATTCCATCTGCTTATACTTTCTAATCCCATCCCTGAAAGTTTATCCCACCTTTCAATTTGGTCTGAAATAGCAGCAGATAAATAAATAAAATAAAAAACAAAACGGTCATTTTTACGATTCTTCACCAAATCCTCATATTTGGGGAGCACTGAAACCAATTCCTCCTTTGACTCTATCCTTCCTTAAAATCTTGGGGAGGAAGCTCCTTCTTCAGATCACTGGAAGTGAGAGTTTAAAGTCACAGAAGTACACTGTATTTTGATGAATAATCTGTTTTCTGACAGGCTTACTCTGATTTACATCAGAGAGGCATTTAGATCCATGTTTTTCAACTTATCACCACCTGAGGGTCAATCATGTAGTAATTTCACCAGTGGAGACTGATATAATACTATGTACTGAAGGTTACTGAAAGCCCAGCCTGGGACCTAACATCTGTAATAAATAATCAATGCATTTTTTTGTTTCTCCCCAACTGCCAAAGTATCTCATAACCCACTAACCTGAATCCTGAAAACTGTATTGGGGCTGTGACCTCCATTATACAATATAAAATCCTGGTTTACTGCAACACACACAAGTGTGGAGTTTAAAGCAAGATTAAAATTAAGTTGGTGTGGTTATATTGGATTGCTGCTATTCTCTAGTTATGTTTGGAAATCAGTTGTATTTTTAGTTAATATCAAAGGCACTTAAAGATTGCCTATCCATGTGCTCTTGACATTTAAATCCAAATAAAAAATACTCAACACTCATTTAATACCAGAATTATTTCTGTCGCTTATGTACTGTACTTTTATATAGTTTTGATTTTTGAGTTACTAGCTTTTATGGATCAAGGTTCAGATACAATCTTCTCAACCACACACTAGAGGGGATTTTTTGGGTTTGTTTTGGTAATATTTCCTAGCATAGACATTTCCCTTAGAGAGGGAGGAACTTTCCTGTGTTTAACATCAGTAGTTTTCAATGTAGTGCTGTTTACAAGCATTTTAGTCATTGCCACTCCATCCTCCCAAAAGCCCCTGTATTCCATTTCTTTAACCTTGCAAAATCCAAAGGCGTGTAAGAGAACAGATATTTGAGGAGGATCACAAGTTTGACACAGAAACTGGTTTGATGAAAACTAGTTATTAGGCAATCATTTATTAGTTTCAAAAGCACACCTATCTGGCCTTTGTTAGTACAAGTCTAGCTCTGCCCTAGGCAGGTAGGACACAGAATCAGGGAAACCACAATGTGTTCCATCAAAACAAGCAATTTGAGAATCACTGGAGAAATCTGAGTAACTCAGTAATGCTGTTATATTTAAGGATCCAAAAAAAGTTTTTTATTGAAACCCTAATATTTAGGAGATTACTATTCTGCAACACTTGGTCTAAAATTCAGTAGAGTCAGCACAAGAACTGTCTGAAATGCTTTGACTCTATTATATTATGTTTTGAGCTACCATCCCGAATTTCCTTTAATTCAGAGATGAGGTAGACTGGTTTTAGCACCCTTACCAGTGGACAGGTGTTCCCATTCAAAAGCCATCTCAACTGCCCCCCTTGTTCGCAGATTCATATATGCCAAGATCTGAATCGACATGGAACCTGAACTATGCTCTCACCCCTGGAAGCTGTTCTTACTGGTCAAGATTGAGGCACAGTAACAACATTATAGTATTTAGCAGTTAGTGCTCAAAAATGTTTACAAGCCTTCTCTAGTTTAGCTCACAACACCCCTATGAAATAGATGTTGTTATTCCCATTTAATGGTAGTGTAAGATCACATGCTTCACCAAATTCCACAGAGGATATTAGAACCGGGATTAGAATTTTATTCCCAGTCTGGTTTTTTTCAATTATTAGGCCACTCTGTGCCCTGTTTGCACAGCATCTCCTCTGCACTGCCTGGCTAGAGTGTAAGTCTCACAAGGAAGGGACAATTTTTATGCAGCATTTCATATAGCAACGAGCCCACAGACTCTCAAACAAATGATTGCAGCATATTGCTTTCATTTGAAAGACTGGTCTCTTCATAAAGAGAAAGTACAATGTAGATAGCAGAATCAACATTTCAGCCATGAAATGCCACTTAGATGTACATATAAGTAGTCATCCCTTGAGATATACCAGTTCATTACTGCCTTGCACAGAACTGAAGTGCCTGTAGCTGACTGTTCTTTTAAGCAGACTCCCAGTACTGTACACCTGAACGGATGTTAAAAATCTGACATATCAATTAGCAAATGAAATACTCAAAAAAGGGTACTGTCAGGTCAAATTATGCTCCAAACTGGGGTTTTGTAAAAATAATCTTTTACAAAAACCAAGACTAGTAGAAATGCAAATTTTTTATTCCCATAGAAAATATTTTAAAAAATTCCCCTGCTGTATGCATGAAACAAACATGCTATTGTATGAGACATTTAAGTTGATAACATAATACTTAGAGGAAAAAGTGTGAAACTGACCTATTTTCATTGTATAAGAGAAATGTAGAAAGTATTAAAAACTAATTAAAAAGGGTAAATTAGATTTAATTAGTTTAAATAATCCAAGGTATTATTTGTAATACAGGTAAGTAAATATTCAGTCAACTCTCATTAAATATTTAAAACAAGAAGAAGAGGCAAGCAACTGTCTTTACAGGAATTTATGTCATAAATGCCTTGTTTGTGCTAACGATTCCCTTTATGATCGTGATAGATGATCATGATTCAGGATTACAAGTTGTTTACATCAACGCTGTCCTTGACCAATCCAGCACAAATGAATAAAGTGGAAAGTAAATATTGTCTTCTATATGGTATTAGCATAAAGAAAACAGATTTGGAATTGTTGCACTTCAGTCTTCTAACACCATTATTCAGGGCTGGTCCACACTAACACTGTAAATCAATCTAAGTTATGCTAGCTCCAGGGTGGATAAAAATCAATGATTTAAAAATAAATAAAAAGAAAAAAAATGATTTTTTTTTATTTAAACTGGATTTTTTTGATAAAAAGATTTTTCCTCAAAAAGCATCTCTAAAGATAGTTTTAATTAAGATACATTATAGCTCAAAGATCTCATCATAGAATAGGGATTGTAAATTCTAATATATTCATGTAATGTTTAAGAAAAGTTTTGTAAATAAGTTCCAATAGTTCATGGATTAGGAACCCAATTTTATGCGGTTCCAGGGGCTTCTGTATAGAGTATTTAGGTTAATCTTTCTATCTACCCAATGGGACTCAGTGCTCAGTCTAGAAGATACCATCAGAGATGCTTAGTTTTGCAGTTCTCAAACTGTGGATTTGTGTCTCCAGAGATAACATGCTTGTTAACAGCAAAAATGTTTTTAAATAAATAATATATAGAGGTGAGAAATAACAGACCTCAACCCTACTGTCCCTCTGCAAATTTGTAATCCCTTACCCCTCTCTAAAAGTGCAAAGTTTCAAAAAGTTCAATAGGAGTACTTGTGGCACCTTAGAGACTAACAAATTTATTAGAGCATAAGCTTTCGTGGACTACAGCCCACTTCTTCGGATGCATATAGAATGGAACATATATTGAGGAGATATATATACACACACACAGAGAGCATAAACAGGTTTTTTTTCTCAATTAATTGGCCTCTCAGAGTTGGTAAGACAACTCCCACCTGTTTATGCTCTCTGTATGTGTGTGTATATATCTCCTCAATATATGTTCCATTCTATATGCATCCGAAGAAGTGGGCTGTAGTCCACGAAAGCTTATGGTCTAATAAATTTGTTAGTCTCTAAGGTGCCACAAGTACTCCTGTTCTTCTTTTTGCGGATACAGACTAACACGGCTGTTACTCTGAAAAAGTTCAATGAATAGAAGATTGTTGGGGACGGAATAGATCTCGACAAGGAGAAGAAATCTGGATATAAATGTGAGAAGGGAGGGACAGGAGTAGAAACCAAAGTTAAACTGTTTGAGCAGCATATTCCAGAAGTCTTGAGGTTTTTCTGAGCGTAGCCTTCATTGATTTGAGATCTACCATACCAATCTCTCACTGGAAGGGAAACCCTATAATGGCAGCAAGCCGTAAAAGAGAGCCAGTTCGGGAATAAGAACCATTCAACAAATATATGTTTGCTGATGACGTTTAAAAAAAAAAAAAAAAAAAAAGTCATACCAGTGAACTGGTGGAAGTCACTTAAGCACTTGAGACTGTTGAAGTAATAATCTCACTTTAACAGCAGTAGCTTCTTCTGCCAGGGTAGAAAGAATATTTTCTTCCTTTGAACAAATTCATTCCAAATTGAGAAATTGTTTGGGACCTGAAAAAGCAGGAAAGCTTGTTTTTCTCTTTCAGATTATGAACAAACAGGAAAATGAATGTGAAGACGACTGAGTTAGCTGCAGAATCCAAAATTTTAAGTTTCTCATGTTGATGTGGCTGACAGTCGATTTTTAAAAAATATTTCATTTAACTATCTTAGTTAAAAACAATTTAACAAAAGCAAACCTGATTTTAAAAAACTTGAATGTTTAACTAAATTAAAAAATTAATATGCTTGTTTTGTTAAAATATTATAGGTTTGCTGTTGAAGAAAAAAATCCAGAATACATAATGTTGTTGTTTTAGTTAAATAAAACAATTTAAATGTCTGTCTGGTGATGCTCTCCTCCTAATACAGCATGGGAAGAAAATCCTCCAAATAGTAATGATTAACTTGTTGAATTGGAGATCGTTCACCTCCCAATGACTTCATAAATACCTGCTTCAACTACTAAACAATCATTCATTTTCTGATATAGCTGTAAAAGTAATCTGAAAAGTTTTCAAAACAGATCACTTAAATATATAGTGTATACCTTCTAAAAATGAAACCATCTATCTCTGAGTTGTGAAGAATATGTATTAAGGTTATAACAACCAACAAGAATGCACTTATGCAGAAATCCATGATTAAATCAAGTCTTCCTGACTAAGGATTTAAATCAAATCCATCCTGGCTAGTTCAATTACATAAATTACATAACTGAAGTCCATGTAACTTAGTGCGGTGTAGACACCACTGTAAGTCGACCTATATTGACGGGAGACCCTCTCCTGTCAATGTAGCTTTCGCCTCTCTGGGAAGTGGAGTATAGACATCAACAGGAGAGCGCTCTCCCATCAACTTAGCATGTCTTCAGCAGACCCACTAAATTGACACCGCTGTATTGATCCCAGCAATGACGATTTAGCCGGTAATGTAGACATAGCCTCATTTATCAGCCAAGCAAGGTAGTCAATCCATTTATAGAAATATCTACAATTACAATCCAGTCTGCACCTCTTAGTCTCTCCTGCAGCTTTAACTACCGATATGGGAAAATTTAAGAGAACATCAGACAGTGTGCTTTCTGAATACAGTAAATCTCCAAAATTTCAGAATACTAGTCACACAACTTCCCAATCTTCTGGTGAAGGGGAAAAAAAGAAAATAGGCCTTTCTCACAGTAACAGATGCTTAAGGAGCAGGACATATTAAATATTTCCAAGGTTTTATTAAACAAAACCCCCACATGCAACATTTATGCATATTTGCAGTAAGGATCTAAAATCTGGGCTTTAAATTATAAAGAATAGGGATGGTCCTAAACACTTATTGAATCTGTACGCCTCCCTTCCACCACCCAAACATACATGACCCAAAAAGGAAGCAGGGCACAGATGCTGACTTTCCAAAGTTCCAGGGGGTGCTTGACCCCTGGTTCTGCCCCAGACCCTGCCCCGCCCCCACCCCATCCTCCAAGGCCCCACCTCCACCCCACCTTTTATTGCCCCCAGTCCACCCAGCCCCACCTCTTCCTGCCCAGTTCTGCCCCCTCCCCCAAGTGCACTGCATCCTCACTCCTCCCACAGCCTCCTGCATGTCGCCAAACAACAAATTGCAGTGTGTGTGTGTGTGTGGGGGGGGGTGCTGATCTGCGGGGCCTGCTGGTAGGTGGGAAGTGCTGGGGGGGCAGAGAAGAGGAGGTGATAGGAGGGCTGCTGGTGGTTGCTCAGCACCCACCATTTTTTCCCCATGGGTGCTCCAGCCCCAGAGCACCCACAGAGTCAGTGCTTAAGAAGCAGGGCTTGACTATATCTATTTTAATTCTTGCAAGTGGCCCCATAGGACCTCAGGTCCCACCCTTGGAAAAATGGTAAAATCTAGCCTAACCTCCCCCTTAAATTGCATAATTTGGCTGGTTAGTTTGCCCCACATCTCACCCTCCCCTTTACAGTAACACAACATTTGGGCACTGCCGTTTCCTCTTTCAACATCTATACCAGTAAGGTTTCAGGGAGAAAGCAAGCACATTTACAAATCTGCAACCGGTAAAGAGAACCCAGCCATGTTCTTCAGGGGATGTCCAACTCAGGTAAGGATGATACCATCTCAAACTCCCACATCATCTTGCCCAGTTTTCTGAAGTGTTTTCTCTTACCTACCCACAGTAGTTTGGGAAAAATAAAGATCTCCCCACACATCACGGTGGGAGTGGCAGCCTAAGACACAATCCACAATTCCCAGGGGACTCAAAAGAAGCAGCATCAGACATTAAAGCAAATGTTGTATTCATAAACATATGGCAGAAAGACAACCCCACCCCAAATTCTGAATTTCATACAGGCCCAAGGGACACAGGTTCTCTGAATTAAACTGGGGGAGCAACCTCCTATACATGGACAAAGGTCATCCCCAGCTGGATTCCAAACAGGGTATGGCAATGGTTCTCAAACTTTTGTACTGGTGACCCCTTTCGCACAGCAAGCCTCTGAGTACGTCCCCGCTCTTATAAATTAAAAAACACTTTTTAAATATATTTAACACCATTCTAAATGCTGAAGACAAAGCGGGGTTTGGGGTGGAGGCTGACTGCTCATGACCCCCCACGTAATAACCTCACGACCCTCTCCGGGGTCCCAACCCCCCAGTTTGAGAACTCCTGGGGAAGGGTCTCCAAGGGCCCCATTCCAAAGCACAGGGACAGCCCCCAACCCACATGCCAGGGCAGGGATTTCCAGCCCATGACTTCTCCAAAGGTGGCCTGTGTTATACAGGAGATCAGACTAATTGATCACAATGGTCCCTGCTGGCGCGGGACTCTATGCAGCTGTGAATCCTCTGAAGCACACCCTTCCTCACAGCCCCGCCTTCACCTCCACCTGGCTGGGCAGGGCGCCCCACCTCACTCCCACACACAAGGCTGCCCCAATCCTCTCTCCAGCCAGGGACTCCCCCATGCTGAGCACAGCTGGGACCCCCCGGGCACTCTGAGGAGAAGGGGGGACCCGGGGGACCCCCCCTTGCGGGCAGCCCATGAGGGGCGGTGGCGGGCTCAGGAACTCTGCCTGAGAGGGAGCGGGAGCCAGAGACCCCCGCACTGGAGAGGGGGCCTGGGCCAGAGCCGGCAAGGGGGGTCCCCCTGACCCCGCGGGGAGAAGCCGCTGGGGCCGGAGCGCCCAGCCCCCGGGGAGTGACAGGGTGCCGGACCCCAGGGGACAGTCCTGACCCGCCCCTTACCTGGGGCTGACACCCGGCTCCTGCCTGCCCGCCCCGCTGCGCTCCCTTGCATTGGGGTTCCGCTGCGCGCTCCCGCCGCGGGGCACTTCCGGCCGCGCGCGCGCGGCCCCCTCCCTTCTCTCCGCACAACCGCCCGCTGCGTGGAGGCGGGCCCGCTTCCGGGTCACGTGGCGCCCTCTGGTCAATCGCCACGCAGCCGCTGGAGAGGGCGGGGCCTGGCGGGGGCTCGGGAGAGCCGCGGGGCGCAGCGGGAGGTGAGGTGGGGAGGCGCGAGGCGCGGCGGCTCCGGGCACCAGCGCAGCAAGCGCGTGCCTGGGCCGGCGGGGGGCGGCCGGTGGCTGTGAGGGCGGCGGTCAGGCGGCCTTCGGCGGGAGGGCCCGCGGGTTCGGGGGCAATTCGGTGGCCGAAGCCGCGGGACCGGCGGATCAGCCGCAGAAACGCGCCCAAAAGCCGCCTGACTGCCCTGCTTGGGGCGGCAAAAACAGAGCCGCCCCCTGGGGGGAGGGGTGATGGGCGGTATTGATATGGGCGGGGGAGGAGGGTGCTGGGAGAGGTGAGGGGGTGTTGGGATGTCAGGGGCGGGTTGGTGTTGGGAGGGGTGGGATGGCAGTGGGAGGAGTGGGGGAGGCTGGTGTTGGGATGAAGGGGAGGGGTGGTGCTGGGAGAGGTGAGGGGGTGGTGTTGGGATGACAGGGGCGGGTTGGTGTTGGGAGGGGTGGGATGGCAGTGGGAGGAGTGGGGGAGGCTGGTGTTGGGATGAAGGGGAGGGGTGGTGCTTGGAGAGGTGAGGGGGTGGTGTTGGGATGACAGGGGTGGGTTGGTGTTGGGAGGGGTGGGATGGCAGTGGGAGGAGTGGGGGAGGCTGGTGTTGGGATGAAGGGGAGGGGTGGTGCTGGGAGAGGTGAGGGGGTGGTGTTGGGATGACAGGGGCGGGTTGGTGTTGGGAGGGGTGGGGTGGCAGTGGGAGGAGTGGGGGAGGCTGGTGTTGGGATGAAGGGGAGGGTGGTGGTGGGATGGCAGGGGAAGGTTGTTGTTGGGATAGGTGAGGGAGGGGAAGGGGTGGTGCTGGGAGAGGTGAGGGGGTGTTGGGATGACAGGGGCGGGTTGGTGTTGGGAGGGGTGGGATGGCAGTGGGAGGAGTGGGGGAGGCTGGTGTTGGGATGAAGGGGAGGGGTGGTGCTGGGAGAGGTGAGGGGGTGGTGTTGGGATGACAGGGGCGGGTTGGTGTTGGGAGGGGTGGGATGGCAGTGGGAGGAGTGGGGGAGGCTGGTGTTGGGATGAAGGGGAGGGATGGTGCTGGGAGAGGTGAGGGGGTGGTGTTGGGATGTCAGGGGCGGGTTGGTGTTGGGAGGGGTGGGATGGCAGTGGGAGGAGTGGGGGAGGCTGGTGTTGGGATGAAGGGGAGGGGTGGTGCTTGGAGAGGTGAGGGGGTGGTGTTGGGATGACAGGGGTGGGTTGGTGTTGGGAGGGGTGGGATGGCAGTGGGAGGAGTGGGGGAGGCTGGTGTTGGGATGAAGGGGAGGGGTGGTGCTGGGAGAGGTGAGGGGGTGGTGTTGGGATGACAGGGGCGGGTTGGTGTTGGGAGGGGTGGGGTGGCAGTGGGAGGAGTGGGGGAGGCTGGTGTTGGGATGAAGGGGAGGGTGGTGGTGGGATGGCAGGGGAAGGTTGTTGTTGGGATAGGTGAGGGAGGGGAAGGGGTGGTGCTGGGAGAGGTGAGGGGGTGTTGGGATGACAGGGGCGGGTTGGTGTTGGGAGGGGTGGGATGGCAGTGGGAGGAGTGGGGGAGGCTGGTGTTGGGATGAAGGGGAGGGGTGGTGCTGGGAGAGGTGAGGGGGTGGTGTTGGGATGACAGGGGCGGGTTGGTGTTGGGAGGGGTGGGATGGCAGTGGGAGGAGTGGGGGAGGCTGGTGTTGGGATGAAGGGGAGGGATGGTGCTGGGAGAGGTGAGGGGGTGGTGTTGGGATGTCAGGGGCGGGTTGGTGTTGGGAGGGGTGGGATGGCAGTGGGAGGAGTGGGGGAGGCTGGTGTTGGGATGAAGGGGAGGGGTGGTGCTTGGAGAGGTGAGGGGGTGGTGTTGGGATGACAGGGGTGGGTTGGTGTTGGGAGGGGTGGGATGGCAGTGGGAGGAGTGGGGGAGGCTGGTGTTGGGATGAAGGGGAGGGGTGGTGCTGGGAGAGGTGAGGGGGTGGTGTTGGGATGACAGGGGCGGGTTGGTGTTGGGAGGGGTGGGATGGCAGTGGGAGGAATGGGGGAGGCTGGTGTTGGGATGAAGGGGAGGGGTGGTGGTGGGATAGCAGGGGAAGGTTGTTGTTGGGATAGGTGAGGGAGGGGAAGGGGTGGTGCTGGGAGAGGTGAGGGAGGGGTGGTGTTGGGATGGCAGGGGGAGGGTTGGAGGGATGGTGGGATGATAGGGGCAGGGCTGGTGTTGGGAGGGGGTTGGTATTGGTATGGGAGGATTGTATAGGGAGGTGGCTGAGGGAGAGCTGGTGTTGGGAAGGGAAGGAGTTGGCAAGAAGGAGGAGGGGAAGGGAATTTTTGGATCCAGCATGCTAGAGATTAAAACCCAGAGATACTTTTTACTTCACCATCTGAGATATCAAGGAGTGCGACATGAACTCTCCCTCAGACTGTCCCAGTTTAAAGACACTCTACAAATGAGGAAGAAAAATGTGCTGGGGTTGGGGGGCGGGCAGGGAAAGATGGCAGCAATACCACTGCTCAGCATAGCAGCCAGCTGCCCATCAGGAATGGCGAGGGGGATCAAACAATAAACTGTGAGGCCTTGTCTTGGGCGAATGCTGGATGCTGCTGACACACACCCAGAGTCTGCGTGTGTGTCTCTCATACATCATAAGATGCCAATAAAATCTATTTTATTTGAATTGGGGTAGTAAGAGGATAGGGATGGATGAGTGATGAGATGGGAGAAGATAGTTTTGTTGTGAGGGGACAGAGTTCCTAAAGGTCCAAGGTTCTCTCTTTTTAGGAGTCCCATCCTCACCTAATGAATCAGATAAGCAGCCAAATAGCAGCTTGCAAAGTTTTTCAATGCAGTCTACAGCTGCCTACATATTTAATCTAAAGTAGTAGCCTATGGAGACAGTTTGCAGCATGTCACATTGGCTTAACCCGAGCATCGCCTGCCTTGTGGAGACTGCAGGTGTGTCTGCACTCCAGCTGGGATCAAGTCTTCCAGCCTGGGTATAGTCGGGCTAGCGGCTAAAAATAGTAATGTGGATGTTGCAGCTTGGGTGGCAGCTTAGGCTCTCAAGCCCACCCGTAGTGCTGGTGACTAGCCCCACTCTCCATCAGAGTTGCAACATCCACACTGCTATTTTTACATGCTAGTGTGACCTTTAACCACATCTATCCTCTATTTATTGGACACAGGTGAAGGGGAAATGTAGACTTGTAAAGTAATCCAGGCATATCAAAGCATATTGTTTGCTATAATGATTTGAATCAGTATGTGTTGTGACCAGTATTATGTGCATGGTTACCATAGGCATTATAGGGTGTATTTTTGCCTCAGTACTTTGGGAAAGAATTTTACACATCAATTTAGAGAATAAGTTCCTTTGTATTATTATTTGCATTGCACCAACTGTATCCCAGATGCTTTACAGACAGTAAGATGACAAATTCCCTGCCTCAGAGGGGTTAAAATCATAGATAACATTCAAACAGATGGAGGTTTATTTATCTCCAACTGTTCTCTCTCATCATATGTTTAGATTGCGAGTTCCTTGTGGCAGGGACTGTATTTCTTATAGGTGCATACCCAGTCAGGTTCCCATTATGCTAGATAGTGTGCTTTTTGTGCTACAGCAATAATAATTAACAACAATAGCCTGTGTGAGTGAGCAGTAAACGTTTTTGTTTGTTTGTTTTACAAAGGAAGAGTAAGATATATAGACATCTTGGAACAACAGCTACATTTTATAAGTGTAAAACTAAAATCTGGGGAGAATGTCAACTGGCATGAAGGAACTTAGAAATCATGGTGATGAACATGATAGGTAAGTTAGATTTGCTAGTAGTGAAATGAGTTGACCAAAAGAAGTGGGTTTTAAGTAAGGATTTGAAGGAGAGATTGGGTAGCACATGGGTTCAGGGAGGATGTTCCAGGTAGAGGAGGCAGAATGAGAAGACACAATATATTGAGCCTGATTCTCCACAGCCTTACTCTCCCCACCCAGTGTTGTCATTTTCACTTGCAGAAAATGGGCATGAAATTTCAGCATCTGTGTGAGTAGAGAATTCTGATTTGGCAATGTTTTACACCCCTTTGGACAAGTGCAAATGACTACACAAGGAGACCGTAAGTGGAGAATCAAGTCCATTGGCTTCAATGGCCGTGCCACCCACTCATACCAATTCTCAATTTGGACCATTGTGTTTAATACAAAACTCCTTACATGCAGAGTTTAATGATAATGTTCCATACTGTTGAGAATGAATGCCTTTCTGTCTCATTCCAGTTTCTCTTCACTAGCTGGGATCATCTGGAATTATCCCTAATAGTGGCAATACTGAATATTGGTTGGGTGGATCAGTGCTGCAAGGTCCCTCAGAAAACTTCCTTCCATATTTCCGACATCTTAAAAGACATTATTAGTTTTTGGTTTGTGGAACCTGGGATTTTGTAAGAATAGATCAGTTGAGAAATGAACAGTTCATATGATATTTTGAAGAGAGCATATTCATACCAAGACAACAAGGAGTCTGGTGTCACCTTAAAGACTAACAGTTAGTCTTTAAGGTGCCACCAGACTCCTTGTTGTTTTTGTAGATACAGACTAACACGGCTACCCCCGATACTATTCATACCAAGGGCTTCCACCTAGGAAAGTTAAGAAACAACTGCCCTTCCAGGAGTTAAATTCTTGAGTGCCACATAAAGGTATTGGAGTTTTCCTGACATTCTTGGCTTGGATCTAAACTTCATTCTGAAGCTCCAGCAAAGGCAAAAATCCCATTGATGGCTGTAGGAGTTTGCCAACATAAGGGCTTCAGGATTCATCCCTGTTTGACTTTGAATCATAGATACTTGTTTTACTGATATGAACAAATTTTTGGCACTGTTTCCACTGAAGATTATACAAGTTAGGAAGAATGAGTTTGTAATCGTCCCTGCCTTGAGTATTATCAGTGTAGCTGTCAGCTAAGCAGGAACTGCAAAACCTTTATAATTGAGGAAGTTTGATTTGCAGAGCCTAGTTGTAGTTTGTGGCACCGGAAGTTAGAAAAACAGGGCAAGATTCTTTCCTCTGCTGAGATCTGCTCAGTGCAAGGGACAGCAGGCTGTGAGAGTCAGTTACAACTCCCTGATTCTCTGCCTTGCATAACTCCAGCCCCAACGCTGGTATAGGGTAGAAGGACCTAGGGGCTGCTCTGACCTATGCTAGCTGGCAACAATTCCTAAGGGACTACAGGACATCTGAGAAGTGAAGGAACATACTAGCTGTGATCCATCTACATTCCCAGGATGTCTTCTACACTGGAGTTGGGGTGTGGGTGAAGGGGTGTTGGCTACACCTGCACAGAGTTTCCTTCCACTCACTGAGGGTATTCACAATTGGCCATGAGTGGTCAATGTTCTGCAGTATCTGAGTGGCACAAAGGAGTGGATCAGGCCCATCACTTTTTAGTTATTAATTAGCAAAAGTCATAGCTTGATTCTGATCCTACATACAGGATAATTTAATTAATAGGGCTATAAATCAAGGAAGTTACACTAGTATAGAACTGGTGAGATCAGAATGAGGTGGATTGCTAAAGAATACATTTGGGATGCCATTTATTTTTTAGCAGAATCACTTTTCAGACTAGAACTGTGCTGCATGTGGCTATGAAACTTTGATGCTCTTTGTTTTCATTGTATTAGACCTTACATTTAAAAGCACACTTCCCATGTGCAGATTTTGTCATCCAGTTTATTCTCAGATATCCTGACAGAAGAGAGACTCATACAGACTTTTGTTCTTTCTTACTTTGTTGTTCTCTCAATGTAAAACAACACAAAGATCTGTTTGGTCTTTGTGCATGGAGAAGTATAACACCAACCATACTGTAAAGATGATTTTGGACCTTTAAAAGGTTGGGTCTGGCTCTGTCATGCTCTACTAACTTCAGGATTCAAAAAACCCAGGTGGAGTAAACTGAAATAGTGGCTACATGTGGGAAACAACTCGTAGTCTATGAAATATAATTGTTTTTGGCCTCCAAGGAGTTAATGGCAGTTTGATTTCCTCGGCCATTTCCTCTTTGCCACAGACAGCGGAAGTCATCACAGTGAAACAGACTTTCAATGGAAAATCATCTTGCAGCTAAAGCGGAGATTTGTGACAGGATAAAACCCCAAGGTAATTTGTAAGAGGAAGATTCTTAATGACCTCTCCTAGTTTGTGAGGCAAGGGATTTCACATTCCAAGTGATTTAAGAGTCCTGCACCTGCAGGTCAGCATAGTAATCAGTAACATGACAAATTTAGGGCTGGATCTTGCAACCTCATATGAGCTGTCTTTACTCATACTTGCAGTTCCACTGAGCCTGATCCTAATCCCCTTAATCAGGGCCTGATCCTGATCCCATTGAAGCCAAATAGCATTTAGCTATCAATTTCCATGAAAATGGAGCTTGCTTAGGAAAAACTCCTATAAAAGGCAGGGAGAATTTTTCCTCAGTAACAGTGGAGCAGACAATATTGAGAATGTGGCTTACTGAGTTAATTGGTACGACTCAGTTGAGTAAGGGATGTAGGATAGGGATTTGAACCAGTATGGAAAATGTTGCATGCTGGGAGAGGATCAAATCTCAATTGTCACTTATTCATAAGTCTCTATAATAAGGAACTAAAATTAAATTGTCCAGATCACATTATTGATATATGTATCAGTTAATAACATGAGTAACTGGACGTGATAGCAACCAGACATTGAATATGAGGTGATCAATATTTCAAAATGAAGCCTTGTCAATACAAAATACATTAAGAAATCTCAAAATATCTTTCTGTATATATAGTATTTAATTAAACTGATTTATTCTCTTACAAAGAGACCAGGTCAATATCCTCTTCTAGAAATAAAAACCATAGCTTGTTATCCATTAAAGAGAGACCTGCATATTTGGCTCTAATGTCATTATTTATGTTTAATGCAGGTTTCTCTTTTTAATTTTATAGACAGGTATTGCAAATATTGTGAGGCATGGAGGCCTTTTATCCAATTAAACCGAGTAGGACTTTTTTCCAAGCACTGTATTTTACACACGATAGATTTTTGGATCTAAATTGAGTAACGGTAGTTAGTTTCTCTCATTGTATTATTCATGTCTCATTATAATACCGTCACAGAGTTACTCTGACAGTGCCTGAAAGCGTATGTGATGTTTACAACTCTTTCTAAAAGTCAAAAGGAAGCAGGGGGATCAGGTGGATGAGGCTTTCTTCAGGCAACTAACAAAAGTTACTAGAGGCCCTGGTTCTCATGGGGGACTTCAATCACCCCGATATCCGCTGGGAGAGCAATACAGCGGTGCACAGACAATCCAGGAAGTTTTTGGAAAGTGTAGGGGGCAATTTCCTGGTGCAAATGCTGGAGGAACCAACTAAGGGCAGAGGTCTTCTTGACCTGCTGCTCACAAACAGGGAAGAATTAGTAGGCAAAGCAAAAGTGAATGGGAACCTGGGAGGCAGTGACCATGAGATGGTCGAGTTCAGGATCCTGACACAAGGAAGAAGTGAGAGCAGCAGAATACGGACCCTGGACTTCAGAAAAGCAGACTTCGACTCCCTCAGGGAACTGATGGGCAGGATCCCCTGGGAGAATAACATGAGGGGGAAAGGAGTCCAGGAGAGCGGGCTGTATTTTAAAGAATCCTTTGCAAGAACAAACCATTCCAATGTGTAGAAAGAATAGTAAATATGGCAGGCGACCAGCTTAGCTTAACAGTGAAATCCTTGCTGACCTTAAACACAAAAAAGAAGCTTACAAGAAGTGGAAGCTTGGACAAATGACCAGGGAGAAGTATAAAAATATTGCTCAGGCATGCAGGAGTGAAATCAGGAAGGCAAAATCACACTTGGAGTTGCAGCTAGCAAGGGATATTAAGAGTAACAAGAAGGGTTTCTACAGGTATGTTAGCAACAAGAAGGTGGTCAAGGAAAGTGTGGGCCCCTTACTGAATGGGGGAGATAACCTAGGGACAGAGCATGTGGAAAAAGCTAATGTACTCAATACTTTTTTTGCTTCCGTTTTCACAAACATGGTCAGCTCCCAGACTACTGCACTGGGCAGCACAGTATGGGGAGGAGGTGACCAGCCCTCTGTGGAGAAAGAAGTGGTTTGGGACTATTCAGAAAAGCTGGACGAGCACAAGTCCATGGGACCAGATGCACTGCATCCGAGGGTGCTAAAGGAGTTGGCTAATGGCTCTGCATCACATCGGCCATTATCTTTGAAAACTCATGGCGTTCGGGGGAGGTGCCAGATGACTGGAACAAGGCTAATGTAGTGCCCATCTTTTAAAAAGGGAAGGAGGAGTATTTGGGGAACTACAGGCCACTCAGCCTCACCTCAGTCCCTGGAAAAATCATGGAGCAGGTCCTCAAGGAATCAATTTTGAAGCACTTAGAAGAGAGGAAAGTGATCAGGAACAGTCAGCATAGATTCACCAAGGGCAAGTCATGCCTGACTAACCTAATTGCCTTCTATGAGGAGATAACTGGCTCTGTGGATGAGGGGAAAGCAGTGGATATGTTATTCCTTGACTTTAGCAAAGCTTTTGATACGGTCTCCCACAGTATTCTTGCCGGCAAGTTAAAGAAGTATGGGCTGGATGAATGGACTATAAGGCGAATAGAAAGCTGGCTAAATCATCGGGCTCAACGGGTAGTGATCAATGGCTCCATGTCTAGTTGGTAGCTGGTTTCAAGTGGAATGTCCCAAAGGTCAGTCCTGGGGCCGGTTTTGTTCAATATCTTCATTAATGATCTGGAGGATGGTGTGGACTGCACCCTCAGCAAGTTTGCAGATGACACTAAACTGGGAGGAGGGGTAGATACGCTGGAGGGTAGGGATAGGATACAGAGGGACCTAGACAAATTAGAGGATTAGGCCAAAAGAAATCTGATGAGGTTCAACAAGGACAAGTGCAGAGTCCTGCACTTAGGACGGAAGAATCCCATGCACTGCTACAGACTGGGAACCAAATGGCTAGGCAGCAGTTCTGCAGCAAAGGACCTAGGGGTTACAGTGGACAAGAAGCTGGATATGAGTTAACAGTGTGCCCTTGTTGCCGAGAAGGCTAACAGCATTTTGGGCTGTATAAGTAGGGGCATTGCCAGCAGATCGAGGGACGTGATCGTTCCCCTCTATTCGACATTGGTGAGGCCTCATCTGGAGTACTGCATCCAGTTTTGGTCCCCACACTACAAGAAGGATGTGGAAAAATTGGAAAGAGTCCAGCGGAGGGCAACAAAAATGATTAGGGGGCTGGAGCACATGACTTATGAGGAGAGGCTGAGGGAACTGGGATTGTTTAGTCTGCAGAAGAGAAGAATGAGGGGGGATTTGATAGCCGCTTTCAACTACCTGAAAGGGGGTTCCAAAGAGGATGGATCAGTGGTAGCAGATGACAGAACAAAGAGTAATGATCTCAAGTTGCACTGGGGGAGGTTTAGGTTGGATATTAGGAAAAACTTTTTCACTAGGAGGATGGTGAAGCACTGGAATGGGTTACCTAGGGAGGTGGTGGAATCTCCTTCCTTAGAGGTTTTTAAGGCCCGACTTGACAAAGCCCTGGCTGGGATGATTTAGTTGGGGATTGGTCCTGCTTTGAGCAGGGGGTTGGACTAGATGACCTCCTGAGGTCCCTTCCAACCCTGATATTCTATAGCTTTCACTGCACTTGCAACAATACCACTCTGCACTGTGATATTACACCTCTACCCCAATATAACGCGACCTGATATAACACAAATTTAGATATAACGTGGTAAAGCAGTGCTCCGGAGGGGCGGGGCTGCGCACTCCAGCGGATCAAAGCAAGTTCGATATAATGCGGTTTCACTATAATGCAGTAAGATTCTTTTGGCTCCTGAGGACAGCGTTATATTGGGGTAGAGGTGTATTAAATCTCCCCGTCTAAGGGTTGGTTAATACTTGACTGAGGGAGCTCCCCTGAAAATCCAGATGCTGCAGGAAGTGATTCTGGTGATTAAGTAAATGACGTGCTTTTCTCTAAGTCATTTCTGAATCATCGTCCCAACAAGGTTTCAAGAAAGCACCATACTCCCAACTATGCAGCCTTTTGCATGAGCTGTGAATCCAAGTACCAGTAAGCTGTAGTCCTTAACTTTTACCAAGGGGAAAGTGTTAACCCAGGTGTACTGAGCACATTCCAGTTTGTATAGTTATATTTTGCATACTTAATTTCCTCCTGTAAATTCGCTTTGGTATAGATTCTTCCCCTGATAAGCTTGTGTAATGTGTTGTGCACGGTTAATCAGCTGTTGCATTTCACCCCAGAGGTGACAGCCCTTCAGCAGTGGGTAAAGTGGTTCCTTTCTGTAGTTTGGCCAATTAGTAAAGTTGATAAGGAGATCCAAGTAGCTGAAAGGTGCTACATAAATGTAGTATCATTGTGACATGATTTCTAATCATCTTAAATCATTCAGTTGTTCAAAGTAGTACTGGAGAAACAACCTGCATGATAATCTTCTGGGCTTCAGAACATTTTTACTACAGAGGGGACCAATGTTCCCTCTAATTTTTGACAGGCCATGTGCGCAAAATTTCTTCTGTGCACGGTGTTTCGCCGTGTGTGGGGGGGGGTTAAGATCTGTGTGCACGCGCAGAGCTTAGAGGGAACAGTGGAGGGGACATTTACCAGTAATGCTGTTCAGTATTCATATGTTCATTTACACAGTATTCTTCTATAGAAACATGTTTCTTGTGATAGGGAAGCCAATATACCCACAAACAGCTTCTCATTTCCCTTTGACTAAAATGATTAAAAAGTATGATTACTTTAGGGTTGATGATTAAGGAAAGTGATTTAAAAATGAATGTATCTTGTACCACAACAGTATTGTATAACAGCTCCTCTATCTTCTCAATCAACTATAGCCTACATTTATGGGCCTGACAAAAGGGGTTGAAATTAACTTTTCATTACAACCCTAACTGCTAGAAGCTAATTATGTTAGTATAAATTACTAGTGCTCCTCCTGCTTATACAGGCCTTACTCATCCTATTAATTAGCTCAGATAATGAATGAATACTTAAGTGCCTATGGTCACAAAATATATATCTTTTAAGTGACATCCCTTATTTCTATTTTATTCCTCTGATGTATGTCCTGCTGCTATGTTGAGATACCGTTAAAACTCAGGGATGATATTCCTTTAAAAAAAAAGCATGGAATGGATTATTGAACTTCTATGTAACAGTCTCCACATGGTATAGAAATAAAAAATAATTTGAGTACAGCAGGACATTCTCTCTCTCTCTCTCTCCAGTCCTGAAATTTAATGCTTTCCGGATTTCCATGATGGATTTATTTTTTTGCATAAACATAAAAATGTAAAGCACAAAAGCATATAATTCTGCTGAAGGAGGAACAATTAACAAAAGCCAGGAAATTCTCAATAAGAACTTATTAAACCATAAATGATTCTTAGCCCAGGGCTAGCACATAATGTTACACACAACATACAATGCGAGTCTAGGCACCAAAGAAGAAGTCAAGAACCTTCACGCTAGATAATATGTCTGTATTTTGCATTGAATAGGGTTCCATATTTGATTTAGTGAGGGCGGTAAGTTTTATTAGGAAACAAATTAATACCCAAGTTAACTAGAACAGAAATATGCTGACAACTTATTTCAAACGACACTTTAAATTGAAGTAGAGGTGCCCAAATTTTGCAAACCTGAGGATTGCTGATGGGATTCACCAAACTTGCATACACTGTACTGTGTAGGGCCAGTTCTTTAGCTGGTGTAATTCAGCATAGCACCATTGACTTCAGTGGAACGACACTGATTTACAGCAGCTGAGGATCTGGCTTTATATGTTATTTTTTTTTCAAAAATAAATGCCAGTAATCCTAAATTTGTCTGATTTGTAGTATAACACATCTGGCCTTGCAGATCTTGTCCTGTCCCTGGGATTAACATTTTAGGACTGCCCACCCTTCCTTGGTCAAACCAAGTTTAAAGTCTTGATGATAACCCTGGGCCAGAATCCAATCTCAGTTTTAGCCCATTGACATTACTCCAGATTTACACTAGTGTAACTGAGGCCACAATCTGGCCCCATGTAGCTGAAGACTGCCAACAAATACCTTTCAGGAGGTGCTATCTGTACACCTAAATGGAAAAAAATGTGCCCAAGACATGTCTCTATCTGTTAAGAGGCTTGAGAACTATGATTTTACTTTAATCATACAATCACCTTTGGGATCATGTTTATTAGGTAGCTTTACACAAGCTTTTAGGGGACAATTAATCAAAATTTGACATTTCTGATTGTAAAGTGCTCAAATCTATTCAGACCTGCAATTCATCCTCAAGCCAGATTTGTGAAGGACAACTCTAGAAACTTTGGCTTCATTTGTCTGATCAGACTATTAATACCAGAACACTAATGCATCTGAACTGTCACGTAGAGCTACATTCCTTTCATAACCCAAACCAGGGCTTTACCCTTTATATATGCCTCTCTAATAGTTTTAGTAGGATTAAAGCCAAGCATCTGAACACACAAGACCTGTCTTTCTGCTGCCTTGCATCTTTTGTAGTCTTTTATACTGTAGAAAGTGGATGTAAAATGCTACCAGATCAAAATGACACCTTGTACTGGTGAAAATGACATAGAAAGTGCAAGACAGTGGGGAATTGGGGCCATAATGTATGCATTAAGCGCTACAGACTGATCCAAAGTTCATTAAAGTCAGGCCAGAAAATGCAAATGTAGCCCAGAAGCGGTTAATTACTGTGCAGCATCCAAACACTTCCATATTAGTGAGTGTTAGATTTTCCGTCAGTTTTACTTGCTGTAATCTATATTTACCTCATTCTCATGTGCTGGTATCTTCTGACAATCAAATCGGCATTACTTTTCTGATCAAAAATGAGTGAAAGGGTACCTCTCTTCAATAGTGGAATGATGGCTCAGGAAGGAGAATCTAGAGGTCTTTAACACTAGCTGATAATGCTGAACCCAGCACAATAGTCATCAGAAATCATTACCAATAGATGTTTGGTGGCACATAGCAAGTGTTGGTCTTGGGCTGCTTCCCATGGGAAGCTTAGTGGGGATATGAATAGGGGCAGATATTCCAGGCATACTGGACAGCTCAGAAGCTTGTACATAGTTGGGAATGGGCAAGAGAGGCAGATAGATAGACCCATATTTTAAAAGATGGATTTTTTTCTTATACAAAGCAACAGAGGGTCCTGTGGCACCTTTAAGACTAACAGAAGTATTGGGAGCATAAGCTTTCGTGGGTAAGAACCTCACTTCTTCAGATGCAAGCAAGACTTCTGTTAGTCTTAAAGGTGCCACAGGACCCTCTGTTGCTTTTTACAGATTCAGACTAACACGGCTACCCCTCTGATACTTTCTTATACAAGTGTATTAACTCATCAGGTTACTCCACTGTAAATTCAGAAAGGGTCTTTAAATAAAACAAGCCTGAGAGCTTATTGCAAAGTGGAGGCAGCTGTCACTTCCTTCCCCACACAGTGCATCCTGACATGCACTTTGGAAACCAAATTTTTGCCTATGTGGCATGAGACATGCAGGCAGATGCCAAATGGAGTAACCATGTCACATTGCTGCAAACCCACCTTTTTCACTTTTCTTTGCAAAGCCTAAGCAATGTGATCACCTGCTGCTGCAGCTCTCTTTTGATTAGCTTGGGAAGCGTGCTTTGCTTGAATCAACTGAGGATCCTCAAAAAGAACAGGAGTACTTGTGGCACCTTAGATCCTCAGAGTCCTCCAGACAAAAGACTCAGCAATGATTGTGGTGGTGGTGGTTTTCTTAACATTTCTCAGGGGATTTTTTGGGGAGGTTTCAATTCAGCAAGAAATGGATATAAATTCAGCTGAATTTTTTAAAAATGAGTTTGTATTTTATTCATCTGAGGCTGATATTAGCAGAGATGGGCCTGAGCTATCATGTCCCAGTATGATCTTTCCTGTCTTGTGGCAGGAAGCGGTGAAGACCCAGTGTTTTGGTTCTGCCCATTACAAAAATAGGGGACCATTTGCAAAATTCAAACTTAAAAGTTCAGGGCTGTTCAGATGTGGGAGTTTGCCTCATGCTCATCTTTGATAGTTAGTTGACATTGAATTGATATTTACAGTTATTTCCAGAATGCTTTGTTCAGCAAGACTCCTAGTTCTTACTAACTTCTTCACTATATGAATAAATCACATTCAAGTTTTCCCACTCTGTGCTTTCAAGCATCATCTTGCTGCAACCTTTGTTTAAATAAAAGATAAGGCCAATATGCTACTTCGCATGAAAGTTAAAAATAAAAGCAGGTAAATATAACAGAAGAAACAGAGGAGGAAGAAACAAAAAAACCTTAAGATTTGAAAACTGAAACATGGGGAATTTTTTGGCAATGGAAATAAAAAGTTTGAGCCTCTTGTCTATAGCTAGGACTCTCTTCTGCATCCTCAAAAATCATCTGTATAAATTAAAATAGAAACATCCTTTTATAAATTCTTGAATCTGTGTTGGTCATGCATTCTTATTACAATGCCAGCATGTGTGTCCTGACACAACCTCAGTTATGCTACCGTGTTCTGGTTAAATGAGATTTATTTCCTAGCTGTTGGAAACAAACTCTCCTCTACCTCCAGAGCTTTCCAAGTTGATTTAAATCTGTCTGCATCCTCATGCGATTATTGCACATGCAACAAGTTCACTGTACCTCATGATTGAACTGTTGATCCTTGACACAGCTATAACATGGCACAGGTGAACTTTCTTGTAATTAGTGGGTTTTGTTTCTCTGTAGCAGGTATAAATTAAAAGGAATGTGTCTGTCGGTTCACAGAAGCTCCCAGTGTAAAAACAAGTAGAATAGATTGATGTGTTTTTGCCTTTAATTGCTGTCCTACAACCTACCGCATCAGTTTCACCAATTTCTTTCTTCTACCTCCAGTAGAGAAATCCCCAAGCTGTAGAATAAGCTCTTTCCTTCACCTCCTCACCTCACCTCCTCTTGCAAGAACTGATAGCAAGAAGGCCAAGCCAAGGCAGTTGTAATAAATCTTTAGCTCTAAAGACTTCAGTCATAAGCAAAAACAATAAGGAGTCTAGTGGCACCTTAAAGACTAACAGATTTGTTTGGGCATAAGCTTTCGTGGGTAAAAACCTCACTTCTTCAGATGCATAGAGTGAAAGTTACAGATGCAGGCATTATATACTGACACATGGAGAGCAGGGAATTACTTCACAAGTGGAGAACCAGTGTTGACAGGGCCAATTCAATCAGGGTGGATGTAGTCCACTCCCAATAACAGATGAGGAGCTCTCAATTCCAGGAGAGGAAAAGCTGCTTCAGTAATGAGCCAGCCACTCCCAGTCCCTATTCAAGCCCAGATTAATGGTGTTAAATTTGCAAATGAAGCAGGCACCACATGGCCATCAACGTGACAAGCTGGGGATGGGGGGGCAGGGCAACAGACAGTGCAAGTTTTCTCTCCAAGAGACAGGCCCCTTACCACTTGAGCTAAAAATATACCTCTACTGGCTGTAGGGGTAAGAGTAAGGCTTATTATTTACAGACCAGCTACTAGTGGGTGACACACATTTCATGCAGCACAGGGCCATGCAGTGCTTAAAGTGTGGGGTGGGGGGGAAGAGAGGGAAGGGAAAGTGCTGCAAGGGGTCACAGACCCAGCAAAAACAACATTTACTGGGAGCCAGGTTGCTAAGGGGCACACTTTAAGCTCTGTCTTACTGAAGCTGCTGCTCCCCTTTGATGACAGGCCCTCACTTTTTTCAGACCGCTGGGGCCATGCTGCACAGATACACCAACCTGAACATTACAGACTAATGCATCTCTGTCCCTTCTTTTCTAGCTCCCTAATCCCATCTCGCCGAGCGAAATTCCAGCAGCGATGCTTGCTGCTCTTCCCCTGCAGATTTGGAGGGGTAGCTCCCAGGTCACTGTCATGCTCTGCAACAGCGACTACAGTTGATGTGAACATGCACTCTCCCAGACCCATGAGGTGCTCCCAGCTGGACAGCAAGACCTCCGAGGTGACACCACCCCTCTGGCTACTACTATGGAATACAGACCAGTCCATCAGGGAAGTGGTTATGGACTGGGTTCTGGTTCAAACCTAGCCTAGGACAATAGTGGCTGGAAGTTGTTACCATCACAAAAACTACAAATGCAACGGACACCTTAGCAGTCTCAGCAGAGGCAAAGGATTGAGTGGGCTCCGGAAACTGAACAACGCTCTCTGCTCTCAGGTCAGAATTAAAGCATATTGGCATGGCATAGTGGGGGGAAGTTCACACTGCTACTGCCTGTTCTGTGGATAAATACAGGCTTTCAGTTTCCAAGCACTGCCACCTATGACCAAAACGCAATATACTTCAAATGAGCTAACAAAATGCAGCAGCTATTTAACAGTGGGCAAAAACACTCTACTATACCTCTCTAGAAAAGGAAGTAAGGACTAACTTCTTCAGTTGAAGCCTTTTGTGGAGGCAGGACAATAATTATGCAAGTTGGAATTTGCCCAGGACACCATGGCTAACAACCCTGTACCTGCAAAAAGTACTATGGGATCTCTGATGAACATATATCAGAGGGGTAGCCGTGTTAGTCTGAATCTGTAAAAAGCAACAGAGGGTCCTGTGGCACCTTTAAGACTAACACAAGTATTGGGAGCATAAGCTTTCGTGGGTAAGAACCTCACTTCTTCAGATGCAAGAGAAGAAGTGAGGTTCTTACCCACGAAAGCTTATGCTCCCAATACTTGTTAGTCTTAAAGGTGCCACAGGACCCTCTGTTGCTTTTTACTGATGAACATAAGTGGTCAAAACTTCAGTTTTGCATTTCCTCTGAATAGTTAATTCCCAGTGAATTAGTGCGAAGCATTGCACATCTTTTTATAACAGAGCACTGCTTCAATTTTCTGGCAGGTATTGCCCACGCGCCTACCTCAGTGAGGAAGGTACATGCACTTTTTCCACAACTAATGCTAGCCTCGCCTTGCTGATTGATTAGCATGAGTGGGCAGGATGCCCCCTCTTTCCTCTGGGGTAGCTATGAAGCAACAGGATGCACTCTCTTCCTTCCACGGTCTCAGCTTGCTGCCTCCACAACAGCCCCTGCCTTTGCTGGCAAGATATCCCAACCAAATTCCAGTGCAAGTAATTACATTCTGCCTTCCTGAAAATTTCCCTGCGGTTTCAGATGGAGAGCGTCGTCTTACTACTTCCCTCTCATAAGCTGTTGTGTAGTGCTGTTAAACAACTGCCATGTTTCATCCCAGCAGTGGATGCATTTCAATTGTGGGGGAAGTGATCACCATATAATTGTATTATGTTGATGATGATTGTGGCACCTAAGCATGCTGGGCACCTATATTAGTTTGTAAAGTGCTTTGGCAACTTTTGGCTTGGAAGGAGCTATGTTAATGTAAGATATTTTCTTAATTTTCATTACTAACATGAACAACAAGGAGTCTGGTGGCACCTTAAAGACTAACAGATTTATTTGGGCATAAGCTTTCGTGAGTAAAAACCTCACTTCTTCGGATGCATAGAGTGAAAGTGCATCCGAAGAAGTGAGGTTTTTACTCACGAAAGCTTATGCCCAAATAAATCTGTTAGTCTTTAAGGTGCCACCAGACTCCTTGTTGTTTTTGTAGATACAGACTAACACGGCTACCCCCTGATACTTATTACTAACATGGTATGTGCTTACAATTTGTGGGGTTTTTTTTTATCCCAGTTGTGACACTTGTACATGTCTAGCCCCTATAGCTATGGACATTTTCCCCTATTGACTAAGAGAAAATGGAGTCTTCACCCACCCTTTTACAAACTCTAAACATTGCTATTAGGTGAGAAACATGCATGCTCCTTACGCATGACAATTCTTAGCACCATACTGCAGGAGGCAGTATAGGGGCTGAGTAGTCTAATGGATTGAACACCAGACTAAGAGCCTGCAGTATTCATCCTGGTTCTGACAATGACTCACTCTGTGGCCTCACTTAGCATTCAATAACTCAGCTTCCCAATCTGTAAAATGAGGATAGCGTTTACCTTTCTATTTCACAGGGTGTTGTCCTGATTATTTAATATTTGTACAGCACTTCTAAGATATAAAATGCTAAGTATTATTACAATAGGCACATACATGTGGCAGAGAGGGCATTACTGTGCTTGCCATTAGCATCTACTCTATATCGAGACTCACGGTCACGTTCTGCTTTGGATTTACACCTGTATAACCAAGAGCGGAATTTGCCAGCTGTTTCTGTAAGGCTCATTTGCATTAAGATAAGACTGGCCCTACTGGGTCAGACCAAAGGTCCATCTAGCCCAGTATCCTGTCTTCCAACAGTGGCCAGTGCCAGGTGCTCCAGAGGGAATGAACAGGACAGGTAATCGTCAAGTGATCCATTTGCTCATTCCCAGCTTCTGACAAACAGAGGCTAGGGTAACCATTCCTGCCCATCCTGGCTAATAGCCACTGATGGACCTATCCTCCATTGTAAGGGAGCCTTTTTGTTTCCTGGTTCATTTTTATTGATTTACATCAAATCATAGACATGCCTGGTGCCAAGAGGTGCAGAAAAACACACGGCCCTTCCCTGTGAAGATTACAATAAAAAACGAAAAAATGCACAGTAAAAAGAACAGCGGATGCCAATGAGCAAGGGAATCCAGCCCAGGGAGTGTGCTTTTCCAAAGACCTGACTGAACATGCATTAGTAACTCATCATCTGTAACTGGACAGAGTTAGGGTTTTTTTGTTAAGAAGTAGATAGCAACGCCTGGTGGATAAGCACAGAAATGCTTTATAGCAGAAATGCATTTTAAGAAGGGATTTGAATGAAGACAGAAAGGTGTATTTGTTCAGAAAGACTTCTCCGTAAAGATTTACACCAGATAAAGTAACTTACACGCTTTTACACCAAAAGTGACTTCCTGAGGAATGAGAGTATAAGAAATAAAGCAGCTTTTCCTATAGTATATTTTTATTATTATCAAAGAGTGCTCTTAGACACAGCGCAAGGAGTGACATTAGCAAACTCTGGCTGCCGTTTCATTACAGGATTACCTTCAGAAAATCCCCTGCCATTATCAGACATGCTGACAAAACCAGAAACGTGTTCTTCGTCCAAAGAGGAAAAATGTAATTAGCTCCCATCCATCTAAGTAAGGGGATGAACTTCATAACTGAGAGTTTTTGTAGTTTTCCACTGTGTGTTAACTGGCTGCCTGCATTGAAATTGAGCCAGGGAGGAATCCAGTATCAATTGTGCTTAAGCAGGAGTTTCAGCTGAAACTCCATCCATCTCAATCAATTAACAAAAGAGTTTCCCTGAAGATAAAGTAATTGTTTCAACTTGTATTTCTGTTTCCATGTTCAGTTTGGTAATTGGTAGTAAGATTTACACTGCTAGTTCAAGTAATATTCTTCTCAACAACTCTTAATTTTTGGACTAGCTCAGGATGTGCAGTCATGTATACCTGATCCTGGTCCAAGTGGCATCAATTCGAGCTTTGCCATAAATTTCAATGGGAACAAGCTCTAGCCTTGCTCACCTTCTCTCCTCCCTGCTCAGCCTCTATTATCAACAATACACATGGCCCGAACTACCAAACCCATTGAAACTGACGAGATTATTCATACAAGTGAAAGGTTGCCGAATCAATCCATAGTCTGATCCTGCAGACCATGCATATGCAAGATTTCCATTTATTTTCATGGGAGTTATGCACTCGTAATTACTGCAGTTGTGTGTGGAAAGCAGGTACATGCAAATGGCTAAAGAAAGGGAAGGAACATCGGTTGTCCTGAAAGTATGCTGCAGATTTTGTTTTCTCACTGAGTGATACTGAATCGAACAGTAATTTTATTCACTAAAAGTCCAGGGTGGGATTTTCAAAAGCAGTCAGCATGGGCCTAATTACTGCAGATTTTGGCCAATATTTGAAAATCTCACCCTAAATCACTACATAAGGGTTTTAGTCGAACCTCAATCTTTATGCAATCCTCCCGTCATCAATGGGAAATCCACTGTTGGTAGAGGAGCCTACGTGAGCCTAGCTTTGTAATGCTGACCAATGGGCAGTAACAAAAATGTTATTGGCTCTTGCCCAGAATGGGTTAACAGCCAGGGTCTACATGATGCTGGAGCTATTGGCCTCCAGTAAAAACCAACGGAGATGAGTCAGAACCATCTGAAGATTTGTAATGCAAACTCTTAATCCGGCAATTAAGTTTGATCAGTTATCAGAAGAAATCAACTCTTTATCTGCTAAAACGTAGGCCAAGCAGCCAGAGTACAGAACTAGACGCCAAGAACTGAATTCCAATCTTAGCACTGCTGATTATTTACACGGTGGACATGTCTACAATTAAAAAGCTGCAGCTGTAGCGCTTCAGTATAGACACTCCCTATGCTGATGGGAGGGGTTCAGGTAGGTAAACCACCTCCCCGAGAAGTTCTTCCGTCGACTTAGCACTGTCTACACCAGGGGTTAGCTCGGCTTAACTATGTCATTCAGGAGTGTAGATTTTTCATGCCCCTGAGCGATGTGGATAGGTTGACCTAACTTTTTTGAGTATACCTGGCCTGTCACTTAACCTCTCAGTTGATCCATCTATAGAAAGGGGATAATATTTTTTTTTACCTAATCCTCAGGGATCTTGTGAGGATTCACCAATTAATGGTTGTAGAGCACTATGGAGAAATAACTGCTTAGTATTATGACTAATAGTAGGCTTGCCACCATTCGAAGTGCTGGTAACCGGACCCCTGAGGCCTGCCCCGACCGCGCCGCTTTCCCCAAGGCCCCGCCTCTGCTCCACCTCTTCCCTCAAGGCCCCGCCCCTTCTCTACCTCTTCCTTCGAGACCCCACCCCCATTGCATGCACTCCTCCCCCTGTCGATTGCTGGATCGTCTCAAGGAGCCTGCCTGCAGGTAAGAGGTGGTCTGGGCTGAGTAGGAGCTGGTACAGCTTAATAAACTGGCACCTCCTCTTACCTTGCAGTAACCGGACTTTTGGTTCGAGTGCCACGTAGGGTCGCCAGGTCCCCTTTTCGACCAGACTTTCCAGTTGAAAACCAGGCACCTGGCAACCCTAAATGGCACCCGGACACAGAAGCCAAAACCCAGACAGATGGCAACCCTAACTAATAGGCAGATCTCCAGGGAACTGCTATGGCTAAACATAAACAAATATATTAACAGTACTAACAGTGCTCTTGGATGTATAGAATGTGTCTAGGGTTATTGCTATGACGACTGTCTTCCCTTAAACATTCCTTGATACTGCCAGAATGTCTGCTACTTCAGAGATAAAGGTTAATTAAGCACATCCGCCCATTAAAGCAAGGTGCAAACACCGCTGTGTGGCCCAAAGCTAGTCTTCTAAACTGTCATTGTTGAAACCCAGCCATAGTTGGAAACGGAAGCTAGTCCTCAAGCAAAATAGTTTCCGTTGAAACGCAACAAACACAAAAGACTTTCCCCCAAGATTAATAGTTTCATCTTGTATTTGTCTAACTGAACCCAGTTTCTGCAAGAAACATTCCTATAGGTATTTGTATGTTGAAAGAGCCAAGATATTTTAAAATCTTTCCTTATGATGCTATGATTAGCACATGATGATGGAATGCTGGGGAAAAATTGTACCTTGCCTACCTTGCTAACACCACGTTAGATAATTAATATAGTTTAAGATAATGAGGTAATTCATTTTTCAACATCTATGCTGTTTGTTTACTTTGTGCCTTTCGCTCAACTTGCACAATGAAAACAGACCAGTCAATTCACTTTCATTTATTCTCGGTTTCTTCTCAATTTCACTTTCTGTTTCGGATGCACTAGCAACACAGTGTTGCATTTGCATTCTTAATTCTGCAGGGAGAGTTCAAGGACCCTTTTTGCAAGCCTTGCATGATGAATACTTTGGCTTACCTTCTCGGAGCAAAGATGTGGCTGTACCTCAGTTTCTTGCTCACTCTCCAACAGGGGAAAAGGGATCTCTTTTATATCCTTTTCCCAGCACGCACTGCTGCCATGTCTACAACTCCCATCACTTCTAGGAACTACTGTCCCCTGAATGCTTCCCTTCTGTGCTGAAACACTATCACAAGACCGTTCAGGACCTATTTAGAAACATCAACTAGTAATGGGACGAGCTACATGAGTAAAGATTACTCGAGTTTTCACTGTACGTTTTTAAAATAAATTTGAGGATTAAAGTGAAGTGACATGATGTCTTAGTCATAGAAGCTTGTAGGTTATCTACTCCCTAACTCTGTTCCCCAAAAGATGAGAATATCCATAAGTTCCATTGCTTCCAGGACAAAAATATGAGCCCCATCTCTTTGCCAGAGCTTTCTCCACCTAATAATAAATTAAACACCCTTCCTTCTCATTCAGACTGTCCATGGGCAATTTTCTCAAAGTCATTCATTATTCAAAGATATTTGCTGAATAGTTTCTGTGAATATATTTCTTAGTCTATAGACTCTTCATGCATAGCTCTTTGTGAATATTCAGTTGTCAACATTCTAGCTCTTCTCATTAGTTTTTATCAGACACATCGGCCACATATTGTTTCCATTTCTGGATTAGACGAGTAACTCAGACCTGGGTTTCTGTCAGAATACTCACATTTATGATTCCCAAGTTTGCTTTGCGCAAATATTCTCAAGTGTTTAATTAAAATTTGCAGTTTCCACAAACGTTCCTGCTGGTAAACTTGTTTGCTAGATTGCTGGTAGCAACTGTACACAAAGGGAGCATAGTGAATATTCATGGAATTTTTTTTTTAGTTATTTACTCAGCTTTATTTGCATCTGATCCAAAATCCACTAAAGTCAAAAGGAGTCTTTCCATTGACTTCAGTGGGCTTTGGATCGGGCCATTAAATACCATCTGCCCAGTAATGAGCATTAGACAATAGAGCCCATCATCTCCAAAAGACAGACCCTCCAACCACTGTTAGATGCACATCTCTGTAGTATTGCCTTGCGTACTGTCATCATTTGACATCAGACCATTTTCTAGATTTTGATTCAACACTCAAGTCTGTGAAAAGACTCCCCTGGACTTTAATGGTAGCTCCATCAGACCCCTGGTGCAGTACTTGAACCAATGATTTTCTCACCCAAAGGTGAGTGCTGTTGACTGAGCCATAATGATGCATGCAGAATATGCTCATCATTAAAATTTGAAAACCATTCAGAAGAAAGAAAAAAAAAAAAAGACGGTGGGTTAGATATGTTAACTCAAAGGAGGAGATAGAATGGCATTAGCTTTCTGATGTAACTTCCCCTCACCAGAACTGAATGAACCACTTGAATGCTGCTTGGCTTTACCTAACCTCCGATACATGGGATAAAATACACCTCCGCTTCTGCATTATATTCATAATATGGTGAGTTCCTTTTGAATTGCCTACATACCATGGAATGCCAACCCTTAAAAGAACATCTCTGAATGCCTCCACCACACAGGATCTGAATTGCATTCAGTGGTGAAACAGCTAAACTTTTAGTTTATTTTTCTGATTTACTTACAATTAGTTTAGGAGGTTGTTTGCAAAGCCTTGCTCTGTATGTGTGATGTTATATACACCTTTTGAGGGGGAAGTCAAGAGGTAGTTTGGCTTATATTGGTATCCTGTAGGTCAACACAGCTGTTGTGGATAACACCCTTGGTGCCATCTGCCTTGCACTGAATTCCACATCACAGGCATGCCTCATGATACTCAATACTATGCAGGGCCATTGATTTACACTAGTGTAACTGAAGGCAGAGTCCTATACCTACTAAGACGTGCTTGGCACTTAATATTAATTAAGCAACCAAAGGATTCAAATTAGTTCTAATTCAGGCATGCATGTTCAGTCTAACAGCTTCCACAGTCTCCGGGGCTTGGGAGCATGCCAAGGTGACACTATTCCCTCCCCGCACCCCAACCTAAACATGTTTTTGGCCCATTTATTCTTCCCGCTATTAGACAACAAAGTGAAGTATGCAATCCCTTGTTAGCAGTGTGATAGGAAAGTCTATGGATCACATGAACCCAGACAAATATGCAGAGTATGCTCACTACATCTATAAAGCTTGTTGTGACTTGCTATAAGTCTATACTTAGGCAGTATTAATTTAAACCTGTTTTCAAAGATTGTATCCTTTTGTGCACTGTTTTATTCAGAGATGACACAACACAATACAATACACATAATACACAGTATCTGCACATCCAAGCAGATACTTCTTAAAGATCCAATTATTCTCACATGCCTAAGGCTACATTTTCATTTAGAGAGAACATAGCCAGCAGCAAGATCTTTTAGGCACCAGGGGCAATAACATTGTTATGCTCAATTTGTTAAAGTTATGTGCGTTATTATGTGTAACTGCTGCAGAGCATGAAAAAGGGCATTGCCATGTTGTCAGTAAAGAGACCAAAATGTGTTTTAAGTGTGTCCCTTGTTTTTCAGCAGAGATCTCTTTGAGAATAGTTATCTGGGGACAGTCAGTGCTACTATGAGCAAAATATGGCAAACTGATAAGTAAAAATGACTTCTTAACTGAGCAAACAAAACACCAACCAACCATGTTGCTAAAATTTCTCCTTATTTAGGAGAAATTAAAATATAATAATCAAGCATGCAATTTCAAAACAATTGTTTTCATCATCTTAGAGATCTATCTTAAGCTATATAGGGGATAAGTGTGGTCTGTTGAGTAGAGCACAGGACAGGGAGATGAGACTGGATTCCAATTGCAGCTCTGGCACTGATTCACTGTGTGATGCTGGGCAAATCTTAATTGTGCCTCAGTTTCCCCATTCCACTCTGTAAAATGGGGGATGGGGAAATGATACTGACCTACCTCACAAGTTCTTTGTGAGACTTAATTAATTGTTTGTGACACACTTATAGGTTCTTGGATAGAAGGCAGTGCAGAAATTATTAAACACAGAGATGAACATGATATTATAGGGTCACACTAGCATGGCATCTATAAAGGAAAGTCAGGTCTCGCCAATCTATTAGACAATAAAATAGTGCACAACAGGAGAAACAGTCAACAAAGGCTCTCAGAAAAGGCTATTTAAAGAAACTTGGCAGTCATGGGTAGGCTATAGCAAATGGAGTAAGGATAAATGGTATATTATAAGAAGGTAAAATGAGTTGTCCTCTCTAGTTATTCAGAAACAAGGTGATATCCAATGCAATTGAAAGGCATCAAGTTTAAAAACAATTTCACATTACCAGATTTATCAAAATCATAATCTTTGGAACTCATAGTCACAAGGTTACTGGCCTAGTGGACAGGGGAGAAGCAGTAGATATAGTATATCTCAATTTAGTAAGGCTTTTGACAGTCTCCACATGACATTTTCATAAACAAACTACGGAAATGCATTCTACGTGAATTTACTATAAGGTGGACGCACAGCCGGTTCAAAGACCATACTTAGACAGTTATCAATGGTTTGTTGTCAAAATGAGAGGGTGTATCTAGAGGTGTCCCGCAGCCGTCAGTCCTGGGTCCGATACTAGTCAATATTTTCATTAATGCCTTGGATAATGGAGTGGAGAGTATGCTTATAAAGTTTACAGATGACACCAAACTGGGAGGGGTTGCAAGCACTTCGGAGGACAGAATTAGACTTCACAAGGACCATGACAAATTAGACAATTGATCTGAATTCAGTAAGATGAAATTCAATAAAGATAAGAGCCAAGTACTTAACTTAGGAAGGAAAAATCAAATCTACAACTTAAAAATGGGGAATAACTGGCTAGGTAGTAGTGCTGTTAAAAAGCATCTGCGGGTTATAGTGAATCACAAAAATGTGATGCAGTTGCGAAAAAGGCTAAATATTCTGGGGTGTATTATCAAGAGTGTTATATGTAAGACATGGGAGGAAACTGTCCTGTTCTGCTCAGCACTGGTGAGGCCTCAGCTGGAGTAGTGTGTCCAATTCTGGGTGCCACACTTTAGGAAAGATATGGACAAACTGGAGAGTGTCCAAAGAACAGCAACAAAAATTATAAAAGGTTTAGAAAACCTGAACTATGAGGAAAGGCCAAAAAAACCTGGGCATGGTTACTCTTGAGAAAAGAAGATTGAGGGGGGACTTAAATATGTTAAGGGCTGCTAGAAAGACAACTGTGATCAATTGTTCTCCATGCCCACTGAAGGTAGGACAGGAAGTAATGGTCTTAATCTGCAGCAAGGCAGATTTAGGTTAGCTATTAGGAAAAACTTTCTAACTATGAGGATAGTTAAATACTGGAATAGATTGCCAACAAGGTTATGGAATCCCCATCATTGGAGGGTTTGAAGAACAGGTTGGACAAACACCCCTCAGGGATTGTCTAAGTTTACTTGATCCTGCCTCAGTTTAGAGGGCTGGAGATGATGACTTCTCAAGGTCCCTTCCACTTCTACATTTCAATGATTCTATGATAAGATATCACTGAGACTAAGAGCTTAGTAGGATTCAAAAAAGGGACTGAACATTTATATGGTAAAGAGAATATCCACAGTTACATCAGATGAGATAAAAGGGATATAAATCCTCATGCTTCAGGACATAAGTCAGCCATTAACACATGGATATTAGAGAGAAGATTCCTCTATGAACAATTTATTCCATACATTTTCCACTACAGGATTTCTTGCATTTTCCTCTGAAGCATCCGATACAGGATTCTGCACTAGGTGGACCACTGAGTTGATCTGGTACAACTACGCCTATATTCCTAAGTCTAGATCCAGCAGCACATAGGAGGACATTAGACAGACATCATGGAACCGGATGCACCGTGCTCCCACATCTTTACCAGCATGCTTTGGTTCATGCAGAGCTGCACTGGAGAAGCAGACCTTTCTGAGTGAAGAGCAAGCATGTAAGAGGTATCCCTCACCTTCTAGATCTGAGTGGAACTATCAAAATGGAGGAGGAGCCAGAGAAATAACTGTTTGCAATGGATGAGTGTCCAGTAGTCAGCTGCCTTTAACTTCCAAGACAATTCTAAACCCCTTACCTTCTGAGTCTTCTCTGGAAAACTCACAAGACAGAGGAGATGACAGTAGACAAAGATGATCCTCTCTACTGTTCTCCTGCTCAGGTGCCCCTATACAACTGCTGATAGAACTGCAGTAAGCAGAGAAAAGGTGGATAAGAAGCACAGCAGGAAGGTATTGGAGGATGCACTCAGGCACCACATAATGAAAGAGGTGCAGCTCCTGCTAAACTCTGATAGGCTAAACTATGCCTATATTGTTAGCAAGTCAAGCCACAATTATTGGTCCCTCCCTTTCATTCACAAAAATATCACCATGCTATCTGTAGGTCAGACTCAAAATGAAGTGCATGCATGTAAACCACAGTAGGAGCACGTTACTAGCTTGTATGTATCTTATAGAAAGTGTAGCAATTCTTTTTTGTTTTGAAAGGAACAGTTTGGAATCAGACTGGCATTTGCTACTATAATAGGGTTACCATATTTAAAAAATAAAAAAAAGGACACTCCACGGGCCCTAGCCCCGCCCCTTTCCCCGCCCCTTCCCCAAAGTCCCCGCCCTAATTCCCCCTCCTCCCTCCCAGCCACGCGAAAAGGGCTGCCCGAGCGCTACCGGCTTTACGGTTTGCCGGGCAGCCTCCAGACCCTGCGGCCCCGGCCGGCGCTTCCCCAGCGCAGCTGGAGCCCGGGAGGGGAAGCGCCCAGCCGGGGGCGCAGGTTCTGGAGGCTGCCCGGCAAACCATGAAGCCGGTAGCACTCGAGCTTCGGGCAGCCCCTATGCCTCCGGACCCTGCGCCCCCGGCCGGGCACTTCTCCTCCCTGGCTCCAGCTGCTCTGCTCCGGCGGCGCAGGGTCCGGAGGCACGGGGGCTGCCCGAAGCCGGTAGTGGTGGCTCGGGCAGCTTGGCTCTTAAACAGAGCCGAAGTCTGAGTCCGGGGAGGAGCAGAGCAGCCGCAGGAGAGGAAGTGCCCGGCCGGTATTTTTCCCAGACATGTTTGGCTTTTTGGCAATTCCCCCTGGACGGGGGTTTGATTGCCGAAAAGCCGGACATGTCCAGGAAAAACCGGACGTATGGTAACCCTATACTATAACAGCACGTCTTTTGCAAGCAGCTAGGAAGGGGGTTGCTTCATGAACTAGATATGGGGATTGATTTGAGTGTTTTATATGGCAGTTATAAATTTTATACTGAATATTGATATTTTAAGTTTTATGAAGTGTATGAGTGACATAAAACCTAAAGGTTGGATTCTGCCACTCTTATCAAGTAGTACCTTATTCTGCGAGCAGTCCCATTAAAGTCAGAATAAGGTAATACTCAATGTGAGTAAAGAGTAGCAGATTCTGGCGCTATGTTTCAGAGGCTGTTAAAGTAAGTGAAATGTGAAATTGGACAGTATCCCTTTAAAATAAATCAGCTTTCTGTGTTAATGAATAACTTAGCTTGTATCTACAGAACCACATTGCAGAAGGCAAGCTGAAGATTTGTCTTCACTATAAAACTCCTTATACTGGAAGTGGCTGCACATTGTATTTCTAAGATATTCTAGCATTACACAGACAACTAATACAAGAAGGTCCAGTCCTTGCACCACCAAGAATAGTCGAACTCTTTACATTTAGATCTTCCTTTGCTCTAAATGTCAGAGCTAGAAACAGATATAGATTAATGCAGAAGGAGCAATAACATTTGGTAGTTATGCTAAGGAGCGTCAATGACTCACTCTTGATAAGTTTGCTCAGTCTGTGAGCTTTAGGGATGAATCGAGATTAGCAGAAGAAAATGGCCTTTTGAGTCCCTTTATATTAAGTTTACTGCCATCTAATACTCTGAAGCTCATTTAAGTCAAAGGAGATGCAACAAAAGTAAGATGTGCTTGTCATACAGCATTATTGCAATGTCAAGTTTTCGTTCAGTCACATGTAAACAAAGTAGTAGTTTTTTTCCTGTATCTCCATAGCGAGTGCTCCATTGCCTCATACAATGAGTATGCCTCGTTCCTCCCCTGCCACTGGCACCCACCAATGATCTAATTTCTGTACTCTAGACAGCCCATCCGCTGCCCCTTTCACTCCAGGTATATCAGGAAACTCAGCTGTTCCTTGTTTGCTTCACTGATGGAAAGCGAAAGTGGGGTGTTGTTCTTTGGGTTTTATTAACTATCCCAGGGTGCAAGCACAGTTTTCTTGATACTGCTTTCTGATTTAGAGAAATTGTTAGCTTAATTAGCTGATACTCACTGTGCTCAGAAGGGCTGTTAGTCTTCTAGCTGCTATTCCTCAGAGAGCACGCATGAAGCAGGCAGTCAGTGGCAAAAGCAGCCCCACACAATCAGCTACAGCGTTCCAGGCCAGTTCACAGTGACTGCGGCTGGACTCCTCCTAGTGCTTCACAGGGCAAGGAGAAAGGGGAAGGGCTCAGGATGTGATATCATACGCTCGTTCTAAACACCAGGAAACGGAGAGAACTGAAATGTCAACTCTTCTGAGCCAAGGGATGGACAATATCTCTGGCCCTCCTCCCCCTCTCAATAAAAGTTACAACTAACAGACATGACTACTTATAAACCAGTATTTAAGATATCAACAGCCCAGCAACATCATGGACTTGCTGCTAAGGTCTTTGTCCTCCTTTCCTGCTTCGTTTGTTGCCCTCATTCATCATTTTATGAGGAGTAGGCCCTCATCTTGTGATCAGATCTATGCAGGGACATCCTTGTACCTGCACAGGGTTCCATTGACTCCCGCAGAGCTCATGCAGGCACGAGAGTCCACTTGCATAGATCCAATAGCAGGACCAGGACCTTATCTTTTAAATTCTTCAGTGAAGAAACCATGAGTACAATTTTCAAAAGCCCCTCAGTAACTGGGGAGCCTAAACCCCATTTTCAGAAGTGACTTAGCACTTGGGTTCCTAAATTTCATTGAAAGTCAATGTGCAAGTTCAGATCCACGCTTTGTGCAGGTTTGGATCCAGCTCCAGACTTTGTGTCTCAAGACAATCTCTAATTGTAATCCCATGTAAAAATAATCCAGGCCATGTCACTATAGTCTGTTTCTCAGGTTACCATTTATATTCTTTAAAATAGGAATGAGTAAGTCTTTGGAGCAAAGCAGATGTTCTAAATTAACTGTCACCCATTTTTCTCCCTCACATTGTCAGGATACCCCTTGTTTATACAATGACCTCAAATAGCAGTCAAGAAAAAGCAATATAATTTCATTACACAATCTTTGAGCACATAAAAATGTTTTCCATGCTGTTTGCTGTGGCCAACTATTGCATCACTGCACTGCACACGCCTTCCAAATCTCCTTCCCAAGTTTACAATTCCCCATTTGCTGGACTTCCTCTCTAGTTGGTCTCCTGGCTTCAGCTCATTCAGGATTCACCATCGAGGCTACTCACCGGGATTGGGCCTCCACAGCAAACGATACAGTAACTCCTATTTCAGCACTCTTGTATCGGCCTTCAGTCGCAATCTGTGTTGATTTTTAGAACCTGGCTTATGACTTTTAAGGCATTTCAGTAGCTGGGTCCTTGGGATATTTCAGATTTGTTAAAAAACCCTCCACTCTGATCCACACAGCAGTGTTGCTTTTTCAGTTCCAGTGTTTAAACAAGTCCTTAGGTGCCAGTGTTCTTATTCTGCTTGTGCTCTTGGCCAGTGGAAGTCACAGCCTTTCACTTTCAGGAACTAGTCTATGTTATTTAAGAAGAGAATAGTTTACAGCCTAATCGCGGCAGCTGGTAAAATGCTTATTTCTCAAATGTTAAGGTATCCAAAGAAACCTCCCAAAAGAGCAAACAACCAACAGAATAAATTGAAACACACAAACATTTTGGTTGTAAAGCTTTTATGGTCACATTTTGGGGCTTTTCTAATTGATTCCACTTCAGAATGGATGGTTAAACATCTCCAATTACTATGGGGGCTTTGAGCAGTGGAGGCTGGTGGCATCTGAAATTGGGCAGACAAATCTGATGAAGTAAGGCCCTCTGATACTAGGGTGGTGAGTATGGTGTAGGAATCTAGATCAATAGACACACGCATCCCCTCTTGGAGACTATGAAGTTTGCCCCCACAAAAAACATGCACACATTTTTGTTTCTCTTTCCTCCACCTTGATTTTTAATAGTATGGTGAAACCTCTACAAGAGATCACCCTTATTAAGCAACCTCCTATCTTAAGAAGCTACCCCAGAGTAGCTCCAAACACATTGGACCCAATTCTGTTTTCAGTTACACACTGATTTTTCACCTGTGTGTGACCTGATTGACCCCAGTGTAAACATGATTAGAATAAGGCCTACGATGTAAAATTCTGCTCCACTTTTATTAAGCCACCTTTGTTATGCTACCAATTTCTGCTTGTCCCTTGCATGCATTCCTTGGGGGCTCTCATGCTCTTTTCTCTGTTAGAAGGGCCTCCTTCTCCTAAATGTTTGCAATTTTCTTTGATTCTCAAAGGCTCAGTCCCTTGAGCTCTGCCTATCCAGGGCCTTGATCTTAAGAGCTGGACCTTGCCTTAATTTAGGAGCTGAGTTTCATTTAACCTTCTGACTCCTTCATTGTAAAGCACTGAGGCACCGCATGGATTTGACGTATTGTGTTGTTATTTATATGGCGCTACAGGTACGTCAGAAGGTGCTTCCTATATAGTGATTCAAGAGTGTTTGAGGCCAGTTCATACAAAAAGAGCCTCCTTTCTCTGGATTCAGGGTATCTTCTCTCATTATCAGACAGTGAACACTGATCTGGATACTCTGGGAAGTGATGGATCTTAGGTGCTGGAGAAGGCCATGAGAGGGAACTGCAGCTGGTGAGAATGGAAGAAAGAAGACTTTAGTGTTGTGGAGGGCAGCAGGAGAGAGCAATGGTGAGTAGGAGGTAGAGGGAAATGAAATGGTAGAGGGAGGGAGGAAGCCTCCATAGAGGCGAGAAGGAAGGAGATTCTCAGGAGTTGGGGACAGACAGCGAGTGGCATCAGGAAATCACCTTGAGGCAGCAGGACTATAATTAAAATGGCCACCATGTAAAAATTAGTTATTGCCTAGGTACCTGTCACATTCCTAAATGAAACCTCTACAGTTTCTTGACAGTGGCTGGCATATAAATTGATTTATAAAAGTCTGAAGTTCATTCTACTTCCTTAGGTTTCTAGATAATTTCAAGTGTATACTGCATTCTTTGCTCTTAAATTACTGCAAAGAGTTGCTGTGAACTATTGAACAGCTGCCGTGTTCCACCCCAGAAGTAGCTGCATTTCAGTACTCGGTGATGTGATTCCTACAACACACAGAGGATCTGATTCTCCTTTCATTCCTCTGCAAATCAGGAGTAACTCTATTGAAGTCCTTCTAGTTGAAGCATGCTTTTCAAATGTATACTGAGATTGTTATTTTATGACATCATGAGTTACTGCAGTAATTAAAAATTCTAAATATTTAGCAGTGAGCAATGGGAGGTAGTGTTAATTTCCCAACACTGAAACCAACAAACAAAAAAGCATAAATTGGAAAAGGAATCCTCTGCCTTTACTTGCTATTTCTGCACTCAGGAGAATTCAGTGCGACTATGTTACAATTACTTTCAGGCACCCAGAGGCAAAAGAGTCAGCAGAAAAAGTTAAGTGGGATGCAGATGCCGGAAAATAGCACAGAGGACTTAGCCTTACGTCCTGCCGCGAGCATATGGTCTCTCGGAGCTAAATCCCAAGAGGTTTAGAGCAGGAGGGGGAAATGCTATGGTTACGGATATTTGAATAATAAATCATACTTAGTGCTATAAACACATTAACTAATTAATCCTTACAATACCCTTGTGAAGTAGGAAAGGACTGTGTCTATTTGACAGATGGAGAAACACAGCTAGAAAGGGCTACATTCCTATCACACTCCATGCCAACTTTCCCAGAGTAGTTTCTGATGGAAGAAAGCCTGAAGCTGGAGAGAACACCGAACCTTTCCCTCTACTACCATGGGGAGGGAAAGGAGGTCAGATCTGTTGCAGAACTGGGCCATGCTAGCATTACCTCTGTGAAGCCCCCAGCGGATTTTAAAGATGTCCCCACCCAGTGGAGGGCAGGTAGCAGCAACCCAACCTGTCCCCCTCTTTGGGATGAATCTCCTGCTCCACCCTCCAGAACGAGAACATAAGAACAGCCATACTGGGTCAGACCAAAGGTCCATCTAGCCCAGTATTCTGTTTACCGACAGTGGCCAATGCCAGGTGCCCCAGAGGGAGTGAACTTCCATCCTCTGACAAACAGAGGCTAGGCACACCATTCCTTACCCATCATGGCTAATAGCCATTAATGGACTTAACCTCCATGAATTTATCCAGTTCTCTTTTAAAAAGCTGTTATAGTCCTAGCCTTCACAACCTCCTCAGGTAAGGAGTTCCACAAGCTGACTGTGCGCTGTGTGAAGAAGAACTTCCTTTTATTTGTTTTAAACCTGCTGCCTATTAGTTTCATTTGGTGACCCCTAGTTCTTGTATTATGGGAATAAGTAAAATAACTTTTCCTTATCCACTTTCTCCACATCACTCATAATTTTATATCCCTCTATCATATCCCCCCTTAGTCTCCTCTTTTCCAAACTGAAGAGTCCTAGCCTCTAATTTCTCCTCATATGGGACCCGTTCCAAACCCCTAATCATTTTAGTTGCCCTTCTCTGAACCTTTTCTAGTGCCAGTATACCTTTTTTGAGATGAGGAGACTACATCTGTACACAGTATTCAAGATCTGGGCGTACCATTGCTTTATATAAGGGCAATAATATATTCTCCGTCTTATTCTCTATCCCCTTTTTAATGATTTCTAACATCCTGTTTGCTTTTTTGACTGCCTCTGCACACTGCATGGACATCTTCAGAGAACTATCCATGATGACTCCAAGATCTTTTTCCCGATTTGTTGTAGCTAAATTAGCCCCCATCATATTGTATGTATAGTTGGGGTTATTTTTTCCAATGTGGATTACTTTACATTTATCCACATTAAATTTCATTTGCCATTTTGTTGCCCAATCACTTAGTTTTGTGAAATCTTTTTGAAGTTCTTCACAGTCTGCTTTGGTCTTAACTATCTTGAGCAGTTTAGTATCATCTGCAAATTTTGCCATCTCACTTTCTACCCCTTTCTCCATATCATTTATGAATAAGTTGAATAGGATTGGTCCTAGGACTGACCCTTGGGGAACACCACTAGTTATCCCTCTCCATTCTGAGAATTTACCATTAATTCCTACCCTTTGTTCCCTGTCTTTTAACCAGTTCTCAATCCATGAAAGGACCTTCCCTTTTATCCCATGACAACTTAATTTATGCAAGAGCCTTTGGTTGGGAGGTTGGTCCAAGAGGTGCAACTTACACCTTCCTGTGCCAGGTTCAGTGAATCTATTGTAAAAGGTTAAGGCCCCCAATTCTCCACATTGTCTGAGCTGCAATTTATTGCTGGGTGGGTGGGAGCCTCAGGGAATTGATTATAGCTATCTGTTCCTTGCTGGCCGAGCCCCAGTGGAAGTTACAGCAGTGAAAATTAGACTAGTCGCTCTAATGGAGCCTATGCCTGCAGAGAATCAGGTGTAGTGGAACTCTGCTCCTCCACTCCCCGCTCCCACTCACGTCCCATCCCAGACATGCCCTCAGCCTGCTTCCATCAAATCCCCTCTTTGCCCTTACCACAGGGGTGGGGGAAGCAGTTGGTAAAAGTGTCAGGTATTCTGAGCTCCTAATTCTGTGATCAGCTTGCCATCAATGGATATCCCCTTTACGCAGGGGAAAATTCTCTGGTCCAAACCTGCAGCAGCTTTAAATTCACTTTGTGCTGCCCTAAGTAATCAATCATCTGGCCCAAAGTAGCCAGGGCCATGCAGTGGCCAAGCCAGGTATAGATTTCAGGAGTTCCTTAGCTCCTAACCCTGTGGTCAGTTATAAGACCATGTTGCCTTTCGGACTGTTAACCGTACGGCCAACATCAACTAACTGGTCATTGCTGCACTGGTTTTGCCCAAAGGCATTCCCCACATCTCTTTAGTTGAAATAATTTGATTACCTCACAATTAAGACAAACCCAATCCAACTTCTTCCTGTACTGGTAACTGTGTAATTTCACTGTTCTGCCAGTCAGAAAGAGGATTTTGTAATTTCTGTGCACAGAGGTTAAAGAAACCACAAGTGAGAGGCCACAAAAGAAAAGCCCGTCTGGAAACTCCCTTCACTGTAATTTCCTTTTTTTTTTTTTTTTGGCACGGTATTGTTGTATCAAATCCATGGATACCTAGGATGTCACTGTACCACACACCATGACCCCTCAGAACTCATGATGACTGCAATGACTACATAATTTACAGCCTCCTGCTCCAAAAGCACTTTTGCTAAAGGAGAATCTCCACTGACTTCTAACAGTATAGGCACTATGACATACAGCTGTTCAGTTCTGAATGTATCCAATACCGTTAAAATAGTCCTTTCTCCCAACATGCCTTGCTGAAACCCTAGACCACAACTCTTGTCATGCCCTCAGTGCTGAGAGGGAGGGTAATTTCAACCCACCATGTATTTTGGGGCACCAGTCTTGGGCCCCAGACAAAGTTAACGGCCGAGGCTCACTCCCAGACAACAAACTACCATCGGAGACCATCATGATACTGTGCCAGTAGATGAGGTGCACAAAGACTATCTGGGCATTGAGAAGATACTAGCTAGCTCAGGAAAGAAGGAGGCAAAGAAAAACAGAACGTAGGGTGGGCTGCTGTAGTGTTTGGCCCGCTCTGGGCAATTTAGTGCAAGTGAAGACAACATTCACCAAAAAACCCTCAGTAACTGAACTATCCCATTCCAAACCACTCACTGATAATAATACTCTGTATGTATATAGTATCTGACTTCAGAGGAGCTTAAAGTGCTGCGCACCAATCAGGAGCTAATGCTCACACTACCCTGTGAGAGGCAGAGCAGGTCTTATTTAATTAAAGCATATATTGCAACCATGACCTTGAATGGGGCAGTGTATTGGCCATACCAATACAAATCTGAAGTAGTTCCATCTTGCGGGCCAAGAACGAAGGGCTCTGACCACTCACACTGGTGGAGGATAGGAACAAGACCATTGAAGTCAATGGAGTTACACTGATATTACTGAGAAGAGAATCTGTCCCAAAGACATTAAATAACCAATAATCAAGCCAACCCCTTTATGCCCTGGGGAAAAGACTTTACAGGGATTTCATTCAAAAGGGATCAAACTCTTCAGCAAGTAAACAAGCAGGGTCAGGAAACTCCTTGCAGCTGCCAACAGGCAGCCTGACTCCCTTTTCCCTTCCAGCACTCTATCTGCATTCAGCAAGCTTCCTCTATGCATGCACACCTGACCTTTTGGAAATTTACAGCCAAACCCATCAGCATTTTCCAGGGTCCTGCTATGTAAAATGCTGTGTCTCTGCTTCCGTTTCGGAAATTCTCTCTCAGATTAGGAGCCACTTCCTCCCTGCTTTGACAGGAATGGATCGGGAAGGAAAAGATCACAGCTTAAAAAAAAAAAAAAAAAAAACCACCCAGACAAATGCTACCCCCCAATTACATTGGCTTTTCAGTAACACTGAACAAACTCAGGGCCTGAGCCTGCAACTACATGTGTACCGGGGGATCCCTGGGCCTGTATGGAATCAATAGGATTCCACATGGGTGCAGGGGTCTGCTTGAAGGATTCCTGTTATAGAATCAGGGCCTCAGTAGCTTACTACTCTGACCAAAATACTCAGGAGAAGATGATAAGCATTCTCTTGCCCCATTTCCCCCAGATTGTTCTTGGGAGATTGGGTTTGCCCCCACACCTCATAGTACAAACAAGAGGTTCTGCCCTTCCACACTGCTGATCCCCCAGAGCTACAAAGATACCAGGGAACTGAGGACCAAAAAAACTAAGTGATTTGCACAAGGTCACACAGTCTGTGGCAGAGCTAAGAACTGAATCCAGATCGCCCGAGTCCCACTCCAGCGCCATAACCACACGACTATTTAATCTAACGTAGCCATGCTGTAGTATCTAGGCACCAGCACATGTTCCTCTGGTGTATGAACTGCACTGGACAAATGAATCAGTTGTAGGTGCGTTAAAGCTGTAGAGGCTCCATATGAAAACAAAAAAAACAAAACAAAAAAAAGAGTGAAATGCCTGGCACTGCTGAAGCCTTGAGCACTACAGCAAGAAATTTCCACTTTCCCATTCCTAGAATACTTTGGAAATGTATAAACTCCAGGGATCCACATTTTGTAATTTTCAGTGAAAACTGGAATAACATCTGTAAAATGTGACCAAGGACCATCTGTTGTTCCATTCCCAAAACACTGAGCTAAAAGAGCCTTTTTCCTGCCAGCTCTGGTGCAGAGTTAAAGCAGTTCATCAATAGGTCGTTCTGCTCTCTCCGTTTGTCAGCTGCCTATGAAAAAGATGGCAAACAATAATAGTAAGAAGAAGTGGAGTGAAGCTGCTATGTAACGTAAACATATTTCCAAGGGAAACAAAACAGTTAACTGTAGGCCAAAGAGTCTGAAAACTCATCTGAGCTGGCTTATTGCCTAGGAAGTATACTGATGAGTGCAGGAAGACAGGAGATTTAGAGCCCAATGGTACTTCCTCTTACATCAGCAGGAATCAACAGCCTGATCCAAAGCCCACTGAAGTCAATGGAAAGACTCCCATTGGCTTCAGCGGGTTTTGGATTTGGCCTTAAATGGTGGGATGGTGGGTGAACTAGTGTATGGTAGGTTCCAGGGTATTAATCACTGTGTTTTCTAACCCTTCTCAGAGTAGGTCTAGAAGACACAGTGATTGGAGAGCCAGGGGCTGCTGGCGCATTGTATACACTAATGCTCCCAAACCTGCTACCACCTGGAACTCAACTGATGATAGCAATAATGGGAAATTGTAGCAGTGGAAAAAGGCCTAGAGTAGAAAAGGCTACAGAGTAAGCATCAGTTCTGGGAATACAAAGCAGGAACTCTGACTCAAAGTCTTCTACTTTAACTTGTAATTCATTTGCCCTCAGTTCCCCATCTGTAAAATGAGGATAATAATACCTCCTATATCTGCCTTATCTATTTAGCTTGTAAACTCTTCAGGGCAGCGAATTTCTGGCTATGTGTATGTACAGGGCCTAGCACAAAGAGGCCTTAGCTGAGATCAGGGCCCCAAGATGCTACTGTAAAGAAGTAATAAAAGTAAGTTCACTACCAGTTATTCAGGTGGTGGTGGAAACAGTGTACAGAGCTATCAGAGCCCCTTGATGAGCTGGAGGAGAGGAGAACTCCCCTGGTAGAGTCACTGGGTAAGTCAGCTGCAGATTGCCCTATGAGCCTCCCAGCCCATATAAGGGGTGGGACTGCAAAAATATAAGGGGAGTGTTTGGAGCAGGGTCTTCCCTTCCAGTGCTAACGCCATTCTAAGTAGATCCAAGATGCAGAGCTATTCATAAGCAGTCCAGGCAAGTCTCCCAGAGCTGCTCTAAATTATGCAGGGGGCCATTCTGACCCCCAAAGCAGCCCAGAATCAGGAGGGCACCGAAGCTGGCTTTGAGCCACCTTCTCCCGCCTTTCCCAGGGGCTACGAGTTCTGTTCTGTGCTTCTATACACATACAGCACTTATAGACATTAAATAATCAAGCACCATAGAACTCATGAGGTTTGCAAATATTATCAAAACTATACTCATTCTACAAATAGATAAGCAGAGGAACAGAAACATGGCAGCAAATCAGTGATATCCAGGAATAGAACCCAAATTCTTGGATCAGCATAACAGACTTCTCCCGAGATTCACCATACTTTCTGCTACTGGTTAGGCAGAAAGATCATGAGAACAACCTCCCACACAGTGCTCGGGCTCTTCTACTTCCAGCCCTGGCTGGAACCCAGAAGTAAAGAAACAGCCCTAAAATGAAAAAGGGCAGGGTTTTTTCCACTGAGTATGGTGAAGGAGTTCCTGGACTGATTCAGCCATCCGTGATCTTCAGGGTGCTATATGGACTGGTTAGCAGTGGAGGGCAGCCATGCTCATCAGATTGAAAGGAATTCCACCACCCTGCCCACCATCACCGTAAGAAAAGGAAAAGAATCACAACATGGCATAAATTTACTTCCCTGTTCTTCAAATATATCTACAGAACATCTCTTACACTCTTCCATATCCCATACTGATATAGAACACATGCAGGGTGTGTTAATCAGAATAGGTTCACATGAACAATAAATTGTTATATTCATGATTCTATTTTTCACCCTACTAGAGATCAAAGCTGGTCAAAGTTTTTTGAATTAAAAGTTTCATCAGAAATAAGCGTCTCATTTGAAAATGAAATCTCTTTGTGAAAAACACACACACACACACACATATATATTTTGTGTGAAAAATGTCATGCCATTTTTCAATTTCTTTAAACAAAAACATTATCAAAAATTTTCATTGGTAAATTTAAAACTTCATTAATGTTTTCCATAAAAAATTCAAATTATGATTTAAAAAAGAAAGATGAGTCTGTTTTGAATTGAAATGTAGTTGATTTCATAGCCCCAGTGGTCTAAAGGATAAACCATTGTGACCACCTAAAAAAATGTTTGTGAGTTCCAGCCCCATCGTGGTGAGATTATTAGATTCAATGTAAGGATTAGCATTTATCACCATGGGTGGAGTTGGGACTGGATGTTCTCTCTTTTGCACCTATTTCTGTGACTGCTGTATATATTTAAGGTGCACATATTTTGTTTCTATAAACATTACTGACAAAAAATCCAAAATATTGCTTTCCATCATCTGGTTCAAATTCTGCTCTTAGTACACTGGTGTAAATCTAATATAACATCACTGCCCTTGATTAAGTTACTTCAAATTTATGATGCATACAAAAGATGAAGTTGGTCTTTTGTCTTTAAAGGAACTCTATATTTACAGCCAAATAAAATCACATACAATTGTATACTCTATAGCACAACAGTGCCATCCAGTGGCTATTCCAAAATGTGCATTACAGAAATTGTCCCAAGGGAAGTTATCAGTAGCCAAAGACTGCTCTTTAAATTTGATAATCAGAACTAATCTGGGCATTTACTGCCTGGGTCAAGATGATCATCTTGGGCAAAGGTAACTGGTTTTAGTCATTTTCCCATAATGAAGTGACTTAGACACAAAATTTAAATTTGCTGTTTGTTTAAAAATAACTATGAAGATTAGAAACGGGTGAAGCAAAAGACTCAGAATTTGGGTTCAGTGGAATTGTTATCCTGATGTATAAATGCTGTTCTGAGAATAATTGGAATTTATTTGGTCTGCAAAACTGGGCTGGAAGTCCCATAAGAACAAGCTTGGGTATGAGATTCCTGATCTTTCTGCTTCTAGTGCTGGCCAGAAACCAAATATGAAGAAATATTTAACTGAAAACGTGAGAACCTCAAAAACAAAGAGTCAATGCAAACTCCCCTTTAAATAGCTGACAATTCAGAGGTCAAGAGAAAATGTAAAGTTTCTCTTAACTACCCATCCTTCCCTGTTAAAGTCATTGACCTACATTTTAAAAATGAAGGGCCTCCAATACTGCAGGTGCAAATTTTTCTTCTGCACTTGCACATGAATGCTAAATTGTGACAAAGAATGGCACTCTGCACCCATTTAGATGCCCAACTACTTGATTTGCAAACTTCTATTGAGTACCACCACAGGGTACAACAGAGGGCCATCGGTTCCAGTTCCTCCCAGTTGGAACTCCATTTGAGTCAACGGAGTTCCTCCATCAATGTGAATTTGGTCCATTAAAGTAAGTTTGCCCAGCTTCAAAACAATTCTGGTAATAGCCACTCATTTGATGTGGAAGATAATGATCCACTTACATTTTTCTCTCCAGTCTGTAATGCTTCCCTTTGTAGTTATCGGCATCTCATGCAGTACAGCTGCATTACAATGATTCATGGATTTGTTTGGCCTGATTGCACACTGATTAAATCATTTTGTGCAGTGTTCCTGTTAGTGTTCCACATTCATCTTAGTTTGAACTGAAATTCAATTACCTGGAGTTCTGAGGTCAGAGCTGCAGATAATCCTTGTAGGGCAAAGAGTTGCTTCCCAGAGACCAACAGTTTCTGCAGTGGACCCTCTCAGTAGCTAGAAAAAGCTGGTGAAAGAGGAATCTTACATCTATGTAAAACCCATTTTATTTTCTGCATGGATAATAATTCAGTTTGGAACCCAGCAAACAAGGATCCCACCCTGCTGCCACTGGCTTCAAAATGATGGCATTTTTGCCAGAATTCAGTGGGAGCAGGATCATATTCAGAGAGAGGAATTTAGTTGGTTGTGTTTGAGCACTTGTACGTTTGTCATGACTGGCGGGGCCCCAGATTTCTCAGCATCACATTTTACTCTGTTCTAGAGGATGCCGAATTATGCACCAAATTACACTAAAATTGTTTGATCGTATTTTAACTAGAGTTAGATCCAAACTAAATTCTCATATCCAAACATCTCTAAAATGTTGGGGAGGGTTAAAAAAAAGACATTCTCCACGGAAGAACAAATACTTTCAACATTGAAAATTTGTCTAGTTTCTCTGGACTAAAATTAATACAATCTGACCTAAGCAGGATAGCATAGTGTAATCAATTTGATTTACTGTACAGTTTGATCAATAGGTTAAGCTCTTTGTACATTTCCTGAGACTACGCATATTACAGAAAAAAAAATTAAAACTTTTTTTAAATCAACGCAGACATTACTAATGGGGGGCTCATGCAAACGACAGTGAAAACCATGACTTTTTCAAAACATCAGAAGATCACATTTAGTCTCATGCTTAAAAAAATAAAATCTATTACACTAATTCCAAAGATAATTTAATGTTTGATTGGAAGAATTGTAACTAACTACATTATATCTGCCTAAGAAAGCCCCAGTCCTGCAAATCCTTACTCAGGTGAGTATCCCTTGTCTAGATGAGTTTATTGGACTAAGCCCTTCAATAGGGCTAAGTCACATGGGGCAAACTGCTGCCCCATGCGACATATCTCTTCTGAAATGCAGATATTCTGTTGCAGCTGAGAGACTGCAGTTGCTAGCAGCGGAGACAGGGTTAATGTTTTTTTCAGAAGGAGCTTTGGAACACATATGGGGGATAGAGCAAACCAAGCTGCTCTGCCTGAAATGCTACTTGATGATTATGATCTTCTAAACCCAGCTAATGCTTAATGTTTAGAAATAAAAATAAAATCTTGCTGCACAGAGGCCCAACTTTGAGGGTAAGAGAGACAGAATCTTTACAGAGTCCACAAAAAGGCCAGTCAGTAAGTAGTGCATCAGTTCAGGACACTTGGATCAGCCCATACAGAACAGCAGAGGTGCTCAGCTCCCACAGTGATGTGGTATGTAGCTGGACCGATTTAACCGTCGCCTTCTGTTTCTAGTGAGGGCAATGTAGCATCCCACCAAGATGACTGAAACTATCATTTAGTCTTATTTCAATAAAGTGTTTAAGAAATGGTAAAAATAAATACCGATTCATCAATATCAAGAAACGCCTAGCTCTCATACAGCAATTTTCATCATTAGATCTCAAAGCGCTTACAAAAGACATCAGTATCATTATCCCTATTTTTATGATGGAGAAACCGAGGCATGGAGCGAGGCAAATGGCTCACCTAAGGTCACTCAGCAGGCCAGTGGCAGAGCTTGGACAGGTCTCTTGAGTCTCAGTCTAGTCCAGTCCAGTCCTCTATCCACTGGGGCCATGTAGTATCCCCTCACATGCATGGTCATATTGCTAATACTTTCTGAGGGAGCTTCTGTTTTAGCATCTTGCCAAAGGGACTGCTGCTGTCACTGAAGTCAGTGGGTGTTTGGCCAGAGTCAGGAGTCCTCCATGAATGATGAGTTGAGGGCTTCCCTCATGTTATCAAATGGCCTCAGAATTCCCATTGTGTGAGGAGTGGTTTGTTGTTTTGAACCAATAGCAGAAAGCCAGGCAGAGGGTCAGGTGAAGGTTCTGGGCCGACATTCTAGAGTGAAACAGAGAGAGAGACAGACACATAGATGGTAGGTTTAGCAGTAATATTGCTACACCCTCTTGGCCCTCTACCTTCATGTTTTGATCTGCAACCCACAAACTGGCCATAAAAAGTCACCTCATATTCTACAGTTCCTTTCAGATGTGTCAGTTCCTGTAGTGCATGGCGAGCAGTAGGAAGATTTTTCCAGCCCTTTTGTGTGCTGTAGACTAGAACATAGATTCATAGATTATAGGACTGGAAGGGACCTCGAGAGGTCATCGAGTCCAGTCCCCTGCCCGCATGGCAGGACCAAATACTGTCTAGACCATCCCTGATAGACATTTATCTAACCTCCTCTTAAATATCTCCAGAGACGGAGATTCCACAACCTCCCTAGGCAATTTGTTCCAGTGTTTAACCACCCTGACAGTTAGGAACTTTTTCCTAATGTCCAACCTAGACCTCCCTTGCTGCAGTTTAAACCCATTGTTTCTGGTTCTATCCTTAGAGGCTAAGGTGAACAAGTTCTCTCCCTCCTCCTCCTGACACCCTTTTAGATACCTGTAGACTGCTATCATGTCCCCTCTCAGTCTTCTCTTTTCCAAACTAAACAAACCCAATTCTTTCAGCCTTCCTTCATAGGTCATGTTCTCAAGACCTTTAATCATTCTTGTTGCTCTTCTTTGGACCCTTTCCAATTTCTCCACATCTTTTTTAAAATGCGGCGCCCAGAACTGGACACAATACTCCAGCTGAGGCCTAACCAGAGCAGAGTAGAGCGGAAGAATGACTTCTCGTGTCTTGCTCACAACACACCTGTTAATACATCCCAGAATCATGTTTGCTTTTTTTGCAACAGCATCACACTGTTGACTCATATTTAGCTTGTGGTCCACTATAACCCCTAGATCCCTTTCTGCCGTACTCCTACCTAGACAGTCTTTTCCCATTCTGTATGTGTGAAATTGATTTTTCTTTCCTAAGTGGAGCACTTTGCATTTGTCTTTGTTAAGCACTTTGCATTTGTCTTTGTTATGACATGTCAAGAACAGTCTAGAGTGTGGGGCATGCCAAAGGACATACTGGTTTGTCTAAATAGGTGAGAACCAGCAGAACTGGACTTAGATCATGTGTGTTTTACTGAACAATTTGAATGAACAAAAGGGAAGGTGCTAGGGTGCGTAGTTAGTTGCAAAGGCTGGATAGATCTCAACCTGGGGTCATGACCAGTGGATTGAGACCACCCTCCCTTTCTTTATAGCTAAACAGGAAGGGGTTTCCTAAACTTTTTAACAGAAGGTCAGAGTATGGAAAAGTTTGAAAATCACCTGAGATAGTCATAGTCTTTGTTGGGATGGGGAAGGAAATAGCTGAAGCAGGTTTGCAAACCCCATTTTCCTTATCTGTCAGAGCACTACCATAAAATGCTTTCCAAATTACCTTGTGTGGGGGTGACAACAACGGAGACACACAACGAAGCAAAACTACTGTAAGCTATTAGAGGGGAGGTAAGTCAATTTACTTACCAATTCTGTGCTACAGAGTTCTTCTTTCTGACTTCAAGTATTTGCACAGACCAAGAATTTCTATCCTTGCAAGCGATTACAAGGATTTTTTGTAGGATCCTTTCCAAATACCAGAAGTGAAAATTATAATAGGATTCACTTTCTTTCTCTTCCTAGGAATCCAGTACCAGTCTTTACCATAAGACAGTTACCCATTCACAAGTAATAATTTCAGATTTCTTTTATAACACGCCGAAGATCAACCGTTACAGCACAGCAGTTACAATGTACCCTAGTTAGATTAACATCACTAACTAAAGATTTGTTATTTTTCCTTTAAAATAAAGAATATAACACAGGCCCTAACCCCCTAATATAATATCTTACAAAATCAATATAGGGATTGGCATTTCTGACAATCAGAGAGATTCTGCTTTCATCTAGGCCCACACTGGGTATTATATTGACAATTAAATAAAACATTTAGCTGTTCTGCATAACAAGTTGTTTCAGCAGCCACATAATTAAGGATTTACACAACTTCAAGGAAGAAAGAAAAAAACCTTTACACTGACTGTAGCTGTTATGCTCACACACTGTCTAGTTCAGTGATGTAGTACACCTCCCAAAGACATTTGGCCTCCAGTCTGTAATTGCTTCTTTATGGTGTTTCCCCTGTCTCAATTCCACTGAATTCTGTAAAATTACAGGAAGCTGCTGTGATCCAAACCACAGATCAGTCTGGGTTACCCATGGCAGCTTTATCTTCTCCCTGCAGGAATGGGCTAGATCTGACTGGTGCTCTACTAGTCAGGGCACAGGGCCATACCTTGCATCTCAACAATAGATATATCACACAAATGTAATTGCCCTACTTACTTAATTCTAAGCGTACTTCTTGGAATAACCAGAATAAGGTAGCAGCCTTTTAGGCAAGTAGCAAACTTCCCTATCCCCTTAACTATAATCCACAGCTATATAAAAAAATACTTATTTTCCTTCTTGGGATTAAGGCCAATAAAGACACCTTAACATATAACTGCTGCAGACCAATAATGTCCAACTAATTTGTAAAATTACAGGAAACTGTATTGAGATCCAATTCTCAAATTAGTCTGGGTTACCTCTGGCAGCTCCTATCTTCTCCATGCAAGCTGGGCTGGATCTGATCAGTGCTCAACCTGGCTGCCAGTTTTGTACCCCTGACAGAAATCATTACTGATTGCCCAGGAGCTTAGAGTTTCTGACTAAGTGGTGTGGAGTTATATGTATACATGCAGGAATGTCTGCCCTTAATAAAGCCTTCTACATCAGCTTCAAAACTAGGGTTGCCAACTTTCTAATCGCAGAAAACCGAACACCGTTGCCCCACTCCCTGCCCCGCACCCTCACTTCATCTCCCCTTCCTCCGTCGCTCGCTCTCCCTCACCTTCAGTCATTTTCACCAGGTTGGGGCATGGGGTTGGAGTGCAGGAGGGGGTGAGAGCTCCAGGATGAGGCTGGGGGGTTCAGAGTGTAGGAGGGGGCTCCAGGCTGAGGTGTGGGAGGGGGTATGGGCTCTGGGCTGGGGCCAGAAATAAGGGGTTTGGAGTGTGGGATTGGGCTCCGGGCTAAGGCCGTGCATTGGGATGCGGGGGGGGGGGGGGGGGGAGAGGGATGCGGGGGCGGGCTCTTATGTGGGGCCAGGGATGAGGCATTTAGGGTGCAGAAGGGGGCTCTGGAGTGTGGGAGGGGGTGCAGGCTCTGGGAGGGAGTTTGGGTGCAGGAGGGGGCTCAGGGCTGGGAGTTAGGGTGCATGGTGCGGTGTCTAGGCAGCGCTTACCTCAGGCGGCTTCCGGAAGTGGCAGCATATGCCTCTGGGCGGCTGCTAAGCAGAGGTGCAGCCAGACGGCTCTACGTGCCGCCCCTGCAGCTCTCACTGGCTGCAGTTCCCAGCCTCCCAGCCAATGGGAGCTGCGGAGCCAGGGGCAGCACGTGGAGCCCCCTGGATGCCCCTGCACCTTGGAGCCACAGGACATATTGCCTCTTCTAGGAGCCACAGGAAGCCTGCCTTGGCCCTGATGTGCCACCGACCGGACTTTGGGAGGCCGGGTCCCTTTTTGACTAGCCATTCTGGTCGAAAACCACTGCTGGACACCTGAAAACCCTATTCAAAACAGCTATTGAGCATGGTTACCCACTTCCTCTACTGTGCTGACATAGCAATCACTTTTTTTGCAGTCACTCAATGCTCTATACCAGTGGTTCTCAACCAGGGTTACACATACTGCTGGGGGTATGCAGAGGTCTTCTAGGGAGTACATTGACTCATCTAGATATTTGCCTGGTTTTACAATGGGCTACATAAAAAGTACTAGCAAAGACAGTACAAACAAAAATTTCATATGGACAATGACTTGTTTATACTGCTCTATATACTATACACTGAAATGTAAGTCCAATATTTATATTCCAATGGATTTATTTTATAATTATATGATAAAAATGAAAAAGTAAGCAATTTTTCAGTGTGCTGTGACACTTCTGTATTTTTATCTGATTTTATAAGCAAGTAGTTTTTAAGTGAGGTGAAACTTGGGGGTACACAAGACAAATCACACTCCTGAAAGAGGTACAGTAGTCTGAAAAGGTTGAGAGCCACTGCTCTGTACTGCCACCTTTTCTGAGAGCAGGTAGAAAGAGCAGCTGTAATTACAGCAAGTAATGTTTTTGGCTGACCACTAGGAAATAAAAAAAGAAATTGGGTTATACTGTCAAGGCAGCGAGCATAGGGAGGAGCCTAAGGACTGAGGTGTGTGACTGGCAGAGCCCTGCAAATCTGCAGATATCTGTTTTACATCTGCGGACCATGTCTGTGGATACAAATTTTGTATCTGCGCAGGGCTCTAGTGATTGGAAATATTGTTCTAGCATTTGATTAATCAGACTGATTATTACATCACTGCAGGCACAATTACAGCTGCTCTATTGGTTTTATCGTTCTAGCCTTTAATTATTAATTATGATTACGGCATTATGGAGTGCACAATTACAGCCCCTCTATTGGCTCTACTGTTTGATTATCAAGGACGATAAGTTTACTGCACACCTTACTGTCATACTATTGGGTTTACTGTTCCAGCATTTGATTATTGATGATGATTTTCATATTATCGCATGCACTATTACAGCTGCTATTGGGTTTATCATTCTAGCATTTGATTAGTAATGATTATAACATTTTTGCATGCACTATTACAGCTGCTACTGGGTTTATTATTCTAGGGTTTGATTATTAATTATAACATTACTGCCATACTACTGGGTTTATTGTTCCAGTGTTTGATTATTAATGATGATTTTCACATTATTGCATGCACTATTACAGCTGCTATTAGGTTTATCATTCTAGCAGCATTTGACTATTAATGATTATAACACGATTGCATGCACTATTACAGCTGCTATTGGGTTTATTGTTCCAGCGTTTGATTATTAACGATGAGTTTGACATTATTGCACACACTATTACAGCAGCTATTGGGGTTATCATTTTACCAGTTGATTATTAATGATTGTAACATTACTGCATGCACCATTAAAGCCACTCCATTGGGCTTATCAGTTCAGGGTTTAATTATTATTGACAATGATAAGATTACGGCATTGCACTATTGCAGCCACGCTATCAGGGCTGAATTTTTCAGCATTTGTTTGCTAGCAAGGATTAAAATGTGAACAGCTGTACTAGTATATTGCTGTAGATTTATTAACCCATCCCTACTTATTACACCCTGCACTGGTTACATTAATTATAGCATGTGCCTTGCAAACCTGTCTGGCATGTGCTACCACGTTCACCTCCATCCCCGATGGGCAGCAGGGGGGTGCGGCAGGGGTTGGCTGGAGACAGGGCAGGGGGCGCGGGCCTGGCTACAGGCAGGGCAGAGGGTGCAAGGCTGGTGCGGGCAGGGGTGTGTGTGGGGCTGGCTGGCTTTGGGCAGGGCCATGCAGCAGGGGTTGGCTGGAGACAGGGCAGGGGGTGCGGCAGGGGCTGGCTGCAGGCAGGGGGTGTGGGGAAGCCAGGCCACCCGGGTCCAGCACACCAGCTCTTCCCGGTACGCTGTACCGGGGCTTGGGCGCGGGGCCCTCTTAGGGGTGGGACCCGATTCAGGGGAATTGATTGAATTGGCCTAAAGCCGGCCCTGGCCCCAAGGCTGAGGTGTGCGTTGCCCCATGGCAAGGGTTCCAGAGCCGTTATACGGGGGTGGGGACCGTTCTGTGTGAGAGAGAGAGCGGGGGGCTGTTCCCCCCGGCTGTTAGTTGAGGAGGCTGCTGTCTCCCCCCCACTGCTGGCTATTTGGGGGAGCTTTGGTTCCCTCCGTTTCCTGCAGCTGTGGGTGGGGGGAGGGGCCTTTGTTCCTCCCTCTCCTCCTCCCCCCACTGGTTGGGTTGGGGAGGGGGCTTTGCCTCCCCCCTCCCCCGTTCTGTGGGGTGTGCTCTGCTCCTAACCTGCCCCCCTCAGTGTTTTTGTGAAGGGGGTTCTGTCCCTGGCCATCCCTGCCCCCCCTCAGTGTGTCTGTTCAGAGTGGGCTCTGTCCCCAGCCTCTCAGTGGTTGTGTAGATTGGAGGGGGGCTTTTCTCTGTGCCTAGTCCCTCCAGTGTGTTTTTTTTATGGGCACCAAGGCCTTGTGTGAGGTGGGTAGAGATTGAGGCTCCAGTACACACCACCTGTGTGTAACCCCTTGGGGTTTAGAGCGCATGGCCCTTTAAATCTTTGCCCTGAGGGGGGGGAGTGCTGATTGTGCCTGAAGGAGGAAGTGCAGGGGGGTGGGGGAAGAGCGACAGGGTGTGTGTCTGGAGCTCCAGACAGAAGGGCTGCAGCCAGCGGGGCCCTCACAGAAAGCAGCAGCCGGAGTCTGCGAGGGACAGAGCAGCGACCGGGACACCCCAGGACAGGAGCCAGGGGGAGCACTGGGCCAGGGAGGAATCACCCGAAGACAGGCCGGAGCTGGACCCGGTGTCACTGCTGCCCAGAGCTGCATGGGGCTGTGAGTACTGGAGCTTGTGGCCTTGCACTGGGGATAAGGAGGGAGGCAGTTAGCTAGTTAAGTGGGGAGGGGGTCGTTCTGTGTGGCTTTGCAAGAGCGGCAGAAGAGGGCCCCGGAGGGGTTTGTTGGGGAAAGTTCACTAGCGCCGAAGACGACCAGGAGCACTCAAGACTCACCACGGGACTGGAACTTTGCCCAGGGCTCCCGAACTCTGAGTGCAGATGCATTGCTCAGTGTCTGCCCTTTCAGACTGTGCTACCACTGGGCCTGTGCAGGGCCTTGTGTTGAATGCAATTCTGTTTTACCGCTCTCCATGTCTTTCCCCGTTATTTTCCTCCATTCATCCCTCTGTGAATAAATATTTCCCTTTCCTATATTCACTGTACTATTCCAGTGTGTGTGTGTTCACTCTGGGGGGTTTGGAACAGATGTCCCTTGGGTAGAAGGGATTTTTCCTGATGCAGAGCAGACTCCATCTTGGCCAAAAGTTACACACGTCTGTGGGCACTGGAGTCTGACTTTGGGGGATGGAGTTGGATCCCCTGCTTTGAGGATATGTTTTGGGAGAGAGCACAAGAGAGCCAGTTTGTGCTATGGGAGAACACCAGAGCCCTTCTGCTTTTGCAAAAGGGGTCTGAACTGCTTGATTAGTGCATTGGGTTGGCAGCTTATCAAGGGTCCAGTTGTCATGGTTGCAAAAATATGGTGTAATAAAAAAGGGGGGGGGGAAATGATGTAGACTGCATTAACTCATCCCTTATATTAATTCTCTCAGAACAACAATCCCCATCCCTTAATTTGCCAGAACACATGTGAACCGACTGGCTGCCTCCCAAGTGCCCCCTGTTCCTGTCATGGTCTGAGGTTGCTTTGCAGGCCCCTGCCTCCGTTTCTCTTGTCTTTAATTCAGGGCCCCTGAACTCAGATTATCAGCACAAACTTATCTCTGATTCATCAACACCCCAGCTCAGAGCTAAAATTATTAACATAAAACAGTTCCCAAAATTAAGTTCTCAGAATCCCCCTCAAGACCATACTCCTAGGCCTTTCCTGCTTGAAAACTTTGCCCTGAAGATTCAAGGTTTGCTACTGTGTTCTGTTCATTCCTAGCAGTTTCTATAGTACACCTCTACCCCGATATAACGCTGTCCTTGGGAGCCAAAAAAATCTTACTGCATTATAGGTGAAACCGCGTTATATCGAACTTGCTTTGATCCGCTGGAGTGTGCAGCCCCACCCCCCTGGAGCGCTGCCTTCCCGCGTTATATCTGAATTCGTGTTATATTGGGTTGCGTTATATCGGGGTAGAGGTGTATTTCACTCCCACTTCATAGTGGTGATTAGTTTCCTTAAGCATTTCTCACTCTGTAGCTTTCTGTTGCTCTTCATTGGGGAATCAGCTCCTAAATGCTCAGCTGGTTCTAATAGTTAGACCCCACTCCTCATCTCAGGTGTGACAGGCAGGAGTAAGAGGCCAAGGCTGGCTGATTCCAGACCTCCAGCCTTTAAAGGGGCAAGCCATCCTATCCCACCCTGTGTAGAATCAATGAGGCTACAGCATTTCCATTCATACTGTTAGAAGAGTTTGGCATTTAGACCCTGCTAAGGGACAGTCAACATGAGCATTTCAGGTGGTAACATGTAAGCCAAAAAGTAGCTTCTTGATGTTTTCTTACAGTAGAAAAGTACATTCTCTTCCACATCTTCATAGGGGTCAAAAATAGATGAGATTATCAGAATTGACAATGTCCAGAAGCTCCAACTGAGATCAGGGCATACTGTGCTAGGTACTCTCCACACTGATTTATACCTGCCTCTGGAGATTTCCATTACTTGCATCTGAAGAAGTGAGGTTCTTACCCACGAAAGCTTATGCTCCCAATACTTCTGATAGTCTCAAAGGTGCCACAGGACCCTCTGTTGCTTTGTGCTAGGTACAGTAATGATACGTAGTAAGCAACAGTCTTTGCCCCTAAAAGCTTACAAAAGATAGACAGAAGGTGAGAGAAGGGAAGTGTTATTTCCACTTTACAGATGGGGAACTGAAGAAAAGAGACACTAAGTGACTTACCCAAAATACACAAAGTCTATGGCAAAGCCAGCAACTGAACCCATATCTTCTGAGTCTCAGTTCAGTGCCTTCACTTCAAGACCATTTTACTTACTTCCTCTTACTGCCCTGCCCTGCCCCAGCTACCTCTTGCCTGAGGTGAAGCTTGGACAACTTTAGTTGTAAATGAGAATTTTTCAGAAAGTTAGGCTCATGCATGATAATAGAGACCCTCTCTTTCTGGTCCTTATCTGATGTGAGAACAACTTGCCACCCTTTCTGCTAGCCCTCTAGCAAGGTCGTTTGTCAGAACCTACAAATACATGCACATCACCAACTTCATTCACATGAGTAATCCCACTGAAGTTGTTGGGATTATTTTTGTGAGTAAATGTCACTCACATCCATGCCCTCAGTGTCTGCAGCTGCAGGCTCTATTACAGAGATGCACATAATGCAGCCCAAGGGTCAAAGGAAAACAACAACATCCTGAAACGCAGCCCTTGTAGTTCAGGGTAAGGATAAGCTAATCAACTAAAGATTGTTTTAAATTGCTGGTGCACTCAAACAATAGCCCTTGTCATTTTGATAACTGTAGCCTTCTCCTACCTGGCCTCTCTCCCTGCCTCTCGGGTCTCTCCAGTCAAGTCAGACCAAAATCCATCTGTTTCTCTCACCAGTCCAACCTTTCACCTCCCTCCCCGCTTGAATCTCCCATTTGGCTTCTCTCTTACTTCTGTCACGCGTCTGATGAAGTGGGTATTCACCCACAAAAGTTTATGCTCCAATACATCTGTTAGGCTATAAGGTGCCACAGACTCTTTGCTGCTTTTGTCTCTTACTTTGTAATATTTAAACTCATCTTCCTCTGTAATGTCCTTACTACTGAAGATTGTCCCAGGCTACGTCTTAGCTCTCATTTTGTCCTCTACTCATTCCCTACACTCTTCCCCGTTGCGCCATGCAGCTCCTTTCCCCCATTCTCTTTCAGTACTTTCCCCATGCTAGCCCCACTGCCAACTTACATTTATACATCCATCGACATCCCATTTGAGCGCTTTAGCTTCTGCCATCTGGTTCTTGACTTCATGGTCAAGTGTCCTTTCTCCCCACTTTCAAATCCCTGCTTAAAACTCCCCTTCAAGTAACCCTATTTCTATTATCATAATTAATACCTTCACTGACGCGCCATGCCGTATGCCATTGCCCTATGTTTTATTTAGATTGAAAGCTCTTTGGGGGCAAGGAATGCACATTATATCTTCTATAGAGTGCTGCATAAATTAGTGATTGTCAGTAAATGTATTATAAGATTCTATTCCACTGTGGACTCTACAGAAGATAGAAGTACAGTATGTGTTCATCTGCAAAGTACACACACATTCTATGAACTTTGGCCTAATTTTTTGATGGCAGGGGAATAAATAGCCATTAATTTCTATAATAAATCTATTTATCTCACCGGAGCCTTGAGGATTTTGGAAGTTGCAATAAGCAGAGTCTCCCTTAGGAGATAAAGTGTTTGGGAGTTACTTCACAGAACCTCGTGCACTATTAGGAAGATATGTGCAATCACAACTGATTGCAGATTTATGGCACTCAGTCTCTAGGGCATTTAACCTATTGTAGCTTGGAGGAATCGGACTAGTGGTTAAGTTGCTTGCAGTTATTGTGACATCCCTGAATGAAATCTAGGAACCAAAAATTGCCCATCTCCCAAAAGGCCAATGATTCAGTTACTTAGATACCCTGCCTCAAATAGTGGGAAATGCTGTATACTTCAAAGGGAGGTGCAAAAATGTGAGAATTGTGCAAGAGGGAGTCTCTTCTTGATTTCACAGAGGGATTCCTTTAATCTTGAAGCACTAGGATTGCGAGTCTTTTTCCCTCCCAACATATTTAGAACACAGCAAAATTACCCATTCAACACATAACATTATGCTAAAGTCCTGCAAAACTAAGCAAACAACTTTTCAGTGCTTACCTTATACAGGAAGTGACACAGCCTTAATTCTGACAACTTCTTTTGCTTGTAGTGTGTACACTCTGCTATTGTTGAGTTCTGTAAGAGAGCTGGTGTAACAATTATATTAGTATCAAACTTTGCAGCACATAGCCTTATGGAATTTCCTTGTCTGGACTCCGATTTTTTTTTTTTTAAAGATTCCTTAATAACCTTGTATTAGCATTTTGGATTTGCAGTGGCTTAATCTTGATGAGATGTCATGCCAAAGGGCATGGACGCACATTGAGGGGTGTGTGGCTGAGGTCTGGGCCAGCCCCCATGCTGGGCTGGGAGGGAGCACCACCCAACTCTGCTCTTGAACCCAGCTGCTGGCTCTCTCATGATGCCTCTTTCCCCATCTGTAAAATGGGGAAACAGTAGTTCCTTCTTCCACCCTTTGTCTTGTCTGTTTAGACTGTAAACTCATCAAAGTAGAGACTGTCACAGCACCTAAACACAAGAGAGCCCTGACTTTGGCTGGGGCATCTAGGCCTGACTCTGATATAAATAAAGAATCAAAATGTATGTAAGAAATAACAGACCTGTGCTTCTGAGGTGCTTAGTACCCAGAGCCACATCAGACTTCATTTTGAATTTTCAGCAGCTCTGAAAATTAGGCCTTGTATCCTGGGAAATGTGGTATGATTTTAATAGAGTCACAATTTAAGAACAACTACAATTGCATCCTAAGAACATTGAAATTTGTAACAGAAATATTCTGACATTGCAAGCAAATGTGATTTAGTGGAACCAAACCTCTGTAGGGACTATCAATTAATTCTAAATAGGTGGGTTTTTTTTTAAAAGGGTAATACTTCCTAATCCCCCCTGCAAACCAATGTTCATAGTGTCATCCTTTCTCATGCAAGGAGCCCAACAGCAATATTTGCATGAATAAGACTATTCACTGGAGAAAGGGCTCGCAGCATAAGTTCTCTCATGAGGTTTCACCAAAAGCTGTAATGTATATATACACTTCTAAAAAGTGCCACCACTATAACATCTGGCTGCCCAATATGAAAAACACACAAACAGTACCATTTGCAATGGGAGTTCTGGGTGGAAAGGCTGCAGGATTGCATGCATAAGATGTTGAATATTATTTAAAAAAATAACAAGTAGAAAAAACTTTAACAGAAATTTTCTTTGTTTCTGTGCACATGAAACATACATGCTGGGATGAGAAATTGTTACAGTTCTAAATCTTTTGAGTCTCTTAAAATCTGAAACTTTTCTCAACAGCATATTAAAAACAGAGGAAAATTAATCAGAAGACCGGTGCTGGGAAATCAGATTGTATAGTTCAATTAATTAATACTTTATTACAGGAAACATGAGCTTCTCATCTGCTTGAGAAATCATGTTCTAGTAAATATACAAATAGCTATTTAATGATCATGTAATATGCCTTTCCTGAAATTATTTATTTTCCCCCCTGTATTTCCTGAAATTGTTTCTTAATTTTTCTATTATGAAATACCAATGGGGCACCATTAATTCAAAAGTGTATTCTGTGCTATGGTCAACACTTTGTATTATTGCCTTCTAGGGAAAAAGCTCCTCTTCCCCCACACTCCAAGCTTGCAATTAGATTGTGTGGTAGGTATTAAGAATGAAGGGGCAAAAGGGCTCTAAAAGCAGCAGCCATTTTTTGTTCTTTACTACTGCTTTGGAAACAGTCATTTGAAAAGATTTTGAATTTATTAGTTTACTTGGCACTTGGGCAACAAAGGTGGCACTTTCTTTTGGAGAGGAGATTTTATGCAGATCTGCATGTGCATTCTGTGTGTGTTGCCAACTGCAAGTATGTCTGGTTTTTGGGGTTTTTTTACTTGAATAAACATCTGCTATTTAGAGATGGGAGAGTATCAGAAGTTTCAAATAATAAGCAACGTTCAGCTCAACAGATTTTGTTATCCAGATTTATTTTTGAGAAGTGAATATTTACACAAAGGTAAAACGGAGATCAGTATTTAATCCTAGGCCTTGTCTACACTACGAGAGTAGTTCGATTTTACTTAAATCGAATTTTTGGAATAGATATTGCAAAGTCGAACGTGTGTGTCCACACTAAGGACAGTAATTCGACTTTGTGAGTCCACACTAACGGGGAAAGCGTCGACATTGGAAGCTGTGCACTGTGGGCAGCTATCCCACAGTTCCCGGAGTCCCCGCTGCCCATTGGAATTCTGGGTGGAGCCGCAAATGCCTTCTGGGTAAAAAAAATGTGTCCAGGGTGCTTTTGGGTAACTGTCGTCATCCGTCCATCACTCCCGCCCTCCCTCCCTGAAAGCGCCGGCGGGAAATCAGTTCGCGCACTTTTCTAGTCAGTGACAGCGCGGACGCCACAGCACTGCGAGCATGGAGCACACTGCGACCATCGCTGCAGTTGTGGCCGCTCTCAACGCCTCGCAGCTTATCATACACCTTTCCCTGAGGCAGATGCAGATAAGTCAGGCGAGGAGGCTACGTCACCGCGGTGATGGCCTGAAGTCTGAGAGTAGCACAGACCTCTCAGAAAGCAGGGGACCCAGCGCCGAGGACATCACGGTCGCAATGGGTCATGTTGATGCCGTGGAACGGCGATTCTGGGCACGGGAAACAAGCACTGAGTGGTGGGACCGCATAGTGCTGCAGGTCTGGGATGAATCCCAGTGGCTGCGAAACTTTCGCATGCGGAAGGGAACTTTCCTGGAACTTTGTGAGTTGCTGTCCCCTGCCCTGAAGCGCAATGACACCCGGATGCGAGTAGCCCTGACTGTCCAGAAGCGAGTGGCCATAGCCCTCTGGAAGCTTGCAACGCCAGACAGCTACCGGTCAGTCGCGAACCAGTTTGGGGTGGGCAAATCTACTGTGGGGGTTGTTGTGATGCAAGTAGCCAAGGCAATCGTTGATGTACTGCTGCCAAAGGTAGTGACCCTGGGAAACGTGGAGGCGATCATAGATGGCTTCGCAGCGATGGGATTCCCAAACTGCGGTGGGGCCATAGATGGAACTCACATCCCTATCCTGGCACCGAACCACCAGGCCAGCCAGTACATTAACAGAAAGGGCTACTTTTCCATGTTGCTGCAAGCACTGGTGGACCACAGGGGACGTTTTACAAACATCTACGTCGGATGGCCGGGCAAGGTTCATGACGCTCGTGTTTTCAGGAACTCTGGTCTGTTTAGACGGCTGCAGCAAGGTATTTACTTCCCGGACCACAAAATAACTGTTGGGGATGTGGAGATGCCTATAATCATCCTCGGGGACCCAGCCTACCCGCTAATGCCCTGGCTCATGAAGCCCTATACTGGCGCCCTGGACAGTGAAAAAGAACTCTTCAACTACCGGCTGAGCAAGTGCAGAATGGTGGTGGAGTGTGCTTTTGGCCGTCTCAAGGGGAGATGGAGAAGCTTGCTGACTCGCTGTGATCTCAGCGAAACCAATATCCCCATTGTTATAGCAGCTTGCTGTGTGCTCCACAATCTCTGTGAGAGCAAGGGGGAGACCTTTATGGCGGGGTGGGAGGTTGAGGAAAATAGCCTGGCTTCTGATTACGCACAGCCAGACAGCCGGGCGATTAGAAGAGACCAGCGGGACGCGCTGTGCATCCGGGAGGCTTTGAAAGCTAAGTTCCTGAGTGAGCAGGGTAACCTGTGACTGTAAAGTTTGTGTACAGAGAAGCCGAACCTGCCCCCGTTTCTTTACCCAGTTTATGTTGACTATCCTCTCCAGTTACATACCCCCTTCTCCCCCCCTTCCAACACACGTTTCGAAATAAAATCAGTTCTACTTTGTTAATGAACACCGTTTTCTTTACTACTGTTTTCGCGGGAATTTTTTAAAACTGGGACGCGGATTGTGGTGCGGAGCGGGTGTAGTGTAGTGACGCAAAGAAAGCTTCTAAACTCAAGGATTGACAGGCTCCGCTGTGGTGGGCTGGTTCTTTCAACGGAGCCTGTCACCCCTCCTGATCGGGACTGTGTGTATGGGGGGGCTATGTGACTTTGTGGCAGGGGGAGGACGGTTACAGATCTCCTGCTGTGTGGCTCTGTGATCCTGCATAAGGACCGCCGCTTAAGATCTGTAACTGCCCTCCCCCGCCACAAAGTCACAGAGCAACCCACCCCCCACTACAGAACATGAAAACCACCTCCCAGACTGACCAGGGCAACTAGTCACTGCACTGTGTATGTGCCCTGCTGCTGTACCTGCCCCCGCCTATGTACCCTGCCAAAGGTGACTGTCCTGTCCAATTACCATCCCCCTTTCCCCCCCTCCTCCAAAAGAACATGATGGAAACATTAGTTAACAGAAACATATTTTTTATTATCAACTACACATGGAACTGGGAGGTGAAACTTGGACGGGGGCTTGTGTCAGGCGGGAAGGAAAGAACTTGTCAAATTTTGGGGAATGAGAGCCTTCTGCTACTAGAGCTCTCTGCAGGGGTGGAGTGAGAGTTGGCGTGGACTCTGCCGCCTCTCCTTCTGTGCACTTTGGGTGAAGGGGGTATGGGACTTGGTGGCGGGGGAGGGCGGTTAGAGATGGACTGCAGTGGGGCTCTGTCCTCCTGCAGAACATCCACAAGGTGCCGGAGCGTGTCCGTTTGCTCCCTCAGTAGTCCAAGCAGGGTTTGAGTTGCCTGCTGGTCTTCCTGCCGCCACCTCTCCTCCCGATCCATGTTTGCTTGCTGCATTTGGGACAAGTTCTCCCGCCACTGGGTCTGCTGTGCTGCCTGGGCTCGGGAGCAGGCCATAAGCTCTGAGAACATGTCCTCCCGTGTCCTCTTCTTCCTATGCCTAATCCTCGCTAGCCTCTGGGAGTGTGATGCCAGGCTAGGTTGTGAGACAGTCGCAGATGGGGCTGTGGGAATGGGAAAAAGGGAGTGAATTCCTCAGAAAGATAAATGTAGTTGTGAACAAAGAACATAGTCTTTCTCTGTGAACAAGACCATGCACAGCACCTATCACATGCGCACTCAGCACAAGGTCGAATTCTCGGCCTTCGCATTCAGTGCCTGGGGTCTTGCACAGCACATTTGAGAACCGTGTCAGGACAACGGAATTTCTGTTGCAGGCAGACATGGTAAGCCGTAGACTCGTGGCAGCTTAAAACTTTAATATTAGCAATGGCCTCATTTCACATTGAAATCAATGTCGGTCCCTGCTGCCAGCAATCCGGCAAGCAGGAACTCTGCTCCTGTCCCACACCCTCGCGGCTGTCCCCGGGAACGATCCCTTTCGGCTGCCCCTCTCCCGCCTCCACCGCGTGGCTGCAAACCAGCGGTTACAGTTCTGTAAAGGAACGGTAAAGCAGTCCCAACACTAACATTCCCCTACCTCATTCAAAGCAGGTCACCATGAGCGACATCACCCTCATGAGGATCTCTGACAGCGAGAAAGAGAGAATGCTCCGGGAAAGCCTCCAAAGACCAGGGCCGTATGCCGCCCTGCTGTGCAGAGCAATGATTCCCGAGTACTTGCTTGTCTCGTGGCGCGGCAACGTGTCGTACTACGGAGGACCCAATAAGGCCGCTCTCCCCAGGAACCTAATGCAACGGATTTCCAATTACCTCCAGGAGAGCTTCCTTGAGATGTCACAGGAGGATTTCTGCTCCATCCCCGGACATATAGACCGCATTTTACTCTAGCTGCTGTAGCAGTGACTAAACAGTAGAGCGGCTTGGGCAGGACAATCATGCAAAACTGGACATTGCTAGATTTTTTTTTCAATAGTTGCACTGCCCATGACTGAACCGTTAAGCGCCTAGGGCAAACTAATCATGAGAAACCCATTTTTTTAATTGTTAATATTCCTGTTCTGTTAAAAATAAATGTTTAGATGTTTACAACACTTACTGGAAAAAGAAGAACAGGAGTACTTGTGGCACCTTACTTACACTTACTGGCTGATCCTTCTCCAGATTCTGTGTCCGGGGTAACGGCTGGGGACGGTTGGTAGGGGATCTCTGTAAGGGTGATGAAGAGATCCTGGCTGTCGGGGAAACCAGCGTTGTGAGTGCTGTCGACTGCCTCGTCCACCTCTTCTCCTTCCTCATCTTCCCCGTCCGCTAACATGTCCGAGGATCCGGCCGTGGACAATATCCCATCCTCAGAGTCCACGGTCACTGGTGGGGTAGTGGTGGCGGCCGCACCTAGGATGGAATGCAGTGCCTCGTAGAAACGGGATGTCTGGGGATGGGATCCAGAGCGTCCGTTTGCCTCTTTGGTCTTCTGGTAGCCTTGTCTCAGCTCCTTGATTTTCACGCGGCACTGCGTTGCATCCCGGCTGTATCCTCTCTCTGACATGTCTTTAGAGATCTTCTCGTAGATCTTTGCATTCCGTTTCTTGGAGCGCAGCTCGGAAAGCACGGACTCATCACCCCACACAGCGATGAGATCCAAGACTTCCCGATCAGTCCATGCTGGGGCCCTCTTTCTATTCTGAGATTGCACGGCCATCACTGCTGGAGAGCTCTGCATCATTGCCAGTGCTGCTGAGCTCGCCACAATGTCCAGACAGGAAATGAGATTCAAACTGGCCAGACAGGAAAAGGAATTCAAATTCAAATTTTCCCGGGGCTTTTCCTGTGTGGCTGTTCAGAGCATCCGAGCTCGTACTGCTGTCCAGAGCGTCAACAGAGTGGTGCACTGTGGGATAGCTCCCGGAGCTATTAGCGTCGATTTCCATCCACACCTAGCCTAATTCGACATGGCCATGTCGAATTTAGCGCTACTCCCCTCGTCGGGGAGGAGTACAGAAGTCGAATTAAAGAGACCTCTATATCGAACTAAATACCTTCGCGGTGTGGACGGGTGCAGGGTTAATTCGATGTAACGGCGCTAACTTCGACATAAACGCCTAGTGTAGACCAGGCCTTAGGGACAATAACTGTTGCTCAGCAATGTTTTCACTATAGCCATTCATTTCAGAAATGTAGCAGTTTTCCTTTGGAATCAGCACTCTAAATGGAGATTATTAAGCACTCGTGATGGGCATAGAACAAAGGCACATTTGCAGACAATGCATGCCCAAGAAGTTTACAGTTTAAAATGCAGACACTGATAAGGCAAGACTCACTGGGAGACCCAGAAGAGAAAGTGGTTAGAGCATTACATATATTTTCTAATAAAACTTTCTTTTCCTTCTTACACTCTTCCTTAAAAATCATGGGATGGAGAGCTCAGTTAATGGCTTGTGGGCCTGGTGTCAGAGTCCTCAGAAATTATTTGAATTAGGAGATTAAGGGGCCAAATGCATTGAGATTGCAAGGTCATTTAGCAGTGGTGCCCAACCTTTCTACACGAGAGGTCCACATAACCCTAAGCACAACCTTATGTGGATCAAACAGATTCTACATATTTTCGTAAGATTTACAGTCACCTGTATTAATTTATATTTTAAGTTCAGCCTGTTTTGTATATATTTAGACAGGTTGTTTCTATGTACAGTGTTGTCTATTTAAAAAACAAAGAAATCAGTGAATAAAATGTGTATCAGGATGACAGTAAACAGTAAAGAACAAATAACCGTCTCCGTAATCACAAACAAAGAGTGCACTTTCTGAGTTAGTGAGAAGTCTAAGGTGGTTTCTCAGCAACCAGTTTGTTGAAATTTGGCTCAAAGTCAGAGACGCTCATCTGAAATACAGCATGCAGGTGGTCATCTGTTAGAAGGTACCGCAGCTTAGACTTATTCTGCTTCATAACTGAGAAAATTTGTTCGCAGATGTATGTGCTGTCAAAAATTGTACACATTCATCTAGCAAATTTGCGCAGATTTTGGAAACGATTATTGGGCAGCAGTGAGGAAAACTCCACCAGTTTCTTTTTGTGAAATATGTCTTTTAAATAGGAGTTAAATTGAAGTTCAGTCAATTCCATTTGCAGAGAGACAAGGACATTATCCACGTTAGAAACAAAACAGTTTTCAAACAGATGGATGTCAATTGCATATGACTTGAATTTGGAAAATCTGACTTCAAAATTCTCATCCAAGAGCTCTAGTAATTTTACCATTTGGGCACATGGAACCGGAACACTGACATTTTCATCCTGAGTTCTTCACAAGAAGGAAAGTGAGATAGTGTTCCCCTCTCTGAGTGTTGTCACAAGAGTTTCAGTTTTGCGTGAAAGGCTTTCACATCTGAGTATAACTGGGAAACAAGCTTTTCTTTACCTTGCAACTTCAATCTGAGATAGGTCAAATGGTGTGTTAAATCTGTTAGAATTGCCAAATCCCTACAACCACATTGGATCTGAGTGTTTAGGTACATTTTTAGACTTTTCATTCATGAACATATTGATTTAATTCTGCAAGGCGAAGAAATGTTTGAGCACATTTCCATGACTAAGCCAACATACCTCATTATTCTGAATCAATTTCCTTCAGGAATGCTTGAAAAGAGTGGTGATTCAACCTATGTGCCCTGATCAAGTTGACAGTGGCCACCACAGTTTTCATTACATTTTCCAAGTTTAGAACTTTCCTTCACAGAGCAGGTTGGTGATTAATACCATGCAACGCCATTGGCCTTTCAGCATTGCACAAATCAATCTCCTTATGCACCAGCCCAGTCAGTCCAGTCTTGTGGTCTACCATGTTGATTCCAAGACAGACCGAGTTCCCTAATAGTGTTGGCAAATCTCCAAAACAAGTCTTCACCTGTAGTTTTCCCATGAAGCGTCTGGAGTGTTGCAAGCTCCTCAGTGATTTGAAATGCCTCGTCTATTCCATGAATGAAAATTAGCAGCTAAGCACGGTCAGTAATGTCATTGCTTTCATGCAAAGCCACTGAAAAAAAATCTCAAAATCGCAGAGCTGTTCTTTTAAATCTGCACCAATATCATCTTCTTCAAGTAATGATCTGGCGAGACGGACTTACTGCTTCCATAAGTTCCCTTTTGTCAGGACACATTTCCTCCATAACCACATTCATACACTTTTTTATGAACTCCCGGTCAGAAAAAGATTTACACTTAGTAAATACGTAACTGTAGCTTGCCTTCACTGCTGCTGCATTTTCTTCTTAGCATTTGCTGTAAACTTCCAACTTCTTTTTTCTCCAAAGACGTGATCTTTGCAGTTCAGTGTGCACCTTTGTAGTCATCATACTTTCCCTGTGTTTCATGTCGTAGTGTCTCTTGACGTTATATTCCTTCCATACCGCAGCTGCTTCTTTACAAATCAGACCTATTGATTTGTCTTGATGGGGCACAAAAAAGAATTGATTGGTCCACTTACCGTGAAAAAAACAACATTCAATGTCCATGTTCTGTTTTTTGTTGGAGGCATTTTCGCATCGCCCATCAAACGTATTGCATCTGGGACAGGCTATAGCTAGTATGCTCATGTCCAAAGGCGTCTTCCTGAATTTTTATAGCAACAATCGCTAAGGAAGTATTGGTCTGGTTGCCCTATATCTGAGCTGCGAACAGAGTTATTATTTACAGGTTTGCGCTTATATGAAACGTGACACTTTTTTTTAATTAAACCCATTCTTTATCACATTTTCTGATACTTCCTTGTGTAAACTACAATGATGTAAACATGACAACAAAAAGCTAATGAATCGACGGCTAGTATATTGTAGTGAAGCAAGCTGTGGGCCTTATTAAATGCTCTGGTGGGCTGTATACGGCCCACAAGCTGTAGGTTGGGCACCCCTGAAATAGTGCACAAGAAACAAAATTGTAGAAGGCATGAATTCCGTTCAGCCCCAGTTTTCCATTTTTAACCTTACTTTATTCACGACGTAAGTAGTTCCAATGACGAGAATAGGACTCAAGTAAGGCAAGGATGATTTGATCCATAATGGACCACATAGATACCGGGATGTCTTCCTTTCTGAATGTTTGCACTAACATATGGAAGAAATGTAGCTGTCATATAGCATTTTTCATCAGTAGATCTCAAAACAATTTGCAAAATAGGTACGTATAACTGTCCCCATTTTAAAGACACATGAACTGATGCATAGAGAGGCGAAGGGACTTACCCAAAAGCCAATAGCGAAGCCAGGAATAGAACTCAGGTCTCCTGAGTGCCAATTCAGTGCTTTATCCAGTAGGCCACATTACACCATAAAACATTAGGAACTCTAAACAAGCATCGAGTTGGTTAGTCCTTCAAAGTGACACCTGCTGGTGTGGCCTTGCTAGAAAGAAAAGACACACTCATTCTTAAGCAGCGTCCTTAAACTTTGTGTTCGAGGCGTGTTTAAAAATATTACTAAGGAAAGGAGATTGCAGTGTAGCTATAAAATTCTGCTTACTTTGTATAAAACAGATTAGCACATTCTAATAACACTAGCTATCAAAATTGCATTTACAGTACTGGTGAGTTTAGTCCCAGGGACTGCAGTGGTGTTCTTTAATAGGCAGCACTATGCTCACTAGTATAGTAGTTCAGGCCCCTACACGACACTGCTGGTTTTTGTTGCAAATAGAATATTCAAAAAAATCAAAAATGATTTTTTTTATTCCAAACAGTACGTAGGCAATAATCTGAGCATGAGCTATTGTGATCTCCAGAGTCCTGGTAACGCCTTACGCTGTGCTGTATAGATTCACTTTGTGCACCATACTTGTTACAAACTGTATCCTGAACTATTTTACATGTGTAACTAATGAAGGTATGAAGAGAGATCAGTAACAGCAGAGGAAGAGAGAGATTGAGGTATAGGCAAAGGAGGAAACTTTTTTCTTTTTTTTTTTTTAAATATGAAATGTAAGGCAAGATGGACGGTTGATGTGAGTTGAAGAGATATAGGAAGGTGGTGACAGGAGCTGCAGAGAATGAAGCTATTGCACTAACAGCGGAGAGATTGTTTGAAGGGGCAAAGAAGAAGGTAGTGCTTAATGAGTAGAGGGAAGGAGCAGAAAGAAGAAAAGACAAATAAGGGCCACGAGGTTTCCTGGAATAAATCCATGGAGGTTTTTTAAAACCAGGACAGCCATTTTTAATGGGTTTTGGAAATGAATAGGGGACCCAATGTTTGAAAAAGTCTGGTTGTACTGTTCCTTGTGTGTGACATTCTCTCTGAATGAGGGAGGCTGGCATATGTGATTGAATACTTAGAACGCTACTAAACAAGAGCTTGGGTTCCAACATGGTAGTGAAATCTAAGATATTCGGTAGCATTTCAGAGGGGAAAACAAAGAGGGTAGGTTGATTATAGGAGGTTGTAAGAACAAACAAAGGATTATGCAATTGGATCATTCCTGACCGCTATTACTCAGCCAGCGTGTTTACGAACACAGAGAGCCAGTCTTACGGGATCCTTCTGTGATCAGGATTTTCTTGTGTATTAAAGAGTTCATTAATCCTTGAATCTAGTGCAGCATCAGTTTTCCTTTTATAACAACATAGGAACAAACGGCAACTTGACAGAGGTCCAAGTTCTTTTGTAGTTTCTGTGTCACTGTATGGCACTGGTCCTGTAATCACAGCTATGGGAGCAGACCTGTGTGCCTGGGCAGAGCCTCATTGACTTAAGTATGGCTAACTATCAGGCACCTATGTTATACTATGTGGATGAGCACGATAGAAATACCTAAATGTAGGTCTGAGAAACTGGCCCTTTAGAATCTAATCACTGTGTTTGCAAAGTGCCATCTTGGCCCAGAGCAAGCTGAGTTTATCAAATCCTGTTCCGGAAAGTGGCTTCTAATCAAAGAAAATTGTGTGTAACAATGTGTTGCCACTTACATTGTGTCCTTGTGACCTCACCTGCATGGATGAAACTTCATGTCTATATATGATAACAGAAAGCTGATATTAAGAGACGATACCTTGTTCAATGGCGCAAAATATTTTTTTTTGGAACAGATCCTCACAAGCCTCATTCCACTTCAAGAGATGGCTCATCCCAAGTTTAGGAGAGAAATAAATCTAAAGAAGAAACTCTTGCAATGTGAGGTAATTTGGATAAATGCATTGCCAGCTTTATCACTGCTTTGATGGAAAGAGGAGTTTAATATGGTTTGTCCTTTGCCATTTAAAAAATATTTTCCCGAACTTACCCGTTATTTTCACTTTGCTTGTTATGGTGCTGCTTCTTATGGGATTTCCGTGAAGCCTCTAGTAGAATTGTAGCGAATAACACATGAGCCTGTTTGATTATGTTGCCCGTGAAGCAATACTGGATGCCTCTGTTAGTTCTGCAAACAGGAAGATATAAAGAATAAGTCCTATTGCCAAAATGATCTTGAATGGTACTACTACAGCTGTATAGTTTGAGTGAGCCTCAAAAACTTACTAAGCAGGTTTGAAAAATGTACTAAGCACCTAGTAGCTAGAGCAGTGTTTCTGCGGCCATCAGGGGCTTTTTTTGTGGCCACATCCTGCTGAGCAGTGATTTGGGGGTGGGGGGAGAGAAGACAAAATAGTGGACTCTCCCCTGGGGCTGCCAGCAGCGGTTGGGCCCTGCTCCCCTTTGGAGACAAACACAAGAGGAGCAGCCACCCAGTGAGTTCCCCACTTTCCAGGGGCAGGCTTCAGCCCTGGGGTGATGAGTGGCAGGCTCCACCGCATGGCAGTGGGCTCTGTCCCCGGGCTCACCACTCCTCCCCATCACCCCTGGCCCCTGCTGCCTCCTCCAGCCTTGGGCTGTGGCCACCCGGCGGCAGGCTTTGGCTTCGACCCTGGGCTCCACTGCCTCTTCCCCCCCATTGCCCCTAGCCCCAGCTGCCTCCCCTGACTCCACACACACACACACACACACCCACACACACCCATCGTCCCTGGTCCCCCCTCCTCCCTACCCAGGGCTGAGCAAATCTACTGTGAAAATCTGATATTTGTATGCTGGTTAATATCACTTTTCACAGCAGAGTTAGTAGCTAGCTGGGAGGCTGTGAAAAGTTATATTAATAGACAAGTATCACTTTCCACAACAGCGGACTTACTAGCTAGCAAGTCTTAAAAAAAAGAAAGAAAGAAAGAAAAGAAACCACAACAAAAGAAGGATGTGCAAAGCACCTTATTTGTGCTGCTATTCTGTTTAGGTCCAGTAAAGAACAGAGACAACTGTGCATTATTTTTACTATTGAGGCCGCAAAAAACACTATGTAAATGAATTGCAATGATTTGGACCTGTATACATGCATATTTATTTGTTTTTCCTAAAGTTAATTAAGTATTTTAGGATAAATTGTCAGAGCGGCCACCAGCAAAAGTTGCTAGCTGTACTCTGAGGCCATCAAATTTTTTTTGCGAGAACCCCATAGCTAGAGAACTAAATCACTAAGCTAGAAGTAGATAGGCAATTCCAGTACCTGCTTTTACTACTGTTTGCTGCCAAGCATGAAACTGACAGGGTTAGTGACAGTTTCACTACTGGGCACAGAGTTATGAAAGTTTCCACTCTTGTTAATTTCACTTTGCTGCCGCTCAGGAAAGCTGTGAGCAGCAACAGAGGCAATGGAGCTTTCTGGCTACAGACTCAGATGAGGTAATTGCTTTATATGCAAACCGCATTCAGATTTAAATTGCACCTCTGATCCATTGGGATGCCAAAGTGCTTCATATACTGTACACGGGAATAGCCTCTCTCACCACTAAGATGCAGCAACTATTTCACAGCACACAGTAACAGTGTACAATAATAGTGGACAGGAAGTGAAGTGTAGCCACAGTCCCTTAAGACTATAAGGAGGAAGTGAGATTAGCAGCATGTACTATTAATAAGGGCTGTCCTTTAGCAAAACACCACTGTTTTTATACCCCCTTTAAAACAAACAAACAAACAAAAACCCTGCCATGATCATTTTCAGGAGCAGAAGTGATCAGAAATACGGCTAGCATCTTCCTGTCTACAGGATAGTACAGAATACCCCTGTGTCCACAGAAGCAGTAGTACAAAAGAGAACTGATAGAGCAATATTAAAACCCCAGGTTATTTATAGCATCACAACACACATTCAGTTCCTCAAAATGTGAAGTGATAAATCCAAGAATATCCACAACACAGCAGTAATTAAAAGTCCCAAAATTATCCACATAAATGAGCTTCACCAGGTCCCTACCTGTGTTAGCCATGGATTCTGCTGTCTTTAACTCTCAACCAAGCAGACATCTCCTCCCTACAACACTTAACAAGGAGAGCAATCTTATTAACCACTGACTTATTCTTCCCAAAGATTTTTCTTTTTCCGTAGTGGCAGCTCGCCTCTTCCATAATCCTTTACTTTCCACATAGATTTAATGTAAAGGTAAGGGCAAACTTTTGCATATGAGTGGGGTTTTGGCTTGGCATGTTTATCTTGGCAAAGGAAGGGTTTCAGACCCATTCATCTAGTTAGCTTAAGGATATTTCCAGATCCTCAGTCACTGAAGAGAGTGATAACACATCCTCTTTTTTGCTTTGTAATTATTATAGTCAAAGCAGATGCCCCATGAGTAGATTTCACTTAGTCCTGCAGCAGGTCAGATGGCTCCCTAGAGCACTAGCTATTTAGTTTACATGCACACCTCTGACTACTGACTGATATTTTCAACTGTGCTTTGCCTGCTAGTCTGTAATCTGTAACCTTAGATTTCCACCTTTAGCCTCTTTCTCAATTCTTGTCATTCTGGACTCTGGCCAACACCAAGAGTGGCACAATCAGTTTCACAACGGTGTGTCTTTTAAACTGAACGGCTGCCACTATTAAAATGATCTGTGCTACCATAAAATAAGCAGCCTTAAGCATTAGCCATGCCCCAACAAGTTAAATCTTTAAAAAAATGGTAGATGAATGCTCTTGCTGTTGCTGTTTTTGCACCGAATACAGTGACATCTTGTGGCAAATTAGGTTAAAGTATTATTTTGTTTTCTCCAGGTCTACCCTGACTCCAGATGCCTTTGAGTGTGGCCGTCTAAATTCAGTCTGGGTTACTTCTTGTGCCCCACTTTCATCTCTATATTTTATCCTTCCAATTTGGTATCAGACACAGATTACAAGAGGATGTAAAACAGACCTAGCCACAGTCCCTGTGGTTTTATTTCTGTAACCTTTCCCAGACTAAGCCCATTGTCTGTTACTGCCCTTTATTTGCAATCTTTCAACCACTTTTCAATTCACAGAAGTCTTAAATTCAAACAGTGGTTTTCAAACTTTTTTTCTGGGGACCCAGTTGAAGAAAATTGTTAATGCCTGCAACCCAACAGAGCTGGGGCACAGGGATTTGGGGTGCGGGGGGGGCTGTGGACTGGGGCACAGGGATTTGGGGTGCAGGCTGCAGGGAATGAGGGATTCAGGGTGAGGGAGGGGGCTCTGGGCTGGGGCAGGGGGTTGAGGTGCGGGAGGGGGTCAGGGCTCTGGGATGGGGCCGAGAATGAGGATTTAGGGTGCAGGAAGGGGCTTCGGGTTGGGGGGGCCTCAGGGCTGGGGCAGGGGATTGAGGCACGGACTTACCTCTGGTGGCTCCCGGTCAGCGGAGCAGCCAGGGTGCTAAGGCAGGCTTCCCGCCTCTCCTGGCACCGTAGACCGCACTGTGCCCCAGAAGCAGCTGCAGCAGGTCCGGCTCCTAGGCCGAAGCATGCAAGTGGCTCCGCGTGTGTCTCACCCACAGGCGGCACCCCCCCCCCCCCAGCTCCCATTGGCCAGTTCCCAGCCAATGGGAATGTGGAGCTGGTGCTCGGGGCAGGGGCAACGCATGGAGCCCTGTTGTCCCCCTGCCTGGAGGCTGGACCCACTGCTGGCCGCTTCTGGGGCGCAGTGCTGTGTCGGAACGGGTAGGCAACTAGCCTGCCTTAGGTGGGCAGCACCACCGACGGGACTTTTAATGTCCTAGTCAGTAGAGCTGACCAGAGCCGCTAAGGTCCCTGGGTGCTGAGCAAGGCGACCCAGTGCCTTACATGCCGCGATCCAGTCCTGGGTCATGACCCGAACTTTGAAAAACGCTGGGTTAGGAAAGGAAGATTTTGTGAGTCAATGTATCAAATGCTTTACTGAAGTCCAAATGTATTATAATCAGTGTGTTATCCCAATTGACCAAAGAAGTGATGTTGCTGTGGAGTTCATTGACTGACATAATTTAAATGGTATAAGTTTTGGTGGGATAGGAAGAAATCAAGAACATTTTGTATCATAGGGCTGCATCAAAGTTCTGACACTATTTTCAATTCTCCCTCACTCTCATTCGCAGACCCTACCAAGATGAGATTGGGTCCCTGATGAGATGAGATTTGGCAAGAACCCAGATGTAGGGATGAAAAGGAACACCGCAATGTGCCTATGGAAACCTGTACCACAGAGCAAGCCTTTTCCATGCGATCGGTACAAACATGCCTGCAGCATCTGCAGAGGATTTGTTTATCTTTACGGGGGTCGGTGCAACAGCAGCCTAAGTGACTTCTGGCGGTACAATATAGGTAAGCCTGTCCCTCCACTGTATGACTGGATGCAGTCACACATGGATCCTTGTGAAATCGGAGCCACTCCATGGCATAAGAAGTCTCTAGGCCACCGGCTCCCAAACTTTAATGGTTCATCTGCTACCTTCTTAAATTGTAAAGTGAATAGATGGAATATCAAGTTCACATTCCACAGTTTGGGAATGGCAGGATTTGCCATTTTGATCCATCGAAGCTGGTATTCTGCTTCTTGCAAGTGCCAGCGCTGAATGGTTGTGGCGTAGGTGAAAAGCCCATAATGCACCTAGATAATTATGCAATGCGGTGCACATATGTTCCTGTTGTCATTACACACCGAAGCATGGGATTTGTTTTCCCTGAGTTATTTTAAGCCAAAAATAATGCTTTCCTTAAAATACTCTGATTCAAGTTACATATTAAAAATACAGACAATGACTACAATATTTTAGTACAGAAACAGCTGGATATTGTAAGGCTGAATTATCAAATTTGCAACTTCCATTACAAAGAAATAAAAACAAACACTTTTTTTTATGAAGTTCATTTAACACCTCAGTGTTTTGGGCTCCCCATTCTGGCCCAGATAGTATCAGTTAACTAGCATGAATCCCAATGTTATGCTGAAATTGATGCTTGTGGGGTACCAAGGCTTTGTTGTACAATATATAAAAAATATATTGGCTTTGTACAATATATAAAAAACAGTAACAATTTTAACTCTGTTCAAACCAAGAGAGAGAGAAGATTGCCAAATAGAAAAGTACAAACCTATTTTGTGGGAGGAATTAATTCAACCTTCCATGCTAATAGAAAAAAAAAATGGAGAATGATCAATCCAGTTAAAGTTGTTTACATTTTTACCTTCCCACACCAGTCAAGGGGAAAAATGTGTTTGATCCCAATATCAATCTTGGCTCATTTTGGAAGTGCAGGCAGAACCAAAGATGCCTCCTTCAAAGCATCTCATTTTCACCCTACTGCTGACTTCCACGTGGTTTGTGTGTATCCATTTTAGCTCCCCTTTTGTTTCCTAGCAAGCAACAAATGGGAAAAACTGGATTGTTCAGAAGATGGCCCAGAAGAACTGGAAGAACATTCAATGGTGGCTTATCAGGTAAGTTTAAATTAGTCCTGCTCCTAATAGATGTTTTTCTTTGGTGCTGTGGCACAAACTGTTGAGGAGTGTTGCTGTGCCCTGTGAAATAGTTGTCACCTTCCCCCACAGATGTGGTTGCATTTCAGTGGTGATATCTGTATGTCATTTGTAAAATGTTTTGATAAAGGAGATAAATAAGAATTACTATATTATCACTAACTGTATCACTGGATGATTTTTTTTGCTATCCTTATACAGCACTCAAATAATAAAAAAAATTGCTTAGTCGCACTCCTGTTCACTGGTGGCTGTGCATTTTGGGGTTCTTTATTTGGTGATGGGGGCTTTGTCCTTTTAAAATTATTTTTAGATTTTTGTACTGCACTTGGCCGCCTCTGGGTGATACACGAATATCATTGTGCTTGCAGGGCATCCTCTATATTTTCGGTGGGATGTTGGATTCTGCTTTTACACAGGCGAAGATCCCTCTCTGGATGTATGACATTGGTATGGAACAAGATAACCAGTTTTCTTCCAAGAGGCAACAAAACAGGCTTGCTCAAATATACAGTAATTCCACAGAGGGTAATAAATAGTAAGGGCCCAGTTGTGTTCTCTGATGTACGTGTACGTACACATGCTCACATTTCCCTTTGGCTTCATTGGGAGTTTTACACACAAAACCACAGATAGAATTTTGTCTTAAAAATTAGGCTGTGAAACTGCCAAACAATCAATTTTCCTTTCCACTGGGAAATATTTTGTAGCAACATTTCTGTACTCCAGGTTTTCAGCGTTTTCATTAGACTCCTGACTTTTAGAATTTTATAAGCTGATCTTTAAAAAGTTCTTTAGCAGTGAAATAGCAGGCTTAGAGATGAGGGGATTTTTTTTTTCTCAGTTACGTCCAATGGTAAAGAAAACACAAGTTTTTGTCTATTATGGGAGAAAAATAGTAACATATTTTGCATTCTGAGAAACACTTAGAAGGGCTGGCACCAGGGCCTTGTCTACACTACGGGGGTAAGTCGACCTAAGTTACGCAACTCCACCTACGTGAATAACGTAGCTGGAGTCGATATAGCTTAGGTCAGCTTATGGTGGTGTCTACACTGCGCTGTGTCGACGGGAGACGCTCTTCCGTCAACTTACCTTATGCTTCTCGTTCCGGTGGAGTACTGGAGTCGGCGGGAGAGTGATCTGTGGTCGATTTAGCGGGTATTCACTAGACCTGCTAAATCAACCCCCGGTGCATCGATTGCAGCAGCGTCGAACCCCGGTAAGTGTAGACATGCCCTAAAAAGGTCAAATAAAGTAGAAAACTACTTGAGATGAAGAAAAGGGAAAAATGAAAACTGCATTTCTGAAAATTTTCTGAAGGACCAAATTTTTGTTTGTATTATCAGTGATTTAGCTCTAATAAAGGCAATGGGACATTAATATTATAGCCAATAATATTTTACATATTTTCCCTGGGAAATATTACAGTATTTAATTGTATATGCTGTTAAATAATTTACTATTAATAGTTCAATGTAACATTACATAAGCGTAGTATATATATTTTCCCACGAGGGGCAGTATGGCTAGTGGCTAGAGGCGAAAACTGGGAGTGAAGCCCCCTTGCTACTACTCTCTTCTGATTTCACTATGTGATCTTAGGCAAGTTCTTGCCTATCTCTGCCTCAGTTTCCCATCATGAAAAGTAGAAATACTCACTCACCTACCTGAATTAATGAATGTTGAGATCCTCGGATGAAAACGCCTATCAAAGTGTAAAGCATCACATGAAATAGGCTTCCCTGCGTCATAGTACTAAATTGCCCATCAGTAAAAATTGGACTCTATAGAGTATCAGTTAAAGATTGACTTTTTTTAAATTCCCCTTATTAAAAATATTCACTACCAAGATCTCAAGGTAAATGGAACTTTTGAACATCTAGACTACATTACGATGTTACAAAAGAAGAGCATTCCCCAACAGAAAACACAAACTTTTAATGAATAACATACAGAATAGTGATGGTGATATTTACATTGAGAAACCTTGGTATAGGAAGTAGGGTGACCAGACAGCAAATGTGAAAAATTGGGACCCGGGGGGGGGGGGGGGGGGGGAGGAGGTAATAGGAGCCTATACAAGAAAAAGACCCAAAAATTGGGACCGTCCCTATAAAATTGGGACATCTGGTCACCCAAGTAGGAAGTCTATAATACAATCTAATATTTTCTTAGCTCAGAGTATGAAAAGACAACTAAGATAAAGGCGATTACAATATGCCCTTTGGTAGCTCACGATACTGCTATGTTAGTGTTATGTGTTTCATCCTTGCTATATGGTAAATACACCAGGATGCCACTTTTAAATTGCTATTCAGATTTTTTTTTTTTAAGAAACAGTGTCCTCTTGTGTTCTTAGATATAAACTACACTTTGTTAAAATCCTTTTAGATTCAGCGAGATGGACTGAGTGCAGGCACACAGCAGTGGAGATTGAGGTAAGGGGAGCCAGGGAATGCGTGAATCAAATGCATGTTGATTGCTTTAAAATGGGTTCCCCAAAACAGTTCCAGACTAGACTCCTCAGGGATATGTTGCTGTAAAGTACACTGCTTTCTTTCCCTTCAATTTTAATAGCTGAGGTTTCCCCCTTCTGAAAAACTGGGATACTACCTACCTTTGCAAAACACTTTGATCCTAGGATGTAAATGCTGAATGTTATTAACTCTACTGTTCTTTTAAAACACTTCAATCAAGAGGGCCAATATTAAGCCTGGGTTGCCACTTTACAAGAGGCTTATTCTCTTAAAACCAGGATTGTTTAAAAATATTGACGATATTCATAAACCTCAGTTTGATGTGCACTGTTTTCACAAAAATCTAGCAATTTTTTCATTTCTTCAGTCTAAATTAGAGACTTATTTGGATGAAAGTGAATCAGTACACACAAAAACAAAAAGCCCACTCCTGTTTTTGAATAAAAACCTCAAAATGTAAATGTTGACTTTTTGTTCGGCTATGGGATCAGTTTTCACATCAGCACATCTGAAGATTTGAACTTTCATGTTTCTGTACAAAAATTCATATTTCATACAATTCGGAAAATGGAATCACCCAAATCAAAATGGCTACGATTTTCACCCAGATATCACTAGATTTTCTTTTCTTAATCGGGGGCAGAAAGTGGTACTGAGATAAACCTACATAAATCCAGGATGTCTATATGTCAAAGTTTGTTAAAGTGATTTTTCATTTCATTACTAAAATGTTTTCAGAGCACTGCTCCAGCTAACAGAAAGGGCCACAGCGCAGTAGTGTACAATTCCAGCATGTACATCTATGGGGGATACTTCGACATCAAAGGGATTTCACAAGAGTTTTGGGCTTTGTGTTTTGGTAAGTTAAAGCTTCTCTTAGGATCTGATCCAACGCCCAGTAAAGTTAATGGAAAGCCTCCATCATGACTTCAGTGGGATGTGGATCGGCCTCTTAAGAAACCCTTTATCAACAGGGATGGTATAGAAACCTGTATAAATCCTCAGATTTTGCTATGGTGGGCAGAATTTAATCCTTCATTTTAAAAAGTTTTTTTCCCCTCACACTCTGATTGCAGAGAAAACCCATTTTAGGCTGGAATTAATGCTAGCAGGGCAACGTAGTTCTGAAGGAGTCTGCCTGTTCTGCACTAGTCCTTTGGGCTGTGGTCTCCAACACAATTTCAGAGAGTTCACTGTACAGAGATCAGCTAATAGCTTTTGCTGTCTACTGTCATATTTTTCAAGTTTTCAAACAGGACTACTAAAAACCTTAAGCCTCAGCTACAATGGTGATCTTCCCTGATTCCACGATTCAGTGGTCACTCTCCACTATAACTGCACTCATTCAAACCTCTCATGTAGGCTGGGTAAGCTGCAATTTGCATTGGTGCATCTTATCCCTGTTTCAGTGGCTTTGCGTGTCTACATTAGGGGTTTGTAAAGGTGCAGCAATACCAATGGCTTGTTACTGGTGTTAATATTCAGGGCAAGGCCTCAATGCTTGTTAGAAGTGAACCCTTATCTACATCCCCATAAACATCCACTCTGTAAACAGAATTCAATTCCTGAATTAGAACCCTACTTTTAATCTGCCACTCTTTACCATAAATTGGTGCCGTTGCAACTGGCTTTTCAACTGGAGTCTTAAACTGCAAAGGAAGACAGCTATTCTCAGGCTAGGTCTACACTACCCGCTTGAATTGGCGGGTAGAAAATCGATCTCTCGAGGATTGAATTATCGCATCTTGTCGGGACGCGACAATCGATCCCCGAATCGACGCTCTTACTCCACCAGCGGAGGTGGGAGTAAGCGCCATCGACGGGGAGCCGCGGAGGTCGATTTTGCCGCTGTCCTCACTGCGGGGTAAGTCGGCTCCGATAGGTCGAATTCAGCTACACTATTCGCGTAGCTGAATTTGCGTATCTTAAATCAACCCCCCCACCCCCGTAGTGAAGACCTGCCCTCAGTCATGTGTCTAAAAGCTGTTCAACAGACAGGGTCTGCTCTGACAAAGTGTGTTTTACTGCAGAATTTTAAGCATCTCTAATTGCTCGGACTCAGTATAAAATACAACAGGAACCAAAATCCTGCATTGGCAGGGGATGGTTTCATCTGCATATTGCATCACCAGTCTCTATTATCCTGGTTTGCAAACCAGAAAATCCCAGGCTCAGAGTGACTGAAAGCATGTGTCATCTAATGGCTGTTCAATGGCTTGTTTGGAATGGATTGGAGTATCTGTATCATCCTGGGTTCCTCCTACCCATTGCCAGCAGAGGCACTAATGAGTAAGTGTGCATGATGACTGATGTACCCTCTCATCCCTGGAGAGCAAAGCAGTCTTTCCAGCTCAGAGTTGAAGCGCATAGCAGGGCAGGGCAGTGTTAGGAAGCCTGCAGTACTTGCTCTGTAAATAAATGCCTCCAGTCTCCAGGGTTGCCCATCTGGAACTTTCATTAACACTAACACTTCAAAATAGGTTTTGGGTTTTTTTATCCACTATACTTTTGATTTCATATATTTACTATGGCATCTCATGCCGGATTAACTTTAGGGAATGGAGAGGAAATGAAACTATCCTCATAGCTACATGTTGCTTTGGTCTTTAAATACTGTTTTTCTCAGTTATCAAACATTTTTGATATCTCTGTAATGTTACCTTTTGCTTTCAGATACAGGAGAGTGGTCACAGGTATCTCCACTGACTTGTGACGCTGGTCCAGGACCCCGGCATGGTCACTCAGCTGTGGTTTACGGCACGGGCATGTACCTGTTCGGAGGACTGATGGGGCTGAGTGAACAGAGGGACCTATGGAAGTGGGACTTTACAAGCTGCAAGTGGTCCACTATCAGAACAAGGTAAACCTCATTCATTGTCATACTAACTAAATTAGCGAGAGAAGAGTGAGGCCCCACCCATGGCACTGTATCCAGGCAAACGGCGCTTAAAGTAGTGGAAGTATTTGAATCTTTGAAAATTAGACAGAGGACTAAGGAATAGAATACCTGGAACAATTGTTCACCCTTGTAACACACAAGAAAATCTTTGCAATTTCTATGATTTCTTAGGGATTTAAGCTAACTACATTGGATCAGGTTTCACTGTTCCTTGGATTTGAGTTTGAGACACAGGGAAATACAGCAAGGATGGAAATGGTGTGGCTTCTGGTTGCCCTTATCTTTAACAGGAAGAGGCAGGCTGCAGAGACTACTGGGCCCAGGGTGGGATGTTGCGATTTTAATCGAAGTAAAAACGGTCCAGATTGAGAGGGAGCATTGCATCCTGGGACCTCTTGTCTCTGTGGATCACCCTTCCATATAAAGATGAAGGTGGCTGCAGTCTGCTGCATTTTATGTCAGGAAAATATCCTTGATCTTTGGGCAAGTTGCCAAAGCAGCTCTTAGCCGGACAAAGTTTTGATGCCCCAGGGCAGGCAGAAGTGTTATGACCATTTTCTTTTCCAACTGAAATAATTAATATTCTTGTTGTTCTTATAAGCACTAAATGTTGCCTGTCCTTGTGTTTAGCCAACGTCCTCCAAAAGTGGTGGGACACTCTTCTGTGGTCTTTCAAGACTCCATGCTGACTTTTGGCGGAGGGATTTCAAACTCTAGGCCTAACAACAGCTTGTGGAAGTACCATTTCAGTTCCCAGATATGGGAAAAACTGGCTAGTACAACAGAGGTAATTCTTTCTTCTAAAAGGTATCACCGCATCCTGGGAATTGGTGTTGGTTTCCAACTGACGCCAGGTTTCTCTGGGGTATCCCCCATCAATCACTGGTGTCCAAAGGGGAAAGAGCCTCAAAAGTTGGCGGCGGTCTCAAAGCAGTGTGCCCATTTTCATGGCTACTTTCGCCAGCAGCCTGTACACCAACCATTCAGCAATGACGATGGCAACGAGATAGAAATGAAAACCTTTAGCCAGCCTCTGGAGCCATTGGGCTTTTGCTCATTCCAAACCTCTTCCGAGGCAGAACTGTGCGCAGACAAAGCACAGAGCATATTTTCCAAAAATGAGCATCTCTCCCACCTCATCGCTTCCCAAGAACAAGGTCTCACTGCCGCTGAAGTTACAAAAAACAGGAGAGGAACTGACTGTCAGCCTGAGAGACCTGGGAGCATGGCAGTTACCAACCATCCTGATATGCTGCTCCTGATTGGGGGCAAGCCCCTGTCCAGTCTCTGTGAAATCTCACTCTGGCAAATGGAGCTGAACAGCATTTAAATGACATACACATAAGAAGGGAGAAGAGAGCCATTCCCACCTGCTTCTCAGCAGAACTAACCAGGAAGTATTATATTCAGTGGCCTACTGCACATTCTGGGTGAAAAACAGTCTTCCTAATAACTGACCTGAACTTTTTATACAGTCGTGGTTCATGAAGATTATTTGGCAAGCTGTGTATGTGTTCAAAAAGAAAGTGAGGAGATCCCAGAGAGAGAGCTTGCTGCAGAGGAAGACTTGGAAATTGTTAATAAAGAATCTGCCTGTTTATTTCTGCTGTGTTCAGGGAAACAGGACCTTGTGTTCAGTCTCTTTAATGAAACAAGATTGCACCAAAAAAATATTCCTGACTCATATTACCAATTTATCCTTCTAACTGAAACAAACCTCCAAGGTCCTGAATATTGGCTAATTGTCTGGGCCAAGTGGGCAGCAGTATTATGCTATTTAAATGGAAGATTTGGGGGTTTTGGAAATAGAGACAGACCAGCATACAGCAGCCATAAAATGAGCAAATGAGGTCTTGAGTTGTATTAACACAGGGACTGACAATAACACCAAAGGAGTTATATTGTTAGGCCCTGGTGGTACTTAGACCCTAGTTGAATACTTTGTGATGTACTGATCACCATCCTGCAGGAAGTATATGTGGCCATGGGGAAGGTATAACATAGTGCTGCAAGGTAGATCCTAGGACCAAGGACATGATAAAAGGCTTGGACATTTTCTTACTGGAAAAAGAGAGCTTTTAAGTGAGCTTTTTGGTTCAACAAAACTGACTGAGAAACTGTTCATGCTGACAGAGCTCAAAAATTGGGGCCAGAGTCAAGGGGAAATGCCACTTCCTTTCTAATTTCTGCTTTAATCCTCCAGCTCTGTCATTTTTAAAAAACTGTTTTCACATACCTTAAAATAGCAAAGTGCATATCACACATTTCCCTTCTACAGCGAGTGCAAAGAAAAGAAAAAAAGCATCTCCATAGAACTCAGTAGTGGCTCTCCTGCAAATGCTGGGAAAAGTTGAAAGGTAAAAGTACTGAATGTACATACACAAGCTATTGCAAACATTTTTTGCCAGATGCTGCCATCTCATGGCCTGAACCTGAAGAGTTTGGAGCACCCTCAATTGCCACTGAAGTCAAAGGCAACTAGGGATATTCAGCACTTTTCAGGAGATTCAGTACCTGGCAAGTTCAGGCTATTTTTCTCAACTTCATGATGTTTTTAATAATGTATTTTTATGACCCCTGAATGTGCAACTTGTAACGAAGGCCAAATGTAGCATAAATGAATGAGGTGCAGATATATGGCAAAAGTGTTTGGGCCCTCATTTTATTTAGGATTTTAGTATATTTAAAAAAATCCCCCTCCATCTAGTTTCATTAACTAGATGTATCACTTTTTAAAATACTGTCACAAAACTTCTGCCTTTATATCATGTATTTGTCAGCCTAGCCCACAGAGCTATTTGATATTTCCATATAAATTCACTACAGAGTTATTTAACTTAATGGTTAATCTTTAGCTTCTCTTATTACTGAAGTCAAACTTTTAACGATACTGGTAGCAGTGTTATTTTAATACCAGGTACTTAATCCAAATACTGGGTTGGAGGAGGGTAGTAAGTTGCGTAACCATGGAATTATTTCAGATCGCTGTGAAGGCAGCTGAGATGTACATTAATTCCTACATCTGGAAAAGGAACAGTTCTAACTACACCATCAGAGTACAGGAGAACCTCAGAGTTACAAACACCTCGGGAATGGAAGTTGTTTGTAACTTGTTTGAATGGTGGTTCTTTCAAACGTTTACAACTGAACAGTGACTTAATACAACTTTGAAACTTTACTATGCAGAAGACAAATGCTGCTTTCCCTGTCTTTTTTTAGTAGTTTATGTTTAACAGAATACTGTACTTGCTTTTTTTTGTCTGCTGTTGCCTGAGTATGTTCTTTCCAAACGAGGCATGTGGTTGAGAGGTCTGTTCGTAACTGAGGTTCTACTGTACTAAGCCTCCATTACTTTTCTACGCTCTAATTCGTGATTTTCTATAAAGGGGTTTCTAGTCTGAATCACGGACTTATTTTTACACATTCTAAACATCAAACAAGGAATTTACCTCTTTTGACACAGACACATTTCCAACCACTGATTAGACGGTGGAGGTTCCAGGAGCCTCTAGGATTGCCTAGACCCACAAAACAGTCTCAAGTCTTCAGTAGAGATGTATATATGTGCTATCTTTTGGGTTGGTGTGAAGTGACTGGTTACAGCGCAGGCTCTGACTGAACCCAGCTCCCTAACAATTGGGCTCAGTGACATCAGAGTTAAGCATAGGCAGAGCCCACTAATCTTAAATCAGATGCATGTTTTTCCCTGGCTTACTGATGGGTCTGTTTTTATGTCAGCCAGAGTGAGCTGTATGGACCATATTGACTTTTATCTTCTCTAGGATTGACTGGGGAGGGAAGGGGTATGTAGCTGCAAAGGGCAGCTGTAGATCACCCCTAGATGCCAGCAGAGACTGTTCATTCGCTGGCTGTCTTGCTTCTAAATCTTTAAAATCAAATGTGATTTGATCCTGGAAGGGAGGTTTTGAAATTCAAAGAGATCAGCCTTGTGCGTCACAGTCCCTTACAGACAAGAGCTCTCCTCTGCGGGGGCACGCGTGCCTTTTTGCCATGAATGTTTGTATTCCTAGCCTGCTGCAAGCAGCTTGAACTGAGCCCTCAGTAAGCAATATTTGCTTTCAGCACTGCATTACTATCAACTGGAGCAGCTTGCATTTCAGTGCCTTAGTAACAGTTACTGTAGTTAATGGCTGCGGTAATGTTTTCCAGAAACCTTGAATAGCGTCACCCTTCCCCTTGCTTGTTACCTAGTAAGATTTTTAATGAAAATGTTTATTTCTAAAAGGAGGGGAAAAGTTAGCCGACTTGAACAAAACGCTCCATAACCCCGTTACAGCTGCTCACCCTATCTATATATGCGTTTGGCAAGGATTCACGAATTGTCATTCGTTTAACTCTGGCCCAAGTTAGTAATGACCAAAAGTCATTACCATCTGGTGGCACTGCAGTGGTCTGTGTGAAATAATCAGTGGATTAGCTCCAGTTAGTAGCTATCACCGCCATTAGCATCTTTGTTGGCAAGTCGGGTGAAGGGACTCATTTCTCCACTAGAGCTGCTCACTTAAGCACAGGGAGCAGGCCAGCGTGGCAGAAGTTTGCACTGCTGCCATCTGTTCTGGACCTCTTCACTGCCTAAACATACTATTTTCCAATGCTTGAAACATTTCCTAAGCAGTACACTCACTTTATAAAGTGAAAGGGTATAACCAGGCTATTTGTATTAACCTGTTCTGGAACTGCAAATGTATTGTTATAGCTTGAAAAGTGAGACTATTTTAAAGTCTAGTATATTTATAGAATTAAGATATAAGAACAAATCCTTATTGATTTAATAACTTTTTGTAAGACACAGTAAATCTACATTAGGTCAGAATATTCTGATTCTTTGTTTACCATTGGCTACTTCTGAGCAACAGAAGAAACTGTGTATCAATATCGAGGGCAAGGCAGTTAGCTGCAAAATGGACATTTTATTGTGAATGATAAGAGGCAAAAGTAAATGTACGTTTTCTAATTCAATAAAAGTATGTTAAGTCAACCTGTTTCATGATTTTGTTATAAACTTTAGAGCAGGTTTGAAAAATATAGTTGAGTTAGAGGACATGGAAACTTTGTAGCTTTTGCTAGAGCTCTTCACTTCCTTCTGATTTAACCCACTCTTCCCTTTAATTACATGGCTAAAGGACAATTTTGACCTGCTCAGCTCTCACATTTTTCCAGTAAGGGGTAAGCAGAAGCGCCTTCTTGGGAGTCATGTTCTTAAATGGATGTAGCTGTGAAAGGGGAGAGAGTGCGAGCAAAAAAAGAATGCCATTTATTTTGACACTTTCCTGAATTTAATTAGCAATAATTGGCCTATGTTTGTTTGTCTACAAACAGGTCTTCCAGCCCCCCCAAGTCCCCCCCCCCTTTTTTTTTTTTTTGACATCTCCAAGTCTTTACCTTGGGCTAAGGAACTAGTAATAAAAAAAGAGATATTATAAACCTCCAACTAAGCTGTACATTTAGGGACTGTGATGGGGTGTCTAGCGCACACAAGACTGGAAGGGGTTAAGACGGCCAGGTGGGCTAATTAATTCCACAGGCTGCACCTGGAGGAGCAGCCAGGGAATTGACTGGGAGCTGACTCAGTAGGACAGAAACAGGAGGGGCTTATATAAAACCCAGGAGCTAGCAATGGAAAGGGGCAGCAGGCACTCCCTGGGAAGAGGGAGTTGGGAGGCTGGTGAACCCAGAGGGGGAAGCCAGGAAGGTAGGAGAGGCTCAGGGGGGAAGCAGCAAAGCAGGGCCCTGCAGGCCTTGGCTGCTGACGGAAGGGCCCCTGAGCTGGAGCAGAGGTAGGCCCAGGTTCCTCTACCAGCCACTAGGGATGTGGCATCAACAGGCAGAGGACAATGGACTGCCTGATACATTGTGGAAAGACTTTGGGTAACACCCCCACTTCCCCCAGAAGAGGCAAACACACCATGACCTGGCTGGAGGAATGAGTCACGAAGAGGAGGGTCTGCAGGGTGAGAGGATGCCGGGAGGGACACTGCCTGAGGAGAGTACAACACCTGAGTTAATCCCCAGTGCGACCAGGAGGAAGCACCACCAGCAGTGAGTGCACCCTGTGACAGAGGTTTCAAACGTGTTCAGGCTCCCATTTACACACTTAAATAGCCAGTTTTTCACAAATGTTTTGCCAATAGGCCCCATTAAAAAATCTGGCACTTAATACTCTGAGTTATCCACATGTTTTAATATATCTTACTTAAATTGCATTTTAGTTTTAGTCACAAAACGGTCACAGACAAGTCTGCGATGGGGGTCAGAGTCTTAACTTATTTAGCCGAGTATGAGTTAAAAGTCTTTCCATGAACAGAGTATCTTCAGCAACGCTATTTCAAGCAAGGGGCTGCCAGCAAACCTTAACATTTGGGGAGAAACATGTGGCTTGTACTGGCTGGGGCTAAAGCTTTATTATAGATGATACACGAACTATAACAAGGATAGAGTGTTTGACAGTCATACCGTTTACCTGCAAAAAGCCCCTTTGCTTTGGTTTCACTGGAGCAGTCTTTTGATCTCCGATGGTTAATTTCTTACACCGACTCTTGGCGAGCCTGTCCTGCTAAAGTCACATTCGCTGCCTTACAATTCTGTGGAAGTGACATTCGAAGGAAAGATGACTCTGGGAGACTGTTTTGCACAGATGTGGTATATTTAAGAGAAAACTACAATAAAAACAATTCACAATTGATTCTGAGTGGACTACAAATCACAGTTCTTGTTCCCATGTACAGACGCAATACGAAGCTCAGTGCAGTGCCTCTAATACAGTTTATACATTGGCTATTGTCGTGAAGCAGGAGGGTGAACTTTATAAAAAACAAATAAATTATACGTTGAGCTATTGTCAAGCTTTACATATAAAACGTAAAAATACAGTAGCTAGGGTGATTAACAAAACTCTCTAGCTAAAAAATATTCTTGCATACTTCGAAATACATTTGTCCAGTTAAGTGTAATTAGTTGTGTGTGTGTAGGAGGAAACCAGAGAAATGAAGTGCTCAGCCAGAAAGTAAAATGGCTGAGAACCTCACAGAAGACTCCTACCTTCCTCCCACATTGTGCAATACCCGCTCCCTACCGCGAACAGTTACATGGGGCTTCAGCACGTGAGCTGAAGGGGAACATACTGATGCCCAGTGTCAAATGCTAATGCCGAGTGTTCCAGATCACAGGTCTCAAATGCAGACTCTTCAAACTGCCTGGATTTCGCTCTCTAATCATAAAAACCTAGTGTGCTTACAAAAGTCATTTAATTTTAATGCATTGGAGTAAGGGGCTTGCAATATTTCTAAAGTCCTAAGAAAGATTCAGGTAGAAGGAGGACTGCTCTGGGCCAGAAAACAACTCCCAGAGCTTAGCAGACCATAATGTGGCTCCCAGCTTTTCACATTTTCAAATGGCTGTTCTGTTATAGAAATTTTTAAACATGCCTCTGATGAGTCATCTTGTGCAACCCATGCTCTTTGCTACTCTGTGTTAAACTGGGTTACACTTGCATCATTAAAAGGCCATTAACGACAAGGATTTTTTAAATAAAAATGTACTATTGTCCAGCTATTTGTGAAAAGCCGTGGGTGTGACAGAGTAGTGCTAACAGAGTTTGCTGCTAATCCAAGAAGTTCTGATAAGACATCTCACATGACAAGGTGTTGGGCTGACAGTTGGTCAAGAGAGACACCTGCTAGGTGAATGCCCTGACCTATAGCAGGTTTGGTTTCTAGCAGCGCACGTTTAGTACTTGACAAGATAGCCCCATGCTGCTTGTGAAGGGGAAGGATGATCGCGTAGTACAGCATCTCCTGCAAGAGGCAGGAATGTGCTGAAGACAAAAAGCGAGGTGTGGGGCAGGGGAGAGACTGGGAAGGGGAACAAGACTGAAAAGAAGAGGCTGTAGAACGAAACCCAAATTTGAACTGGGCTATGATCCAGAGTCTCTTTCCTGGAGCAGGAAGTTTTTCCTTCCCAAAGTTATTTGTTCAAATAACAGTCCAAAATAAAGTCCTACTGTGCTACATAGGCTAATGCTCAAATTTGAAGAAATTCATCCTTGCGTATGTCCTGTAACTGGCTAATGTGTAAGTACTGCTTTATACTGTCTTTCTTACTAGCAGAGCCATAGTTAAAGTGGTAAAGAGGCCTGTGGTTTTGGTCTCCAAGATCCTGCGCTCTGTTTGATATCTAGAAACTAAACACCAACATAGTAAAAGAAGAGGCAAAATGCAACATTTAATTACTTACTATAAACTGGAATAAGCATCAGTAAAAAGTGGGGTGATAGTTTTGTAATTCAAATGGAAATAAACTCCTTGGTTCTGGAAACTGGGTTTTTCCCTCTTTGAACGCCACATATTGGGTGGTACAAATTGCCTATTTCTCACTCTTTTCAAATTTTAAAAGGGCTGTTTTGCTGTACTTTGTAACTGTTCAACAATGTCATCAAATGTCCGAACAACAAATTCAAAACCTGGACGGCAGAATTTTATAGATGAATCACTCAAGTTAAAATAACTAAATGCCAATGGGCAACATTTTACAGGCTAGCTGGGCCTTCTACACAACCAGTTGAAAACAAGAAATGATAAGAAATGTCCCCTTCTGAGTGGACGAAAGGCAGTAATTGATACTCTGTAGGTTTCACGGTTCCTGTATTTTTCTTTGTTTTGGTAAATATGGGTCCTCTGTAATGTTACAATACGGATTCAACAGCCAATCATGGCTACTGCACTTACATCTGCCATTTTGTAAGTAACATTTTAGTGAAACAAAACTATAAGCGTCAGATCATCATTGGAACAGAATAGGATTTACAGGTCACAATTTTCCAGAGTGACTAGCAATTGTGGGTGCCCAACTTGATATTTAAAAGGCCCTAATTTTCAGCAAGTGGGGAGCACTCACTCTCTGAAAATTAATGGTAAAATCCTTGTCCCTCTGTAAGTCATTAGGAGTTTTGCCACTGACTTCAATGGGGCCAAGATTTCATCCCAAATAACTGAAGCTGGGCACCAAAATGCAGGCATTGAAAATCACTAGTTACTTTGGAAAAATCTTGGCCACAGAAGGGATTAAAAAGATCACACTAATTAATTCAGCATTAAATTATTTAGATTTTAGGGGCACAATATTTTCACCACCATGTATAATTTATTGGACACAGATGGTCACTGGGTAGGGACTGCACATACTATGCTCTATGCTTAATTATTTTATTTTGTTAAGAGGCTCTTATGGCTAGTGCACAGTTCACCTCAACCTGCTGTATCAATTAACAACTTGTTTTAAATTAAAATTCTACAGTCTTCTGTTTGTTGACAAAACCAACAAATCTCTCTGGCAGGTGATGCTACTGGGCAAACAGGTTAACAGGAAGTGCCAAGTTTCTCCATCACAGTAATGGCTTTGTTCCTGCACCTGTAGCTTCCCATTGCTGAAGCAACCTTTTTGGGCAAATGTAGTAACCCAGACTAAGATATGAGCCAGGAAGCCATATCTATTCTACCCTGCAACAAAGCTTGGGCATGAAGAGTAAACAATCCAGAGCTCTACTACAGTGGATACAGTTGAATGGGGAGTGAGCAGAACCACCACATTTGGCCTATGACAGAAGTTCACTTTGAGGATGAGAAGTGCTGGAGTCAGTGAGGACTTGGGCAGCTCAATTCCTCTCACAATCAGTGCGTGGGAAAACCTGTGGTACCAGTCACAAATCCCTAGCACTGGTTCCTGTAGCAGTGCCTGGGAACCACTATCCACGCACAGTCACGGGCTGGTCTTCCAAGCCCCACTGCTACTTATGTTTTCTATTCTTCCCTATGTAAGGCTGTATTTTATTTTATTTTTTGGAGGGGGAAGAGGGGAGAAGAGACTGAGGAGAAACAGTGGGCCATGTACAATGAGCCATTCCTTCTTTAACAACATTACTCTCAATAAGCATCTTGCAGACACAAGCACAAGCCCCTGACAGAACCAGCCACATTCAGCAGCAGCAAACTCTGTTACGCTGAGGGGAAAACCAGCCCAAAACTAACCCATTCTCTCACACCACTACAGTGGTTTAGTCCAGTTTTTAATTTTCCACATTTAGAAATGTGCAGGAGTGAAATTGGGCAAAAGTTTAAGAATTGTCTTTAAAAGTGTTTCCGCCAACATGAACTATCTGCATGTAAATATTTATAAAATACAGCACTACAGTCACAAACACAGAAACCTAGCCCCCTTGCTATTTCAACCAGGCATTCCTGTTAGGACCCTGGCATGATAAAGGACATCAAATTATTGTCCAATTGGGCTCCCATTTTTTGCTTTCCTTTGACCTTTTGTTAAAAGTTTTCTATGGCATTCGTCACCATAGTATCTAAATACTCATCTGTGTGGTTTCTGCTGGGGACCCTATTGCCAGCAGCCCTAATGGTCTCTTCAAGCTGACCTACTGTCTGTATCTTAATCCTCCTTAGTACGTGGTAACAAACACGTTTACCATTAGTACAGGAAGGTCAGCACTTTGCAGTGTGTAGTCCGGTCACCATTCTTGCACAAATGCTCCTACCTTCCACCTATCCAAATGGGTGAATTGCCATTAGGAGACATTTGACCCTTGATCCTCATTCTGTCCCCAGCTGACCTCTTTCCACTCTCACTCCCATCCACACCTGATATTGAAGTTTGGAACTGAATACAGGCGGGATATTAACTGTTCTGTTTGTACACTTGTGTCACTAACAAGCTAGTCGAGTGTTCCTAAACAACAGCAGCTGGAAACACCCACCAAACCAAGATGAACAATGAAAAGTCCCTCCTAGCCCTAAAATATATAACAGAGACCAGCCTTTGGAGAGTCCCAGTGTTCATGCCCTTCATCCATAGGTCTCGCTTTAGGATCCAAACTAGGATGCATATCTATGGCTTAAAATACATCAAAACATGTTTGCTAAGTCTTCTAGGAAATGAAGATACCTGGGGCAAAATATGGGACCTCCCTACCTTTCTCTGGGAATCCTAAACTGTTTGGCAGAAGAATTCTTCCTTTCTCTGGGTATGAAGAGCAGCTTAAATCCAGTTACTGGGGTAAATGTGCACCCATGGGCTGGATTTTCAGTTCTCTCCAGGTGCTGTAAAGAGAAGGTGCAAAGACTACAAAGGGGGTTAAGGCCAAGAAGGCTTGTCCACGTTGGTACAAAGAAAAACAGAGAAGGGACATTCACACAGAAAAGAATGGCCTTGACTGTATAAAATTACCATTATCGCTATTAGTCACCATTTATATTCATAACCAGCAGGTGGCCCTAGAAGTTCTTCTAATTTCCCCAAGTGTCAAGTTATGAAGCTCTGGGCCATGACTTTTCACAAAGCTAGTGGGCTGATATCAGATGAACACTTTCCATCTATGAAGCAGTAAAAAGTAAGGAGACTAAGTCGAATATGGATAGAACACTCCTAGATTTCGTTATTCATGCCCAGAACTAGTTCCAGTGTGTGTTTCATCGCTCCTGAGAGAAGCTCATGCATCCTTGAAGCTTTACATCCTAGTTTATACTATAGTTCTATCTGAACTTCAATAAAGATGAACGTTTCCCTCCAGATTCTCAGCAAAGCAGCTGGTCATTTGTGGCCACATCCAGCAAGAGCTTAATCCCAGGTAGGTCCTTCCAAAGGGCTCCTTGAAGATGCTAGAAGGTTTGAGTTTTCAGCAGATTGGAAGCACTGAAGCTCCCTCCTCTCAGAGTTCAGTGGTGAGTAAACATTTCGGCTTTATCGCAGGATCCTCCGTGACGGGGCTAAAGAGAGGAAAGCAAAGCAAAGACCCTGTAAATATGCTCTTCCATGGAACCATCTGCTGGGAGGAGTGCAGGATGCTACTACTGGGGCAAAGACCATGAGTTTAGCTGTGCTCCAACAACTCTATGGAAAGCTGGCACTGACTGGATGGTAAGAGCTCACAGCTGCTGAGGAGAAAAGGATACCGTCTGCTGCCTGAAGTACACCTAGTAGCTAGCCTACATTCTTGGCTGCTCAAGAGGAAGGTTCAGAAGAACGATTAGCACTATGATGTCTCGGCACACCTGGACTTCCAAGACCAACACACACTAGCATGGTTTAACTCTGCTCCAAATCTGACTGCAGGGAAGGGTGCAGATTTTTAATGCTAATTTAAGGCACGTTATTTTTTCATCTGAAGTGAGTCAACTGCATGTGAAAGGAGCCAGGGTGACAGTTGTACTGCACCTGTACTGGTATGCCGGTGAAGTAGCAGCAGTACCATCTTTCCCCACACTAGCTCAGCAGTGCATCTCACCTGGGACCTGGAGAGGTCCCTAGGGATGAAGGGCAGTTCAGTCTCCATAGCTTCTCCTCTGAGATTCCAACAAACTTCAGTAAGGGCCTATGTTTGGGGTGTAGATACCTGCCCGTTAGGAGTTGTATTTATTTCTGAGAGCAGGCAATGTTGCACATTGTTTACTTCTGCTTGAAAGAGAACTATGAACGTTAGCAGCTTCCATGGTAATGCAGCAAACGTCTAAGATCCAGATTTGTGTTGGTTGTTTTCAGTGGTTGCGTTCCCTTTGTATAATAACTGGGAGGAGGAACAGACCTTTCTATTTTCTCCAAAAGGGACCAGCTGCAGAAGGACAAGTTGGAATGGATTTTGCCTTGTGCATCAGCAACAGCACTGCCAGCTGAGACCTGGTTGCAGAATCTTTATTGGTAGTGAAGTACAAAACAGAAGAAAAATCCACTGAGCTGAAACTCAGAGTGGGAACTGCCATGCTGAGAATCACAGAAAGCCCTGCTACTCCAAGTACCCAACTAGCATGTGATCCATGGGGGAGAAGAGTCACCTACCAATGGGCTCCTGTTGTCTGCCTTCCAGTTAGTAGTCCCCTCCCTGGCATCAGAGGAGTTAACCATGTCAAGGAGAGAAACATGCTCATTGTTTTTGGTGTTGGAGGTTTGGTGGCCTTGTTTGCATAGTGATACTGAAATCCTTGCTCTCAGAAACTGAAATCTGACCCATGTGTTGAGGCCGATTATGAGGTTTTCTTCCTCTCCGGTATTTTTGCCTACAGTGATGTTTCCATTTGGGGAGTGTGGCTAGAACCCTCTTTTTAAATGAATGGCCTGAGTGATAGAGGCAAGGATTTTCTGCTGAGTATTTGTAACAGTGCTGCTCTCTATAATAACTGCCATCTGTGCTTGACAGACATTTTATGCAGAGTTCCTCTTTTGGGGTCTGTTAGTGGTTGCCTGATTTTTATATTTTGGGCAATAATAATTATAGCTATAATATCACCTAAAGGTGTCAGAAGAATGAAGTAATTCCAAGTTCGCTTGGACACTTTTTACTCTCATCATGAACCCATAACACACGTACACATGTGGTTATTTCTCTGCATCAACCCTTCTCCCACCCCATCCCTGATCCAATGAATGTGTAATAGCATTCTGACAGTGAATGCAAATGTTTCTGATTTGGACGTTCCTATGAGTGCTGTTAAAACCTCAAAGACCCCTCAAGCAATTAGCTTATTTCAATAATAATACACAATACTTAGCCCTTGTATTGAGTTTTACATCTATAGATCTCAAAGTGCTTAGAGGTAAAGTTTGATTCTTAAAATGCCACAAACTGTTAATTTGGAGATCAAAGAGAGAGACAGATGTAGATTCAAAATCATGTAAAGAGGAAATCTTTTTGCATTCTGAAACTGATTAATCTACACCACTCCTAGGATTCCATACACAGGTACATGTGCACCTGCATCGCAAGGGAGAGATGTTTGTAAATCTCATAACAAACGTACATAACACAGAGGCTACACCAATCTGTGTATGGATGGGGGTACATCTGCACAGAACAGCTGACAGAGCTGAGGCCCAGATTATTCTTCCTTTAACTTGGATATGGACATGTCCAACGCTGAATCTGTTAGGTCCTTTCATGTGGAAGGGGTCTCTGATCAGTGCTCTAAGCAAACTTTTTTGTGCGTTAATTCTGTCCTTTTCCTCCACAGAGGGAAAAAAACAACATATTATGTTGTTAATTTGAAGTCAAAGGAGTATTCTTTGGCTTAAAGAAATAAATACATTTCCTGATTTAGTCAGAGTTGCCTATGATCAGAGGAAAATGTTCATTACAAAACAATTTCAAGAGGGGGTGGGTGGACATTATCAGGAGCAGTATGGCAAAATAGGAATTCTTTTTTTAAAGATCAGAAGCATGGGGCTTTTACAACTTTGATGATAATCAGCACATTTTATTGGCTTGCAAAGTGAATTGGAAAAAAAATGAAGGCAAGGGCTGGAGATTGTATACACTCAGTTGAAGAATTTCTGGCAACAGTTCTGACCAAATATCTAATTATGAGATCTAGATTTGTTCTCATTTACAACATGCTTTTAAATCTGAAATGAACCAAACTGTATCACAGAATCTCTATGGATAGTAATTCAATGCTCAAATAATAAAAATATAGCAGTAGAGATATATTACCAACCACCTGACCAGGATGGTGATAATGACTGTGAGATGCTCAGGGAGATTAAAGAGGCTATTAAACTAAAAAACTCAATAATAATGGGGGATTTCAACTATCCCCATATTGACTGGGTACATGTCACCTCAGAACGGGATACAGAGATAGTGTTTCTTGACATCTTAAATGACTGCTTCTTGGGGTACTAGTCCTGGAACCCACAAGAGGAGAGGCAATTCTTGATTTAGTCTTAAGTGGAGCACAGGATCAGGTCCCAGAGGTGAATATAGCTGGACCCCTTGGTAATAGTGACCATAATATAATTAAATGTAACGTCCCTGTGGCGGGGAAAACACCACAGCGGCCCAACACTGTAGCATTTAATTTCAGAAAGGGGAACTACACAAAAATGAGGAGGTTAGTTAAACTGAAATTAAAAGATACAGTACCTAAAGTGAAATCCCTGAAAGCTGCATGGAAATTTTTTAAAGACACCATAACAAGGCTTTTAAAGACACCATAATAAGGCTCAACTTAAATGAATACCCAAATTTAAAGAACATAGTAAGAGAACCAAAAAAGAGCCACCGTGGCTAAACAACAAAGTAAAAGAAGCAGTGAGAGGCAAAAAGGCATCCTTTAAAAAGTGGAAGTTAAATCCTAGTGAGGAAAATAGAAAGGAGCATAAACTCTGGCAAATGAAGTGTAAAAATATAAGTAGGAAAGCCAAAAGAGAATTTGAAGAACAGCTAGCTAAAGACTCAAAAAGTAATAGCAATTTTTTTTTTTAAAGTATATCAGAAGCAGGAAGCTGCTAAACAACCAGTGGGCCCACTGGACAATCGAGGTGCTAAAGGAGCACTCAAGGATGATAAGGCCATTGTGCAGAAACTAAATGAATTCTTTGCATCAGTCTTCACGGTTGAGGATGTGAGGGAGATTCCCAAACCTCCATTCTTTTTAGGTGACAAATCTGAGGAACTGTCCCAGATTGAGGTGTCATTAGAGGAGGTTTTTGAACAAATTGATAAACTAAACAGTAATAAGTCACCAGGGCCAGATGGTATTCACCCAAGAGTTCTGAAGGAACTCAAATGTGAAATTGCAGGACTACTAACCGTAGTCTGTAACCTATCATTTAAATCAGCTTCTGTACCAAATGACTGGAGGATAGGTAATGTGATGCCAATTTTTAAAAAGGGCTCCAGAGGTGACCCCAGCAATTATAGGCCAGTAAACCTGACTCTAGTACCAGGGAAATTGGTTGAAACAAATAGTAAAGAACAAAATTGTCAGACACCTAGATTAACATAATTTGCCGGGGAATAGTCAAAATGGTTTTTGTAAAGGGAAATTATGCCTCACCAATCTACTAGAATTCTTCGAGGGGGTCAACAAGCATGTGGACAAGGAGGAATTCAGTGGATATAGTGTATTTAGATTTTCAGAAAGACTTTGACAAGGTCCCTCGCCAAGGCTCTTAAGCAAAGTAAACAGTCATGGGATAAGAGGGAAGGTTCTCACATGGATTGGTAACTGGTTAAATGATAGGGTAGGAATAAATGGTCAGTTTTCAGAATGGAGAGAGGTAAATAGTGGTGTCTCCCAGGAGTCTGTACTGGGCCCAGTCCTATTTAACATATTCATAAATGATCTGGAAAAAGGGGTAAACAGTGACGTGTCAAAATTTGCAGATGATACAAAGCTACTCAAGACAGTTAAGTCCCAGGCAGACTGTGAAGAGCTACAAAAGGATCTCTCAAAACTGGATGACTGGACAACAAAATAGCAGATGAAATTTAATGTTGATAAATGCAAAGTAATGCACATTGGAAAACATGATCCCAACTATACATGTAAAATGATGGGATCTAAATTAGCTGTTACCACTCAAGAAAGAGATCTTGGAGTCATTGTGGCTAGTTCTCTGAAAACATCCACTCAATGTGCAGCGGCAGTCAAAAAAGCGAACAGAATGTTGGGAATCATTAAGAAAGGGATAGATAAAAAGACAGAAAATATCATATTGCCTCTATATAAATCCGTGGTACGCCCACATCTTGAATACTGGTGCAGATGCAGTTGCTCCATCTCAAAAAAGATATATTGGACTTGGAAAAGGTTCAGAAAAGGACAACAAAAAATGATTAGGGGTATGGAACAGCTGCCGTATGAGGAGAGATTAATAAGCCTGGGACTCTTCAGCTTGGAAAAGAGACCACTAAGGGGGGATATGATAGAGATCTATAAAATTATGGCTGGTGTGGAGAAAGTAAATAAGGAAGTGTTTACTCCTTCTCATAACACAAGAACTAGGGGTACTAAATGAAATTAATAGGCAGCAGGTTTAAAACAAACAAAAGGAAGTATTTTTTCACACAACGCACACTCAACCTGTGGAACTCCTTGCCAGAGGATGTTGTGAAGGCCAAGACTATAACAGGGTTCAAAAAAGAACTAGATAAATTCATGGAGGATAGGTCCATCAATGGCTATTAGCCAGGATAGGCAGCCTCTGTTTGCCAGTAGCTGGGAAATGGGTGATAGGGGGTGGATCACTTGATGAATACCTGTTTTGTTCATTCCCTCTGGGGCACCTGGCATTGGCCACTGTCAGAAGACAGGATACTGAGCTAGATGGACCTTTGGTCTGACCCAGTATGGCTGGTCTTATGCTTATTTGGTATTTCATCTTTCTTTTTCAATGGGGGATCAGTTTCAAAGGTTGTACCTGTAAATGATGATGTGCCTGTTCTTGATGTCTTTTAGGTTTTTAAACCTGCTGGATATGTTGTTTTATATTGCTCCAGTGGGGTGTGGAAGAGATTTCCAGAAATTCACAACTTCTGTTTCCTTTTCTTTTCCATACACAGCTGAGTAAATTGCTTTGTTATTGGCAGATTGTATGGGGACAGATTTACCTCTGAACTCTACAGCTGCATTTCTATTATTCATTGTACTTCCTTTTCCTGGTCTGTTAACGTCTTTTCTTATAAAAAGCTTATTTTTTTATACAGTGCTTTTCATCACTTGCTCTATCTATTGATATACAAACTATACACAGCAATTACTTAAACACTGCAAGGTGAAATGAAACCACTGTACCCCCACAGTACACGGAAGTTTAGGAGAGGAAACGAAACATACTATACCCAGCTGCAGGAATGGGCAGAATGTAACCACTCAGGCTGGAATTTGAGCAGGACACCATTCTCCCCAACCTCCACTCAATGCATCAGATAGCTGGGAAAGAGCCCTTACCTTGCAAGGATTTCAGCTGACTGCTGTGATGAGGGAGATCCAGCTGGGAGTGACAATGCTTCGGTGCTGCCTTTCACTGCCTTTAGAGCTAAAACAACATCATTCCCCAAAGGCCCATTGGAAACCAGCCCACTCTGAATTAGGGAGAATGAAAAAGGAAACTGGGGTCAAAAGCACTGCTGTGAGGGGACAAGTACATTTGTCAGTAGTGCCTAACTGGTTGGAAGTCACAATGTTAGAGGAAATGAACCTGCTCCTAGAGTTTGGGAGGGTGGGGGGGAAGGAAGGGGTGTCAACCAAATGGAAATCATTAAAGAAACTTTATAGAAAATAACTCAAATAGAAGACTGTGAAAATGAAATTTATCTTCTTAAATAGAAATAATCCCACATCTGAGCATTACTAGTCATGGCCAGGAGGAGTTTCAAATGTGTTATTGATGTTGTTACCCTATGTTTGTTAGATTCATTTCACTCAGACTGGACAATGAAACTGTGCAAGTCAGTTTTGTTTTGTTTCTTGTCAGTTTCATTGCCTGGATCCCAACAGCACAATACTGTTGTATATGGCTTTTGAACAGCAAAGAGGAATGATTACATCTAAAAACCCATTGGCACAGATTTAAAAAAAAAAAAATCCCATAAAAATAGCTACCTAAATAAAATTTAACACAAAACTAAACTATTTTTGAGAACATCCCATTAAATCTTCATTCTGAATTATAAATAAAAAGAATGATTGAATAACTCACTGGCACGATCCACCTGGGTGTAATTGTGGGCTGGGAAGACACCTGCCAAAGGAAAATAAACATGCTGGAAAAGTTTCAATGAAATGCAAAATGCTTTAGAAACATTATTTCCTCAAAACAATTTGATGCAAAAGTTAATTTATTGCTAGCAGCACTATCACATTATTTATTTCTTGTCAGCCTGCACCATTGCTAAGGGCCCATCCATCACTATGGTTTTCAATCAAGTTGCTTGTAGCAGTGACTGACTTTAAACATGATTTGTGTCTGCACATCACATGGCTAATTGATTAGTACAATGGTCAGCTGACTAGGTTTCAGCACATAGCTGCCTTCCAGTAACCAGTTTTTTGGGAGTTTTTTTTTTTTGCAGTGTGTCTCGGACCCCTTTTCTGCAACTGGTTTGGCAGGTCTTCCTCCTCCTCCCCAGCTCTCTGTGCAGTAAAGGCACTCCAGAGCACACTGTCATGGGTGCTGCTTTGGGTGCATGCCTTCCAAGTACTCCCTATCCCTGCTGAGGTGCTTGGGGCAGCTGTCCAGATTTTTCCAGAATGCACCGATAAGCAGTGCAGTATTCGTGGGGAGGGCAGAAAACTGCTCCAAACTAAACTATGATACTTGTAACCAATTCAGGTGACCTCACTTCTGGTCCAGAGCCGTAATGTGGCGAGCACCCATATAGTGCCCCAACAGATCAGAGTGGTAACCTAAGGCACACATGGATTATCAGACCAGCAACCATGCTACTACTACAATCAGACACAAATCCAATGGACAGATACCAAATGACATATCTAGAAATAGATTACATTTTCCTTTAGAAATAGTCAATAGTTAAATCAAATCTGTATGCATGAAGGAGACTCCCATTAAGCAACTGGTTTTGAAACATAGTTACCCGAGGAATGGTTTCTGTAAAGTCAATTAGATTCTCCGTCAGTGATGTTAACAAAACATCAAGGTCATCTGGACTGCTCTGTAAAATAAATCAGTTATTAATTAAATCCCCATTAGTCACCAGATGGAGTATTTTAGTGATTTCTTGATTCCTGAGCGCCCTCGTCAATTTACCGTTCCATTGCCAGGCCTGATTTTTGTTAATCTTTTAAACAAAAACGAGTATTATCAGATCTTTACTAACAAGTCCTTCTGTTCTCATCTCTCCAGCCTAGGCTTTGTGCTAGACGATTTTACACCTACATTGCTGTGTAGGTGTAAAATCATCCACTGCACTTGTGCATGTGGATGATACAATTGTTTAAGTGGAGTCTCTGGATTGAAGATCTAAACTTGGGAAAAGTGGATATAGCCGTGCACTGGAATCAGCAGCATAAAATCGGTTAGCGGTGCAGCAGCTAAGAAGCCTTCTCTTTTGGGGATCCAGAATCATACACGGAACCCCTTAGCCTAGTGAAATATCACAGGAGTTCCATGTCACTGTCATTTAATTGTCTGGAGATGGACACAGAGATGCTGACCATGTCAAATGCACATAAAACATCTACTATTTGTGCTCACTGGTGCACCCATGGAGAACACACTATCTTTGAATCAGAATAAAAATCTAAGCAACACAATAAAAACTTCAGGATCAAACCCTGCCCTTGCTATTGACTTCAGTGGGAACTACACCTGTGCAGTCAAGTGGCAGAATTTCATTCTTAGAATCTGTTCCCTGAGACACCAAAACTGTGGGATAAAGCAGATTCATCCACACGCCAGTTTAGAAAATACTGTGCTCCAGGTTGCCATCCTGGAGTATTATGGAAACCGGAGAGTTGGACAGCCAACACAAAAGGACATAACCCAGAGAGGGGTTTAAAATGGGGTCATATGGTATTTGTTATTACAGCAGAAATCACGATTTGGTAAATGTGTGGCTACAACAAATATGCTGCTGTAAAGTTTATTATGTGCACAGAGCCGTTCCTCTTGTATTAAACGGATAGTGTCAGTGTCTCAGTGTGAAATGAAGAGCCTTGCACACAGACAAACAGGTGGTGTATACCTTTAAAACTGCAGTCTCCTCTGCTGGAGCCAGAATAGCTGGAATCTGTGATTCTTCAGGGCCAGAGGCAGCATTATCCTCTTCTAATGCATTACTGAAAGAAGAAAACATTCTCACCACACTGCAGAGGCCGTGTGAAATAACCAGTGCTGCTTTTATGACAGTTTAGCCTAGAAACATAACAAATCAATATAGGGCAAGGAGGAGATTCATGCTTATGAAGAGGAAAGATGCGGAGGTGATTGCCAAGTACCTGTAGCCATCTCAGCACCTGCCACTGCACTGTACTGCAGACATCCCAGGCAGTGAACAATGTCAACATCTTCATCCCAGAGGGGATTTTTTACAGCGCTTGTCTCAAACTTGTGTAGTTACTCACCTTGTGCAGTAATGATAGTTCTTTAAGGTGTCCCCTCCCCATGGTGCTCCACTGTAGGTGTGCTTGCGTTCCTGTGCTGCTGATCGGAGAATTTTGGTAGCAGTGTCCTGTCCCCACCTTGTGCTCCGCACAACGCTAACCGGTGTTAATGCAGGTAAACCCTCCTCAGTTCCTTCTCTACCACAGAGTTTATGATGAGAACTCCAAAGTAGAGGAAAGGAGGGTGGGTTGAACCAAAGAACCATTGGTACTGCACCAGGGGAGTAACTTCCTCTTCTTCTTCAAGTATGTCGCTATGAGTGCTCCACTGTCGGTGACTCCTGAGCAGCATCCCCTATAAGTGACTGGGGCCTCAGAGTCGAGTCTGTTATGGATGATAGTACTGGGGTGCCCAATCTGGCGTCTGCAGCGGAGTCCCCCAGGGTGGCGCCGTGTTCTGCAAAGGTATGTGCAGATGCCCAGGTAACTGCTCTGCAGATTTCTGATATAGAGATACCTTTGAAGAATGCAACAGCTGAGGAATTCTATGTTGTGCATAAGGATTACGGATGGAGGCGCTAAATTGCAAATCCGATAACAGAGTTTGATACAGTTTGAGACCCATTTGGAGAGTCTTTGAGCTGAAATCGCTGTGCCCTGAGACCTATCCCCAATGGAGAGGAAGAGCGTAGGAGATTTTCTAAAAACCTTTGTCCTGTCCAAATAGAAGGCCAAGGCTCTCCCTTAGATGTAGAGGGTTGCAATGAGGATTCTCGACGTGTGAAGTCTTGGCACGGGTCTGAGGCTGGTTGGAGGGCCACTTCCATTAGAAGAAGCTTAAGTCTCAGTTCTCTATCTTTTCTGGATCTGGGTTTCAACTGCTGGCATAAACCACACTTCTGGGGAATGTGGTTTTCTCCCAGACGGTGGACACACTAAGAATGTCCACCAGTCCCTTGGATAGATTCTTTGCCACTGAGACACTTCTTGAAACGTGATGAACCGGGCATATGTCCAGGGGGGTCGAACAAAAACAAAATTTTAAGATTAAAAAAAATAAATAAAAGACCAAAAGAACGTAAAGAAAACTCTAAGTAGTATCTAAAGTAGGGAAACGATTAGCAAGTCTGTAGAAGTTAATCTGTTAACTGACAGCTAGAGCGCTGCCTCTAGCCAGGGTCAGTTGAGAAAGAACGTAGGAGGGTTCGCCCATGCAATGCTGGTTAGCCCTGTGGCAGAGCACAAGGGTGGGGAACAACACGTGTGGGTCGAATGGATGCTGCTACCAAAATTCTCCAATCAGCCGCGCAGGGACGCAAGCAGACCTACAGTGGAGCACCCATAAGGGCACTAGTTGAAGAAGAACTGGAGTTTCATGGCTGCCTCCTTCTCACCTGTGTCCTCTGCATCTTTAGGGGCAAAATTGGAGAATGCCAGGTATTTCAGATTTCTCAGAGAGAGCATGGCAATCTCAGAAAGATCCAGAAGATTCCCCCTTCTGCTTTGTAATGCGTGTATGCCCACACTCAGGCCAAGTCTATATGCAGAAATTGTATAATTTTAACTAAAGGCATAACATTAAACCCATTTAGTTAAACTGGTTCAGCTGTGTGTGTGGACACTCTTACATTGGTTTAGCCAGAGCTTACACTGGTTTAGTTTGCACATATACTTGAAACCAAGGTAAAAGTGCCCATATACAAAGTGGCATCAGTTTAACATCACATCTTTAATTTAACCTTTGCAATTTCTGTATGTATACAAGCCCTCTCGATTCTCCAGTGTTGTTTTAATATATTTATTAATTACAGTAGAACCTCAGAGTTATGAACACCAGAGTTAGGAACTGACTGGTCAACCACACATCTCATTTGGAACTGGAAGTAAGAAATCAGACAGCAGCAGAGACAAAGGGGGAAAAAAGCAAATACAGCACATTACTGTGTTAAACATAAACTACAAAAAAATAAAGGGAATGTTTAAGTAAAGATTTGACAAGGCAAGGAAACTGCTTCTGTGTTTGTTTCATTTAAATTAAGATGGTTAAAAGCAGTATTTTTCATCAGCACAGTAAAGTTTCAAAGCTGTATTAAGTCAATGTTCAGCTGTAAATTTTTGAAAGAACCACCAAAACATTTTGTTCAGAGTTATGAACAACTGAACTCTGAGGTTCTACTGATCTGGAAATGGGGGTAGGCTGTGAGGTAGAAAAATCTGCAGATGGCTAACCTAGATAACTGTGTCAAGTCTAGAGAAGACTGTCAGAAACTTCAGAATCTAAACTAGGTGAATGGGCAACACTGATGGCAAATGAAGCCGATGTTGATAAATGCGAACTAATTCACATTAAAAGGGAAAAAATTATCTACTTTTACTCCTTACAGGGTTCTAAATTAACTGTATCAACTCAGGAAAGAGACTTGGATATCACTCTGGACAACTCAATGAAGACCTCAGCCTATGATGAGAAAAAGCAAACGAGGTCAGGATGCACAACTAGTACCATGGAGAATAAGGAATATATTATAATACAATTATATAAATCAATTCCATCTCAAATTATATGGTCTTATCTAGATTACAGTGTGAAGTACTGGTCACCCCATCTCACAAAGGGTACTGCGGAATTAGAGGGTTCACAGAAGCAGCCACGAGAATGATCAAGGACACGGATAGACACTCTTATGAGGGAGATTGAAAAGACAGATTGTTTACCTTACAAAGGAGACAAATAAAAGGGGATGTGCTAAAACAAGGAATGGTCTAGAAGACAGATCAGAAACTTCAGTTCTCACTGTTTCACAACACAAAAGAACAACAGGAGTTAATGAAACTGAAAGATGACAAATTCCAAAATGATAAAAGGAAATACTTTTTCGCACCACATGTAATGACTGTGGGACTCGATGCCATTGAGGTAAAGAATTTAGTAAGGTTTAAAGAGGGATTGGACATTTATGTGGATAACAAGAATTTCCAGAGCGGTTACAGTTAATGCTAACAAAAAATTTAACTTAATGGAGAGATCCTATCTCCTAGAACTGGAAGGGACCTTGTAAGGTCATCAAGTCCAGCCCCCTGCCTTCACTAGCAGGACCAAGTACTGATTTTTTTTGCCCCAGATCCCTAAGTGGCCCCCTCAAGGATTGAACTTACAACCCTGGGTTTAGCAGGCCAATGCTCAAACCACTTATTTGGAACAGATATAAACCATGTGCCTTCAGGGTTTCAGCCAGTCTCAAACTAAGGGATCAGGATGAGACCTTCATGGGGGGATATTAGCCTATGTCTACCGACTGTAGGGTTCTTCCACCTGTCTCTGAAAAATCTGGGACTGGCCACTAACAGAGACAGGATATTGGGCTAGACTGATCACGGGTCTGATCCAGTCTAGCAATTAATGTGTTCCTACTTAACAGGAGTTATTCGTACAAAGAGAGAATGCAGACAAATTTATTTAAGTATAGGAACGAAGACGACAAATCATCCTTGTCCCCTATGGAAATCTTATGATTATCTGCTCTCTCAGATTACATGACTTTCTCTTTCTGATATGGGGTGCTGCTGACCCCACTTCAGACAACTGCCAAAATGCTCATCAGCTCTTCATGTTTGTGTGTGATACGGCTGGAAAAACCTCTTAGAAATGAAGGCACTACAAGCAGTAAATCACAAAAAATCCTCACTTTTACCTGGTAATAGATTAAGCAAATGAGGAACCACATGGATACACATTTCCCACCATAAACACGTGTAATTATAGTATTTAGTCTATGCACAAGGGAAGTCTAGCATCAAGGTCAGCAGCTCAAGAAATAATGTTACAAACTACTGAAAATCTTCATTAACACACTGATTTCCATGGAGGTTGTAGAGATGTGACTAGAATGAAGCTGGTGTACTAATGTATCTCAGCATATCAACAGAATCATTTACAAAAAGGACACTAGAGGCCAAATGCTGATCTTAGTTACACCCCTATTTTGAGAGCTGGATACAGATCCATCTAACTGGGGAAGAAACACTTACACACATCACTAAAAGCTAATGCACACCTTTTCCATGATTTATGCTGCTTACCTTTTTGCATTCCACTCAGCCAGCATAGTTAAACTAGTGACTCTTAGCACAGGTGATGCTCTCTAGGCGCTGGAGGACCAACTACTGTCAGAGTTTAACTTAACTCTACCGGAAGAAAAAGGTCATGTGGTTTAGGCATTGGACTGGGAATGTGTGTTCTGTTCCCACTCATTTACAGACATCCTGTTGGATCACGAGTAAGACACTCACACTCTCTCTTTGAGCCTAAGTACCTCATCTATAAAATGGGAATAATACTTGCTTGGCCTCACAGGTGGGTTGTGAGGATAAATTAATTTGAATGAATGGCTCACATGCTACAGAGCTGAGTGTCAGAGAAAGGCCTGCAAATAAAACAAGTAATGACCATTTTTAGCCCTTTTCATCCATAGATCTCAAAGTACTTTTCTATGGTGGGTAAGCATTAATCCCCATTTTACAGATGAGAACACTGAGGCATGATTCCTTCAAAGCCATTCAGTGAGTCATTGGCAGAGCAGGAATAGAATCCAGGCCTCCTAACTCCAGGGCTGGTGCTCGTTCCTAGTTTGCTTAATTTCACTCTCTTTCCCAATCAGTTCTCAGGCACTGCTGTTGCGTTTAGGTTCATGTGGGGATGTTTAAACTAAAAATACCCTGTTCTCACCGCAATCTACAAAACCTCACACACACTTGTATTTCTATTCTCTTTTGGTATGTTTTTGACTGCACTTCCTTGATCAAATTCCTTTTAGCTATTTATTTGATTTTAAATATTTTAACAGGCAATTATACAGGTATGTTTTTGACTGCACTTCCTTGATCAAATTCCTTTTAGCTATTTATTTGATTTTAAATATTTTAACAGGCAATTACACAGGCTAAAGGATAATATTAAGAACAACAATTTCTGCACATCCCTGCTGCAGCATTCTCCTCTGTTGCCATTTATTTTCATGCACCCTGAAGACCCTAGTGAGTGTGTGATAAAGAAAAGTCAGCAGATGAAGCCAGCCAAGCTTTTCTCCTCCTCCTCCTCTCATTGGTGAGGAAGTGTTGTTTGACTGCTCATCCTGCTAGCTAACAGCTGTTTCTCATCTTTCCCAGGCTAATCTCTGAGCTGTTTACTTATCCCAGTAACATTCCTTCCCAGAGCACTTACGGAAGGAAGGCATTTGAGGCAGGGATTTCTTTCAGCACTTCTCTTGATTCCTGAAATAGTGGGTTGGTTGCCAGCAGGCTGCTCTGTGCTTTCCCTGAGATCAGGATGCCCCTGCAAAAAGGAACAGGTACAACTCCTCATTGCCAGTTCTTTATCTGTCTTCAGGAGAGACATTTTCTTCCCTGCTAAACCAAACTCTTGTCAGTTACTTGACTACGCAAATGTTCTGGGGCCTGCCACATAATTATCTCAGATAACTTGTCACAAAGTTACTGCTTTAACCTCTATGTACCTAGTTCAAATCCAGCCAACCCTGGCAATGACTTGTGTGAAATGAGCTGTCAGTGCCAGTTTTTTTGCACACAGGTGTTCACTTTATATAAACTCCGTTGTAACTGATATGGTTGCTGGCACTCTGAGCAGTGTGGCTAACTCTAGTGGGGCAATGTGGCACAGTATGCAGGGTCACTGCGCATACTGTGCTTGTTCTGTGTATCAGGATATGACTTCAGTGTCAAACTGCCCAGGTAGCAACTTTCACCATGCTAAATTACCTAAAAAAAGCCATTAATGGGTTAAGGAAGAAAAAGATGGAAAGCTCAGATTGAGTATCTGAATTATCTTGTACATAACAAACAACGCTTGGCAAGTACAGTGCATAGTGATGTTTTTCTTTGAAGTGTTTACACATATTAAAGAATTAAACCTTATAAGACGCTAAATTAACAGCTGTGGAAACTTAAATTGTCCTCTTTTCACAGGTGGACTTAAATCACTTGCTCTAAACCACTGGTAAGAATACCAGGAGTATGCCTCCAGCACTCCAGACTCCCAGTCCTGTGCTCAGGTCACGTGAGCACACTGCTTCTTTCCTCCAGCCCTATGTAGTACCTGGCAGTGGCATCGTGAATATTGGCTTTCTTGTTGTCCAACATGCTATCCTCTCTTGTGATCTAAAAGGAAATGAACACGAAAATAAGTTTCCAAAATTTAATTCCATCTTTGTCTCACTTTAGAGACTCACGGAAGTCTGGAGTTTCCCTTCCCAAGGGGAGAGTGCGCAATGTGTCTGCTATTCAAACAAAAAACAGTCAATTATTTTTCTCTCATGAAAACCTCAGTGCTAATGTAAAACAATCCAGCCAGGTCCTCCAAGAAACAATTATCACTTCTTAATACATCTGCTAGCAGTGCAAGCACCAAACATATTCAGATCCTTATCTCTGTCGAAAGGAAAAGCTGGAATATGCTGAGAGGGACCCCATTAAGGCCCAAGACTGGCAGAATGGTCAGTGGATCTCCCTCTGAAGGGCAGTTCCACTCTGCCACTGTTTGACCCCCTAGTTACACAGAGCCTTTATACCTAAAGACTAGTCCCATACAGCAGCCTCTCCAGGACAGCAGATTATCAAGAGAGTCAAACTCAAGCAGAGGGTTATGCTTTGAGGCTTCTTGATGGTGTCCCTTCTAGCCAGTCCTAAGGGGAACACCTGAGAATGGCATAATCCTTCTGAGCAAAGTATGTACCTTGTGCACTGCCTCTGCCTGCGCCTTCAGGATGTTGCTCTTTATGTCTGCAGGAAGACGCTCTGGTGTTGTTACTGGGCTCTCAATTGCGTTATTAAGACACTTATCTGTCAACTTCACCACCTCATCCTAGAAATGGAAAATGTTCATTAGGAACATCCCCTGCATGACAAAACTTGGGCTGGGCTGAGTCCATAAACATCAACACCCAACGTTAAATAGCAAGGCTTCAGTGGAAAAAAATATCAGAAAAGGCGAATATTCAAACAGAGAAACAATTTCTGACTTTGTTTTGAAACTTGATTGTAAAACAGTAGTTAAAGGGTTAACTAGCAAGGGTCTGATCCTACACAGCACAGGGGTTGAGTGTTGCAGTTAAAGCCAGGCAAGATGCAGTATGCAAGAGGTGGACAGCATGGGACTCCGATCCCGCAAGAATGAGCATACTGCTGCAAGGCCACAGTAACACCTCCTAACAGCAGTGAGACTTCGGGGGAGCACTGAGTGAAGTTCTTCGTTACCATGTTGAGAAACATGTTTTAGCCCATGTCTCCTTAGTCATTTGTTAGCCCCACTCAGCTCTTCTCCACCTTGCACAGGTGAATAAGGGACTAGGTGCACAATGGGGGTCTTAGACTCACCCACTGCTCAGTGCAGATGATTGTGCCTGCTGCTTAACCTTACTTGTATTATGTGCAGCGTCCGTTTGCCTTGTGGAGCACAGCCCTTGTGCACAATACTGGACAGTACACCAGGACATGCAGGATCAAGGCCTTGGTGCTTACAAAACACTCTCAAGAGGAAAGGTGCTAACTATTCTAAATCCTATCATTAGAAAAATGATGCGTTTTACTAATAGCATCTTGGCACAGATCTGTTTCTACAACCCTGTGCACATAATGCTTTGTACGAATATAAAGGCTTTTGAAAATCAGGAGCTAAGAATTTACATGAGCAATGCACAACTTTCCACACTATGTCACTCTGGTGAGTGGAACAATATGGAATTACTCACCTAGCAACCAGACGGGATTTTTAATACAGTTTTAAATCCTATTAATGTAAACAATAAGGTACCTACCATCTTAAATCAATTTATCTTAAGTAGGCAGCTGAACATTTGCTCTCAAATGCAGCTTCAAGAGATTTTTTTCCTTAGACTCCAGTAGTATATTAGACTAACCTGCCAGACATATAATGCTATCACAATACTTTTCCCACTAAATTACTTCAGAAGTAAAGTACTAGACAGACACACACTGAGATCAGTCAAAATCTGCAATATCTATTCTACAATAGTTTGGGGTTTTTTGGTTATATGTACTATTTTTCTTAATTGCAAAGTGTTAAGTTTTCCATCTGCTAACTGCTATTTGATTAGTGACAGAGGCTAATCAACTGAGTGGAAACTAAACCTTATGACCCTTCTCTTCAGGGTGCGACTCAGCAGGGGAAGTTCCAGAGCCCTACGTTCCTCACCATATATTTAGTCACTTGATAAGCAAGACTGATTCTTCTTTAGGCAGATCTTCTCCCCCTACAGTGCTCAACATATTGCCAAAATACTGCAAGCCTTAAACACTGGAGAAATCCCACTGAAGCCAGAGGAGCTGTTGGCGTGCATAGAAAGAGCAGTATTTAGCCCATAGGCTTGTAAGCGGAAACCTACACATGCTCATCACCAAAGACAACAAGAGAAAGGTAACCCCTTCACTGCTGACTGACATCCCCCCTTCACTCTTAACCTTGTCAATTAACTGGAATTGCAAACGAAGATTTTCAGTGAGAGCTGCTGGATGTTCAGTTCTTTTGAGAATCAGACCACTTATTTAGATGTCCAAGTATGGATTTATAAGCCTAACTTTAGGCACACAGATTTTAAAATATTGGCCTAAATCAGCAATACCCAAAGGCAAAAGTTGGGCCAACCTTAAAGGGCTACTGTCAATGTAAAATAAGTTGTTTTTAATTGTTTCCAATCATTATGTCCAAAAGAAATTTTAGGGGGGGAAGGAAGAAAGACACACATTCACACTAAATATATGAAATGCTATTAAAAATATTTAGTGGATGGTTTATAACTTTATGGAATAGTTTAACAAAAACAAGCTTTCTATTGTACCAAGTTATTAACCCTCCCCATTAATTCTCCCCATATCCTTGAGATCTATCCTTTCCTTCTCAGTCTTTCCATCTCGCGATATCTTCCCTACTGCCCACTCTTGCTGAGAGCTACGTGGAGGGCCAAGGGGAAAAAAGTTAGAATGTTCAGATACTTGCAGCATCTTCACATAATTTTCCAGCCCTAGTTAGAGTGTTTTGTGGATACAGTGGTCAATATTTGACAGAAGCAAGTAAAATAATCACACATATGGTCGTCATACTGACTCCTTCACTGCTTTGACTTCAACAGAATAAAGTCTCTAATAAATGTCATTCCAACCTTATTCCTGTGGAATATCCTTACAAATTAATCCAACCACACTGGGTTTCAGAGTTAACATCCCACTCAAAAGAACAGGAGACATTTCTGATCTCTCTGAGCTGACCATTAAGGGCCAAATTTTCTAAAGTGCATAGCATCCACAAATGGGGCCAGATGTTCTGACATGTTCAGCACCCAGCTGCTCCTATTGTTTTTCGTGGGAGCTGCTTCATGTTGAGCACTCATAAGGCTTAAATCAGAGTTGAGCTCTTTTCAAAATCTGGCCCCAAGTATGTCGGCAGACTCACTACATCTTCTCTGTCTGGTTCACATTTAAAAGGTTATTGCTGCAACCAGATTGTTTTATAAATGAAAACTTTACATTCTGCAGAAAACATTGGAATTACAAAAAATCTAGAGACTCTCAATCGGTATTATAGTATGGAATTTCTACAATTCATTTTTCCAGTGGTGCTACAGTAACTGATCATTAAAACTAAAAATATATACATATATTTACTTTTCACTATTCTGTGGTTTATTTTTGTTGCAGTTTCCTCAGTATGGACAATGAATCTAGCCCAGTAACTTTCACTCTTCTTTACCACCAGTTTCACTTTCTGGTTCTCATGCAGTTGCATGTGTTTAGGTTCCCAACATTGTTGGGGAAATATTTAAATAAAAAAGTATTGTTGATTTTCTTTGAATGACACGAAAACATTTCTATTCAGATTAACATACATCTCCCTGCACTAGTTTTATTCTGTGTTTAACGAAAGGGCAGAGTAGAGAAATCAGAAATGGTGGGGGATAAAAGTATTTGGCACATGACACTTAATTTGGGTAGTTGGCAAAGATACCTAACTCTGCAGGTTTGTAAATATCCCAGGTCCATGGCAGTTCTCATTGTTCCTGCATACTGGAATAAGCATAGACTAACTGTTTGTTCATTAGTAGGTATCTGTTCTATAAAGGATATCTATAATACATCAAATTACATCCGAAGACTATACAAACACTTCAGTGTAATGACAGAGGGGGTGATCTTCAAAGGCACAAATGAGAATTAGGAAACTAAATCCTATTGACTCTGAATGAGAGCTTGGCACTTGCTTGCTTTTGGTACCTTTGAAAAAATCTCCCAGAGTCTGGTACATCCACACTGTCAAGTAACTTGCCCACTTTTCTTTATGACAGTTTAAAGAGCACAAGACTAAGAAACCCCAAAAAACCACCTTGGGAGTAAAAACATTATTCAGGAACTAGGGCTAGGTTTCATTGTTCTTTTAATTCTAGAAGCTGATGAAAGTGTATTTAAGAACTAATTGCTCTCCTTTGTTAGGCTGCTGAGATTCGGCCAATGTGCTAGTCAAAAGCTTGGGAATGACAAAGTTACATGCTTCCATTCAAACAAAGTTTGGCAGCGAGCAGCTATGAAAATCCAGCAACTGGCTTGGAAGAATAAAGCCATTCATTCCACATTTGCAAATTCTTATTCCAGATAGTTTCTGCCCTTTCTAAGGAGACCGATAGATAGGTAGATATTTCCCTACCAAAGAACCAATCAAGAGTGGATGTAAATCTGGAATTATCTAGAGATGATTCTGAGAGACAAGCTCTGATCTTTAGAGAAGAACGTTCAAGTTTTTCAGCTAACAGAGCTGATGAACAATTCACTGGCATTTGGTGAAGTTCTTTTGCTCACTAGTACAAGACACTGCTTTGCTTTCACAAGCAGAGAACTACTGACCCATTCTGCTGGCAATGCAATTTGTCATGCTTCTTACAATCTCTTGCCTTGTACATTCCAGCATGCTACAACAAAACTGGAGATATTTTATATATTATTACAAAGAGAAAAAGACACTGCATGCTGAAATTAGCAAGTAAAAACAGAGAAAGAGAAATAGCTGGGATAATAAAATAATCAAAAATATAGTTAACTTCAAGATTTTAGTTTAATTATTTCTCTTTATAGTAATACACTGTGGCAATTTATACTTGTCTGACAGGAACAGGTACTGCAAGCCTTTTTCACATGAGCAGAGTAGATGATAACAATGGGACTGCTTGCAGGATCAGGTCCATAATTTGTACATATGCATTTTGTAATAGATTTTATGTATAAAATATACACAGGATTTTTTGAAGCAGCTTTCAAAAACAGTAGGTTTAAAACAAAAAGTGGGCAACTCCCAAACTGGTTTTAACTATTGTTCTTGGGTCACCATTTTGGGGATCATTTCATGAGAAACATTTGATCTATGAGCTGTGACCCTCTAAATGACCTTGCAATTTCTGTCCAGCTCAAAATTGACCTCCTCAAACAATCTCTAGCTCTTTTTGTTTTTAACCATCATTCTCAAATTACCACTTGCTTAGAGTCAGCCTAGCTTGAAAAGCTTTAGCCAAACAACTTTCTCCTTTTCTACCAGAGGAAAAATACTGATTCAAATAGAGTTTACACCTTACATTTTCAATAATCAGTTTTAGAATGTTATCCGCAGGTCCTTACTGATAGGTGTCTTTGCTTACAAAACTAAGTAGTAGTATTATAATTCATCCTTAATTATCTAGACCTGAGGTGTGCAAAACTCCGTAATCTAAACAGCAATATGTTGCCCAATAGCTATTAAACTGAAAATTATTTTGATTATCCAGAACTTCCATTATCCAAAGTTATTCAGTGTCCTGTGTGACATATGCATAATCAGGGCTGTACGGTACAGGCATCTGTTTGTTAGACTAGCTCATTATACAAGTCTCAGTGTGTTTAGTTTACCGTAGTCACAATTTAACACTATGAACAGAGGGTTTCATTCTATTCTCTCTTGATTTAATCTACAGAATTGTTTCCCTCTTTGTTTAAAGCCAACAGGGAGATGAATAAGTCAAGATATTCTGAAATAAATGGTGTTCATTTGCCTTTGTTTACATTCGGCATAACAAGACCCACAGCTACCCACTAATCTTCTTAGAGATTTGGTAATCTTTGTAATTCAGTCGCGAAACAGAAAGGTACACAAGGCATCCCAGTTGTCAGCCCTTAAAGGAGACATGAACACCACACCCAGTAGCTATGAGCATATAGAAGCAACGGACTTTTCTTAAAACAAGGAAGAAACATAGGAATGGGCTCAGCCTACACATGTACTTCTCCAAATCTTTAACAGATCTTGAGCCAACTTAACTGAAAGAGAAAACCCCATTGACTTCAATGGGAGGTAGAGCAAACCCTTAGCCTTCCTGGGCTAATTCTGTGGTGTGGTGTGTGTTCTTTTGCCTGCTCTTCCTGTTCAAAATACAGTGAGTATCCTGGGTTTGTAACATAGGGGGAGAGGACTGAGTTGCTTTTAAGCAGATTGCTTTGTAGCAGCATCTGAAGGGAAAACTAACCCAAATTCTTGGGAAATCCCAACGGGCTTGTGGGACTGTTATGGGCAAAGGATGTCACCAGACATGTCACCTTTTATTCTATGTGATCTGTCTGTTTATAAATACTTTTTATTAGGCTAATGCTTTATAGACCATGGCCCCATGCCTTGCCCCCCATAGTACCTTTTCTTATATTTGCTCTGAGGGCATTACTGACATTAATGAATTAAGATGCACAACTCTCCTGTAAGGAAAATAAGCACAGTGAAACCTGCTCTAAATATTCAAAGGACTGATAAATATAGGTTATTTAACAGAAGTGGTCTCCCATCAAAGATCAAGTTATTATCCCCATGTAATAATAAAAATAATATTTTGCAGATGGTGAACATGAGGTGCAGGGGGTGAAATCCTGACCCTACTGAAATCAATGAGAGTTTTTTTTCAGGGAGTTGAAGTAACTGTTGTTATAGTGTATGCTTTGTTGTGTATTGGATTGGAAACAATACTAAAAGGTTAAAAAAACTCCTCTCTCCTCCTCCCTCAACTCTGTCCTTGTATGAAATTGAGTAGTGTACTAGATTGTGCACAATTTGCATACATGGTTAGGTTTCTAAGCACCTTTGATAACCCGACTAGGCACATACCTACATGTTTAGACATTTACAAAACCTTTGTAAATCTGGTCCTTAGCTAATTTCCAGCAGAAATTATTCACTTATCATGCAAAACAGTCTATAAAACAAAGTATATGCATTTGATTTTCTTGTGTCTCCCAACATCATTGATAGACATTTTCAAACAGCCTGCAAGTGGGACACATTAACCAGAAAGCAAAAGGGTTCTCAAAATCATCACAACATGCTCAGCAACTTTCAGGAATGCAACCCGAGTACCTGTTTATTGATATTGATGTTTATGTTGGAGCGGGGCGCTGGCATCGGGCTGGGTTCTGTCTCCAGATGTTTCAGTTTCAACGTGTCTTCGAATGCTGAAAAAGATGGCAGAGACAACCCAAGGCCCTGTTAGTGCAGCTATGGGGTTATCTGGCATTTCACCTTAACCTTCCTGACTGCAAATTATCAGAAGATCAAGCTGTCTGGGCCAGTATGAAATAAAGCTGCTTGTTTACACTTGAACAATTTAACTTCCATGGATTGGGCTGTATGCGCTGAATCCAAAAGAGGGAGTCTTGTACTAGTACAAAGTTCAACGCAAGTGTGGGAAGGTAAGTGAATCTGTCTCTCAGGAATTATTTGCAAGTACAAAAGTAGCTCCTCAGAAGAGAGTGCATTTATACCATTTATGGGTGTTCTCACATATTCTGTAAAGAACCATTATACTGTCTCTTGGTTCTGTACTCATACATACTTGATTTGAGAAATAAATTGCTCCCAGCTGAAACCACTGACTGTCAAGCTCAGCAGATCCAGGTTCAAACTCCCTGCTCAGCCACAGACTTCCTGTGAAACCTTGGACAAGCCATTTAATCTGTTTGTGCCTCAGTTCCCTATCTGTAAAACAGGCATAACAGCACTTCTTTACCTCACAGGGGTTTTGTGATGATAAATACACTGAAAATGTGAGGCACTGAGACACTAAGGTAACAGGAGCTATTTAAGTATCTAAGGATAGATAGATAGATAGGATAGATACACCAATAATACCATGATTCTAGTAGTGACAGCTTGGATCACGTACTATCAGGATTATAAGCCCTGATGCAATCAGCACACAATATGGTTGGAAATGCAGGCTGTGGTAAACATACCAGTAGTATTTGTGCTGTTTCTGAATCCTGAAATGTATTTTTTACTGGAATCATCAATATAGTTATACAGCATGTTCTATCTACCAAGACCTTTCGCCTGTACTGTCAGGGATACTTAATTTTCTTTCCTGACCGATGGTACAATATTGCTGTGTGCTATTAAAACAGCTCCTATATTATATTCAGGAGGTGGCTGTATTTCAGTGCTGAGCAAAGTGACTCCTATATATGTAGTGTGTCACATCTGTACAGTCTTTGGGGATTTTGGAGGAAAAGTACTCAGTCATCACAATAATTCCATTACTGTCTCTATATGGGATGAGAACAGCAATAATTCAGGAAGTTTCCTTACCAGCAGGTTCTATTTTTTCAGCAGCTGTCTCCTTTGTGCCCGGAGGAACAAAGCTAAGATCTGCCTCCTCTGGAACTCCTGCTGTCAAACTAGCAGCAGGCTCATCAATGCAAGTCTCCAGCAACTCCTTGCTGTCTAGTAAATCAACAATCAGAGGCATGCTGCAAAAGTAGGAAGATGGACAGAGATAAGTAGAATCATTTCAGAAAGGTGACAACACAAGGCAAGGTTTTAAAATATGCAACCTCAGGTAAAAAAAGCAGGTCACTTTCCTTTGCCTGTTGTTTTTAAGCACCCATGCACATTCTTTAAAAAGTGTTTCAGATAAATTTACACTGGGTTTCAAGGGAATTTAAAATCTACAAGGTAGATACCTTGAAGAACGAGCTTCAAAACTCAGGACAGGTCCATATATTATCTTCACTTCTTCCGCTATATGAAAAATCAGTTCATAGTAGAGGAAAAATTCTCTGTGAAGTGTGATCATCAGCACAGCATGACCAGACTGGAAGCAAAAAAGTGTCTACAAACAATCTCACTGAAGTCTTTTATATGGAGTTTGCATGCAAACATAGCAAATGGGAATGGCTGTGCTGTGCGACACCTTTACTTCTTATAATACTCAAACAGCTAATCCAAATCCTTCCCAGCTATGGGGAAGTTGGAACCCGAATCAAGATCTGGAGCCAAGCTTTGAAAAGCAGATCTATCCATTGTAAAGGTGGACAAGCAGCTATGTAAATTTAGCTTTGGTCAAATCCTTGAGTACTTTTTAATCAAAATTTAAAACGAAGATAGAATGTATCCCTTTGCAAAAAAAAAAATTTCCCCCCTTCTTAATATTATTTAAAAAGAGTTATAGAGATGCATGGCACTTTACAGAACAAAGATGGGTTCCCCTCCCCAGAAGAGCTCAGAATCTAAGTTAAGGCCAGAACACAGGGAGAGGATGAGGAAAGGGTAAGACAAGGGCAAAGACAGTAAGACTACTCTCTATGTCCAAGGATCTAAAAGGCGCTTTGATTGGACTCACACCACCCCTGTGAGGTAGATATTATTTATTCTTATTTTGCAGATGGGTATGGAGATTAGAGCCTGATTTTCAAAGACGGGCACGTACAATTGTGTGTTCCTAATCTGTGTGTGGAAGCACCACATCTGCTCATGGAAATCAAATCTGCACTCACATGGCCAGTTAGATGCATAGTGGTTGCCACAAAAGAGTAAATATTTGCCAGCAGATACCACACCTTGGGATCCGAGGTACCACAGATTGCCCTATGCTTTGAATTGGAAATAATGGTGGCATCTCAAATGCCAGATGTAACATCTGGTCATTGTCTTCATCTTTGATTCCCATCCGTCAACTCAAAAGTGATGATGGGGCCAAATGAAGTCTATCCATCAATCACTTTCTACCTTGTGCCAGTTTCAGTTTCATTAATCTTTAAACCTTTTTGTTCTATGCTATTCTTCAATTACATTCAAAGCATCCTTGGTCTTCCTCTATTTCTAGTTCCTTGCACTCTGGTATGTATCACCATGTATGATATTATCTCTGGGTCCATTCTTGACACACTTCCAAACAATTGCAGTAATCTTTCTTGAATCTTCGGTAAGTGTTATTTCTTGCCCTAGCCATTTCCTATCATTTTTTATTTTCTGCAGTCTTGAAACTCAAAGTGTCCCCTGAGCCAGTTCATTTCTGCTGTCAAAAATCTTTCATTCATTGCCTTTCCTCATATTCCAGCATTCCAACTCATACATCAGTACTGGCATGACAGTTGTCGCATATACACTAATTTTTGTTTTTCTCAAAATGTCTATTCTTCCAGAGCTTTCTGAATTTTCCAAATGGAATAGCAGCTACTCTGACTCCTCTTATGTCATCTTCACCATTTTCATTCTTTGATACTAGTCCTCCAAAGTACACGTGTTTTTCCATTTGTTCTCGTCTTGTCTCAGAGTTTGATCTTTACCTCTCTCGTCTTCCAAATGCCATGTTTTTTGTCTTCTCTGTGATGATCTTCAATCTAAATTTTCTACTTTCCTGGTGTGACGGGTTGAAACACAGAAACCCTCTTGGGAGCTGCCACCCACTGTACCAAGACTACCCCTGTTCCTGTTTTCCCTGCCAGCTCAGGACTCCAGCACCCTGTCTTGCTGAGCCAGACACTCCCATCTGCTCCAACACAGACCCAGAGTCTGAATCACTTGCCCCAAAGCTGCAAGTTTACCTGAAAACAGCTCACAGAAGTGTGCTTGTCTTTAGCACTCATATGCCCAACTCCCAATGGGGTTTAAACCCAGATAAATCCGTTTTACCCTGCATAAAGCTTATGCAGGGCAAATTCATAAATTGTTTGCCTTCTATAACACTGATAGAGAGATATGCACAGTTGTTTGCTCCCCCAGGTATTAATACATACTCTGAGTAAATTACTAAATAAAAAGTGATTTTATTAAATACAGAAAATAGGATTTAAGTGGTTCCACATAGTAACAGACAGAACAACGTAAGTCACCAAGCAAAATAAAATAAAATGCGCAAATCTATGTCTAATCAAGCTAAATACAAATAATCTCACCCTCAGAGATGCTTCAGTAAGTTTTTCTCAGACTGGACACCTTCCAGGCCTAGGCACAATTCTTTCCCCTGGTACAGCTCTTGTTCCAGCTCAGGTGGGGGATTCTTCATGATGGCTCCTCTCCCCCTTTGTTCTCTTCCACCCCTTTATATATCTTTTGCATAAGGCAGGAACCTTTTGTCCCTCTGGGTTTCCACCCCCCACTGGAAAAGCACTAGGTTAAAGATGGATTCCAGTTCAGGTGACATGATCACATGTCACTGCAAGACTTCATTGCCCACTTGCCAGCACACACATATACAGGAAGACTCACAGGTAAACACAGCCATCTGCAGACAATGGTCCTGATTAATGGGAGTCATCAAGATTCCAAACCATCATTAATGGCCCATACTTTACATAATTACAATAGGCCCTCAGAGTTATATTTTATATTTCTAGTTTTAGATACAAGAGTGGTACATTTCTACAAATAGGATGATTACACTCGGTAGATTATAAGCTTTGTAATGATACTTTACAAGAGACCTTTTGCATGAAGCATATCCCAGTTGCATTATATTCACTTATGTTTTTATAAAACCATATAGACTGCACAATGTCACACCTGGTCTACCTCGTCATTCTCTGTAAATCCTCCTTGGTCAATATCATCTGTGAATCTCAGATTATGCACGGTCTTACCCCATAACGCGACTCCTCCCATTTCACCTCTTAGTGCTACAGCCATTATTGGTTCTAGTACCAAGCCAAACAAATCTGGTAATCGTGTGCATCCTTGTCTCACTCCTACAGTTGTCCTGAACCATTCCATCAGTTTTCTACTCCCACTGTACTCACTGACTTACAGTAGATGTTTTCTATCACCTTAATCAATTTTTCAGGAACACCATTCTGACGTTGCACTCCATATGCTTTACAAAAATGTTTTGTAAGTGTGAATATGATGCAACTGGAATATGCTTTATGCAAAAGGTCTCTTGTAAGGTATCATTACAAAGCTTATAATCTGAGTGTGTTCATCCTATTTGTATGACTGTATCATTCTTGTATCTGAAACTAGGAATATGAGGTACAACTCTGAGGTCCTATTGTAATTATGCAAATTGTGGCCCATTAATGGTGGTTTAGAATCTTGATGGCTCCCATTGACTAGGACAACTGACAGTAAATGGCTCTGTTTACCTGCAAGCCTCCACTGTACATGTGCGGGCCAGCCAAGGAAGAATGGAGGGGGTCTCACAGGACATGTGAACATGTCACATGATACTGGAATCCATCTGAAGCCTGGTGCTTTTCCATTTAGAAAGAGGAGTGGGAACCCAGAGGGAGACAAATGATTCCTGCCTTGTGCCAAAGCTATAAAAGGGGGTGGAACAGAACAAAGGGAGCTTCTAATCATGAGCAAACCCCTAGTTTCCACCTAAGATGTCTGCTGGAACTGACAAGGACTGTACCAGGGGAAAGGATTGGGCCCAGACTAGGAAGGAGTCTAGTCTGGGAAAGAAGCTTATGGGAACATCTCTGAGGGTGAGATATTATCTGTAATCAGTTTCCTAATGTATTAGGCTTAGACTTGTGTGTTTTGTTTTGCTTGGTGACTTACTTTGTGCTGTCTTATTAATTGGAACTACTTAAATCCTACTTTTTATACTTAATAAAGTCACTTTCGTTTATTGATAAACCCTAAGTTGATTAATACCTGGGGGAGCAAACAGCTGTGCATCTCTATCAATGTTATAGAGGGCGGACAATTTATGAGTATACACTTTATACAGAGTAAAACGGATTTATTTGGGGTTTGGATCCCATTGGGGACTGGGTGTCTGGGTGCTGGAGATAGGTGACCTGCCGAGCACTTTTTGGTTAAAGTCTTCAGCTTTGGGGGCATGTTTCAGACCCTGGGGCTAGCGTGTCTGGCTCAACAAGGCAGGGTTCTGGAGTCCCAAGCTGGCAGGTGAAACAGGCTCAGAGGTAATCTCAGCACAGCAGGTGACAGTCTCAAGGGGGTCTGTTACCGAACCCGTCACAATCATACATTATCATAGCATTTGGTAGAAAGGATTATAGCAAGTTATCAAAAGCCTGATGGCTTAGTTCTCATATCGTGCGATAAAACACAGGTCAAATTTCTCTTCAAATATTCTTCTGCTTATTTACACTGTTTGTTTATCCAGTTGTTTCTAGGTCTCTTTGCTTTCTATTTTATTTCTATTGAACTCAGCTCTTTCATCCTCCTTTTTATAATCCATCAGCTTCCTACGCTTGTTGCACTTCATCTGTTACCACCTTGATTTTTTTGTTTTGACTTCGTTGCCCAACACAATTTCAGACACTCTCATAATCCCATTTTTTAAGACTGTTCCACATCTCTTCAATGTTCACTTCTTTCATCAGAGAGGTGATGTTTTTCCACATGGCTTCTTTTTAGTCTTTTCTGGTATCTGCTCTTTCAACTTTTCCACATCATAGATCTTAGTTCTTTGGCACTATTTCAACTGCTTTCAGCCACAGCAGTAACTCATAGTCTGCTCCGATATCGGCCGCAACTGATCTCCACAACCACACGTGATTTCTATCTGCAATTCTCAAGTACAAAATCTATCATGTTCTTTGTTTGCCCATCAGGTGATATCCATGTCCACTTCCTCTTTGGCTTAGTGTGTTATCACCAGGTTGTTACTTAGGCAGAAATTTAATCGCCTCTCTCCTTTTTCCATGTTCTCCACCTACTCCAAATCTGCCGATTGCTCCAATTTAGGAAATCCAATCCGATCCTACTGTCACATTAAAATCTCCTATCTCCAATAACATGTCCTGTCCAGGAGTATTGGTTGTAGTGTTCTGTATTCCTCTTTGCCTGTTAAATGTATTGATAGCAATGTATGTCACAAAATATACAAAGTTTGTAACGTAACTAAAAGAAAGTTAGAGAGAACCTTAGCTTTTGAAATTTCCTGATTCTGTTTGATTTCTCAACAGCCACACCAACAGGGTGGCCATCCCCTTTAAAGGGCCAGCCAATCTGGTTCAATTATCAGACCTAACTGGGAAGGGTTCAGATCCCTATAAAGGGCTGAGAGCTCAAATGAGAGGAGGTGCAGGAGGGAGACGGGTTCCAGCAGTAGTCTCTGAAGCAGGGGGATTGAAGGGAGGTCCTCCTTTTAGTGCTGAAGGGGAAAAGCCCATGGGAGCTGTAGCCCAGAGGGGGCAAAGGAACTGCTTTTGGTTTTGGAGTTTTTCATTTTAGGAATTGAACTATGCTCAGAAAGAGACTTGAGCATGGCAGTGAATCCTTCCTGGGACGCTCAGGAGATACAACCTGACTGAATAAACTGACACCACAGCTAGCCTGAAGCCAAACCAGGTAGGTAGCACTGTTGCACACTGGAAAACACTATCATTAATGCACCTACCAAAACAATTAACTAAACTCAAACATTCTGAGGCCAGGTTTATGCCAGAACTGTGGCTGCGGCTGGGGAGTGACTGGGAACTGACAGAGCACTTATACCAGGAGTGGAGAAAGAAAGATGGGACTGGGTTCCCTACCTCCTCTGGACCCAACACATAACCCAGTGACCCATGTCACCGCTGAGGGCTCATGGGCCAGGCTGGGGTGCTGAGCCCAGCAGCCCATCTCTCTCTCCTCCCTCCAGTGGCAGCAGATGGGGATGGAGTACCCTTAATCTTTTTTTAAAGGAGGGGAGGGAAGGGAGTGTGTGAGAGTACACCAGGCAAGATTTCTTCTAATAACGGAACCCCCACTCCTCTGCAAGCAATCCATTCACAGGCTCCTTCCCATTAACAACTCCCAAGACCCAGCTCTTCATTCCCCCTCTGGGAAAACAGCTCTCTCTTGATGCCAGCTGATGTAGTTAGTTGTGTAGTGCAAGAGGAAGCTGTCTGTGCGGTGGTACTCAAGGTTCAAACCGTGATGATGTGAGTGGGGTGGGTTGTTACAGCTGCACACAATAGGATGTTTTGTATTTTAACCTTTTTCCTTCAAGAAATCATGGGAAATAACATGCAAAAATGTTAAAAGAACATTATTTAGATTGCACAGTCAAGCACTTGAAAGTTAAGAATTGCCAGATTTGCTGTGGCTTAATTCAGCCCTCTTGGGGTCCTGCCTATGGACTGAAAGAGATGCTGTGGAAAAACTATTATGTCAATGCGCAATTACCAACTGACTCATAATGCATATGCACAAGTGAGCCAAATTAAGATTGCACAGACGACCTTAATTCTGACATTTCTTAGCCTCCATGTGCTTGACTTCACAACTCAAATAATGTTCTTTTGATGTAGTTTTTGTATATCATGCATTAAGAAGTTGAGTATCTTTTTTACTTCTTTCATTTTTGGTTATTAGAAGGTGACCTGCAAAAGGAAGGAGGAGGAAGTAGGTTTGTGACCTTTTTAAAGTTTCTACAAAGAAATGGAAGGTGTTTAGAAAAACTAAGGAAGGCCATTCTTAGCATTCCTAGATTTCTAAAGTGAAAGCAGAAAAAGTGCTCGGAAACATGTAGTTTCAAATGTGGATTGCAAGCTCTCTGTTGCTATTTAACAGATAGGGTCACACAATCATTAAGACTTCTTTTCACCCATGTGTTTGTAGAGGGACTGACAAAATCTGAACTTTTCCGAAGGCAACTCCCAAGCTGTTTTAACGTTACGAGCCATTCATTATTATTTCCAACACTGACTGTGTATTACAGGCTGGCATCTGTTACAAGGGGAGAGGAGCTCCTTAGGAACAGGTGCTGGTTGCAATGGAGAGATGAATGTTGTGTGGGCAGTCACCGTTAAACCATGTGGCAATACTTCTGGGTGTTTCCACAAGGCCGGGGTAATGTAGGAGGACAGTTGCTATTAAAGATTTAATTGAAAATGTATATCCCAGAATCAGACACTTGAATAGATTGGTACTGACTAATGGAGGATTCGGCTATCATGTTGCATACATTCCAGGCTAAAAGATATTTTTCTGAAAGGGAAATATGAGCCAGGGGATGGGAAATAGGAAACAGAACCTTTTACGTTTATCTCACCAGTTCAAATTCATCCATGCCGAGAGTCACGACACGATTTTCAAGTGTGCTGAACATTTGCACTTCCCACTGCAGTCAATGACAAACACTGCACTTGCCAGACTGAATCAGACCTGCGCGACTGTCTAAGCCCTTTATCCACTCTGACAATGGACAGCACCAGATGATTCAGAAGAAGATGCAAGAAACTCTGCAGCAGGTTATACATGTCTGATCATTTGTCCCCCATGAGATTCTCCTCCTACCCCCTTATAGTGAGGTTGGCTTAAACTGATCTCTGAGGTTTATCCTCTCTTCCAAACCATCTTTTGTTTTAGCATTTATTGTAACAATTCTGGATATTCTTGTAGCCGATATTCAGCTCCTTCAAAAAAAAAAATCAGGCTACGTGTTACCAACATCTAAAGTGGCCAATGTGACCACTAAAGGTCTTCAGTTCTCAGTCTGCTAGTTTGAGTCCTCAGTCTTCTGTCACTTACCCTAATGGAAAGCAGCAGTAACTCCATTGAATTGCACCAGTGTAAATACAGTGACAGAGGAGCATTAGATCCTTAGGAAGAAAGTGAGATTCAAACCCAGCTGGCAATAATATGTAACATATACAATGCCAAAAATAAATTCATTTCCAGGCTAGTCCATTCCAGGATAACCATTAGCCTGAGTTGACTTTTCACAATTGAACGAGCTGAGCCGTCCTTCCAGACCAAGGTTTATCTAATGAATATGCCAACCAAGCTTTAATGATAGCGTTGCGGTAACACAATAGCCACCCAATGTGCATTATACCACAGCCCACTAGAAGCGGTAGCTAATTTCTTCATTCCACCGAGTGCTCTCTGCCATCTGGATTTCAGTCAGTATCTGCAGTAAACTGAACAACCAACATGTTTACCTTGGAGCTAAACACAGGCTCTTGGATAACATAGTAGAATAAGCATAAAGCCATTATGAACTTTTTAATAAAATAAGTATTTATCATTATGACAAAGATCCAAAAATACTTTTAAAAAGTGGGATGTTTTGCCATGCCATTCCATTACATACACACAAAAACACTCTCTCCCTCACTCATGAACTATTTAGCTGGTAGGTAGAGTGCTGTACCTGCTTGGTATGATAGTTTTCATTTTTAAGTTCTTCAAGTACTTCTGAAATACAGAAACTAACACTGAAAAGAAGTAGTATTTGCGTTAGTAAGAAAACCTTCGTCTGAACCTACTATCCACTACCATCAAACGCCTGCACAAATAAAACTAACTAAAAGGAGTCTGAAGCTACTCTAGTCACCTCTGCTCACCTTATAGATCATTTATACACAGCGATCCTATCCTTTTTTTAATACAATAGTAAATGAAAACTTAAATTTCATAAGTAATCTGATTTTATCTCCCCTTCTACACTGCTGCCAAAATATCTATGGAGAAATTTCAATTATGCCCTGACTACACCTAGTTTGTTAGCACCTTCCATGTGCAAAACACTTTAATCCGTTTTAAAAGGAACTTTTACCTTTAAATTTGCAATTAGCAATTTGAAAATTATTCATAGAACAATATGGATCAAACACGTTCAGCAACACGGACACTTTCTACTCTTAAAGCTGAACGGAGGAGAATTTTTAAATGACCTTTGTACCCATTTTCCCATTTGGTTTTGGACAGGAGGTAGAGAGCATTACTGTTCTTAAAAGAACTAACTTAGAGAATTCCCCTACAAGAATTGTAGCCTTTGACCCAACAGTCGTCTCCATGGATCATTCGGTAGAATGGGTGGTCTTCAGGCAGCCTGCTCCATCTCATCTGGAGCACAGCAGTAAGGACTGGACAAAAGCACAGAGGAAACAGTGTCACAGCTTTGCATTTTGATATATGTTTTAGAGAAGTTATAGTTTAGCCTGGAAAAAGATTAAGTTTGATGGTCAGTAACACTTGTTTGACGCCTGGGACCAGTCTGTCAGTTTTTAAATACCTGAGTGGTCTCTGACTCTGGATAGAGTCAATGAGACCACGTGCATGAGCAAAGGGTGCAGTTTCAGGTCCTCATGGCTGCAGGTCACACATAATTCTATTATTGTTTTCAGGTAAGGGTGGGGAGAAAAGACATTTAATAATGCATATGGTTTCTGTAAACCCAGATGAGTTTGGGATACACTCCATAGATTTTCTGGAAATATTCACACACCTTTGAAGCTAAAATCATTATCTGAAAGGGTCTAGTGCAGGGGTGGGCAAACTACAGCCCGCGGGACCGTCCTGCCTGGCCCCCGAGCTCCTGGCCCGGGAGGCTCACCCCCGGCCCCTCCCCTGCTATTCCCCCTTGCCCACAGCCTCAGCTTGCTCGCTCCACCACCAGCGCAATGCTCTGGGCCGCGAGGCTGAGAGCTCATGGGGCAGCGCAGCTACAGAGCCCAGCCTGACTAGGTCTCTGTGGTGCGTGGTGGCAGCGGCGGTGGTGTGGTTGTAGCGCCACCAACCACTGATGCTCCAGGCAGCGCGGTAAGGGGGCAGGGAGCCGGGGGGGAGGTTGGATAGAGGGCAGGGGAGTTCAGGGTGGTGGTCAGGGGGCGGGGGTGTGGATGGTGGTCCAGGAGGAAACAGGGGGGTTGAATGGGGGCAGAGGTTACGGGGGGCAGTCAGGGAAGAGAGGGGGTTGGATGGGGCGGCAGGGGCAGGGTTTCCGGGGGCAGTCAGGAGACAGGGAGTGGGTGTGTGTGGATGAGGCAGGGGTCCCAGGGGCCGTCAGGGAACAAGGGGATTGGATGGGGCAGAAGTCCCGGGGAGGGGGGCAGATAGGAGGTGGGGCCATAACTCCCTCCCCTAACTGGCCCTCCATAAAATTTACGAAACCCGATGCGGCCCTCAGGCCAAAAAGTTTGCCCGTCCTTGTTCTAGTGTGAATTCTGAGACTCCAAACTGCAGCAGCATCTGGCTATAAAACCAACAAAGTTAGAGCAGGCTCAAGATTCTCACTAAGCCAGTGAACTGAGTTATTGGTTCGGATGTCAGTAAGTGACTTTTTTAAGAAGTGTATTTCCTAATTGCAAGACCACAAACAATAGAAGGTCCATTGCCATTTTTAAGGCGGAAATGTCCTCTTTTGGCAGGATGGAGAACAGAGAGGCATCTATAGACCTTGTAGTTTGGCAAACTCCCTTTAGACCAAAGATGTTTGTATGGCATGACCTTCAGAGCCCATAGATCCTATTCCTAAATCAGGTGAGAGGGGTGTAGCAGACCCGTGGGTAGAGACAATTGCCAAATAAGGAAAGAAAATCTGTGATCCAACGTGATAGTATATTGTATTGACTATGAATGTGGAGCAAGTTTACGCTGCAGCGCGTAATGAAGACATAACCTACACCAACGGGAGAGATTCTCCCGTCAGCATAGATACTCCACTTCCCCAAGAGGCAGTAGCTCTGTCGACAGGAGCAGCACTCCCGTTGACACATTGCTGTCTACATCAGGATTTCAATGGGTACAACTGCATCTCTCAGGGCTGTGGATTTTTCACACCTCTGAGGTCTGGTCTATACTACCCGCCTGAATCGGCGGGTAGAAATCGACCTCTCGGGGATCGATTTATTGCGTCCCGTTGGGACGCGACAATCGATCCCCAAATCGGCGCTCTAACTCCACCAGCGGAGGTGGTAGTAAGCGCCGCCGACAAAAAGCGGCAGAAGTCGATTTTGCCGCCGTCCTCACAACGGGGTAAGTCGGCTGCAATACGTCCAATTCAGCTACGCTATTCACGTAGCTGAATTTGCGTATCTTAAATCAACTCCCCGCTGTAGTGTAGATGTACCCTGAGTGACTCGGTTATACCGACGTAAGTCTGTGTGTAGACCAAGCCTAAGATCTTTCTCTCATTCTCTCTCCCTCACATACGTGCGCGTCTCTTACTTCAGACTATTCAAAATGTTTCCGTTTATGAGGTAAACTCACCCTGACATTTACAGAGACTAAAATGGTATTTTCCCAAAGTTAGAGCAGTTTCCAAACTATTGCTTATTTTAGTAACAATAACCAAAATACTAGGGAGCTAAAAAACTCATGGCAAACTGTTTTCTGGAGTAGCAGTAATAGTGTTTATCCAAACTGGGGTGGAGTGTTGCTAGGAGGACACTGACAACAGGCATAGAATCAAGCCTATGGTTCAGTGTATTAAGAACTGAGCTCTTCTTAAGTGTACATATAGATATGGACTGAGCTGTCCCACTAATAGCAAAAGCCTTAAAACCTTCCCTACAGTGAAAACCGGGGATAAACATGGTTTTCCTATACAAGCAACTAAGACATCCTTCAAAAATATACTCTCCCTGTCCCGTCCCTCCCTCCCTCCCCCAATTCGACTCTGGACTCTACCTTTTCAGGGGCTCTGATTTGTTTGTTTTTTTTTAAATAAAACAATTTCATTTAATTTCCAAGAAACATTTTCAAGTAAAATAACTACAGAACTTGTTACCAACAGACTTAGAGTGCGTGAATTGTAAGTCACCCATTTCTCCCATGCTTTTTTAAACAAACAATTATGGTGCAATAGGAAGGGCAGTTATACACAGTGATGGTCCTCTGATTTAGTTTGATTCCTGAAACCACACTTAATACCACAGGTGCAATACCCAACTTTGTTACAGATGCAAACTCCTGCAGGGGTCCTCAGAGTTACAACCAGCTAAAATCCTTTAATCGTTAAGAAAAATCTTAACACAATTAAAAAGATACACATACTCTTTTCAGTACAAGAATACCTGGGGTAACAGACTAGTAGTGTATATGCTATTTTTTCTTTAAAAGATTCAATACAACAGCACCATATGCAGGGGCCTTGGCACAAGGTCTGGGTTTTCCTAATCAGCTCTGGGTCCATTGTCCTTATCTTAGAGACAACTCAGAAAAGGTAACGTTCCAGCCTGTGTTACAGAACAGCCTCAAGCTCCAAAAAGGCCAACGTCTCATAGATCGGTCATGGTAGTTTGGACAGCATAACCAATGGCATCACTATGAATTCCTGCATTCTTCACATTGCGCTCATGGACAAAATCAGTGTAGTGTCTATCCGCAGACTGGGTCGAGGGCGGGGCCCATGCGTTCCAAACACTTCCACCACGTTGACGGCAGTCAGCAGCATCAAAGGGCCTGGATCATTGGGGATTGGGAGGGGGCACAGTTAGTAATTAGCAACGGAAGGGGAAGGGGGTGGAAGACAGTAGGAGGTGAGAGGAAAGGAGGGAAGAATGATGTGAAAAAAAGAGTAATAAGGAAGAACTAAATTGCCGAATGTCAAACACCTAATAAAGGAAGTGTGCAAGGATATACACAGAATAAAATAGCTGGAATGTCAAATTAACCCCTTCACTGCTGCTGCCAGATTGTACATGTAGTTCTGCAAAAGCTTCAAAACGGAAAGTTAAGGCATCCCATGTACGTAATGCTTGTAACTTACAATATGCTTTTCATCTACAGATTCCAAAGCATTTTACAAAGATAAGTGTTATCCCCATTTTACAGATGAGAAAACAGGCAAAGATATGAAGGAATACACCTCTTTGACAGAGTGCTTTACATGTTTAGCAGCATTAAAGGATTTGAATGACATGTCTCAATGCACAGTGAAAACAAGCTACTACATGCAACAGCAAGGTTCAAAGCTACCAAAGAAGGCAGGTTCTCAAGGCAAATGAAAAGGGGGGAAAAGGAGGAAAGAGGACATCATAAAAACAAGCATTATAGTCAAAAGGGGGACTATAGCACTACCCACTACAGCACATCTCTCACATTTCATTAGCAGACTTCACTAAAGAAGTGGACATTACTGAAGAACCTGATCATAGCTGTACTTGATTACCTTGAATATGAGAATATGATTGGAGGTGGATTATTTTAGGAAAAGGCCAAGACTTTGTTTTCCAATTTGTTTGAAAAATGTAGTAATACAAAAGTGACTATACATAACCAGTGCGAATGCATTCCACACTGGGAATAAAGTCCTCAAGGGGTTAGGAAGACTAACAGGATACAGCACGATTCATGTATAAAGCACTGTCCTGACATTAATATATTTATGCAAGTGCCAAGTAATTCTTATGTGGGAAGCAATAAGGCCTTGGGATAATTAACTTGCTCCACTGAAACAGACACACCTTAATAATTCCAAAATCAGATCATGCAGCGTTTTCTTATAAGAAGCCTCAAGATGGAAAAAATGAACCAACATGTAGAGACTGCTCCAGCCGTTTTCTCTAGCCGACTCGAAACCCTGCATTAGAATGGTTTGCGTGAGGCAAGTACACTTCCGTAAGACTTGCTCACAAAAAAACAAGCTCTCTCTCTAAGCTATTCAACGGAGCAAATTCCTAAAATATCCTCCTTTAAATAGGGTAATTTTAGAGTCAGTCATTTAGTTTAACTATAAACAAGTCAGTGGATCATCAGATACAGCTACAAAGTGTTCCTATTTCATGAGTTCTCATGCCCCAGTAAGTTCAGTTTAATACTTTTAACCACACCAAAACAATTGAGCAGGCAGCTAAAAGATCACATTAGCCAGGAAAGCAGAAAAGACATGCAGGATTCACAACAGGGGTAAATGATTAGACAGTCCTCCTTCAGAAAGGAGAGAAAATTTGCATGATATTCACCCATAGGTGCTCAGAATTTTGTTCTTTGCAATTCATATTGTGAAGAAATGGCATATGAGGTCCAAAAGTTAAAACAGCCATCAAATGGTTTGTTTGTAAATTATTCCCTAATTTTCATAATTTAAGAAACCAAATTAAAAACTGCTCACAGTAGGAGGTAGTAAGACGTCTGCCTGCTCCCTGACACCGAAATAGACTTGCTAACCTGCTATTGCTTCTTCCCCTATTTTATCCCAGAAGCAACTCTTTTAGTCTAGCACAAAGCCAGAAAGATGCTGTTTGTGTTTGGGGACCTCCAGTTTTGCAGCTAATACCTCACTTTGTTTGAAGGTTACATTTTGATTTGTCTGGCCAAAAGGGTGAAGAAACCTCTTCTGTACTGAGGAATTTAAACAATGGAGCAGAGGATTTCAAATCAGAGAACAAAAAGACTGAAAATCCTTCTTATGATCTGGCTTATCATTTTTGACAACACCTGCAACATTCCAGTTTTAAATTAAAAGAAGGGCTGTAATGTAGCCAGTAGAGATATCTGCAAGGAACAATACCCAGAAATTGACAGGTTAGATCCTTAACCCTAATCCCTTCACCCCAACCACCGCTATAAAAAAAATAACCTGAAATATTTCAGTGTTTTCAGCTATCCATGGACATTATCTTTCAAAAAGGAGGACTGTTTTTCTGTGACAGAAGCCAAAGCCAATTCATGCGGAAATAGGCCAATGAAAGGCAGAGGGCAGTTTAGGAAAAAACCCATTAGCTGCAACAAGACACTAAGATATCAAGTCATGTAAGTCACAGCCCTCCAAATAGACATATACGTTCCGACAATGCGTCCACCTAACCCCATTTCCAGCCTGTGAAACTTGAATGCAGCACACACAGTTGACAACACAACTCCAAACTGTTCTTTATTTCCCCATTTTAAGGCTAGATTCATCCCTTACCACAGCAGGCAGAACAGCTGCTAGCAAACCATGTTAAAACCACATTACCAGAAAGAAAACTGGCTCCATGAGTTACTACAATATTTTTTATAAACACAGAGAAAGTTTTATTTTCTTCTGAGTGAATATATTAAAACTGTGTCAAGTAGGAATGGATGTTTTCTGGGGTATGTTACATTAGGTAACACAGATAAATTTTATATTCAGCCAGCATCTTCTACAGACAAACTTCCTTCTGCAGCTGAATCTAGCAAAGAAGCCTAGGTTTCCTGACAAGGTCTGTCAGCAACACAGGTTCAGGCTCTTAATCCCAACCCAGGCACACTGGGATCAAAACTGCCACAGATGGGCCTGTAAGTTCTCTCAGCTTCTGGACAGAAGTAATGGAACTTTAGTGTAGAACAGAAACCTTATTACTGCTACATAACAGTATTGCTACCACCATAAAACACCTATGTAGAGCCGTTTGGAGCTGGAGTCAAATGTTCCGAACAAAGACGTTACCAGATTCTAGCAAGCACCTTGCAGTTAGACTGAGTAAATACAAAACAAAATCATACTGAGAAGGCTGAAAGAATAAAGATACAACCACCTTTCACCCACCACCACCAGGGAAGGAATCGACCGATCAACGAGATCACCACAGACAACCCAGAGATTTCAGATACTAGGCAAATCATGGGCAAAAGAAAAAGAGAAAGCACCATTTCATCAAATGTTTTGCAGCAGAATTTCAATGCAGCAGATGCAGAGCAGAATTACTCTCCCTCTTTAAATCTAAGATCCAGTATATTTAAAAAAAACCCCACTTAATATGTAATTAGTTAGATTTGTATAATGCATTTCTTTACACCATTACTGTCCGGTATTAACCATAGTTACATAGTTTTGTCTTTAACAGACATACAAGCAAAAGAGAATCAGATTCTAGCCAAATGGAGGACCTTTTCTTTTGAGGATTGAAACCGCTTAGGATAAGAGCTTTAAATCCATTGCATCCCATCACAGCTGCTCCTCAAAGCCTAACAAATCAGAGCTCCACTTCTGAGATTACTGTATCCCCGTTTGAAGTCACAACCCATGCTAGAGGATACAATGGGTTAAAAGACTACGAGCTACTCTCTCAATCTCACCCAAATGCTGGAGTACCAAGAGCAGACATTTTATTAAATGAAATCAAGCTCTTATCCTTCAACTATTTCAGTTTCCCCAAACAAACTCCTCCTCTCTTTGCACTGTAGAATCAGTTTACCCACTGCATAAGATTTCTGGGAGACATCCAGAAAGAACTTGATTTACGATTGGCACGTTTTCCCCAGGATCTAACAGGACAAGTCTCTGCTCCTGGGCTGCATGCCTCCAGGCACTGGGTTACAGAGACTATGTTGGCTGGAGAGGGTGGAACAACTCCCACCAGAGCTAGAAAATGCGGCAGCAGATTCCTCCATAGGAATAGCAGCAAAGATTCCCTCAGAAGCTGAGACGGGTGCCTCTGCAGCACTCCCAGCCTGGTCTCAAAGCACTGATCCACCTTTATCACCACTAACCTGACTCACAATTTATTCTCCTCAAAGAGACAATACAAGTAGTTTAACCGCAGATTAACTATAAAAAGAAAGGCATTTGGACTGTACATAAGCAAATGACCTTTCCTTTTCAATCAAAGAAAAACTAGGAAGGGCCTGGAGAACGCACCATTTCATGTCTTGCTGGCTGGCTCCAGGGCTCCTAGGAAGATTTTCTATTTCCACTAAGACTGGGCCAGATGGAACTGTCATTTTGACAGGCAGGGTCGGCTTTGCATTCCAGCTCTGGGAAACAAAACAAAAACAAGCAAGTCATCTTAAGCACTTTACTGCATGACAATGACACTTGGAAAAACACAACTCCTCCTCCTGCCCAAACATGAGGCTTGACAAGACTTCTCCCATAGATACTTCCCCCCATTGGAGATGAATGTCCCACTTTTCAAGTGCTGGTAACAGTACCAGGGTCATACTGGATAGAGCGCTGCTCTTGCATTTGCAGGTAACAGCGGCAGCGCCCTTTTTCATTCATGGTTTGACCTGGATGCACCAACTGTTCCCCTCTGTGACTAGCTCTGCAACAGTGATCTACAACTTTGTAACCTAAAAGCTAGATTCCTGCAATTCATGTAGCCCTGAATAGCATCCGGAAGCACCAACTGGTGCTGAATAAAGCAGCTCACCTTTCGAGTCACTGGTTATGAACACAGAGCACCAGCACATCTGTTTGCTTCCAGATGTGGCTGAAAGGATTATACTTTTAATCCTAGGAGGACACCACCAGGGGGTGATCTATCTGTGGTGATCTGCTCTGTTGCACTTACTGTCTGCCCTTTCAGCTAACATACTCCAGAATGGGTGGCAGGGCATTCCAATCGAAGAGTCCATGCCTCTGGAACCTGACCCCTCTGGTGTATCATTCTAATAACTCTGGAGGGAGGTGGTTATGTTTTGGTAGTGGTTATTTTCAGTGACACAAAGCACCTACCATGCACAGATGCTGAGGGGATGAGTGCATCAAAACTTTTATTAAAAACACAAAAAAATTTAGATTTTGCCAGTAATTTATCCTTGATGTAGCAGAAGTACATGTCCCTTCAAAAATACCAGAGCAGTAGCCCAGAACACTAGCAAGAGATGGAAGCAAAACTGCCAGCAGGCTCTGCCCTTCTCCTTTGTGTGCAGTTTAACATACAGAGCATTAGTACAGTTTTGCGGGTTACTATAGTACTCAAAGATCATACACAGCTAAACAATTTATGCATAATTTAATATGTTTACATGTCGGAGGGGGTGGGGAATCTCCCTCTCCAGGTAGTTAGCTAAAATCCTCCATGCCAAGTTAACCAATGATCCCATTTGTCACTTAGTAGCTGAAATAAGAGTTTAGTTTAATGTGTCACTCTAGAATCTAGAGTCAGAGTCAAAGGAAGCCACTGCATTTAAAAAGGTTAACATAAGGCCCCAACTCTTGAAACCTGTGAAGACCAATGAAGCTTTAGTGTTTAGGGAAACAGTCTCAGAAATGAATGACTTAGAGGTTGCCTTACTTGTTGTGATCCATTATTTTGATGTAAGACATTGTTCGGAATGCTGAAAAGCAAGAAAAATTTAAAATCAGAATCTTTCAGGGATCAAGATATGTGTTTATAAATATTGTGGGGGACCAAAATCAGATAGATTTCAAGTAGCATGCCAATTTACTAGAGGTCTTTCTACCCCCATTTAATCTAAAAATCACTATCCAAATGAAGTTTAAAACCTTACGCTTGTGGTCAGCAACCTCAGGCCAATGAGAGCAGGGGTAGCAGACTCCCAATTTGTTACGGCTGGAGTTTCACTATATTCTGTCTCACTTTTCCCCTTCCCATTGCATGATGTCTAGTTGGATTATATGAAATCTCCTTGAGGCGAGGACAACACTAAGGCATGCCTTTAACACTTAATGCAATTTTTGCATATACAGAGCCAGATTTTATAAGACAGATGGCAAAAATACCTTCCCTATTCATTACTTACTGTTATACGCTCATTGTATAATTAACTTTGGACAAAAATAACTGCTATTACCTGAAGTCTCATGAAGTTGCTCAGAAGGAAGGTTCTAAAGCAACCGTTCACATTGTATATTACAAGGCTACTCTCCTCAGAAGCCCAGAATATTGCTAGCCCTAGTCAGATACTCAAAAATAATGAGTCAGGCCACCAAAAAATTCATGAGTTAAAAAAATACATTTGGGATTCTTTTTATTTGTCTTCGAATATTTCAGTATGTAGAATGCGCACACTTCACATTTTTAAGGTCTTCTCCACAATTATAAGGGATAGAAACTTTTTATATTTAAATGAAAGCTGAGATTTTCATGTATTCACATGACTCCAAGAGCTGGGGCTATAAGAAAAAAATATATATCCTGGGAGATGGTAACACTGAGTCCAATCCATTTAGAAGTGGAAATCCAAATGTGTTTCCCTCCTGCCTTCTTCACTAGATGGATGGCAGCTGTAATAACGGGTTTAGGGGAGGGGATGCTGAAGGAATTCAGGGCTCAGTCTCAGATAGGGTTTCCTCACATGCTGGGCGTGGGGCAGAAAGACATGGAAGAGAAAAACACCACAACAACACACATTCATGCTATTGTGATTCTTAACCAAAAATAAGACTTGGTCTAAAAAAGCTTCTTTTCCAATCTCCCACTTAAAAAAGAGTTTCAACCAGATTCTATTAATTCAATAAATGCCCCAGTTGCTTCTGGCCTGGGACAATTGGTATCATTTGCATAGAGTAACCATCCTGTCAGTCAACCTGCTAAGTAAACTGGTTTCTATATTGTTGAAGTCCTTTTACTTGAATAGCCTTTTAGGTATAACACCAACCAAGATCATACAAGCTGCACTCTGGCTGTTCTCTTACCACGCTCTTTGCACTGAGGGAGAAGTGCAGAGTGGCATTACAAGCACAGAATACTGCACCTTTAAAAAAATAATACTGAGGAATGCTTGTACAATCAACACATTCCTCACCGATGAGTTAATACAAAAGAAAGGAACAACATGCATCTTTCATGATGCATTTTAATTAGTGATGCTTGAGTGTGCAGTTTCAGAAACAGCACTGATTGCTCTGGGGGTGAATGTGCCATGACACAACACCAAGCTGAGTATCAGGGAAACTAAAGCCTTCAGCACAGGCAGGCGGGGAAATTGTATTGAGCTCCTCTTCCTGCACCCAGGCTGGTTTGAACATGAGATTCAAGTCAAATGGCACACTGACAAAATGTGAAGAGCAATTATTAGCACTAATAAATAAGCTATACATCTACCACCCCTATCAGAGGATTTCAAAACACTTTACAGACTTTAATTAAGCTTTCGAACACCCAGCATCACTGGGAGGTAGGTCAGTATTAACCTCATTTTACAGATGGGGAAAAATGATGCCCAGAATAGTGAAGAGACTTGCCCAGAACCATACTAAGGGAGAGAACCCAGAGGCTCAGCCCCTTAACCAAATATTACTACAACCCTCTATCTATGAAGATGGAGCAAAAGCAACCTTGCTCTGTGGAATCTATCAGCTTCCTTGTCACTTCAGTTTCGAAGTATGGCTACACTTAACCCGCTCTCTGTGACTTCATATCTACCCACTCACTTCCTCCAATCTGGTCCTCAGTTGCTATTACTCTGAATATCTTGAATGGAGAAGGAATCTCATTCTCTCACTAGCAGTGGCCTATCTGTGTAGGGCTGTGGTTCTCAACCTTTCCTTACTACTATACCCCTTTCAGGAGTCAGGAGCCAGAGCCACACTGCTCGGGGCTCAAGCATGTAACTTAGCTTTGGGGGGCCCCCTGTGGCGTGGGGCCCGAGACAGCTGCCCTACTTGCCACCCGCTAATGCCAGCCCTGGACTTGCGACCTCCCCGTCCAAAGCCCATCCAGCAACTCCCAGGTTGAGAAACACTGATCTAGATGAGTTGACGTACCCCCTGGATGACCTCTGCATATTCCCTGGGGTACGTGTCCCGCTGGTTGAGAACCACTGGTGTAGGCTTATCCTTCATACCATTCAAGTCTCACCTCAAAAAAATCTCCTCCTTACTGTAACCTATAGTTTACTCAAAACACTGCCTATCCTTTCTCCAACACAAATTCACCTTAAAAACTCTTTCCGCTCTCCCAATCTTACCTCCACCCGGTTTTCTTTGAGCTTCCCTGCCACAGCATGCATTTGCACTTTTACTGCTTTTAAATTTCATCTGCCTCTACCCACAGAAATTGCCAGATCAAATATCCCTCAGCATCAGTGATTACTGAATGGTGGAGAATAAAAAACAGCCCACAACAAAACAAAATACTGAGGATTTTATGATGTTTTTAAATCTTATGTAATACTTCAACAAGGGGATTTTCAATCTGCTTTCTTTGGCGCCAGTTAATGGGTGGCAATCAGACAGGCCAGGGAAGTGACCGCATTCACCTTGGGTTTTCTTCTCTGCTCTACCACTCAGTCCCCATGCTAGCACCACCTAATGAGCTGGATTCACATGGAGTTACTAAATGAAAACCCAACTGAAAAGGAGGGGAGAATGTTAAGGAACAGGAAGAAACAAATCAAAGAAAAACGAGGCCATTGCAGCTACTCTGAAACATTAAATTCAATGAGCTAAACAAACCTAATTCCCCCTTGAGTCACGGAAGAAGAGCCAATAACTTGTTATAATAATCTAGTCAGCCTCGAAAGGAATATGATTTTGGCTCTGGAAATAGATGAAGCCCCTATAGAATGTCATTATACAGGAGGCACTGTGGGGGAAGAACGATCTGCCAGCCTCACACTGGAAAATATCCAGGCCTATGTACCATGGGCATTGGAGTGCGAGTACACTGAGTGTTTGAGTGGGTTACCTTGTATTTATAAGCATGTGTGACCTTAAGAACCCCAGTATTCACACTCTACCCACTAGTGTACTGATCTTTGTACAAAAATATGCCTTGTAAGGTATCATCTGAAAACTAATAACTCACTGATCATTTATATTCTTGCATAATGTATGTACATGGTTTGTATTAAGAATTATGGCTGCATGCTGGAATTATGACTAAAGTGTATTTAAATTGGGCATATCAGAGGGAGCTGGTAACCAGGTCTCCCTTAGACAAAGGAATGAGTATTTGATTCTCTGACCAGACCGATCCTCAGGCAAAGACAATGAAGGTCTGTTTTTTACATATTAGGTAAAAAAAAGCTATCAAGCTAACAAATGGGGGAAGAAAGAGTATGGAGCTTCCTTCATCAGTAGACTCCATGTCAGCTTCCTCACAGCCTGACTAAACTTTACTTTGAGCGTAACCCTCAGAAAAATTCATTTCAAAAACATTGGTGTACAAACATTGGGGGAGGGGGTGGGGTAATTACACTGGTAATTTATATTGTTGTGAAATGTATGTATTATTATAATATAAGGAAATACAGACAGTAAAGTATAATATCGTTAAGTGTCTGTGGCCATACAGGTTCCCTCCCAGACAGGAGAGAAAGCAGTTATTCACCTGTCTCCTACGTAAATTCAGCATGGTGGAATCAAAACAGTGGAAGCCCTACTTACATACAGGGAGGTGGAAAGTCCACAGGAAAGGAAAAACAGCATAAAGCCATCCTGCCTCTTGAAACAAAGTAGATATAAGCAGACAGAAGCCATCTTTGGCATTCATCACTAGACAGACAAAATGGAACAGAGCTCTTACAAGCAGAGAAAGATGGGTCCTTCAACCAAGGGGCGGGATAGAGACTCTGGAAACTGAATAAAGGTGAGAAACCATCGTGAACAAAACCTACCCCTTGGCTTTCCTTGTGACCCTTTCTGGCTGACAGAGAGCAACACGCAGGCCCTCAATGGGAGGGCCTTCTATGCTAGGTCTTGGAGATGCAAGGGAGAGAGGTGAGAACCAGTGGAGTCCAAGGCTTACCACTTTTGGTGTACATTTCACAACTCCTTTGAGTAGGCATTGAGGGGGTTGCCCCAACTGCATTTGGAATATGACTCTACAAGTTACCAGAATCTGAGGGCTGAAAAAGAGAGCGCTGTTCCTTGTGGATGTGAACATTTATGTGAAAAGAGCATAGATACTACAGTGATATGAGCTTTAGAGATGCACATTACTACTATAATGATAATACAATCCTGGAAGACCTCTTTCAAGAAGGAAGAGGAGGAATGTGAAATAATTAAAAGGGTTGATTTCTAAGGTGTAGAAAGAGAATTGTGAACTGAAGAACGTTACTTATTATTTGTATTGCAGTAGTACTTAGGAGTCTCAGACATTGACTAGGATTCCACTGGGCTAGGGGCTGTACAAATGCAGAAGAAAATTACAGCCTCACTCCTAAAATGTTAGGCACTCTCCCTTCTGATTATTATTACAGGTCAAGGCATAAGTGTAAAAATGAAGAGAATAATTTTCGTGGAAGTGTCTAGTTCTACAGTATTCCTCCCCACTCTTGAATTCCACAAGCTTTGTAATTCAATCACATCATTGTAGTAGACAGACGTCAGCAAGAAGAAATCCTCTTATTCCTGCCTGCTTGACCCTCTCACAAGGCACAACAGAAAAATCCTGCTATCCTCCTCACCAACACTTGAAAGCAAGTGTGGGCTGGAGTTAGTCATAAACCCACTACCCCAGAATTCAAAAGTATTTTTGCCTGCTAGGACGCATGCTTGGCAATATCCTCCAATGAGACAGCATCACCTAAAACCAGCAGCTCTCCACTGAAAAATAGGAAGGACCTACCCAAACTGAAAAAGCAACTTTCACTGTGTTATTCAGGAGGTCAGGCTAGATGATCAAATGGTCCATTCTGGTCTTAAAAGCTAATTGAACAGTGCTCCTTTAGATTTGAACTAACCTTATAACCTGCCTCCATATACACACATGACTAAATACAGACTGAACAGAAAGGAAATTAAGTAGCAGAATGTCTCCTACCTTGTTTCTTCAAGTTTAGCAACGTTTGCTGCAAAAAAATCCAGACAAGATTGATTACAAATTTAATTTGCATTCATTCTGTTAGTTAGTATTTATATAGCACCATAAATATCCATGACATTTAAAAATAAGATCTCTTCCCCAAAGAGCTTACAACCTAAATTAAACAAACACAGGAAAAGACTAGAGTAAAGACAAATAAGGAGCTGCAAAGCAAATACGTATGAAGCATGACAAAACACATTTTTACACTGGAGACTAGGATTTATGAAGGGATCTGAAAGCAGACATGAAGGTCATTCCAGGCATAAGCAAGAGTGAGAGAAGGAGACAAAGGGAATATCAAGGCAAGAAAAACTGGCAGCAAGTAGGTCACAAGGTGGGACAATGGCTGAGATGCAAGCAGGGAAAGAGTTGTTCAGGGTCTTGCAAGGATGGGGAGTTTTAAGCTAATACACAAAGTACAGACAGACCGCAAAGGGATTCAGTGAGGGATCATGGTCATATATTGGTTAATTCTTTACTTATTAGACCAATTATTTTTCTATATAAACATCTTACAGTAGTCACAGGTGACTTAGCTGTTAGGTAACCTCACAAAACGTCAAAGACAACTTGAAGTCATCCAGTTTGTTAAGCATGCTGTGTTGCAAATATGTCCCAAGAGCAACGACTCAAAGGAAAGATGGATCATTATAAAAATCATCATCCAAGATGAGGAGAAACATCCACACAAGAACTCCTGTCTAGAATCAGCACAAGATGTTACTCTATCAATCTCATTGTGGCCTGTGCTGCCCACAATGTGTGGTCACAGTTTACCTTTCATTTGTAGTGTTCTCCTTGAATATCGCTTGCTGGGCCTCCTTTCAAAGGATGCTGATCTTCTAGCTTTGTTGGTCTTGGTTGTCTGGTATTCTGTTTTCCCACTAAAAGTGCAAGTTAAGGTATACAATGATGGGACAAAGCACTTGTTTACAAAGGCAGAATATAGACAGAAGGACAAAATACCTTGTCTGGCGTACTTGTAGGTGTTTGCTTTATGGCTCAGCAGTCCTAACTTGCAGAGACATAAACAACTTTACACTTCTGATGAAAGGCACAATAGAAGGACTCAAGAACTTTGCAGACATTTTAGTCTCATCCCCTGCTGAGGGAGGTATTATCCCCATTTGCAGCAGGGGAAACTGAAGCAATAATTCCTTAAGGGTTAGATTCCTCAAGATACACACAGTCATTTTAAACACGCAATCACAGTAACTGTGTGCACATCTTGGAAAAAATCAGAGCCCAAGAGACTCAGCCAGTGTCGTACAGAAAGACTATAATAGAGCTAGAAATTAGAACTTTGATGCTCTGACTCCCAATCCTATGCTGTTTTCTCGAGCCCGGTCTTCCTACTTAGAGAGGAACCCTGGGCTTGTGATACAGAGCCTCCATCTCCAGCTCCTTTGCTTAGCAGACAGGCCAAGGATTGGGGAGCAGCTGAACCACCTGTATGCTCAAGCAAGGTAGCACGTGGTGAGTTTGCACTGTCGCTGCTTGTACTTTACCTGTTCTGTGAATATAAGTCACTTCATTCTCCGGAACTGACAAGCCAATGTTTTCAACATGCCCTACATTCACTTCCTTAATAGCTCTATAACATTTTCTAGGGGTTCTGCCCAAACTGCAGATTATGCTTTCCAGAGATGGGCAAGTAAATTACTTACTTCTATTTGACAATGTCCTTAAAGTGACCCTCATACCCTTTACAAATGGTGATGATGTCTATGTTTATTATATTTTTCAATTAACACAACGCACTTATCACAATGTGTACGCAGATGGACTTCACATGATCAATAAAGCGAAATGATAACAGCTTAATTGACCCAGGGCCCAATAAAGAGAACTAAAAAAGAAAATCCCAAACAGAGGAAACTAAACCTGCCTCCACTAGCAAATCCACCCCGTAGGTAAAAGACCCTGTACAGTGTGCTCTTTGGGACAAAGACGAGGCCTCGTTATATGCTTATGCAGTGTCTGAACCAGTGGGGCCCAGATCTCAATTGGGCTTTCTGGGCACTGCCGCAACACAAATAATACCAATTCCAGAGTCAAAAGCCTTGCTCTGCCATCAAATGTGTAAGTCTACAGTGTGTCAGTTACAAGCACCATATGGGACACGAAGTGGACTCTCAACCAGAACCAAAATCGCACGGCTTCATGAACCAAAACCAACCACTTGAACTGTACCTGGAAGTAAATGGGAAGCCAGGATCGTCTACGGAGCACAGGTAGAATATACTGCATGTAAGAAACAGGACCACCTGTTGACTTTGGGAAACTACCCCTAGTACATTTTACTGCACAGATCAGAAAAAGCCTAAGTTCAGTTAGCAAATCTGGAAAGTGTTGTTTAGTAAAGATTGTGCATTATTTTGGCCAGTTTAAAAGCCTAATTTAAATAATTTATCTAAATGCAGTTTGTGACATTCAATCTTCTGTACACTATGGAAACTGGATGCCACTTTCCTCACTTGTGCATTACCCAAGGGACTGGAAATGGGGAGAGAAGAGACACAGTGAATGAGAAATGACTCTGACCTGTATCTGAACCGTGATCCCAGCCGAATGAAGCTTGATCGGCTTGAGCCTTTTTGGACGGGTCCCCTTAGGCGGAAGAAAGCATGATGTTCCACTGCACACTTCCACAAGTGTTTGCAGGCTTTGGGGTGATCCAGCCTAAACACAAAAGTGTGCTCCTGCTCCTTCCCCTTAAAGCACATAAAACACACCATGAATTCAAACAGCCTCGAGTGAGTCAGAGTTCCCCACAATTTAATGAATGCTCAATAAAATTTCTATTCATCTGTGGTGAAAAATCTCCCCCCCCCCCCTTCATCTCTGCCTGAGAATAGATAGATGAAATACTCCAAATACAAGTGCAATTGCTAGAGAGAATATTCAGTATTTTTAACTCTTGGAACAACTGGATTTGGCCATTTCTTTTTCATGGAATAAATTTACGATTAAATATACTTGTTAGTGCCAGGACAGCTCTATGCTAGGAGCAATACATCAGGGCATCACCAACATCAGCTAAGATTTGCTTTTGACAAGTTAGCAAATAGCACTGTAACTAAACAATGAATTCACTGCACGAGGCATCTTAAAAGGGTCACTGTCCAACCTGGCCTGCCCAAAACGTATACACATTAGAGAGCAGGGGTCGGCAACCTTTCAGAAGTGGTGTGCCGAGTCTTCATTTATTCACTCTGATTTAAGATTTCGCGTGCCAGTCATACATTTTAACGTTTTTAGAAGGTTTCTTACCGTAAGTCTATAACATATAACTAAACTATCGTTGTATGTAAAGTAAATAAGATTTTTTAAATGTTTAAGAAGCTTCATTTAAAAACTAAATTAAAATGCAGAGCACCCCCAGACCGTGGCCAGTGTGAGTGCCACTGAAAAATCAACTCGTGTGCCCCCTTCTGCACGCTTGTTATAGGTTGCCTGCCCCTGCATTAGAGTATGTGGTTGTGGGGCAGCAACATTGAAACTGAGTATTAAAATGTACGTTGGCAACTTTGCACTCAAAAGAGATCCTACAATAAACTGATTTGTATGCAAGATGGATGAAAAATGTTACACAGGGATAAGAGACCCACAGCATGGCTGCACCTAGCCTAGGTCATGACTTGGGCTCATGGGGCTTGGGCTGCAAGGCTAAAAATCACTATATAGACATTTGGGCTCAGGTTGGAGCCCGAGCTCTAGGACCCTTCATCCTCACAGGTTCCCAGAGCTCAGGCCTAAGCCTGAACGTGTACACAGCAATTTTTAGCCCTGCAAGCCCGAGTCAGCTGACCCAGGCCTGCCGTGGGTTTTTCATCCTTGTGTGGACATACCCTAGGAGGCCAAGCTCAGAACAACTTGTGGACTGATAGGAATATCACAACATAAAGGTACTTCTCGCTGTGGCTGACTTCCTGGTTCTTGTTCCAAATCAGATCCACCTCCATGTGATACCAATCCTCACTTTTATAATCTGCTCAAGTCAGAGCAATTTCTCCTTTGGGGGGCATTTCTGGCATTTGTTTAAGGAACGAGTTCCAACTGTGTGGCATTTACACTGCCTACCTTTATTAGCTTTCTTACATAACACACCAAAGTACACCTGCTCTTTCCAAATTCTCTGGCCCATACTAGTTAAGCAAGGCATTGCCCTTTTAAAAGCTGAAAAGCAAATCAGACACACTGCTAAATTTCTTTTACATGTAAACTCACCGCCCCCAAGAAGTCACAACTAAAACCACTCCTATGCTGCCATGTTACTCCTGCAAACTTAAGTGTGAAATGAGTGCAGGAGTGACTAACTAGAGCCCGTGAATCTTAGTTACACAGCAGCTAAAAGAGCTAACAGCAAATTTTAATTACCTGCTCATCGTCTTCAACAACAACTAGTGTTAATTTGTTCTTCTTGAAGTCCAGTCTGGTTATCTTTGGCCTGTCAGATGAAGAAGAATAGAAATGTGTAAACACATCTTTGTTGGTCCATACAAAAGAGTCATATTCACTGTTCTGCTCTAGAACTCACCCATTTTAAAAACTGATATAAACAGACTGAGATCCTACAATAAACGTCCCAGTGAGGTGTGTATTAGCCGGTGGTTTAAGACTTTGTCATTAAGAAGATACGAATTGAGGAGAGTTCAAAAACTATAGCAACTTTTAAAAAGATGAAGCTTCTATAGGGAGTCTTAAAATGGATTTTTAGCTGACATCAGTACAGTCTATTGTTTCCGGGCAGGGAGAAGATAATTAAGGCAAACGGTGTTTTATACAATTAGATTGGATCCAGTCAAACAAACTTGCCTGACCACCCTCCTGCCTGTACCTAACCAGCAGGGGAATAAGCATGAGAAATAGGGACCAGGAACCAGGGAAAACAACTTTGGACCCTTAAGCCTTGCTTAAGCCTACACCCAAATCTGAAAGTGGGTTCCCCATCTTTCCGCCCGCTTTTCAACCATATGCAACTGTACAAGTCCTATGGAACTGCTCCAAATACCTCCAACAAACGTGTTACCCCAACAAAAGCCTGCAGAATGGAACTACAGGTGTTGGTAAGCATTTTCAACTCTTTACCACACTATATGGTTATGTGCTTTTATCTAGGCCTGAACCCATTTCTGTGGTACATGTGGGGCAGAAAGGGGTCATTTCCAAAAAAGGAAGAAACCACCTGGAGGATGTTTTGCACTCAAAGGATTGCAATACCCACACCTCCTCCCGAAAAAGAAAACATTTTGCTAAGATGCCAGCTTGACTGGTTGAACGCTTTCCCACATATCCAGTACTAAACACATATACCATGAATCCAATAAAGCAGCCTGACAACCTGGGAAGGCATACTTGATATTATTAGTGATGCTGGAGGGGTTTCATTGTGTATATATTTAGCACTGACATACGGGAGAGAGATGAAAACACCCCAAACCCACTCACATATTTGTCAAGGACACTAACCAAGGAAGATAACATTTTGGACATTAAAAAAAACCAACATAATTTTGAGCTATGGAGTATTTTGCAGATTACTAATATTGACTAATGGTCTCAGACATTGTGACAGTCAAGGATTCTTGGCTAGTGTAAAAGAGTTAGGTATTTTACAATGCACAGTTTTAAGTCTTTCAATTAGCCATCTCACCAGAAAAACAGACCAATCTTGGTGTCACCTTCAAAGACCAGAACTCCTGTCGGGGTCAGTCCAAGGCTGTAATCATTGCCGTCCCTCGCCTAAGTATCACAGACCAAAACAGGTTGTGTTGAGTCCCACGTGTAGGATCCCACGTATGTATAAATCATTCCAATGGGCAATGTATCCCTTCCTTCAGTGTTAAGGTTAAATACTATTTGTTATTTTATTACAACAACAAAACTCTACAAAGCCTCCTACATAGCTTATTCTACTCCACAACTCTTTAGAGATCAGGATAAAGAGGGAAGGAGAAGAAAGGGTTTCTTTATATGCTTATGGGCTAAAGAACCTCCTTGTGTTATTCTCTACCCTTCTTCCTTTACAATCTATTTAGTCTCTCTATAGACAACTGTGAATTGATACCAGATTAAATCCCAGTCCAATTTTGATTTAATTTACTATGATTTTCACATAGGTTTCAGTTTGACTGAAATCTGCAGCACCTATTACATATTTAAAACACAATATAAACATAGATAGATTAAAATTACAGCCTCTAGAAACACACACAAATTAGTTCGTGCCAAGTGATTGCACATAATCAGCCTAAGTGCTATACAGTTTAGAAAAGCACCATATTATTACCTTAATCTCATTTGTTTTCCTATACGGCACTTTTAGCTTTGCACAACACTTGGAACATTTGGTCTGCAAGAATAACCATTTCCAAAGAGGTCATCACCCTTACCTTGACTATGTGCATGTCCACCCCATACATTTCCAGCCACTTAGCTTTGTTCAAATAGTTAGTTTCAGCTTGGGCTGGCGTTTGCCCCCTGAAATAAATTTGTTTAAAGTTAAGCAGAATCCTGTAAAATTACGAGCAATGAAAAGAAAAACTAGCATATGGAGAGAGAAAGAGGGGAAAAACTGATGTTTGTGGGTCTGCGAAAAGCAAACATTGCTGGCTCCCTCTCAAACTTTACATGAGCACCAAGGCCACCTTTGAATATTTTAATCTGAAACACTGATTGCTTTTTCAAACAAAGCATTAGACAAATTAATGATTTTACTGAAATTATGGAATTTTACCATTCATGGACAGGAGTAGAATTTCACCCTGCATTGAAGAGGCAGACATGTAAAAATATCGGTTTTCATGTTACATTCTCAATCAAGAACTGTTAGATTTGGTTTCTTATGTTCTATGATGGAATCACATTAAGATTACATCTGGGTGAAAGACCACATAGAAATGTCAGCATCATCCCCGTTGTATCATTTGCATATGCTTTACCCATGGAAGAGTCAGAAAGTTGATTTGGCAAGCACGGATCTGGAGCTACAGTACCTGTATTCCTTCCATTTCTCGAAAATGGCCAGTTCCAGCTCTTCAGTTTGAGTGGGCATAAACCTGAACTCAGACACCAGGTCAGGAACATGTTCAGCAGGATCATAATCGCCAAGTTCAGCTACAAAGAAAGAACTCAGTGAAGTGACATTCCATTCAAGATAACTCCTAGCTCAAGGGCAATAACAAGAACTAGCATGAGCTGAAGTGTCTACCATGATTTGTTTACTTTGTTAAGTGTTTGAGACTCAAAACTTCTCCCGCTCCCTATCCCCTATATTTATTAAATAGTTACCAAGCAATATTTCAGTAAAAATTGTTGACTTACCAAAAAAAAAAAAAAAGAGAAAAAAAGTAAAACTTTCAAGAAAATGGACCAATTTTCAATCCTGTAAAAAGGAGTTTCAAAATTTCCCCCAAAACGGTTTTTCCATTTTTCAACCAGCTATGCCTACAGATCTCTCTGCAAAAAAATAACTTAGGGGTGCAAAGGCAAGAGTAGGGAAGAGAAACTATTTTTCCTCTTTCTATCAGTGTAAGCACACTAGTGTCACAATGGCTGCACGACATCAGAGAACTGACTCCTTTTTCCACGGCTGCTAACACTTAAAGGCCAACCTTTTCCAAACATAGTTGCCTAAAGAAGAGTGATGATATTTGTAATTAGAAATCTAAATTAACGTGGTCTCATTTTCAGAGGGGCTAAGCAGTCACTGCCTCCAATAACTTCAAGGGAGTAGCTGGTGCTTCACTCACCTCTGAGAATCAGGAACCTAATTTTGGGCCCCCAAGTTCTGGTCAAAAGTGAAAGCAAGAAACTGACCTGCTTGAAAAGTGCAAGTTTTTTGTGCAAAAAATAAAGGGAAAAACTTTTTGGAAAAAAAATGGAAAAGCCAATTAAATATCTAAAATTTCTGAAAGGTGTAAAAATTGAGTTAATTCAATATTTTGTTGTATTTACTATACACACATTTATTTCTTGGAGTTCTGAACACAATACCTTTACACAGCCTTTTCATATACTTTGAAAAAAAGACTTTGACCCAGAGGAAGTCTGTAGATCTACAGTAATTTACTCCCACTCTGCCACCTGCCTCTGTTGAAAGGAATGTTGTCAAAGCCTGCTTAGGTTCCAGCTGATTTAAATAAAATCTGCTCAGCTTTCCAACAGGCAGTAAGATTAAAGCACTGCTCGAGAACTCACTGTGGAATTAAGAACAGACTGAAAGTAGGAAGGAAATGCCAATATTTAAGAATAGGATATATGACCTATTAAGTTCACCCTGTGTTTCTAAACACTTGATCTACTGCACTATTAGATCAAAGGCATTTATCAATGCCAGTATCTCTTAGAATGGATGCATTCAAAAACTGTTTAATCTAAAGGGAAAAGCAACAGGTTTCTCTGCAATGCACTCCCTACCTTAACTACTGGTTCTGATTATCTATCTGTACCCGGGGTTCTCAAACTTCATTGCACTGCAACCCCCTTCTGACAACAAACATTACTACTCGACCCCAGGAGGGGAGACCAAAGCCTGCGCCTGCCCAAGCCCCACTGCCCTGGGCAGGGAGCCAAAGCCAAAGCCCAAGGGCTTCATCCCCAGGCAGGGGGCCTGCAACCTGAGCCCCGCTGCCCAGGGCTGAAGCCAAAGCCTGAGCCCTGAGTGGTGGGGCTCATGCTTTGGCCCTGGGCGGTGAGGCTCGGGCTTCAGCCAGTCTAATGCCAGCCCTGTTGACCCCATTAAAACAGGGTCGCATTTTGGGGTCCTGACCCACATTTTGAGAACCGCTGATCTACACTGTAGATTCTACAGCACTATTCATACTTGAGCTGAGCAGATGTTTTAGAAAATACCTAGGAGAATAAAAGATTTCAGTGATTGACTTAGTCTTGTTTATGAATCACAGCAAGAACAAGCATGGTGCCAAATAGGTTTTTATAAGGTATCTGGAGTATATAGAGCGGGACATTTTTCCAGAGCGGAGTTTGATATATTAAACACAGATCACATAACTGAAAAGAATTTCCCTGCACAATTCCCTTTGCACCAATAAAAACAAACAGAAACTATAGCCTTCCATTTCTGTGTGGATCCCATCCACCCTAGAACTGTCAACTCAAGTGCAAGTGGAAGGAAGCAGACAGCGGCCTGGTCCACATAGAAGTTGTACCAATGTAGCGAGGCTGGCGTGAGCTAAACCCACATGATCCAAGTATAAACCAACATGGAGTGTCCATACACAAAACTGCACTGGTTTAACTAGACTGGTGCAACATCACAGCGTTGGTTAAACCAATGCAATGTGTGTGTAAACAACCCCCCTGTTTGGAACCATTGTAGTTTGGTGTGTGATTCCATCAGACCAAGGACGGAACCTCAGGAAGTGACTTCACTGAGACACCAGAGGGACAGCCCTGTTCCTGTACAAGGGCAGTTCAAGCAGAGTGCCCTGTGAACTGCTAAGCTTATGCTCTAATAAATTTGTTAGTCTCTAAAGTGCCACAAGTACTCCTGTTCTTTTTGCGGATACAGACTAACACGGCTGCTACTCTGAAGTCTGAAAGTGGACACACTTACATGTCTGAGGAAAGAAAGTTTTAGTGGAAAATAAAACCTAACACGTCCAGTTCATATTGCATTCTGCAAAGTGCTTGGTGCCAATTACATTTTAGCCAAGGAAATGGTTTCTTCAGAAGCTCCTTGCACCCTTCCCTGATGTGGCAAAGCACTTTGTAATATATGCTGACAAATTAACAGGCAAGGAAAGTAAGATTTTGCCACTTTAGGATTATCGAGCCCTGGGCAAGAGGCTTATCCTTGCACCACAGTGGCAGAGAGAAAAGGGAGCAAGACTACAAGGAAAAGTCCACACAGTCATTTCCCCCACCCCACTCACCTTGTAAGGTATAAGCTGCCAACTGGACTGCTGTGTCAAACGGGCATTCCAACCTGCCACAGGAAAAATGGCTCATTAGACAAACCTTTGAGTGACTGTGTTTGCAAAGAGGAGACAACACTCAAGCATTTGAGAGCGGAGGAGCTGCGGTTCCAGTGAATGTCGGATCTTTGGTAAATTGATGCTTGAGATAAGCACTATAATATCCAGGCTACTCTAATTTGACTCTTTGAGCCAGCACTCCAAGAATACGCATTTGCATACACACAAGGTATCAAGAGAAAAATATATTCTCAACAAACTGAATGCTGGGTTTCCTAGTTTTCCTAAGAAACTGTGTTGTTAAATCTCATGTTAAACACATTGTAATTGCCAGAGAGACTCAATGCAGCACACATACTATACTCCTGGGAGAACTGTGCGTCACTGCGCATGCGCAGAATTCATGTCCCCCTGCAGATTTCTTTGCTTCCCCGCAGAAAAATGACTTCTGATAGGAAAGCAAAGGGAAGCTGCAAGAGCGGTCATGCGCCCCCTCCCCGGCAGCAGAGGCAGGTTGGCTTGGGTGCCCGGTGAAGCTCGTAGAGATGTAAATAACCGCTGAAGGGGCCGGGGGGCTGGGCAGTCGTGCAAGCGAGAGAGAGAGAGACACACACACACACACACTGGCCCTCTTGCTCACTATTGCAGCACACTCCATGTGGAGTGGCAGGGCTTCAGGGTGTTTCTGAGGAGGTAGGCATGGGGCAGGCTCTATCCCCTCAGGCAGAGCAGAATGTAGTGGCATGCCTGCTTAGTGAATTGTTTCCATTGTCTTTGTGAATTCCCCCAGGAGTATAAAAGAGGTGTAAACATTTTAAGGCTCCTTCACATTGCCAGAGGGGTGTAAAGGACAGTATGGCCTTATAAATGCACATGGTGCTTTCGTGATTAGAACTGGTCTAAATTTTTGCACTGAAAAAATTTCCTTTCAAAATGTGCTCCATGAACTGTTTGCTACTGACCTTTCTGGAGATTGTCAGTAGCCAACATAAATTGTGAGTTTGATTCCACAGCCCTCACTTGCTCTTCAGTTGCTTATGATGTAACACTGAGCATATGGCTGCATATATTTGTTGACTAATAACTACATATAAAGGGTCAAATCTAGTTACATTACTATTTGGCAAGGGGGGTTGGGGATTTCCTCCATTGCGCCCCACTCCCATTCTCCATTCATTGTACTGTAGTTTCAATTATTTCTGTACTTTATTTAAATCAGAGTGATTATACTGCATTATTTTAACAAATAAAATATGCAGAATTTTGAATTTTTTGGCACAGAATTCCCCCTGAAGTAATACTAATGGTACTTACTTTCCACTGAGAATATCCTGTTTTAGCTGAAGAACAAATAAATACCTATGAAGGTAAAAAAAAGGACAAAATCAAGGTGGACAGAAGAAGGTATAACCTGACATTTAAGAACTCAGTAAGGTGCAACTTAGATTTAAGATGCTGCACACTCATCTTTCAAGGTCTCTCAGTCTGGGCTTGTATAGACTGAGCCCAGTGCAAATGAAGAAAAACCCAAATGATGACGTATAAGAATTCAGATCAAGGACCTAAAGGAGCAAGAGAAAGATGCTGCAGGATTAGTCCTGCTCATTTCTCTCACTTGCCCCACCAGGACTCAGTAATGCACCATTTGACGGTCAGCACCACCATTCATTCAAAAGCATGAATGTCTAAAATTTTTCTCATAAGTGCCTTTGCCTAGATCCCATCCTGAAAACCGGTCACAGGAGAGTGGAACTGGAAGAAAGTAAAGTGTCAGGTTATTACCTTGCTCTCCATAGCAAGGCCCTGCAGAAAATCTTGGCTTACAGACTGCTCTTCCTTTGAATTGGGAAGGAAGGGGGGGACTAGTGTACCTGGCAGTAAAAAACAGCACTACCCTTTTATTCTTCTTCTGGTGGGGATGCCCCAAGAAGAAGCTACATGAAAGAAATGTCACTTACCCTACAATAACTGTGGTTCTTCTAGATACTGTAGTCAGTGTGGATCTCACTGTAGGTGTGCATATGCCTCACGTGTGGAAGACTGGAGAGGTATTGTTAAAATAGCAGCATCTGTCTGGGCTGGGCATGCGCCCCTCTTAGGGTGAACTTGGGGCATGGTTTCAACCCCACCATGTCCCTATGAAAGGATGTGTAAGGTAGTTCAGCCATAAGAGGTTGGAGCTGACTGACTCAGAGCTGAAGTGATGTCATAAAAAAAGACCACTGTGATGTTAAGGTGGTGTAGTGAACACTCCAACAGTGGTTCAAAGGGAGGATCTGTGAATTGAGGTCTCATGTGGGAGTGAGGTCTCTAACCAGAGGGTAAGCATGAAGGTAGTCACTGAGGAATTCTGATACTGTCAGATTTGAGAAGATTGAGTATGACTGTACTGGACTGTGATACTCTGATATTCCTGCCAGGTGAATTTAGAGAGTGTTAAATGCTAATCCAACCTGTTTCTGGTGCAGCATGTAGACAAGGATCATCAGTCTTGGGGCCTCCACTGGGGCGATCTGGTTTTCGGTTGCCCATATAGAAAAGTTTTCTATTTGGAGGAACAAGTCTTCCTAGTGGGAGGCTTTCTGCTTTGTCTGAGAATCTCCTGCGCCTGCAGGGAGCAGTCTGTCAGTAGTGCTCAACCAGTCAACATCCAAAACATCAGTGCAACGACTGCAGATCTGGGTGCAGAATCTCACTGTTGTGCTGAGATATTATGTGCAAGCAGGTCTGAAAGTGTATGGGGGGGGAGGGGCACAAGGACATCTGCAGTATGTCAAACAGCCAAACTGTCTTGGCCAGCATGGGGCTATCGACATGATTATAGCCTTGTCCTGTCTGACCTGGACCATTGGGTTCCATTCCTGAGAGAGAGTGAGAGAGACCACAACGTGTGCACAAGAGGCCAGAGACTGTGGCTGGCATCTGTCCAGTCTCATGGGGGTTTAGAAGCACACAGATCCAATACATGGTTCCAACTACAGAAGCCTGGTGTGTGTCCACCAATGGGTTCACCAGGTCTGTGATAGCAAGGAAGGGTGTCACCCTGTCCCATGTTAAAAAGCCATATTTGGCCAGTAAGGACTGGCAGTTAGCCACCCACAGCTATGTGCAGCGAAGTACAACTTTCTCCCAAATAAGTTGAGCCTTTTGAGGTCCTTTGGGTAACTCTTAACTTCAACTTTTCTTGTACCGCAACTAAGGAGACTGGGTGAGGAGAGCCTAGAAACACTCAAACCCCACAGGAGGTACTTAATACCTCTTCATGACTCATTTCACAGTATCTGCCACAGCGACTTTTGCAGGGCCAAGCAGTCCCTCATTTATAGGGAAGGCAATACTGGCAGAACTGGAGGCAAACAAGGTATCAAAAAGCTTGCGGGTTTTCTCCGATATGACTGTCGTCTTGAACTCCAAAGTCTTGATCTCCAAAGTCTCTACAATCATCAAAAGGAACTTCTGGAATGCTTTTTTAGTCATCTGGTGCTGGCACTGCTGTGGAAAATACTGCTTCATCAGGTGACAAGTTTGACTAGTCCTTTGACAACAATACACGGTATTGGTACTGCTGTGTCCCTGGATACGGCTTTCTGGTACTCTGGCCAAGGATGTTGATGAGGAACATCCTCTGCCTCTTTTTCAAGAGGAGTGGAGATGAGCTTCTCAATGCCTGAGATGACAGGCCCTGGGTACCCCAATAGGACAATGGTGGTATGCCATAGAAGTGCGGCTGGCTTGTTGGATATTGGCCAATCCAGAGCTCTTCCTGATGAGCTGGTGGAAGCTGAGCCTGTAGGGTAACTATCTGTAGGCAGAACTATCTGCAGTGTTGACCACTAACCTCAGAGAAGAAGTCTCTCTACTGGAAGATGGAGGGTATGTATGCCCCAGTGATGGTGAACCACCGATCTCCTCCAGGGGCAGCATCGAAGAGTATGGTGCTCTCAATACTGGAGTCTGTATTGGTGCAAATCAGTGTCTTGGTACCGACAGTGGTCTTGCTTCTCCTCTTAGCTCACCCTCCTCAGTCTGTTGATGCTGATGGATGCATCACTGGAATCGGAGTCACTGCTAGAGGAATCTGCCAAATCATAGGGTGCTCCTTCTCAACCCTAGATGCCATGTAGGGCTTGAATTTATCTCCAGAGGCTTTATGGCACCTGCCCTTCTCGGAAAACACTGAGCTCTGTCTGGAGTCTGTGCCTCAGTGTTTGGAGTGGCACTTCTGTGTACAAGACTGACACCAGAGGTCATTCCTTGGTACTGTCTTCTCTGCACCGATCTTAGGCATTGTTCGTATGCTAGATGGGGCAGCAGGTGAAACTGGTTTGTCTGCTAGCAGAATTCTTAGAACTTGCCTCCTCTGAGTCTGATGAGATCTTAATGAATTGTTCCAGAAGAGGGAACTTTAGCCTCACATCTTATGATTGCATGTTCTGGTGGAGAACGAGAAGCAGACCAAGCATCTGCTCAGTATATGAAATTCCCCCAAACAGAAGAGTCACCAGCTGTGCTTATCTTTCTGGGTAATTAGTTCATCGCAGGATGGACAGGGCTTAAAGCCCCCAGGTTTTGAGTTCACCATGCTAAGCTTGAGTTCACTGTTCAGCAAGCTCTGATTGGCAGAGTTCAGTTCAGACAGATGGGGATGGCTCATGGTGGCAGATACAGAAAATCAGAAGTAATTCTGAAGATTGTTTCAAAGATTTGTAGACATTTAGCCTGAGCTGAGAACTAGCAGGTCGGTGCTGCTCCCATGGGAAGAGGAAACTGAGGGAGCTTTGTAGTCACCCTGTCTTTTATCCCTTGGTATAGAAGTGCAAAGCAGCACAAGGTGCATGAGCTGCCCCAGATGCTGCTATTAAAAAAAGCTCTAGCCTCACATGCAAGAGGCAAACATGCATTTAAACTGAGATCCACACTGACACTTACTTGAGCTAACAGTGCACCATTGCCTTGCTTATGAGTAACAGAAGATCTGCAATGCTTACAATTAATGGGAATAGGAGAACACGAGTAAGAACTGACCACTCTTGCCAAGAGAGTTTCTCCACTAATAGGACTGACCCACTCTGCAGAAGTAGAATCATCTTCTACAAATAATCTCTGTTGTCCAAATCTGGTAAGTTTCGCTCTTTTTCTGAACTCAGCTGGGAAAATCAATGACCCTTCTGGTATATATTTATAAAGCAATCTTGTGGTGTCAAGATATATATGTAGGTTAGCCCCAGATGAAAAGGAGGACTTCCCAGGGATTTCAACAAGCTCTTTTCTGACTGAAACTCAGGTTTAGCCATGACTTAAATCCTGCATATGTACTACTATGGACTTGCATCTCAATATGATAGTGAAATAATCTTCTTCACTTTGCTTATGCTTTGTATAGATCCTGCAAATGATGGGGCCTGAGTTCACTTATACCAGAGAGAAATCCCCAATTACAAATGCATTTTAATGTTTTTCTGTCCAAAAACATAGCTAGATATCACATAGCTTTAAATTAACCACAACTGATAAGAGACTGAAGACGACTGGGATAAAACATAAGCTGCCCACTATCTCACTGGCTCCGAACCTATGGCCATCCTATTAGCAGAGCTTATTAAATAAGGCAATCAAAACAAAACAAGAAACCCAACAAACCCTCATGTCAAATAATGTATTCAATGAATATTGTGGAAAAAGGACAATAGACATATTATTCAAAAAATCCCAACAGCAGCCAAACACCTCTAGTCATAGAACTGCAGGCTTGGAAGAGATCCCAAGGGGTCATCTAGTTTAGAGGTTCCCAAACTAAGGAGAGTGCTCCCTTGGATTATCAGGGGGTCGTGAAGACCTGACGGGCCGTGCTGATGGGTCAGGTCAGAGGGGGCTCTGTCAAGCAGGAGAAGTGAATGGAGCACTGTGTGGGCAGTTCTGGCTGCGAGGACCAGGCTCTCTCCCCCCACTGCTGCAGCTGCAGCAGCCACCAATCAGCAGTTACCATTCTCCGCTGGTGAGGCCAGCAGAGACTCTGAAAGTAGGGAGTGGAAGGATGGACCTCAGAAGTACTGACCCACAGTACAGCCACACAGATCCTCCTCCTGATTCGGCCCTTCAGAGTGGCCCAGGGCACAGAGCCCAATCTGATTCCTCTACTGGACAAAGCCTGTACAGGGAAGTGGAGAGGGCCGAATTGAAGGGGGCTCTAGCCAGCAGGGGGGCCAATACTCCAGGGTTGCAGTCTTCCACTCCACTCTCCCCCGACCCTTCAGCGTGGCCCCATTCACTTCTCCCTTCATAGTTCCCTTTCTCCTGATAATATATCCCAGAATGACATTTGCATTTTTCACAACAGCGCCGCATTGTTGACTCGTATTAAGTAGGCAACCTCTGCTAACAGAAACAACATATGCCCTACAATTGTGGAGATCACACTCAATTTACCTTGTTAACTCTTCACGGAGATTGTTAGGCTCAGAGGAGTAAAATTTTACACGAAGATGCAGACAGTATGGTGGGCCAACTGCAAAGTAAATGAATTGAAGAAATTGATAACAACAGGTCTATTACCCGGGGAAGGTCCAAATTTGTTATAGAATAGAAGCATATACAGCAAAAGTCTGCCTATCAATGGTTTTGACCCAGCACAAGGTGTTCGAGAAAAGAATTCCCTTGTGACATAATTAAAAAAAAAAAATTCACACACTAACAGACACACTAAATAGTTTGTTTTACATATTACAAGTCAACCTAGCCGTCTTAAACCATTAAATTGATTTGTCTTGCCAAGACCAGACAAATCTAGGTTAATCCCAATATTTAAGCACTCTATCCATCACTTAGCCATGGATTTTGGCTGTGCACTCAGCCAAATTCTTAGAAACTCTGCTGACCTATGTAAAACATTTGCAGAGCTCTGGGGAGTACCTGCTGTTGACAGGTTATGCCACAATATTCCACAGAGTTTTAGACCCCTTTTGGTGGGGTTTAACAGTCCCTCTGTGGGAGCATCATCTTTCTAGAAGGCAGAGAGTTAATCCAGACAAAGACTGGATTAACGGTTCTTTGAAACTGCAGAGCTCTAGATGGATTTGTGTATTGAAACTAGGATCCTTTTCTCTAACATTCCTTCCAAGATTTACATTTTATTAAAGTAGCATGCAAGACTCTAAAGACTATACAGTTGGCAGCGAAGAAGCTGTTGAACAAAGTCAGCCAAAACTGACATACTAAAATATCCAAAATTATCAGCGTGTGCTTCACTGAATCTATCCAATAAACTGTTACCAAACTTTATGCCATATGTGGTGATTTGATAGGCAGACCACACACGGATTAGGGTATTCTATAACCCACCAGAGAGGGCTGTGAGACAGTTTTTCATTTAGTGAGGACAAGGCTCTACATCTGCTGAAGAAACTGCAAGGCTATGATGCTAAATAAATCATTTCATAGTTAATGATCCCCCAGCATTAAGGAAAGTATATTGAATTAAGTAACAGGATCCATGGAATATTTTTAAGTCACCAGTAGGCATGTGCCAAGATTTTGTCACCACATCATCCCTTTCAGAACACTGCCTGTTCCTGGCAGGATGACTTCTAGTGTAGCAAATACACTAGACTACATGTCCCCACAACGTATATTGCTACTTGATTGGCCGAAAAAAGAAATTTAAAAGGACACTTACTTTTAACTTGTTTTTTAATGCTCTTTGTGTTGTCCAACCAATGCTGAAAGACACAGAATCCTTGAGTTGAAATTGTTTTATCATAAGGTAAGGAGAAATCTTTACAAAAAGAAACACAGATGTAAAACAAGTCACAAAAGTTAGCCATACATTAGGAGGGACTGTCTTAAAATGGCGAGCAGTCCCACTAAAACAAAGCCTAATCTGAATCCTTTATGGCTAACGCCCCAGTCTGCTTATCAAAGCATTTTATTCTAAATGACGTGGGTTAACCCATACAAAAAGTGTGTCATAAAGCAGACTCTTTAGGGGAATAAGTGATCACAAAAGCACCACATCACAGTGCATTAGAAGATCATTTTCACTTGAAATAAACTCAAGGCACAGAATTAGTTTCAAGTGATTACAGCAGACAGCATCCATGCAGCAATACAACATGTAAAAGTCAGTCCTCAACAGAGCATTTATCTGTCTGGAGTATTGATACACAAACAATCCATATTAATGACACCACATTCTTCCAGGAGAACAAATCAATTCCTGCAGGAGCACAGACAGTGAGAGATAAATTCACATCGCATTAAATGAGGATTTCAATGTCTGATACCTGCCTCAGTTTGTGTTCTACATTTTGGGGAAGGGAAAAATAATGAAGGAATTATTTTTCTCCCTCACAAACATTTCCTCTAGGCATACATGGTTAGACAAAGCCTTGGTGCTATTTATTAATGACTATACATGGGGCCTTTTCCTTAAGAGGAAATTCTGGTTTTATTGAAAAATACTTATAACAAATAACTTTTAAAAATGCTGAAAATGAGATAGTAAAGTCTTAGCGGTGGAAAAAAATGGGAGTAGAAAATACAACATCATTTCAATAACGTTAGTTATAAGCTAGATACCAGTTAATTCTCAGAGGGAAAAATCATGACTTATCTTATGTTCGCACATTAGACACATAGGAGAAAAGGCTGCACATCCACACGTAAGAAAGAAACCTGGGCACAGGCACGCATGCAGCGTGTCCGGAAGGAATTGTGCAGCTGTACTTCCGGTACTGCAGAGGTTGTACCATGGGCCAATGACTGAGCTGGGCCCAATGCACAATGACAACACAGACCCATGTCAAAGGGGCATGATCTGTCCAAAACGTGTGACAGGGCAGGTAACAGATGTTGCATTATCTGAGAAGAGAACTACAGTGGCTGAACCGCTGAAAAAGGTACCAGGCACACCGTTTTGGCTGGAATGTAATGCTGAAAGAGGCATCTCAGTCAGCTGATCTCAGATGTCTCCTTGCTACCAATACAGTTGAGGATCATAGATCAGCAGTGCTCCTCTGGTAAAACTACGGGTCACGCTGCTCACACAGGGGCCTGGTGATTCAGATACTTCACAGAAGGTAAGATGGGGATGGGAGGAGAGGAAGGCCATTTTCAGACTGCAGGACTATATGTGCACATCTGTTTAATCTCCAATCTGTTTTCTTTCATCTCCTCCACATTCCAGTGGTAGGCAGTTAAGAGGCCGGAGACAGGCACTGATAGCACTTTACTTGACTCAGCTCCTAACACCAATGCCTCCAGGAGTTCAGCGTGAATGGTAAGGGGGGAGGGGACCATGGGAGAAGGGGAAACAGAACTGCTTTTACCATAGGAAACCTTGGAGGGACTTTAAAAAAAAAAAAAAAAAAAAGAGAGAAGGCTACATTTATTCCAAGTGATTCAGATGGAATGCAAATGGGGCTGACATAAAGTTTACATTTTGATGAGAGAGTTTATTCTACATGCTCTAGTACCTTTATCCAAATCTAACAGTCACAAAGAAGAATGAATCACTAATGACCAATGAAAACTGCATACTGAACAAACAAAAAGCGCTAAAAGTTATTCTTAAAACAATTTGGAATTGATCACTTCAGAAAGGGAGACAAAATAAATAGGAACAGCAGCTTTTTAAACAAAGTGGTAAGAATAAATCTTGTTTGACAAGAAGTAATAGCTCTTCTCTTGCGATGTGGAATGAATTGCTCTGTAATTTAGACAATGCTATGCAAGTCGCGTTCAGTATTAAGAACTACCATAGCTGAAGTATTTGCTAGAGTATAACAAAAACAGTATATTCCACAATGCATTAAACTTATGTACCATTTGACTCCATAATGCTCTCTCTACATTAGAGTGAGGTTATAAATTTGCCACAGTTTAAAGTTCAGCACTTCCTTCTTGTTACAGACTATGTTTTCTATGTTATTAAAGGATAAGCTAATTAGCCTAACAAGTCTCATGTCATCTTTATTTTCGACACCTCTAGGCTGGGTTATACTGTTTGACGTTGAATTGATCTAAAGCTAGAGTACTTGAATTTAACAGTAGCCTTCCCACTGACCACAATGAGCTTTGGCTCAATCCCGTATGCTCTAGAAACAGGCACAAACACTCCTTTTTGCCAGCTTCTATCTTTGTAGCACAAAAAATATTCCTAATCACCAGACTAAAAATGAATACAGAGGTCAGGTGAGCAAGATATTCTTTCACTTCACACGGGATTGCAAAATTTTATTCGAAGAAAATAGGTCAGTGGTTGGATCTCAAATTGCAAAATCTTAGCAAGAGTGTTTAGTAATTTTCCTTGCCACCTCCCCTCCTAACTCTGATGCTTTTATCTGTAGAGTAGACCAAGACCCAGGGCAACAGACAGAGATAAAAAATAAGAGAAAAGGGATATTCTTAACATTTTATTTATACTTCATTTGTTAAAACAGACCTGTTAACAGTTTAGACTAGGTACTAATTTCCTTTTATTTGTAGTTAAGCAAATTCTCGTGTGTGTATATAACTGCTTATTACACACACCCACACACATTACTACATTACGTACCCTCCTCACCTCAGACAAAAAGCCAGGGGAGGGTTTTTTGTTTGTTTTTAAAGATATCCTTCATTTAGGTACAACTGGTCAGTGAAGCAATTTTTAGTCTCAGCCTAGGACAACAGAAATGGCTAGCCGCCTCTGAAATGAAGAATTATTCTGTGGTTCAGGCATTAGACTAGGGGTTTTCACAAGAAAAATTTTGGTGGCCTCAGAGTGCAGCCACCAGTTATTGTTGGTGGCCGCTCTGATAATTTTTCCTAAAATACTCAATTAACTTTAGGAAAAAACAAATAAATATGCAGAGATACATGTTCAAATCGTTGTAATTTATTTATGTAGGTTTTTTCACAGACTGAGTAATGAAAATAATGTACAGTTTTCTTTGTTCTTTACTGGATCTAAACAGAATAGAAACAAATAATCTGTTTTCCATGTTCTTGTCTTTTTGTTGTTTCTTTTGCTTTTTTTTTGGTAATTTTTTTTTTTTTTTTTTTTAAGGCTTGCTAGCTAGTAAGTCTGTTTCTGTGAAAAGTGATATTTGTATTTTGTTAATATCACTTTTCACAGCAGCAGACTTGCTAGCTAACTGGGAGGCAGTGAAAAGTGATATTAAACATACAAATATCACTTTTCACAACAGACTTACTCAGCCCTGGCAAGCTGGGACTAGGCCCTGGATGGGGAGGTGGGTAGGGAGGCAGATGGGGGTCAGGGGTGATGAATCCAGGGACCGGAGCCCTGCAGATGCGGACTGGGGCCAGAGGACACAGTGGGGGCCAGGGGCAATATGGGGGAGGAGGGTGAGCTTGAGGCCATCAGTCACTGCCGCACAGCTAGGGGCCAGAGCTGGACCATGCGGCCCCATGGCTGGAGTCCGAAACCCTGTGGCTGGGGGGGGTCAGAGCCCTCTGCCTCACGGCTGGAGCCCAGGGCCAGAGGAGGCAGCAGGTGGGGGGGGAGGGTGAGCCTGGGGCTAGGGCCGGGGTCAGGGCTCAAAGCCCATGGCCAGGGAATGGAGCCTGCCGCCTACCACCCCAGGTCTGAAGCCCAAGCCCCACCACCTGCCTGCTCCTTCAGCGTTTGTGGCTCCAGAGAGGGACAGGCAGGGCCGGTGCAACCACTAGGCGAACTAGGCAGCTGCCTAAGGTGCCTAGTAGTTGAGGGCGCCTAAAAGCCCGCTCAGGCGAGGAGGTGGAGTGGAGGTGAGCTGGCGCGGGGAGGACCGCCCACAGTAACGGGGGGAGGGGAGGGAAGAAGGGAGGGGCGCACGGGGAACAGCTCCCCGCCCCAGCTCACCTCCACTCTGCCTCCTCCGCTGAGCACACAGCCCCCGCTCTAAGTCTCCTCCAATCGGCGCCACAAGCCTGGGAGGGGAGGAGAATTAGAGCGGCGCCGGCATGCTCAGCGGAGGAGGCGGAGCGGAGGTGAGCTGGGGCGGGCTCCCCGGGCGGGGTTAGCTGTCGCAGGGGGGCTCCTCTGGTGGGGGGGGGCACGGTTAGCTGCGGTGGGGGGGGGCGCGGTTAGCTGGGGATGGGGGGGCTCGCAAGGTGGAAGTTTTGCCTAGAGCGCAAAACTTCTTTGCACTGGCCTTGGGGACAGGTCCCAACTCCTGCTGGCAGCCCCTGGGGAGGGGCCACTGCTTCCCCCACCCTCACCCCCCACATTGCCACCCAGGAGGCTGTGGCCTCACGAAAAGCCCCTGGTGACTGCATTTGAGAAATGCTGCACTAGGCTGTGACTCAGGAGGTCTGAATTCAATTACTGACTCTGACACAAGCAACAGAGAGGGTCCTGTGGCACCTTTAAGACTAACAGAAGTATTGGGAGCATAAGCTTTCGTGGGTAAGAGCCTCACTTCTTCAGATGCAAGTAATGGAAATTTCCAGAGGCAGGTATAAATCAGTATGGAGATAACAAGGTTAATTCAATCAGGGAGGGTGAGGTGCTCGGCTAGCAGCTGAGGTGTGAACACCAAGGGAGGAGAAACTGCTTCTGTAGTTGGATAGCCATTCACAGTCTTTGTTTAATCCTGATCTGATGGTGTCAAATTTGCAAATGAACTGGAGCTCAGCAGTTTCTCTTTGGAGTCTGGTCCTGACGTTTTTTTGCTGTAAGATGGCTACCTTTACATCTGCTATTGTGTGGCCAGGGAGGTTGAAGTGTTCTCCTACAGATTTTTGTATATTGCCATTCCTGATATCTGACTTGTGACCATTTATCCTATTGTGTAGTGACTGTCCAGCAATCACGGACCGCACCATAACAACTCTAACTCAGGAACCAACCCATGCAACAAACCTCGATGCCAACTCTGCCCACATATCTACACCAGCAACACCATCACAGGACCTAACCAGATCAGCTACAACATCACCGGCTCATTCACCTGCACGTCCACCAATGTTATATATGCCATCTTGTGCCAGCAATGCCCCTCTGCTATGTACATTGGCCAAACTGGACAGTCACTACGCAAGAACTTTGATTTCCATTGCTTGCATCTGAAGAAGTGAGGTTCTTACCCACGAAAGCTTATGCTCCCAATACTTCTGTTAGTCTTAAAGGTGCCACAGGACCCTCTGTTGCTTTTTACAGATTCAGACTAACACGGCTACCCCTCTGATACTTGACTCTGACACAGACTTCCTGCAGGACTTTGGGCAAGTCACTTGATCTCTCTGAACTTCAGTTCCCCACCAGTAGAACGGGGATAGTATTATCACTAATTTACTTGCTCCATTTTGAATGAAAAGCTGACATCATAATAGGCAGACAGTTCTTCAGAAATATTAAACTGTTTGCTTCTTGCCATTTGGCTCTAGTCTTTTCAAAATGAGAAGCTTACTACAGTATTTAAAAACCTTACAATAAACGAGGGTCTAAAATGAAACATGTTAAACAGTGCGTGTAAATGCGCACGACAGTTATAAAAAGGAAACAAACCAAACTGAATTGCCTGCAGGTAGCATGTTACACTGTCTCGATGAATACTCACCAGGAATCACCTGGACCGGAAATACTAACCTGCAGAGGGAACCTAACTCATCCAGGAAACCTAACCCATCAGCTATTTTTGGGGTAGGAAAGATACTTCCTCACAACCCCATCACCTGAGGAGGAGTCAGTGTTCCCAAATTTTGGGATGGTGGGTAGGAAAAATAGTCACACAGCTTGGCTTAATAAGTGGACTTGAATAAACTCTGAGCTCTAATAAAAGCTACTGGCACATGGAAACTCTTCATAGGGAAGATGACAGCATGGAAATCAGTTAGACTATCTCTATGCCCTAATGCACAAAGGATGCTATTTTGGTGAAAAGAACACAGAAGTGTGATGGAACAGTTTATGAGCAAATTGAAGTGCAACAATCTCAAGGGGCTAGATTTGTATTGCAGGTGTAGCAATACAGCACACAAAGACATGTACAGGGCTTGTAAATTCTTAAAAGCAGTTTCAATAGTCTCTCATATCAGGATAGTAACCATCTAAATGTTCCATGGCATATGGATAAATAGAAGCAACAGGTGCAGATAAGGAAAGGGAAGTAAGAGAACATTTTCTTTAAAGTGCAAAATAGTGAAGGGGATCTCAGTATTTTTGCTGGAGTGTATTTTATCTAGTAAAATTGCCAGAGGGCCTACGTCTTTCTTTGGTAGTGCATGTATGTACCCACCCTCCTCTTTAACTACTTTTCCACCAAGGTGACCTCAGGTGCTGAAAATTATTTCTCATCACTAGCCCTCCAGCAATCTTCCAAACGAGTGTTTTTGCTGACAAGTCACCAGCAGGCAGGCAGGCAGATCCTGCTCCAACCATCCCTGCTGGCATCTCCAGGGTGGAAGGAGAACCCATGACTTTTCTCCCAGAGTGCAAGATGTCCTCTGTAATCCACGAGATCAAGCGCCATATTCACTGCTGGAGTAAATGAATGCCACTCAGAGAACTTGAGTGGAATTGCGCCTACTCATGTCATCTGTGAAATTGGCCTTAAGTATCAAATGTTCAAGGTCAGATTATTTTCCTAAAGGAAACCCTCTCTGCAATACAAGTTAAGTGTGACGACAGATCCATGGAGCCTGCTTTATGTAGGATACCACCAAGATATGCAGGGATTTGGGGACAGCTCATCCAGAATCTAGAGAGGCCAGCCAGCCTGTTTGGTTGCCTTGTCTGCCAGGGGAGGAAACAAGGAGAACTTCATGTTTTAGCAGCAAGTCAACTAACATGCTATTTTAAGATAAATAGTTCATGTCTGCCCCTAAAAATTTCAACTTTTGACAAATATTTCAGAAGTCAGTGGACTAGTGTCAGTACCTTTATCTTGCAGACTGAACTAGAGCAGTTCAGCTATTTAGCTCACCAGCAGCTGCCTTTCCTACCCTGCTGACTTTGGTGTGTTACTTTTGAAATAAATCTGAAGTGATTTTGAAATGCCTGGACAACCTGGTCAGCTGTACCAAAGAGATCTGTGATGGACACCCAAGCAATCTGAAAATCTAGATACAGAGCCCCTTATCTTAGAAGGGCACTTTTCCCTCCTGTTACAGGAAGAGTTAGTCCTGGGTCAGGTTAAAGTGTTACATTACTGAGATCCGAATCTATTCCCTACCTAGCTCCTCATGAAACATCATAGCTATTTATTTTAAAAACACTTAAGTGTCAGTATAAAGTGTCACTTTTCCCCTCCAGAGGAGGAGAAAAATGAAACCAAAATGGAGAAAGGAAGGCTAGCTAAGTAGCCAGTCCAAAAGTCGCATTGCCTGGTTCTCACTAGGGGCCTGATCTTCAGAACAGTGGAGCACCCACACCTCCAACTGCAGTCAGCAAGAATTGTGGGTGCTCAGCACTTCTGACAAATACTTTAATAGTCCCTTTCTGTGGTTGCAAAAGCAAAAGCTGCTTTTTTTTTAAAAAAAAAAAACCTTACTTTTTTCTTTAAAGTCACACTTGTGTGAATCTTTGCTCAAATCTCTCAAAAGATTTAAATAGCAAAGCACCGGACTGCTGCAGTCACCTCTCCCCTTACCTCTAACTAAGGCAAGAGGTGTTCTCAGTGCTGATTAGTTGCAGGATTGGGCATTAATATGGCATTAAAGAAGCCAGCTGTCTGCCTTCCTGCCCTTAACCTGACAGTGGATGTTGACAGGATGCTCATTGCAGATAAAAATGCCCGTGGCACCATGCACTGGCAGAGAAGGCCTCTCACTGCATCACTGCCTATAGAAGAAAGACCAGGCAAACCCAATCCTAGCTAGTTCCACTCTGCAATCATTAGTAACTAACATTTACTGGACAAAAGTACTGTGGTATCAAAGTCCTTCTGCAACAACTGTCCTGACTTTAAAACCAGAAAGGAGAGACAGGAATGGGTCAGAAAAGTGAAGGACAAGAATATGTAAGGGACTGTGGTGGCCAACATGGGGTTGATTAAACTTTGGTATGCTCTACAGTTTTTGCATCCAAGATAATTTAAACCACAAACATTTGCTTTTTGGTAGTCTGTTGGTCTGTCACGTTAAGGTTTAAACTTAATGACTGTCACTAGAAAAAACAAGCCTTTTTGTTACTCACTGCCACTTGTGCGGAATCCATGAACCTCAGTCCAAAGTAGTCATTTTCAACGAGGTCCAGATGATACATGATCTGTTCAAACAGATGTTGGCCTTTGGCTTTTTTCTGAAATTGCAAAATGAATTAGCATGAAACAGGTAGATTTGTTATTGCAGTTGCCTTTTCAAGGCTACGAATGCACAAACTGAGTATGCCAAAAAAATGTTTCTAAACACAAAGCTGGCAACAGCCTCATCTATAAAGTATGAACAGAAAACATTTGAAAATCAAACATTAAAAATTTGGCATATTGTGTCAACTGATCAGCTTCAAACAAGTCAAATTTACATATACATAAAAATGCTACACACTTTTTCTAGTCAATTCCTTTAATAACACTATTCTCCAGGAAGCACTTTATCAAAACTTTTATTGTCTACTGCTTGATCTTGACAGGTATTTCTCACTTAGTCTCCTGTAAGAGAAAATATTTAGATACAACACCAAGATAATAAAAATCCATTAAGAAAATCCATGGGTAAGAGTTAAGATTGTTATGCTGTGATGAAAGATATATTATTATCATCAAGTAGAAATAAATGTATTTATGTTTATTAGTCAGGCAGTGTAAACTTTTAAGGTCCTTAACTATTTATTTCCTTGCTTGTAAGTGGTTGGGTTTTGTAAACAACTGATGTGATTGTCAATACACTGTTGTCACTCAGCAACTTTAACAGGTGTATACACTTATGAGTTGAGTAAAACCCAAAAACTTTTGTACCATACTATATGCCAACTCACTAGTAGCTCACTACCAGGTTGAGAGAGTCTGTATCACAGAATTCTTGGCTATGTTTGTTGGGAAAAGTATTCAAATGAGTTGAACACAGATATAAAAGCCATTGAGTCCATTCTAATGATTTCTGCTACAAAATTTGCTTTGTTTACAAAGTAATAGAGAGCTAACTATAATTTTTATTCTCAGAAGTTCCTCCATCTCTGCTTCAACCACTAAATCCCATACTAAAAAGAGCAAGCAAACTTACCACCACCCTATATAGTACTCTGATCTTTAAATACTTTGCATTTAAATAAAATGTAACCTGGGTTAAACCTCTTTTTCAATATGATTCAAACTTACATTTTATACTGAAAGCTCTAAATCAAATGACAAAAGCCTAGACCTGTGGTCCCCAAACTTTTCAGGGTCATGCCCCCCCTCACCCCTGTCCATGCCCTTCCCTGGGGCCAGAAGTGGGGCTGCGGCTCCCAGAGGTGGGGGTCCATGGACAGGGGTAAGGGGCCAGAGGCTGGGGCCACAGCTGGGGGCGGGCCCAGGAGCCAGGGTGGCAGTAGAGCTAGGGGTGAAGCGGGGCTGGGTGGCGCTCCCTCCCCGCCGCCCCCCCAAATGTTGCTCAGGCCCCCCTAGGGGGGCATGCCTCTCAGCTGGGGACCTCTGGCCTAGATACTGATTTCAGGCTGTCATGCCCTTCTGTCACTCTCTTGTTACTAAGTATCAGGAGGACTTGGAACAACAAGTGATCTCACATATATGCACAGCAATAATCAAGTGTAAGAGGAGGCACTGGGGACAGTGCATCAGTCCCTTCGGTTAGTTTCAGTTAATAGATTCATTATTACCAAAAAATGTATTAAACATTGACCAAAAAACTCTCCAAACAACTTTGTTACAACTCTTGAACCAACAGGAGCTCATCTGTTTATTTAAAATAATAATTTCTTCCACTTTTAAAGACATTTGAGCCAAGGTCCTCTTTCTTCCAAAAGACATTGAGCTATTAATATTTTATCTTAACAAGTGGATGTTTTCTGCAGCATAAACAATAGACAGGCTGATCAAAGTGAAATAAATTCAGGTTTTGGGAAAGGTGAAGTTACAAAAGGCATCAGCTCACACTAGGGGCCTGGTGCTGGTCTAAAGCCAAGGGAAAGCCTCCACAACAACTACATTTTAGATTTTACTTTTATTAAAATATATATATATATATATATAAACAGCTATTCAAGCTACGTTTCAAGCTTTATAATGCGAATAGCTGAACAAACAGGTAATGAGAGTCCTTTACCTCCATCTAGGATGTCAGTTTGACTCTGGCTCAGGTTGTAAAAGCTTTTATTGTCCAAAAGCCACTCAGTGACACCTGAAATTCATGGATGTTTATTTCCCAGTGGAAGGATGTCCACATCACAAGTGGCACCTATCTTGGCAGTCTAAGCAGAGGGACAAAGGACCAAATGGACTCAGAGACTGAACTCCGCGGGAGGCAGTCCCTCAAGAATGGGATTTAAGGCATTGGTGGGAAAGCCTGCATTACTGCCTGTACTGTGCTTCTGACTTAGCTACAGGCATCCCTCACGCACAGTTTTATGTACACAACTTATACCAAACAATAAATGTAAAATACCCATTTGGTGTAAGTTAAACAAATTTTAAAGTTTCAGTTGAAAACTCCACGGCTGGGAGCCACACATACATTCCCAAAGGTTTGTTAAACCACTCTCATACGGTCTATGTTTAAGTAATGGAAGCCAATGGATGAACAATACTCTACAATAAGTTACTTTTTATGGGGTCACATAAACTTACTTGTGTTCATTAAAACTGCCATTCCCAGCACGCTCCAAAGAAATAGCAAAGATACAGTTCTATTGCATTTCCATTCAAGAGACTATAAAGTAACAACTCAGTTGAGAAACACTCAATTTTATTTAAGTGGCATTTTGATCTCACTCTTATCTTGTGTGTTTTGGCAGACCTGGGGTTACCTCAAAGGACAAGCAGTTAAGCACTTCCAAGTTGCTTAATGATTTCCAATAAAGTATTAACTACCTCACCCACAAACAGACCTAAATTTGTGACTGGTTCTCCCTTCAGGGGTCAAATTAACCTCCTCATGTATATTTAATTGCTTGAAATCCCAACGCTTGATTAATGTAGATTATTACCTCCTGCCTAGTTTAATAGAGAGAGAGAAAAAAAAACCTCTAACAGCCGGAAAGCCAGCAAGTGGGCTGGGTTGTTTAAATAAGTCTTTAAATAGTGCAGGGCAGCTAAGGGCTTGTCTACATTTGAAATTTACCAAAATAGCTATGTCAGAATAATGCCTTGTGTGGACACGCTTGTTCCAGAATAAGAGTGCCCTTTACTCGTTTAGGTTAATCCACACAGGGCTTATGCTAACATAATTATTCCACAATAATTATTTTGGAACAGCTATTTTGGGTAAGTTTCCAAGCATAGACAAGCCCTGGGCCTAAATCAACTGTCAGCTTCCTGCTGAAGAGTGAGACACCACTCTTTAGGAGGAAACAATCAGGGAATACCACGTACTAGATCCCCAAACGCTTCTACTGAGGGATATTTATGACTTTCTATATCAGACACACATGAAGTGTCCTCATAGTGGGAAATAATCCTCCCCCCCCCCCCAAAAAAAATTAACAATGGGGAGGAGCCCTTTTAGTATGGCTCTCACCTCTCCTCCATGGAGGATGCAGTACTGCACACTCCCATGCATCACCCCTTACTAGTCCAGTCCCATGGTTTGCTTCATCAAAGGTCAACAATTGTACTAACGTGCAGTTGTTTGGTGATACAGAGACTGGAGTTAAACAACCAATCGTCAATGGTAAGGAAACCAAGGTTCATATCTAGGTCACCAGTGGTGAAGGGTACCCTTATGGACCATCAGCCATGTTCACGTGTGTGTCAGATTTGTACTTGCAGTATAAGCCAGCACCTGCTCAGTTTCAGAAAACGGGAGTGCTTCACAACCCGCATCCTTCCAAAAAAAAGTTCCCAGTAATTGGGTCAGATCATCAGTTGGTGTAAGACCGCTTTAATGGAGCTATACTAACTTACATCACCTGAGGATATGACCCTTACACTGTACGGATAAGTGCATTTTCACAGGCTGGGCAGCTCACACTTTTACTATTCTACACTGCTGCCCCCCATCTCTCCCCTGTGAATAACCCAAAATAAAGATTTATTTTTTTTTAAACCCACAACCATTTTACTACCCAAGGAAGTTATCTAGAGGTAATTTCTTTCCTGCACTCCCACCCCTTTTGGAAAGAAAGGATTCTCTATGCCTGAAAAACACAAGATCTCCACCGCATCTCCATTAAGTCTACTAAACTCACTCTTCCCCAAACCAGCTCCCTGTTGCAGTCACAATACTTCTAGGAAAAATGAACTGTAGAAGATAACTGACCTCTGATACTCTGACAGGAAAGAAAAAAAAACGTCCCTTCTGCATTTACCAAACACTCCGCCCTAACCTGCCTATCTCATCCACCTGCTATATCTTGTCCTTTAGATTGTAAACTCTTTGGGGCAGGGATTATCATATATTTCTACCACACTTGTCCTCTAGGCAAGGGGTTCTCAACCTCTTTCTGAGCTCCCCCCCCCCCCCCGACATGCTATAAAAACTCCACAGCTCAGCTGTGCCACAACAACTCTTTTTTCGCACATCCAGTAGATTAAAAGCCAGGGCTGGCATTAAGGGGTAGCAAGCAGGACAATTGCCTGGGGACCCACACCACAGGGGGCCCACAAAGCTAAGTTGTTCACGCTTCGGCTTCAGCAGATGGAAGAATTCTATTTTTTATCCCATTTATGGATCTTTCAGGAGTTTGTTTTGATAGAAGCATACAAGAGTCACATCATGTTTGCAGTAATGAAAACCTTTATTCAATTCAACTGGAAAGTTGTGTCACTGACAATGTTCGCTGTTATCCTTTTATGTCATATGATTTAGGACTGCCTATTCAGTTTCAGTGCTCCACCGGTAAAGACGTACTTTGAGGCTTTGAGAATTAGGGACCACATCCTTGAACTAAGAGAGCCAAATTTTCAGGACTGCCACTTGTGGTCATGAAATGTGTTTTTGCAAATGCATATTCATTTGCTCAAAATACCCTTTTTGTAGGCTGAGAGCATGTGATGAAAATTTAAAATCTGACAATATTTATGGAAACATTCAAACAGGAAAGGAAGGAGACTGATGAGAAAGTTATTCACCTTGCAGTAACTGAGGTTCTTAGAGATGCGTGTCCCTGTGGGTGCTCCACTCTAGGTGACGGTGCGTCCCAGCGCCATTGATCGGAGATCTTTGGTAGCAGTGCCTGGTCGGGACGCACGCGCTCAGCTGCTGTCTCGCGGTGTCATTAGGGTCTGCCTGAGCACGCGCGTCCCGCACCCCCCTCAGTTCCTTCTCTACCGTAGAGTTGTCTGATTAGTACTCCAAAATAGAGGGGAGAAGGGTGGGTAGTGGAGCACCCACAGGGGCACACATCTCTAAGAAACTCAGTTACTGCAAGGTGAGTAACTTTCTCTTCTTCAAGTGCTGTCCCTGTGGGTGCTCCACTCCAGGTGAATGTGAAGAAGTACTCACTATGCTTGGTGGGATTTTGGAGTTGCGCGAGGGACAATGGTAGACTGCACCATATGGACTACTATGGTGTCTGCCATGGTATCCCGTGTGATAGCATAACGTTTGGCAAATGTGCGGTCAGAGTCCAAGTGGCCGCCTTGCATATGTCTGTAATAGGCACGTTGTGGAGGAAGGCAGTGGATGTTGACATTGCTCTAGTAGAATGAGTCCTAACATTCTCTGGTGGTTGAACATTCTGGGTCTGATAGCAGGATCTGATGCTGTCTGAGATCCACTTGGAGAGTCTTTGCTTAGAGATAGCCTCACCCTTTGATCTCTCGGTAGTAGAAACAAATAGCCTAGGGGATTTACGAAATGGTTTAATTCTGTCAATTTACGTGCCAGATATGCTAAACATTCGTATGCCCCTCATGCTTTGGCTACCATTCCAGAGGACATGCCTCCACGCTGATGATGGGTTCTGCTCGATAACGATCCAAAGCAGCGTGTACCTACACATGTCCATTTTCATCATCATCTGAGCCAGCAGAAGGTTGATTTTCTTTTTTGGTGGTTCAGGTTCCGTAGTTTCTGCATTGGAGTGTTGCTCTTTTAAGACTTCTGAAAGCATGCTCCACACCTCGTCCCTCTCAAATTTTGGAAAGCACTTCAGATTCTTAACCCTTAGGTTGAGTGCTGTAGCTATCTTTAGAAATCTCACATTGGTACCTTCTTTGCGTTTTGTGAAATCTGCAGTGAAAGTGTTCTTAAAACGAAGAACATGTGTTAAGTCATCATCCAAGACTGCAATAACATGAAATATATGGCAGAATGCAGGTAAAACAGAGCAGGAGACATACAATTGTCCCCCAAGGAGTTGAGTCACAAATATAATTAACGCATTATTTTTTTAAGAAGTGTCATCAGCATGGAAGCATGTCCTCTGGAATGGTGGCCAAAGCATGAAGGGGCATAAGAATGTTTAGCATATCTGTCACGTAAATACCTTGCAATGCCAGCTACAAAAGTGCCATGCGAACGCCTGTTCTCACTTTCAGGTGATGTAAATAAGAAGCGGGCAGCATTATCTCCCATAAATGTAAGTAAATTTGTTTCTCTTAGCAATTGGCTGAACAAGAAGTAGGACTGAGTGGACTTCTAGGTTGTAAAGTTTTATGTTGTTTTGTTTTTGAGTGCAGTTACCAAAAAAAAAAAAAATCCACATTTGTAAGTTGCACTTTCAGGATAGAGAGATTGCATTATGGTACTTGTATGAGGGGAACTGAAAAATACTATTTCTTTTGTTCATCATTTTTACAGTGCAAGTATTTGGATTCAAAATAATATAAAGTGAGCACTGTACACTTTGTATTGTGTTGTAACTGAAATCAATATATTTGAAAATGTAGAAAAACTTCCAAAAATATTTAATACATTTCAACTGGTATTTTATTGTTTAACAGTGCAATTAAAACCATGATTAATTGTGATTCATTTTTTGAGTTAACCACGCGAGTTAACTGCAATTAATCGACAGCCCTAATTTTAACATATTCTTGAACAGTTAATTACGAGAGAAAATCCATTTGCTTTAAGACAGGACATGCGGAGCAACCATTCTGAGCATTCACTTTAGCCTCAGAACAACTCCCACCGAAGTCAACAGCTCTCGTGATCTAGCCATATGTTAAGAGGGCCGCAGTGAGCCACAGCTTCTCAACACTGGGTTGGTCAAACTCAAACAAGCCATCACTGACATAGCTATAAACTAAAGAGAGGTGAGTGGCAGCAGTCACCATTGTCAGTCTTGCTGGCAAACAAGCACTCACAAATTATCTTCAGCTCTTTAGGCTGCCCTGTATTTTTAAACAGACACACTACACACAATCAAATAGATTATTTAAGGTTCTTTATGCAAGCTTATCAGAGAAGTCAGCATTCAGATTTTTAAGGATGTGAACTTTCAATAGTCTGGTACATGCCAACAGTGATCTGTCTCCATATATATCAAGTAGAAAGCTGCTGAATGAAAAGGTTGCAGAATTTCAGAAACCATCATCATTTCCCTGCACATCACTCCCATTAACTGAGTTACACCAAGGGGTTTAACTTCTCCCTCAATGTGCATGCACAGGACTGAAAAGGGAATATGAATCACCCCAAATGCTGCTAAGCATCTCTCCTTCTAAGCTAGACATACCCTCAATATGCCACCACACAGTAGCACAGTGAAAAACATTCAAGATTTACAGCACTATGATACCTCTATGAACATGTTAACTGACAGCACTGACTAACCACTATATTATCCTTTCAGCACCTATTTATACTCAGAGGCTAATAGATCTGGGTTGGTTGCTATGACAATCAGGCATATCTTTATCCAGCTCATAGAAAATAAAGAACTCAATCTGACTGATGCAAGTCAATAGTGTTTAAAAAGCAGCTGTCTCTCTCTCATACCGGTAAGTCCACACTGACATCGGTTCCATCCAGCAACGATACTCGACAAGTGATGATGGATTTTGCATCTCCAGCTGCAGGGATGTGGGTTGCAGCTCTTTGGGCCTCTCTTAGCCGCTCCTTCTCCACATGCTTGCGCATAGACCGACGCCCCAGAGTCCGTCGAAAGAAACGTAACATCTTTGCTATGGAGCCCCAAGACACAGAAAGGACAGATATTAACGTTTCAAGAAAGTGAAAGAATCTAAGACAGCACTTAATGAAGCCTGCGATTTTCCAGGGGACCTAAGGGAATTAGGGACTCAAATTCAATTGAATTGTTTAGGGATCTGAGTGCTTAACTCCTTTCGGCTCCTTAGAAAATCCCAACTATAAGTCGTAGTGAAACACTGAATGGGAGTCAAGGATTGGTTCACAGCACCATATTAAGACAATTCAGGTGCCTAAAGTAAAGTATTTTAGGAAAATCCAATGACTCCTTATTCAGATCTCAGACGGTTAACAGTGAGCTTATACCCATGCCAGTCAAACTTCTCCATGTCCCTAAATTAGTTAGTTACGCTTTCTCCCAGGCTACTTTCCTGATTGATACGCTCCCCTTTGCATATGGAACAAGTTACAAACAATTCTTCATAATACTCTTGGGATTTTACACAAAATCCAATTTATAAACAAATCAGACGATTTTTACACATTTACTCCCTTTCAGTCACAGAAATGCTGATTTAGGTGGATGAGTGTCTGTGCCTTTTGAGCTGGCAAACCTACCCAGGCTGCAAGTTCCTGTCTAAACTACAAATACAATCCCATCAGGGACTTTGGTCACAACAGTCTCCTAAGTTAGTTCCAAGCTTGGGCCACCATCCTGCAGGTGGAAGCCTGTACCTTAGCACAGGCCCGCTGACTTCAATTATGTTCTATGCAGGGATTCAATTGTTTAGAACCAGGGAACCTAAAAGCTGATCCAGTTTGTAGTATGATCTGGACCTTAAACACACAAAAGGCGTAAGCTGGTTATTAAACACGGGTAATAGCCAGCCTACATTACAAAGTGAAAACATGTTTATAACCAGTTCATGTGATGCCTCCTCTGCAGTCAGGTTCCATGGAGTCACAGGATATCAGGGTTGGAAGGGACCTCAGGAGGTCATCTAGTCCAACTCCCTGCTCAAAGCAGGACCAATCCCCAGACAGATTTTTACCCCAGTTCCCTAAATGGCCCCAAGGATTGAACTCACAACCCTGGGTTTAGCAGGCCAATGCTCAAACCACATAGCATTTGTAATGCACACAAGGCCCAGAACTCTGCTATTGGGAGGGTTGGTCACCCTGAGTGAGTGATTTAAACTGTGCTATGACAAGCACCTGGGAATTTGCACCTTGCATGAATCACACTCGAGACAAAACAAGCTGGTTCCCTGTAAGTTTCAACCTTAATCACAACCCAAAAGGAAAAAACACCAAATGTATCTTTCGTCTTCTGTCTGGACTTGCCTGCCACATGCTATCACGTTGCAAATCAGAAATTCCTATAAGGTTAACTAAGACCAACAGAAAGACGTAAAAAAAAAAATTACAAATATGACTTAAGCACACAGTAATATCCACTCCCATTCATAACATAATCTAATAACCTCTGCTGCCATTCATAACGTCTGTTTTACTGAAACCAGTAGACTAGAAGGATGAGGCCTATGTCTCATATTTAATTAAAATGAAAAATATATGGTTTAAAGGGACAGAGTCAGAAAACCTAACTAATCGAACATCAATTCATTTCTGTCTCCTGCCCCAGCCCTGTCTCCGATTTGTCTTCACCCCCCACCCCCAAAAAACAGTAGCAGAATTTACAAAGATACCCACTGCAGTTCAGTATTTAAACAGGACTGTGGGAAGCCACATGCTTCTGCTATCACTGTTCACAGACACATCCGACAGGTTGCTTGCAAGGAGTTGCTGAGCAGCTCAGACTTCCCCTGGCCCTCCCCGACAATGCTCATGCTTGGCAAATCCACCCAGACAAAAGCAACTGAAGAGGAAGATACACACAAAAAACAAAACAGTGTACAAAACTATTTTGCCTCACAAGTTGGACTGTTCCAGTGATCGATCGCTAGCTTTAACCGATTCCTGTGTACAGCAGCTGCCTACAAAAGAGAGCTCTGTTGCTTAGAAAACAGATACATATCGCTTCTTACCCTATCTGATGCCCATAAAAATACCATTGAAACAGCTTTAAATAACACTTGAAGCGCTTAAAACTAGAAAATGAATAATCACTAAGTAACACATGCAATCAAACTACAAAAAGCATATGTGGCCTGCCTGGATTTTCAGAGGAGAAAGCTGATGCACGTATGCCCCTTATACAGCAGACAGTCACAGACTTCTTTTTAGGTCCACCCAAGAGTTTCAATACACACACAAAAACCCAGGGCAGCGGGTTCTGCGCCTGGGGCAACTGACCCTGGCTTCTGCTGCGGGGCGAGAAATAGCAAGGTAGGCATTCGGGCTTGAGCTGGGTCCGGGGCACCAGCCTGAACCCAAACATCTGCACGGCTGTTTCTAGCCCCCGCATGAGCCAGGAGCTCTGAGACTGTGTCACCAGGAGGTTTTTTGGGGGCTGTGTAGACACCTCGTGTCACACCTCGCTGGAGATGGGATTGCTCGCTGCCTCCCTCGGCTCTGCAATGAAAGAGTCCCAGAGGGGGGCGAGGGAAGAGGTCTTGACTGCACTGGAGCTCAGCGGTTCCCCCCTGTACACCGAGACTCTCCCAGCGCCTCCAGTGCGGTCACGCGGGTAGGGCCGGGCTGAGCGGCCCTGACCCAGCCAGCCGAGACGGGGGCAGCCCCGCTCCCCTTCTTCCCAGGACGGGCCGGCCCGTTTCGGGGGGTCCCTCGCGCAGCAGCCAGAGGCAAATCCCCGGCCAGGGCACAGCGCGGGGGGGGGGGGGTGCCCACGAGGCTGGAGTCCCGGTACAACGGGGTGGGGGGGGCTCGCCCTCACACTACACCACGCGGGGGTTGCCCTGACAGCCGCCCCCCCCCGCCTGCCGGGGCCCGTGGGGAGCCCCGGGGAGAAGCGGCCCCGGGGAGAAGCGGCCCCGGGGCAGGGGCCTCCCGGCAGCGCCCCGCCTCTCTCACCTGCTGCCCCGCGCGGGAGCGGAGGCGGCCCCGGCTGCTGCAGTGCGAGGCGGCCCCGGCGGCGGCGGCTCAGGCTCGGAGGGCGGAGACTGGGGCGGTTTCGGGGGCGGGCACAGAACCGGCCGGCGGGCCAAAAATGGCCGCTCGGCCCCGGGAGAGCCCTCCCCCGCCTCCCCTTAAAGGTACTATGCCGCCCGGGGGCGTCAGCTCCCCTTAAAGGGGCAGTGCCACGCGCCACAGGACCCACAGGGAGCCGCCTCCCCTTAAAGGGGCAGTGCCACCCCCCCACAGAACAGCTCCCCTTAAAGGGGCAGTGCCACGCGCCACAGGACCCACAGAGAGCCGCCTCCCCTTAAAGGGGCAGTGCCACCCCCCCCAGAACAGCTCCCCTTAAAGGGGCAGTGCCACGCGCCACAGGACCCACAGAGAGCCGCCCCCCCACAGAACAGCTCCCCTCAAAGGGGCAGTGCCACCCCCCCAGAGAACAGCTCCCCTTAAAGGGGCAGTGCCACCCCCCACAGAACAGCTCCCCTCAAAGGGGCAGTGCCACCCCCCCAGAGAACAGCTCCCCTTAAAGGGGCAGTGCCACGCACCACAGGGCCGCTTAAAGGTCAGGTCTGTTGATAGGAGCGCGGGTATAGGTAACCCGTCCTGTTACCTATACCCGCGCTCCTATCAACAGCCCTGACCTTTAAGGGGCCCTGTGGTATCTGCTCCTCTTAAAAGGGCCGCTCCAAGCAGGACAGTGCCACCAGGCCGAGTCACCACAGAGAAGCAGGAGCAGTTCCAGTGGGGCTGGGGAGGGAGGCTGGAGGAGCAGGGGAAACTCCCTTTTAAGTGAAGGACCCCTCCCCCGGGGCACGCCCCACGCTTGCAACCAAAGTCTGAGGGGGAGGTGCTATCCCTACTAGGTGCTACCCCTACTTTAGGCTCTTGTTAACTCTGAAGCCTAATTAAGACATTTTTACAGTTGACATGTCATGGAACCTCCCCAGTGCACCTCCCTCCCCCCCCCCCCCGCGCCCTCCCCAGTACACCTCCCTTCCCCCCCCCCGCCCGCCCTGGTGGCAATGATAGTGAAACTCACCACTGTTCCTACCCCTCTGACTACCAAAGGCACAGGAGCAGCCTGAACAAAGTTCTCCAGGCTCAGTTAAACAGTGATTACAGGAGTGACAGTATGCAGCACTGCCAACCCCAGCCATTCAAAAACTATGAGTCAGACTCCACTAACCATGAGATTTAAAAAAAAAGAAAAAGAAAAAAAAATGTTGTAACTTACCTTCTGCTTCTTGAGTCTTTAAGATTCACCCCGGTCACATGTTCAAGTTTTTTTACCCCCTCTACCCTAAGGTTTAGACACTTAGTTTAAAGAAAATAAAATTAAATATTTACGTTGTGTCTGACGAAGTGGGCATTCACCCACGAAAGCTTATGCTCCAATACATCTGTTAGGCCTTGGCTACACTTGCGGATTCACAGCGCTGCCTCGGCGAGTGTAGTCTCCGAGGGGAATAGCTTGCAGCACTGCGAGCGAGCGTGCAGCGCTGCAGGCGCTGATTACACTGGTGCTTTACAGCGCTGCACTCGCTGCGCTCAGAGGGGGTGTGTTTTTTCACAACCCTGAGCGCAGCAAGTGCAGCGCTGTGAATTGCCAGTGTACCCAAGGCCTTAGTCTTAAAGGTGCCACAGGACTTTTTGTTGCTTTTTACAGATCCAGACTAACACGGCTACCCCTCTGAACTTGTCACATATTTATGTCTCACAGAAGATAGCAACACGGATAGGGGGATGGGTGGGGCACATCTTCCCTCCTCCCCCTATCTAGGTAAGCAGTTCTCCCTCCTCCTCTGCTGCTCTCATGACAGCGCCCCCTACAGTTCAAACGACTTTAAACACTGGCTGACCATTTTAGGAAAGACTTACAGTGACCCACGTTTAAGGATAAGATTATGTCACGGCGGTCATGGAAGTCACAGATTCTGTGACTTTCAGTGACCTCAGTAACATTTTCCGCTTCAGCAGATTTCGGGGGGCACTCAGAGCTGTCAGCCACCATGGGCAACGGGGGATGGGGGGAACCTAGAGCTCCGAGCCACTGTGGGTGGCGGGGGGACCCCAGAGCCCCAAGCCGCCATGGGAGGACCCCAGAGCTCTGAGCTTCCTCAACAGTGGGTGCTGAATTTCCTCCTCTCTTCTCTCCCTCCCTCCGCCCCCGCCCCCACATGGACTTCAGTCATCCCCATCATACCATGGACTTGCGTGATTTTTCATTTATTGCCTGTGACCTGTCTGTGACTTTCAGTTTGGACCAGGCCTCTGTCTGTGTATAACAAAAGATAACTTTTAATAAAAGGGAAAAGGAACCAAGCATTAGTTTGGGAAAAGACCAAAACCACGTTCAAAAGCATGTAGCCATAAGCAAAATCAAGACCCCACAGTGCCCTGTTCCTCAGTTTCCCACCTTGTGGTGGGAAGGTCCAATGAACAAATGTCCCTTTAACACATCACTCCATACAACGAGAAAAAAATTCACAGTAAGCAAGAAAAGGCAGAAAACTGTAGAACAGCAGACTCCAAATGCTCCATCTCAAGCATCAGGTAGTTAAGAAGGAACCGAGTGGCAGCATGCCCACGCCTCCCTATATGCCCTCATATGGGAGCACAAATTGCTGCTCTGCATAGGCATGGACCAATGAACACTGCTTTACAGCCTTCATCGAAAGTTCACAGGCACTGCACATCCTTCAGTGGAGCACTCATAGGGACATATACGCAAAGAAGAATAGGAGAATTCTAACCCGAGAGCCATTTAGGTACCACGCCTTGAGCCAGAGAGTATTCAGGCTGAGATAACAAACGTTTCCCGTGTCCTGAAGGAGGAGGCTGGGAATCTGCTGGCCTGCCAGAAGGAAAGGCAAGGCAGATATGGAAATCACACCTGTCTCGGCGAGGTTGGCGCAATCAAGATTATTGTAGTTTTGTCCCATCTGGTTTTGTTGAGGATTAGCAGCATTGAAGAGAAGGCATACAGCAAACACTTTATCCAGGAAAGGAAAAAAGGCATCCCCAAGGGAATGGCACCTGAGGCATCCCTTAACCAGAATTTTGCATATTTCTCTTGGCAGTGTTGGCCAAAAGGTTTATGTACAGAAAACCCCAAGTAAGGAATATCTATGTGCGGGTGGATGTGCTGAGATCCCAACTCATGATCCTGAGTGAATTGTCTGTGGAGGGCGTCAGCTATGGTGTTTTGAAGACCAGGCAAATAAACTGTTCAGATTCACAGAGTTCAAAGCAGAAGGGGTCACCAGATCATCTAGTCTGACCTCCTGGAGATCACAGGCCACGATCACCACACAGTACTCACCCGCTAACCCCAACTGAAATTGAACCAAAGAATTTCAGTCCCCAAGGAAACTAGATTTTTATGTGCCACAGAGAATAGGCGGGACCAAGGTGCACCAGTGCCTGAGGCCCCTGCAATGGTAGGGAAATAATTAAACAATATATATCCAGATATACCTTGGCAAGTGACCAATAACCACATACTGCTGAGGAAGGCCAAAAAAAAATACAAGTTCACTGCCAATCTGACCCCACATTATGACGATCATTTAGATCCTGAGCACGTAAACAAGAACCAGCCAGCCAAGCACCTGAGAGGGAGAATATTTGGTGCCATGTCACAGCCCATCCCATCTAATGTCCCATGTCCTGCGGTGGCTATCCCCCATGCTTCAGAGAAAGGACATTAAAAACAAAAACAAAGCCACAATACCTGGGCAGGAGGGAAAATAGTTTCCTGACTCCTGCCAGTGGCCAGCTGAAACCCCAAAGCATAAGCTTTTAGTACTGTAAGACATAAACCAGAAGTGGGCCCCAGGGCGGCTGAGCCCCGCCTGCTACCATCACAAACAACCCAGTCATACAGCCTTCTTCTAATTTCCAACCTGAATTTGTTCATGGCCAGTTTATATCCATTTGTTCTTGCGCCAACATTGTCCTTCAGCTGAAATAGCTCAGCATCCTTCCTGATGTATTTATAGACAGCAATCATACCCCTTCTCAGCCTTTTTTTTTTTTTGGCTACTAAAACCTAGTTCTTTCAGTCTCCCAAGGCCCTCCATTCCTCGATCATCCTAGTAGCTCTTCTTCGCACCTTTTCCAGTTTAAATTAATCTTTTTTTAAACGTGGGTGATCTGAATTGAACATAGTATTCCAAATTAGGTTTTACCAGTGCCTTATACAGTGGCAATAATACTTCTTTATCCCTAAGGGAAATGCATCACCGGATACATCCTAGAATCACATTTGTCTTTTAAAAAAAGAACAGGAGTACTTGTGGCACCTTAGAGACTAACAAATTTATTAGAGCATAAGCTTTCGTGGACTACAGCCCACTTCTTCGGATGCATCCGAAGAAGTGGGCTGTAGTCCACGAAAGCTTATGCTCTAATAAATTTGTTAGTCTCTAAGGTGCCACAAGTACTCCTGTTCTTCTTTTTGCGGATACAGACTAACACGGCTGTTACTCTGAAATTTGTCTTTTACTCAGCCGAATCACATTGGTGGCATAGTCATCTTGTGATCAACCCACACACCCAAGTCTCTCTCCTCTGTCACTTCCAACTGATGAGTCCCCAGACTGTAGCAGAAATTCTTAAGATTAGACCCTGGGAAATTATCCAGTTCCCCTGATTAGAGTGCATTAAGCTCTAAGTTTTTCTTGCACCTCAGATGCGGCAATTTCCATGTCTAGGCATTTATTTCCATCACCCCTTTTGCTTTCATGCACATGTTCCATATGATCATCCTTAGTGAACACCGAGGCAAAGTATTCATTTAGTTTTTGGGCCATACCTAGATTATCTTTCATTTCCTTCTCATCCACACTGCACAGTGGCCCAACCTCATCCTTATTTTCTCTTTCTCTCTCTTTAAAAAAACCCTCTTATTTATTTTAATTTCCTTGGCAAGAGCTAATTCAGCTTGACTTTTAACAATTCTCACTTTATTCCTATATTTTCTAACCTCCACAAGGTAGCTTTCTCTATGATCAATCCCTTTTTCCATTTCCTATATTATTCACTCAGCTGGACCTGGAGCCTTTCTCTACAAGTTTTTCCTCTTGCTTAGGATGCAAACTTCAGATAGTTTTTGGTATAGTCGTTTAAAGAAATTCCAAGCATCTTCCACATTTAAGTCCTTGTGCTCCTTCAGTACAGCTGACTTCTTTAACCAATTCCCTTAATTTCCCCAAACCTGTCCTTTTGAAATACAAAACCATAGTTGATGACCTGGCTTTGATTATCCTTCCACTTAATTTAATCACTCAATCCAAGGTAATTTCCTACAACTATCTATTCTGTGATGTCCATACTACTTACCAAAACCTAGTCTAAAATTGCATCACCTCTTGCTGATTCAGGGATAGTCTGCTGTGGTGGGCTTCTCCCCAGTTCCATATATCACCTGTCTTTGAGCTGAGGAAATGGGATCTCATTCTCCCTTGTCGATTTATGTAGTACATAGCAGGCCCTATTGTCATTCATTATACAGACGGCCTGACCTATCATGGAAAGGAAGTGCTGGCAAACTTATCTTACCACTTAGCACTCCAGAATGTTGATATGAAGGGTAGAATCCTGGGCAGACCATCTGCCCTGGATAAGTGTAGTACTGTAAATGGGCTCCCCACTTTAGGAGGGATGCATCCAAAACTATTGTGACAGTGGGAGGGAGGGGTTGAAGGGAACTCCTAAGCATACCTTGTCTAGATTATTTCACCGTTGAGGGAGACGGGTACATGGCTGGGGATGGAGAGCAACTTGTTCAGAGTGTCTCTGTTGGGGGCATAAACTCTCCCTGAGCCAGTTTTGGGAACAAAGTAGTGGTATAGTGGATGTATAGTGTGACAAAGGTACACATTGCCACATGCTTGAGAAGTAAATAAGTAAATACTCTGAGGGCAGTAGAGAGTCCGAAAGGGAGGATTCGATACTGACAAGTGGTCCTGACTTATAACAAAGCATAGGAATCTCTTGTGACGGCTATATTGTGAAATCAAAGCATGTGTCCTGAAGGTCAAGTAGTCCTCTGGATCCAGGGATGGAATGATAGCTACAGTGTTACTATCTTGAACCTCTGCACCCTGACAAAGGTATTCAGCATCCTGAAATCTAGTATTGGCCTCCATCCACCCTTGTTTTGGGGAACCAGAAAGTACTTGGAATAAAATCCCTTTCCTCTGTACTCACTGGGGACTGATTCCACAGCTCCTATGTGGATGACGGAGAGGTTTGTGAGATGGATCCCTGAAAAGGGATGCAGGAGTATGGAGTGAAAATGGATGGAATAGCCCAATGTTATAACCTCAAAAACCATCTGTCAGAGGTAATCTGCTCCTACATGTTGAAGAAATGGAAGAGATGATCCCCAAAAGGTGGGAGGGAGGATGGGGCAGCATCAGATTCAGGTCATGGGGGTGTTTGAGGCCCTCAACTAAGGCATCAACATGAATGCTTTGTAGATGATGTCTGCTGTGTCAAATCCAGGTGCAATGGTTGCAATAGTTTGCCCTCTGCATTATGAATTTCTTTTTAAGTGACTCCAACACCTTTGGTACCTGGGAAACAGCTGATCAGGATTCATGAGCTGGCTGAGACTTACTAAACCTTCTCTTGTTTGCAGGCCTATCTACGCCTAGTAAATGGTCACCCTGAAATCCTTCTGAGAATGCAGGGACTCATCTGTGGACTTGTTGAATAATTTAAGACCACCAAAGGGGAGGTTCTCTGTGGTGATTTGGATTTCACCAGAGTCCTGCAACCATGAGACTTAATGCATGACCACAGCTGTGGAGATGGAGTGTCAGCTACATTGAGAGAAGCTTGTAAAGCTGTCCTCACTAGAAGCTGTCCCTCTGCAACGAGGGCCTAAAATTGCTCCCTATGCTTTTGAGGGAGATGTTAAATAAATGAAAATTTGAACAGTTAATGCAGTTGTCCTTTTGCAAGAATCACCCTGTGATCAGCAATTCTGAATTGCAGGGTGGCAGGCGAGTAACTTTTATGTCCAAAGAGATCAAGGGACCAAAAGTCCTTATCAAACTGTGTAACCTTGGAATGGTATTGCCTGTTGCATTCGTTTACTGAATCCATGACCAAGGAGTTAGGGGCTGGATGAGAAAATAAAAATTCTGAGTCCTTAGCCAGAACATACTTTTTAATCTGCTCTCTTAGCTGTTGGGGGAGGGGGATCAGTGGCAGGAGTCTGCCAAATTGTTTTGGCAGGTTCTACCACCACCTCACTTATAGAAAGGGCCACCTGTGCGGAAGATGATGCATGAAGAACGATCAAGAACTCATGCAGAGTCTCTTGGACTTCTTCTAACAGTATTTGAAGACTGTCTGCTGCCCTTTTCATCAACTTCTGAAATTGTTTGACATAATCTAACAGTAGAAGGAAGGGACATAATCATTTCATTCAGAGAGGATGATGAAATATTAATCTCAGGAGAAACCTTGTTTCTTGCTCCTCTTGCAATGGAAATTGCTGTGGGGGAACAGAGGGGATTTGGGAGTGCCCATTGATGGCGCAGGTTCAGGAGATTTTGATCTAGAGAAGGATTGCAAATGCCACACTTCAATGGGATGTGAGTAGAGGTGGTTGTCGTCGACCAGGAAGGCCAGAGAGCAGAAGATGCAGTTCTTGAATCCTGGGATCTTAGACATACTGATCACCTCATATGGAGGTACGGGAAGGCTCCCTACCCCCTGGCCCTTACTCCTCAAAACTATACTTAACTATAAAAAACGATCTAAAAACTGTTTATACATAATTACAGTTTGAGACAGAAGAAGCTATGCCAGCGCTGTGGACACTGAGGAAGTTCCATCTCAGACCATAGGTGGTAAAAAAGAAATGGAGAGATGGTTGGTCTACACTGCCCAGTATGCCTTTAATCTGGAGCATGAGGAAGAGAGGGGTGCAGGCACAGGCTAACGGACACTGCTAGCAAGAGTCTTCTGGTCTTAGGTGCATGGAACACATGTGCACCCACAATGGAATATACATAGGAACATCACCCAAAACAAAGCTCTTCTGTTGAGTTGTCTTCATGTCAGTTGCTAGAAAAGTGTATAAAGTTGCAAAGTAATTTCTGATGAGACACAGTGTCTTGTTGATACCAACTAGGATAGGTTTTGGGGGCATGTCTCTCTGGAGACAGGGAGCTAGAGGCTAGGACAGAAGGGTCCTTCAGGTGGAAACCCTAGGAACAAAGCAAACACAGGAGGAAGCTTAGATTGAGGTTTATATCTTGTTATTTAAGCAATGAAGGCAAATCCCAGAAAGGGGATGCGTTCTGGATGCTAATTTAGTTTATGCTTTCTGTACTGAGTGAAAGGGATGTCTGCCTGCTCACAGTACACTATCAGGAAATACATGCACATTTTGAAAACTTGCTACTGGAGAAAAAGGGGAAACCGAATACATTTAGAAACTAATCAACTTCACTTTTCTTTGCAGTTCCCAGATCATAAGTGCAGAGCAGTTGATGCATGATCTTTGCAAAAACACAATGCTTTCAGCTCACTTCCTAGTGGACAGATGTACACGCCACACAACTGCCACTGTATTTGCACTCACTGGTATGCCATATCTCACAGAAGACAAAGATTGAAGTATTATGGACAATGACCTCCTACCACCAGGCCCCATTCAGTTGCTCCCAAGACTGAATGCCTTTCCACCTAATCCCTCTCATAATGTCCATTCTCCATCACCACTGACAATGCTACCGTTCTCATCTTCCAGTCTTGTAACATCAGTGACATCTAAATTCTCTCCTCTCCCATATCCAGCCTCTTGCTAACTCATGACACTTATTACTCTCACAAATAATTCAAATCTGCTTTCCTCACTATATTCAATGCTCAAACCCTTTGTCCATGAGTTCAACTGCGATTACTCTTCCTCCTATCCAGCCTTCTCACTCATCTCTCCCTATTCCAGTTTAAACAAAATATTGCTATTTAAAATTATCTCTTGCCACTCCCCACTTCATTGAATGCCTTCAGCAGAGTTTCTTTCACTACATCAGATCCAACTTCAACTTCCCTACATCCATCTCACCGTGCTACAGTGCTGTTCTCATTTTTCCCTAGTCCATTCTCCTGCTCAGTAGACTCCTCCCAGTCCTTTCCTGTTATAGATCCTTTCATCTTTTTCACTTGCTCTTGGCTTTGCACCTTCATTCGTATCGACCAATTTGCCTGGAACATTCTCCCACTTTTGGTCCTCTTCATCACAAACTTCTATCAGGAACTGCCATTCTTCCCATCAATAATCTCTACACCCACCCAAATTTTGTCTATCAGGCTATAAGCTTGATGGAGCACTGACTGTTTTATTCTGAAAAACACAATCCTTTATATAACTGTATATAAAGGATTGATAATGGCAGAGGTGTGGTTCTCTCTAGTGTAAAGCTGAGGTACACTGTCAGGAAAGCATGGAAGAAACTTGTGCCTCCACTGCTAATATCCTACTTGTTCTATAGACAGAAAACGTCACTCGTTAATTTAGCATCTTTTACTAGCATTCAGTTCACACACAAAAAAACCCTCACCTACAGTAAAGCAGAACTGTAGTTATAGTAATACTGTATAGTGTTAAAACCACAGAGTTTATGCAGGAATGGCATGACAAAACCATGTGTACAGCAGATAAAAAATCTCCCAAAAATTAAATTTTAAATTACTAAAGCACATCTTTATTTTGCAATTAAACAATTAAACTATATATTTTTCAAGTTTGTACCTAGACAACCATTTGCCAATTGAAATTAAATATATCCACAAAATATGTATAACAGCATTTATTTCACATAATAGAACGAAATTGTTAAGACTAAAACAAGACTTCTTAAATGTTAACTAGCATATTTATCTTGGGAGCTGCTGGTATTCTGTAGAATGTTAGTGTATCATATTAATGGTAAGAACTTTCCTTTACCAGAATGAGGACACATAAGGCTCTTTAAAGTATACAGTAGCTGCAGTGACAAAAGCTGAATTTCTTTTCACATTGTCCAGTGTTGACCAAATTCAAGTTTATTTTTCAACTGAGCAACCTAGACGATGTGTTTTCTGAATAGGTTTATCTGATGAGCAATTTTACAAATTCATAGGCAAAAATCTACTTATGGGAAGAGCATATTTTAACATTAACAGAAAGATTTTAATAGAATTGGGCTAAATAACAATGGAGCTATTCAACCTTGGGGGATGATCTACTTACACATTCATAGTCAATCACTGAGCAGTATGAAACCCAATTGAAATCAGACATATGCAAAGCTGCAGCAGAAAATGCAAATGTATTACCCATAAGTGACTTGCCAATAAATACTGCCACCAATGATTGTGAATATGATCCAGACAAGATTTTCCCCCTTTGTATTTTCACATATAGTATAGCACCTGTTACAGAAAAACACACAAGAATAGCTTTGCCAAATTCACTAGTTAAAACTAGATCACTGATAAATGAACTACCTGAAATAAAGTTACATCTACATAATAGGAAATTAAAGTCTAGTTTCTCTTATTTATTAAGATGATGTTATGGATTGTTACTGTGGAGCCCTAATATACTGAGATCATTGCACTGGGCTAGTTTTGGATATATTCTAATTAATAAACAGAGAACAAAACAGCTTAATGTAAACTGTGTTAATCCCTTCACTCATGTTTCAAGACTCTGCCTAGGAGTAAAAGGGTTACAACTTTTAAAAAACGTACTATTGTGCATTATCTACTTATCTTTAGTTATCAAAACTCAAAATAAGTTATAACACAAGTACAAAAAAGAATTACCTGATTTTCAGGTTATTTACCTAATGTTAAAATAATGCTAAGCAGAAATACTTACAGTAAACATAGCTTATTTGTAGCTAGCTGAGAGAGAACACAGAGATGAATTCAAGAGTACCCTGCAGTTTATGTTTGCACCTTGTTTTTAGTACCAGACTTTAAATTATTATAACACAGTAAAACGGAGATTAAAAATTGTCAAGACTTATTATTTGATAGTGTCAAGGACACATGAAGTAAGCCAAAACCGGTTAGAAAACTGTAAAGCATTTGTACCAGGGTGCGATCCAAATAAACTCGGTACAGAAATCAGTTAAGCATCTCTCGCCAAGCCCATAACAATTTATTTTGTCCAATAGTTAAGTCAGTAGTAAAAGCATGAGATAAAGTGCTATTTGAAATTCAAGAAACTTAGAAAAAAAGGACCTTAAAATCTTAAAACTTGCTAAATATGAAATAATGCAACAAACAAAAGTTGTCAGCCAAGGTCTGTGAAGCAAGAACTAATGCTGAGGAATACAAGAATGATGCATTTTGGTTATTTTGTGTTCTTTCAACATCTAGCCCAAAAAAGCAAATAACCAGAACATTTGATTTTAAGGTGATGAAACATCAACATATCCACGAGTAATGTTTTTAAAAGAACGTAATGATTCATTCCTCTCCAATTTCTCTCAACTCAAATCACAATGAGTGAAATTCACCAACCTGCAAAGGGTCAGCTTAAGGCCTATGCACCCATTAAACCCTTATGTTGGAAAAGTCCTCTGAAGTGGTGCATACATCTGTGCCAGCTCTGCATAGGGGTGAATTTGACATGTTTTACTAACTAGACACCTCTCCTCTGCAGGCTGATAACCCAACAATTTCAGTTTTGGTTTGTAACTATAGTGCGACAATAGATAGGATAAAATAAGTTTATTAAAGCAAATAAATCACTTTCCTCTCCAAGCACCTTCCCTATTACCATTAATATATTTATCTTTGCAATTTCAACAAATGAAATGAGATGCTCCTTTACACAGTGGATATGCTTATTGAATTTTGGCATTGGACCCCAGCAATGATCTACAGCAGGGTCAGCAATCTTTCAGAAGTGCTGTGCTGAGTCTTCATGTATTCACTCTGATTTAAAGTCTTGCGTGCCAGTAACGTTTTTAGAAGGTCTCTTTCTATAAGTCTATAATATATAACTAAACTATTGTTGTATGTAAAGTAAATAAGGTTTTTAAAATGTTTAAGAAGCTTAATTTAAAGTTAAATTAAAATGCAGAGCCCCCTGGACCCAGGCAGTGAGAGTGCCACTGAAAATCAGTGTGCCATAGGTTGCCTACCCCGATCTACAGCATGTGCAATGGGGAAAAAATAAAAACACTCCTATACTGTTTAAAAAGATTTTCTATTTTAAAAGAATGGTTTTAAGTGTTTAAAAGGAAAGTTGGGTACTGAAATTAGCAAGCCACAGATAAGCCGACATCACTGTTCTGATGCAGTATAACGCATAGCAAACCAGAGACCTGGAATTTGTGATGCATGTGAGATTATAAACGTTTGGTCACCGGTGACTTTAGGGAATAAAATTCCTGTCAATTATACAAAGTTTTGAGTAAGCCAAATTTGAATGAGACCAGAATCCTCCCCAGAACCAAGGCATGGGGCACCCCAGAGCAGGTCTGCCAGCTCTCCTACAACTCATGGGCTGGATTTCCTACTCCCTACCTGGAGGTTTGTGGATGTTGGATCTATACAATTTGCTGACCTACAGCCCACGCCCTTGAAATTTCCCTTCACCACTGAGCACCTCCCACGCCTCATACATATGGTAATAGCTGGAATACCATGCAATTCTGCTCCACCGCATGCAGGGGGCTGCAACATCTTCATGCATGTCTCCCTGCATGTTGGAACTGCAGCAGTTTAGCCGCATTTTGGCTTTCCTTTGGGTTCTGCAAAGTTATCTGCTGACTTTCCATGGGAAGATGCCAGTTGCATGGTTCCATAGCAGACCTTCTCTTGGACTCTTCAACTGCTTTTTGAATGTTTTGATGATAGAGGATGGCAGAATGACTAAGAGGCTATCCTAAAGAAATGCTGTTGCAGAAGGAGACATGTAAATTACAGTAATTTCAAATTGTAATTTGTGGAAACTGGGAAGAAACATGACCTAGTGCTAACTGTAGTTGGTTGAATAATCAAGACTTTTGTTACTAGTGACTGGGGTAGAATATTTTGGAATAAAGAGCATAAAAATAGTAAGTTTTATTGCTTAAGAATATTGTATTATTTGAACACCAAATATCTCCAAATGCAATATAACTGAGTGCTGATAAAACATGTTTAGCTGGCTTACCTAAAGTTACTTCTCAGAGTGATTGGCTGACATCTGTGTATGCTTCATAAAAAGTTACCTGTATATTACTTCATATTTAGCAAAAACAAAAAATCATGCTCCTTCCCTCCAAATGCTCAAAAAATTCAAGAGCCCCAAATTTCTGCATTTAAAATAAAACCTTTCAGCAAAGATACTTAAAATAATAAATGGCAGTTGCAGTTTTCAATCATAAAGCCAAAAAGAAAAACTAACAAAAATCTGTAACATTATACATTGGCACAAACTGTCATAATATTGCTGTTATTTACAACAAAAGCCACTTGATTTAGAAAAAACCGCATCAGTATCATGGAAGTGTTACAATTTTTTTTTACATTTTTTTCCTTTTCTTCCCCTCCCATCCCAACTTTTATTTTAAACAAATGGTATGAAAATAATTATCCATAAAATCCCACAGTCATAACACTAAACACGCATAGGTCATTATGTCTGAAAGATACATTCATGTTTTGTACAGCATGAAACACACAGGTTTTTTTTTTCTTTTGAGGCTAATGATACAGATCTTCATAACCCAAAGTAAAATATTTAGCGGTTTTGACTTTTTTCAGCCATATAAAAATATTTTTAAGGCCATTTATACCACAACAGGTTGAAACATTTTTTTTTGAGCTAATGCTTTATGGTGCAAATAAGGCTTTGATACTTTTCAATGCTGCTCAACAAAGTCTTAACTATCACCATATATATGCCTTTAGAGAAGCTTAAAAAAACCTAACACTTGTCTATAAAGTCATGTCCCTAATTTCAGCTAATATACTGATACTTTAGATTTTTTTCCCCACTGCAGCTGGTTAGTACACTAAATCAATTTAAGTCAATGGAGATGAAGACTTCTAAGAACTCTTATGTTCTTGTCTCTATCTGAAATCAATACAAAAAAACAGTCAATAATATACAACACTCAATTGTGGTATAAATGGATTTTGCAAACTCAAACTGCTTTGGCAACCTTACATAAGAATATTTAAATATGTAAAACACCAGTAGTATACAATGTTGCTATAAATTCTCTATTCTTCCTTCCCTCAGTAAGAGTATGAAAAAGGGCAATGCCATTATTTTCACTTACAACTTGGCTATGAACATAAAATATCTTAATATAATAGATGTATATTTTAAAATTTATTTTTTTAGACATTAAGTGCTTAGTTAAATTAGTAGGGCTGTCGATTAATTGCAGTTAACTCACGCGATTAACTAAAAAAATTAAATATGATTAATTGCACTGTTAAACAATAGAATAATACATTTCAATTGGCAAATATTTTTGGATGTTTTTCTACATTTTTCAAATATATTGATTTCTATTACAACACAGAATACAAAGTGTACACTGCTCAGTTTATATTATTATTTTATTACAAATATTTGCACTGTAAAAATGATAAACAAAATAAATACTATTTTTAATTCCCCTCATACAAGTACTGTAGTGCAATCTCTTTATTGTGAAAGTGTAACTTACAAATGTAATTTTGTTACATAACTGCACTCAAAAATAAAACAATGTAAAACTCTAGAGCCTAGAAGTCCACTCAGTCCTACTTCTTGTTCAGCCAATTGCTAAGACAAACAAGTTTGTTTACAAGAGACACTGCTGACTGCTTCTTATTTACAATGTCACCTGAAAGTGAGAACAGACGTTCGCATGGCACTTTTGTAGCCGGAGTTGAAAGGTATTTACATGCCAGATATGCTAAACATTCATATGACACTTCATGCTTCGGCCACCATTCCAGAGGACATGGTTCCATGCTGATGATACTTGTTACAAAAAAATGTGTTAATTAAATTAGTGACTGAACTGCTTGGGGGAGAATTGTATGTCTCCTGTTCTGTTTCACCTACATTCTGCCATGTATTTCATGTCATAGCAGTCTCGGATGATGACTCAGCACATGCTCGTTTTAAGAACATTTGCACTGCAGATTTGACAACACACAAAGAAGGTACCAATGTGAAACTTCTAAGGATAGATACAGCACTCAACCCAAGATTTAAAAATCTGAAGTGCCTTCCAAAATCTGAGAGGGACGAGGTGGGGAGAATGCTTTCAGCTGTCTTAAAAGAGCAACACTCAGACGCAGAAACTATAGAACCCGAATCACCAAAAAAGAAAATCAACCTTCTGCTGGTGGCATCTGAATCAGATGATGAAAATGAACATGCATCAGTCCGCTCTTCTTTGGATCGTTATCGAGTAGAACCCGTCAACATGGACATGTCTTCTGACTGAAGCATGAAGGGACATATGAATCTTTAGCACATCTGGCACGTAAATATCTTGCGATGCCAGCTACAACAGTGCCATACGGAAGCCTGTTCTCACTTTCAGGTGACATTGTAAACAAGACATGGGAAGCATTATCTCCTGCAAATTGTAACCAAACTTGTTTGTCTGAGCGACTGGCTGAAGGAGGACTGAGTGGACTTGTAGGTTCTAAAGTTTTACATTGTTTTGTTTTTGAATGCAATTATATTTTGTACATAATTCTACATTTGTAAGTTCAACTTTCATTATAAAGAGATTGCAGTATAGTACTTATATTAGGTTGTAATAAAAAAAATATAAAACGAGCACGAATACACTTTGTATTCTGTGTTGTAATTGAAATCAATATATTTGAAAATGTAGAAAACATCCAATAAGATTTAAATAAATGGTATTCTATTAGTGTTTAAGAGTGCAATTAATTACGCAATTAATTTTTTTAATCGCTTGACAGCCCTATAAATTAGCCTTCGAGCTAGCCAATATTATGGCTCAAAGTGCTGTCACATGGAAGTCAAAGCTTGAAAACTTTCCAAAGTACTACAGTACAGGGTAACAATTTTGTTGCACATAGTTTAAAACAAAACTAAGATTAAAGCCAGTTTATTATTATTTTTATCTCTAATCCAGAGAAAAAGTATTTCTTTTGGATGGCCGTCAAAATCGGAACAGCTACTTTTGGCTTAATATCCAAAGGTGTTTTACCATTTATGCTCAGTAGGTGTGAGAGAACATCCTGGGATCTTTCACGTTCTATTGACTAGAAATGGACTACCAAGGAGAGATGGATTTTTTCAACACTTCCATATAAAACGTCTTTATATCATCATCCCAGGTGTCAAAATAAAAACACATACCCCTAATCTCTTTTCGTTACCCGAGTGATGTAAAGGTAAAGTCTCTGAAACTGCACCAAAAGGCTCCAATCCTACAAGGTGCTGAGTGCCTCCTGAGGTACTGAACACCTAGCAGGATTACACCAAGTATGGCAGGTATAGATGTTGATCCTACAGACTGGAGAATATAAACTGAAGTGAGATGGTTCTTGGCAGCCCATTCTGATTAATAAATCCTCAATTTAAATTTGGGTAAATTTACTACCTTTCCCTATCAATTTCTCGAGGAAGCAAGCCACGTTGTCAGTTACCTGGCAGAAGCAGTCAGCTCACACTGCACTTTTAAATAAGATTAACCTGTTCACGGAGGGATAATATTGAATTGAATGTCAACTCTAGAAATATACATAGCAGAATTTCTTTGTAAATAAGGGCTACAGCCCATCTACTATTAATTATGTTGTTCTTATTTCTAAAAAATATTTAAAACTCTATATCTCTTCTATTTGGCATCATGGTTCTTGATGTTTACAAATTCATAAACCAGGACTTCAACTGACCTGAATTCACTTTCACTGTTTTCTTAATTTATAACTGTAATCTCTTCTAAATGCCCATAGAAGAGAGTATATTATATAGAAGAATTTTACAATATTTAAACTTTCTCAGTCTAGAACTTTATATCTTTTAATTCTACACTTTATATAGCTTATTAACAAAACCGAACAGATAATAATTTTCAGGAAATCAATAAAATAACAAACCTTTTAAATATTGGCATGTAAAGTTAAGTTTCTGAAGGTAGTCAAAAACGTGACTGAACCCCTACTTGCTGTATTTCAAACTCGATACTTTGCTTATCAGTTGGCTTCTCCCAAACTGGAAAAAATATTGAAAAGGGACAAAATATACATATGCTTACAATGAGCTCAGATCCTGTATCAAACAGACAGACAAACTGCTCATTACAAATATGCTAATGACTTAAATAAGAAACAACGCACACAAAATGGAACAATTTAATTTTATACAAGGATAACAAAAAATGACTGGGGTCATTAAGAGTAAAATAAAGTTTTGGGACAATTTGACAGTGTTTTATTCCTTACTTTAATAATAAATAATAATAATAATAATTAAAAAGTCCAGTACGAACATGGCTTGAAATCAACGGATGAAGACTTAGAAAAATAATTGGTTAGCAGATAATGGAAAGGAATTAATCACACTTGATGGTAAGTTTAACCTTAAATATCAGTGGTATTAAAAAGTTATAATCTAATTAAGTCAGACAGATTTTCGCAATGGTAGGGTAAAACGAGTTCTAACAACCTACTGGCTTTTCATTATCAGCTGCTAATAAGTTACCAATTGGAAGGAATGTGTCAGGTTTTCCATATAATTTCACAGCAGCAAACAATGCTCACACATTAAGTAGGTGTGATTTGCTACCCACAGTAGCATGCAGGTATTTGTATAAGGAAAAAGGGAATGGTATTCTGTGACCCCTTGCAGTACCATATTCAAAGCACCAAGGGCCAGGTATTAAAATATAAACCCAATAAAATAAATATGACATGATAATACCTTCCCCATAGGGTCATATGAGTGCCTTTTCATTAGACATACTCGGTAAGTCTCAAGGCACTTAAGGGGTTAAGACGCAATGCATGCACTAGTTCCCATTACGTAATGTTAAGTCACATGATTTGGAATACACCAGTGTTATGACACAGAAATAGGTTGTGCCATCAGTTCAAAGAAATGTTGTTTATATTTTACAAGATGCTGGTAAGTGGACATTATGCAGCTACTGCTGGGTTAACACAGATTCCAGCTTTCCTCTAATAACCAGCTGGTCTCTAATAGGGGTGAAGAGCAAAGTGTGCTGCATCAGTAGGCAGTGTCTATCTAATATTGGCAATATTGCTGATGTTTTTAAAAACAAAAAGTGAGGATCCGTACACCGTAAATAAATCTAGCACTGGAAGAGACCATGGCTTAGTGTAGATTTTTGTTTTGTTTTTAAAAGTTGTATACCAGAGTGAAATAATTCCAAGCCTTGTTTGTAGCAATTCGACCAGAAGGGGAGTATATGGCACTACAATGAGATATCATAAGTTATCCTGAACACACTCAGTTCATTCAATTTATGGTTTGTTCGGAGCAAAGCATGAAAATAATAAAGTCTTCAAACACATGTAAGTAATAGAGTTTTAGAGATTGATTTTTGTTTCAACATAAAGTGCAACAGTGCTGAAGTTTTCAAAGTCCTTTGTCAATTCTTCATTGTTCTCCGACACCATTTCCTGCAATCAGAGTTATGGCACAATGAATGCTGCCAGTTTATTACAGAGGACAGGATACTTCAATATGGATCCTAACCCTTTTGCTCTTATTTATGCAGCGATGTCTTTAAAGGTTTAACAAATCCTTCTTCATAGACCTTCAAAATAGCTTCACAAACAAATCTGTATTGACTCTGAAAAGAAAGTTGATTAAGTTAATTGAAAAAGAAACATAACTTAATCATATAAGTTAGAGATAGAAAAGGTCTCTTAGGTCACCCGTCCTATCTTGAAAGGGCAGAATTATGCCTCATCAAAAGCAGCAGTTTGGTAACTGTACCTTTATTGAGGAGTAGGGACTCACTCCAACCCCATGGATTAACTAGTCTTAGGTTTTTCTACCTCTAACAGTTTAAGAAATATTGTACCAAAACTATCTTGCCTTTTCCCCGTTCCATTAATTTTGACATATTAGTTGCTCATATCTCACAAACTTCTAGAATGAGAAACCAGTGCTTTATGTCATCAAAAGCTTGAATCCTGGCTTCTTAATTTCTAAAGCATTCTATTTTCAACTCTAGCAGTTCTTGAGATATGAGTTACTAAAACCATGTCTCAACTAAACAAAAAAAAGCAAAACAATTCCTTAGAGCGGACCATAACATACTGCCACTATCTTGCAAAGTTCCACAGATATAAATGATCGCTGTATAACAATATATACCACTGGAAAGGTAATATTTCTACCTTTCCAATGGCTTAAATCAGTTTGATCTAGCCCTGGTTAATGAACAGTTGATAGAGCTTAAACAAAAACGTCACATGGATTTAGAATTTTAATTATTTATTGCATCATTACATGTGTATTAGTGTAGATATATTTACATATATTAGTATAAATATTTTTCTGTTTGAAGATTTCTCTAGAAAATTGACTCTCCTCAGTTCTTTTCACTTATGACATGGAAAGCATGATCATAATGCCACCTTGTGGAAAGTGCATGTATCAATCCAGAAGTGGAAAGGCAGGAGGAAGTAGTCTAAAGAGACGTGATAACAGGCAGAGTTTAGGCAGTCCCTGAGTAAAACACTGAATCTGGTTTAGTCTGTTACACTGGTGATGTAATAGTTAAAGAGAAGCATTTCACTGAAATTTTGCCTTATGTCTATTAAGCTCAACTATGAACTGCTGTCAGATGGAACTTATGTCTGACTCCAAGACAAATGAAAGTTCTTAAACAGATTCTAAATCTATTCCCAAACAAAAATTACCTTAAAATAGAATTAAGGTAGAGAATACAAATCAGTAATTTAGGCTAAAGTACATTACAGGGATATTGTAATTATCCCCAAACCAAGCATTATAAACCTAGGAAAACTCCAAACATGCTAAGAAAAACATGTGGAAACACACAGTTAAGGCACCCAAAAAAACCTTATGACAGGTGTCCTCTCGTGATCCTATGAAGTATTTTATAATCCCAGATTAGATTAAATTGATTTTTAAAGACAATAGATTTCTTCTGTGTGTTCCTCTCTATTGTGTCACTACAGGGCAGAGTTAAAAGTTGCCTTTTGTATTGCCAGAGCAGAATTACACAGCTGGATTGTATCACCCAGCTTCCCCCTAATTCATCTCCTCCAAATTCCTTCTCCTTCTTGGAACTCTTTCCATTGCCCTTCACACATACTCCAGTGCCTTGTTCCTTCCTGTCACCCTCCCTTTCCACATCTCTAGTTTCACCTTCCTACTCTCTCCATTCATTGAGCAGATCTGGTGCAAAAAGGATAGCTTTTGAAAAGAAATATTTAGAATTTAGTTGTCTAGTTGGCAGCCGGTTTCAAGCGGAGTGCCCCAAGGGTCGGTCCTGGGGCCGGTTTTGTTTAATATCTTTATTAATGATCTGGAGGATGGTGTGGACTGCACTCTCAGCAAGTTTGCAGATGACACTAAACTAGGAGGCGTGGTAGATACACTAGAGGGTAGGGATCGGATACAGAGGGACCTAGACAAATTAGAAGAGTGGGCCGAAAAAAACCTGATGAGGTTCAACAAGGACAAGTGCAGAGTCCTGCACTTAGGACGGAAGAATCCCATGCACTGCTACAGACTAGGGACCGAATGGCTAGGTAGCAGTTCTGCAGAAAAGGACCTAGGGGTCACAGTGGACGAGAAGCTGGATATGAGTCAACAGTGTGCTCTTGTTGCCAAGAAGGCTAACGGCATTTTGGGCTGTATAAGTAGGGGCATTGCCAGCAGATCGAGGGACGTGATCGTTCCCCTTTATTCGACATTGGTGAGGCCTCATCTGGAATACTGTGTCCAGTTTTGGGCCCCACACTACAAGAAGGATGTGGAAAAATTGGAAAGAGTCCAGCGGAGGGCAACAAAAATGATTAGGGGTCTGGAGCACATGACTTATGAGGAGAGGCTGAGGGAACTGGGATTGTTTAGTCTCCAGAAGAGAAGAATGAGGGGGGATTTGATAGCAGCCTTCAACTACCTGAAGGGGGGTTCCAAAGAGGATGGAGCTCGGCTGTTCTCAGTGGTGGTAGACGACAGAACAAGGAGCAATGGTCTCAAGTTGCAGTGGGGGAGGTCCAGGTTGGATATCAGGAAAAACTATTTCACTAGGAGGGTGGTGAAACACTGGAATGCGTTACCTAGGGAGGTGGTGGAGTCTCCTTCCTTGGAGGTTTTTAAGGCCCGGCTTGACAAAGCCCTGGCTGGGATGATTTAGCTGGGAATTGGTCCTGCTTTGAGCAGGGGGTTGGACTAGATGACCTCTTGAGGTCCCTTCCAACTCTGATATTCTATGATTCTATGATTCTAATTAATAGTGACTTTTGCCATTTATTTTCATTATTTAAAAAGTATGTCTGTCAGCAGAAGCTGCTGCAGAGAAACTCACGAAGAATCACTCTTTAAAATCCCTGAGATATCTTATTGTTCTCAATGTACCAAGACCATAGTCACTCTCAGTTAAACCATCCTCTTTCAAAATATCCAGGACCTCTTACTGTCTTCAGTGAGAGTGAAACCACTGAGTAATATGAGATTACTTTTCTACAATGTATGATACTTACAGGTGTTTGGATCATCATGGCCCTTTGATCTCTCATTGTTCTCACAATATCTAATGGATAAACAGGCTGATTGCACTCAATAAGACACATCGCTGTTTCCATAGTGATAAGAACCCCTGTCCGTCCAATCCCAGCACTGGAAAAGAAAAATGTATCATATCATTAACAACCTTCAAACTCTCTTTTTTTTTTAAAATGATATACTCCTAAAATGTAAAAAACATTTTAATATTAAAATCTTCAATATCTAAATATACCCAAGAGAAATCGATGATTATTACAACTGAGGGTTACTGATGACATTCTACTATAAGAGCAGTATTTGTGCATAACGTTGGAAGCTTTCTGTCCTTACTGGATATAAAAACTCAGTGGGAAATTTTCAAAGCATTGGATGGATCTCTTACCCTTCTGAGTAAGTTTGCATTTTTCTATCTCTGCACATTTCCTTGTCCTCCTAGAATATGAAACCTGAAGAATTTCAAGATATTTTGCTGCAGTATAACCAAGCAATCTATTTTTAGGGGTTTCCAAACTCCCAACTGCTGGAGAGCTATTCAGCTCACCACGGGAGCTGAAGAGCCCTGCACTGCATAGCATTCAATATCATCTTGCTGTGAACAAAAAAAGACAAGTTACCTGTTCCGTAACTGGTGCTCTTCGAGATGTGCTACTCATGTCCATTCCACATTAGGTGCATATGCTCACCACGTGCACCGGTGCTGGAAGTTTTTCCCTCAGCAGTATCTGTAGGGGAGCGGCTCTAGCACCCTCTGGAGTAGTGCCCGCATGGTGCGGTATAAGGGGAGCCACCGGCTCCCCCCACCCTCAGTTCCTTCTTGCCGGAAACTCTGACAGTGGGGAAGGAGGACGGGTTGTGGACTGGACATGAGCAACACATCTCGAAGAACACTAGTTACGGAACAGGTAACTGTCTTTTCTTTTTTTAGTGCTTGCCCATGTCCATTCCATGTTAGATGACTCCAAGCAGTTCCCGTGGAGGCGGGACGGAGTTCACAGCTGTGCCGATTGTAATACAGCTCTGCTGAACCCAGCATCATCTCTGGCCTGCTGAGTGATGGCATAATGAGACGTGAACATGTGGACTGAGGACCATGTCACTGCTCTACAGATGTCCTGGATCGGGAGGTGCGCCAGGAAGGCCGCCAAAGACTCCTGTGCTCTAGTCGAATAGGTCCTGACAATCGGCTGCGGCGGGACCTTTGTTAGCTCATAACAGGTCTTTATGCAAGAGGTGATCCAGTTAGAAATCCTCTGTGAAGAAACCAGAAGTCCCTTCATCCTATCCATTATAGAGATAAAGAACTGTGTCGATTTACAGAAAGGCTTTGTACACTCCAAGTAAAAAGCCAAGGCCCTCCAGACGTCCAGCGCGTGTAAACGCCTCTCCTCAGTGGTCTTGTGTGGCTTAGGACAGATCACTGGCAGGAATATGTCCTAGCTCATGTGGAAGGAAGATACCACCTTCGGCAGGAAGGACGGGTGGGGCCACAGCTGGACCTTGTCCTTATAAAACACTGTGTAAGGCGGTTCTGTGGTCAAGGCCTTAATCTCTGAGACTCGTCTCGCCGACGTCACTGCCACCAGGAAAGTGACCTTCCAGGACAAGTAGGAAAGGGAGTAGGAGCCCAGCGGCTCGAAAGGCAGGCCAGTGAGCTTGGAGAGGACCATGTTAAGGTCCCACTGCAGGACACGGGCCCGTACCTGTGGGTAAAGCCTCTCAAGACCCTTCAGGAACCTGACAGTCATGTCATGGGAAAAGACTGTCTGACCTTGGATCGGCTGGTGGATGCAAGGTGCACTCTGATGGAAGAATGCACCAGACCCTGATTCCTGAGCTGCAGTAAGTAGTCCAAGATGGACTGCACTGAAGAACGTGAGGGAGAAATGCCGCGCTCCGACACCCAGCGGGAAAACCTCGTCCACTTGGCCAGGTAAGTTAGTCTCGTGGATGGCTTCCTACTTCCCAGGAGGACCTTCTGGACCTCCTCCAAGCAGGTACGTGCCTCCAGCTTCAACCACGGAGTATCCACCCCAAGAGGTGTAGAGACTCAAGACTGGGGTGTAGGAGCTGACCGTGATCCTGTGACAGCAGGTCCAGATGGTAGGGAAGGGGCAAGGGAGGGGCCACCACCATGTTTATGAGTGTGCAGAACCAACACTGGCGAGGCCACACAGGGCAATCACGATAACCTGTGCCTTGTCCCTCTTGATCTTTACTAGGACCCAGCTGACCAGAGGGTACGCGTACATCAGACCCTCGGCCACGACAGGAGGAAGGCATCAGGCCCTGCTGGGAACAAAACGGATGGCACTTTCTGTTTCGCCTGATGACAAACAGATCTACTTGGGGAGTTTCCCACCTCTGGAGGATCATGCAGGCCACCTCCGGATGGAGTGACCACTTGTGGTGAGAGGAGAAGTCCCTGCTGAGGTGATCTGCTAGGGCAATTCCTGATGCCTGGGAGGTGACCAGCTTCCAGATGGATGCTGTGGCTGATGCAGAAGTCCCAGAGATGGAGAGCCTCTTGGCAGAGAGCCAATGAGCGCGCTCCTACTTGCCTGTTGATGTAGAACATTGAGGCCATATTGTCTATCAGGACTCTCACCACTTTGCCCAATATGTGTGGCAGGAAGACCCTGCAGGCCAGCTGGACCACTCTGAGTTCCTTGACATTTACGTATAACACTGCCTCCTCCGGGTCCACATCCCCTAGATCCAGAGATGTTCAAGGTGCGCCCCCCAAACCGAGGTCCGAAGTGCCCGACACTAGCTCAACAGATGGGGCGGTACTGTCAAACAGGACTCCTTCCAGGACCTTCTTGCGATCAGTCCCCCACTGCAGCGAGGGGAGAATTGCCGGGGGAATGGTGACGGTCTTCTCCAGGTGGTCCCTGGATTGGGAATAGGTCAACGCCAGCCATTGCTGCAGGGGGCCATATGCGGACTCCCTGGCATGGCAGTGCAGGCCACCTGGCATGGCCGACCACATTTGTGCAAGCTGCCATGTGGCCTAGCAGGCACAGGAATATCTTAGCCGTTGTCAGGAGAAATGCGGATACTTCCGCGATGAGGTCTGTCAGGGCCTGAAACTTGTCTAATGGCAGGAACACTCTTGCCCGGGTTGAGTTGAGCACGGCCCCGATGAATTCTATCCTTTGAACTGGAACGAACATGGACTTTTTGTGGTTGACCAGTAGTCCCAAGGAGCGGCACATGGCTTGTAGTACAGCGACGTCGTGTTGGACCTGAGCCTTGGAGCTGCCTTTGACCAGCCAGTCGTTGAGGTATGGGTAAATCTGGATACGCCGAAGCCTGAGGTAGGCTGCAACTACCGTCATGCACTTGGTAAACACCCTTGGTGCTGTAGCCAGGCCAAATGGAAGGACTGCAAACTGTTAGTGGGCCGAACCAACCGTAAAACGGAGAAAGCATCTGTGTCCTGGGAAGATCGCTACGTGAAAATATGCATCTTTCAGATCAAGGGCAGCATACCAGTCTCTCGTATCCAAGGAGGGGATAATGGAGGCCAGCAGACCATGCAAAACTTTAGTTCTTTAGGTATCTGTGGAGGTTTCGCAGGTCCAGGATGGGACGCAGACCACTCTTGGCCTTTGGGATCAGAAAATACCAGGAATAGAAACCCTTGTTTCTCCACTGACTTGACTTCCTCCACTGCCCCCAGCTGTAAGAATGCCTGAACCTCCTGCTCGAGAAGACTCTCATGAGAAGAGTCCCTGAAGAGCAACGGGGAGGGAGATGGTGGAAATAAATTGGAGGGTGTAACCGTGTGCCATCATACTGAGGACCCAGCCGTCCGAAGTTATTGCTGACCACACTGGGAGGAAAAAGGAAAGGCGGTTGCAAAAAACTGGGAAAATTGGATCCAGGGAATAGATTGGTAGGTCGCACTCAGGCGTACCCCCAAAACGACTTTTTAGCTCCTTGCTTGGAGTGGTTCGAGCCCGACTGGGCAGAGGGTGGGGACAGGTGGCTCGCGTGCTGTCTATAGTCGTTGGGCTTTTTGTGCAATGGGTCCTACTGGGGCTGGCTTCCTTGCCCCTGGGGTAGTTGCGGTTTGAAACGCTTATGTGCCAGGCCCAGAACATAGAGCCCCAGGGGTTTTAGAGTGGTTCGGGAGTCCTTCAGCCTATGTAATTTGTTGTCCGTCTGCTTCGCAAACAGGGCCTAGCCATCGAAGGGGAGGTCCTGAATCGACTGCTGACCCTCGGAGAACAACCCAAAGAGGAGCAACCAGGATGCTCGCCGCATGGAAATGGCGGACACCAGGATGCAGGTGCCGGAGTCTGCCACCGCTTGAAGGGCCACCCTGTTAGCAGCCGTGCCCTCGTCGAGGGTCGCATGGAATTCTTTATGGGAACTTTCCGGGAGGGCATTCTCGAACTCGGCCATGGCTTGCCACATATTAAAGTCATAGCGGCCAAGGAGGGCCTGATGGTTGGCCACCCTCAGCTGCAAGCTAGACAAGGAATAAATTTTCCATCTGAACTAGTCCAGTCTCCTGGAGTCTTTATTTTTGGGGGTAGCTCTGGGTTGCCCCTCGACCACCAGGGAATTTGAGGCAGGATAGGAGTAAAGGTATTTGTGCTTAGGCTCTGCCCGTTTGGAAATGGGGGACAGAGAGGAGGGGGTTTGCCACAAAGTACTGGATATCTTCAATAGCCCTTTGTGAAGGGAAGAGGCACCCTAGCAGGGGCTGTGGAGGAGAGGATGTCGAACAAAGAGTCCATTTGCTCCTCTAACTCCTCGACCTGCAGGCCAAGGTTGGACGCAACCCTCTTCAGCAGCTCCTGGTGTGCCTTAGCATCATCTGAGGAACCGAGTCAGAGGGCTCCATGATGGCCTTGTCCGGTGATGATGATGATGAAGAGGCCGGTACCGCAGGGCCAGCCACTGAGCAAGTTTTGGTACTGATGGTGCACACGGCACCGAGAGTCTGGGAGGCTGCCCCACTGATGTGGAGCCTTGCTCCATACTGGAGCCATATCTGGAGTGATTGCTACCCGGTGACCAAGATCCACTGGAGCGGCAACTCTGTGCCTGGCGATAATCACGGTCAAGCCTAGAAGAGGACTGGTCCGAGCGGGATGTGTGCCTCTGCGGGGACCTCGGGGACAGAAGACTGGCGACCCATACCTAGTAACAGAGGGAGAGCCGTGTTAGTCTGAATCTGTAAAAAGCAACAGAGGGTCCTGTGGCACCTTTCAGACTAACAGAAGTATTGGAGCATAAGTTTTCGTGGGTGAATCTGATGAAGAGGGCATTCACCCACGAAAGCTTATGCTCCAATACTCTGTTAGTCTTAAAAGTGCCACAGGACCCTCTGTTGCTTTTGACCCATACCTAGCGCTTCGAGACCAGTACCGGGATGAGGAGTGGGACCTGGAGGTATTGCGGATCTCCCCTAATAAGGGACACCTATCTCGGGGATTGTTGGAGGGGCCTGTGACTCCAGTCTTCTGATAGTTCCCAGGATCTGTAACGGTGTTCCGCAAAGTGAAGGGCCGGTCCTGATGTTCCTGCCGGGGAGCACGTGCCTCCATGGGTCTGCACCAGGTAACCAGCAAGGTCTGCCTCAAATCCCGCTGCCGGTGCCCAGGGTCCAGTGACCGTAGAGGGCTCCGATGCATCTGCCTCCCTAACTCCGAAGCATGATGTCCCCCGCGATGGGGAGAGGTGCCACTGGGGCAAGGGCAGATGGAAAGGTCCCAAGGCCATGAGGTCTGGGCGGCACCGGAGCATCAGGATCGCCTGCGCAGCCTGGAGCACTTCAGGCTTCGATGGCACCTGAAGCTGACAAAGGTCCACCTCTGTGTCCAGGCCTTCAGGCAAGGAACGGGGTGGGCTGCATCACTTGACATGCGCTGAGCCCCAACATCCCGACGGGGGAGATGAGCTGCCCAGCGCGGGTCTTAGCTCACCCCCAGCCCTGTGCTTCCCCTTGTGTGGAGTAGGAGACCATCCCCTACCAACCTTCTTCGACTTCTTGGCTGGGGCCATGGACAGGGATCGGTATCGGCTCGTCGATAACTCCAGCAGGGCACTATGCACTGATGCCACGGTGCTGTGTGCTGAGTTGGACCTCTGCTCCGGGACCAGAGTGAGCGCCGACTCCATCAGGAGTGCTTTGAGTCTAATCTTTCTTAGTCCTAGGTTTAAAGGACTTGCAGATACGACACTTATCACTTATATGACCTTCACTGAGGCACCTGAGACAGCTACTATGCAGATCGCTCACAGGCCCGGGCCATTTGCAGTGATCGCAGGGCTTAAAGCCTGGGGACATTCCCCAGCCCCCGGCTAAGTTCCTGACAGGCCTAACAAAACTAACTACTGCTAAGGGCTAACTAACTCAACTACTAACTATGTACACTAACTTTACAAGAACTCTAGTTCGTTCGAACGAAGCCTAAGCAATACTAGTAAGAGCAGCGAATGTTCCGTGCACCGTCACTGGGGGCAAGAAGGAACTGAGCGTGGGGGGAGCCGGCGGCGCCCCTTATACCGTGCCATGTGGGCGCCACTCCAGTTCCCTTCAAATTATTTTTTTTAAAGGACCTTCAGCCTAACGAGTCCCCTCTTTCTTCACCGCAGCAAATGGTTCATTTCAGAATCATCAGGCAGTGAGGGGGTGCTTCAGTTCACAATACCCCATTAGAAGCTTTTTACTGAATGACTCCTGTCCCATCTTCCACATTAGGGCAACACCAACCCCAATTAACTTGACTGCTGTATGTGTAATTGAACAGGTGCATTCTATGACTAAGCCTGTGAAGTCGGCAAGCTTGGGTAACTGAATGATGCTGAAATTAACACCATGCTGCTGTTTCTATGGACAAAACTTGGAATACAGAGAAGCTGCCACTGCTGGATAGACAGCAGTCTCTTTGGAGGCCAGCAGCTGTGGAGGACATATTTTGGCTGGTCAGAGCAGATGTCTAAAAATCCGTGACTAAACTGTGTGTATTATTTTATTTAGACTACCACTAAGGACTTATTTAATGACATGGTCACATAGCAGGGCATCAGAAGTGAATGCATAGTGCTGAAGAACTATGCATTGAAGATGAAGAGCCAGATTCTGTGTTCCACTTTATGTTGCTCAAATGGCATAAAATGCCCCTATAGTTGTTAGAATTGGCCCCCAGGGAAGTTGGATGGCATGCCACCCTTGATCCCTCCACTCCATTCCTGCACTGAACTTTGCTCTTAAAGGAGTGGAGAAGCTGGCCTAAAGCCTTGGCTTGTAAAAAAAATAAATAAATAGGAAATGTGCTAACCAAAAGTTGGTGACAAAATGTTTAAATTAGGAATCTATGCTTCAGAAGGTAAGCATTAGCAGTAACCTGCTTCTGTACACCAAAAAGGCTGTAAGGATGTGTCTACATAAAAAAAAAAAAAAAACAGTCTCAACACATTTTAGTAAAAGGTTAAACTACAACATGAAAGTTCCCAAGTGGCAAAATAGTGAGAAATCTTACAGAAAGGATATTTATTCAAAATTAAAAACAAAAAAGACTTACTTTTAATTTCTTTATGTGTATGTACACACTCTTCTAGAGTTAGGAAACCTCAGAGAACACCTAAAACTGAGGCAATTTACTCTTGAGCATGGTAAACATGTTGTTTTCAATTAGAATGTTTCATATTAAGAGAAATTACAATAAAATACACACTTGGTACTGTAGGGAAACCAGTGTTTTCCATCTGTCAATATGATCAGAAACCTGTATTTGCGTCATTATATGTATGTACCTTAAATGATACAATTTGAAGGTGTTTCAGGCTAAAGTGAAAATGTTTGCTTTTAAACAAACTGAATCTTGTAAGTACACATTAATAAAGAAACTGTAACTTATCTTGATCAGTTTTATTTTTAAATACAATTAAGAATTAAAATATTCTACAAAACTTTAATATGTTCCTTTATAATTCTGTCCAGAAGGTGGCATCAAAGGTTACTATATAATGTAGTGGTTTGAATAGAACTTTATCATTAGGGGCAAATACAATGTTGTATGAAAAACTGCTCAACAAAAAGAAGCAAGGGATATAACTCAGGATTTCTAGGCATAATGCTCCAAATATCAAAATATATATGCACTGTATCAAGATTTACTGTATCCTTCATTAGAAAGAATAAAATTATTTTAGAAAATTAGAAAAAATGTATCCAACCCTAAGACAGAATGATTAGTCCTTATAATTCAGGTTAGCACTCACTTTCAATTCCCCATATGTTAATGCTGTTTGATAACAAAGCAGAGAAAGAGGACGTTACTCACCTTGTGCAGTAATGATGGTTTTTCGAGATGTGTCCCCCTATGGATGCTCCACTCTAGGTGTTCTTGCGTCCCTGCGCTGCTGATCGGAGAACTCTGGTAGCAGTGTCTGTTTGGCCTGCACATGCACTCTTCATATTCTGCCATGAGCTAACCACAGTTGCACGGGTGAACCACCATCAGTTCTTTCTCTACCACAGAGTCTCTGGCAAGAACTCTGAAGTAGAGAGAAGGAGGGTGGGTCATGGAGCACCCATAGCGACACATGTCTCAAAGAACCAGTTACTGCACAAGGTAACTAACTTCCTCCTCCTCTTCAAGTAGTGTCCCTATGGATGCTCCACTGTAAGTGACTCCCAAGCAGTATCCATAATGGGAGGAGGCTGGGGCTTCAGAGTCGAGTCTGCCATGAATGATAATACTGCGGAGCCAAAGAGAGTGCTGGAAGCAGAGCCCCCCAGTAATCGCATAGTGTTCTGTAAAGGTATGCACAGATGCCCAGACTGCTTCCCTGCAGATTTCCGAGATAGGGACATTCTTGAGGAATGTGACAGAGGAGGAAACCAACCTTATGGAGTGCCTGTGGTTCCAGATGGAAGTACTACGTTGTGAACCTATAGCAGTGTTTGATACAGTTCAAGACCCATTTGGAGAGTCTCTGGGCCAATATTGCTGCACCTTTAGATCTTTCTGCAATGGAAAGGATGAGCTTAGGAGATTTCCTAAAGGTCTTCATCCTGTCCAGGTAAAAGGCCACGACTCGCCTAATGTCTAGTGTGTGCAGCATAGCCTCCCTGTTATCACAGTAAGACTTAGGGTAAAAGGTTAGGAGGTGAATCAGTTGGTTTATGTGAAAAGATAAGGTCACCTTGGGGATGAACTTCGGGTGTGGTCGGAGAATAACCTTGTTCCGAAAGAACTGTATTAGGGGAGTGTGCCATCAGTGCTGCCATCTCCCCAATTCTCCTCACCAAAGTGATTGCCACCAGGAATGCTGTCTTCATAGACAGGTATGTGAGCAAACGAGTGGCAATGGGTTCAAAGGGCAGCCTAGTCAGGTGAAGTTTCCTGTCTTCTGGGTGAATCTTGATGCAGGTTTGCAGGTGATTGGAGAGCTGCCTCCATTAGAAGGTGTTTTAGTCTCAGCTCTCTGTCCTTTCGAGACCGCAGCTTCAACTGTTGACAAAAACCATACTTCTGGGGAATATGGCTTTTCCTGAGGCAATGGACATGAGGAATGTCTGTCCATTACATGGATAGCCTGTTTACAGGAGAGGCACCTCTTAAACCCCGGTGAACCAGGCCTACCCCACACAGGGGTAGTTCCCAGAAAAAGGGGACGTAGTAAATGAAGTTGGGGTTTTTTTGTTTTTGTTTTTAAAGAAAAAAAACAAATGAAACTCTAAACTCACAAAAAAAAGATTAAGTTAGATTAAGTTAGAACAATAGGGTTAACAATCCGATGAACGGACAGCTAATAGCTCCGTCTCTAGCCAGGGGTGGTTGAGAAGGAACTGACAAGGGTTCTCCTGTGCAAGGCTGGTTAGTCAGATCACGAGGAGGGGACAACACGTGTGCAGGCCAAATGGACACTGCTACCAAAATTCTCCGATCAGCAGTGCAGGGATGCATGAGCACCTACAGTGGAGCACCCATAGGGACACTACTCGAGGAAGCAACAGTTATTTACTGGGAAGTCACTGATTTGTAAAGAACATAAATGTTGACAATCTCTCTCTCTATAGTTCTCCCTTAGCAGCAATTAGTGTTCAGATATACAGATTTTTAAATGGCTGATATTAACTCTTTTTGGTCTGTCTAGGCCACACATTAATAGTTCTGTGGCATAAGTACTGTATTCCAAGAGAGTTGGACACCAGTTTAAAAAAATGTAACTCAATGTAGTTTCATATACAATAGCTTTACAGTCTTCTTGCCAATTTTTGTGGTTTTACAATCACTTTTGTCTATTATTGCAAGGATGGGAAGATCCACTCTAATGGATCTGCAGTTTTTTCTATTTTCCTGGGATCAAACTGGAGAGAAAAAAGGGTGGTGGTATTCTTCCATGCTCTTCCAAGAAAGTAAGTTCCAGCCACATGAGCCGCCAAAATGAGAAATCACCACAGTAGACTTGGCAGATATTCAAAATATGTGCATCACATGACATTCCTAGAATTCTTGAGCTTGAGTCCTCTGGGTGGGGCTTGAATATGCCCATGGGCATTCACAGGCTTCTTGGGTGTGGGTCCTTCTTGACTGAGGAAGAAATGTGATAGCATCTCTAAAATGCCACCCACCTGAGTTACCCTCATGAGACATCTCACACAGTACATTGTGCAAGGTCTGTGATCCTCCCTCTCTTTTCTTACATGAAGCATGAAATAGCTATCAGTGCTGCCATTAAAGTTATCACCACTAGGCAGCTGAATTAACACCTCCCTGAAATGAATGAGGCACTTCACACCTCCTAGAGCTGCTATTCTGGGCTCTCTGCAAACTAAAGGCCATGTCTACACTAGCACTTATGTTGGCAAAACTTTTGTTGCTCAAAGGTGTGAAAAAAACCACCCCCCCGAGTGACATAAGTTTTGCCGGCACAAGTGCTCATGTGCACAGCGCTATGTTGGCGGAAGAGCTACCACTGCTCATCGAGCTAATTTTATTACGTCAACAGGAGAGCTCTCTCCCCTTGGAATAACACAGCTACACAAGTGCTCTTGCAGCAGCACAGCTGTATCAGTACAGCTCTGGGGCTGTAAGCTTGTAAGTGTAGACATGGCCTCAGTCTTTGCATCAGTAATTCCTGGTTCATGTTTTTTGAGGTTTTCTTTGCAACCACATACTTTAGCTAGAAACATACTTTAAAATAAATAAATAAATAAAACATTAAAGTTAAGATTCTGTTGAAAAAGAGAGGTGTTGGTATTCTGCACTGCCACAGTGTCCAAGCTTTGCCATGGGCAGAAGAAAATGTATTTCCCTCCCATTCCTGTGTGAAAGACCCAAACAAAACCAGGAGAAATTGACAATACACAAGAGGCTGTCAAAGGCACTAAGTAAACATACCGGGAAAAAAGCCAACAATTTTTGCTCTAATCTTTTCCAGTTATAATAATCTTAGGTCTTACTTGTAAAAACAGTAGATAAAAAAATTAAGTTCACGGTGTTCCTTTAGCTTCTGTCTCTGTTTTCCCATCTATAAAATGGGTATACTACTTGACAGATTAGATTGTAAGGGTTACTGTTTGTACAGCATTTTGAAGATGAAAGGGCCAAAGTCTATTCACGTATGCATTCCTGCAACTCTCAAAGAAGTCAGTGGGTGATGTGCATGTTGATTTGAAGACAAAATTTGGCATTAAGTATTATTCCCGTCTTCTTCTTACATTAATTAAGTGCTGTGGAGATTCTGTGTTAAATGGATTCTAAATGTGAATGACAAAATGTTAACTGTCACTAAAAACTATTTAATAAGAACAGCACATTCAGATTTACATAGTATTTCAGATTTACATAGACTATTAAAGAAAACATGAATACAGTTTTCATTCATGTCAAACTACTCAAATGTTAAGAAATATTTGAATCTGATAAATATGGATACACAAATATTCAGTACTGGAGAGAAGACAGACTTTGGTGAAAAAGTGATTTATGTCACTACTGTACATGCTAGAGAGAGAGAGAGATCTTGCCCTTATGGATATAAGATTTATCCAGTTCTTTTTGAATTTTGCAGTTCACAGGCACTGTATGTATAGCAGTTTCCTAAATGGGAAGTGGTTTCTTCTCCCTCTAGAATTACCATGATCATTACTATCCACAGGCATTTTACCTATATGAAACATGACAGTGCATTTGATTCTGAAAACTGCTCACTCAAATGTGATGCTAATATCAAAAGGTATGGAGAATTATGGATAACAGTTCAATTCAAATTTTAAATCCCTTTGTCTCTTTCCTTTAACAGGAATGCAATGAAATTTACAACTGAATTTAATCAGAAATGGAGAACAATAAAAGACTAAATAAAATAGAGAAGAAAGCACTTGATGAGAAGAGGCATTCAGTTAGAAAAAACGAATACCTGCAATGAACAACAACAGGTTCTTCTCTGCCAGCCCTCTTTTTTCGTACAAGACACACAAAATCCAGGAAGTCACTGGAATCATCAGGAACCCCATGATCAGGCCATGCTACATACTGGATCTGGGTGAGCTGACGGGTATCATTTTTCTAATCAGGAATACAAAATTTGTTCAAATGTAATTCAGACTTCATAATAAAAAACAGCGATAATCAATTATACTCAGATAATTACTTCTCATCTGGATATCTCAAAGCACTTTATGAATATTAATTATTTGCCAACACATATTTTAGAATCCTATTTTTCCTTGTACACAATAATAAAAGGCACAAATATGTCTTTATAAGCCATTTAAAGAGTACATCTCTAGAACAGGTAAGCTATTACTTTCGCTTTTCTGCTAAAGTGTGTTTTACTGTTACCTAATCTTTTCCATCCACTCTGTCTGTCGGTGGAGCTCTCTGGGGCAGAAACAGTCTTGCTTTGTTATATATAGTGCCTAGACAATCGGACCTTGATCCTGACTACTGTTCCTAGGCATTACCAGAATATAAACATAATGCATTAGAAATGGGCTCGAATACATTTCTAAAATTCACTACCAAAGTGCATTGTAAAATAAGCAACAATGTGCAATTTGGACAGAAATACCATATACCAATTCAACAAAGAAGCAAGGAAATATGACTGATAATGCATAAGAAAGAGAAGATCACTATTTTAAAGTGTAGGTATAATCTGAAAAGCAATTTTCTAAAAACAGTACTATGAGTTCCATGTTTGCTGCACCTAAATGGCAGATCACATTGTCTCAGCTTTAAAGTGAAAATATTTTTTCCATCTAATGCCCAATACCAAACACAGTCAGGTATCTTAAAATCAAACTATGCTTTTTCTGCCTCACACATCATTAGCAATACATAAGAACATAAAAGTGGCTATACTGGGTCAGACCAAAGATCCATCTAGCTCAGTGTCCTGTCTTCCAACAGCGGCCAATGCCAGGTGCCGCAGAGGGAATGAACAGAACAGGTAATCATGAAATGATCCATCCCCTGTCGTCCATTCCCAGCTTCTGGCAAACAGAGGCTAGGGACATCATCCCTCCCCATCCTGGCTAATAGCCATGGATGGACCTATCCTCCATGAATTTATCTAGTTCTTTTTTGAACCCTGTTATAGTCTTGGCCTTCACAACATCCTCTGGCAAAGAGTTCCACCGACTGACTGTGCATTGTGTGAAAAAATACTGCCTTTTGTTTGTTTTAAACCTGCTGCCTATTAATTTCATTTGGTGACCCCCAGTTCTTGTGTTATGAGGAATAAATAACACTTCCTTATTTACTTTCTCCACACCAGTCATAATTTTATAGACTTCAATCATATCCCCCCTTAGTCATCTCTCTTCCAAGCTGAAAAGTTCCAGTCTTATTCTCTCCTCATACAGAAGCTGTTCCATACTCCTAATAAAATATTTTGCAACAGAAACTTAGTGAACAATTATTTTGATGTATGCCAGAAGAGAATCCAGCTCTCACATTCTCAGCTGTGCTGCCACTGCAGGAATAATACGAGTAAAAGATAGTCAAAAACTTGCCCTTGTCTATAAAAGAAGCATATCTAACTGAATACACCCAGCGATCAAACCTGTTGAATAAGAAGGTATTATTTTTGTGCTCTCTTTTCTAACCATAACTGAACACACAACAGGTAGCCTAAAATAATAATAATTTCTAATTTAAGAAAATCAGGGAATTGGGGGATTAAAGAATGTGGAAAATAAACATGACCTGGGGAGACTTCAGAAAGTGGGGCCAGAGGTGTGTGGTGGCAGCTCTGTCTGCATGACAGAAAACTTAAGTAGCGGGGGGTCTGGGAAAGGCAAACAGGGCAGGAAAGGGGCTACGCAAGCAGATGGGTGAGGGAAATGGAAAGAGAGGGACCAGCAGGTGAGGAGACCCTGAGTGCCACGGCCATAAACATCTGCAGCTATATGTGGTGTACACTGGGGTGTGTGCTAGAGTGCTGAAATGTAGAGAGACTGACCAGGCAGTGGAACAGGAGAAGCAGCTGTGTAGTAGAGCCTTCTGAAATACTAGGTACCTCTTGATGCACTAATTAAGTGCTCAGTCAGGATTATAGAGTTACATTTAATTTATAATAAACATAAATAGCTAGTTAAGCACTTACTACATAAAAGGTACTATAAAATATACAGTAACCAAGATTTCTTCCACCGTCTATCAGCCTCAGCACAACTTTATTTTCTACCCTGACGGCCTTCCCCACCCAACCACATCCACATGCCTGCTAGACCAAAGTAATACTAAAAAAATTGCCAGATTTCTCCTGGTTTTTGGAGGATCACTGACTAGGCCTCATAAACCCTAAAATTTTGGAAGATACTCCTGTATTACATCTTCAAATTCATGTAACCCCTTGCCCATGGAATTCTCAAAATTGAAAGAGAAAAATACAACTGTCCCCTTTTTGTGAAATTACACCATAACAGCCATTTGACTAGCAGTCTCCATTAACTATGATGTAATTTCTCTCAGAAGAATCTCATTCTTTCTGATACCATTCTGTGACTTATTATTCACTTATATATAAAATATACTGTACAATATCTGAGATGCAATAGAACATTTGGAGAATAGGCCTATTCTATGAGAAATTTTACAGATAAACTGACTGTTTTGGATAATTCAGCTGCAGTAACCAACAGTGAGAACTTCCCAACTGATCTTAACTACTGCAAAAGTGTACAATATCAGAAGGTTTCAGTTAGTTGGGGAGTCACATCATTCGATGTTTTAAAGATGATTATCTGCGCTCTGAATTGCACCTGGAAATGCAAAAGCAACCAGTGCAGAGCTCTTATCCTACTTAAGAGGCAAAAAATGGTATTCTAACTTTTGTGCCATTCTATGGTAACTGTCAAAATTACAAAAAGTATATTTTTGGATTAAGTTTGGAAAAACTGTAACTGTTTCACCTCAAACAGAGCCACTGTCTTTGAAAATATCGATCCTCTCTTGTTTGCTAAGTTACTAGGAATTAGTTCTACCTGCAAATCCTTTTTCCTCAAGTAACATGAAGGATACTTACCTGTAACCAGAGTTTTTTGAGATGGAGCCTGCATATTCCCAAAATTTAAAATTGTCCCCACAAATTTTGTCACCATATATCAGAAATCCAGGCCTTCATTTAAAAATATAAAAAGCTTAAAGACATTATTTTAGGAATACTATCCTCCTAATGTGGTTTGTTACCCTATTAAGAAATGTTTACCGAAAACTGTCTTCAGAGACACAAAATGTGTTTCTAGGTAGCAACAATGAAAAGTTTCTAATTTCTATCCTAATCTAATGATGTTTTGAAAAGATTGAGGGAATATATTAAAATAAATCTCTAATAATTTCTTATTTAATTATTGTCATGGCTTTAGCTTTAGGATTATCTTGGACCAAACAGCTCTTAGATAATTAACACTCATCCCATATGACTAATATAGTGCACTATACCCATAACGGGAATAAGATTAAATCTCTGTTCAATTCCCTGTAAAGATACCACTAAATCTTTTTTGTGAACAAAAGGTATGTATTCATAAAAAAGAAAATAATTCACACAAAATAAGATCTTTCAAATTGAGACTCATTTTCTATGGGATTTTAAAAGTATCAATTAATTGGATATACTCAATAATCTACATGTGGACATGCTATAAAACTGGAAAGAATGTCTGCAGTTAGGTAATTCTACTTTGAGGATTCCACAGAATTTGACTAATAACTATATTATAGTTTTACCTCAAGGTTAGTCAGTGTCATCTCTCTGAAGACATAAGCAGGATTTCCTTCCTCTGAATGGCAGGTAATCTGGAAATTTCCATATGATGAGCTTCCTGTAGGCTCTGGCCAGTACTGATGGCACTTAACCTAAGGTCAAGAGGTTTTCAAAGACGACAGTCTTAAGATTCATAAACCGTTATTTTTCCTCCTTTCTAGATTCAGCAAAGTTCCCTTTTGAGCATTTTGTAATTACTGCTGACTTACTTACCGAACATACTGTAGGGGTTTATAATTGAAAATGAGCTATTAACTGCATAACTGAAATAAAAAATTTAAAACTAGTGTAATTGATATTAGTCCTGAGCAGATGAATACAATTAACTATTTTTGACTGTTTTTTGTTCATATGACATAATCAAAGGATCAAATGTTGACTCTGCAAATGCATGTAACTCCATGAAAGTTCCATATGAATAGTTGAGGGCAAAATATGGTTTAAATTAACATTGTAGGATGTGCAGTTGCCATTCACCTTGAAGGTACCTGACTTTTCCTCTGATCTAGCTGTGTGATTATTATAGAACTACACTGCCTGCAGGCTCTTAACTACTTGAATTTCATACATAAAGTCAGGTAACATCATGTAGAAGTCCTGCTTCTCTTCTCAACTTTGTTTCCTTCACACAGGCCCCAACTCTTGAGTTTAGTGTAACTGAATAGTGATGCCTTTCACTTTTGATATTACTTCTTTTTAAATATTCCCTTTTGACACCACAGTGATAGGTCCCTCCTTAGATCCACTCCTAACTTCTAAAATCCTAAAATAATCCTTCCTTAAGGCAGATTTACATGAAAAAGAAAACATGTTGCTATAATGTGAAAGGAGGAGGCGGCCAGTAAGCAATAACTAAGATTGCTTCAAGGTGCGTTAGGTGGTGGGTTTACCAAAATCTTTACAGTTAAATGAGAACTTTAAAGAAGACCAACTTTATGACAAACTGCTTAAATGCCCAAATATAAATAGAGGTCATTTCAGTTCATGCATACTTCTTATCTTTCTAATCCACCTGGCAGGGTCTGTAAAAGCAGCCATATCCTGCTCCCTGAGACACTCTGGCATGCAGTGGGATAGTGACCTCATTAGACCCTTGATCAGCATTAGAGCAGTGTGAAGTCCTTTTATTTCAATATTTAGCAGCTCTCAAAGAATTCTATAAATATCAGTATTAAAAAACCTTAGAGAACTGCTATTGTGGGTCTGTTCTTAGATCTGCAACGAAAATTAAAGTAAATTAAAAGGGCACTTGACCTGAAATTCCCTCTAATTGTGTTCATTTGGGAGCACACAGCATCATATAGTAAAACTGAGTCACTGAAAAACAGTTTAAAAACATTAAAAAAAAAAACACACCTACAATTATTTTTATGGTATTTAACAGGTCTGACAGCATAGCAAATACATGCTTATTTTAACAAGAAGAATGCACACACACAGCTGAACTGAAGTCTGAATTAATGTGACTATTCTTAACACAGACCAGATTTGCTGGCCAAGATGATAGACATCTACTGTAAAACCCAACAAATAAAACTCAGAATTATGATGAAATTTCAGGCTATTGCAATCAGTCAATTATGCTTATGTGTTTCAAGTTCTCCAATTGCTACTGAATGTTACAAATAGTATGCAAGCTGTTTTATGAAATACACCAGGTATGTGCTAATATTTGAATGGTACTTCAGTGGACAGAGGCAACACAATGGGCAAAATTATTAAGGAGACAATATCAACCAGAGTCTCAGGTGTAGCTGAAATTAGGTGATGCCATTATGGCAACATACACATAATTATTTATAATTACTTTCTTATTTATAATTTGTACATATGCAGCTAATAACATGTAACATAACATCTTTTTGTATTAAAAGAAGCATATATAAAAAATGGGGTTAAGAACTAACATGACTGACTAGTCAAAAACAAATCTTTTTAAATAAAAGATTGCATGTACAGTAGTCAATTTGCAAACACTAATAATCTTTCATTTGATTAAGCAAATACCCAGAGGCAGTACTCCATTGCGTGGAGGTACAGCTTGAAAGTAATAGAATCATAGAACTGGAAGGGACTTCGAGAGGTCATCTAGTCCAGTCCCCTGTACTCATGGCAGGATAAGTATTATATAGACCATCCTTGACAGGTGTTTGTCTAACCTGCTCTTAAAAATCTCCAATGATGGAGATTCCACAGTCTTCCTAGGCAATTTTTCCAGTGCTTAACCACCTTGACAGCTAGGAAGTTTTTCCTAATGTCCAACCTATACCTCCCTTGCTGCAATTTAAATGCATTACTTCTTGTCCTGTCCTCAGAGGTTAAGAACAATTATTCTTCCTCCTCCTTGTAGCAACCTTTTATGTACTTGAAAACTGTTATGTCCCCTCTCAGTCTTCTCTTTTCCAGACTAAACAAACCCAATTTTTTCAATCTTCCCTCATAGGTCATGTTTTCTAGACCTTTAATCACTCTTCTCTGGACTTTCTCCAATTTGTCCACATCTTTCCTGAAATGTGGTGCCCAGAACTGGACACAATACTCCAGTTGAGGCCTAATCAGCACAGAGTATAGCGGAAGATTTACTTCTCGTGTCTTGCTTACAACACTCCTGCTAATACATCCCAGAATGATGTTTCCTTTTTTTTTTTTGCAACAGTGTTACACTGTTGACTCATATTTAGCTTGTGGTCCACTATGAAACCCAGAACCCTTTCTGCAGTACTCCTTCCGAGCCAGTCATTTCCCATTTTGAATGTGTGCAACTGATTGTTCCTTCCTAAATGGAGTTCTTTGCATTTCATCCTATTTACTTCAGACCATTTTTCCAGTTTGTCCAGGTGATTTTGAATTTTATCCTAACCTCCAAAGCACTTGCAATCCTTCACAGCTTGGTATCATCCACAAATTTTATAACTGTACTCTCTATGCCATTACCTAAATCACTGATGAAGATACTGAACAGAACCGGACCCAGAACTGATCCCTGCGGGACCCCACTCGTTATACCCTTCCAGCATGATTGTGAACCACTGATAACCACTCTCTGGGAACGGTTTTCTAACCAGTGATGCACCCCCATCTTATAATAGCTCCATCTAGGTTGTATTTTCCTAATTTGTTTATGAGAAGGTCATGCAAGACATATCAAAAGCTTTACTATAGTCAAGACATACCACGTCTACTGCTTCCCCCCGCCATCCACAAGGCTTGTTACCCTGTCAAAGAAAGCTATCAGGTTGGTTTCACATAATATGTTCTTGACAAATCCATTCTGACTGTTACTTATCACCTTATTATCTTCTAGATGTTTGCAAATTGATTAATTATTTGCGCCATTATCTTTCCGGGTACAGAAGTTAAGCTGACTGGTCTGTAATTCTTCAGGTTGTTCTTATTTCCCTTTTTATAGATTGCCACTATATTTGCCCTTTTCCAGTCTTCTGGAATCTCTCCCATCTTCCACGACTTTTCAAAGATAAATGGATAATGGTGGATTTAAGGCTGATCCATGGATCTGGAGCCAATTCTCCAAAGAGCTCCATAGTATAATTGGCGATGGTTGTGATGTCGTGACATCGCAAGGCAAATTTATGACATTGCAAAGCAAACAATACAACACTGGTCCAGGCCTCCTTACAGGATTAAATCATCCCTGTCCAGAAACTTTAATCAGATTAAGTCTTTAAAAATTCATTTATGAAACATGAGAATCAAGACTTGTACATGTTTCAATACTACACTAAATGCTAAAACTAGTTGCATAATCCTGAAAGAAAGGGTTTAAAACTGAAACACAGGAGAGCCTTAACTGTATCAATACCTGTGAGCACTGCCATAAAAAAGAAATTCGTAATGGCCCTGTTATACCCTAGTCGTTTATGGCCGATTCAAAAAGGGATTTTTAAAATAATATGTGATTAGATTTCAAGTAGAACTTTGACTTACTCTGCCCCTTTCAACTTGAGTGGTCAACATTACAACCATAGATGAACCTTGTTCCCAAGTCATCTGCCAAAAATCAGGACAAGTGTTTGGTAATGGACCCTGACAAGCAATGTACTGGTTTATTATGCTGGAAGAAGAGATTTCCATCTAAAAGAAAACAAATTAATAATTATTTTAGTTGTTAAACAACATTACTCTCTTGGCAACTTTAATTTATGCACCACAAATTTAGACTTTGCTAGATAATTTAAATTACATTTATAAAAAATATAGGAAGAATGAATCAATAATATCAATACTCTTAAAATGTTTATCACCAGACCACAGATAAAAGAGCTCACAAAACAAAAGAAACCCATCAAGACTGAGAAAAAAATCTTATTTAAAACTGTTAAGAAATCCAAATATATTTCATTGAATTAACTGACAGACTTTAGGTGTCAAATACCTGAGCAGTCACGACCACAGGTCACAATGAAGGCATACGAAAAAACTTGACAGTTCAGTGCCAAAATAATTTTTGTAGACGTATACACATTACATCCACTGCTTACAATATTTGATAATTTAAATACTAATCCTGGAATCAAATATCTTTCCTTTGTATTCCTGAAGTGAAAAGTTAGCTGTACTTTGTTATTACTGGCTACAAGACAAAGACCTACCAGGCTAAATTTTGCTAGTCTTGAACACTGCAACAACAATGTGCATTGGGTTACTTTGTGCCAGTTTTAAATCTAGATGGCTACTTTCTCCCAACAATGACCCCATCTGAAATAAAATTCAGGCTCTTGTTGCTGCACATAAAATCTCTCAATTTGATTGAGAGTTAGTAGAAAATTATCAACCACTGTCTTTTAGATAAAACAAACCTACTAACATGTAAGCCAACTGATGAAAATACTTCCCATCTACTCTAATCTATGTTAGATTTGAGAAACATTTTCAAAAAGAGTGAATTATCTTATTTTTACATTTTCTGCTGAAAAGCTGCAGTAGCAAATTATAAATCAATTGTTCTTCTGCAGAATGCTGCCACAATGTACTTACAGTATGAATGACATGACAAAATTCAACTCACATTTATATAATTTGCATTGATGTAGTCATCATTACTCTTCAAAATGACCCGTGTAGCATCATCTGAAAAAATATTTAAAGAACATGTGTTATTTCTCTACCAAGTACAAATAAATACAGTATTTTAACTTAAAACCATATACATACACATACACACACTTACAAGGCGAAATGTCTCTGTATCTATTTTTGGAAATATTTTGAGGTAATTTGGCACAAGACATTGTCATTCCAGGCTTCTTCCTATACAGTTGCTAAAAGAGAATAAAGATGGTCAGATAGTAACAGACACAACATAGGACTTGCTAGCTTTAAATTTACTACAGACATTTTAAAAGCATATAAAACAAACATGAAAACATTTTCTATTCACAAGTACGATGCAATATTAATTTTGTTCTTTTACAAGATCATTCAAACAGCTGGACTATGTGCTCACTAAATTCGCTCAAAAGGCATAGGCTGAGAAACTGATTCGTAAGCTGTTGTAGCAGGCATGCATCTGGACAATGGCCAATACTACTGGGTACTGTGGGAACAGCGCACAGTCCACTGCATCTTAACACAGAGTTTTGGGCTAGCAGATACATACTGTGAGTAGACCTTACTGAATATGCTACTGCTACGCCCCGAGCCTGCCACCATCATCCTCCTGCACTCCTACACAGTGCTGCAATGAATCTTAGTCTCCCAGTAAATGGAGTGTGCGTGTGCAAGCATTCCCTCTGCAGGTGTTCTGCTGCATTCTGGTACATAGGCTCGTATGTGGGGAGGCCGCGAGTTGCTGCCCCTAACTGAACCAGCACACTTCTCAATTCAAAGAAATATAGCGAAGAGCCCCACAGTGCATAGTGTATTACACGGAAAACAATATATACCTCCTGAAGACTCAGGGTAAAATGAAAAACATGTTAATACAAATTCTGTTTGGATGATTAACAACAAGTGTATATCTCATCATAGATTTGGATGGCACATTATAGGGAGAATAAACAGCCCCTGCCCTGATGATCTTACAATTTAAGCTAGGCAATGTGACATAACTGCTTGTTTTGATGAAGTATGCATAATGCTACCTCTATTCTTTTTTCTTAATTTTTCTTTTTATGTATTTATGTTTATTAATGTCTATTGTATTGAGTTTGCATCAAAATACAAATCATTGTAAGAGAAACTTTGGAAGATATGTTCTGTATTTCTCTTTAGTTAATGTATTTCAATCAAAACATAAGCATGGAAACAGGATTTTTCTTTTAACAATTCATTTGGCTCCTGCTTTTTAATCCTTACTTGGTTATATTCCTCATTTCCAGTGTCACATCTGAGATATAACTACAACAAAAATTGATAGCAAGACAATCTATTTTTATGACTGCTCACATTATAATGATCATTACTTTAAAATATTAAGGAGTTTTTTCCTCCACATCACTTTAATGCTTCACATATAGTCTATTTAAGAGGCACAAGTTGATAAGCTGTAATATTGTGTGAGGAACTCCTGTTGAGTTATTTTTGAACCATAGTTTATTTACACCTAATATTCTGCCAACACTGAATTGCATGAACCACATCCATTCATATAATTATTTTAATATATTTTATTATTTCACTGTACCATGCCCTCATTCACTGTTGAGGTTAGGTAGGTACAATTCCTCCAAAGTCAATGGAGTGACACCCATTTACTCCAGGGGTAAGTTTAGCCTCAGTAGAACAAGAATAGTAGTTCTAATTCTGCCTCTATTTATGACTGAACAAGAAGCAAAAGAGCTGAAAAGTGAGCTTGGATATGATCACAATGGACTCAAAAGCTATTTTATTTAAGTTCCTGCATGAAATTAAAAAAAAATCAAACCATTACTGTATATCAGGCAAAACATAAATATGATTTGAAATGGAAAATTATGTCCTCAAAGCATTAGTTTTAATAGTTCTACATAAGATGAGTGACCTAAGTCAACCACTTTTCAGTAATCTTAGTTTTAATTCAATAGGCTTAATAAGGCATTGCTTTAGTCTTAATTTTCAGTTTAAAGGAACACAAGATTGGTAAGCCAAAAATCTGGTTTACCTTTTTTCCTTTTTAGAACTGTTTGCAAAATGCATGCATTTTTTGTATCATTTAGTACAAAATGAATGCTTATTTTTTAAAAACAAGTATCAGTAATCTATATGATAGCCAAATGAGCAACCCCATGATAACTAATCATTATATAAGCACATGATGGAGAAAAGAGAGTTTAGCAAGGAAACAGATTTCAAGCTTCCAGGGAATTACTATAGATACCGAGTAGTAAAAAATTTCAACAGCTATGAAAAGTGCTCTATATAATTTATTGAGCACAAACCTGTCCTAAAGAGATTCCAATCCAATTTAAACACAGTCCCTAGAACAGGATCAGGTCTATAAAATATATACCATATTGACATTAAAAGGGGTATCTCTATTTGTCTAGTTATTTTAGTAAAGTAATAGATTATCTAGCCCTCCAGCCATATTACCTAATTTTAGAAACTAAGCTGGGGTGTGCTGTGTCTGTATTTTGATAGGATACCACCAAAGAACACCTGGGGGTTGAAGAAGTGGTTGTGTTGATTCAGAAGATGGTATTCTTCTCTGAGAGTCAGCAATGAGCCAATGTACAAGCATAGTATTAACTACTGCACTACTCTCTTCAAAATAAATAATAAAAATCAACTACGTATAAAAAAATTCTATTGCATTTTCCTAAAACTAGGGTTGTATTTCCCAGTACTTTGTCCTAATACTTAAATTTCATCTAAAATCTTCCCTGCAGTTTAAATTGTTTATGGTATTCTTCACTTCCTGTTTTAATTTAGGTTTTCATCCAGAGGTGGGTAAAATGAACACTGGGACTGGGACTTGGGTAAAGCTTCCTAAACCCTTCAGGTATTCTTGGATATGAAAGATGTTATATAAGCATAAGATCATTATAATTACAAAAACTTGGAGTTCCAGTTATAAACAGCTTTACAGTGTATTAAAAACATTTAGATTGTACTAGATAGTCACCATAGAAAAAACGTTAACTATTTTGCACCTGTAGTGTTTCAACACAGAAGTTATTTGACGTTTGGCTGTACTTTCTTTACAGCAGATGAGTCAATTGCCTTGCTGACAGATTCTAAACTCAGTCTAATATCATTCACATTTGTTCTGTTGAATCTAATTATTACCCAGAAAGAGATTGGTACATGCATACAATTACAGGTGGTACATTACTTACATCAAACTGAGCCAGAATAGTTCCAGTGATAAGCCCCTCTGCTAGTTGAATCATAGATTCCCGCAGAGCATTATCGTCCTGATGGACACCATCCAGGGGGGATTTCTCAGGGATGTACTGGAAGTCAGGCTCACTCTCCAGCTTCTCTTCCACCACATCGTAGACAGCTACAATAAATAAAGGTAGGAAGGTTGAGGGAGGCTCTAACCTAGTATGTTCTTTGGCTGTAACAGTGAATGCTCATCTTTTAAATAAGAAAAATGGCAATTCAGTATTGCTTCTACAGGAAAATCTGTGGTAGAGTACCATTAAGAGTCAGACTTTAATCCATATCAACAAAAAATTCAGTGTTCAAACCGTTATGCTCCACCCTAAAACTACATTGTTATTTAGTTTACTGTCGAGTAAGAAATGGATTTTCACATAATCAATATTGCTAAAACCCTGCTCCCTAACCCGTGTCATATCTTGCCTTCTTTACTGTAACTTTCTGCTCTTTGGCCTCCCCAATTTCCACATCACATCCCTCAAGTCACTGTAGTACCTGTTTATCTTTTTTGTTTTGCGTTTCACTTTGCCGGGAATTAATTAGGCTAAAACTGGCAGACCACTGGCTAGAATGACATTCATAGGCCCTACTATAATTCTGTGAACACTCTGTGTAAAAGTACTGCCTGTAAACAAATATGTATTCAAATATACACAGTGAAGTATATATTATAGCTAGCACACAAGCATATGCTCTTTTGAAAAGTTTGCCCATAAAGTAGAACACTGTAAAAATGTGACTGAGGAAATTATGGCTACTTTTTAATTCTGCATTTTAAGGCTTTTTATTTCAACCACAACTATAAACACCACACAAAGGGGTATTAACTTGGTAAATCTGTAAACCAATTTAGCAGAATTTAATTTTATCTGACTATGACAGAGGAAGAAAATATACAGAAACAATGAAATGGCTTAAATACATAGAATGGGAAGTAAAACGATTAAATAAAAGAAGCCAGAATCATGTGTCAATTGGTTGAGGTAATCTAGTGGAGTGATTTCAACTATTCCAATTATTTCTCAGTATATTTTTCTGCTACATGGCTCTTTATTGTGATTGGGTAGTGGAGCAGAATTAAACACACAGCAGCTGACTGTTGACAACATTCCAATATAAATGCCATGAACATACTGTATACGCTTGTTTTTTTAAGCATTTTCTTTTATTAAGCTGCCTCCAGTAAAAATGTTACCAATAATTCAAATAATGCTTTGAAGATATATTTTAAGTCCTTGAATACTATCATATCTATGTGACAATTTCCAACGACACCCAAAATTGCATTTGGGGATGGACTATCCTCTGCACTACAATCAATTTGTGCAGTCATCTGGCCAATTTGTACCTAATGTGATTCAGGAATAAAATTTATGTCGAGCCCTCTTGCTAAGAACACCCAATTATTTTTCATATCCCTATTTTGGGTATTTAAATTTTGTTTTAAACACTTACTATTACAGATATGAATGCTTGCAGTACAAGGTATTTCTCTGTATTTGTATATGATTGAAATGCTGCCTTCTTGTTGTAATCTTATGTACTTTTTCTAACGGGGAGCACCTTTTTGTAAAGAGTATTAGCATCCTTAACCCAGGACACAACGTGAAGGCTAGAAAGGAGAGGGAAGATTTGTTGTGTTACATATAAATCACTCACCATTGGGTCGTACTAGGAGCACAAGTTCCCCCGAATGCCTCTCACAGCTCTCTCTAATAAACATGACAACTTGATCATGAGTATGTTCCGCTATATCCCTGCCATTTATCAATACAACCTGGTCCCCTTCATTCAAACGAGGGACACAGAGGTCAGCCTGCAACATGAAACAAATTTAGTTTTACAAACACAGAGCACTCTAAAAACAAAGCTTTTGTATTTTGTTACTTTAAAATGGCAACATAAGAAACAGCATAACTGTGGTCAGGAATGTGGATTCTGACGGACTCATTTATATAGTTGCCACACTGGATCAAATGATATATAAAGCGTTACATAACACAGCAGACAATGCCATTCATAGGAATATTTCAATTCACAACCAGGAGGAGTCTGTCATTTCAACATGCCTTTCTGATGCTGTTACTCCCTGCTCCTTGTATGTAAGCTGAAGTTGAATGCTTGGATAAGCTCTCCAGTGTTTGAATTATATTCTACATTAACACTGGGGATGCAGGACAAGCTCAGAAATCTCAGGAAGGAGGGCAGCAGCATGGCAAAATCTTGACCAATTCAATTTCACAAATCTAAGAGCAGAAAGCTTCTAATATCACATTCAAGGCAACAAAAAGAAGATGGGGTGGGGGGGCAAAGGAAATGCACCAAATCCAGTTAATCTGGGCAAAAAGAACAAGCAAGTGAAAATACTATTTATGTTACAATTTAACCATGATTGCAGAGAGGAAAGGGCAGTGCATTCCCCATTTATCACCACCACAGCATTGCTAGATGTTTAATCCATTCATCCAAAATTAACTGCAACAGAAACAAACCAATTTGTTACATAGAAAATAAATTAGGAAAAAAATAATTAACTGGGATAAGAACAATTTAATATAAGGATGTCAACATATACATTTTAATGATTTTATTTAGATCAAAGCTACTTTGTTGTTTTAATGTAAGCAAATGTGTCTCTTATTCTATTAATTTCTGACAGGTGCACAACACAGAGCTGGCATCACAAAGGCTGAATACCAGGCCATTATTTCTGGCAATCAACTGCCACAATATTGTGCCTAGTTTTAAGACATTAATGGTGCTCACTGAACACCAGAAACACCACCACAGAATCAGACCTGATGAATGATTCATTATGTTTGGTTTAATCTAAATCTTGACATTACTCACAACTGCATGTGTCAGTAAAAACAAAAGAGATTTGCAATTTTTAACAGAATAAAAGTTTGTCTCAACACAATTTGTGACAAAATCCCATGAATGTTTAAATTGAAAATTTATGCTAAATAACAATGTTTTTAGGGTGAGTGGGGCATTATATATCAAGAGTCAAGAAACAGCTATTATAACTTATTGTAACCACTTGCAGTGATGAAACTTTATTGTATTGAGAAAATATTCATTTTTATTATTAAAGCATGCACCACACTAAACTATGAACTTTAACTTGAAAGAAAGCAAGAAAGAAAGAAAGAAAGAAAGAAAGAAAACAAACTCACTTACAGATAGCAATGTAAGCAGTTTACTTTTATTTAATGTAGGAATTTGTAGAAGAGCATGTAAGGGATATTGGGGAGACTATATTCTGTCTGTAGTTTATTTTCATTCCACTGTCCTCCTTTAATTAGCAAAAAAGTATTTTTAACATTATGTTTTAAATGTATTTAGTTCCAACATTTAATTGGCCACTACTCTCATTTATTATGTAAGGCAGTTAAGGAACAAGCTGTCAACAAGGTATGGGGATTACTACCCTAAAAGTAATATGTTAGAGCAATTTTATTCCTAGCAAGGTGTGGCCAGAACATTTTCCCTCAAGGAAAAAGAAAACACAAAGGAAAGGACTTACAATAATTATGATCACACACATCTAATTAGAGAAACAAGGTGGGTGAGGTAGTATCTTTATTGGACCATTTTCTGCTGGTGACAGAGAGAAGAGCTTCTCTCTCTCACCAATCGAAGTTGGTCCAATAAAAGGTATTACCTCACCCATCTTGTCTCTCTAATATCCTGGGACCTACATGGCTAGAACAACACTGCACACATCTAATTAAACACCACCACTTCCAAGTTTTTCTGACAACTTACTGGTGTTCCTGGAGCTACCCTGGACACTATTACCGGCATCTTCTGGTCATATCCTCCCTTTAAAAAAAATTCAAAAAGTCACAAATTGTGAGTGTCACTGAACAATCTTTAAAAATATGAATAGACATCTATTTTTCGTTACCTTTACATTGAAGCCAAATCTTCCATTTTCGTCTGGTTTCATTCTGATCAAAACAAGATTGTCATGGGGAACACCACCATTGGGCTAAACAAAAAGGAAGTATATAACATTACATGTAATTTGTTTTCAGCTAATGTAGGCTTTAAAGAAAGATTACTATAATACCACAGCTGTTCCAAATGTCCTCGTCAAATGTCCAATAATTGCTATTGGGCCCTGAAAAAGCAGCAGTAACCATGCAAATTGTTTCTCTCACCCTAGTTTAATGTGGGGGCTCATGCACTCAGAGTTGCTATGCACAACTAATCTGCAAATGTGTTCTCCTGGAAGCAAGCTGGCAAAATAGGGAACTACCCAAATAATAAATTGACTAATAAAATTACAAGTCATTTAAATACAACAGTTACTGCAGTATCAAGTGGATATGTTACAAATTTGCTGTGACTGAAGTAAAAATGTATTGTTATATAGCTTGGGCAGGTCACAATACCTGTGTGTCTTAGTTTGCACTGGTTACAACTTGGGTTTAATATGGGGGCAAGTTTAGCAGGGAGGTCCTGGCCCTACAACTCACCTCTCCAGGAACAGTTTGAAATACTAATATGAGGTTTACTACACATGCTCCAGGGCTGTGTGGAGAGGAATACGAAGTGCCCTATGCAGACAGAGCTCGGTGATTATAATCCCCCCGCCACCCTCCCACATCATTTATTTGATTGAGGCAACATCACAAGCCCTCTCCCTCCACCCCACAAACTCCTATCAGGAAATTCCCATCCACTGCTCCTCATACCTCCTCCCACATACAAATGCAATTATACATATTTCCTATGCCTCATTCAGCTCTTTCAGAACAGCACTGACGCTGGTGGCATGGCACAGCCATCTGTGGAACTACAGACCTGAATCTTGTGCCTTTCAACAAGGTGCTATTTCAATTGCTTTGAATTTGCTTGAACTAGCCCCTCATACTTATCCTACCTCACTGGTATGTGAGATGGATTAGTCATTGTTTTGCACAGCACTTAGAGGAGGACGTAAAGTGTTAAATATTAAACAGTGATACTTCAAATTAAAGGGACTGGTATTCAACTTTTTAAAAACCCACCTGCTTCTCACCACATTGGATTATTTGAACCCTAAAAAGTTAAACTTGCAAAAGAACTCTGCAGTGTGTGGTTGTAGGGACCAGAAAGGAAGTGTAAGTTCACCTGGAGGATCCAGTTTGATGAACTTGAACTTTCAAAAGAAACATCCTCCTCACAAACCAGCTACCCTATCACTGACATGACTACATAGTAGAAAGCCCTTGATTCCAGAAAATACTTATAGTGTTGAAGAGAGGAAGGTTGGGGATAAGAAACAGTGCAAGTTAGGCTATGGTTTGTGTAACTGCAAGCCCTGCAAACTTAACTTGTACTTTGAGAGTTAAACTCAGTTTTTTCCCTCTCCCATGACATTCAGATTTAAGGGCTCAGCAGTTATTTCTACAAAAACAGGACCATCCTCCAGAGGAAAAACAAGATGAACAAACATGACCCATGAGCTTACTGTGGATTTTTCAGGTGATGCGGGAACATCAAACGTTTCATTAATATGGTTATCCAGTTCTTGCTGGGAGTGTGAATAATGAATTTGGTTCCAACTGTTCTTTTTAGATTGTTTGGGTGGTAGTGCAGGAGGTTGCCCATCTATAGGAGTCTCTTGGGATCTGATACAAAAATAAAATGGTGGAGGGAGACAATTTTATCTGAAAATTCTTAGCAAACTGAACAAGTGGCTAAAAGAACCCCAGAGTTTGAGAGTTACAAAAAATCTGACATTTTTGTTATCTGAAGGGTTTGATTTTGTGGATATGATTTCTACAGCATATATGCAAATACATATGTTGTGTACAGTATATTTAAAAAAGAATCACGAACATTCGAAGATTGATTAATCTAGAGTATTCTTGTTCAGTGTATTGTTTCTTTTAAACAGTTTACCTACTCTTTTAATCCACTTAATCAATATGTTGGAGATTGCTTTATAAATCTCATACATACCTAGTAATCTATTTCTAAAACAAATATATATCATTTTATATTTTTCCCAGACAGAAAAGCAATTAATTTACATCTTAGACTGCCTGTAAATTAAACCTTAAAAATAAAGCTAAATTCAGTTTTGAACAAATTAGCACAATTAAGAATCTGACAATACTCATTTTTTGTACTTTTAACAGCAAGATGATTTAAAATCCAATCCAGCATGAAAAAACTTCACACACTTTGTACATTAGCTTCTTAAAACCACATTTGATTAGCAAGTTCTAAACATATGATTGTGCATGCAATTCACAATTCCCCACTAATTTGCAATTGAGTGCATATTATTCAGCAGCACATTTTTAAATATTACCTTGCATACAAAATTTAGCCCAAGAGAGAATATGTAGAGTCACTTTTTTTTTTAAATGGCATTTTTACCATGGATTTACCAGACTGATCTTTAACAATACTGCCCAAAATTAGGGTAGCGCCCTCAAAAGTTCACATTTCTAGACTAACGTGCACACTTGTTAGGTCTGAGACTGTGGTGCTGTAGCTTTAACAACAGCATACCAGTTTATGCTGTGTATTTATCTATTATGGTGGATACCCCCTTGACCACTTTTTATGGCATAAGAATTTAAGTACATAATTTTCTCATGACAAATGCAGGACCGATCTTTCATTTTAAGGCTTTATACTTATAAATGAAGTGGAAGCTTTTCAGAGGCACAAAGGAGCAGTCAGGTGCTTAACTCCCTTTGACTTTGAAAATCAGTCCCTAAATATTAACAATCCACCAACTGCATTAAAACCCATTTTTATTAAGCACCTACCTACTTATTACGACTCAGATGGAGCACTACAATAAAGCTAGGGCCTAATCCTAAAAACATTTACGCACATAAATAACTTTACCCTTGTGAGTATTCGCACTCAATTGGTCTGATCATATATGAGCCTTATTTTGCTAACAGTTAATTATGAAACATCATAATACTTCAACTCAATTTGCTGCAAGATCTAAAGTATCTTAGACAGCCACACGTGAAACTTAATACTGTATAATTTATTTCATTGTAATTAAAGCAAAACACAGTTCACAAGGCTCTAGTCATTAGGTAAAAAGGAAAAATATGGTGGTTGTTATCCCAGTAACATTAAATAAAGGAAAATATTATGTATTTTCTGATAAATTATTTAAGCCACAAAAAAAAGTCTTTGCACATGACAGTGGAATGAGAAAAGGAGTATTTCACTTAGAAAATTATATAGCTTTCCCCCTGAAGTTTTGATGAAATATAATTAAGGCCCTTTGTATTAGGTATTGACTAATTTCCCCCCCAAATTCCCAGGTTTTTGAAAAAGCCAGTTTTGGAGTTTTACTGATTTTTCAGGATCCAGGAATTTTTCAAAGGCAAGCGGATGGGCTGTGTCTAAAGGCTGGTGGGGGTGGGGGAGTCAGTACTCACGGGTTGCAGCCTTCCTTTCCTCTCCTGACCCCGGCCCTTCAGCATGTCCCCATTCGCTCCCTCTGTGAAGGTGGGGACTGAGACAGGCAGGGAGCCAAGTGCTGGCAGATAAGCCTAACTGCTGTAGGGACAGGGCTGCAGGGAGTAAAAGACTGCACCCTTTGAATACTGGCCCATTCATGGACAGAGCCCCCTTCTGACCCCGGTCCTTCAGAATAGGCCTGGATGAGGCTGCGCTGAAGGGCTGTGGTCCAGAGGGGGCTGTGTCCATCAGGGGAAGCAGATGGCGTTCTGTGCAGATGGTCATGGCTGCCTGGACCAGGCTCCTTGACCGTCTAGCTCCCTGTGACACAGACCTCATGGCAAAGGGTCCCGTTTTTTTTTGCAAACATGCCCTTAGTCACCAGGGGATAATATATCTTGGTGATGGCCCATTCAAACAGAAAGGAGTTGTCACCCTGCCCTGTTTAGCCAGTGGTGTAATACCAGGTTCAATGGTCTAGACTTGCTCCATCCCAGCCTCGGTACCGAGCCAGGGAGTCTCCGGTACGTCAAATACTGAGAGTTCTCTAGAGTGTGTGAATTCCTGCGGTACTGACTGAACTGGTGCCTATGATTGTCAGTGGGTCAGCATGGAGGGGATCAGGGATCTTGGCCGTACCGAGTGCTCAGAGGCTGAATGGCTTGCTAATGATGATGCGGATGGTACTACTAATACTGGCAGCATCTTCTTAGCAGTGGTGCGGTCTTGTCCTTACTTTTTTCTGTCAGTACCATTGCTTTGGTGCCTTTGCCCATCTGGTCTTTAGGTCCATCAATGATACCTGCTGCTTCAGTACCATAGCTCATGGTGCTCTTGTGAGCTATGGGTACCGTGTTTGGACTGTCTCAGTACCGAACGCGCCGGTGATCTTTTTTGGCTAGCTCGGGGCTCACTCTGGGGACTCTCAGTTCTGGTTTTTGAAGCCTTACGCAAGGGGTCTTCGTCTGTTTTCTGTGAACCATAGCTCCTAGATGTTGGGGGCTGCTGGGAAGATTCGCGCTGTCTGGATGGGCTTGTCCTGTCCACTATTTGCTGGGGTGGACCCCCTTCCTCTCCACTTCCCCGAGTACCCCACTACCCCCCTCGGCCAGGCCAGCAGGGAGCCTGGTCAGTTGTGGGAGCCATGCAGACTCTCCACCTGCCCACGGTGCGGGGGGAGCCGAGAGCAGCCCCCAGCCCGAGTCCCGCCTGGTCCAGGGAAGGTGGAGGGTCCACGACTCCACACCAGCTCACCACAGCTGCCCGTGTAGGTCTCCCTAACCTGGCTCTGGCCGGGTTGGGGAGCCTTAGAGCCGCAGCCTAACCATGGTAAGAGCTGTGTGGGCAGATGTTGGGTGCTGCAGACCCTCCATCTGCCCTGAGCAGGGGACCTAGGGGGTGGGGACACAGGCAGGGGAATGATTTTGTCGCTTCCCCTGGGCTCCCTGGCCCTGGTCCAGCTTGGCCTTTGAGGGAAGAGGGGACAGAGGTGGGCCCTTTGGGGAGGGGCCTTGGGGGATGGGGACTCAGAGGAAGAGGGGGCGGGGAAGGTTCCCACATCCTTGTCAGAGAAAAGTGCTTGAGTGGCTGAAAGGCTGGTGGTCTTAAGGAACTCTCTCACACCAGAGGCAGGGAGCAACAAGGTGACTCTCAGTCCTGGGGAAGCCAAGAACTGTTAACTGCAGCAGTTGGCCCTAGGGCATAGAGCCCCATCTACTTCCTCTGCCAGACAGAGCCTGTGCAGGGGAAGCAAATGGGGCTACGTTGAATAGCTGAGGTTGGGAGGCGGCTGTCTTGCACGGGAACCAATAGTCACAGGGTGCATTCTTTTGCTGCCCTTCTGACCCCAGCCCTTCAGCATTGTTCGCTTCCTTTGCATTGGGGGGAGGGGAGAAAGAATGAGACGGACAGGGAGCTGGGTCCCAGCAGACCAGACTGCTTAACCACAGCAGGGAGGGGAAGTCTTCCTCAACTGCCACATGGTGAATATCCCTTCACGCCCCCACAAGTTCTCGTTTTTTACTGATTTTCTCCCATTTTTAAAATTTTTAAATAAAACCCAATAAATTGCTGAGAAATTAAATAAGAAAAACAACAAAAACAAATCAACAAAAAAGAAAATGAAAGGCCTTAAATATAAGAAATAAGACTCCTTTAAAAAAGTATAAACAAAATATTAGAAACCTCAAACCTAAGTCATGTTGACACCTATCTTGGCAGACTTCTTATTTCTACATTTAAATGGATCTTATATCTACCAATTTGACAGATATTTATGCTTAACTTCCAAATTTTATCAAATTAAAATTTTTGTACCAGCAGAATGGTTGAAAAAACCCTCATACTATTTCTTCAAACTGTAATGACTGTAGAAGCTGAGATTCATAACAGTAGGAAATAAAAGCATACTGAATAAGCATATTTCCTAATAGTAATTTCCACAAAGAACTTGATAACTTCTGGTGTCTTATCAGAATGGGCAACGTGTGTTTTATTTTTCCTTCAGCAGCAATGGAAACAGTCTTTCACCAGTTTTTGTAGAGAGAGAAAAACTGAGTACTAACATTTTCTAATTAACTTTCAAGGCAGTTATAAATTATTTAGGCACTGGCCCATTATTAGTACTTAGAGCTTTTTAATTGTCTGCATATTTATTCAGTGAAGAGTCTGGCTGGCATAGTTTACTCATCTTTTTTAAGTGCTGGACAAGAAGATATGTTTTCCTGTAAATGTTAACTTCTGAAAGTTAGCAAATATTAAGAAGTTTAAAAAACACAAATAATTCCAACAACAAAACAAAAAGGTGATCTTTTTGGCTACCAGTCTTCATATATGAGTTAATGAAAACTGAGAATTTCCTATAGAAAATATAAATAGCAAACATTTGAAAAAAAGATACTTAAATGAGCACTTTAGTAGTAACAGTGCAAAGAGCTGTAATATATTAGCATAATGAATTGTGAGAACTAACAATCAAGCCTGGGGCAAAAACTTCATTGCTTTATCTCTGCTCAGTCAGCTCTGAATTTCCTTATGAATGCTTAGACAATGACAGCGAAAGCAGCCTATTTTGCAGTCAAAGCAGCTCTCTGTGTTACCACATTCAGCAATTTGCCAGAAGCTGGGAATGGGCTACGGGATGGATCACTTGATGATTACCCGTTCTGTTCATTCCCTCTGGGGCACCTGGAATAGGCCACTGTTGGAAGATAGGATCCTGGGCTAGGTGGACCTTTGGTCTGACACAGTATGGCAGTTCTTATGTTCTTTTAAAATTTAACGTAGGAGGTATTTTAATTATCTCAGGAAATTACAATCAGAAACACAACGTACTGTGAAATAGCAAGAAGAATATGAGAACAAACAGCAATATTTAATATTTGCTATGGTCTCAATAAATGTCAGTTATTCAGAGTGCTGCAGTATGGACACATTTCTACACCTTTCTACAATAGATACTTTCCTCTATTTGCTGTTGAGGATCACACATCAAAAGGTAAAGTTGCCAGAATGTTAAATGCAGGATTTGAAAGTTTATTATCCAGATTACAGGAAACACCTGTAATTTGTGCTGATAGCCCAGTTGTGTCTGCAATAAAATAAGCTAGGTCAAAGTTTCATTGACCCTAAATACTGCAGGAATCAGGATATACTTTTGTCTCTAGCTTTGTAACTAGATTTAATTTTAAAAACTTTTCAGCACATATGTGCACTGAGATGCATCTTATTTACAGACCTTTCAGTCCTGGTAAAAGAGTCAACCTAAATGAGTTCAGTGATCTCAATATCTTTGTTATTCCACCATAAAAGTAATCAGAACAATTCAGCAAACCCACTAGTTTTATTTGCTTAAAACAGCACAATAAAGACTAAACTTTTCTGGCAGGGAAAAGTGTACTCTTCAAATTAAAATGAACTGAATCTGTAAGTAATGCAAGGCATCTCCTCTAGAATACTGCAGATATAAACAGGCTTAATGCTACAAGGGTCCTGAGAGGTATAGCTCTCTTAGTTCCCTAACTTTAAACTCTCACAGTTTACAGTCCAAAGAGCTTTTTATTTTAAACACAAAAAGCTCATTTATATTATATATATTTAACGCATAACAGTGCTCTGCCACGGGTTACCTGGACTTTAAATTGGTGCTAAGTAGTTTAAAGCTAACTTTCTGTCCACAGATTTTTTTTTTATGATGGTCTATTCTTTGATCATTATCAAATCCTGAGTCAGTAACATTTTGACACTTCAAAGAAACAAGGAGGTAAAATTTTCAAAAGCACATAAATGACTCAGGAGCCTACGTTCTATTTTTAAGTGACATATGTCACTCATGTGACAAACTACATGTTTTTAAATGGGACTTATGCCAGGTCTACACTACAACTTGTGTCGGCAAAACTTATGTCACTCGGGTCGGGGGTATGGAAAAAACACCCTCTTGAGCAACGTAAGTTTTGCCGGCATAATTTGTAGTGTGCACATTGCTATGTCAGCAGGAGAGCTCGTGGCGGTGGTTTTATTATGTCGATGGGAGAACTCTCTCCCGTCGGCATAAAACAGCTACATGAGCAATTTTACAGCAATGGTACAGCTGTGCCACTGTAAGCTCGCTAGTGTAGACATAGCCTTAGACACCTAAGTCACTGTGTCGTAGGTATATTATATATTTGACTACGTCCCAATTTTGCACATCCAATTCAGACAAAATTCAGTCTTTGTCTCATCATAGCTTTTCTGCTTCTCTCACACACACCTTTACACTTTCTTCCCTGCCACATTTTATGCAAGGAACATCCATGCCTGAACTGATTTGCAAAGCCACTACCCTTTCCTAGAAGGCTTTTCAAGACTCACTTCTGTGGTGACCCTTACGAGAAATCAGCTATTTAATAAATAGAGTAAGGGGTAGTTTGAGAAAGCTGATAATCACATTACCACCAAGCCAAAAATATAGAGCAAATATTTATATTTATATAAAAAGTTGTTTATATTACATTGTGGCACTCTCTCCCACTTTTTGTATGCTGCTCTTCATCTTACATTTTAAACTCTTTGGAGCAGGAAGCACATCTCCCTCTGTACAGCATCTACCACAACGGAACCCTAATATGCCACTACCATAATACGAATATCACACAGCAACAACAGACATAAAAATGTCTCTGTTTGAAGTCAGATACCTTTGAAGTCAGATTCTGAAAGGATTAAAAATGGGAGTTTTATATTATGAGGAAAAGGAGATTGCCAACACTTATTCTAACATTGTAAAGGCAAGATACATCAGCTATTAAAGTTGGGAGAATTTTGTGTCTTATAAATGCTTTATTAGGTCATTATAAGAGGTGTTTTATATTTATTACTTTTAATTTCTCTCTCCAAAACAGCCCTGAACAGTTGGTCTGCTAGTAAGTTACAGGCAGAGAGATACAACAGAAAGTTCACATACAACTTCTTAAACACTGTCTAAAAATTTAAAAAAATCCTAAAGCAGATTTTCTATGACACCTAAGGCACATATAAAATACATGATGGTGCGGAATAAATGTTTTACGGGTTTTCCTTGGAGATAATCTGCACAATTTTCTTGTTTACTGACCCATCCCAAAATTATTATGACAATTATTTTATACCACATCCCGTGTTCAATTTATCTACATAGAAATAGATTTGGTGGCGATATGAGAGAAATAGCATTTATTACACACCTTTTACCATTTTATTTGCACTCTGCCCATCAATCCAGTTCTATCAAAATTTCTAACATTTGAAACCTATGAACAACTTCAAACAACCACTTCTTCGTTTTAAAATAAACTTGTAAATTTTTCCTATTTTCCCTATTTACAGAATTCCCCACAAAAAATGGCCTTTGTCTGGGCCCCAGCATGAATGATAACTAGTTTGCTCAGTGACAGGTAATTTGTGACCATGAAAAACTAGAAACATGTGCCTTATACCAGTGAAAAAGGAAGGTTCCTGTGACACTTATCTATCGATAAATTACTTTCATTTTTCTGGTGTGTAATATATTAGTTTCCTTCTTCACTTGAGCTCTGTATAATTGGTCTCATAGTAAAGTTGAGATTTAGGTATGTATAGTGAAAATTGTACCAATATTTTAAAAAAAAATAAATAAAAAGCTTTATAGTATTTTAAAAAATTCTTTTAAATATGTGACACACAGTGAATAGTTTTTGACCCCTGAAAATAATGCAACATTTCCAAACCCAGGCCACTAAAACCTTTACATCAGACCACAAAATCATGCATTCTTTCCTTCTTGCAAAAAAATATCTTGTATACACACAGAGAATGATATTCACATAACGCCACCAAACCTATCTATAGGCACTCAATAAAATTATGACATAAGTAAAATCCTACACCATTGTAACACCTGAATTCAGGGCACTTACTCTGGCAACTATCTTTTTATCAGATCTATATTAATGCCCTCTAAAAACAGTTATTTATAAATTACTGGTTTTTGGACCTGGGCTTTACTGATAAAGATTAAAGGGAACTAAATAAACTCTCCGAGGTAGGGACTATCTCTATCAGGGCCTCAATGTGCTATAGTAATAATATATTAATGGATGAACTCACGGTGACGATTCCAGAATGATGCTATTAGCTTGGGTGGAGGATGGAGATCTGTGATTTGCAAAAACTTCACTTGGTGAGGTGTGAACTATGTGGTCCACTAAATGTCCAACTGAAGATGGCCGTAAACGGGCTCCCTCTTGAGTAAATGCAGAATTGCGACTAAATGAGAAAAGAATAATTAAGCAGTTAGAAAATTCTCCAAGATTGATGCTTTTAATCTGCATTGTCCTAAAACTATAAGTGTACAATTTAAAAAAAAATATTTATTTTCCTTCTAGATGTAAGCATATATTCATATATATAATTTTACTGAAAAATTTTAAACAGTGAATTGTAATTCCATTAATTCATTTTCACTCATTCAATTAATTTTTCTTTCAATTCCATTATTTCAAATTCTCAAAACCTTTTTATTATTTCAAAAAATACTGAAACAATAACCAAATCAGAGATATTATGAAGAATGGCTTATTTATCACTTCGTAAATTGAATAAAAAACCCTCTCTTGCCATAAATACTGAAGGTCATGAACCATGCCTGGAATACTTTAAAGAAAGGAGTTTTGCTTATAATAGTATGACCCAGTGGATAGGCTGGCAGTCAAAAGGACCGGAGGTGAAATCCTGGCTCTATTGAAGTCAATGGCAGAACTCTAACTTAAACAGGGCCAGGATTTCAGCCCTGGATTCTATTCCTAACACAGTCACCAACCTTACTGTGTGACCCCATGATAGTCACACTTCAACTTCCTGCCCCAGTTGTCCCATCTGAAAAATGGGTCTTTTGACACTTACCTTCATTTTAAATGCCATGAGATTTATGGGTGAAATGTGCTTTATAGAATCTAAGCATTATTATTAAACCAATCAATACTTTAAATGTAAAATGTTTCCGATATTAGCATAACACTCTGGAATAACTTCTAAAGACGAGACACATTCAATGAGAAATTACCATTTATGCAATACTGAACTGTTCTCATTCAGCATCACTTTCAGCAGACTAAAAGAACTGCTGTCCTATTTTGTAAAAAAAATCAAGAATGCTTTTCATTCATCATAAACAGAAAACAAGAAAGCTTCCTGATGTTTAAAAGTAAATTTTGCAGGTAAGAAAAGAAATGCAGAAAAACAGGGAAATTAACCCACTAGCATTTTTTACTGCCTATACCTGGAACACATGTTAACAAGAGGTACCGTATTACAGAACCAAAAAGTTAAATTCTAAAATGATTCCTGAATAAAATAATTATACAGCTGAAGTTTTATTAATGTCATCTCTTCAAGCCATATTTATCACCTCACATGCTCTGTTAGCACTGTCAGATATATTAGATATATTGCAATTATAATCCAGCTGTTAGTTGTCATGCAAGGAAACGTCTGGGGAAACGCCTCAAACTATTATGGTATGCCAAATGGTATGGTATGCCAAACGTTACACTTTTTTATAGGTTGGATGCTTTTGAGATGCATCTAGAATTATTATATACCAAAGAATGTCATCAAAAATAAAATTTAGAACATTGAATTCCACATAAAGGAATGTTAAGAGCTAGTTTGTAGAAATTCCCTTGTGAAACAAACAGCTTAATTTTGGTAATGAACTAATGTTTTGTTATAGCACAGGGATTACTGACAAATAAGAAGTGAACAGGCAATGATGACTGCAGAGAGGATACACCACTCTACTTACTGATTTGGGGTTCCAGGTGGAGATCGTGATGGTAGGCTCTGTGTTTCTAACCTGTCATCAGACAATGAATTCCTACTCACTACCTCCCAGTCCATCCCACTCATCAATTTCCGTGCCAAGGGTTTACTTGGGGATCTAGAAGAATGAAGTAAACAACTCATTTGAAATTGTATCAGATAACTGAAAAATTACACAGATTACACAACAACATTTTGGAAGTTCTCTCATAAAAATCCAAAGACCATGGGAGGTAGAAAGATAAAATAAGACAGTGGCGGATTTAGAGTTAGTGGGGCCCTCTGCGTAGCTTCATTTTCGGGGGCCCCCTGGGGACACAGCCAAGAAAAATAAAGCCAGACCCCTGTCCACCCCAGGCGCAGGTCCAGACCTGGGTGTGGGCCGCAGGGTGGCAGCCGGGACCATAGGCGCGGGAACTAGGAGTGAAGGCAGGACTGCCGACAGAATTGCTGGCTCCGGGCCCCAGGAAGGGGCTGGGCTCGGGGCTAGCCTCCACCAGCCAGACCTTCAGTGCTGCTTGGGCTGCGCCATCCGGGGCTTCGGCAGCGATTTAAAGGACCCGGGGCTCCAGCCCGCTGTTGGTGTTCTGCCCAGCTGGTGTTCTGCCCGCTACTCCGGGCCGGCCAGCGGGGCGGCAGTGGAGCCCACAGAGCCTGGGAGCGGAGGGCAGCAGCTGGGACTTGGGGCGGCAGCCCACGAGTGGAGCTACCATGGGGCTGGAGAAGGAAACAGAAGACATGATCTTCATGGCTGAGGACAGCTTCGGGTGCCCCGGCAGCCTCACTCTGGCTGGCCCAGAGAAGCAGACAGAAACCCACATGGACTGAACACATATCTGAAGGGGGGGGGGGGGAGGGGCACGGCTCCATCAGCGGCCACCTGAGCGCCCCACTGCCTCCGCACGCTGATCTCTGCTCGCCTCCCCTGGCCGCTGGGTCCTTGCAAAGCAGGCAGTTGCGATCACTCTTAGCCGCCGCGCTGCAGCCCCTGTGGCCGGGCTCGGGCACCTCCCTGTCTCCCCAGGAGCCCGGGCTGTTCTGAGCTAACAATATGTTTTAACGTAAGTGGCACGGGGCAGCAGCCCGGAACCTGGGCGGCAGCAGAGCCCGCAGGGCCCCGGGCACCAGCCAGGACCCTGGGCGGCAGCAGAGCCCGCAGGGCCCTGGGCGCCAGCCGGAAGCCCGGGTGGCAATGGAGCCCGCAGAGCCCTGGGCACCAGCCAGCAGCCCAGGTGGCAGCAGACCCTACAGAGCCCTGGGCACCAGCCGGGAGCTCGGGTGGCAACGGACCCTGCAGAGCCCTGGGCACCAGCCGGGACCCTGGGTGGCAGTGGAGCCCACAGAGCCCTGGGCAGCAGCCGGGACCCTGGGTGGCAGTGGAGCCCACAGAGCCCTGGGCAGCAGCCGGGACCCTGGGCGGCAGTGGAGCCCCGCATAAAATGTGGGGATGCTGCAGCACCGCCCGCACTGCTAGTTCCCACACCTATGTTTTGGGGCCCCCCTGTCATTGGGGGCCCCGTGCCACGGCATGGTATGTTTCAGGGTAAATCCACTCCTGAAGTAAGATAAAGATTTCATGAGGAAAATAGAAGCACTTTCAATATGAATTCATCATGCTGTATTTCCTGTGTTTACTATAAGAGAATCTAACTTTCCCTGCATAATATAATAGCTACAATTGATATTATTTAACATTTCTGTTATTTAAGTTAGTAAAACAATTTGGATGACATACTAACTGGTATTAACAGGATTTGCTGAGATGCTTTCTATAGAACTAAATAAGGTATTAAAATTTGGTCCAGATATAATTAACACCATCACACCTTGCTTTCAAGCTAGTGCAGTAAAAGGTCTTCAAAAATGAGCTTGGCATAAAAGTTAACATTAAGAGAAAATACTATTTTTGTCCAAAATAAAAAATGAACTTAATTATGATGCTCTGAAAAAAGCTATAGGAAACGAATAGATGGTAATTACAAAAACAGAGGGAAATTTTACAAACTAAAAACAAAAACGTTATATCACATTTTGGATTAGAAGAATTTGAGGCTTCATTGCAGCTAAGAATTTGAACATTTACCACACAGTTTCAAGAACTCATTTTCACATTCATTAGTGTGCTTAAACCATTCATTTTAAAAAGGAGACAGTGCAATTCTTTTCTTTTCAAAACAATATTGCTCTAAACCACCTAATTTGTAGATACTAAACTTTGAAAACCGTCCTCAACATTTTATAGACTGCAACAGATTAATACAACTTTCTCTAAGATAAGAAAGCTCATGTTTTTTTTAATCTAAAAACAATATCACTCAAGAAAAAAAAACTCACCTTATTTACTGTACTCAAGTTCTGATCTCTTGGAATACTACTCTCTGCTACCATCATAGACAACTGAAGTGTTTATCAGCAAAGTTTAGATTCAAATATTTTATTTTAATAACAGTTCTAACCTCAGAGTCCCACCCACTTATGCTTGCTGTCTCCGTTTCCTGTTCTTTGGGGAAATTTCGAAGAAAGAGTTACCACACTGCAGCATGAGCTTTTCGATGCTGTGGCTTTTTGGTTTCTGACCTGAGTGCTAATTTTCAATACCTCTATGTCTAACTTTACACAATCTCTCCTGGATAACTTTTAGGTATAATCTGAAATATTTTAGCTATTGATTTAATTCTTCATCTGCATCACTTTAATTACTGACATTATTCAAAATAACTTCTAATGCTGGGAGGAGGTAAATCACCAAACCATTGTAAATGCTTGTATGGCCTTTGAAAGTTCAGTAGAATCCTGAATCTGGATGTCTCAGTGGATGAGTTTTCATCTCCATTAAAAGGAATAGCCATTTGTAGTGAGGCGGAGTGGCCTCCCTTTGGACTTGAGAAAGAAGGACCACTACCCTCCCCCTGGTGGGCGGAGCCAGACCTGCCCCTCCCCCTTGCCAGAAGTACCAGGGCGGGACAGGAAGTATAAAGAGAGGGCCCTGAAGCTCAGTTGGGCAGAAGCCAAGGAAGGAGACAGACCTCTCCAGTCTGCTGCCGACCCTGGGGAGAAGTTGCCGGGACTGCCGTCTAAAGACTGCTCTGCCCCACCCAAGGGGGCGAGAGCATCAGACTGTTGCTGCTTGTTCGCCTCTGCTAGGGAGTTACAGAGCTATAGACTTCTTACAAATCAGCGACGCCAGCAAGACCTGAGCCTGATACAGCAAGGTGGAATGGCCTCCATCCCCACTTGAGAGTGAGGGACCACTACACCATTTAACACAGTTCACTACCCTTAAGATTTAATCCTGCCGCCCAGTCAGTCTGCAGAATCAGAGATGTTACTAAACAGATCCATGGAGTTGGGAAGAGGCACTATCTGAACAGGGATAAGGACTGACCTTTTTACCTGCCCAGCCAAACACAGGGGCAATTGTGGAGAAACCCAGCATGGAACCACGGCATGTAGGAAAATTATGAATTAATAGCCAGGAACATGAAATTCATAACACCTGAGGAGAGGCTGTAAGCTGCTAGAGCTTCAAATAGAGAATCAGCCCAAACACACACAAGATTTAAGCAGCACTACAGCACCTGACTGCATCCCCTTTAAGCAGAATTACTGCTCATGTTAAGCAAGAGAAGGTTACTTACTGTAACTGGAAGTTCTTCAAGATATGTGGTTCCAATCTGGATTCCAAACATGGGTGCACATGCATGCCATTGCCAGAGACATTCATAGTAGTGTCCGTTGACCCACACGTGCATCGGCTACGTGGCATGTCTGAGGCTTTAAAGAGGCTGCCGGGGTTAATGCCACTCCAATTCCCTCTTGCCAGGCAATAGGAGAGCCCGGAGTAGAGGGGATGAAGGGCAGGACTGAAATCCAGATAAGGACCACACATCTTGAAGAACCTAGTTACAGTAAGTAACCTTCTCGACTTCGAATGCTGGTCCCTATATGGATTCCAAACAAGGGATAGCAACCAGCAGTATTCAGCATGGAGGCTCTCCAGCAATAACAGTTCAAAGGACAGCATGGCCAACTGCCACATCTGCTGTTGTAGGGGCTAGACACAATGATCAGCAAAGGTGTGAATGGAGGACCAAGTGGCCGCTCTACAAATATCCTGACACGGGATGCCCGCAAGGAAAGCCGACGTGCTGCATGAGCCTGTGTCGAGTGGGCTGTGGCCAATGGAGTGGGGGGGAGAACACCAGAGAGTGCACAGCAGTCAGTGATGCTGTGGGAGACCCAGCAGGAAAGAGCGTGGCCACGATGGCAATGAAGAGACAAGGGGCGGTGCGGAAGCCTTGGGCACATTGGAGGTAAAAGACCAGTGCTTGGTGTACATCAAGGGAGTGTAGCATGCACTCCTTCTAGAGGCATGTGGCTTAAGGTAGAAGGTGGGTAAGTGCACACTCTGGTTGAGGTGAAATGAGGAAACCACTTTGGGAAGGAATTTGGGGTGAAGACATAGGGAGACGTTGTCATGGTGAAAGGTGGGTCTGCCATCACGGCAGCCAGTGGTGGCTGTGGGCTTGAGTGAGGAGATTGGGGAGCAAGGGTAGGGGAATTGGGGGATTAGTGAAGAGATGAAGGAGGTCTGGAAAACAATACTAGCGGGGCCAAGCAGGGGCCACCAGGAGAACAGTCCCTCAAATCCTGGTGGATTTTGCTTAGGATCAGGGGAAGCAGGAGAATGGGAAGGAAGGCATAATAGAGCTCCACTGGTCAAGGGAATGAGAAGGGCATCTCCCTGCGAACCGGGACCAAGGGCTCCCCAGGAGCAGAAGAGGGGGAGTTTGTGGTTGGTCAATGTGGAGAAGAGGTCCCATCGAGGAGTGCCCCACTCATGGAAGATGGAGCAGAGAACAAGACTGTGGAATTCTCATTTCTGGTTTGCATGTAAGGAGTGACTGAGTTGGTCCACAAGGGAGTTGCTCATGCCAGTGCCGGATTAAGACCTTTAGAGGCCCTAAGAACTGAAAAGATTATGGTGTCCCCCCCGCCCATATGTAATTCAAAATAAAAACAATACTATACCGTAAAATAAATTTTTATTTTTTGTAATGACACAAAACTTACATGTACGCTGAAATTAAAATAGTTTCTTTCTAGATTTTCTGATTGCAAAATTCTGGATATGTTCATCGAAGCTGACTCAACGAAGCATATCCGCTTCCATACACAATAGGGAAAGTGAATCAAGTCTGTCCTGACACATTGTTGTTCTCTGAAGGTTTTTTATTCTTTTCAGCTGAGAAAAAGAGCGTTCTGCGGAGCAGCTAGTAATCATCAATGTTAGAAAAATACATAGGGCGATCTCTACATTTGGAAATACACATTGTATTCCATCTTTCAATCTTGTGTCATAAAGATCAATGTGACTGAATTCCATTTTTCCTGTTTCATTAAACTTTGCGCGCATATAACAGTGGAACTGCCGTACTTCTCCACAGAGATTCATGTTCAAGTCAACAGGGTATAAGTCAACTAGCTTTTGGGAACCTTGTGAATATTGTTAGTCAGATAAGTTCATATCATTTAGAAAAGAAAATCTACTTGATACTTCTTTGTACACGTCACCTCTCCTCTTCATATGAGCTTCAAGTGTATCAACTGTAGCACAGTAAGTAGATACGCGAAATTTGTCTCTAGGATTCAATGATGTTTTTGTTGCACTGCTATCATTTGCTTGTTCTTTCCTGATTCGCTTGCGGGACTGGACTTCTTTGTAGTTAGTATCAGGCAAGATATCTTTTGATATGTCTTCAAATCTTTCGAAATCATTCCTCAAAATGTGTAAGTGGTCTGCTAATGATTGACAGAGGTCTGCACATGTTTTCAAATCCAATTCTTTTTCTTGGAGAGCTTGACTTGTGTGGTAAAAGTGTTGTAAAATTTCATTCCACATGGTCAACATGAATACAAACTCTAGTTCTTGCATCTCGTTTGCAATGCTTTCTGCCTCTCATATAGTTTATCCCTTTTGTGATTGGTCTTCAGCTATACTTTCTAATGCATCCACAATCTTTGAGAAGGACTCCAGAATTGCACTTGTTGCCACTGCATGTGCCTCCCAGCGAGTATTAGAAAGAGATTTCAACACACAATCATTGCCCATCGGTGTGTTGAGGCAGAGAAAAATGTATAAAGTAACTGAACTGTTGAGGAAAACCTTACTGCCACCAGACAACAATCAACAGCACTGCGGCCAACAAGACAGAGAGTGTGCAGCACATGGTATGAATATGGCATATTTGTTCTGTTCTAAAAGCTTCTTCTGCAATGTTGGCAGCGTCGTCATAAGATTGACCTCTGCACTTTGAGAAATCTATTTTGCAAACTTGGCACAGATAATGCAGTACTTGATTTGCCATTTCTTCACCAGTGTGGCTTTTCAAATTGAGGAATGTTATAAATCGTTCAACTGGTTTTCCATCTGTGGGAGACGCATATCTTAGTACAATACTCAATTGATCAGTATGTGAAAGATCAGGTGTAGAGTCGACAGATAAACTGAAATACCCAGCAGTACTTATTTCATCCACAATAGCTGAACGAACTTTGTCACTCATTTTACCAATGAGTTCATCACATAATTGTCTTGGATAAGTATGATGGGTTACCTTTGCCAGCATTCCCATATTTTGAGATATGGCCTGCTAAAAATGGGTCAAACTGAGCCACAAGCTCCAACAATTTCCATTCTGCAATGATCCAAATGTGTCATTTGATCCCCGGAAAGGCAGACCACGTTCAGCTAATGTTTGAATAACAGCTATAACATGCTGCAAGACATGTTGCCAGTATGCACGCTCCTCTTTAATTTGTTCTTCCAATTTTTGTGTCAATCCAAAGCCCTGTCTTCGATTTAAATATGTCAACATTGAATCTCTGTGAGTAGTGCTATTTTCATATTGTTCAATTAAAACAGTATTCCGCCAGTCACTAAATCCATCTGCAGCAAACCGGGATGTTGAAGGTTTATATGCAAAAAGTGTGCAAACAAAACAGTACACAGACCCTGTTGATGGTGAATACAATAGCCATTCTCGAGTGTATTTCTTACGATTCGCTTTCATGCTGAAAAATATTTTTTGTGGACAATATCTTGTTTGTTTGCCATTGGTAAAAGTCCGTGATTTCTCAAATGGCCCAGTATGCGGTTGACTGTCATTTTGTCCACGATCTATCCAGTAAGCTACATCATCGGTACTGAAATCAACCCACATACCAGGATCTTTTCTCCTATTATTTACAGCATGAGCAGGTTCAGTATCTGACACATCCACACCTTCTAGAACAATGTCTGTTTTACCACCAGGAGTAGGATGATCAGTTACAGTCTCTGATTTCCTCGCATTATTTCGATCTACGTTAGTAAGACGCCCCCCTGGTTTAGGTGGGAATAAATAATAAAAAGAGAACAGAAAAACGGGGGAAGAGTGTGTAGTGGAGTGTAAGGAAGTTTAACAGAGTTCTGATTTTTCCCATGATGATTACTTCAATGCTTTTTTTGAAAAATCAAATATCAAATTTTTTCCAAAAAAATCTCAATTTTTTTTGGTGCCCCCTGCTTTGCTCGTGCCCTAAGCACGTGCTTAGTCTGCCTATTGGGTAATCCAGCCCTGTCTCATGCCCAGAAGGTGTACCGCGTGGAGTGTGATGTTGTGCTGGAAGCACCAGTTCCAAAGGAGAATGGCCTTGGCACAGAGGAAGAGGGATCAGGCTCTACCCTGCTTGTTGACATATATGACTGCTGCCACATTGTCCGACAACACTTGGACATGGTGGTGGCGGAGAAGTGGCAGAAGGCCTGGCAAGCTAAGCGGATGGCATATGGTTTGAGAATGTTGATGTGCATCCTCGCCTCACGGTGTGACCAGAGGCCCTGGGCCATGCAACCATCTAAGTGGGCTCCCCAGCACACTAGTGAAGCATCGGTGGTGAGAGTAGTCTGAGGCATGGGACGAGCGAATGGAATACCTGCGAGGACCGTGGATGGGGTGCACCACCAGGTCAGGGAGGCGAGGACGGAGGGGATATGAGTACCAGGTTGGGGAGAATGTCCGTCTCTGGGTTGTAGACCAAGCGGAGCCACAGTTGGAGGCAGCACACGTGTAAGCGAGCGAATGGCGTGACTGCAGTTCAGGCAGCCATATGGCCTAGAATAGAGAGGCAGAGGCGGACATGTGTGTGAGGCCAACGGCATAGGCATGCGATGAGAGTGGTAAGGGCAGCAAAGCGGTCCGGAGGGAAAAAGGCAAGGGCTGCGACAAAGTCCAGGTGCAATCCAATAAAGGTGAAGATGCGCATGGGGACCAGCACAGATTTGGCTTCGTTGATGCAAATACCCAGGTAGTCCAGGAGGGCACAGAGGGTCCGGATAGCATGAAGACCAGTCAGAGGGTGCAATGAGAAGCTAGTCATTGAGACAAGGAAAGAGGGAGTGCCCCAGTCGACACATGTGAGCTGCCACAACTGCGAAGACCTTTGCGAAGATGCGGGGGGGGCAGTGGCAATCTGATGTGAAACTGATAATCGGAGGTGCCCACCATGAAGCATAAGAACTTGCGATGAGCTGAATGGATGTTTATATGAAAGCAGGCATCCTTCATATTGAGAGCTGTGAACCAGGCGCCATGGGGAAGGCCCGGGAGGATAACGGGGAGCGTGACCATGCGAAAACCGAAGTTCGGCATAAATTTGTTCAGGAATCGGAGGTCCAAGATGAGGTGGAGATCACCCCCTTCCTTCGGTATGAGGAAATAGAGGGAGTAGAAGCCATGGCCAGGGTAGCTTCATGGGACGCACTCCACAGCGCCTTTCTGAAGGCGGGCATCTGCTTCCTGCTAAAGAAAAGTGAGTTGGGAGGGATTCCCTGAGCGAACTAGTAAAGGGCAACGAGGAGGGACGGAGAGAAATTCAATCAGGTACCCGTGCTGGATGATGTCCAGTAACCAGCTAGCAGTGGTGATCTTACGCCAATGGTGTGTGAACATGGCAAGATGACCCCCGAAGGTAACCGGCAGTGGAGTCTGAGGAGCAGAGGAAGGTTCTCCTTCTCATAGGAGTCAAAAGTTCTGCCTGGGGGTCCGTTGCAGTAGAGAAGAAGTGACCAAGATAGAGGCAGTGGAATGTCTAGGATGTTGTGAGCATGGACGGCGGCGAGAGGGCTCAGGTTGGCGCTGTGGATAGGGTTGGTATATGGGGTGGGGACGGGGTGGGAAGAACAACTGGTGCTGTCTATGGGTAGGGGCAGGGGTACAGAAGTCCAGCAATCAGAGGGTGGGACTCATCAGTTTTATTGCTGAATAATTTTTGATTGTCGAAAGGGAGGTCCTCAAGTGTGGTTTGGACCTCCTTCGGGAACCCGCTGGATTGTAACCAGGAGTCATGTTGGAAAACGAGTCTGGAAGCCAGGGAGTGGGACATGGTATTGGTAGCATAGACTGCTCCTGACGGGCCATCTTGACGACTAACTTGCCCTTGTCCAGAAGGCACTGAAAGTCCTGCTGTTTATTGGGGGCAGGAAGGCTTGAAAGTCCGCAAGTTTAGGGTAGATCAGGAAGTCCTATTTTGCCAGAATGGTCTGTTAACTGGCAATGCAGAATTGAAGGCCCAAGGAGGAACAGACCTTACGGCCAATAAGGTTCAGCTTTTTTGCTGCCCAGTCTGGGGCTGTGTGGGGAATGGAGATGTTGCTGGGAAGCATGTTCTGTGGCCGCCTGGACTACCAAGGGAGAACAAGGCTGTACCCTTAGCTGGAATGAAGTACCTACGCTCACCCATTTTCTAGTGGGGGCGCAGGAGCTGGGGTGTGCCAAACTGCTTGTGCCAGTTGGAGAATGGCATAGTGTATGGGCAAGGCGGTTCGGGAGGGCCCAACAGGCAACAGAATGTCTAGGAACTGATCATGATGATCCTGGACATTTTCCACAGGGAGGTTAAGGGCCATCGCCACATGGCAGAAAAGGTCCTGGTATTGGGCATGGTCATCCAGAGGTGAGAGTGCAAGTGAGATGATGGCATCGTCAGGAGACAAAGAAGCCCCAGTTGGGACAGAGGGAGCTGTCGGTACCAATGGTACAGAGGCAGCTCGGGTCCCAGGCAAACCAGTATGGCAAGCATAGGGGTCGCCCAGCATGGATGGTCCCTGCCGGGAGGCGAGCCATGAGTTGGCTGCTGGGCCATAGTGAGGCAGATAGGGTTGGCAGCGGAGATCCAGGCAGTAGGAATGAGACGGCGAGAAGGCTGTGTCCTGTTCAGAGGACCAGTCTGACTATAAAGATGGATCTGGTAGTGGTGGGGCCGGTATCAGCGGAGACGTCAGTGTGGGGTGGACAAATGGGGGGCAGTCCATGAGGAGAAGTTCCGTGGTTGGAGAAGAGAGCCAAGGACTACTGGCTGTGCAGAATGCTGAAGAGAGCCAGAGAAGGGCAGCAGCAGTTTGGCTGTTGGTGTCAGGGGGGAACAAGCGTCCTGGAGTGTGCAGGACCAGGTGGGACAGACCAGACGGTTCCGATGGTGTGGATGGCACTGGAGGTGATGGTGTCAGGACTGTCACCATAGCTGAGGGGCGGTGCTGGCGGAGCACAATGCTTCGACTTGTACTCCGAACGAGGCTTCTGCAGAGTGGGAACCTCACAGTTGACATGCGACTTCTCACCCAAGCTGGTGCGGCTCGAGGAGGTAACACTGCATTTAGCAGCTGTCCTCATCGGGGATCTGACCTTATGCCCATGAGAGTGCATCCCACACAATGGGATTTGGGTGGAGGTGGCGGTGCTGCTGATGCTGCGTGGAAAGAGCAGGGTAAAGTGCCCACTGCTGGTGCCAGCTGTCATTCTGAAAGATTTACCGGTGCCGGATCTGAAGGGGCATGCGGCTGCATTGCTTCTTCCATGAGGAACATACGGAGACGAAGCTCCCGAGCTTCCTGAGTCTGGGACGGAAAGGAGTGGCAGATGGAGCAGCGAGCGGCAATGTGGGCTTTGCCCAAACAATAAAGGCAGCGTTGGTGCTAATTGCTTACAGAGAGAGAGGGCACAAACCACAGTACTTAAAGCCAGCTTGCCTGCGCATAATCCCCAGGCCGGAAGAGAGAGTCCCACAAAGGGGAGAATTCCAACGAGGAACACTTAACTATCTAAAATGAACAACTAACTACGACTATAAAAGAAACCAACTATATACAAGGCAAAAAGAGGGAAAATGCAGTACTACTAGGCAAGCTAGGAGCACCAAAGAACAGGGGTTCCTACTCTGACTATGCAATGGTAAGAGGGAACTGGAGCTGCGGTGACACACGCAGCCTCTTAAAGCCATGGACACGCCATGTGGCCAACACACAATGCATGTGCAGGTCAACACACACTATGAACAGTTCCAGCTCCAGCGCATGGCGCACACACGTTTGGACTCCACATAGGGAACAGCACTCGAAGAAGAACAATCATTAGTATAAGGGAACCTAAATTCTTCAGCAGAATTGGAGATGCCTGCCCAGACACACAACGGTGTGCTCAGATACCATAGTGATAGGCACAACGTAAAATCCTAGACAGATGATTTAATCATAAGCCTCCCGAGTTTTACATATGACACTCCTCTAATTCACAACAGATTAGCCTTTTTCACAACTATATCACATTGTTCACTCATCCTCAATATTTTGATCCACTATAACCCTGAGATCCTTTTCTGCAGTACTAACACCTAGCCAGTTATTCCCCATTTTGTAGTTGTGCATTTGATTTTTCCTTCCTAAGTGTAGTACTTTGCACTTTTCGTTACTGCATTTCATTTTGTTGATTTCAGACCAACTCTCCAATTTGTGAAAGTCTTTTTGAATTCTAATCCGGTCCTTCAAGGTGCTAGTAACTACTCCTCCAGTGTGGTGTCATCTGCAAATTTTATAAGTGGATTCTACACTCCATTACCCAAGTCATTAGTGAAAATACTGAATAGTACTAGACCCAGGACTGACCCCTATGGGACTACACTAGATACATCCTCACAGTTCGACAGCAATCTATTGATAGCTACTCTGAGTACAGTTTTTCAACCAGTTATGCACCCACCTTACAGTAATTTCATCAAAATCACATTTCCCTGGTTTGCTTATGAGAATGTCATATGGTACTGTATCAAAACCCTTACTAAAATCAAGATAACATCACGTCTACTGCTTCCCCCCCCCCCCATCCACTACGCCAGTAATCCTGTTAAAGAAGGAAATTAGGTTGTTTGGCATGATGTGTTCTTGGTAAATCCATGTTGGCTATTACTTATTACCCATATCCTCTAGGTGCTTACAAACTGATTGTTTAATACTTTAGATATTAAACATTGTATATTCCATTGCAAAAAGCCTATTGCATCATCCGATAGCAATCCTTCCCAATGTTCTTGGTTTCATAACACACAACGTGAATATCTACAACACAAACCTGCTTAACGAGAACCAACTGTAATATCGACAGAAATGCTAAATGCCACCATTTAAAAAAAACAGATCTATACAAAACAAAACAACAACTACGTCTAGTGAGGCAGAAAATTCAGAGGGGCAGGTTCCAGGAACAAAATCCACATAATACCAGGGAAAGTCAGAGAGCAAGAATTAGCCTCTATATTAATCTGAAGGGACTAATGTGAACTCAGTATTATAGTTTGGAATTTAAATGCACAATAGGTAAGAGGAATTGTACTTCAGCCCCTTGTACATATGTAGTATATTTTACAAACATCTTATATTTCATATTGCTTTTCATTCTGAGGAATCCCAATGCACCTTACAAATGAATATGCAAACCATACATAGAATGCTTCATTCACCATACAAAAGCAGCTGACTCTGGGATACAGGCATCAGATGTTTATCAGTTAACAGCAACACCATGAAACGGCTTAGAATAGATGTGAGGAAGAATGCTGCATTCAACTGAAACTGCAGGAGGAATTTTAGGTTAACCAAACAACCCTTGAAGTTGGAATTTGGCCAGGACACCTGAATTAAACACATCTACTCTTATGAATAGATACTCAGCAGAATGTTGGAGTAACCATAATCTTGGCTTTACATCTTATCAAGAAGATAGGTTCCCAAGCCACAGTGCCCACTGCACCATGGGGCATTAGTTCAGCACCAGGGTGGATAAAAGTCAATGATTTAAAAAAATAATAAAAACAAAATCGGATTTTTTTTAATTTAAATTGGATTTTTTAGATAAAATGCTTTTTGAGGAAAAAACCTATCTGAAGATAGTTTTAATTAAGATACATTATAGCTCAAAGATATCTCATCATGGAATAGATTATAAATTCTAATTCTATAGTATGAGACAATATATTCATGTAATGTTTAAGAAAAGTTTTGTAAATGAGTTCCAACAATTCATGGGTTAGGGACCCAATCTTATGGGGTTCCAGGGGCTTCTGTATACATTATTTAGGTTAGTCTTTCAATGAGACTCAATGCTCAGTCTAGAAGATATCATCGGAGATGCTTAGTTTTGCAGTTCTCAAACTGTGGATTTGTGTCTCCAGAGGTAACATGCTTGTTAACAGCAAAAATGTTTTTAAATAACTAAATAAATATATAGAGGTGAGAAATAACAGACCTCAACCCTACTGTCCCTCCGTAAATTTGTGTACACAGAGTCAATCCCTTACCCCTCTCTAAAAGTGCAAAGTTTCAAAAAGTTCCATGAATAGGAGATTGCTGGGGGTGGAATAGATCTGGATAAGGAAAAGAAGTCTGGAGATAAATGTGAGAAGCGAGAGACAAGAAGTAGAAACAAAAGTGAAACTGTTTGACTAGCATATTCCAGAAGTCTTGAGGTCTTTCTGAGTGTAGCCTTCATTGATTTGAGATCTACCATACCATTCTCTCACTAGAAGGGAAAACTTATAATGGCAGCAGGCCGTAAAAGAGACCCAGTTTGGGAATATTTTAATGAAGTTCCTCTACCTGTGGGTAAGACAGGCACGCGTGCAAAATGAAAACAGTGCAACAAAGAAATGCAAGGCCTGGTTGCCTGAATGAAACAACATCATGAGAAGTGTTCCTTCTCAGGAGGAAGCTGCGTTGAAGATGATGAAAGGAACATGTCTGAACATGCAGGATCTCCAGATTGGTAAACTTTTTTAATTCATACTTCTTTCTTAAAGACTGCCTGTCTTCCTTCTGGACTATTCCTGAATTCTCATGTTTGTGCAAAAAATATAGTTATTACTCTATCGTTCTATCATTTTAGATCCAGTTGTGATAAAAAATAAATAGCTGAAATAACAGATCTTCCTTTTACAATTTCACCTTTAAAGTAGTACTAAGTGTCAGTGAATGCAATGAGTAACACTAAATGAACAGTATGGTAATAATAATTAAATAACTGCATTGACTTATTTTGTTTAGGAGAATCCATCCTCAACAAACAGGATTCTGAAGACTATCCACCTTCAAGAGTACCATAATTTTCTATAGTTTCAGAGTTATCTGCCAATGATAGTGTTTCAGTCACATCATGTATATCACATAGCAACAGTATATCACAGGGGTAGGCAACCTATGCCACACGTGCCAAAGGCGGCACACGAGCTGATTTTCAGTGGCACTCACACTGCCCAGTTCTTAAACATTTTAAAAACCTTATTTACTTTACATACAACAATAGTTTAGTTATATATTATAGACTTATAGAAAAAGACCTTCTAAAAACATTAAAATGTATTACTGGCATGCGAAACCTTAAACTAGAGTGAATAAATGAAGACTCGGCACACCACTTCTGAAAGGTGCCGACCCCTGGTATATCACCTGTAGCAAAAAGAAAAAAAATCTCCATCATCCAGAAACAGCCATACATAAGTCTGTGATAAGAACCAGCATATTACAAAAAGAGGTACGGTACTGTATATACTCGTTCATAAGCCGAATTTTTTTGGTAAAAAAAGGGAAGCACCAGAGAAGAGGGTCGGCTTATGAACGGGTACAGAGAGGGAGAGGTGGGACACAGCCCCTCCCCCCAACAGAGCCAGCAGAGCCAGAAGGGAAGAGGCAGGGCCAGAGTCTCTCCGCTTCTGGCCACGCTGCCCTCCTCAGCCTCCGAAGCAGCTGCAGCTCCGGGGCTGGCAGGCTGCAGCCGTGCTGCTCGTCCCGCCCCCCAGAGTAGGCTGTGGCCGTGCCGCCAAGCCCGCCGGAGCAGGCTACAACCGCACTGCCCAGCCTGCCTGAGCAGCTCCAGCCAGGCCAGAGACATCCTCCCCTGGCTCCCCCCAGATAAGGTGGGAAGGGATGGGATAGGGAGAGTGTGGGGGTCCCGGGCTAGGGGTGGGGTCATGTGGGGTGGGGTCACAGGGGTTACACCCCGGACCTCTAGCTTCTCCCCCCACACACAATTTCCCCACCAGTTCCTGTCCGGCCTGTCAGGGTAAGCAGCTGGCGCGCTGGGACACTTTGTTTACTTAGGTTTACCTCTGTCCCTGTGGACGCGAGGTAAACAAACCATCTCGGCCCACCAGCAGCTTATCCTGATGCCCCGGGAGCCAAAGTTTGCTGACCCCTGAAGCATAGGATTGGCTTATGAACGGGTCATAAAAATTTTCCATTTTTACTTATCCATCTTGGGGGGGGGGGAGGATTGGCTTATAAACGAACCATCTTATGATCGAGTATATACAGTATCTGATGAAAAAATTGCCCTGTTTGTTTATGCAACAAACTCTCCTTTCTGTATGATTGAGAACCCACACTTCATTAACATGTTTCAGTCATTAAGATCAGGATACAGTCCACCCAACAGAGCAGATGTCGCAGGCAAATTGCTGGATAAAGTGTATGAAAGAGAAATTGAACAGTGTGCAAAAGTTCTAGTGGGTAAAATTGTGAATCTGAGTCTTGATGGGTGGAGCAATGTCCACAATGATCCTGTTGTATGTGCTTGTGTGACAAGAGAAGAAAGAAATGTCTTCCTTACAGAAACAATTGATACATCAGGAAATGCACACACAGCAGAATACTTACAAGAAGTAGCAGTAAAAGCTGTAACAAACTGTGAAAAAAAATTCAAATGTCTAGTACGCAGCTTGGTCACAGACAATGCTGCAAATGTATCCAAGATGAGAAGATATTATTTAAAAGAGAGTGAAGAGAGTCCCAAGCTAATAACATGGGGAGGAGGTGACCAGCCCTCTGTGGTGAAAGAAGTGGTTCAGGACTATTTAGAAAAGCTGAACAAGCACAAGTCCATGGGGCCGGATGCGCTGCATCCGAGGGTGCTAAAGGAGTTAGCAGATGTGATTGCAGAGCCATTGGCCATTATCTTTGAAAACTCATGGCGATCAGGGGAGGTCCCGGATGACTGGAAAAAGGCTACTGTAGTGCCCATCTTTAAATAAAAAAAAAAAAAAAAAAAAAAAAAAAGGGAAGGAGGAGGATCCGGGGAACTGCAGGCCAGTCAGCCTCATCTCTGATTAAAAAAAATTAATTAAATTAATTAAAAAAAAATCTCAGTCCCTGGAGCAGGTCCTCAAGGAATCAATTCTGATGCACTTAGAGGAGAGGAAAGTGATCAGGAACAGTCACAGCATGGATTCACCAAGGGCAAGTCATGCCTGACTAACTTAATTGCCTTATCTCATCATAGAACTGGCTCTGTGGATGACGGGAAAGCAGTGGACATGTTATTTCTTGACTTTAGCAAAGCTTTTGATACGGTCTCCCACAGTATTCTTGCCGGCAACTTAAAGAAGTATGGGCTGGATGAGTGGACTAACTATAAGGTGGATAGAAAGCTGGCTAGATCATAGAATATCAGGGTTGGAAGGGTCCTGAGGAGGTCAACTAGTCCAACCCCCTGCTCAAAGCAAGACCAATTCCCAACTAAATCATCCCAGCCAGGGCTTTGTCAAGCCTGACCTTAAAAACCTCTAAGGAAGGAGATTCCACCACCTTCCTAGGTAACCCATTCCAGTGCTTCACCACCCTCCTAGTGAAAAAGTTTTTCCTAATATCCAACTGAAACCTCCCCCACTAACATACGTTTGCAGTGCTCATTTGATGCACCTCCTAGTCATAGACTTCAGTGTTCCAGAAATAAAGGCTAACGTAGTTGAAATTGCAAAATACTTTCGTTACAATCACTTTGCAGCAGCTGATCTGAAAAAAGTGGGAGGAACCATGCTAACTCTCCCACAAGATGTGCGATGGAACTCAGTAGTGGATTGTTTTGAGCACTGTATCAAGAACTGGCCTAATCTGATGACAATTTGTGAACAAAATCATGAAAAAATAGATGGCACTGTCACAGCCAAAGTTCTCAACATTGGGCTTAAAAGAAATACAATAACTCCTCACTTACCGTACTCCCACTTAACATTGTTTCGAAGTTATATCACTGCTCCATTAGGGAACATACTTGTTTAAAGTTGTGCAATGCTCCCTTATAACGTCGTTTGGCTGACTTTACAAGGGAGCATTGCACAAGTTCCTCTTCTCCACCTCCTCCCCCTCCCTTCCTCTCTCCCTCCCAGTACTTCCCCCACCGCCAAACAGCTGTTTGGCAGTGCTTTGGACTTTCTGGGAGGGAGGGAGTGAGCGAGCGGGGAAGCTGTCCCCTCCCCCCGGCCTGCAGCTCTAGAGCCTCTTTCGGAATGCGGCCCTGCGAGCACGGGCCGGAGAACTCAGGAGGAGCAGGGGTAGCCGCACAGCCGGAAAGAAACACCCCTTTCCCCTCGAAGCTGGCCGGAGAAAAGCGGCGCTTTGAAGGGGAAAGCGCCACTTCTCTCCGGCCGCTGGCTGCACGGCTGCCCCTGCTCCTCCTGAGTCCTCCTGCCCGTGCTCACACCCTGAGCGCCCTCCCACACCCTAATTCCCTCCCAGACTCTGCACCCCCAGCCCTGAGCCCCAGGGGTAAGCCAGGGGCACCGCCCCACCACAGTACAGTACTGTACAGTATATAATGCCTTTTGTCTGCCCCAAAAAATTTTCCTTGGAACCTAATCCCCCGACTTTACATTAAATTTTATGGGAAAATTAGATTTGTTTAACATTGTTTCACTTAAAGTTGCATTTTTCAGGAACATAACTACACTGTTAAGTGAGGAGTTACTGTATTGAACACATGCTGAGTACCCTGAAGCCTATTTCTGTAGCCTTGAATAAAATGCAGGGAAATAGCTGTTTTATTGCTGATGCTGTTGAAATTTGGAATGAACTGAGTGAGATCTTAAAAAGAGAAATATGCAATGTCAGAGTTAAATTACAAGAATTAAAAAAAACGAATGGGACAAGTGCTATCTCTAGCTCATTTTCTTGCGAATATTCTCAATACTCGGTACCAGGGTCAAACCTTAACTGCTGAAGAAGAGGAGTTGGCTATGACATGGACATCCAGCAATCATCCCTCCATAATGCCAACTATAATAAACTTCAGCGCTAAGGGTGAACCATTGAAGAAATATGTTTGCTGATGATCTTTTAAAGAAAGTCACTTAAAGACTTGGATTCAGAGACTGTTGAAGTGATAATCTCACTTTTAACAGCAGTAGCTTCTTCTGACAGTGTAGAAAGAATATTTTCTTTCTTTGGACTAATTCATTCCAAATTGAGAAACTGTTTTGGACCTGAAAAAGCAGGAAAGCTTGTTTTTCTTTTCCAGATTATGAACGGGAAAATGAAGATGAAGATGACTGAGTTAGCTGCAGAAGCCAATATTTTAAGTTTCTCATGTTGACCTGGTTGACATAGTCAATTTAATTTGTTTTTTTTTTTTTAATATTTCATTTAACTATTTTAGTTAAAAACAATCTTAACAAAAACAAACCTGATTTTAAAAAACTTGTATGTTTAACTAAATTCAAAAATTCATATGCTTTTTTTGTTAAAATATTATATGTTTGCTGTTCAAGAAAAAAATCCAGAATACATAACGTTGTTGTTTTAGTTAAACAAAACAATTTAAATGTCTGTCTGGTGATGTTCTCCTCCTAATACAGCCTGGCAAGAAAATCCTCAAAATATTAATTATTAACCTGTTGAATTGGAGATAGTTCACCTCCCAATGACTTCATAAATATTAGCTTCAATTACCTTTGGTAAATGAAATAACCAATCATTCATTTTCTGATATAGCTGTAAAACTAATCTGAAAAGTTTTCAAAATAAATCACATTAAAACTGTATAGTGTGTACCTTCTAAAAAGGAAACCTACATCTATCTCTGAGTTGAGAAGAATCTGTATTAAGTTTATAACAACCAACAACAATGCATTTTTATGTAGAAATCCATGATTAAATCGAATCTCCCTGACTAGTGATTTAAATCAAATCCACCCTGTTCAGCACTGACTCAAAGAGAAGAGTGCCACCTACTTAATAACGAATATCATTTCCTGAGACATCTATGTATTCCTGGAGCCAAGTACTGGCTTTGCCCAACCATACTTAGCTGCTGAGGTCTGACAAGAGTGTAGTTTTTAATTAAGTCAGAACTTTCTGAAAAGCAATAATTGCAGACAAGCTCTTATTCACAGCTTTTCCCAATCACTACTATAGTGTTCTTCAAAATAAAAACAAAATGTTAATAACAGGGCTACCAAGCGATTAAAAACATTAATCGCGATTAATCGTGCGATTAAAAACATTGTAGGATTGGAGCCTTTTGGTGCAGTTTCAGAGACTTTACCTTTACATCACTCGGGTAACGAAAAGAGATTAGGGGTATGTGTTTTTATTTTGACACCTGGGATGATGATATAAAAACATTTTATATGGAAGCGTTGAAAAAATCCATCTCTCCTTGGTAGTCCATTTCTAGTCAATAGAACGTGAAAGATCCCAGGATGTTCTCTCACACCTACTGAGCATAAATGGTAAAACACCTTTGGATATTAAGCCAAAAGTAGCTGTTCCGATTTTGACGGCCATCCAAAAGAAATACTTTTTCTCTGGATTAGAGATAAAAATAATAATAAACTGGCTTTAATCTTAGTTTTGTTTTAAACTGTCTGCAACAAAATTGTTACCCTGTACTGTAGTACTTTGGAAAGTTTTCAAGCTTTGACTTCCATGTGACAGCACTTTGAGCCATAATATTGGCTAGCTCGAAGGCTAATTTATAGGGCTGTCAAGCGATTAAAAAATTAATTGCGCAATTAATTGCACTCTTAAACACTAATAGAATACCATTTATTTAAATCTTATTGGATGTTTTCTACATTTTCAAATATGTTGATTTCAATTACAACACAGAATACAGTGCTCGTTTTATTTTTTTTATTACAACCTAATATAAGTACTATACTGCAATCTCTTTATAATGAAAGTTGAACTTACAAATGTAGGATTATGTACAAAATATAACTGCATTCAAAAACAAAACAATGTAAAACTTTAGAACCTACAAGTCCACTCAGTCCTACTTCAGCCAGTCTCTCAAACAAGTTTGGTTACAATTTGCAGGAGATAATGCTTCCCACGTCTTGTTTACAATGTCACCTGAAAGTGAGAACAGGCTTCCATATGGCACTGTTGTAGCCTAGTAAAGACCCATCAAATCAACTGCAGATTGCTCTCCAGTCGACCCCTGTACTCTACCCCCAATGAGAAGAGTAAGGTAACTCGACGCAGTGTAGATCCCGCAGTAACTCGACCTAAGGTATGTCGACTCCAACTACGTTATTCACGTAGCTGGAGTTGCATAGCATAGGTCGACTTACTACAGCAGTGTAGACATAGCCTTAGAAATCTCACATTGGTACCTTCTTTGTGTTTTGTCAAATCTGCTGTGAATGTATTCATAAAACAAACATGTGCTGGGTCATCATCCGAGACTGCTATGACATGAAATACATGGCAGAATGTGGGTAAATCAGAACAGGAGACATACAAATCTTCGTATTGTCTCATTAAAACATTTTATTTCCAAGAGATGGACAATCACCAGTTTAGCTATTTTACACATACATTGTTTTCCATTTCCCTACCCTTTGTCTCAGATTGTAAACTCTTCAGGGCAGGAGCAATGCTCCTTTTGTTTGTAAAGTGCCTAGCATATTGTGGACACTATGGAATCCAGCAGAAAAATAATAATTAGAATTACAATACTGCAGAACAGTTTCTACAGTCAGCCAATTATGATATAATGAATCACTTCTGAAGGCATTCTCAGGAGAATTCATAGCAAAATTACAGTAGTAGAGGTTATAGTGAAGCACACATTTATAAAAAACTGGGCATTTCGGGCAAATATTTTAAAGGGAATTACATTATCATCACTGAATGAACATACCCATAAACTCATAAGCTTTCAACAGAATGAAGGTAAGAAAATTCTTCTTGTAGAAAATTTTATTATTATTTGTACTGTGGCCCCCCACTGTGCTAGGTACTGTACAGATTGGAAGACAGTTCCCACCCTGAAGAGTTTGCAATCTTTTTTTTGCAAACACATAAAAAGGAAGAAACCGGAGTATCCTTTTTTCGGTTATGTGATTCCCTACCGCTTCTGCCCCCCTCAGATAAAAAGATAAGTTCCAGTATTCAAATTATAACTCCTTGGTATGGGTTAAACTCCACCAAAAGAGCAGCTCACAAGAGATAAAGCTTGCATGTCCATTATTTAAAAAAAAAAAAAAGAACAGAGAAAAGTAGTTTATCATAACATCTCCATCCAAATATACTGGTATTCGGAGGAAGCTTATTGAAGTGCTCTAGCATGTGTCAAAATTACCACCAAGTAACCTACTAAAAAGTCTAAGTTGAAAGAAGTATTAATTACCACATAATTAAATTCCATACAAACAAATGTAAATAGCTTACCTGGCAAATACCCTGTCTTTGTTTGCTTTTTCTTTACCATACTGCACAGACTGGACCTCTGTCCTCCCACTGAAAGAAAATTACAACATTGGAAATGTAAAAGAAACTTCTCTACTTAATAAATATAGGCAAGCTGTACCTCCTCAGCTTAAATGCTAAATTACGCTCTCAGTTATGTCCAAACCATCCCACTGACTTCAGTGGGTTTTAACTAAGGGCGGAATTTGGATTTACGTATTCAAACCCAAGTCTCTTCTTTCACCTTAAAATCTGTTTTGTAACACAGAGAGATTTAGTAATATTTATTCCATCTACAGAATAAAGCTCTATCTCCTTTTCCATTTTAATGCAGTCAGAGCAAGCGACCTACATCACATACTTTCACCCTTTGGAGGCACTTAATACTGTAAATCCTCCCTGCCACAAACACTACTAAAACAAAGAGCATGCTCTCTGTATTGCTCCCTATTTCCTTTAAGGAGCCAGTTTTGAGTTCACTCTTGAACTTCAGGTGCACACACGGCAGGATTCTGGGGCAGGTAATTCTGTAGTTAGCAAAATAGATAATATGGCCCTACTCACCATCCTAGAACAGGAAGAACTGCAGCTAACTACTAATAAACAGAGAAATTCAGGTAGAAAAATTAGTTCTATTAATGACCAAAACAGGACATCTTGCTAATTTAAAAAAAATTCCAAAACAAAACAGAAAAACATTGCTTCATGAGTCAGATACGGGTTTACTTTGACACTTGTAAATGCCACTAAACAGGCCTTTTAAAAGCCTATGCCTATAAAAGAACAGGAAGTTAGTTACTTGCCATTGTTAGCATTTTTGTAAAAGGTATCTAGTGACAACAGATCATCAACTTGTGGATCATATTCCTATTATGAATATGGGTCAAATTTCTGCATAGCTTGAAGGTCTTAACTATTGCACTGCCTCATCATTAGAGGAGTACATCTGCCTCAGTTACCCGATGGACAGTAACTTCCCTGCCTCTATTCCTTAAAACAATTTAACAAAATAATTACACAGAACTCTGAGGCCAAAGTGGTTGGGGGAACAGGTATCTATGTTAAGCTATTTTCCCAGAATAACAATGATCATTCCTTATCTCAAAAAAAACCAAACAACAATAAAAGAGAGAGCATGGTCTACAAGACCCAGGATATGCGAGCTGCCAGGGGGGTGAGGGGAGGGGAGAGACAGACACAGGACCCCCAGTGCTGTCAGCTACCACGGGCAGCAGGGACCCCCGAGCTCCGAGCCACTGGGGCTGCGGCAGGGGCCCCAGAGCTGTCACCCACCACAGTGGTGGGTCCTGGACTCCTCCCCGCCCCCCACACACCCCAGAAGCAAGGCTCAGACTCTCTTCCCCTCTGCTTGAGCTTTCCCGTCAAACCTCCTGCCCTTATATTTAGTAAAAGTCACAGAAATGTCACAGGGTTCCATGAATTTTTGTTTATTGCCCGCGTCTGTGACTTTTATTAAAAATAACAGTGAAAAAATCTTAAACCTTAATCATGATGGTCTCTTCTGTCCTTAAAGTCTATGAGTCTCAGGGCCTCCCCTGGGCCTGTATCATTTTGGATGGCTCATATAGAATATATTTTCCATTTGAGAAGTTAGTTTTGAGGGAACACTCTATCAGTAGTGCTCAGCAGTCAAAATTCAAGGCATCAGGTGCAACATCTGACTTTTATTCTGAGATATTATGTCAGGGCAGGTTGGGAGGTGCACAAGGGGCTATCTGCAACAAGTCTGACAGCGAAAACTGCCTCAGCTTGAAGAGAAAGGAGAAGCTCTGGACACTGGAGGTGTCCATCCATGGTGCCAACTCAGGCCATGCAGCTGTAAGAAGGAGCTAGAGAGGCAGTCAGTCCACCATGCCCCTTATACTCCCCATGCGGAGCATGAGGAGAACGGTGCTTGCAAGAATTCTCTGGTCTCAAAAGGAGTGCATGTGTACACACAGTGGAATATACACAGGTGCCAGCACTCGAAGAATTCAGCAATCCTAACAAGATTCTTGAATGCTTTTAAGTCATCTGTTACCAGTACTGCTTCATCAGGCAATGAAGATGAGTACCTGTAGAGGTGATATAGGTTGCTATTGTTTCTGATCCCTTTTTCTTGATCTTCTGGCGTAGGTAATCTGGCCAGAGACAAGTGATGAGGGAAGTGACCTCTTCGTTGAGCATGGTGTACTACAGTATCTTCAATAGGGCTGTGGTGCCATAATGTAATATGGCTGACTTGTGTATTTTTGGCCCGGCCAGTGTCTTTCCTGATGAGCTCACAGTGTCTGAGCCCTGCAGGGAAAACTAGTATATTTTTCTGTGGTGTTCATCACTGACCTCAGAGGAGAGGATTCTCTGCTGAAGAATGAGAGAACATATGCTCCAAGGACAGAGAGTAGGAATATATCTTCTCTAGGGGCAGCTCAGCTGCATATGACGTTCTCTGTAATGGAATCTGTACTAGTAGGTGCTTTGATATCAATGACGATCCCAGTTCTCCTAGGGGCACATCAAAACCAAGAATGTGTCACTTGAGCTGGGGTCAGTGTTGGAGAAGTTTGTATCTGTGTCATAAGCTGCTCCATATCCTTACCAGTCCATGACACCATGCAGAGAGTGATGGTTTTATTTCCAGACACTTTATATTATCTGTTCTTATAGGTGGACTCTGAGCTCTGTCTGGAATCTCTGTCTCTGTGCTCAAAGCACCTCCTCCTCGTGCAGACTTCAATGCCCCTCCCTGTATAGCCCCTCCCATGGCTATATAAGGGCTGCACCATCCCAACCTCCTTCTCACCATCTTCGGCTAGAGTTGGAGCTCTTAGCATGATCTTTCCTTACATTTGTCTTCATAGCTCTTTGTGACTTTCTTTGTATATAATTATAGTTAGTACCATTAGTTAGCAGTTAGGTGGTTTCTTCCAGTGGGATGCCCTTGTGACTGGTTCGATCACAGAGACCCCCTCGGAACTGTCACCTGACGTGCTGGAATTACCTCTGAGCCCGTTTTCCCTGCCAGCTTCGGACTCCAGAACACTGCCTTGTTGAGCCAGACACGCTATCCTGATGCAACACAGACCTAGGTCTGGTCCACGCCAACAAAGCTGCAGACTTTAACCAAAAACTGCTCAGCAGGTCACCTATCTCCAGTACCCAGACCCCAATGGGATACAAACGCCAAATAAATCCGTTTTACTCTGTATAAAGCTTATACAGGGTAAACTCATAAATTGTCCACCCTCTATAACACTGATAGAGAGATTTGCACAGCTATTTGCTCCCCCAGGTATTAATCACTTACTCTGGGTTTACTAATAAACAAAAACGTGATTTTATTAAGTATAAAAAAAGTAGGATTTAAGTGGTTTCAAGTACACCTCTACCCCGATATAACGCTGTCCTTGGGAGCCAAAAAATCTTACCGTGTTATAGGTGAAACCGCGTTATACTGAACTTGCTTTGATCCGCCGGAGTGCGCAGCCCCGCCCCCCCAGAGCACTGCTGTACCGCGTTATATCCGAATTCGTGTTATTTCGGGCTAGAGATATACAAGTAAATCTCACCCTCAGAGATGTTCAAATAAGCTTCCAATAACCTAGTCTGGGCCCAACCCTTTCCCCTGGTACAATGCTTGTTAGTTACAGCAGACATTACTTCGGTGGAAAGCAGGGGTGTTCTCATGACTGCAGCCCCCTTTGTTCTGTTCCACCCCCCTTTTATAGCTTTTGAACAAGGCAGGAATCTTTTGTCTCTCTGGGTCCCCACCCTTCCTTCTAAATGGAAAGGTACCAGATTTTAGATGGATTCCAGTATCCTGTGACACGGTCACATGTCCTTTGAGACCCCAGTGGAACTTGAGCTTCACCATGTACTGGTTCAGACCCCGTAGATCCACTATGGGCCTGAGACCCCCTTTGGCCTTCGGGATAAGGAAATAACAGGAGTAAGTACCCCTTGCCCATGAACTCCTCGGGCACCGCTTCTATCACTCGTAGTCCTAGGAGCCGCCCCACCTCCTGCTCAAGCAGAGTTTCGTGTGAGGGGTCCCGCAGGAGAGACGGGGGCAGAGGGTGGTTGGGCGGGGAGGAGGTTAACTGGAGGGTGTAACCCCGAGAGATGGCGTTGGGGACCCTTCAGTCTGAAGTGAGCTGAGACCATTCTGGAAGGAAAGCACAGAACCAGTTGGAGAAGGGAAGCTTTATTGGGGTTGGATCCCTGATGAGGACTGGTGGGTTACCCCTGAGTGTCCCATCAAAATCGCCTTTTCCCCGCCTGCTTGCCCTTGGAGGATCCAGGCTGGAGGGCAGGCGGAGACTGCTTGTGAGGGCATCTCTTATAGTCCCGTTGCTTCTTATGGGCGGCCTCGTACTTCTGGAGGGCGGCCGGGGTCGGCGTCTGCTGCGGCTTGAACTTAGGTTTTGCTGGAGCCGGAACATAGAGACCCAAGGTCTGGAAAAACAACAAGGAGTCTGGTGGCACCTTAAAGACTAACAGATTTATTTGGGCATAAGCTTTCGTGGGTAAAAACCTCACTTCTTCAGATGCATAGAGTGAAAGAAGTAGTAGTGAGGTTTTTACCCACAAAAGCTTATGCCCAAATAAATCTAAATGTTTTGGTAGATACAGACTAACACGGCTACCCCCTGATACTTAAGGTCTGGAAGGTCGTGCAAGAGTCCTTCATTCCATGCAGCCTTGTATCTGTTTCCTCTGCAAACAGAGCCTTCCCATCAAACGGGAGATCCTGCATGGAAGATTGCACCTCAGTGGAGAGCCCGGAGAGCAGGAGCCATGACGCCCGTCTCATGCACACCATGGAGGCCACTGAACGTGCGGCCGTGTCCACAGCATCCAAGGCAGCCTGCAGGGAAGCCCGAGCTGCCGTTGCCCCTTCCTCCACCAGCGCCCTGAACTCCTTCTTATGCTCCTGGAGGGAGACCTCAAAGTTAGGCAGGGAGCCCCACAGATTAAATTCATACCGACCCAAGAGGGCCTGATGGTTTGCCGATCGTAACTGGAAGCACGAAAACAAATAAATTTTTCTTCCGAAAGAGTCCAGTCTCCGAGAGTGTTTGTTCTTTGGGGTTGGGGCTGGCTGACCCTGTCGTTCCCAATGATTGACCGACTCAACCACCAGGGAGTTGGGCGCCAGGTGGGTATATAGGTACTCATGCCCTTTAGTGGGTACAAAGTACTTGCGTTCTGCCTTTTTCGATATAGGGGCCAATGAGGTCGGTGTTTGCCACAGGGCATTTGAAATTTTAGCCACCCCTTCATGGAGCGGCAAGGCCACCCTACCCGGTGCCAGTGGGGACAACACGCTCAACGGGGAGTCTGAGGGCTCCTCCATCTCCTCTGCCTGGAGGTGGAGACTTGCTGCCCTCTTTAAGAGCTCTTGGTGGGCCCTGAAGTCCTCCTGTGGGATGGAGGAAGGTGGGGCCACAATCGCCTCCTCCAGGCAGGGTGAAGAGGCCGGTGCGGTGCTTTGGGTGTCGGCTGGCACCGGAGGATCCACGACCTGGTTGGACTCCGGGCGTGGTACCGAGGACGAGCGTCCCACCGACTCCTTTCTCAGGGGTCTGGAGAGGGAGGCCGATGGTGCTTCCGAAGCTCCGGCCACCGAGGGCTGCGCTGGAAGCCACGGTGCCCACTGGTACCACTGGGCCAGCCACGACGCTTGGTGCCACTACACCTGCTGTGGCACCGGCAGGGCCTGGTTGACTGGTCTAGCCCGTCGAAGGAGGGCTACGAACGGAGACTGGGCTGGCGTAGGATCCGCTGCTGTCTCTTGACCAGGAGGAGCAGTGGTGCTGGGATCTGCGAAGGTCACAGGACTGCGATCTCGATGGTCACGGGACCGGGACCGATACCGATGGTAATAGCTGCTCCGCAAACGGCCTCAACGGGCGGACCCACGACAGCGAGGCTCCGGCGATCAACGCCCGGGGCTCTGGTGCTTTGGTGGAGACTTGGAGCAGGAGCCCAAGTGGGAATGGCGTCGACGACCATGCCGTGACTTACTGTGGTACCTTCTCCGAGACAGGGACTGATGACGACGTCCACTGCGATCCTGTCAATGTCTACTCTCTGAGGAGGACCGGTGCTGCGAGTCCGGGCAGGACAGAACCCAGCCCGAGAGTCTGGTCGGCGTCGAGGGCAATCCATGTGGACTCTGCCCCGAGCGGATGAAGGGCGGTGATTGGCATCGGGAACATTCCCTTGACCAAGATGAGTACCAAGCCGGGGGCGACTGCGGAGATCCCAGCATAGGCTTGTCTCTGGAGCATGGGGCCGACATTGGCGGTGCTCCAGGCACCAGCATGGACAAGACGTCCCGGGCCACCTGGAGGGCTTCAGGGGTGGACGGCATCCGGACATCCAGAGAGGCCTGTTCCAAAGGGACCAACCTACTCCGCTCTACGTGAGTCAGGGGCCTAGGTCCCAGTGGGGATTGAGGACTGCCCGACATGGGCCTAGCCTCTGTCCCAGATTTCCCTCGGTGCTGCTGCGAACAGGGAGTCTTCTTGGCCCTCTTGGTGTGCCCCATGGATGGGGTGTGGTGCCAACTAGTCGATGGCATAGGTGGATCACCGCGTACCGACACCGCGGTGCCCAGTACCGGCTCGGAGCGGCGTACCAGGGTCGAGGTCAGCGCCGACTCCATCAGAATGGCTCGGAGCCTAATGTCCCTTTCTCTTTTGGTCCGAGGCTTAAATGATTTGCAAATCTTGCACCTCTCGCCGATATGGGTTTCTGCCAAGCAGCGCAAACAGTCTGTGTGCGGGTCACTTCTTGGCATAGAACGCCGACAAGAACCGCATGACTTAAATCCCGGGGCTCGGGGCGTGCCCCGGCCTGGGCTCACTGACTAACTAAACTAACTACAGGTACTAAATGAACGAACAGTTCTGGGGACGAGCTACAGCAAAACTGGAGCAGAGCAGTTCCAACGCACCTTCACTGGTGGCAAGGAGGAACTGAGGGTGGGGGGAGCGCACAGCCCCCCTTATACCGCGCCAGGTAGGCGCCACTCGAGGGGTCGTGGGGGGCGCTTCCCCCTACCGGTACTGCTAGGGGAAAAACTTCCGGCACCGGTGCACGTGACGAGCATGCACACCTATTGTGGAATACACATGAGCAATCACCCAAAGAAGAAAAGCTAGCCAAAGACAAACATTTTTTTGCTATTACTTTTGGAAAGTACACCATAAGCAGAAAGCCTATTAAACAACCAGTGGGGCCACTGGAGGATCAAGATGCTAAAGAAGCACTCAAAGACGATAAGGCCATTACGGAGAAACTAAATGACTTCTCTGCATCGTCCTTCACGGTTGAGGATGTGAGGGAGATTCCCAAAACTGAGCCATTCTTTTTAGGTGACAAATCTGAGGAACAGTCCCAGATTGAGGTGTCATTAGAGGAGGTTTTGGAACAAATTGATAAACTAACCAGTAATAAATCACCAGGACCAGATGTTATTCACCCAAGAGCTCTGAAGGAACTCAAATGTGAAATTGCAGAACCACTAACTGTAGTTTGTAACCTATCATTTAAATCAGCTTCTGTACCAAATGACTGGAGGATAGCTAACATGACACCAATTTTTAAAAGGGCTCCAGAGGTGATCCTGGCAATTACAGGTCAGTAAGTCTGACTTCAGTATTGGGCAAACTGGTTGAAACTATAGTAAAAAAACAAAATTGTCAGACACATAGATGAACATACTTTTGGGGGAAGAGTCAACATAGTTTTTTGTAAAGGGAAATCATGCCTCACCAATCTACTAGAATTCTTTGAGGGGGTCAACAAGCATATGGACAAGAAGAAATCCAGTGGCTATAGAGTACTTAGATTTTCAGAAAGCCTTTGACAAGGTTCTTCACCAAAGGCTCTTAAGCAAAGTAAGCAGCCATGGGATAAGAGGGAAGGTCCTCTCATGGATCAGTACCTGGTAAAAAGATAGGAATAAATGGTCATTTTTCAGAATGGAGAGAGGTAAATAGCGGCGTCCCCAAGGGGTCTGTACTGGGACCAGTCCTATTCAACATATTCATAAATGATCTGGAAAAAGGGATAAACGGTGAGATGGCAAAATGTGCAGATAATACGAAACTACTCAAGATAGCTAAGTCCCAAGCAGACTCCAAAGAGTTACAAAAGGATCTCACAAAATTGCATGATTGGGCAACAAAATGGTAGCTGAAATTCAATGTCGATAAATGCTAAGTAATGCACATTGGAAAACATAATTCCAACTATACATATAAAATGATGGGATCTAAATTAGCTGTTACCACTCAAGAAAGAGATCTTGGAGTCATTGTAGATAGTGCTCTGAAAACATTCACTCAATGCAGCGGCAGTCAAAAAAACGAACAGAATGTTGGGAATCATTAGGAAAGGGTTAGATAAGAAGACAGCAAATATCATATTGCCTCTATATAAATCCATGGTACTCCCACATCTTAAATACTGCGTGCAGATGTGGTCACCCCATCTCAGAAAAGATGTATTGGAATTGGAAAGGTTCAGAAAAGGGCAACAAAAATGATTAGGGATGTGGAACGGCTGCCGTATGAGGAGAGATTAATAAGACTGGGACTTTTCATCTTAGAAAAGAGACGACTAATGGGGAATATGATAGAGGCCTATAAAATCTGACTGGGGTGGAGAAAGTAAATAAGGAAATATTATTTACTACCTCTCATAACTAAGGGCATTTTTAGTAAAAGTCATGGACAGGTCACGGGCAATAAACAAAAATTCATGGCCCTGTGACTTGTCCATGATTTGTACTATATACCCCTGACTAAATCTTGGGTGCTCTGGGGTGCCCACTGGTGCTGGGGGGGGACCTCCAGGGTGCCAGCTGGTGTGGGGCTCCAGGGCACCCGCTGGTGCTGGAGAGGGGCCTCCGGGGCACCCACTGGTGCTTGGGGGGGGGGAGGAAGATCTGGGACCGCTGCTATTGCTGCTGGCAAGGAGTGGCCCAGGACCGCTGCTGCTAGTGAGAGGCGACCCAGGATTGCCACCGCTGCTGCTGGCAGGGGGGGGAGAGACAGCTCGGACTGCTGCCGCTGCTGGGCGGGGTGGCGCAGCTGGCTCTGGGCTGCCCGAGCTGTTTGGGTGGCCATGGGATCAGTCACACCTGCCAGCTGCAGAAGTCATGGAGGTCCTGGAAAGTCACAGAATCCACAACTTCCGTGACCTCCATGAGAGACTCGCAGCCTCATGACATAGGAACTAGGGGTCACCAAATGAAATTAATAGGCAGCAGGTTTAAAATAAACAAAAAGCAAGTTTTTTTTTCCCACACAAAGCACAATCAACCTGTGGGACTCCTTGCAAGAGGATGTTGTGAAGGCCAAGACTATACAGGGTTCAAAAAAGAACTAGATAAATTAATGGAGGATAGGTCCATCAGTGGCTATTAGCTGGGCTGGGCAAGGATAGTGTCCCTAGCCTTTGCTTGCCATAAGCTGGGAATGGTCAACACTTGATGATTACCTGTTCTGTTCATTCCCTCTGGGGCACCTGGCATAGGCCACTGTTGGAAGACAGGATACTGGGCTAGATGGACCTTTGGTCTGACTCAGTATGGCCATTCTTACGGCTAGGCTGTTCATCCGGCGTTGAGCAGTCTGCACCTCATTGCATGGATGCCGCATTGCTAGATGAAGATAAAGGGCTATGCTCGGAAGCAGTTTGAGATATTCTGCTTAGTAGTAGAAAACTAGCCAAAAGGTCCACCTATACTTTTAATGGAAATGGTTTTCGATTTGGGCAATGTCCAAGCAAATTCAGCCCATGTTAGCACAGATTCAAAACATTTTGGATTATCTAATGCATTTGAAATCTTTAGACCTCACTCTGAGCTTCCTTAATATTCACTTGGTCTCAGTTTTTCATCCTCCCATTCAAGTTAAGTCGATATTGTTAAACCCTTCAATGGTGAGTTTTTTAAAGGGTATTATCCGTCTTTTTCCACTGGTAAAGGAAGCAATACCACTGCGGGATCTTAAGGCACTGGAGGCACCATTCAAACTGAAAGCAACATGTTCATAGGCTCTCCTCTCAGTGAAGATAGCCTTCCTTGTGGCTATAACATCTGCAAGAAGAGTCAGCAAATTGCAGGCCTTAATGGCAGATCCTCCATATACTCAATTCTTCAAGGAAAAGGTGGCATTAAGACCACACCCTATCTCAGTTTCACCTTACTCAGGTTATTTACTTACCTATATTTTTTACCTCCTCACACAGTAGAGGCTCGTGAGAGGGGTCCCTGAAGAGGGATGGGGAGGGAAGGTGGGGAGGGAAGGTGGGGAGGGGGTTTGAAAAGAAAGGGGATGGAGTAACAGTTGAAAAGTGTCTGCATGATCTGCACCGGGGCCTGTGTGAGTGGTCGTGCTGGGAGCTGTGGCGCATATGTCGGCACTGTAGCTATGCCAACGTGTGCACCGAGCGTGCATTGGGGTTTGAGGATTGAGCCACGGTCTGCACTGGTGCCACGCCGCTGTGTGTTGATCGCGGCTTTGGCTGAGTCGGTGCCAAGGCATACGGTTTCGATTTCCACTTAGCGCCTGTGTCCGAGCTGGCTCTTTTAGAGTCCTCAGCTCTAGCATTACCGGCAGTGCCGGATGGTCCCACACTCTCAGCTCCAGGCACTCAAGGTACGGTCGGTGCCAGTGCAGTTTGCCCAATTGCGGAACGGCACTTCTTGGCCAATTCCTGCATTGGGGATGTAGTTGGGGGCGTAGTTACCCACTTTTTAGACACATTTTTAGCAGGTTGATCAAAAGTCTGAGCAGAGGAGGGACCCTGGTCAGAAGCATGGTTGGCGAGGCTTGTCCGGGGGCGGGGGGAGGGGGGAGAGGGCGGCGGGTCTGGGCTTCAGGCTGACACATCAGTCTGAGAGACTTCTCCATGAGAAGGAGTTTGAGTTGCAAGTCTCTAGCCTTTCTTGTTCGGGTAGTTAAGTTAAGGCAACGAGAACACTTCTGTGTAATGTGTGTTTTGCCTAGGTGGCGCACACACTGAGCATGTCCGTCCGAAACAGGTATCGAGAGTCTGCAAGTGAGGCAACTTTTAAAGCCCAGGAAATGGGCATTCCTGTCAGGGAAGGCGTTGCCCTCATGGAGGCTGACTATCCTAAAGGACTAAATGAAAACTAACTTTGAACTGTAAGACTTTTTTTTTTTTTTTTTTTTTAAAGAGGCGACCAAGTACAAAGAAAAACAAATCAACTATCTAAACCAGGGGTCGGCAACCTTTCAGAAGTAGTGCACTGAATCTTCATTTAATCACTCTAATTTAGGGTTCCCCGTGCCAGTAATACATTTTAACGTTTTTAGAAGGTCTCTTTCTATAAGTCTATAATATATAACTAAACTATTGTTGTACGTAAAATATATAAGGTTTTTGAAATGTTTAAGAAGCTTGATTTCAAATTAAATTAAAATGCAGAGCTCCCCGGACCGGTGGCCAGGACCTGGGCAGTGTGAGTGCCACTGAAAATCAGCTCGTGTGCTGCCTTCGGCACGTGTGCCATAGGTTGCCTACCCCTGATCTAAACTAATAACAGTAGTAAATGAGCTAAAGAACTAAGTAGTGAGGCGCTTCTAAGTGCTCCAACTCATAGCCAAGGATGGTAGAGAAGGAACTGGGGGTGGGGGAGAAGGTTGGTCGCACAGCGCTAGTTAACCGCCTGAGGCGGCACGAGACAGGGACCACGCCTGTGTGACGTAACTGGACACTGCTACCAAAAGTCTCCAATTATGAGCACAGGAGCGCACAAAGACCTAATGTGGAGTTCCCACAGGGACAGCACTCAAAGAAGAACATAAAAATATAAACACTTACTGGGATTAATTTCAGAAACAAGCCTGTATGTTAAAAGGTAATTTTTCACCATTTTTTAGGAATGAAACATTTTCTCGCTGTTGACGTCACTAGGCCTCACCCTAGGTAACTCGGGAGGGTGGAGGGCCACAAAGTGTCAATGAAGCCTTCCTGCACTAGGCCTAAGTGAACCAAACTCTATCCTTGAATGTTTAAACTCTAATCAACCTCAAAAGCCAGGTGCAATTGGAATATGTAAGCAACCAGTTATCTGTGTGCAACCCCCTGCTCAAGCAGTAATAATGAGGCCTGCATGTTTCTGGCTGAAGGGAGAAAGGACAAGATAACGGTTTAAAGAAGTTACTAACAAGCTAGGCTTATAGCTGCCAAGAATGACTTAACTATTACCAGGGACGGGAGGGGTAGAGGGAGGAATGGGGGGGAGAAAGGGAGGGCTAGAGGGGAAAGGGGGGGTGAGGCTTAACTGCAAAATGTATAAAAGAAGAAAAACTGTTCCTGTTAATGTGCTTGATCTGAGACGTGCCAGTCTCCTTGCACCGCTTTGGGATCCCAAATAAACTTTGTTTGCTTCTCCACCTGGTGTGTTTATTGACGCGAAGCACACCGGGCAACGAACCCGCTGTTGCTTTGCCTCGGGCACTCTGTGCTGGCAACATCGCCAACATTGTAACAAGTAATAAAGTAGATGCAAGTCTGACAGATACACAACTGAAACAGTTACACTCAAGCTCTGACTATACTAGCAACTAAGCTATTTTCAACTGCAAGTTCAAAATGACTCAATGCTAACAGTAGTTCCCAGTAATTTATCAGTTATCTAGTGCAGGGGTTCTCAACCTTTTTCTCTCTGAGGCCCCCTCGACATGCTATAAAAACTCCAGGGCCCAGTGGGGCAGGGACGCCCCAGGGCAGGGCCTTGGGCATAGGCATAGTTTGACTTCCATGGAGGGGGAGATAGCAGGGCTAGATCCACCTCCACATGGCGGGGTCCAGGGAGGGGGTGCCACCTCCACCCCCTGACTCACCTCAGCAGGCCACAAAGCCTATCTGGGCTGGGGAGGAGCACACAATCAAAAATTATAACTCAAAGGTGGGAAGCTTAGCTCAAAAAGTTTGAAAACAGCTTAGAGTTCAGGGAGGGGGTTGCTAGGGGCTGTGTGAGGGCAGGAGGTAGCTCACGGTGGAAGCAGGGAGTCGCTAGGGGCTGTGTGCAGATGGGGGTAGCTCAACTTGCAGGGATGGGATAGCTGGGGCTGTGTGTGGGCACGTGGGTAGATCAGGGTGCAGGGAGAGGATACTAGGGCCTCTGTGTGGGTGGGGGTACCTCAGGGTGCAGGGAGGGCATAGCTTAGGGTGCAGGGAGAGTAGTATTAGGGGCTGTGTGCTGGGAGGACTCCCCTGTGGTCCCTGTTCCCAGAGGAGTCTGCCAGCCACAGAGCCAGGTCTCCCCACCCAGGGGGCTACTACTGGCTGCCTCTGCAGGAGCCAAGGGGGCAGGGAGCTGAGGAGCAGCTTCAACTTGTGGCACCAGCAGAAGAGGAAGGAATGCTGCCGCTGCCTCCGCCATGGCAACAGCAAGAGCCGCAGCTGCCCCACAGTGCCTGGCTCCGGCTTCAGCTTCCCACCTCTGACCTGGCCAGAGGGCGGGGGCGAAAGGTGTGGAGTTGCCCCTGGGACTGCCGTGCTCTTGCACTACAGTTGGGGGGGAAGTCAATGCCCTCCAGTTCTGCCCATGTGCTCAGGGCTTCTGCCCCACAGGGAGCACCAGGGCTCCGGGCTTCAGCTCCGTGGGGGGCACCGGGGATCCAGCCGCGGGGCCCCGCGGCCCCGTTGAAAGGGCTTGCGGACCCCCTGGGGGCCACGGACACCCAGTAAAGAACCGCTAATCTAATGTAGACAGGATTTCGGGATACACACTTGCCAGGGTACCGAAGAGCAGTTCTGTCAGCTTTCAGAGGGACCAGGCCAATGATTTTGAAGATGTGACAGAAGATATTCTGAGAACAACTCACCAGATAAGAGTTTTCCCTTTTAGTAGCCAACAAAGATGTACAATCTAATTTAAATGTCAGTCTCATCCTAGTCGTTGATATTGCAATTATAAAATTTCCAAAACATTTTAGACAAATATCTAAGAAAAACAACCATAGATGAGGTGAATATCAATTTCATGTCACTGCCACAAAAACTTACATTATCTAATAAGCAATGTCAATTATTAATTAGTTATCTTCTAGGATGCTAGAACATGATATACAACACCATCCAAGCTCAATAAACATCACTATTTCCCCGTTTCATTTCCTTTTGATGGTGAAAGTACTAAATACAGATGTAATCTAAAAAGTCTTAAACTATCTACCAGAACTATGCATATGTGAGAAGTGAATCTGAGAAAAATATCAGTTGTGGGAGCCAAAAGTTACTTCAATTATGACAAATTTAATAGAGCCTACCAATAATAGCCTATTTTTATTAATTGTGTTGTATTCCCTCCCTCTCCTGCCATCTTCTCCTACGTAGAATCATAGAATCGTAGAACTGGAAGGACCTTGAGAGGTCATCTAGTCCAGTCCTCTGCACTCATGGCAGGACTAAATATTATCTAGACCATTCCTGACAGGTGTTTGTCTAACCTGCTCTTAAAAGTCTCCAATTATGGGAATTCCACAACCTCCTTAGGCAATTTATTCCAGTGCTTAACCAGTCCCTGACAGTTAGGAAGTTTTTCCTAATGTCCAACCGAAACCACCTCTGTTGCAATTTAAGTCCATTGCTTCTTGTCCTATCCTCAGAAGTGAAACAGAAATGTTTTTCTCCCTCCTCCTTGTAACAACCTTTTATGTACTTGAAAACTGTTGTCCCCTCTCAGACTTCTCTTCTCCAAACTAAATAAACCCAATTTTTTCAGTCTTCCCTCACAGGTCATGTTTTCTAGACCTTTAATTTTTTTTTGTTGCTCTTCTCTGCAGCTTCTCGAATTTGTCCACATCTTTCCTGAAATGTGGCACCCAGAACTGGACACAATACTCCAGCTGAGGTCTAATCTGCGCGGAGTAGAGTGGAAGAGTGACTTATTCCTCCTTATACATCCCAGAATTATGTTTGCTTTTTTTTCTTGCAACAGTGTTCCACTGTTGACTTGTACTTAGCTTGTAATCCACTCTGATCCCTAGATCCCTTTCTGCAGTACTCCCTCCCAGGCAGTCATTTCTCATTTTGTATGTATGCAACTGACTTTGCATTTGTCCTTATTGAATTTCATCCTATTTACTTCAGACCATTTCTCCAGTTTGTCCAGATCATTTTGAATGTTAATGCTCTCCTCCCCAAAGCACTTGCAACCCTTCCAACTTGGTATCATCCGCAAACTTTATAAGTGTACTCTCTATGCCATTATTTAAATCACTGAAGATATTGAACAGAACCAGATCCAGAACTGATCCCTGTGAGACCCCACTCGATATGCCCTTCCTACTTGACTGTGAACCATTGATGATTACTCTCTGGGAATGGTTTTCCAACCAGGTATGCACCCACCTTATAGTAGCTCCATCTAGGTTGTATTTTCCTAATTTGTTCAGAAGGTCATGCAAGACAGTATCAAAAGCCTTACTAAAGTCAAGATCTACCACATCTACCTCTTCCCGCTATTCACAAGGCTTGTTTCCCTGTCAAAGAAAGCTATTAGGTTGATTTGACAGAATTTGTTCTTGACAAATCCATGCTGACTGTTACTTTTCACCTTATTATCTTCTAGGTGTTTGAAATTGATTGCTTAATTACTTGCTCCATTATCTTTCCAGGTACTTAAATTAAGCTGACTGGTCTGTAATTCCCCAGTTTGTCCTTATTTCCTTTTTTATAGATGGGCACTATATTTGCCCTTTTTCAGTCGTCAGGAATCTCTCCAGTCTTCCATGACTTTTCAAAGATGATGGCTAATGGCTCAAATATCTCTTCAGTCAGCTCCTTGAGTATTCTAGGATTATTCATCAGGCCCTGGTGACTTGAAGACATCTAACTTGTCTAAGTAATTTTTAACTTGTTCTTTCCCTGTTTTAGCCTCTGATCCTACCTTATTTTCACTGGTATTGACTATGATTAACATTGAATCGCTACTAACTTTTTTGGTGAAAACTGAAACAAAAAAGCCATAAAACACTTCTGTCATTTCCACATTTTCATTTATTGTTTTCCCCCCTCACTGAGTAACAGGCCTAGCCTGAAATGTAGAAATGTAGGGCTGAAAGGGACCTTGAGATATCACCCAGTTCAGCCCCCTGTGCTGTGGCATAACCAAGTAAACCTAGATCATCCCTGACAGGTGTTTGTCTAACCTGTTTTTAAAAACTTTCAATGATGGGGATTCCATAGCCTCCTTTGGAAGCCTACTCCAGAGCTTAACTACCCTTATAATTAGAAAGCTTTTCCTAACATGTAACCTAAATCTCCCTTTCTGCAGATCAAGCCATTACTTCTTGTCCTAACTTCACACCCCACAATATCAGCCTTTATCGCAGCCAACAATTACTTACCAGTACCGGAACTTTGAACCCAAAGTAAAATAATGTGCAAAAAAGTTCTTCTGAGGCGGCAGAGGTCTGTCCAATCGGAAGAATGTGTGATGCTCAACACAAGCTTTCCACAAATTCTTACATGCTCGGTAATTCACCATATTGAATCCCAGTAACATTTCTCTAGATTCATGCTAAAAAAGAAAAGTATAATTTCATTTTAGAAAAATTTTAATGCTTCTCTACTATGTTTAGGAAATGTATTTAAGATTATTATTGTTCATTGATAACACTTATATTTTCCAAAACAGTACAAAGCATTCTATTTCAGAATATGTTTGAAGTGCCAATCTAACCACTCCCAAGTTTACACATTTTAAAGCCCTTCTATGAATAACTCCAACTAGGGTTACCATATCTATTAAATAAAAAAAGAGGACCCTCCACGGGCCCTGGCCCCACCCATTTCCCCACCCCCATCCCTGCCCCAACTCCGCCCCTTCCCTGCCCTAACTCCGCCCCCTCCTCCCTCCCACTCCCAGCCAGGGGAAAGGGCTGCCCGAGCGCTTCCGGCTTCACGGTTTGCCGGGCAGCCCCCAGACCCTGCGCCTCCTGCCAGTGCTTCCCCAGCGCAGCTGGAGCCCGGGAGGGGAAGCGCCCAGCCGGGGGCGCAGGGTCTGGAGGCTGCCCGGCAAACCATGAAGCCGGTAGCGCTTGGGCTTCGGGCAGCCCCCATGCCTCCGGACCCTGCGCCACCAGCCGGGCACTTCTCCCGGGCTCCGGCGGCGCAGGGTCCGGAGGCATGGAGGCTACCCGAAGCCGGTAGCGCTCGGGCAGCCCGGCTCTGTTTAAGAGCCGGGCTGCCCGAGCGCTACTGGCTTCGGGCAGCCCCCATGCCCGGCTCTTAAACATAGCCGAAGGTGTCAGGGGAGGAGCAGAGCCGCGGAGGTGCTCCGCTCCTCCCCTCTCAGACTTTAAGAGCCGAGCTGCCCGAGCCAGCGCTACCGGCTTCGGGCAGCCCCCCTTGCCTCCGGACCCTGAGCCGCCGGAGCAGCTCAGCTGGAGCCCGGGAAGGGAAGTGCCTGGCCGGCGGCTCGGGGTCCGGAGGCAGGGGGGGCTGCCCAAAGCCGGTAGCGCTGGCTCGGGCAGCTCAGCTCTTAAAGTCTGACAGGGGAGGAGCGGAGCAGCTCAGCTGGAGCCCGTGAAGGGAAGTGCCTGGCCCACGGCTCGGGGTCCGGAGGCAGGGGGGGCTGCCCGAAGCCGGTAGTCTGAGAGGGGAGGAGCAGAGTAGAGCAGCCGCGGGAGGGGACGTGCCCGGCCGGCATTTTCCCGGACATGTTTGGCTTTTCGGCAATTCCCCCCGGACGGGGGTTTGATTGCCAAAAAGCAGGACATGTCCGGGAAAAAACGGACGTATGGTAACCCTAACTGCAACAGTGTGTGTGTTTTAAGTTAATTTTACTAGTTAAATGTTATATCCACTTTTTCTCTTTAATGATCCCGCTTCAGTTCAGCAACAGGGTCTCCCCAGGTGTCTAGTGAGCCTGGAGGAATTCTCAGATGGGGAGAGGATGTTGCTGCTAATAGACCATCTCCCAGCTATTATGCTCAGGTGCTGTGACAGAGGAAAGAAATCCCCAAAACTTGCCTCCCTGTTCCAAGACTCCAACAAGAGTGAGGAAGAGAGTAAGCCTTAGCCCTAATGGTTTAGAGGAGGAGAGGAAGTAAGCTGGCAAGCATGCACACAGGAGAGTCAAAGGATGGGAAGACCGTACAGCCATTGTTGATAAACTCAAGGACAGCTGAAATATTTAACTCTGTGTAATTAATACCTTTATTGTGCTTACTAGTAGAAAGAGCAGAGCAAGGGTAGTAGGTGCTGGAAAAGCTGGCAATTGAGGGAGTTTGTTACTAGCCATGGTAGTTAACAAGATATAACCAATGCTAACTTGTCTCTCTCTCAAGCAGAAGGTTGGGTTTAGTACATTTCACCTGCCTTTGTTTACTAGTTGCAGCATCCTCCTTCAAAGACACTTGCTTGCTGGCTAGTTCTCCCTCCAAGCAACTGAGACTCATCCCTCCTTTATCCTTCTTGGAATATTGGAAAAGTTTCATCATGCAGAGGGAAATTAGTGTATGGGACAGAACCAGCAAGGGGCCTAACAGTATGTAGTACTAACTGAAGTCCCGCATGTGGAGAGCTTGCACAATTGGGCCCCAGGGCTGCAAGTGTAAACATTTTCAAAAGAAGCTAGAGGAAAGAAACCATTCCATAGTATGAACTAACTGCATAAGTGGACAGACTTTGTAGGGGTCATGACAACCAATTTCATCCATGAACATCCTATGCACAAGTCAAAGTATACTTTGACACCATCTCAAAATATCTGAAGTAGAATTTGTAACGATTGCAGTTTTAACTGAGAAAATACATTACCTGCTCAGTCATCACAACTTGGTTACAATTAATTATTTAAACAAAGATAAAGGGCTTGTCTACATAGCATGGAAAGCACTCCAGAGGGGAGTGATTTATACGGTACACTAACATGTTGCGCTCTAACTACCCTGTGTAGATCCTGCTGGGGCATTCTAAAAGGTACCATAGGATTATAGGCAGGTCTACACTACTGCTTAAGTTGATCTAATTTACGTCGCTCACAGGTGTGAAAAAGACACCCCCCAAGCGACCAAATTATAGAAACTTACGCGCAGTCTACACAACCGTTATGTCAGCGGGAGATGCTCTGCCGCCAACATAGCTTCCACCTCTCTCAGAGCGCAGTAATTATACTGATGGGAGAGCACTCTCCTGACGCCATAGAGCAACTTCACCAGACACGCCGCTGCAGCTGTGCCGATGTAGCGCTTCTAGTGTAGCCCTGCCCTTTGTAAAAGAGAACTAGATAACTTTTAGAGTGTGTCAGAAGGGTCTACATGGGGCAGTCAGAGCAGAGCACATTAGAACATTTTACAAACAACACTCCTTTAGTGGGCTTTGCCAGCACCATGTAGACCTAAAACCCATAATGTGTTAAAAGCAGGTGAACTATTCTTTACTTATGCTGACACCTCACGGCACTGCCAAATTAGAGAATAAACCTCTCTCAAGTAGTTAACGGATGATGTACTAGTCTTTTTGAGGACTGCTGTCATTAAAACCTTTAATATTTAAAAGTATTTTAAAAATATGTATGTAGAACTATTTTTAAAAAGTCTGTAGAACAGTTTTTTTCACTGTCAAGACTAATTTAATACCATAAAGCACTTCAAATTTAGCCTCAATTACAGCTGTATCAGAGGGGTAGCCGTGTTAGTCTGGATCTGTAAAAAGCAACAGAGGGTCCTGTGGCACCTTTAAGACTAACAGATGTATTGAAGCATAAGCTTTCGTGGGTGAATACCCACTTCGTCAGACGCATGTAACAACTCCTGTGTTATTTGTACATTTAAACATAACTGAGAAATATGCCAAACACAGTATTATTTGCATTTTTGTTGTTTTTTCAGGCACCCAGAATACTGGTTGACAAATTTTTAAAAATCCAAATAAATAAGTGTCCACTCAGAGACTAAGTCCTGATTTATTACAGAAAAAACCGTCCATTACACATTATGTGTGCGTGCGTTGCGTGCACGGACGTCGGAAACTTTTTCCCTCAGCGGCTCCCATCAGGCTGGCAGGGTCCCCCCCCGCCCCGCCAGAGCAGCGCCCCGCTCTAGCGTATATATACACACCTGCCGACCCAACCCTCCCTCGGTTCCTTCTTGACGGTGACTCTGACAGAGGGGAAGGAGGGTGGAAAGTGTAATGGACGTGAACAACACATCTCGAAGAACAAGAGTTACGAAAAGGTAGGTAACAGTTTTTTCTTCTTCGAGTGATTGTTCACGTCCATTACACATTAGGTGACTCACAAGCTTACCATAGGAGGAGGGTAGGAGTCAAGCAACAATTGATTGAAGCACAGCCCTGCCCACCGCCGCGTCCTCTCTGGTCTGATGATGGATTGTGTAATGGGCTGTGAATGTGTGCACCGACGACCAGGTGGCTGCTTTACAGATCCCCTGGAGTGGAACCTGCGCCAGGAAAGCCGTCGAGGATGCTTGGGCCCTAGTCGAGTGAGCCCTGATCGCCGGGGCTGGTACTTTGGCCAGCTCATAGCATGTGCAGATGCAAAGCACGATCCATTATGATAACCGTTGTGCCCAGATAGGGCGGCCTTTCATTCTCTCTGCAATGGCAATGAACAGTTGTGTCGATTTGCGAAATGGCCTGGTCCGTTCCAGATAGAACGGCAGGGCCCTACGGACATCGAGGGTATGCAGGCTGCAGTGGCTCGGGTCCGTTTGGGGAAGAACACCGGTAAACAGATGTTCTGCCCCATATGAAATTGCGAGATCACTTTAGGGAGGAATTTGGGGTGCAGTCTCAGCTGCACCTTGTCCTTATAAAAAGCTGTATATGGAGGTTCCAAAATGAGGGCTCTCAACTCCAACACCCTCCTAGCCGATGTAATGGCCACTAGAAACGCTACCTTCCATGAGAGGTGCATGAGAGAACAAGAGGCTAGGGGTTCAAAGGGTGGTCCCATGAGCTTAGTTAGGACCAGGTTAAGGTTCCATGTAGGGACTGGCAGGCGTGAGTAGGGGAACACCCTTTCCAGCCCCTTGAGAAATCGGACTACTGTGGGGTTGGAAAACACCGAATGCCCCAACTCTGCCGGGTGGAACGCTGATATGGCAGCCAGATGCACTTTAATTGAGGAGGGGGCGAGCCCTTGATGTTCGAGGTGCAGCAAGTAGTCCAGTATTGATGGGATGGAGGCCTGCAGAGGCTGTATGTGATTAGGCTCGCACCAGTGGGAGAATCTCTTCCATTTGGCAAGGTAAGTCGCTCTTGTGGAGGGCTTCCTACTACCAAGGAGAATTTGTTGAACCTGGTGGGAGCACCTATTCTCCACAGCGTTTAGCCACAGAGATTCCACAGAGATGTAGCAATGGTATGTTCGGGTGGAGTAGGCGACCCCGGTCCTGTGTGATGAGGTCTCGGTGCAGGGGTAGGGCAAAACTGAGGGCATTGGCTGTTACCCTTGGTGGCGAAGAGATCCACTTGGGGAAAACCCCACCTCCGGAAGACTGAATGCAGGACGTCCTTTCTTAACGTCCATTCGTGCATGTGATACGACCTGCTGAGGCGGTCTGCTAACCTGTTTTGAACCCCCGCAAGATATGTTGCCACCAGTTGGACTGAGTGGGCTATACAGAAGTCCCATAGGAGGAGCGCCTCGTGACAGAGGGGAGAGGAGCGGGCCCTGCCCTGCTTGTTTATGTAGGGCATGGCGGTAGTGTTGTCCATCAGAACTGACACGCTGTGGCCTTCTATGGTAGCGTGAAAGGTCTGGCAGGTGAGGCGAACCGCCCTTAACTCCTTCACATTGATGTGGAGCAACTTTTCATCCCTGGACCATAAGCCCTGCATTCGTAGGTCCCCTAAGTGTGCCCCCCAGCCCAGGTCTGATGCATCTGTTACTAGCGTCAGGGTGGGCTGCGGTGTAGTGAAGGGGACCCCTTGGCAAACTTGCTGTTGATCGAGCCACCAGCGGAGGGAGTTCGAGACCCAAGCTGGGATTGTCACTACAAGGTCCAAGAGGTCTCTGCTGGGGCGATACGTTGGGGCTAGCCACAGCTTTAACGGTTTGAATCTCAGGCAGGCTGTTTGACTACCTGTGTGCAAGCTGCCATGTGCCCCAGGAGTTGCATACAGCACCTGACTGTGGTTGTGGGAAATTGTTGAATGGAGGTTACGGCTCTTTGAATGGCCAGGAACCTGGGAACTGGAAGACTTGCTCGTGCCTCCACCGAGTCTAGGACTGCCCCTATGAAGTCCAGTCTTTGTGTGGGGATCAGCGAGGACTTGGGCACATTTACCAAGAGACCGAGCTTGTGGAACACACGTAACGCCAGTGTCATGTGGGAGCGAACCTCGTCCTCTGACCTGCCCGCGAGGAGCCAGTCGTCCAAGTATGGGTATACCCGCATCTTTCTTTTTCGAAGAAAGGCTGCCACCACGGACATGCATTTCGTGAACACTCGAGGGGCCGTTGCCAGGCCAAAGTGCAAGACCGTAAATTGGAAATGGTGCTGATTGATGGTGAAACGCAGGAACCACCGGTGTGCAGGGTGGATGGCGATGTGAAAGCACGCATCTTTCATCTCGAGGGCAGCGTACCAATCCCCCGGATCCAAGGATGGGATAATAGCGCCAAGGGAGACCATGCGAAAGCAGGCCTTCACTAAGAATTTGTTTAGTTTGCGAAGGTCCAAAATGGGTGGAGACCCCCTTTTGCTTTGGGGATAAGGAAACATCTGGAGTAGAACCCTTTCCCTCTTAGGTCTGGAGGGACCTCTTCCACCGCCCCTGCCCTGAGGAGGGCCTGTATCTCCTGCATAAGGAGTTGCTCGTGAGAGGTTCCCTGAAGAGGGATGGGGATGGGGGGTGGGAGGGAGGGGGCGAGGAGAACTAAAGTGTGTATCCCACCTCCACCGTGCGAAGGACCCAACGGTCCAATGTTATACGAGACCAAGCACGGTAGAAATGGGACAAACGGTCCCTGAAACATAGGGGAGGATCCAGTGTGAGGATCGGTACGCTGTCCTCGATCGCAACTTCAAAATCCTTGTTTGTTGCCAGGCTGCGGCTTGCCCTGACCTTGGTTTTGGTTAGGCGTGTTGTTTCGCCTACGCCTGTTGTCTCTGCCCCTTCTGCAGTATGGTTCCTGCCTGGGGTGAGGGATGCTGCCTCTGCTGCGGCGGTTGGGGCTTAAAGGGCTTCCTCTGTGTCGCTGGGGTGTGCATTCCCAACGACTTGAGGGTCGCTCGGGAGTCTTTGAGGCTATGCAGCCTGGCATCCGTTTGGTCTGAGAACAAGCCTGACCCTTCGAATGGGAGGTCTTGTAAGGTGTTTTGCATCTCTGGTGGAAGGGCTGAAGCCTGTAACCACGTCGAGCGCCTCATCACCACCCCGACGTGATTGTCCCGGCAGCTGTGTCCGCAGAGTCAAGGGAGGCCTGCAAAGAGGTTTTGGCCACCGCCTTCCCTTCGTCCACGATGGCTGCGAACTCGGGTTGTGAGCCCTGGGGCAGGGAGTCCTTAAACTTGGAGACTGATGCCCAAGAATTGAAATTGTGCCTGTTCAGGATCGCTTGCTGATTAGCGATCCTCAATTGGAGGCCCCCAGACAAGTAGACCTTTCTACCAAACAAGTCCAAGCGCTTTGCCTCCTTGGCCTTGGGGGCCAGGGCTTGTTGGCCATGTCGTTCTCGTTCGTTGACTGCGGATACGACCAGCGAACAGGGTGTCGGGTGACAAAAGAGGAAGTCGAATCCTTTGGAGGGGGCAAAGTACTTCCTCTCTACGCCCTTTGCAGTTGGTGCACTGGAGGCCGGTGTTTGCCATACTGTCTTATAATTAGACTGTACCGTGATTCTGGAGGGGCCTTCAGGGCTTAGGATGTCCATCATAGGATCCTCCTGCTCTACCGTCTCCTCCGTCTGTAAACCCAAATTGAGGGCTACTCAGTGGAGTAGTTCCTGGTGTGCCCGATGGTCAACCGGGGGAGGGCCTGATACTGCCGGGCCCGCCACGGCTTCATCTAGCGAGGAGGAGGAAGTTAAAGCCTTCTGTGCTTCCTCCTCTAGCCCTTCCTGCAGCTCCTCAGTGGATGGGAGCTCCTCTGGAGTCTGTCCAGCTGAGCGGGCCTGAGACGGTACCGGGCTCGGTGCCGTGTCGGCTCTCTCCTGCTCTGGTGGTCTGGAGACCGTGGCCTCCTTGTGAGAGGAGGGACGCCCCTGCGGGGAGCAGGACCGGTGTCCTGAGAGGCCGGATCTCGAGGCCCTGGAGGGGGGGCCTTGGTGCTGGTGGTAGGCCCATGGAGTCCAGAACGGCCACTGTCCTGGCGGGCCCCACTGTGGGTGCCAAGAGGCTTGGAGTTCCCTGCTGGCTGGTGCCCTGTGGGTATATCTGCTGGAATGGCCCAAGTCTGCCTCAGAAACCACGGATGGCGACCTCGAGGGCCACGGTGGTGCCGTGGAACGGTGCCGGTCCGGGACCAGAGAGCGGCGCTTTCTTGACCAGGACCGTGATTGGGAGTGGCGCCTTGTCGACCGGGACCGGTACTGGTGCCCTCAGGACCGGGAACGACTGCTAGTGGTCGGCCTCAGGGATCGCGTGACTGAAACGTCCCAGTGCCTGTTCGGATAAGGAGCCGGGGAACGCTGGACCGGTGCCGGGCGTTTGCTAGGGCAAGTCGCCTGTGAGGCTCTCTGCGCCGAGGGTAGCCGGGAGTCCACCGAGGTGGAGCTCGACCGGGACTGGCACCATGAATGGTGCCGAGATGGTGACCTTGATGGGCGCACCGGTTTGCCTCTGGATGGCAGTCTCGGTATCGGCCCCGGATGCTTGTTTTTGGCCTGGAGGGGGCTCTCCGCGGACAATTCGATGAGGTCCCTTGCTGCCTCAAACGTGTCCGGCGTGGAGGGCTGTTCCAGAAGCTCCTCCAGCCCTTCCTCCTCACTCGAGGAGCTTATCCCGAGGCTCGACGGGCCTTTCGGCGCCGGAGCCACTGGCACCAGGATCTGTCCTGGGGTAGCAATGCCCTTTAGGGCACCGAAGTCCTTCATGGGCGCTACCTTTTTATGTTGGGAGTGCCCTCAGGCCTTGGGTTGGCCCTTCGATTTGGTCGGCGAAGACGACCGGGGCCGGGGACGGTCCTGTTGTTTCGGTGCCGTAGGCTTAGGGTGCCCCACCGGTGCAGGATCACGGACCGATGCCGGGACACTCCGCACCAAGGCTGACGGTGCCGCGGTCAGATGAGTCAAAGTGGAGGGCTGTAATGCAGCCTCCATGAGTAGCTGTTTAAGCCGAAAGACTCTCTCTCTTTCTTAGTTCTGGGCTTGAAAGCCTTACAGATCTTGCAGCGCTCTTTTTGGTGCGATTCCCCCAGGCAACGGAGACACAAGTCGTGGGGATCGCTAATCGGCATAGGCTTGCGGCACGTGGCACAAGCCTTGAAGCCTTGGGCGTGTGGGATGCCCCGCCGCCCAGGGCCAGTGTCGGAATGTAACCAAACACCTAAAACTAAGGAGCTTAACTATCTTCTAACAAACTGCTAACTACTAACATTAAACCTGATAACTATTAACGCTAAGGGACACTCTCAGGCGAGAGTTAAAAGTTGTTCCAACACCGGACGGTAAGAAGGAACTGAGGGAGGGTCGGGTCAGCAGGTGAATATATACACTAGAGCGGGGCGCCGCTCGGGGGGGGGGGGGGGGGGGGGGGAGGCCTGCCGGCCCGACGAGAGCCGCTGAGGGAAAAAGTTTCTGACGTCCATGCACACAACGCGCGCACACCTAATGTGTAATGGACGTGATCACTCGAAGAAGAAGAATAGCTTGAATAAGATTTTTGGTAGTTTGGGTAGTCAACACAATTTCTAGGTTTGACTAAATATCAGTTTTAAGTAGATGACATTTAAAAGAGTTAAATATGAGTTTGCCATTTATTTGGCTATTCATGTCTGAGATCTCCAAGGAATGAAAATGAAGTCCTTGCTGTTTGTGTGCATCTGATAAGCAGAGCGTAAAAGGATGAGGATAATTTGTTGATATAGATGAGGTGACTTGTGTGAGAAATTGAAGACATTCTTTAGCATTTAGTACATTCTGCTATAAGTAGCAAGATACCTTGTATATGAAAGGTTGGAAAATATAAAAAAGATAAGGAACTTATATTTGTGCCAATCTGATTATCCTGCTGGGATCCAGTAAACACTCATCAAAAACACTCACTCAAAAAAAAAAAAATCACAATAAGAGAACGTTAAGGGTTTGCAAGGTCCTTTTCCTGAAGCCTTGGCATACTAGTATTTCTCAACTATTTTCTAGAGAAGTAATAATTCATTGTGTCCCAAATTTAGAACATTTTCTATATTTAATTGTTTTGGGCCAGACCTTTAGCTTCTTAAGTGGTAGGGCAAATACGGGATGTATGTACAGCTGCTACACGTGCAGTTTCTCTTCTGTGAACAAGAAGGGTCTCCCCCAGCAGTGCTTTCAAACTAACAACCTTTTACAATCACATGTAATTATTTAAAGAAAAACGTACACAGTAATGGATCAGTTGAGCAGGAGGCATTTCAAATACATAATAATTAGTATCTAAATAATAGAGTTTTTCAACACTGTTTACCAAAAGTCAAAACTTCAACAGTGTGTGAAAAATGCAAATAAAATAAAATGGACTACAAAGGGGTTCTTTAAATTCTTACCCTTCAAAACTGAAATATTTAAATTTCTTCTCTTAAAATATTTCATGAAAACAAATTACACAGTCCAAAAGGCTGGCATAATCATGTGGGGTAATATTTTCAAAAGCATCAAAGTGACTAACAAACCTAATTCCCATTTAAAAGAGACTTAACATTTACAAATCAATCGGACTTGGGCTTTCAAGTGCCTAAGTCACTTTCAGAAATTTTACCTGTGATCACTAACTCACTTCACAGGTAGATGAAAAACCTTAGTCTTCGACTTAATTCTTCAGAGCTCATTTAAAGGGTATGGGTTCTCCAGTGAAAATGGTAAGCATCTATTGTGTTATTACATACATTTCAAATAACTTTGAGGTCACAACAGGTACAGTGAGGCAGAGGCTTGTGTGACTGATAATTACATCAGAACCTCAAACTGTTCAGCATTGCAGGTAAACCTGGATTATCTGAACAACTCAAGGGATTTCCAAAAAATGTGGATAATAAAGTGTTTCAGATAAACAGAATTTGCTTTTATGAGAGTTTTCAATATAGGAGTATATATCTATTTTTCTTGGGGTTTATGCAACATTTTGAAACCAGAAAAACACTTCTATTATTCATACACAAAGGTGACTCCATACCTTTTGGCAGATTTTTTTTTAAACTATTTTCAGATGTATTTACATGTAATAATTCTTAAAGCATTGCATGGGGTTTTAGCCATATGTTTTTTTGTAAAGTCACAAGAAGGTCAGTATGTGCTGTATTAGGTAAGACTCCATACAACTCTATGAAAAATGCATCCCCATAGAATCTGATCTCATTTCACTTGTGAATGGTAGAATTCAGACATCAGAGATAATCAGACCAATTACAAACCTCCAAGTTGTTTGCTTAAATTAATTTAGATATTGCTATCCTAGTTGTTAAGAAGGTTTAAAGCCAAATTCTAATTTCAGATTTGGCTACTTCACTTCTGCAAACTACACACACACCTGGAGCCAAAATCTGACCTTTGGGGTATTATAGGTCAGCATACTGTTTAAAAACTGCCTTCTTTTCCATAAATATTATTTAACATACATGATCTATCACACTGCTGAGATATTCCCCAAACTCGCAATCTTATCATCCTTAATTGCGCTTTTATGCCTCAATTCAGGCTGTTGCTAATTCCTGCTATTTCTTCCTTCACACAACATCCAAAATCCATCCCTTCTTGTCTATGTCTACCACCAAAACATTTGCCTTTGCCTTAATAATCTCCTTCCTGGACTACTACTTGGCCTTAGTGATACTCACCATGCTCCAAAATGCAGCTGTCAAACCTTGTTTGCGAGTCTGACCACATCATCCTCTTTATAAGTCTCTTCTTCTAGCCTGACTGCTCCTTCTGCACCAATTTCGAATTCTTCAGCTTCACTTTTAAAATTCTGCACAGCTCTGTTCCTGGGCACAGCTATATCACTGGTCACCAACAACTCTCATGGTAAGATCCTACAGTACACCTATTCCCTCTCTATCCCTATAGCCCTATTTTCCTTCTCTAATAAGCACCTCCCATGTCATCTCCTATACTTGGAATATCTTCCTTAATAATGTACATTACATACACCTCCCCACCTTCTCAATCTACTTAGTTATTCTGATTTCCTTTAAAGAATAAACAAGAACCATATCAAGACAGACCTAACCTGATGTGTTAATTGTATTACCTTATTCTTGGTATTAATACGAGGTTACTTATCTGGATCTAACTGGAGGTTCTTCGAGATGTGTGGTCCCTATCTGTATTCCACAAAGGGTATGTGCATGTTCCATGCACCCAGAGCCAGAGCTTTTCAGAGTATTGCTCGGCGGTCCGTACACGAGCCCTTGTATTGCCTTGCGGTTTCACCCAAGGCGATAAAGAGCAGGGCAGCCCGGCCATGTCTCCATTTCCTTCTCCACTGCAGACCTACATAGCCACAGCAGAGAGGAAAGAGGGTGGGACTGAAATACAGATCAAGACCACACATCTTGAAGAACCTCGTTACAAGTAACCAAACCTCCTCCTCTTCTTAAATGACGGTCCCTATTGTATTCCACAGAGGGTGATTGACAAGCAGTACCTTGAGAGGCAGAGGGTGCGAGGACGATGGCTGAACCGTAGAATGGAGGACCACTGTGCCGAATGAGGTATAAGTCGCAGAATCATGTACCAGAGCATAGTGAGAGAAAAAGGTGTGATCTGAACTCCATGTAGCCGCCTTACGTATGTCCACAAGGGGCACGTCGTGTAACGTGGCTGCTGATGCTTGTGGAATGGGCTCATATCTCATCTGGTGGGGAGAGCCCTGACAAGTGATAGCAGCGCATAATGCACCCTGAGACCCACTTACAGATTCTCTGGGTGGAAATGGCCTGCCCTTTAATTCTCTCCACTATTGTAACAAATAGTCTGGGAGACTTCTGGATTGGCTTTGTCCTTTGTAGATAAAAGGGCCCTACACACATTGAGGGAATGAAGCTGCCATTCCTTCTTCGAGGCATGTGGTTTTGGAAAGAAGGTAGGTGGATGTATGGGTTAGTTGAGGTGGAATTGTGAAACTACCTTTGGCAGAAACTTGGGATGCAGTCGTAGTGAGATCCTGTCCTTATGGAACATGGTAAAAAGGGGGGTTTTGCCATCATGGCTCCCAGCTCACCAACCATTCTTGCTGAGGTAATGGCAACAAGGAAAGCAACCTTTCTGGAGAGGCCAGAAAGAGTGCAGGAGGCAAAGGGATGGGTAAAAATCGACTCATCTGCCACGGGAGGATGGAAAGCACTAATGGTGGCTGCATGCACTCTGACAGAGCTGAGAGCAAGTCGCAAGACATTCACATGGAGGAGATATGGGATGCCCACAGATTCAGGGTCAAGACCTTGCTGTTGGGCCCAGCAGGTGAAGTGTATCCATTTGGCCTGATAGGATCGCCTCGTGGAGTCCTTTCGGCTACTGGAGAGGATGTCTTGCACTGCCAATCAGCATTCTCATGCTAATAGTGGTGTCCATCCAAACACCATGCTGTCAGATGTAGCATCCATGGATCTGGTTGCCTGATGCCTAGATGCTGGTGTCTTGCGTCAGCAGTTCCGGAAATGTCTGGAGTGGGAGTGGAGGTTGTTTTGACATGCAGATAAGAGAAGGGAACCAGAATTGGTGAGGCCAGAATGGAGTGATCAGAATGGCCATCGCTCTCTCCCACCAGAGTTTGTAGAGGACACAGGATAGGAGCGTGTGTGGGGGGGGAAGGTGTAGTTTGTCCGGTGTGACCAAACGACAACCAGAGTGTCGCCCAGTGAGCAGGCACTGAGTCCTCTGCTGGAGTAATATTGGGTGCATTTGATCTTGGTGTGAGATGCAAAGAGGTCTCTAATTCACGTTCTGCATGCCAGGCAGGTAGGCTGCTGACAAAAGAATATGATGTTCAATGCACCATTCTCAAGAGGCGAATCACTTCCATAAACAGCACTGGGGACCTCATGTCCCGTTGTTTATGTAGTATACTGTGATGGTGTTGTCTGACGACGAAGACGTGACAATAGCGTATAGCTGGTAAGAACACATTCTTTGTGTACTGCCCGAAGTTTGTTTATGTGCATCCTGGCTTCTCGCATGGTCCAGGTGCTTTGTCATGTAATCTTTAATATGAGTGCCCCAGCCTGTTATGACTGTCACAGTCAGCAAGGATGGAAGGAAGAGCATCTAGCAGCAGACTTGTATCGGGTCTGTCCAACACATTGAAGAAAAGGGATGACCTCCGATGGAAGGCTGATGGATTGGTGTCCATGGATTGGTGCATAGGAGAATAGACTCTTCGCAGCCATAGCTGTAGACAGCAAAAGGTGCAGGCGGGCAAAGGGAGTAACGTATGTGCACGCCTCCATGTGCCCTAGGTTGGAGAGGCAGGTACTGGCTGAGACCGAAGGGCTGGAGGTTATCAGGGCTATTTGGTCCAGTAGGCTCTGGAATCTGTCCTGTGGCAGATATGCTCATGCGGAGATGCATGATGCACACTCCTATGAATTCCAGGGACTGAGTAGGGTGCAAAGTTGATTTTTCTATGTTGCTGTTAACTCCTAGCAGAGAATAAGCTGGGATGTCAATACTTGAGCTTCCTCTTTGGACTGCGCTGCCAGTAGTCAGTCATCCAGGTATGGAAAGGAAAGGATTCCCTGATGTTGTAGGTGAGTCGCTATCCCCAGAGAAAACCTTTGTAAAAATCTGTTGGGCAGTGGTGTGTCCAAATGGGAAAATCCTGTATTGGAAGTATTGATGCCCCGCTTTGAACCTCAGGAGCCTTCTGTGGGTCTGATGTACGTTGATATGGACGTAGGCATCTTGAATGTTGAGAGCCATAAACCACATGCCTTTTTCTAGTGAGGGAATGACAGTTGCAAGCATGACCATACAGAATTTCGGAATGCGAATTGAGCAGGTGAGGTGTTGGAGATGCAAGTTTGGCTCCATCCCCTTTCTTCTTGGGTATCAGGAAATAGTTGGAATAGAACCCTGTGCCCCAAAAGGCTGCAGGGATTGACTTCTTTACTCCTCTCTGTAGGACGGAGTCCACCTCTAGGGTAAGAATACTGTCAATGAGGAGGGATCTCCACGCCGGGTGGGGGTCAGAGTGGGAGATGTAGAGGCGCAGTCATAAACTCTGTGGTGTAGCAGTGTTGAACCATGTGCAAGACCCACTTACCCATTGTTCTAGCTCTCCAAGCTGGTAGAAAGAGTTTGAGACCACCCACAGAAGGTATGGAGGGTAGGAGTGTTGGTGTATGAAGTGGCTGATGGCTCTCTAGGTGCACTCTGAAACACCATTTTCGCGATGACTGAGTGTGTTGTGCAGACGTCTGCGTTACCAGAACAGGTGGATGGGCTCTATGTACCTTAGGGCACTTCTGATGAGGTTTGTATGTCCGTTAGTAGTAGAAGTGAGGAGTTTTATAGCATTGGGCTGGTAGTGTACAATAACATTTTCTCTTTGATGCTGGTGTATATAAGCCCAAAGATAATAAGGTGGCTCTAGAGTCTTTTAGAGAGTGCAAGGAATCATCAGTTTTCTGGTTGAAGAGGTGTGATTCGTCAAAGGGAAGGTCCTCAACTGTGTTCTGCACCTCTCTAGGGAAACCTGAGGAGCGTAACCAGGATTTCCTCCTCATGACAATTCCAGTCGCTAATACACGCGAGGATGTGTCCGCTGAATCAACTGCAGCCTAAAGTATGAACCTGGCAACCAACTTGCCCTCCCTGTCTGCTGGGTGGAGCGTGGGTGTTGTTTGGTCTGCTCTGACACAGCTTCTACCAAAGAGTTATGTGAAGGGTGCGAAAATAAAAATTCTGATCCTTTGCAAGGGTGGCGGAGGCATAGTACCTTTTCTCAGCCTCCTGTGGGGTCAGTGCAGTCCTGGCCAGAGTATGCTACATGGTGCATGCCAGTTGAAGAATGGCATCATTGTTTGGTAAGGCCACCCTTTCCAATGCCAATACGTGCAGAATGTCTAGTAACTGGCACTGACTACTCTGCATCTCTTCCAGTGGCATCTCAAGAGCATTGGCTATTCTTCATAGGAGTTCTTGAAACTGACAACAGTCAGCTAGCAGGGAGGAAGGTGTCGATGAGACAGCTGCATCTGGAGACCACAAAGGGAATCTCTCTGGATCCACTGGCACTATCGGAGCCAGGCTGATCGGTGCATCGTCTAACCCCATTTCCGAATATCTATCAGATGAAGGGTTGGTGAAACAGGGAAGTTCTCCCAAGCTGAATGAGACTGTTCCTAAGGCGAATATTTGGGCCAACATGGCCAACTCAGTTGATCCTGCTGTTGTTGTACTTGTGCCCAAAGAGCCGGATACCAGCTTCTTGGATATGGCAAAGGAGGAAACTGCCATGGAGCCATCGGAACCCTCAGGTAGTTGTGTTTCCAGAACAGAGGCGGCAGACTGAGCCAAACATTCTGGTCTTCGGAGTCTTGCGTGAATGGCGGTGCTGATGGAGCCATCAGAACAGGATGCATTAGAAAGGTATGGCCAGCAGGAGGTAGATATAATGCCAGAGATGGAGCCCTCTGCAGAGGTGAGTGCACCAGAACATGTGGAGACCACACTCCTTCCAAGGCTAACAGTTCGTGAGGACAGGAGCACTTCCGATTTTTCCCCAGAGTCAATGGTATCCTGTTTATTGACAGGACCAGAACTGGTAAAGGGGCGTGGTCTCAGGACAGAAAATTTGCGGGACGCTGGCAGAGTGGAGGCAGGTGGGAAACAGCATCGGGGATCTGGTGAACGGTGTGGCCTCTTATCACTCTTGTGCGCCTTGGAGCGTGTAGCTCCTCCGTGGCTGGAACTCATGGATGATGCAGTGTCCTTCTTGGGTTTAGATGAAGACTTACTGCTATGCTTATGCGTGTGATTCCATGACTCATGGCTAGGCCCCGACATGAGGTCTGTAGCTTTGGTAGCAGCAGATCCAGACAGAGGCTCCGCAGTACCACTCTTGGATTGCTCAGGCCAATGTACGGGGGATTCTGTGGCCAGGATCTGACTTCAGGACCACAGCTACCTCCATGAGGTGTTTCTTGAAGCGGAGAGATTGGCCTTCCCGTGTACACGGGAAGGAGGAGCAGATACTGCACCTGGAAGCAATGTGGACTTTCCCCAAAGAGTACAAACAGCATTGGTGTTTGTCACTGATGGAAAATGAGCAAGGGCAGGAAGCACAGACTTTGAATCCTGGTGTCTTTGGCGTAATCCAGTACCGAGACCCAGGAGCTTGGGGGGAAGTGGCGGTGAAAGAGGGATTTGTTTGATGAGAAAAACCGCCAGAGCGGCATCCAAGGTCCTTATTTATAAAAACTGCTAGGAATTACTAAAGTACAATGAAAAACAATAAAATCCTAAATACAAACAAAAATAAGAACTCTTTTTGTAAAATATTTTGAAAATGTGTCCCTAAGAACAAGAGGTCAGCAGACGCTCTGATTCAGACCATCCAGCGGTGAGAAGGAACTGAAGAAACCACAAGGCAATACAAGGATATATGCACGAACCACCAAGCAATACTACTTGGAAAAGCTCTTGCTCTGGGTGCATGGCATATGTGCAGTGAATTGCAATAGCGACCATCACTTAAAGAACTATGTCTTTCCATTTCCCATGCCTTTTCTCTTCCCCAGTGACTTGTCTTATCAGTTCAGACTGTAAACTCTTTCGGGCATGGACAACAAGGTCATTACTCACGGAGTTCAGTATCACGCAGTCCTATGGCACTGCATTACAGATGTCAAATAACCATAATCAGCAAAATACTTATGCTTTATAGAAAACTTGAATAACTTTTCAGACATATTTCAAAAAAGTTAGAAGTCTCTAAAAGTAGCACGATTTATATATTATGCTGCCTGGAATTGTATAAGATATCGTCATCAATTTTCCATTTAAATTTAAGTAGGACAAAGCCAGTCTATGTTAATAAAGTCAGACAAATATAAATTAAAAAACCGCATATTTAACTAAAAGTTTACTTACAAACTCAAACCTTCAAATAAATATCAAGCATTACGTTTAACTTCAATTTAACTTGATTTCTACTCAAACCAAAATTAAAACTAAGACCATGTTTTATTTTCTTACTGATTTAAGAGCAGATTATTTTAGCCAGTCTACATATACAGAATTTAAAATCTTCTAATATTTAAGACAACTCAATCAAAACAAAATACAACCAGTAGTGTTTTAAAATAGACTAATTGCCCTATGGATAATTACTGAATTATGAAGAAAGCTGGTAGAACTGAATGTTTTATTATAGGTAAAGACACAGAATCAACATAACAAGAGGGAAAGGATAATACAGTCTTTTCTTTATGGGGAAATTTCATTGCTATTATTTTTCAGACCACCAAATTTTAAGACGAGTACTCACCAAGTCTCTCCTAAGTTGAATAAAAAACTGTTTGCACTTAAAAGAAATTTTTACAATCTTCAACCTAAATGAAAAATGAAATAAAATCAGAATATTTATACACTTTAGTATAATAAAATCATATTAAAACAATTATGGTACATTTATTGAAAGGTATGTTTTTACAGAGAACTAATTTAATTCATATGAAATTTCATTTGGCAGGAAATAACTAAAAAGAATAATGGCTATATTAGTAGTTTGTATGATTTAAGTTTTGTAAACGAAGGCACCCTCCCGATGTACATTTCATTGGTATGTTGGTAATTTTTTAAATAATTGTTCCACATATACATCTTTCAGTATTACTGTAAATCCTTAATAAATTCTCTATTTTTTTATTGTTACTTCCTGAGAAATCACCATCTCTGCAGGGGTCATATCTTATTTATTAGAAACATACTACTACAACGTCAAAGCAATAACTAAATGTATGTGAAACTCCTGGGATTAATGTGTCACTTAAAAGAAAGTTAGAGGCTGGTCACAGCAGTGCAGGATGGGGAAATACACCAGGGATAAAATCAGCCTCAGGCAGTAGCAATAGAGAAAAGAAACTAATTCCAACCTAAAATAGGTTATATCTAATAGTCATGAATAAGTTGCAATTCATTTTGTAAAATTAAGTCTAGTTTTTAAAATGTAAAATATTCTTAGAACAGAATATTTCAATATACTTTTTTTAAAAGCTCCCTTATACATTACTAATTGAAGATCACTTACTAATTCCTCAAAAAGAAGAACAGGAGTACTTGTGGCACCTTAGAGACTAACAAATTTATTAGAGCATAAGCTTTCGTGGACTACAGCCCACTTCTTCGGATGCATATAGAATGGAACATATAATGAGGAGATATATATACACACATACAGAGAGAGCATAAACAGGTGGGAGTTGTCTTACCAACTCTGAGAGGCCAATTAATTAAGAAAAAAAAAAAAAAAAAAAAAAGAAAACTTTTGAAGTGATAATCAAGCTAGCCGAGTACAGACAGTGTGATAAGAAGTGTGAGAGTACTTACAAGGGTTGACTATCTCCCCTTGTAAGTACTCTCACACTTCTTATCACACTGTCTGTACTCGGCTAGCTTGATTATCACTTCAAAAGTTTTCTTTTTTTTTTTTTTTTTTTTTTTCTTAATTAATTGGCCTCTCAGAGTTGGTAAGACAACTCCCACCTGTTTATGCTCTCTCTGTATGTGTGTATATATATCTCCTCATTATATGTTCCATTCTATATGCATCCGAAGAAGTGGGCTGTAGTCCACGAAAGCTTATGCTCTAATAAATTTGTTAGTCTCTAAGGTGCCACAAGTACTCCTGTTCTTCTTTTTGCGGATACAGACTAACACGGCTGTTACTCTGAAACTTACTAATTCCTGTATTCTATCCATGCCAGAGCAGCTTTCTGAAATAATGGCAACATCTGAAAGTTGGAGTCCTCATTACAATACATCCTGCTGTGTTTTACTACTTTAGACTACTTTAAGAGATTTTCTGCTGTTCTGTTAAAGCAACTTCCTGTGACCTATGGAATGGAGGCTGCTTCCTTGTTGCTGAAGAAGTCCCTTTATCTAGTAAAGTCAATTACAGCACAGGAACCCAAGGTCAAGTGTATTCTTTGACAAGTGCTGCCACCTTGTTATATGCAACTTGCTCATTTTGACAAAATGCTATGGTCAGTTATAAGGAACTCAGGGTAAAGAGAATCTCTAACTGTCCAAGCTAGCGAAGCAGGTCCTTTATGTCAAATTCCAGGACAGTCAGCCTGAAACACAGGCCTTAGACCTACCATCAAATTCTTTTAGTAAAGAATTTGTTAATGGGCTTGTATCCCTATTTAAAAAGTAACTGGACTCATGGCAGATACATATGCTATAAACAGTTACAATACACCTTTCCCACATTTTGGAAAACCTACTGAATGAAAAGATACAGGTTTGTTGAAGTAAAAAAAATCAGAACAGAAATGTTACAAAATACCTGCTTTTCACTCAGAACTAAATCAATGGCTATTATAAGAATAAATACAAAAATAGTCAGTTTATGCAGACAGTTATGTTAAGTGAAGTTTCTTCAATGTGCTTCCATAGTAACCCACTGATGTCCTGTCATCATTTCAATAAGAGTCCCCTTCTCACTAGGTCTACAAAAAAGCCTTATCACAGGTGTAAGTAAGACAAAGAGTAAGGGACTGGGAAATCTAAGTGTTTGTTTTCCTTTTGAACAAGAACTTTTCCACAAAACCAAGCAAAGAACCACGATCACTGGGTAAACAAACCTGTATGAAGTGCACTTATTAACTGGAGTTTATACCATATTTTGTTAAATCAAAATTATATGGGGTATAATGACAACTTTCAACTTCTGTAATTTGAAGAAGATGGCAATGATATAATGCGGGGTGGGCAAACTAAGGCCCCTGGGCTCCCGCTGGGGAGCAGGGGCTAGGGCTTGCCCCACTCCGGCACTTCAGCCGGAGAGCAGGGTTGGGGGCCGCTCCACACGGCTCCTGGAAGCAGCGGCATGGCCCCACTCCAGCTCCTACGCGCTCCAATGGCCCCCTCCAGCACTCCAATGGGAGCTGTGGTGTAAGATTTCAAAATTTCATTATGAAGCAATTGATAGAACTCAGACCAAGAGTCTGTCTGATATCTAGCCTTTTGCTTCATCAGTTGCAAGTCAACTAAATACAATGGGAACTCGTGAGGAAGGAGCCAAGGAAGGAGCCAAGGAAGAGAGCGTTTAGGATGGTACAGGAGAACATCTTACTAGATCATTGACAAAGTGGTCCATTAGCCAATCGTTTCTTTAGCCTGCAAAACACACACACACACACACACACACACACACACACACCCCTTCCTTATCTCTAAGCCTAGCCTCAAAATCAAGATTCAGAGTGTGACCAACTATTCAAATTACTCAGAATTTAGAACAAATTAAGAGACTTCAAATGATACTGCAGAAAACAATCCACAGGCACTCAGATAATACTATGACTTGGGGGGGGGGGGGGAAGGAGCACATAAATAGATCAGGATTGCATCAACTCAAGGAGGGACTTTTTGGTGTAGCAAGATAAGCTATGCACATATCCAGATCTCCTCACAATATTGATGAATCCTAAAATTCGCACATAAACTGGATATGCTGTATCAGATCTATCTGTATCTCCAGGGAATCTGCAATCCTCGAACAGAGTTCCTGGAACTGTTTAAAATCATCCCCCATGGTGGGCATGATTGTTTCATCCAGGGAAGAGGATGAAAATTTGGCACCTGGTGCAGGGTCCTGGTCCAAAGTCTCCTTTAATTCCTTGACTGCCTCTCCCGGAGGGTCAGATGGTCCAGGTACAAAGGGTGAAGAAGAATGCCTCGATCTCACCCTGAGTGGACTGGGAGGCTTAGGATATTGTTGGCAGTACGCTGCCCATGCATCCCAGAAAGGACACTGAGGTAGAAATGGCATCCATATGTGGCATCTATATGTGCCTGTACCAGCCTGGAGTTTTAGGTCCTGGGTGATAACCATCACGTTCTTGTGGATCTTGTCTAGTAACTGTGTGGGTAGGTGAGGAGTAGATTTTCCCTTCATCCTCATCACTAGATAAAGTAGGAGCTGATCTGTGCAGTGTAGTAAGTTGCCTTGGTACCGAGCATGCAGCACTGAGGTCACTACCAAGGAGTGGAGACTCCGTTGCTGAGGAGACCAGAAGATCTTTGTGGCAGAGAAACTGTTGCGGTACTGAGAGCATCAGTACCAAAGAAGGTGTTGTCAGCGGTACCGATGACTTTGCCGCAGTTGTTGGTGCCAAGGGTCGTGCAGAAGGTGGCGCCACAGCCTGTAGCATTGCCGAGCTGCTCGGTGCCACATGTTTGAGTGGCTCTGGTGGTACCGAGGCAGGGATTGTAGATCTCCCTTTACTGCCTTTTTCCAAGCCAGCCTGCTTAGGGTCTTTTGCTTGCGTGGTACTCACAGTACCGGATGGTGCCGCTACCTCAGAGGTGGAAGGTCTTGGTGCAGTTGGTACCGATGGAGACTACTGAGTCGGCGCTTTTTGGCGTATTCCCAAGGAGGGGAGTTCGGAACCCATTTCTTTGCTGCCTTCTTGGCAGAGTGCTCCTTCCCCTGAGCGTGTGGAGGAGAACCTGTCAGATGCCGCTGTAGGAAACTGTTGCCCTGGAGGGGTCTGTGATCCCGGATTGGATGTGGGCCATAAAGACTTCTCCATCATGAGAAGTTTTAGCTCTATGTCTCTCACCTTTCTGGCACGGACTTTCAAGTTGTGGCAGTGGGAGCACTTTTGAGGTACGTGTCTCACTGAGGCAGCAGACACACAGAGTGCCCATGACAAACTTAGATTGAGAAGCGGCAAGTGAGGCAACATTTAAAACGGGGGGAGGTGGGCATGTCCCTCAAAGGGGGGGGGAGGTGGGCATGCCCCTCAAAGGGGGGGTGGAGGGGAGGGATAGCTCAGTGGATTGAGCATTGGCCTGCTAAACCCAGGGTTGTGAGTTCAATCCTTGGGGCAAAATCAGTACTTGGTCCTGCTAGTGAAGGCAGGGGGCTGGACTCGATGACCTTTCGGGGTCCCTTCCAGTTCTAGGAGATAGGATATCTCCATATATATTAAATATATATATTAAAAGGAGGGTTCCTCTCATGAGGGAGGGTAACTATGCTACATCAAGGGGTGTCCTAACAACTGAAATTTAAATTCCTAAGGAAAAAAAAAGGGGGTTGTTTGTTTTTTTAAGAAAATAAACAGGGATGGGTAAGTAATTATTGACTAACTATTAACTAATTACTAACCAGCTAGTATTCTAAAGTTAAATTAGAGTACAGAGACACTGCTAAATGCTCCGTCTCAAGCTAAGGGCAGTAGAGAAGGAACTGAGGGAAGGTTGGTCACACAGCACTATGTAACTGCCAGAGGTGGTGTGAGACAGAGACAACGCATGTGCGACCCAACCAGGCACTGCTACTAACAATCTCCAACTACAAGAGTCGGGGAGCAGATTCATCTAAAGGGACTACAGGGACGCTCCTTGAAGAAGAACTGACTTGCTACTAAAAATCTCCGATTACAAGCATGGGAAGCAGATTCACCTAAAGTGACCACAGGGACACTCCTTGAAGAAGAACTGACTTGCTCCAGGTCACACGGGAGCTTTGTAGTGGAGCAGGAACCTGAACTCAGGTCTCCTGAATCCCAGGCTAGAACTTTAACCATTGAGATCACAAAAAAACAGATCACAAAAATCTCTAGATGCATTATCTTTAAGGGTAAGAAATATTTCCTTATATTTAAGTTTTTTCTGTTACTTAAGAAACAGACCTGAAACAGATGCTGAATCATGTAATTTTCAGGAATACTCAGCACCCACAGCCACAGATAGATTTCATCGAAAGCTCAGAAAAGAAGAACTATTTCATCAATGCAGAAACACTTCACAGTTTATACTTACGTGGCTCTTAGCAGAATTACCACATTGACTAAAGTGATCATAGTATAATACAGTTCTGTAACCCATAGGGCTAGCTTGCCTTTATTATATTCACTGCCTTGCCTTCATTATATTCCAGGCTTGGCCAAACTTGCTGACTGACTGAGCTGCATATGACAATCTTCAAAAGTCTGAGAGCTGGGGCATGCCTGCCAGGGCTCAGGGTTTCAGCCCCACTCCTGCTAAAGCCCCGAGCCCCAGCAAGTGCACCCCATGGGCTTGAAGCCTCAAGACCCCCCACCTTGCTTGGCAGAAGGCAACATATGAGGGGGGCTCATGGGGTCACATGCCTGCCCCCGCCCCCAGATTTTTGCCAGGGTTTGTTGGCCCCACTTGGTTACATGGCGCTTCTGGCCTCTCTCCTTGCATGGCAGCTGCTGGAGCCAGCAAGCAGGGAGCTGCGGCCGTGGCAAGAGGCAGTGACAAACAGCTGGGAACTGCAGGGAGAGCTGCTGCTTTTGCTGCTGCCTCTCCCTGCGGAGCTAAATCAGCGGTCCCTCCCTGAAGCTGTTTGCTGTTGTCTCTCCACATGGAGCTAACACCTGGGAGCTGCAGGGAAGGGCTGCTGAGGGAAAGAGGAGGAGCAGGCCTGGGGGGGGGGGGGGGGCATGACGCAAGCAGGCACCAGTCATCTCTGGCAAAAGCCCATAGCCCCACCACTCTGCCTCAGGGCAGAAGCCTCGAGCTCCCCCCACCCCAGTCTGATAGTGGGAGAACGGAGGGGAGTATGGGGGGGCTCTGCAAGCTGCACTTTAACTGTAAAAGAGCCACAGGTGGCTTGCGAGACACAGTTTGGCCACACCTGTTATATCCTGCCTTTATTATATTCAGCAGTAATGCAAAGAACCTACAGGCCTGTATTCCGTAAGACTTTGGCTTCAGCAGTGAGCACAAAGCTTGAGGCCTATGAACTTTGGCACAGATAAATGACCCAACGGGAACCCGTAAGTTTTGGGGAACTGGAAATAAGAGTTCCAGGGGGAATTCTGTCCACACAGCTAGCCACAAAAAAAATGTGCTAACATCAGCTTTTCGAAAGTTTTGGAAAGAACATCCAATTGCAAGATTGCCATGGCAATAAATTGATGCATATATAATATGTTGAAATCATTAATCTACTAACCTATAAAAGAACACCTCAACATTAGTAGGATGAGAAAATACAAATAAGGAAGAGGGGAGAAACCCCTACTGAATATACATTAGACATGGTGGAGTCAGCGTAACATATTATAAAGGTTACATCCCAACCAGTGGGCAGTGAAAGAGAGAGATGTAGTCCTTGGAAGATGCCAAAATGATGGCCACTGATGATGATGAAGATGATAATGGCTAGTATTTCAGGTTGTTCTGCAATGGATGGTGTGAATATGGATATTTAGATGTACTTTCTGTATTATTATTATTTATCTTATTGAGTTGGAGTGTTTGTGACTTTGCTAAATGTATTAATAAATTACTGTAAATATAGAAAAGTCCCTATAGTGTGCGTGTTGCAACTATGCACACCAGAGTTCCCAATTATATGACTTGCATCTGAAGAAGTGAGGTTCTTACCCACGAAAGCTTATGCTCCCATTACTTCTGTTAGTCTTAAAGGTGCCACAGGACCCTCTGTTGCTTTTTACAGATTCAGACTAACACGGCTACCCCTCTGATACTTGACCCAATTATATAGTAATTTTAAAACTATTGGGCCTGATCTTGGGACAAGAACCTATCAACCCTCAAAGTGATAACTGGGAATTCTTATGTAATCAATATAATTTAGAGAATTTTTCACTTGACCAGAGCTCAAAGAGCCGGGAAGTGATAGATCAGGCTACAATTCCCATCTTGTGTCAGCTTCTGTGTGTCCTAGAGAAATACAATTTCAGTTACCAATTATGTGACCTAGCTTCTATGCTAAGATTACCATTCTGTTATGTTGTGCCTTTAAACACAAATCTATACTTGGTATCCTTAGTTACTTGACTAGAGAGGACACTTCTGTGAGGCTGCTTGATGTCAGAATCAGACTTAAGCGAAAAAGGACTTAGTACAGCCTTGCAAAATTTTATTAACTTAACAACGACAAACAAATCAATGGGCAAGCAAAATATGAGTTCACTTTTCATTATCTTGGGGTAAATAGATTTGGTGTCTGACAAATGTAGGGCTGGTACATTTTCAAGACAATTTTGTAAGGCTGATTTATTCCAGTCACAGTTCTAAGGCAGATACAGTCCACTCAGTTTCTATAATGATATGTTCAATGAGAAAACCTAAAAACGGATTCTACACAGACAAACAGAACCAATGGAGCAAGGGCTATTTATGAGAAAAATGGAAACAGCCTTGAAAAGTTATGAAAGTTTGACAGCAGTTACTTCACTCAGTCTTATTTTATTAGAAACTACAATGTCATGTGTTTTTCAATTAGGTTCATGTCTAGTCTTCACTTCCAGTAGGTCTCTACATACAGCCTTGCTTCTTCGATGAAATTATAAGGATTTTTTTTCTTTTCCTCTGAAGCGTAAGCTATGTGGCACAGAGTCAAGATGCCAGGCTTGGTGGGGCAAAGGTCTGGATCCAATAGGACATGCGTTCTCAACTTGGGGTTCATTACTACCCTTCCTTTCCCATATTGCTATGTGGGACAGGGCAACTCAGTAGGTACAATTTTGAGCACCACTGAAATATGGCAATTCCTACGAAAAATTTGGAGTTAAAGGTAACAGGACAGAAAATCTTAAAAATACAATATATTTACGGGAAATGATTATTGCATTTTCCTAAACAAATGCTCTTACTTTATCTTCTACCTAAAGTGAACATGGCTATACCACCTATGAATGGAGAGAAACATACTAACAAACACTCCTCCTTGAATATTCTCAAGTGCTGCACCAAGCCAATAATTTAAATTTTTAATACTCAGTATAGCTTATCCACAAAAGAAGAAACAGAAAAAACAGTCATGATCATTTATTATTGATCAAGATTGTAGTTCTAAGTTCTAGTACAAATATTTACACTAAGAATCCAACATAGTCATAAAATTTCTCAGTGAGAAAACAGACATTTTTTAATTCCCATGACACTGACTCTGGCTACACAGTCTTATTGAACACTACCTATGTTTCCAAATTCCTGCAGGAAAACTGTGGTGAAACTATGTTATGCACTACAAACATTTAACAGTATAGCCTAAAAAGTTTTTAGAAGGAAAATCCTCATTCATAAAAACATCCACATGCGGTATCCAGTGCACAGTATATGAAGTCACTCACTATACCTGAGGTACAAATATTGAATAGTTTTAGATCGCTTTATCATCATGAAGCTGCTTGTATTAATTTGAAGAACATATTTTGAAATAATAAACACAAAAGCATTTGTTGAAAACAGTTTTCCTTACCACAGAAAGGTGTTAATTCGTACCCTGTTCTTATAAATTAGTATTCCTCCTGACATCACTCCAATCATAATTTCATTGTTACTTTGATCCTTTAAAAGAGAACAAAACAATAGATTCAACACAAAACAATTAAAATATATATTGTAGAAACCCATATATATTTTATATATGATCATCCACATCCCCTCTCTCATACACACACCAAAATCCTATCTTAATTAACCTATTGGGGCAAGTTTTTAATGCAATGAACATTTAATGGTACAGTTCCTATTAACCTGAGCTGAAAATTTACCCCATTTTTTCCCTTCACTATTAGGAAGTACTCCCCTCACAAATGCAATTTATATCTTTCCTTTTCCACCTAACCCTCTGTTCTCACTGCTAAATCTCTGTTCCATGCCCTTTTCACTTACCTAGACTACAGTAACTGTCTCCCTCACGCTAATCTATATGCACTCTAGTACACACAGCAACTGAAATTATCTTCTTTGCATGTCACTCCAATCCTGTGAACCACTACCTTAACTTCCTTCCCCATTCAACATGGGGTTCCAACTTACCACTTGCAAGACTTTACACAGCACCTTCCCTGTTTATATCATAGCCTTTGTCTCTTCCTCCTCTCATAATTCCAATTTTTTTAATTGTAATAATGGCAAACTAAAGAGTGTTCAAATGCTACAGTGATAAGTAATAGTTATGAAAATAATGTCTAAAAACAAAAATCCAAGATTCTTAGCTGCTATGGCAGGCTCTAAAGGGAAAGTGCACATTCCTGCAGTTTGTCTCATAGGTCCACTATCCTTTTTAGAGTATGACACTTTTAATATTGATTTAGTAATTTAAACTGAGGTAATCCATTCTCTGGAAGAATGCATCTTTTTTCAGTTTTACACAGATACTCCCATTCTTGTCTTCTAATGGAATTATCTGCTTAAATAGCCTTGAAATATAAGGTAACTTATTGGAAGTAGTTGTAGTAGTGAAAATTACCTAAACGAAACATATTACACAATGTATCCAAACACAGATGATTATGAATCACAGGTTCAGTAAACTGACTTGGTAACAATCCAACAGTAAACTCAACTAACAACTTATACTCCTACATGAAAGCAAGTTGCAATTTCAGTACTTAGGGCATTGTCTACACTACAATCGCTACAGTGGCACGTGTGTAGTGCTGCAGCTATGCGGATATAGCATAGATACTTACTACAGAGATGAAAAGGGTTTTTCTATTGCTATAGTAAATCTACCTCCTTGAAAAGCAGCAGCTAGGTCGAACGTAGAATTCTTCCATCATCCTAGCTGCATCTATTGTGAGGGTTAGGTCGACCTAACTATGTCACACAGGGCATAAAATTGTTTACATCCCTGAGGGACGTAGCTAGGTCAACCTAAGTTTTAGGTTTGGAGGTGGGAGATCCTAGTACAAATAAGACTTTTGCTATTTCAAACCATACTTTGCTAAAAATGTTTCTGCACTCTATCAAATGCCTGCTCTTTCCCAACATGTGTATAAGCAAGGATTGGGTGCATCCATGTAATGTAAAAGTTGTAAATACTTGAAATCCTATTTAGCACGTTTCTTTATGTAGAATTAAGATCAGAAATCAGAACACGACTTATTTTTAATAGAAGAATCCATGCTGTTTGAAGATTATAGTTTTAAGTAAAATGTAAATCTGTGTTGGTGGGGCTTCAAGAGACAGATGGGAAATTGTTCCTACAGATGACCTACTTACAAATGATGCATTTTAACATATTGACAAGAACTTAGATAATGAACTCTTAGATACACACTTGGATATTGGCCATAATCTGCAATGTCCATTTAAAAAGTGTATTATTGCCCTGGTTGCAATGATGTAACCTTCACAGTATTAAATTATACAAAGGTTTATGGAACTTGCAACTTAAGTGAGATAGTAAACGTGAGAACTTCCCATTCAGTTTAATAGGATATTAACTGAAGCCAAATAAAAACTTCAGAAGCCAAAAGTTCCCTAAATGCCGAAGAGACATTCAACAACCACATTTATCCAATACAGTTGCAAATAACTGGCACAGCCTGATGTTCACCTTACTTAGCCTCAGACTGAGCAAGGTACTTAATCATTTGTGTAACTTTAAGCATGAAATCAAATAAGGGCTACTCAAATTGCTGAAAGTTAGGCCCATGACTGAGTACCCTGCTGAATTAGGACCTTGAACATTATACTCAAATTATACTAAACTGTTCCTGAAAATATCATGAATCTACTTTTATATTACGGTATGAATTCATTCAAACTTACTCTTGCATAGTGCAATTCAACTCCATAGAGTTCTAAGGTACGTGCTGTATTGAGATAATTGAACTCAGCTTCTGCAGGAGACAAGCCTCTATAACGACAAAGATGGGTTAAATACGAAGCAGCCCAAAAGTACGTAAAATATCCAGATCCCTTAGTCAGCTCAAGCAGATTTTAAAAATTCATTACTTTAACCTCATTTTTTCTGATAAACTAACTCCCCCTTGACTCCACCATATACATTGATTGTCATGCAACAACTTTGGCAGCTAGAGATTCAAGCACTTTCCTCACATATATTTGTTAATTAGTTGATTGGTCTCCACATGTGTACACTCACAATTCTGCCTGTTCTGCCTCCACACAACAAAAATGTCATTAAATGAAGTCTGCAATACATACTCTGCACATATATATGTTTATTTCAAATGGCACAGTGAAAGGTGCCTTAAAGGGCCTGAAAACCTTTGAGTTGGCAGTGAAGTCTCTAGAAACTGCTCTTGCAATTAGTACTACATTTTCAATTGAAATAATATCTTCTCTGCAGGGTTCACCCTAGGTTTTAATATTTGTACAATCACCAAGTTCAAATTGTTTGTTTTTCCGTATTCCCCCAACCTTTTTAATTTGCTATATGTTTGACTGAAACTGAGCAGTGTAGACAGTCACTAATTGGCAATTTTGGTAGTTGCTAAAGTCACCAGTATCCCCTATCTGTAATAAATAAATGTGTTAGAGGAGTACAACCCCTGTTAAACATTTTAGTGCCTATTTCCTAACATACTAATAGACTCTTTTTAACTGAAAGTTTATCAACTGTATATTATTACACCAATTAGGATATTTACTTTCAATTATTTTTTTTGTTTCATATCCTTTTGGCTCTGTAGTAGAAAGTCATACAACTGATAAAATCTGATGTATTGCAAAACTGCTTTATCTACTTCTGAGAGAGAGACAAGGCAATGAGGTAACATCTCTTGTTGGACCAACTTCTGTTGGTGGAAGGTAAAGGTTTCAAGCTTTGCAGAGCTCTTTTGCTGGTCCGGGGAAGGTAACTAGAATGTTTGAGCTAACTACAAGTTGGGACAAACTATTAAGCACAAGGGGTTAAATCATGCTATAAGATACCACTTAAAATGAAGAGGTCGATTAAGGGTTAGCAGGCAGCAAGATGTATTAAAAATTGTTGTAATGAGCCATAAAACTAGTCTCTCTGTTAAGTACATAGTTTTTAGTGTATAACAGAATTATGAATTTAATTTCCCACGCTTGCCTTTTGAATGTTTCCATTGAGGACGAGCACTGAGAGGGCCGATATGGAGTGGTCATTTTGTGAAAAGTGTTTACCCGTGGTGATAGGGTGTTTTTGGTTTTTTATCATTTTACTGTGAGAGTTCATTCAAGAGCATAGGAATTGTCTGGTTTCGCCAACACTGCTGTTGTTGGGATATATGACACACTGGATGAGGTGCATCACACAGTGATGGGCACGTGCAAGACCCATGAATCTTGAAAGGTGTGTTGTGGGGGGGGGGCAATGATCATCACAGCCGTGGAAATATGTCTGCAGCTTTTGCATCTGTTCTGTTGGCGGCTGCTGCGGGGAGCTTGCTTAACTAGGTTGGGGGGTTCATTGAAGGCCAGAATAGGGGGTTCGGGAAAGATCTCTTTCAGGATGCAGACAAATATGAGTTGTAATTGTTTGATGATACCCTATATGGGTTCCAATGTCGGATGGTAAATGACAACTAGGGGTGTGCGGTCAGTGCGGTATTTATTTCTGTGTTGAAGCAAATCCTCCCGTAGTATTTGAGTGGCCTATTTCACGATGTGATCTACTTCTCTGGTGGTGTGCCCTTGTTTAGTGAAGGCGGTTTTAAGTGTGTTTAGCTGTGTATCCCAGACTTTGTCTTCAGAGCAAATTCTGTAGTATCTGAGTGCCTCGCCACAGATAACAGATGCCTTTGTATGTCTGTGATGGTTGCTGGATTGGTGGAGTGTGTAAGAGTGGTGATCTGTAAGTTTCTTGTATAGAGCTGTTTGAAGGGTTCCACTGTTGAAGTTGATTGTGGTATCCAGGAAGTTGATGCTGGTGTAGGAGTGTTCTAGAATGGCTGTTGAAGTTGTGGGGGAAATCTATCAAGGAATTTAGGTCATCTGTCCAGAAGATGAAAATATCATTGATGTATCTCAGGCATATCACTAGTTTTGTGGTGCATTTTCCCTGAAATACTTCCTTGGGATGGCCCATGAAGAGGCTGGCATACTGGGGAGCCACCTAGTACCCATGGTTTGGACAAAGTGTTTGTTAAATGTAACGGCAGCGATGCTATCATGGTGACAGATGTTGGTGTGTAGGAAGGTGACATCTCTGGTGGCATGGATGGCATTCTGAGGGAGGCCGTTAATGTTGTGGAGTTTTTGGAGGAAGTTGGCAGTGTCTTGGAGGAAACTGCCTTTTGCAAGGCGAATGGTTCGAGGATGGTTTCTATGAGTCCTGATATTTCTTCCGTGAAAGTGTCATGGCCAGATATGATGGGTCTGTCTGGGTTCCCTTTTTTGTGCATTTTGGGAAGCATGTAGATGGTTACTGGGGTGGGAGAGGAGGGGTTGATGAGGTTATAGAGTTTTTCTTGGAGTTGCCTGGGGAAGGAATTGATAGTATCTTTAAATTCCTGTGTGAATTGTGGTTTTTATGCTAGGTGGTGTCAGAGAGTCGTCTGTTGCCCTCACTGATGTAGTCATTATGATTAACGACTATGATGGCGCCTCCTTTGTCTACTGGTGCGTTCACTATTTGATGGCTGGATTTCAGGGACTGTACAGCAATCCTCTAGATGGTAGAGAGATTGTGTGGATATAATATTTGTTGAAGAGTCCAGTCAATTTTTCTCTGAAAGTAATCAATGTAATGATCAAGTATGTGGTTTCTTCTGCTGTATGTGTGTCTGTGTGCAGTCAGATGATTACCTTTTCTTATGACTGTCAACGGAAGTGTGGTAGTTGTGGGTGTTGTCGTCTTTGTTGTGAAAGAATTCCTTGAGGAAGAGTCATCAAAAGAATTCTTCTCGTTCTCCACATGTTAGTACGGTATCAGGTTCTGTGGTGGGGCAGAAATTCAGTCCCTTGGAGAGTACAGATACTACCGTATAGATTAAGTAGTCTTGATAGGTTGATGATGTTGGGGTGTTGTTTAATGTCCATGTGATAGGTTATGGTATCTTGGTTTCTCTCAGAGATGGTGGTGCTGGTTGTGAAGTTGTTATAGTTGGTTCCACTTTTTGTTTTGGTGTTGTTGGCTGTCATCAGATTTTTTTTGTTTGTTATTTGGGGTTTCCTGATTTTTTAATTCCAGTGTGTGGGAGCATGTGATGATTTTTTGTTTGAAGTGATCCCTTCTGGAATATGTAAAGTTCAGGAGATGGTTCCTCCATTTTTCTGACATTTTTCTGCAGTGTTTTTCTGGTGAATCCTCTGGAAATTATGTTTTGTTTGTTGAATCTGCTCAGGAAGTGAATGTCACTGTTCAGTCTGGCTTCCTCCTTCTCTATGTTGTGATGGTTCCATTTTAAATGGCAAAATTTGATATCTTCCATACTTATTTGCAGTGTTATTGTAGCCATCTTGGTCCCAGGATATGAGCGAGACAATATAGTTGAGATAATATCTTTTATTGAACCAACTTCAGTTGCTGGAGAGACATGCTTTTGAAGTTCACAGAGCTCCTCTTTAATATACTTCTAAATATATACACACACACACTTCTACAGTAATTCCCTGTTGCTGGTAAAGGCAACATACACAGAAACCTTATGCAGGCAGATCATTATGAATGACTGAAGACTTTTCTTAAAGAAACCAAAATTTCCTATAAAAATTCACACACTACTATAGAAAAAAAGTCTCATATATATCCTTTCTTCAAAGTAATTTAAAGATTAGCACACTCATTCTGAATCTTCCCTCTTCTCCAAACTGCAGCAATACTTTATATAAAGACATGTAAAAATACTGCATTGTAAAAATTCACCTATTAAGTTTATTCAGGCAATATTTCTACAAAGGCACAGCATCTGTAGACAGTGATATTATAAAATAAGAATAATTTTTTCTGTAAATTCTTACATATGCTGATGATGTAATTTTGCTATTTCTTTTTCAAAGTCTTGAGGCTGGCTAGGGATGAAAGAGTAGTCTGAGAGGTAGCCTGGCAAGTTTTCTGAATGGCTGTAGTCTCCCAATTCGGCTAAGAGATTGAAGGGAAAGATTATTACTTGTTTAGTGCAAACAACATATTCAGCACTGTATAATACCCAAAGTTTAACACAGTTCTGGACCCAAACACCTTATGATCTAGAACAGACAAAGAAGACAGAAGTTTGAATTCACCTTGTTTCCTTAACATGAGTTATAAGCTCAGTCGGTATCACTGAAGTAGTTTTTAAAAAGGACTTGAATGACAAAAAGGTGCTGGCTTGGCAAAATGGTTTATGAAATGTTCATGTTATAATGTACTTAACTTACTTACCACCTATATAATGATTAACTCTAAATAAACAGAATTTTGTTGCTCCAGGGTATTTCTGTAATCAAATACTGTTTGTTTCTGTCCATGTTTTCATTTCATTATGAGGACTCACTTTTTCAATATTTCCAAAACCTGTTATAATTTTATCCTCTAGAATATAAGATTTGCAAAAATAACCTAATGCATTCTTGCCGAGGTATTTCCAAAAACACAAAAAAATTGCTTATTTTTATGTCAGCTCATATATCAGTTTATTCAAACAATTGAAAATTAGAATTATAGAAATTTATCACAATTTTTCAGATGATGTTTTATAATTTTATCACATTAATTAAGATAACAGCTCCTGCATTATTAAATCTAAGATCTATGACCAATTTTAACAAACAAAATGGGTAGGATTGCTAAAAAGTTAGGCTTTGAGAGCATGACTATAATTGGACAGTACTGAAAACCAGTTTTAAAAATCAACTTCAGATCTTGTAACTGATTTATTGTTTTGGAGAAGCAGCACATTTAGTTAAAGACTGTCCCTGTTCTATTTCCTTATAGCTAGGGCCCTACCAATTTCACAGCCATGAAAAACACGTCATGGACCGTGAAATAAGCCCTTCCCCATGAAATCTGATGTCCCCTTGTTCCTAGGAGTGCCCCAGCAAAGGGGACTCCTAGCTCTGGTTGGGCAGTGGAGGGACAGGACTTGTCCATTTCCTGCACAGCTGCTCTGGAGGGGGGTGACCAGACCTACATCTGGGTGCCTCCCCCTGCTGCAGGATGCTCTTGGACTGGGCAGGAGCCCCAGAGGTTCCTGCAACTGGAGACTTGTGGAGCTGTGTCCCATCTTCCCTGTGCTGCTGGGAGTGCACCAGCAAAGGAGGCTCCTAGCTCCGGCTGGGCAGGGAAGGGACAGGACTTGTCCATCTCCTGCACAGCTGCTCGGGGGGTGGAGGGAAGAGAGGGAGGAGGACAGATCAGACCCACCTCCACCTCCGGAAACCTCCTGCGGCTGCAGGAAGCTCTGCGGTTGCTGCCTTCAGAGTTCAGCTCTGAAGGCTGCACAGAAGTGAGGGTGGCAATCCCATTACCTTCCTACAACACGTTTGCGACCACCCCACACAATCCCCCTTTGGGTCCAGATTCCCATGGTTACAACACAGTGAAATTTCAGATTTAAACATCTGAAAACGTGAAATTTACCAATTTTCAAATCCTATGGCCATGAAATTGACCATAATGGACCGTGAATTTGGTAGGGCCCTACTTATAGCTATTGTGTATACATATTTATAAAGGGTCCCATATGCTAAAGCCTCTGGGACCATAAAATCTCACATACAAACATAATGGAGAACATTAAGGTTGTACTTTTAAGCATTCAAATATCAGGCAATGTCAACAGTAGGATTGCATGTGCAAACCTAACTTAGCCTGATCCTGGAAGGCGGCCTTCTGAGGCTACATGGGGTATAAATACCGTCTCCTCCCCACTCCACACACACACACTCCTCCAGTGAGCAGGAAGAGCAATGCAGTGTCCTTCTCCTGACTTGGCCCCACAACTGCTTCATGCCCTTCCTATCCATCCCTGTAAACTTTCCCCCATGTCCCCATCTGCTGTAAGGGAACCTGTAGATGGTCAACACCCCTTTTCTTCCAGCTAGTTAGACAAAGACCCCCTGAACCAATGTTCCCTCTAATTTTTTCCATCCATGTGCAGAATGAATTTTGTTATGTGCACCATATCAAGGTAATATGCAGATGTGCGCCACCAGTAGAAACCAAAAATCTAGATATAATATACCTTTTTAAAAAATTACCATAGGGATAATTACTCCAGCCAGGACAGGTTAGACATGTTAGAACTCACTACTTAAAGAATTAAATTTAAAGAGTAAGAGAGAAATAAAAATTATGAAATGCATACATACACCAGTCAAAACACTAAAATAAGACACTTTGAAAGAAGTATCAAGAAGTAATAACAACAACACAAGTATGTGTTGCAAGGTGAGTGTGAAAGACTGTGTATGTGTGTCAGAGACACACAGCGTGTGTGACAAAGAGAGACGCATGTTGACTCTTTAAGTACGCTGACCCCACTTTAAGCATGCTGCCCTTTTAAGTAGATCAGCAAGTTCAGACACAGCAGCAGCTGCCAGCAAGCTCCATCTGCCCTGAGCCCTGTCGTCTCTTTCCACATCCTTCTTGTAGTGTGGGGCCCAAAACTGGACACAGTATTCCAGATGAGGCCTCACCAATGTCGAATAAAGGGGAACGATCACGTTCCTCGATCTGCTGGCAATGCCCCTACTTATACAGCCCAAAATGCCGTTAGCCTTCTTGGCAACAAGAGCACACTGTTGACTCATATCCAGCTTCTTGTCCACTGTGACCCCTAGGTCCTTTTCTGCAGAACTGCTACCTAGCCATTCGGTCCCTAGTCTGTAGCAGTGCATGGGATTCTTCCGTCCTAAGTGCAGGACTCTGCACTTGTCCTTGTTGAACCTCATCTGGTTTTTTTCGGACCAATCCTCTAATTTGTCTAGGTCCCTCTGTATCCGATCCCTACCCTCTAGTGTATCTACTACGCCTCCTAGTTTAGTGTCATCTGCAAACTTGCTGAGAGTGCAGTCCACACCATCCTCCAGATCATTAATAAAGATATTAAACAAAACCGGCCCCAGGACCGACCCTTGTGGCACTCCGCTTGAAACCGGCTGCCAACTAGACATGGAGCCATTGATCACTACCCGTTGAGCCCGACGATCTAGCCAGCTTTCTATCCACCTTACAGTCCATTCATCCAGCCCATACTTCTTTAACCTGGCGGCAAGAATACTGTGGGAGACCGTATCAAAAGCTTTGCTAAAGTCAAGGAATAACACATCCACTGCTTTCCCCTCATCCACAGAGCCAGTTATCTCATCATAGAAGGCAATTAGGTTAGTCAGGCACGACTTCCCCTTCGTGAATCCGTGCTGACTGTTCCTGATCACTTTCCTCTCCTCTAAATGTTTCATAATTGATTCCTTGAGGACCTGCTCCATGATTTTTCCAGGGACTGAGGTGAGGCTGACTGGCCTGTAGTTCCCCGGATCCTCCTTCTTCCCTTTTTTAAAGATGGGCACTACATTAGCCTTTTTCCAGTCATCTGGGACCTCCCCCGATCGCCATGAGTTTTCAAAAATAATGGCTAATGGCTCTGCAATCTCACCCGCCAACTCCTTTAGCACCCTCGGATGCAGCGCATCCGGCCCCATGGACTTGTGCACGTCCAGTTTTTCTAAATAGTCCCGAACCACTTCTTTCTCCACAGAGGGCTGGTCACCTTCTCCCCATGCTGTACTGCCCAGTGCAGCAATCTGGGAGCTGACCTTGTGCGTGAAGACAGAGGCAAAAAATTCATTGAGTACATTAGCTTTTTCCACATCCTCGGTCACTAGGTTGCCTCCCTCATTCAGTAAGGGGCCCACACTTTCCTTGATTTTCTTCTTCTTGCTAACATACCTGAAGAAACCCTTCTTGTTACTCTTAACATCTCTTGCTAACTGCAACTCCAAGTGTGATTTGGCCTTCCTGATTTCACTCCTGCATGCCTGAGCAATATTTTTATACTCCTCCCTGGTCATTTGTCCAATCTTCCACTTCTTGTAAGCTTCTTTTTTGCGTTTAAGATCAGCAAGGATTTCATTGTTTAGCCAAGCTGGTCGCCTGCCATATTTACTATTCTTTCTACACATTGGAATGGTTTGTTCCTGCAACCTCAATAAGGATTCTTTAAAATACAGTCAGCTCTCCTGGACCCCTTTGCCCTTCATGTTATTCTCCCAGGGGATCCTGCCCATCTGTTCCCTGAGGGAGTCAAAGTCTGCTTTTCTGAAGTCCAGGGTCCGTATTCTGCTGCTCTCCTTTCTTCCTTGTGTCAGGATCCTGAACTCGACCATCTCATGGTCACTGCCTCCCAGGTTCCCATCCACTTTTGCTTCCCCTACTAATTCTTCCCTGTTTGTGAGTAGCAGGTCAAGAAAAGCTCTGCCCCTAGTTGGTTCCTCCAGCACTTGCACCAGGAAATTGTCCCCTACACTTTCCAAAAATTTCCTGGATTGCCTGTGCACCGCTGTATTGCTCTCCCAGCAGATATCAGGGTGATTAAAGTCTCCCAGGAGAACCAGGGCCTGCGATCTAGCAACTTCTGCTAGTTGCCAGAAGAAAGCCTCGTCCACCTCATCCCCCTGGTCTGGTGGTCTATAGCAGACTCCAACCACGACATCACCTTTGTTGCTCACACTTCTCAACTTTATCCAGAGACACTCAGGTTTTTCTGCAGTTTCATACCGGAGCTCTGAGCAGTCATACTCCTCTCTTACATACAACGCAACTCCCCCACCTTTTCTGCCCTGCCTGTCCTTCCTGAACAGTTTATATCCATCCATAACAGTACTCCAGTCATGTGAGTTATCCCTTCCTTCATAGGTCATGTTCTCAAGACCTTTAATCATTCTTGTTGCTCTTCTCTGGACCCTCTCCAATTTCTCCACATCTTTCTTGAAATGCGGTGCCCAGAACTGGACACAATACTCCAGTTGAGGCCTAACCAGCGCAGAGTAGAGCGGAAGAATGACTTCTCGTGTCTTGCTCACAACACACCTGTTAATACATCCCAGAATCATGTTTGGTTTTTTTGCAACAGCATCACACTGTTGACTCATTTAGCTTGTGGTCAACTATAACCTCTAGATCCCTTTCTGCCGTACTCCTTCCTAGATAGTCTCTTCCCACTCTGTATGTGTGAAACTGATTGTTCCTTCCTAAGTGGAGCACTTTGCATTTGTCTTTGTTAAACTTCATCCTGTTTACCTCAGACCATTTCTCCAATTTGTCCAGATCATTTTGAATTATGACCCTGTCCTCCAAAGCAGTTGCAATCCCTCCCAGTTAAGTACTTAATAAGCGTACTTTCTATGCCAATATCTAAGTCGTTAATGAAGATATTGAACAGAGCCGGTCCCAAAACAGACCCCTGCGGAACCCCACTTGTTATGCCTTTCCAGCAGGATTGGGAACCATTAACAACAACTCTGAGTACGGTTATCCAGCCAGTTATGCACCCACCTTATAGTAGCCCCATCTAAATTGTATTTGCCTAGTTTATCGATAAGAATATCATGCGAGACCGTATCAAATGCCTTACTAAAGTCTAGGTATACCACATCCACAGCTTCTCCCTTATCCACAAGGCTTGTTATCCTATCAAAGAAAGCTATCAGATTGGTTTGACACGATTTGTTCTTTACAAATTCATGCTGTCTATTCCCTATCACCTTACCCTTCCAAGTGTTTGCAGATGATTTCCTTAATTACTTGCTCCATTATCTTCCCTGGCACAGAAGTTAAACTAACTGGTCTGTAGTTTCCTGAGTCTCCCGTCTCCCATGATTTTCCAAAGATAATAGCTAGAGGCTCAGATACCTCCTCTATTAGCTCCTTGAGTATTCTAGGATGCATTTCATCAGACCCTGGTGACTTGCAGGCATCTAACTTTTCTAAGTGATTTTTAACTTGTTCTTTTTTTATTTTATCTGCTAAACCTACCCCTTTCCTATTAGCATTCACTAGGTTAGGCATGCTTCTAATGTATTGATAAAAAGTCTTCTTGTTTCCCTTTATTCCCGTAGCCAGTTTGAGCTCATTTTGTGCCTTTGCCTTTCTAATCTTGCCCCTGCATTCCTGTGTTGTTTGCCTATATTCATCGTTTGTAATCTGTCCTAGTTTCCATTTTTTATATGACTCCTCTTTATTTTTTAGATCATACAAGATCTCGTGGTTAAGCCAATGTGGTCTTTTGCCACATTTTCTATCTTTCCTAACCAGCGGAATAGCTTGCTTTTGGGCCCTTAATAGTGTCCCTTTGAAAAACTGCCAACTCTCCTCAGTTGTTTTTCCCCTCAGTCTTGATTCCCATGGGACCTTACCTATCAGCTCTCTGAGCTTACCAAAATCCGCCTTCCTGAAATCCATTGTCTCTATTTTGCTGTACTCCCTTCTTCCCTTCCTTAGAATTTCAAACTCTATGATTTCATGATCACTTTCACCCAAGCTGCCTTCTACTTTCAAATTCTCAATGAGTTCCTCCCTATTTGTTAAAATCAAGTCTAGAACAGCTTCCCCCCAGTAGCTTTTTCAACCTTCTGAAATAAAAAGTATTCATTACAATACAGTCAGATTACATGATAATTTGTGAAACACATTAAACCAAGGATCGGCAACCTTTGTCATGCGACCGGGCTGGTTTGTTTACCACCCCCCAGCTGATTGCCACGGGCAGGAGGCAGGGGGAGCAGGGGGAAGGTGCTGATCCATGGGGTCCACCGGCGGGCGGGAGGCACTGGGGAGGGGGGGATGTAGGGGATCTAATAGGGGGGCTGACAGCCTGTTTAATATCTGTATTAAATTGCTTGTTTAAAATTGTTTAAAATGTATATAATGCCTTTTGTCTGGCAAAAAAAAGTTTCCCTGGAACCTAACCCCCCGCTATTTACATTAATTCTTATGGGGAAATTGGATTCGCTTAACATCGTTTCACTTTAAGTCACATTTTTCAGGAACATAACTACAACGTTAAGTGCGGAGTTACTGTATACATTTTCTACTTTTTTTTTAATTCTTTTTACTTGACTTATTTCATTGTCATGATTTATATGGTAAGACCTTTTCTAAGGTATGTATTTTAATAATTTTGACAGCATTCTTTTACTATATATTTTATTTCAACCAGAAGCCCAGCCTTTTTTAAGAGCAACTCATATGTGAAGGCATTTAAGTACAAAGCTAACTTGGCTGGACACATAATTGGGCCAAATATTCCTGCAAGTTTCATTACTAATCTAAGCTATATACTTTATATGTCATAAAATAGGCTTAGCTTTGTACTTTTCACAAACACTTTAATGGAACGTTTGCCTGGCAAGGAGTATTATAAAAAATACCAAATATAAGTATCTAAAATAGTAGAAAAGCACCAGGGTCAGAATTAAGGTAACTTTAAAATCTTGATTTTCATCATTTTCTGATTTTCAAATACTTAACTACATATCATGGTAGTTTTCCATATAATTGCCCAGGTTTTATAAAAGAAACAGAAAAAAAGAAAGGACCTAAAACTTCACTATCCAAGACTTTACAGCTTTGCGATCTTGTTTAAAATTGGCAACTGTGTTTATAAGTTATGTAAACTGGAACTATTCAGCTAGATACTACCAGAACTCCCTGTTCCACACACTTTTGGATGTTCACAGTAAGAAATATGTAAATCTAAAAACAGCTTTAGTTTCATTATTGAGAAAGTAACTTATTACATTTTAGAGCATATAGAGATTTACAAAAAGCAATACTATATCTTTAGACATTAGAATAAAGAGGAAATGGAAAGTTGGGAGCGTACTAGTAAAACAATTTCATGACCACTTCAGTGAAAATACCATGAAATGCATGAAAGAAAAAGGTTTACCTTTCCTCACTGATGGAAAAAATACCACTGTTTTTGTACAGATTTAGGTATATCATCACACAAATCCATTTGTGTATGCTTATTACTATTCATTAACTTATGGTAACTTAGCTGATCACTGAAAAACCAGAAAAATAGAAGGCATAATTTGAAATAATCTATGTACTCAGACCTAGTTAGCAATTATACTTACATTGAACAGCGTAGGAAGCCAAAAGAGCAGCAGTATTATAAGGACAGGGCAATCTATAATTAAAAAAAAAAAAAAAAGGGATACACCTGATGTGAATTATGATCATTTTGAAAATCTTCTGATTTAATTAATTTATTTACCATACACAGATAATTTTAATGTAATTAATTAATATGAAAAGTAAAGCACAAGTTTTTCACAGACGTTTTTATTATAAGTATTTCCATTTGTAAGTACTCTAAAAGAAACTATTTTATCAGTTTTTCAGCAAATATTATAGAGCTCATAATCTTTATGTAAAATTATTCATTGCTAAAAATTAAATAATGTATCTTTTAATCTCTACAAACTGGTCATAAATTGTATACATCGTTCAGCATAATAAAAGAGGCTTACCTTCCAGTAAGAATGTCTTGTTTAATTTGCAAAAAATACTGGTACCTTAAAAAACAAAAATACTACAATGGGTTGAAGAAATGTGATTGTATTTTTAGACAGAACTGTCTTCCTAAATTTAACATAAAGCTGAAATATTTGATGTCACTTTTGGGTCTATTGTGTTAGAATCATTTAACCAGATATAATTATTTCTTAAGCTTTGAGAGGTAGATATTAATGTGAGATGGCAATTAAAGTCATGTATATATCCATACATTTAAATTATCTACTTCTGTAGAACATCCAATTTTACGTTACATTTCATGAAGACATCGCAATTAATATTCAAATTTCACCTAAAGGTAGAAACAATGGAAAAAAGAGGAAATGGCTACCTTGTGAAAAATAAAATAGAGAAAACCAAACTATCAAATTTTAGTGCCATAATTAAGCCACACAAAGCTGTATTCAGGCACCTAAATAAAAGTTGCCTTCTGTTCAGAAGTACTAAAGCATTTATAAGTCTCATATGATTCTATACATTTAGGCTTTTACTTTTAGGTACCCAATTTTGAAGATTATTTCCTGACTTAGCTCGTATTACAAATATATAAAAATTGTTTTATTTTTGTTCCAGGTATACAGAAGCAGAAATTTAGCACCTGAGGATATCTGACACCAATTTATTGTTTCAATTTCATATCAGGGTTGCATGGTTTGTCTTCCTCCCTCAATCTAGAAAAATTGTGAATGCAAAATCTTATTCAATTATGTTAAAGTTTTTCTGCAATTTTTCCTACCTTCCATAATTTTTGTTCTATAAACTGCATATTTCAGGATTTTCTTCTTTTATTTTAAATGACTTTTAAATGAGAACAGCCTATTTATAATAGCTCATCTGCTCCTCCCACTGTTTACCCTTAAGGTGGGAAATAAGCAGCAAAATGAGCAGATGAAACATTCAAAATAAGGAGACTGTTTTCAGTCAAGTACATTTAGTGACAGAAAACAGATGACAGCAAATTACTCACTTATTGCAGCTATTTTATAACAAAAATATAATAAAGGTTGCCTTAATTTAAGTGTATTTCTTTTAGTCTATTATTTGCTACAAGTATATGCTACACTTCACATTTTCAAATGCAACTACTGATTTCTGGGTACCTCCATTTTTGGGTGCCCAAACTGGGACAACTTAAAGGACCCTGGTTTCCAGAAAGTGCTGAAAAACTCAGCTACTGAAAACCAGGGCCCTCTAAATTGTCTGAAGTTGGGCACTCAAAAATGAAGGCACCCAAAATGAATAGTCACATTTGAAAATGTAGGCTTCCCTGAAAAAGGAGAGAGACTCTGTGCAGGATGAGATAAGTTTGAACATGTACCCATAATTCACCCAAAAGTTATATATACTAAGTTTCCTCCATTCCCTCATTAAGGTTTAGAGGATTTTAAGGAAGTCAATATTTAAATCTAAATTAGAAAGGTAGCAAAGCACACACACTACAAATGAGAACCACTCCCATAATAGGGGGTATAGTGGCAACAGTTGATTGCTTTCTTGTACATAACACCGCTTTGGGACATCCCGGGGCCTGGTATTGATTACATCACGTATATTTCTTCTTGCACATCTGCTCTGACAGTTGTAACACAAGCATTCATACAACTCAGGCCTTGGGACAGTAAATTAATAGTAAATAATTGTTTATGTAGCTGTTTATATTATCAGAAGCACTGTTTGTACTAAGCAACAGAGAGTCCTGTGGCACCTTTAAGACTAACAGATGTATTGGAGCGTAAGCTTTCGTGGGTGAATACCCACTTCGTCAGACGCATACGAAGGTGCCACAGGACTCTCTGTTGCTTTTTACAGATCCAGACTAACACGGCTACCCCTCGGATACTTGTTTGTACTAAAATAAGTAACAGATTGAATTCTGTCATGACAGTAAATATTAAACATTTAGAATTAATTTATTGCATTAAAAATTAAGAGGATTTTTACCGATTCTTTCATTTTCTTACAAATTGATACGTGAACAACAACTGCCTCATAATAGTTATGTAACGGTTCCTGATATGGACTTTTAAAGTAGATTAACAATAGTGAAGAACCCCACGAGCATTTTTACAAATGTGCTTGCATATACAGAGGAACCAACCCATCCATAAGTAAAATGCAGTTATCTCTGGGGTGCAATGTGGCAGCTATTCAGGGGAAGAACCACCACATTTTGTACCCAGGAGTAGAAACAGGGTGCATATAAAGTGACCAGAATGGAATTCTGCAAATTGGCACTTATCAAGGACATTGGGCCTAACACACCCCTAATGCCCGCAAAAAGTACTCTAGGATCTTCAGTTGATCACACATAATAGTAAGTTCAGGATGACATGTAAAACTGAAAGTATAAAAACTCTGATAGAAGACTACAGACTGAAGGCCATACCACCTGTAATTCTTTAGCCAATCTTAACATGACAGACAAAAAAAATGTTTTTAATATAAAGAACCATCTCCATCTTAAAACACCGAGGTATAGAGAAGAGAGGGGACTATACAGAAAACAAGATTTTTTATTTTATTTTTATTTTATTAATAAGTGTATTTTGCTTTTTAACGAGTAAATTTAACTTCCTGTTTCCTATATTTTGTGATTCCATTTATATAAATGTTAAAATGATGCAAAACAAAATTTTGGGGGGAATATTTCACAGGTGTGAATTTAAGGCCTTGTCTACACTACCGTGTTAAGTCAACCTAAGTTACGCTACTCCAGCTACATGAATAACGCAGCTGGAGTCGACGTAGCTTAGGTCAACTTACTGCGGTGTCTACACTGTGCTAGTTGACGGGAGATATTCTCCCATCGATTTCACCAGAATGAGAAGATTAAGGTGAGTACCAGAGTCAACCGGAGAGCGCTCTGTGGTCGATTTAGTGGGTTTTCACTAGCCCTGCTAAATCGACCTCCCACTGCATTGATCACAGCAGCGTTGATCCCCGGTAAGAGTAGACATAGCCAAAGAGTCTTTTTGTGAAGTATCTTGAATGGAGACATTCTGTTGTACTTACAGGACATCACAAGGAAGCTTTCTTAAACAGAGTTCATTCTGTGTTCAGTGTGTTGTAAGTACAGTGAAGTTAATTAGTTGTTAGCTAACTAGGTATCACTTAGGGCATGTAAACCTCTTCTACGTTGTTGAACAACATGGGAAATCAATAGAAATTAAAGCAACTTTAGCAATGTAGGTCTAAAATAGCTTGCACAATGCATTCACTTCTTAAATAGTAAGAACAATGAAGATGGAGCTATGTTAAATTAAAACAACCTTAATAAATGTTAGCAATCTTAATAAATGTTAAAAATAGATTGTTTGCTAGCAAGAGTTTATTTAAATGGACGGAGGATGAACAGGCAGCCAAAAATATGCCCCCTTTGTTGCCCATGTCTGTTGGTCCCATGAACATTAACAGTAATTTTAGGACGTTTTTGTCTGCCCTATGTGCCAAGTTATACACAGCCAAAAAGATTGGAAAGATAGCATCTACAGAATTATTGATTAGCAACAGTCAATGCTGGTAAGAAAATGGCCATCAATTTCTGCAAAATACACCTCTACCCCGATATAACACAACCCAATATAACACAAATTCGGATATAACGCGGTGAAGCAGCGCTCTGGGGGGGCGAGACTGCACACTCTGGCGGATCAGAGCAAGTTCAATATAACGCGGTTTCACCTAGAACGCGGTAAGATTTTTTGGCTCCCGAGGACAGCGTTATATCGGGGTAGAGGTGTATGTCATAAAATATATCGTCATATATTTTATCTAAGTTTTGAAAAGAAAAAAATTGCCTGTTCTAACAACAGAGATGGGACAAGTTAGGCTCTTTGGGAACCTAAATAAAAAATGGCCTTCCTGGTTTTTTAGAGGGACCAAGCATCTACAATCCCACAGAAGTCACCTTCTGTCGTAGATGCTCAGCAATTTGAAAAAAATCAGACTGCATATACTTGGGTGCCTAAAAATGGAGAAGGTATCTACATTTACACATCTTGGTTTGAAATTTTTGGGCACACCTCTTAAGAATACAGGACAGTCACAACTTTTTAATCTGGTACCAATTGAGCATTCCCTTTAAACAATTTAGGCCCAGATTAGTACAGCTATTCAGGCGTTGCTGCACTCAGCACTGTAAAACCTTACTGATTTAAGATCTTAAACCTCATTTTCAAAAAGTTTTTTTTACAGTTGCCTAAATCCCTTTTGAAAAATGAGATTTAGGCTCCTAACTCAGTTAGGTACTGCAACACTGCTTGCAAAAATGCCTAAATACCTGTAAAAATCTGAACCTTAGGCACATTACTACACAATAAGCACACCGAAATTAGTGTATTTGCGCCAGCTAAGATTGCTGCTGTAGCACCATAAGTTTACATATTATACTAATAAAAGTGAAGTTGAAGACTGATTGATATCCATGGGTGAAAAAAATTAGTAAGGAACTAATATACAAAATGAATGATGAGTTAGCATAATTTCAGAGATGATATGATGTTTTCAAACATGAGAGACAAATATGGGTTAAAATTCAATTTGTACCCATTGATGAGTAGGAGAAAGAAAAAAAGTTTTCCTTTTTTCTTCTCTTCCCTTTCTTTTCCTATTTCTACTTGAACAATGTTTTCTCTGTGAGATTATTTCATATGTACACCAGATTTCAACACCATGTATTCAAGGCTTCATCTTAAAGGTTTTTGTGTAGTTTGTGTGCTTACAGCATGTGACTTTTAGTTATCTATGGAAAATCCTAAACACATTACAAAAAACATGAATAAATCAGGTTTTTAAGAGAGACAATTCCAATAAGTAATACCTTCAAAAAACTAATTATGCTTTTTGATAATACTTAGTTCCACTTCTAAATTTCCTAAAAGAATTTTGCAACCGTAAACTACCTAAACCTACCTTGTATATTCTTCTTGGAGCTTGTTAGGGTCACTTACAAAAAATTTGACTCTAAAGTTCAAACTGTAAGGAGATCCTCCTAGAATCAACAAAAGCATTTCTAATTAATCAGGTTACTTTAAAATCCTTATTCAATAAAAATGATATTTGAAATAGACCTAATAAATATATTTGCTCACTTTTTAATTGTTTCCTGATTGGTTTGTTTGGATCCAGCCACCTCTGGGGGGGGGAGGGGGGGAAGAGATAAAACTATAATTAAAAAAACAAACAAAAAAAGAAAACAACACGTATTTCACAAATTAGTCCGACATGATCATGCTAAGAAACATTTATTTTCTTGTTACTTAATATCTGAGCTTCTTATGCAGAATTGGCCATTTGGCATGCAAAGCCCAGTGAGTAATTTTCTGAAAGATTACAGGTTATCACAAGCATACCCAATTACTCCCTCTGGCATCTGTCTCTATGTGCCTTATGGAGCTAAAGCTACTCCCAGCTCCCTTCACAGGTGGTTGCCTGCAGCTGAGCTAGCTACTTAGCTGAGCACCTAGTTATAAGGGTTAGAATTTAACAATGTGAGAACACTACTGGACTGAGCAGGGACTGACAACAAGAGACCACAACATTCTAATTCTGGCTCTGAATTACTCAACTTTTCTGGCTTTTTTCCACCATCTGTAAGATAACTAATTGTCACAGCACCCCTGCAAAGTAGGTAACATTTGTAAAACACTACATGTAAAATTCTCTAAAATACACAAAAACCCTTCCAATGGCTGTGAACTAGTAGTCCCAGAACCCAAGTTTACTGGAAAGACTGCTTGATGAAATACTTTGAGACATTGGCAACTGAACACAAACAACTAGGCTCCATTTCTCTTACTGCAAGGAACTAGGGTACTCCAAAAACAACTTTACTTCATTCAAAAGTAAGCTGTGCAATGGTATCCTAGAAAGATCTAAATGAGAAAACAACTACTTACCCTACTATAAATTAATATTGTTTTTTCAAGAGGTGTGTCCATATATATTCCATTTCTGGTGTGCATGCATGCCATGCACGAGATCAGATTATTTTTATCAGCAAAATCCATTGGGGTTGCATCTGCAGTCTACGTGCAGGGAGCCTAAACAGCGAAGTGGGCCCAATTGTCCCTCAGTTCCTTTGTCAAGACAGAATCCAGATGTTACAGGACTCCATGGTAGCAGGGACGAAGAGCAGATCATAGAATACACATGAAACCTACTGACCGCTACACTTACCTACATGCCTCCAGCTTCCATCCAGGACACACCACACGATCCATTGTCTACAGCCAAGCTCTAAGATATAACCGCATTTGCTCCAATCCCTCGGATAGAGACAAGCACCTACAAGATCTCTATCAAGCATTCTTAAAACTACAATACCCACCTGCTGAAGTGAAAAAACAGATTGACAGAGCCAGACGAGTACCCAGAAGTCACCTCCTACAAGACAGGCCCAACAAAGAAAATAACAGAACACCACTAGCTGTCACCTTCAGCCCCCAACTAAAACCTCTCCAGCGCATCATCAGAGATCTACAACCTATCCTGAAAGATGATCCTTTACTCTCACAGATCTTGGGAGACAGACCTGTCCTCGCTTACAGACAACCCCCCAACCTAAAGCAAATACTCACCAGCAACCACACATCACTGAACAAAACCACTAACCCAGGAACCTATCCTTGTAACAAACCCCGATGCCAACTCTGTCCACATATCTATTCAAGTGACATCATCATAGGACCTAATCACATCAGCCATACCATCAGGGGCTCGTTCACCTGCACATCTACCAATGTGATATATGCCATCATGTGCCAGCAATGCCCCTCTGCCATGTACATTGGCCAAACCGGACAGTCTCTACGCAAAAGAATTAATGGACACAAATCTGACATCAGGAATCAAAATACTCAAAAACCAGTGGGAGAACACTTTAACCTGTCTGGTCATTCAGTGACAGACCTGCGGGTGGCTATATTACAACAGAAAAACTTCAAAAACAGACTCCAAAGAGAGACTGCAGAGCTAGAATTGATATGCAAACTAGACACAATCAACTCCGGTTTGAATAAGGACTGGGAATGGCTGAGCCATTACAAACGTTGACTCTATCTCCCCTTGTAAGTACTCTCACACTTCTTATCACACTGTCTGTACTGGCTAGCTTGATTATCACTTCAAAAGTTTTTTTTCTCTTAATTAATTGGCCTCTCAGAGTTGGTAAGACAACTCCCACCTGTTTATGCTCTCTGTATGTGTGTATATATATCTCCTCATTATATGTTCCATTCTATATGCATCCGAAGAAGTGGGCTGTAGTCCACGAAAGCTTATGCTCTAATAAATTTGTTAGTCTCTAAGGTGCCACAAGTACTCCTGTTCTTCTTTTTGCGGATACAGACTAACACGGCTGTTACTCTGAAACTTAGAATACACATGGACAACACATCTCAAAGAATCCCATTTACTGGAGGGTAAAGTACCTGTTCTTTCTTCAAGTGATTGTTCAAATGTCTTCCACTCCTGGTGACTCACAAGCAGTGACCTCGTAGGAAGGAGGATTGGTGCTTGCCGTCTATTTCAATAACGACTGGAGTACTGCTCTGCTAAAGTGCGTGTCTGATACTGATGCCTCTACCAGTGAATTATACTGTATAAAATGTGAACTGATCCCCTCATAGCTTCTCAGAGAATCAACAGGTTGTCTCTTCTCTGATGGAGTGGGTTCCAAACTGCATGAGTGAATCTAATCTAGCTAACTCATAGTATGATTGAATACAATTAGAGACCCATTTAAATTATCTTTGGGTAGATACTGCCTGATCCTTCGTTCTATCTGCAAATGCTATAATTAACCTAGAGGAGCTTCGGAATGGTTTTGTTTTGCCCAGCAAAATGACAGAGCCTTAACTACATCAAAGTTAACAAGGAGTCTGGTAGCACCTTAAAGACTAACAGATTTATTTGGGCATAAGCTTTCGTGGGTAAAACACTACTTCTTCAGATGCATGGAGTGAAAATTACAGATGCAGGTTGGGTCCTCTGATGGTGGCGCTAGAGTAGATATGGGGACAGAGTAGGCAATGAGGTTTGCTACAGGGATTGGTTCCTAGGTCAGTGTTTCTGTGAGGTGGTGTGTGGTTGCTGGTGAGTATTTGCTTCAGGTTGGGGGGCTGTCTGTAAGCGAGGACTAGCCTGCCTCCCAAGCTCTGTGAGAGTGATCATTTTCCAGGATAGGTTGTAGATCACTGATCATGTGCTGGAGAGGTTTTAGCTGGGGGCTGTACATGATGGCCACTGGTGGTGTTATTTTCCTTGTTGGGCCTGTCCTGTAGTAGGTGATTTCTGGGTACCCGTCTCGCTCTGTCAACTACATCAAAGGTATGCAGTTTGGCTTCCCCCTGGCTCAGTTTGGGAAAGGAAATGGCAGATGAATCACCTAGTTAAATGGAAGCCTGAAACAATCTTCGGTAAAAATGCAGGGTTAGGCCTAAGGGTAACCTTATCCTTATGGAAATCAATGAAAGATAGACCAGCCATAAGTGCCTGAACATCCCTATCCCTTCCAGTTGATGATTGTGTTCCTCCCTGTCTGCTGACACTGTTGTGTTGTCTGCATTAACCTGGTCTGTCAGTCCACTCAGTACGGAGAGAAATACTGTGCAGGCTAGTCAAACAGTTCAGAGCTGTAGTATATTGTATGAAGGTGATTCTCTTCAGCAGCCCATAGGGCTTGGGTTTGAAGGGAGTGCAGGTGAGCTCTTCAGCTGAGCACAGAAGCATCTATTAGCAGTGCCTTGGTGACAGGTGGAGAAAACAGTATCCACGTTTGCAAACCTGCACAGAGTCCTTCTACCAGTTTAACTATTAGAGGACTTCTCAGGGGATCAGCATCCCCGTGTTCATGTGATATCTGTTCAATAGATACACATTTTCAACTACTTTTGTAAGGTGGGTGTAGTCTGGCATGTTATGTGATGTAAATACAGGAAACAATGTGATCAAGAAAACTGAGGCAAACTCTTACTGACATTTAAGGGTGAGCCTGCAGCTGGTTGATGAGGCCTACAATGGTACTGAATCTGTTTTATGGCAGATAAGCTCTTGCTGTTGTGGAATCTAACACTACTCCTACAAACTCTATCCTTTGGGTTGGCACTAAAGTTGACTTTTCTCTGTTGCTTCTGAGACCCAGTTTAGTGTAAAGTTGTAGGATCATATGAAATGGAGTCATTCATTTGTTGCACTGATCTCCCTCAAATGAGCCAATCATTGTGGTGCGAGTCTACCTATGCCCTTTGCTTTCTCAGGTGAGGCATCATGACTGCCAAGCACTTGGTGGCTACTTTTGGTGCTGCTGAAAGACCAAAGGGCAGGACTCTGTACTAATTGTGGTAATTTCCCACTTGGAACTGCAGGTATTTTCTGTGTGCAGGGTAGACTGATATGTGAAAGCATGTGTCCTGTAGGTTAACAGCATGAATCAGTTTTGGGGATCTAAGGATGGGATTAGAGAGGTTAGGGATTTGTATTTTAAGTGGCAGATTAAGGTATTGAGACAGCTCAAATCCAGAACTGACTGGCATACCCCTTCTTCAGGATTAGAAAATGTGAGTAAAACCCCTTCTCTCTGAACTCTAGAGGCACGTCTATTGCTCCAAGATTTAGATGTAAACTCATTTTTAATAATCTCTCATGAGTGGTCCCTGAAGAGGGTTGGGTGTTAGGAAGGTTCCGAAATTGAATGGAACACCCACATTCTGATGATTTCTAAGATTCTGAAGTAATGTGATTCCAAGTCTCCGGAAAATAAAAAAGGAAACGGCCAAAAGAAGGGGAAGAAAGGGAGAGAAAGTAAATAGATCCTCTAAATGCTCCAAGTGGCTCTTGACTAACATGTCAGATTTGCTACTTTAAGATGAACATAGCATGACTATGCAGAGGCTTTCCTCCATTGAAATCTCTACTTTTTCCAGGTGGTTCAGAGGATCGTTGTTCGCTATAGTAATAAGCAGAGCAGCCCCGTCTAGAACAACTCAACAGTCTGGGTTGTTTCCTTCCAGGGACTGCTGTATAAACCCCCAAAGACTGAAGAATACCATATGACTCTTTCAGGAAGTGCACAGCTTCTTTGTCTTGATGTTAAAGGAGTTCTCAAGAGCTGTTTGGACCTCTTTGGTAGTTTTCTCTGCTGTTTGGGGGAAATTTTTCAATAAAAAGATATTTTGTCCCAGTTTATGATGTCACATTTTACTAAGAGAGCCTAACAATTTGAACTACCCATTTGTAAATTTGAGGAAGAGCAGTTCTTCCTACCAAATAAATCTAATGGCCAATCTTCCAGGCATTACCATATACAAAATGTCAAGTAGTCTGGATGATTTTTCTTGCATAATTTCAACTGGAATCTCAAAGGTATCCACCATTCAGCACAGCAGTTCTTGAAAAGTCTTATAATAGTCAGGTCAGGTAGACATAGTGCCCATTGCTACCTCATCAGGCAAAAAGGTGGAAATGTCTGCTGGAATTATTTGTTCCTCAATCTAAGGGTGTTCTTTCTCTTTTTTGCTCATCTTGCTGAGCAGTGTGCCTCCTCAGCCTGCATGATTTTGCAGAGGAGAGAGATGTCGCTTTTCAGGGGGCAGTAGAGGTTGGTTTCCATGCTGGTGGTATGCCCCAAGACTCCCAGTCAGGTAAAGGTGGGGAGGGGGGGAGTGCAAAAAGTAAACTAATAACATAAATGCTAAAAGTAATTATAACTGAATATTCTACAAATGTATATAGTAAGTAATACTGGTAAGATGTTTGTTTCATTCTAGTTCTGACATGCCCCTGTTATGGCATGTAATTATCTGCTCAAAGCCCAGAAGGTTTTAGAAGTAAAAAAACACTAACCTTTTAATCACATGCTCAATGGATAACTCTGAGGCTCCCTCTAAGCTCTGCAGGGCTGCTTCTTAATCACAGCTGCCCCCATTACTACACCATTGTATTCAATTAGCATTACACACACAACATCAGAACACTAGAGGGAGTTTGGATACGAGAGTCAGGAAGGAAGGAGAAAATGGGAAATAAGATGGCCACAGCTGTTGCAATTTCTTGAGTTTGTCTGAATTAAGAATTGTGTTGAATTTTACTGTTCTTTTATTTAAGTCAAAAAACAGCTTCTAGCTCTCCCACACCCACATTTATTTCCCTGTTATGCCAATATTTTTCTCCCTATCAACCTCATTCTTTGAGGAAAGAGTCTGGAATGAAGAGGTTAAATATGATTATTACCTTGACAGTATCCCTATCAGAACAGCCTACAAGTGACATAATCATGGACGAAAACCCCAATTAAAAACATCTAAAATGTGCTGAACAGCTTTATTTGGTAATAAACATTGAGTTCTACTGTTTAGCCACAGACTGCTAGGAAGAAGAGGAAAAGAAAGTTTAGAAAAATCAGTAAACATAATTGAAAGTATTAGATTCCTTCTGTAGTCTCACATTCCAGGGAGAAAAGCATCATAGAGGTAGTCCTCTCTAATAAAACAAGTCAAGGAACATTATTGTAGCAAGTGAGGGACGTTAATCTCTTACATACACAATAGATATTCAGTAAAACAGATGAAAGAGAAGACGGGGGTGGGGGGGGGCACAAAAGCCATTATTCCTCCTATGTAAAGTGTTGTTTTCCTTTGTGAAACTATGGAAGTCCAATTCTTTCTATCCTAAGGAACAAAGAGCATTCAGTGTCCACTGAAAGCGAAGGGGATAGATTACTGACTGTACGCGCAATATTCAAGAATTGCTTTCTAGGTCACTGATTTCTATTGTTCATTCTGTGCATCCATGTTGAGAACAACAATGCTATCTTGTCACAAAAAAGGATGGAATCTAAGTCTGGACACAATAAACTTGACATGCTCATAACCTCAGAACAGAAAATAAGCAGGAAATAGTAATATTACAAGCAGTAAAGTCTGGTCTTAAAACCAGTAAATATTTAAGGGGATGAAATGAGAAACTTTTCAAGAAATACAGACCACATTAATAAAATATAAAAAATACTTCATAATTGTTTATAGAAAATGTAGAACACACATTTTGCAAAATGTATTTTCTATAAAAACTTGAATAAGATGGCTACTTTAATGTGCACTTGCTTACTGTAAGCAATTCTTTAGAATATATATTACGTATATTTTAATAAAGAACGCAGGAACACAAACATTTGTCACCAGGAGGCATTCACTCATAGCCTCTCTTTAGAGATTAAATCTGGGTGAATCTCCCATTTAATCTGTATCACTGTTTATTTGTTCCAGACTAATAAAAACAGTTTATAGTGAAAATTTATTATTTTTAACATTCTATACAGCAATGGCTATCTTAACCTTTCCGAACTACTATACCCCTTTCAGTCTGATTTGTCTTGCATATCCACAAGTTTCACCTCACTTAAAAACTACTTGCTTACAAAATCAGACATAAAAATACAAGTGTCACAGTGTACTATTACTGAAAAATTGCTTACTTTCTCATTTTTACCATATAATTATAAATCAATTTTAATATAAATATTGTACTTACATTTCAGTATATAGTGTATATAGAGCAACATAAACAAATCATTTTATTAAATTTTAGTTTGTACTGACTTCACTAGTGCTTTTTATGTAGTCTGTTAAACTAAGCTAATATCTAGATGTGTTGATGGTGTACCCCCTGGAAGACGTCTGTGTACTCCTGGTTGAGAACCACTGCTATATGGCACATTACCACTCTTAGGCCTGGTCTACACTATGAGTTTAGGTCGACTTTAGCAGCGTTAAATCGAATTAAGCCTGGACACGTTCACACGACGAAGCCCTTTCTTTCGACTTAAAGGGCCCTTTAAACCGGTTTCTTTACACCACCTCCGACGAGGGGATTAGTGATAAAATCGGCCTTTGTGGGTCGGAATTGGGGTAGTGTGGACGGAATTCGACATTATTGGCCTCCGGGAGGTATCCCACAGTGCTTCATTGTGACCGCTCTGGACAGCACTCTCAACTCAGATGCACTGACCAAGTAGACAGGAAAAGCCCCGCAAACGTTTGAATTTCATTTCCTGTTTGCCCAGCGTGGAGAGCACAGGTGACCACGCAGAGCTCATCAGCACAGGTAACCATGATGGAGTCCCAGGATCACAAAAGAACTCCAGCATGGACCGAACGGGAGGTACGGGATCTGCTCGCCATATGGGGAGATGAATCAGTGCTAGCTGAACTCCGTAGCAGTAAAAGAAATGGCAAAGTATTAGAAAAGGTCTCCAAGGCCATGAAGGACAGAGGCCATAACAGGGACACACAGCAGTGCCGCGTGAAAATTAAGGAGCTATGGCAAGCCTACCACAAAGCCAGAGAAGCAAACGGAAGGTCCGGGGCAGAGCCGCAAACTTGCCGCTTCTACGCGGAGCTGCATGCCATTCTAGGGGGTGCAGCCACCACTACCCCAACCGTGTGCTATGACTCCCTCACTGGAGAAACACACAGGGAAGAGGGTTCGGGGAACGAGGAAGATGAGGATGGAGGTAATGTAGGTAGCTCACAGCAGCAAGGAAGCGGAGAAACCGGTTTCCCCAACAGCAGGATATGTTTGTCACCCTGGACCTGGAACCAGTAACCCCCGAACTCACCCAAGACCCTGAGGGCACACAGGGGACCTCTGGTGAGTGTACCTTTGTAAATATTACACATGGTTTAAAAGTAAGCGTGTTTAATGATTAATTTGCACTGGCAGTCGCGGCCAGTACAGCTACTGGAAAAATCTGTTAACGTGTATGGGGATGGAGCGGAAATCCTCCAGGGACATCTCCAGAAAGCTCTCCTTTATGTACTCCCAAAGCCTTTGCAAAAGGTTTCTGGGGAGGGCTGCCTTATCCCGTCCGCCATGGTAGGACACTTTACCAGGCCAGTAGCACGTAGTCTGGAATCATTGCATAACAAAGCATTGTAGCGTATGGTCCCGGTGTTTGCTGGCATGCAGACAACATCCATTCCTTATCGCTCTTTTTTTATCTTCAGGAGAGTGATATCATTCACGGTCACCTGGTTGAAATGGGGTGATTTTATTAAGGGGACATTCAGTGGTGCCCGTTCCTGCTCTTCTGAACAGAAATGTTCCCCGCTGTTAGCCGCGCGGTGGGGGGAGGGGTGAAGTGATCATCCCAGAGAATTGTGTGTGTGTGTGTGTGTGTGTGTGTGTGTGTGTGTGTGTGAGAGTTTAGTTGGGTTTGTGCTGCATGTTAACCCAAAACCGCAGCCCCTCCTTTTACGTTGCAAACCCATTTTAAATGGCCAACCCAATTCATCCTTGATATGGGAAATGAGGGCGCTGCTGTTTGAAACCATTCCCACATGTTAAGAAGGTTAAAAAAGCCAAAAGACTGTGGCTTACCATGGCTGCCTGCAAGCCAAAATCTGTTGCCTGGCACTGCGTGAGTGATCTCTCACACGAAACTGGCAGGCCCTCACTATAAGAGGAAAAATGCGACCTTGTAACAAGAGTGTACCCATTGCCCTCTAAAATGTGTCTTTTTTAACCACCTCTCCCTTCTCCACCAGCTGCAAATGTTTCTCCTTCACAGAGGCTAGTGAACATTAGAAAGAGAAAACGGAGGACACGGGACGATATGTTCACGGAGCTCCAGATGTCCTCCCACGCTGATAGAGCACAGCAGAATGCGTTGAGGCAGTCAACGTCAGATATCAGAAAAGCACAATATGAACGAGAGGAGAGGTGGTGGGCTGAATCGCGGGATGAACAGAGCAAGTTGCGGGCTGAAGATGATAGGTGGCGTCAGCTTGCAGACGGAAGGCAAGAGTCGATGCTCCGTCTGCTAGAGCATCAAACTGATATGCTCCAGCGTATGGTTGAGCTGCAGGAAAGGCAGCAGGAGCAGAGACCGCCGCTACAGCCCCTGTGTAACCAACAGCCCTCCTCCCCAAGTTCCATAGCCTCCTCACCCAGAAGCCCAAGAACACGGTGGGGGGGCCTCCGGCCACCCAGTCACTCCACCCCACATGATTGCCCAAGCATCAGAAGGCTGGCCTTCAATAAGAGTTAAAATTTTAAAATGCAGTGTATCCTTTTCCTTCCCTCCTTCCCCACCCATCCCGGGCTACCTTGGCAATTATCCCCCTAGTTGTGTGATGAATTAATAAAGAATGCATGAATGTGAAATAACAATAACAATTATTGCCTCTGCAAGCGGTGCTCGAAGTGGGGAGGCGAGGGTGGGGTGGTTGGTTTACAGGGAAGTAGAGTGAACCGGGTGGGCGGGGCGGAGGGTTCATCAAGGAGAAACAAACAGAAGTTTCACACCGTAGCCTGGCCAGTCACAAAACTCGTTTTCAAAGCTTCTCTGATGCACACCGCACCCTGCTGTGCTCCTCTAACCGCCCTGGTGTCTGGCTGCGCGTAATCAGCGGCCAGGCGAGTTGCCTCAACCTCCCACCCCGCCATAAATGTCTCCCCCTTACTCTCACAGATATTGTGGAGCGCACAGCAAGCAGCAATAACAATGGGGATATTCTTTTCGCTGAGGTCTGAGCGAGTCAGTAAGCTGCGCCAGCGCGCTTTTAAACGTCCAAATGCACATTCCACCACCATTCGGCACTTGCTCAGCCTGTAGTTGAACAGGTCCTGACTCCTGTCCAGGCTGCCTGTGTACGGCTTCATGAGCCATGGCATTAAGGGGTAGGCTGGGTCCCCAAGGATCACGATAGGCATTTCAACATCCCCAACGGTTACTTTCTGGTCCGGGAAGAAAGTCCCTTCCTCCAGCTTTCGAAACAGACCAGAGTGCCTGAAGACGCGAGCATCATGTATCTTTCCTGGCCATCCCACGTTGATGTTGGTGAAACGTCCCTTGTGATCCACCAGGGCTTGCAGCAGCATTGAAAAGTACCCCTTGCAGTTTATGTACTCGGTGGCTTGGTGCTCCGGTGCCAAGATAGGGATATGGGTTCCGTCTATGGCCCCACCACAGTTTGGGAATCCCATTTCAGCAAAACCATCCACTATTGCCTGCACGTTGCCCAGAGTCACTACCCTTGATATCACCAGGTCTTTCATTGCCCTGGCAACTTGGATCACAGCAGCCCCCACAGTAGATTTGCCCACTCCAAATTGATTCCCGACTGACCGGTAGCTGTCTGGCGTTGCAAGCTTCCACAGGGCTATTTTCACTCGCTTCTCAACTGTGAGGGCTGCTCTCATCCTGGTACTCTGGCGCTTCAGGGCAGGGGAAAGCAAGTCACAAAGTTCCATGAAAGTGCCCTTACGCATGCGAAAGTTTCGCAGCCACTGGGAATCGTCCCACACCTGCAGCACGATGCGGTCCCACCAGTCTGTGCTTGTTTCCCGTGCCCAGAATCAGCGTTCCACGGCATGAACCTGCCCCAGTAACACCATGATTCCCACATTGCTGGGGCCTGTGCCTTGTGAGAGGTCTATGTCCATGTCAATTTCCTCAGCACACTCATCGCCGCGCTGCAATCACCTCCTCGGCTGGTCCGGGTTTCGCTTTGGCATGTCCTGGCTCTGCATGTACTCCAGGACAATGCGTGTGGTGTTCATAGTGCTCATAATTGCCGCGGTGATCTGAGCGGGCTCCATGATCCCAGTGCTAGCTATGGCGCCTGGTCTGAAAAAAGGCACGAAACTAGTATCTGACGGACCAGGGGAAGGAGGGAGGGAGGGAGGGCCGAGTGACGACATGGCATACAGGTACAGGGAATTAAAATCAAGAAAGGTGGCTGTGCATCAGGGAGAAACACAAACAACTGTCACACAGAATGGTCCCTCCAAACATTAAACTGAAAACCCTGGGTTTAGCAGGCTGTTGATTTCACGGAGGGAGGGGAAGCAAATGAATACAGAACACATCTATTTTTTAGATCTTAAGCTGGCAGCCGACGGTGCAGCATGACTGATAGCCACTGCAGTACGACAACGATGGATATCAATCGTAATATGCCAACTTCTACCAAAAGGCAAGGGGCTGCTGCTGTGTAGCAATGCAGCCCCACGTCTGCCAGCACCCATATCGCCCTCGGCCTCTTCTGGGTGCTTAGCAGACAATACTGGGCGATTGGCAGAAAACAGCATACTACGACTGATAGCCAACATCATCAAGACAGTTGCAGGTCTGCCCAGGTGCCCATGATTGGCAGCCACTGCAGTACAACGATGACGGATACGAGTCATAATATACCATCTTCTACCAAAAGGCATGGGGCTGGTGCAATGCAGCCCCACGGCTGCCAGTCATGCTGCACCGTCTACCGCCAAAAGGCAGTTAGCTGCTGCTGCTGCGTAGCAATGCAGTACCACGTCTGCCGGCACCCAGATGACATATGGTGACGGTGAGCTGATCTGAGTGGGCTCCATGCTTGCCGTGGTATGTTGTCTACACAGGTAACCCAGGTAAAAAGGCGCGAATCTATTGTCTGCCGGTGCTCTGACGGAGGGGGAGGGGCCTGACGACATGTACCCAGAACCCCCCGCGACACTGTTTTGCATCATTCAGGCATTGGGATCTCAACCCAGAATTCCAATGGGCGGCGGAGACTGCGGGAACTGTGGGATAGCTACCCATAGTGCAATGCTCCGGAAGTCGACGCTAGCCTCGGTACTGTGGACGCGGTCCGCCGACTAGAGCACTTAGAGCATTTTATGTGGGGACACACACAATCGGCGGTATACAACCGATTTCTATAAAACCGACTTCTATAAATAAGACCTAATTTCGTAGTGTCGACATACCCTTAGAAAGGAAGACTTACACTCTGCTAAGTTCAAATTAGCACCACAGGACAGTTAAGAACCAGGATCTGTCTTGTCCTTATAGGCTGCCTTGGTAATATATAGAAAATCTTTCCAGAAAAGAAAAAAATTAATGCAAGTGATCTTTAAACCAAGGGTGCCAAACACATTCTAGACTTTTTCATATTAGGATTATGATGTGCTGTTACCTAAAACATACTAATATGCACATTTCTAAAATCCACTGTAAACAAGTCATAGACAATTGCCATCAACAGTTGCCAAAACTGGTCAAGTGCTTTGTCTATAATACATTTTAAATACTATTAGTTACCACAGGTGTTCTCAATCTTTTTCTTCTTTCTGAGGCCCTGCCAACATGCTATAAAAACTCCAGTGCCACAATAACTGGTTTTCTGCATATAAAAATCAGGGCCAGTATTAGAGGGTAGCAAGCAGGGCATTTGCCCAGGGCCCCAAGCCACAAGCAGTCTCGCAAAGCTAAGCTGCTCAGGCTTCAGCTTCAGCCCGAGGTGGCTGGGCTCGGCGACCCGGACTCCAGCACCATGCGATGGTTCTTCAGCTTTCTGCCCTTGGCCCCAGTGAGTCTGATGCTGGCCCTGCTTGGGGGCCCCCCTGAAACCTGCTCACGGGCCCCTAGGGTGGCCCGGACCCCTGGTTGAGAACGACTGAGTTAGCTAACATGCTCACATCACACCTCTGAATCTTTCATTATATAAGATCTCGGTGGCAAGGGCTGAACTACCTGTTCAGTTACAGTTCATGGGCTGGGAATAAAAAGTTCACTGGCAAGAGGCAAATTTAGCACTTTGTGTGATTTTAGTTTGTGCCTAACTAAGTTAAATACTGCATTTAATTATTTATTATTTGTTTTAAAGTAGCATTTAGAGGCCCCAACCGAGACCAGTTAAAGACAATTATTTTCTCTCTTTAGAATAAAGGTATGTATGAAACCTTTCTTCCTCTCCCCATCAACTTATCCTTCTGTGCTTTCCACCCTGACTAATCATCTCAATCTTCCACCTTTTTTGAGACTTTTCCCTCTCTGCTGTTTCATAGACTTTAAGGTCAGAAGGGACCATTATGATCATCTGGTCTGACCCCCTGCATGCTGCAAGCCACAAAACCGTCCCTACCCTTCCCTTGACTCTGCTGATGAAGTCCCCAAATCCTGTGTCTTGTTGACTTCAATTGGCAGAGAATCCTCCTGCTAGCGATCCCTGCCCCATGCTGCGGAGGAAGGCGAAAAACCTCCAGGGCCTCAGCCAACCTACTCTGGAGGAAAATTCCTTCCCGACCCCAAATATGGCGATCAGTAAGACCCCGGGCATGTAGGCAAGAGTCTCCAGCCTGACCCTTGTTAGCCATTATACTATTTACCTGCTATTGCTCGGTATTCCTCAGCTAATATGTTTTACCATTAAACCATTCCCTCCATAAACTTATCTAATTTAATCTTAAAACCAGACAGGTCCCTCACCCCCACCGTTTCCCTCGGAAGGCCGTTCCAATATTTCACCCCATGACGGTCAGAAACCTTCGTCTAATTTCAAGCCTAAACTTCCCCACTGCCAGTTTATATCCATTCGTTCTCATGTCCACATTAGTACTAAGCTGGAATAATTCCTATCCCTCCCTTGTATTTATCCCTCTGATATATTTAAAGAGAGCAATCATATCCCCCCTCAGCCTTCGTTTTGTCAGACTAAACAGCCGGAGCTCCTCTAGTCTCCTTTCATACGACAGGTTTTCCATTCCTCTGATCATCCTAGTGGCCCTTCTCTGCACCCGTTCCAATTTGAGTTCATCTTTTTTAAACATGGGAGACCAGAACTGCACACAGTACTCCAAATGAGGTCTCACCAGTGCCTTATATAATAGAAGCAGCACCTCCTTATCCCTACTAGATATACCTCGCCTAATGCATCCCAAGACCACATTGGCTTTTTTCACCGCCACGTCACATTGTCGACTCATAGTCATCCTCCGGTCTACCAGAACCCCTAGGTCCTTCTCCTCTTCCGTTACTTCTAACCAATGCGTCCCCAGCTTGTAACTAAAATTGTTGTTAGTCATCCCTAAATGCATCACCTTACACTTTTCACTATTAAATTTCATCCTATTTCTGATACTCCAATTCACAAGCTCATTCAAGTCTCCCTGCAGAATATCCCTATCCTCCTCCGAATTGGCAACGCCTCCCACCTTCGTATCATCCGCAAACTTTATCAGTCCACTCCTGCAATCGGGAGGATTTCATTTTGTATATTAATGCCAGCCCTCCTTCCCAAGCTCCCACAATATTTAGGAATTTCATGCCTCTGGGGGAGTCTCTCCCTTGCCCACATTTCCCTTTGGAGAGTCTCTCCTTTTCCCCTTCTCTTTGGGAGTTTCTCCCTCTGCTTCATGTTCCATCTGAGGGGCAGGGGCAGCTCTAGTTTTTTTGCCGCCCCAAACACGGCAGGCAGGCTGCCTTTGGCGGCTTGCCTGCGGGAGGTCCCTGGTCCTGCGGATTCGGCGGCATGCCTGCGGGAGGTCTGCCGGTCCCATGGCTTCGACGTACCCACCGCTGAATTGCCACCGAATTCGCGGGACCAGCGGACCTCCCGCAGGCACGCTGCCTGACTGCCGCCCTCGCTGGGACCAGCTTGGAGCGCTGGTGCCTGGAGCCACCGCTGCTGAGGGGGTCAGAGAAGCATCTGATTCCATGAATCCTGTAAACTCAGCAGCACCGGAAACAGCAGCAAATGTGAAAGAAGGAGGCTGAAAAGAAGCCTCATCTTCGCTGTGGTGCTGCATGGCTCAGTGACAGTACGGAGTGGAGTATGGACTCCACTCTTGCATAGCTTTGGCAATGCTGGTAGGGGCAAAGGGTGTGTGAGGCTGCCAAAGAGCCTCATCGGAGTCTCATGTGTGCAATATTGCAGTGCTGCCAGCTGTAGAGAGGGAGGAGAGGAAGGAGGAGGTGTTCAGTACCTGTGCCCTGTCAGGTATAAAATTCCTCCCAATCCCGGCTTCCTCTCAGATGCTCTGATGTGGGCTGAATAACTTTTGTAAACTATTGAGGGAGTTGCTAGACAGAAGAAAAGGTTGGAACTGGCTTGCAGGCCTTATGTTTGACATCCCTGCCTTAAACTGTCCCAATTAACTCAAAATTTTAGACATATTGTACGTTACTTTGTGCTTATAGTGCCTTCCACATGGTACAGTATCATGAAGTGTCTTCTAGGTGATTGCAAACAGTTAACTACAATGAAAATTCTTGCACAAACATTCTAACCATAACAGAACAGCAATAATAAAAGAGATAATTGAAAGTTACCATTAATCCATCAATTAGTATATTTCTAACTTTGATTTTGATGTTCCTAAGGTTGGAACTCACTGCCAGTTAAGGCATGTAAACTACGATTATAAACACTCATGCTCAGAAAAGTCTTTTATTCATTGTTTTAGAGCAATAAACTGACTCTCCTTGCTAGATACTGGAGCACACTCAGCATATAACGGATTCAGAGATGTGTACAGTTTTGGACTAGAATACAAAAAACGACCTTATATGTATACAAACAATCTAAAAATCATTTTTTTTAATTGGTAGCCAAATAATATGGAAACTACCTTTTACCCCAGCTAAGACAATCATGCAATTCAGTAAACAGTGATTTAACAAAAAAGTCACATACTCATTTCAGTTTTCACTTGATGACTATAAGCATTAACACTTTCACTCCAAACCTGTAACTACTCAATCTCTCTGCAGATTTCTGACAAAGTTAGCCATAAGTGCAGCTGACCCACTTATATGACCTAGCTGGAGAAGATGGTACAGTACTACAATGACTTCTATCAGTCCTCTTTACCAGGACCCAGTGTGTGATGATAGCAACTAGTCCTCTTCTTAAAAGTTTCTCACCTGTGGAGGCCCACATGGATCTATTCTGTCCTTCCACCTCAAATATCTACATGAGACCACGTGGAGAATTTCAGAGGTGCCACAAACTCTGCTGTCATCAGTATGCTGATGATGTCCAGATGTACATTTTGTTATCCAGGCACAACAATCGACATATCTACGTCACAATGCCTACAGGTCATCACCTTAACAAACACCTAACTCAAACTCAACCCAAATAAGACTGAAGTGATCCCAGTTGGAGCAAGAGAATACTCTGAAGAACTAGCTGGAATATTACCATCCCATTCCATTGAAAAGGTCTCCACCCTTTTGGCAAAGCGGCTTGAAGCCTTAGGATCCTGTTTAAGTCTTCACTAAGCTTGGACAACTAGGTAACCTAAACTGAAATTCTTCTTCCACTGCCCGAATGAGCGCCACATTTAAGCTCAAATATATAGTAAGGCAGGGTCAGATTAAAGAATTTTTGGGCCTTGTGCGCTAAAGAAATTGGGACCATCCCCACCTTCCTTAAACTAGACAGAGTATGTGATCATTGTAGTTAAAGTCCACAAATCCATTAAAACCTTTTGAGCAATGGAGAAAAAGGCTATTCTACACAGCAGAAACTCTCTTCCCTGGCAGAACTGCATAAGAAGATTATTAAAGCTTCACGGTTCAAGATAGAGAACAGTCAAATTTTTCTAAGCCCCAAAACAAGAGCAGACAGCAGAGGACTGCCATCAGTGCCTTTTTTATTTTTTAAAACTTTTCCTGTTTTTAATGCCTTCAGACCACTCCATTTAATTACTGCATTTAATTAACTTGCACACATTTCACCACATAATGACCATTTGATTAGTTCACTCCACACCTCATTGCTGCCAGCTGATTTAACTGTGCCTGCATGGCATCACCACACTATCTGCCTTTTCCTTTCCCACATCCTCATCTCACCCCCACTCTTCTCTATCACTGCAGCTCTCTAACTCTATCTTCTCCTATATCCCCCAACTGGCCTGCCTTCTTTACAAGATACCCAAGCCCTGAACTTTCTATGTTGACTAAGGGTTTGTCTAGAATAAAGTCTGTGGTCTCATTTTAACTTGAGTTAGTCACAAAACTAGTTTAGGCATAACCTCAATAGGCCTCTCAAACAATCTTAAAAAAAAAGGTTGACCCCAATTCTCACATTTTAAAATACGGAGATGGGAGGGGAAAATAAGTATAACCATAATTTAATTGTTTGGGGGAAAATAGTTTTCCAGTGTGAGAGATACCAGGTGAAAACTTGCACCCACAAGAATAACCTGTGAGACAGCTTTATCTAAACAACAGAATAGAGACAGTCCTTTTTGAAGCATATCAAAGAACACTTATGCCATATTTCAGATTTGTTAAAAAAAATTGAGTCTATTGAATATACCAGCTGTCATGGACATAAGAATTAGATGAGAACTCCAAAAAAATTAATCAAATTCTCCGAATACTGAAACAAAATCCTTAAACTCTAATAACATGCAAAAAAAAAAAAAAAAAAACAGTTTAGAAAACAGATGCAACTTACTGGGTTATCAGTGGAATCGTCAGCCAGCTGTAAACCAAAGTAATCCCTCTCTGTCAAATCGAGATGTTTGAACACTATATCCAACAAAACTTGTCCCTGATCGTTTTTCTGGAAGGAGAAAAAGTTACAGTGTTTAAAATCAAAGCAATCTTTAAACGGACAGACTGCTTCATGCATGCACAACATCTATAGCTTATTTAGGTGTGTTCATAAAATTTACATCCCAGAATCCACAAAATTTCTCCCAACACAATATAATTTTTAAATGAGATACTTCTCTCACTGTCACAAATAAAAGTTATTTTTCCTCAATTAAAAATGGCTACATAGGAATTTCTTGTTGCCCTCAGGAACAGAAAGTACAGTAGCTATGCAATTGTTCCATAAAGCTATTCATTTACCAATCAATTTGATGAATAGCAAAATGATTTAAAAAAAGTGACAAAATAAGGCAATAAATTAAATTGGTATTTTTAGGACATGACAGAATTCAGGTAACACTTTTCAGAACATTCCAATATCATTCTTCAATCCTAATAAATTAATCTAATATTTCATTTGCAAATCAGTCTCTAGATCTAAATCAACACAATTACTGAAAAATATTTTCAGAGTTACACTGCATGGATATTTAAACAGCTGTATGAATTTTTGATTGATGGTGCATATCCTTAAAGATGTCGCTGGAGACAAATTTCACTCTAAAAGAACCTATTGAATAGAGTACAGACTAAAGACTAACATTTTTAATTATGGCCAATGACTGACAAAGCCTCACTTTTCCCGTAAGAAGATATACAAAGCATTGAGAGAGCCTTAAAACTGCAACATTCTATATTTACCAAACAAATAATACTGGTTACTAAATGAAGTTATTCAAACACAGTGATCCATTACAACAAGCCTCAGCAAACAAGTTATTATCCTGTACTGAGTTAAATTTAAATAAGCACTCTTCCAAGGAAAGTTGTGAACCAGTACCCCGCAAATCCTTAGAGATAATCAACATTAATCAGGACAAAATGTTAGAAAAAAATTCAAGGAAAAACTCTATATTAGTAGGAGGAGGCATTAGAGATGACTGATTAGATTATAACAGTACCTGTGTTTTCCATTATTCTAGTACCAAGCAAACTCCACACAACCTTTTAAATGCTGAAACTGTATGAAATGAGAAAAAACCTACAGTAAACTAAGAAACAAAATCCTTTCCATCTTTAATACAAGATGGCTACTGCTCTACTCCCAAATGCCCCAATCCTAACAGTACACTACAATAATTTCTTCAAATACTTGCGAATTTAAATGCTTGGCTTGCAATCAGTAAATAAAGGGAGAATAAGGGCTCATCTACACTGACACTTTACAGCGCTGCAACTTTCTCATTCGGGGGTGTGAAAAAACACTCCCCTGAGCGCAGTAAGTTTCAGCACTGTAAAGTGCCAGTGAAGACAGTGCACCAGCGCTGAGAGCTGTGCCCCTCGTGGAGGTTGTTTTTTTAGAGCGCTAGGAGAGGTCTCTCCGCCGTGGCAGCGCTTTAACACAGCCAGTGGAGCAGGGCTTTGGAGCGGAGCCCAGAGCTGGAGCGCGGAGCAGTGGAGCTGCAGGTTTTTACCTGGAGCTGGAGCGGAGCTGGAGCACAGCTCCAAAGCCCTGCAGTATTAGACTAGCCCTAATAGTTCAAAAACAGGAAACATCTTCAAAAAATGTTTTACTACCCTTCTATGTCTATGCTAGCAGCACTTTACAGGGTACAGGGCTATGGTATACTATATCAGCACAACGTTACTAGCATGGACACAGCTACACCAGCAAAGCTCCACTTTTTTACCAGAATACTAAAGCCATCCCTATTCCATGAGTGAAACAAGCTATGCCAGTCAAAGCGCAGTTTTGAAGATAGCTGCATCTACTTTATAGATTTCTGCCAACACAGCTATGTTAGTCAGGGATCACAATTCTTTGCCTTCCTGACCGACAGAACTATGCTAGTAGAAGTTCGTAATGTAGACACAGGGAGAGGAAGAGAAAAAGGAAAAAGAGGAATACATTCATGAGTTTGTTCAGATTTGAAAAAGATTATTTTATCAAACTCAACTTCTTGTTATTTATTGGCAACAAACCTACACTTCTCAAGTGAATATGTACTGAAGTTAAATAGCTTAACTATAGCATCCCTTTCACTACAGCAATTTTCTGAAATCAAAAAGAAAAAGAAATATTATCAAGACCCAAACATGCTTCAGAACTAGATACTTTGGTTCTAAGTAAAAGGAAGCCAGATATCTAGAAAAAGGCGTTGGCACGGCATAACCATTCAAAATCACCACAACAAGAGTTGAAAAAAGTGTAAGGAAAGTAAGATTCGTAAAGCTGACCATCTGACAGGAATAGCCGAAAAATATAAATGCCAGAAAACAAGTTACTAAAAGCACTTTCAATTTAGGCCCAAACTTTTATTTACTGTTAGAAGTTAGAAAGTATTTTAGAAATCCAACATTGTAATAAAGAAATTTTTAGAACAGCTTTTTACTTGGAGGCCTAGCGTTCTAATTTTCCTAAAGAACAGAATATTAAGCAGCTGAAAAGTCAGTTAAATTTTGCTTCCTCAGCTAACAAAACCTATGCCTAAAAGTGCTCTGACTAGGGAGCCATAACTATTATTATTATTATTTTAAACAGACTGAGCTAACATTGATGGAAGGGAATTTTTCAGAAACAAGTTGCATCCCTATGTATGCAATTTGTATTGAATTTGAATATATCTGCAAATGAGAAATAGTACAATATTGTATTTTATTCTCTGAACCCTCAGCAATGCTGACAGACCTTCAACACTTGAACCACAAGAGTAACTATATCAGCAGGTGGCAGGAGAAGGCTGTTATTCCAGAGAACAGATGTGCCACTGGGTATACCCTGCCTGGTCTGGCCTGCCCTCTCTCTCTCGCTCCCTTCTAACCTGGGAACTGGGAAAACTCCTGACCCATGTGATGACCTTGGGGTGTAGACAGCCACTGGAGCAGTGTGTTGGTTTCAAAAGGGTGCATGGGAGGAGTCCAGCCTGCTACATCTGCTCCAGTACTTCTCATATATCCTCAATACAGCATGCTGCTTCTGCTGTAGAGGCAGCGTCAGCTCGTCCTTAGAATGCTTGAGATTAATTATTCTTTTGGCATCCCACCAAAATTTTCCTGGGAAACACCAGGGAGATAGCAATTTTAATCATTTCTATCTCAGCAAAAGCTCAACAGAATTTCATGGGTCAAAGAAAGTCAGTCAGCTGTAACCACAACCCTGTACGTAGGGCAGCTTTGGGACTAGTGGCTCTTGGGGCAGTGGAGAAGTTTGGCAGCAGCCTAAGCAACTGAGCAGCCCTTTTAAGAGTAGCACTGCTCACCCCTTTTAAGGAAAGGGGCTAGTAAAGGTGCCCTAAACATTGCCTGCCCCATAACATCTGGCCAGACTACCATGACTACAGCAATCGAAAAACAATAATAAAGAAAAAATCATTGTAGGAGCATAGAATCATAGAATATTACGGTTGGAAGAGACCTCAGGAGGTCATCTAGTCCAAACCCCTGCTCAAAGCAGGATCCAACACCAACTAAATCATCCAGCAGCATGGAATGTCTGCACCCTTATTGATGGAGGCGATGCACAAAGGCCTGTGAGAAGAACAGCTCTTGTTTCCAGAGAACTTGCCCACTACAATATTGATATTGCAGCACTGAGTGAGACTAGACTGGCCAGAGAAGGTTCCAGTGAGCTAGGAGGTGATTACACTCTTTTGGAAAGGAAAAGCAGAGGGTGAAGACAGGATCCATGGAGTTGGATTTGCAATAAGAACATCTCTCCTGAAACAACTCACTGACCTCCCTGTTGGCCTGAATGAACGGCTCATGAAACTTCGATTTCCCCTGAATCCTTTATGGCATGCCTATCATCAGTGCCTATGCACCTACACTGGCCACCACAGAAGAAAGCAAGAAGCAGTTCTACTCTGACCCGGACTCCATCATCAACTCAACCCCAGCATATGACAAGCTCATCCTGCTGGGAGACTTTAACGCTAGAGTTGGTAGAGACAGCAGTGCCTGGAGAGATATGATAGGACGACACGGAATGGGAAAGATGAACAGCAACTGACTGCTCCTCTTGGGTAAATATGCAGAACATAATCTGCTCATTGCTAACACCATCTTTAGGCAAAATTATAAATATAAAACAACATGGATGCACCCACGGTCCAAACAATGGCCATGATGGACTATGTTATCACCCGCCAACGAGACAGCCGCGATGTCAGAATTTCCAAAGCCATGAATGGTGCAGAATGCTGGACAGACCACAGATTGGTAAAAGCAGTGCTGAACCTGCATATAGTCCCTTCACGGCGCAAGTGCCCCAAACTTAACAGAATAGCCTTCAACATAGCAAAGCTCAAGCATACTACCTATCAGGTGCAGTTTCATCAGTCACTTGATTACAAGCTTTTTTCATGTCTGCCAATCACTGACAACCCAACAGAAAAATGGAAACAGTTCAAGCGTGATTATTGACACAGCTAAATCAGTGCTGGGGCCAAAGAAAAGGTACATCAGGATTGGTTCAATGAGAACAACGAGGACATTTCCAAACTCCTAGGCCTTGTCTACACTACGAGAGTAGTTCGATTTTACTTAAATCGAATTTTTGGAATCGATATTGCAAAGTCGAACGTGTGTGTCCACACTAAGGACAGTAATTCGACTTTGTGAGTCCACACTAACGGGGAAAGCGTCGACATTGGAAGTGGTGCACTGTGGTCAGCTATCCCACAGTTCCCGGAGTCCCCGCTGCCCATTGGAATTCTGGGTGGAGCCGCAAATGCCTTCTGGGTAAAAAAAATGTGTCCAGGGTGCTTTTGGGTAACTGTCGTCATCCGTCCATCACTCCCGCCCTCCCTCCCTGAAAGCGCCGGCGGGAAATCAGTTCGCGCACTTTTCTAGTCAGTGACAGCGCGGACGCCACAGCACTGCGAGCATGGAGCCTGCTGCAACCATCACTGCAGTTGTGGCCGCTCTCAACGCCTCGCAACTTATCATACACCTTTCCCTGAGGCAGATGCAGAAAAGTCAGGCGAGGAGGCTACGTCAACGCGGTGATGGCCTGAAGTCTGAGAGTAGCACAGACCTCTCAGAAAGCAGGGGACCCAGCGCCGAGAACATCACGGTGGCAATGGGTCATGTTGATGCCGTCGAAAGGAGATTCTGGGCACGGGAAACAAGCACTGAGTGGTGGGACCGCATAGTGCTGCAGGTCTGGGATGAATCCCAGTGGCTGCGAAACTTTCGCATGCGGAAGGGAACTTTCCTGGAACTTTGTGAGTTGCTGTCCCCTGCCCTGAAGCGCAATGACACCCGGATGCGAGCAGCCCTGACTGTCCAGAAGCGAGTGGCCATAGCCCTGTGGAAGCTTGCAACGCCAGACAGCTACCGGTCAGTCGCGAACCAGTTTGGGGTGGGCAAATCTACCGTGGGGGTTGTTGTGATGCAAGTAGCCAAGGCAATCGTTGATGTACTGCTGCCAAAGGTAGTCACCCTGGGAAACGTGGAGGCGATCATAGATGGCTTCGCAGCGATGGGATTCCCAAACTGCGGTGGGGCCATAGATGGAACTCACATCCCTATCCTGGCACCGGAACACCAGGCCAGCCAGTACATTAACAGAAAGGGCTACTTTTCCATGGTGCTGCAAGCACTGGTGGACCACAGGGGACGTTTTACCAACATCTACGTGGGATGGCCGGGCAAGGTTCATGACGCTCGTGTTTTCAGGAACTCTGGTCTGTTTAGACGGCTGCAGCAAGGTATTTACTTCCCGGACCACAAAATAACTCTTGGGGATGTGGAGATGCCTATAGTCATCCTCGGGGACCCAGCCTACCCGCTAATGCCCTGGCTCATGAAGCCCTATACTGGCGCCCTGGACACTGAAAAAGAACTCTTCAACTACCGGCTGAGCAAGTGCAGAATGGTGGTGGAGTGTGCTTTTGGACGTCTCAAGGGGAGATGGAGAAGCTTACTGACTCGCTGTGATCTCAGCGAAACCAATATCCCCATTGTTATTGCAGCTTGCTGTGTGCTCCACAATCTCTGTGAGAGCAAGGGGGAGACCTTTATGGCGGGGTGGGAGGTTGAGGAAAATAGCCTGGCTGCTGATTACTCACAGCCAGACAGCCGGGCGATTAGAAGAGACCAGCGGGAAGCGCTGTGCATCCGGAAGGCTTTGAAAGCAAAGTTCCTGAGTGAGCAGGGTAACCTGTGACTTTAAAGTTTGTGTATTGAGAAGCTAAACCTGCCCCCGTTTCTTTGCCCAGTTAATGTTGACTATCCTATCCAGTTACATACCCCCTTCACCCCACTTCCAACACACGTTTCAAAATAAAAATAGTTCTACTTTGTTAAAGCACACCGTTTTCTTTAATACTGTATTCGCGGGAATTTTTTAAAACTGGGACGCAGACTGTGGTGCGGAGCGGGTGTACTGTAGTGGCGCGAATGCAGCTTCTAAACTCAAGGATTGACAGGCTCCGCTGCGGTGGGATGGTTGTTTCAACGGAGCCTGTCACCCCTCCTGATAGGGACTGTGTGTATGGGGGGGTCTATGTGACTTTGTGGCAGGGGGAGGACGGTTACAGATCCCCTGCTGTGTGGCTCTGTGATCCTGCCTAAGGACCGCCGCTTAAGATCTGTAACTGCCCTCCCCTGCCACAAAGTCACAGAGCAACCCACCCCCCACCACATAACATGAAAACAACCTCCCAGACTAACCAGGGTAACTAGTCACTGCATCACTGCACTATGTATGTGCCCTGCTGCTGTGCCTGCCCCCGACTATATACCCTGCCAAAGGTGACTGTCCTGTCGAATTACCAACCCCCTATCCCCCCCTCCTCCAAAAGAACATGATGGAAACAGTAGTTAACAGAAACGTATTTTTTATTATCAACCAAACATGGAACTGGGAAAGTGAAACTTGGACGGGGGCTTGTGTCAGGCGGGAAGGAAAGAACTTGTCAAATTTTGGGGAATGAGAGCCTTCTGCTGCTCGAGCTCTCTGCAGGGGTGGAGTGAGAGTTAGCAGGGACTCTGCCGCCTCTCCTTCTGTGCACTTTGGGTGAGGGGAGTATGGGACTTGGTGGCGGGGGAGGGCGGTTAGAGATGGACTGCAGCGGGGCTCTGTCCTCCTGCCTCCGTTCCTGCAGAACATCCACAAGGCGCCGGAGCGTGTCCGTTTGCTCCCTCATTAGTCCAAGCAGGGTTTGAGTCGCCTGCTGGTCTTCCTGACGCCACCTCTCCTCCCGATCCATGTTGGCTTGGTGCATTCGGGTCAAGTTCTCCCGCCACTGGGTCTGCTGTGCTGCCTGGGCTCTGGAGCAGGCTATAAGCTCCGAGAACATGTCCTCCCGTGTCCTCTTCTTCTTATGCCTAATCCGCGCTAGCCTCTGGGAGTGTGATGACAGGCTAGGTTGTGAGACAGTCGCAGATGGGGCTGTGGGAATGGGAAAAAGGGAGTGAATTCCTCAGAAAGATAAATGTAGTTGTGAACAAAGAACATAGTCTTTCTCTGTTAACAAGACCATGCACAGCACCTATCACATGCGCACTCAGCACAAGGTCGAATTCTCGGCCTTCGCATTCAGTGCCTGGGGTCTTCTACAGCACATTTGAGAAGCCTCTCAGGAGAACGGAATTTCTGTTGCAGGCAGACATGGTAAGCCGTAGACTTGTGGCAGCTTAAAACTTTAATATTAGCAATGGCCTCATTTCACATTGAAATCAATGTCGGTCCCTGCTGCCAGCAATTCGGCAAGCAGGAAGTCTGCTCCTGTCCCACACCCTCGCGGCTGTCCCCGGGAACGATCCCTTTCGGCTGCCCCTCTCCCGCCTCCACCGCGTGGCTGCAAACCAGCGGTTACAGTTCTGTAAAGGAACGGCAAAGCAGTCCCAACACTAACATTCCCCTACCTCATTCAAAGCAGGTCATCATGAGCGACATCACCCTCATGAGGATCTCTGACAGCGAGAAAGAGAGAATGCTCCGGGAAAGCCTGCAAAGACCAGGGCCGTATGCCGCCATGCTGTGCAGAGCAATGATTCCAGAGTACTTGATAGTCTCGTGGCGTGGCAACGTGTCCTACTACGGAGGACCCAATAAGGCCGCTCTCCCCAAGAACCTAATGCAGCGGATTTCCAATTACCTCCAGGAGAGCTTCCTCGAGATGTCACAGGAGGATTTCTGCTCCATCCCCGGACATATAGACCGCATTTTACTGTAGCTGCTGTAGCAGTGACTAACCAGTAGAGCGGCTTGGGCAGGACAATCATGCAAAACCGGACATTGCTAGATTTTTTTTCAATAGTTGCACTGCCCATGACTGAACCGTTAAGCTAATCAAACTAATCATGAGAAACCCATTTTTTAAATTGTTAATATTCCTGTTCTGTTACAAATAAAGGTTTAGATTTTTACAACACTTACTGGCTGATCCTTCCCCAGATTCTGTGTCCGGGGTAACGGCTGGGGAGGGTTGGTAGGGGATCTCTGTAAGGGTGATGAAGAGATCCTGGCTGTCGGGGAAATCAGCGTTGTGAGCGCTGTCGACTGCCTCGTCCTCCTCATCTCCTTCCTCATCTTCCCCGTCCGCTAACATGTCCGAGGATCCAGCCGTGGACACTATCCCATCCTCAGAGTCCACGGTCACTGGTGGGGTAGTGGTGGCGGCCGCACCGAGGATGGAATGCAGTGCCTCGTAGAAACGGGATGTCTGGGGATGGGATCCGGAGCGTCCGTTTGCCTCTTTGGTCTTCTGGTAGCCTTGTCTCAGCTCCTTGATTTTCACGCGGCACTGCGTTACATCCCGGCTGTATCCTCTCTCTGCCATGTCTTTAGAGATCTTCTCGTAGATCTTTGCATTCCGTCTTTTGGATCGCAGCTCGGAAAGCACGGACTCATCGCCCCACACAGCGATGAGATCCAAGACTTCCCGATCAGTCCATGCTGGGGCCCTCTTTCTATTCTGAGATTGCACGGCCATCACTGCTGGAGAGCTCTGCATCATTGCCAGTGCTGCTGAGCTCGCCACTATGTCCAGACAGGAAATGAGATTCAAACTGGCCAGACAGGAAAAGGAATTCAAATTCAAATTTTCCCGGGGCTTTTCCTGTGTGGCAGTTCAGAGCATCCGAGCTCGTACTGCTGTCCAGAGCGTCAACAGAGTGGTGCACTGTGGGATAGCTCCCGGAGCTATTAGCGTCGATTTCCATCCACACCTAGCCTAATTCGACATGGCCATGTCGAATTTAGCGCTACTCCCCTCGTCGGGGAGGAGTACAGAAGTCGAATTAAAGAGACCTCTATGTCGAACTAAATACCTTCGCGGTGTGGACGGGTGCAGGGTTAATTCGATGTAACGGCGCTAACTTCGACATAAACGCCTAGTGTAGACCAGGCCCTAAGTGACAAGTAGAAAGCATTTGTTGAATGGCAAAATGAACTTACTTCCATCTCAAAGAAAGATAAATTTAAGTACTTACAGAGCAAAGCCCAGTCTGAACTCAGGAGAATGCAAGATGAGTGGTGTGAGAGGAAAGCAGCAGAAGTTCAGCATTATGTATATACAAACAATGGAAAGATGTTCTTTGACTCTCAAAGCAGTCTACGGGACCATCTAAATCTGGCACAGCCACCTTGAAGTCGGCAGATAGCACAATCCTCATCAAAAACAAGGAGGGAAACGTACTGAGATGGGCTGAACACTTCAATAGTCTACTCAATAGACCATCCACAGTTAATCGGCATGTCCTTGATCATTTACCCGAAAAACTGATCAAAGAGGATCTTGACCTCCCTCCATCAGTTGAGGAAGTTATGAAAGTCATCAAACAACTGAACTCTGGCAAAGTGTCCAGAAAGGATGGTATTCCAGCAGAACTGTATAAAGTAGACAGCCCCAAGGCCATCAGGGTGTTTCGCAACATCTTGAGTAGCATTTGGGTGGAAGAAGAAATGCCACAAGCCTTCAAAGATGCTATTATTGTATCACTGTTCAAAAACAAAGGCAGCAAAGCTGACTGTGGAAACTACAGAGGCATTGTTCTTCTCTGTACAGCAGGGAAAATACTAGCTTGCACTCTATTGAACAGACTCATTGAAAACATATCTGAGGAGAAACTGCCAGAAGTGCAGTGTGTTTCAGACCAGGTCGTAGTACTATGGACATGATCTTTGTCATAAGGCAGGTCCAGGAAAAATGTCTGGAGCAGAACATGGACCAGTATCCAGTTTTCATCAATTTGACCAAAGCTTTAGATATGGTCAACAGAGAGGATCTATGGCCTATTCTGCATAAACTGGGCTGTCCAAGAAGGTTTATACAAATCATCCATCCGTTCCATGATCACATGACAGTGCGAGTGCTCGCCCGTAGTGACTTTTCTGACATGTTTGAAATCTCAAATGGAGTGAAGCAAAGCTGCATACTTGCTCCAGTGCTGTTCAACTTGTTCTTTGCCTGTGTCCTCAGCTATGCCACAATGGACTTGCATTCGCCACTGACTCGAAGGTTCCCTCTTTGATCTTCAAAGACTCAATGCTAAGACCAAGACGCCAGAGAGACTTCTCGTCGAGGAACTTTTTGCAGATGACTGCTCCTTGATGGCTCATAGATATGATGACCTTCAAATCATCGTTGATAGATTTTCTGAAGTATCAGTCTCGGGAAAACAGAGGTCTTGTTCCAACTAGGACCTCATTCCAATGCCCCAGTGCCAGCCATCTTCATCCAAGACAGCTGAAAAATGTGGATCAGTTCAAGTATTTGGGCAGTACCATCTCAAGTGACGGTTCCCTTGATAGGAAATTTCCTCCAGAATTAGTAAAGCCAGCCAGGCCCTTGGCCAACTCTGAACAAAACCAACACATTTGTCTCTCCACCAAATTGAAGATCTATAATGCAGTGGTTCTAACATCTCTCCTGTATCGATCTGAGATGTGGACTCTTTATAGCTTTCACATTAAATAGTTTGATCAATTTCACATGTGCTCCCTCCACTCAATAATGAGCATTCACTGGCAAGACAGAGTGACCAATATTACGTCCTTGAAAGAGCAAACACAACAAGTACTGAGGAAATGTTACTGAGAGCACAACTTAGGTGGGTCCAGACATGTCATCAGAATGCAAAACCACAATCTCCCAAAACAGATCTTCTGTGGAGAGCTGAGAAAGGGGAAAAGAAAGAAGGGTTGTCCATATAAGCACTTCAAAGATAACCTGAAGAGCAGTCTCCAGAAGGCTGGCATTAATCCCAAAGAACTTGAGCAAGTGGCTCAGAATAGGACTCACTGGTGGTCTCTGACAAGATCAGCCTGTAACAGGTTTGAGCAGGATCAACAAATTCATCTCCAGGCTGCACGTGAAAGGCGCCACAGAACTGCATCATCAAATATCATAAATACAGACTTCCCATGCCCTCAGTGCGGCCGACTCTGTTCGGACTTCGAAGTCATATGCGTAGCCATAGATGAGAACTGCAACAATATTGGCATCATCATCAGTGATGGACTACCAAAAACAAACGTATGTTAATACAGTGGAGGGTTACTGAAAGTAGTGTAAGTTGGAGGTTTCAAGTGGTAAAGTCTAAAAGATCATCTTAAAGAACAAATACTGAAATCAAGCCAGGTGCCTCTTAAAACAGTTGTATATTTTGCCATAACTAGGTTTCTCAGAAAAGACACAAAATAAGCTACATATTGGGGTGGAGTTAACATTGTCTTTATAGAGAAGTCCTGTGAACAGGATGTTTAAAGATATGTGCAAGTGAAATGAATGTTAACTCTGAATACAATATGATGACTTAACTTTGCACAGATTTCTGAATTGTATTGGCATGCCTCCCATAGATATTCTCTCTAAAAAGAAATACTCTAGTAATTCTGAAACTCAGTTTTTTGAAAATTACAATCATCCATTCTCTGGATTATCTCCTCCTCCTTAATTTTGCCTTCATCCAGGGGTTAAATGTCCCCTTTGTACATATCTCACTTTTTACCCATGCCATAGTGAGATCAGGCTCTTAAGTAGAAGTGTTCCCCGTCTGAAAGATACTGGAGAGGTAGAGTGAGGGCATCTTTTCCTGGTCAAGGGAAAAACACATGCCCTTCTTCTCTTTGAAGGCTGAGCTTGCTTTTCTTTAAGCCTAAAACTGCTAAACCTAACATATACAGGGACTTGAGTGAACGAGAAAGTTTAACTAGTTTCATTTAAATCACTTTTAAACCAATGTAAACAGGTGCAACCAATGTAGACACTTATTTTGGCACAAGGGTGGCTTACATTGGTTTAACTTACACAGATTCTTAACTGATTTAAGATAAACTGAAGTGTCCACACAGCCTTTTGTACCAGTTTAACTAGGTAAGTTAAAATAAAATCATGCATTCAGTTACACTGTGCCACTTTTGTGTGTGTGTGTGTGTGTGTGTGTGTGTGTGTATATATAAGCCCACATACATGTGTAAATACATACATCTATTTAAAAAATATTATGTGGAATGACATCAAAATACTTAATAGTTCTGACTACTACTGCTTCCTGGGCAGAGGTGTACCCATTGGACGGGTTATTTAATATTCTCATTTCAAAACCACACACGACACCACCAGGACTGGGGCCTTGATGTTCTAGGTGCTAAACAACAAATGCAAAAGATATAATACAGTCTTGTCCCGAAGAACTTGGTAAGAATGATCAAATCTATTTTTCTCCCCTAATTGATGCTCTAACTGTACCGTAAACTCAACATTTCACTTGCCATTCCTCACACATATTTCTTTGCCTCTCTCTCCCTCCTTCTCCCCTTGCAAATTTGTTCCCGATTTTCCCTTTCTACAACTCATGCCTTCCTTCTGCACTGACTCTGCTGACAAATGGATTACCATTATCTGAGCAACAACAACACTTAAAGTGCACAAACATATGAACTAAATTCGTTTAAAAGCCTCCTTGCTCAACTACTGACATACCATGGGTCCCTAAATAACTTTAACCTCCATCTCTACAATGAGTATACAATCATCTCACAAAGTTTTTCACAGATTGATTCCAAGGCCAGAAGGGCCCTCTGTGACCATCTAGTCTGACCTCTTGTATAACATAGGCCATAGAACTTTCCCAAAATAATTCTACAGCATATCTTTTAAAAAAAATATCCAATTTTGAGTTAAAAATAGTCAGTGATGGAGAATCCACCATGAGCCTTGGTAAATTTTTCCAATGGTTAATTTCTCTCACTGTTAAAAATTTACACCTCATTTCCATTATGAATTTGTCTATTTGTTTTTATTATTAGAGTGCTCTGAGGTGTCAGCTGAAAGGCACTATAGAAGCGTAAAGTAGTTTTAAGCAATAATTGTGGTTAAATCATGATTTTTACTTCTGCCTTCCTGGTAAATGTAAATCTGTTCCTTTTATTGTTGGTTACTCCACTGATACTCCCAACTCCCCCATTGTTTATTTGTTTTATCCACTTGTATCTTGTTTAATATGTAAACTGTGAGCACTTTGGGGAGGAACAGTCTTCTTGACTATTATCAGTGCAGCAGAATGGAGCTCTAATCCTTGACTGGGGATCCTGAATGCTATCATAATAAAAGCCTTGTCCTTGATTATTCATACTATTGTATATACTTCTGTAATACGTCCCTTTCTGTGGACTGAAGATTGTATATTAAACAGAAGAGTTATTGCTTCCTCCAATAAGGACGTAAGAAACATGACCTGACAAATTTATTCCATAATGACTCTTTATGTAAGTGATGGGCATTTTATTATTCAGAACTAGATAAAAACGTTGCATTTTATTATATCCTTGAATGTCTGCACTTGCTTCTTCTCTTCTTGCGCCACACTGCACTGAACCTTCTTTACTGCTAAATAAAGCCTCCCCCACATCTATCAGTATCTCTTTTCTCCATCTCTTCCTACTCCGCTCCCAAGTTTTTGTCTTAGGCCTAGTCTACACTTAAAATTTTGCTCAATATAGCTACATCACTCGCAAATGTGAAAAATTCACACTCGAGAACCAGAACTATGCTGACCTAACCTTCTGTGTAGACACAGCTAGGTTGATGAAGGAATGCTTCTGTCAACCTAGCTACTGACGCGTGGGGAAGTGGATTACTTATAACAATGGAAAAACCATTTCCATGCTGTAGGAAGCGTCTACACTACAGCTCTCCAGTGCCGTAACTATGCCACTGTAACACCTGTAGTGTAGACAAGCCCTAAGCCACTCCCTTGAACTCATTCCCACATTCTCACCTTTTTTCTTCAATCACACCAACCTGTACTATTTGCCTTCCAAATATTTTATGTAATGCTCCCTCTTCACTTATCTTGTAAAATAAATTCTAAAGACCAACAAGTCTATGGAGCACTACAAACTATAGTTGCCACACAGTATTTTTCTGCATTGGTTCTGTATTTTATGGTTTGTAAAGTACATTCTTGAACAGTTAGATCATGTCCTCTGAGGAGTTCTTAGTTTGTTTTCCACAACTCCCATGTGGTAATACAGTATTCACACTTTCACACTATATAATTAACAGTGCAATACATCTCTTTTCATAACTTATCCTTACAGCCTAATGATCACTACATTTAGATCCAAAAAGCATTAACTGCCCAAATCAGGCATGTATATGGCAAACAAAATCACCACCGCATAAGGACAGACTAAGTTCTTTTAGGCATATTACAAGCAAGGTTGGTAGGTAATGTTATAATTAGATCTAGTTGGCACTCCCACAAACTCTGACATTCAATATACCTGCAGCCAAGTGGTGCTCAAAAAACTGTGAAATCTTATTTTTGATGGGAAAAAGAAAATCATTTCCCATTTCATCCTTACAGAATATCTCATCAATAAATATAAAAGGCAGGCCTATAGCAAATAGCTTGTGATCCATGTAACTGATTACCACAAGCAGCAATCACTAAAAGTCAAACTCCACAGCAATAAATTGCATTTATTTTCATAGGTATGGTGTACATTGGCTCTATTGCAGTCACCAGGATTCTTTCCTTTCAGTGTCAGAAATTTTGCTGTAATAAATTCATTGTCAGAGCACAAACAACTGCATTAAGCTCTGCAGGACACAAAAGGCCTGATTCCATATTCTCACTTCCAACATTTCATTTATAATGTTATAAAAACGGATAAGTATTATTCCATAATTAACAAACTCACAACACACCATGCAACACATCCTCATTTATGTATTTCATTGTCATTGAAAACATCAATCCATATTTTAATATGGGACCATTTCCAGTTGGTAGCTTGAAAGCATACTGTCAGCCTTAAAATAATATTTTAAAAAATTATTTAGCTTTGTTACTAAACTCTTGACATGTAAAATTAATATTTTTATATCTAATGTCTTCTATTGCACTGTTTTGCAACACTAGTGAATATGGTGATGGATTTATTAATTCCTAGAATATTTTCTGTTTCGCATGCATCTCTGATAGCTATATTATGCTCTCCTTGAAGAAATGGTATCTGAAAGACTACAATAGATACTGTGCATTCATAGATATGACTAACTGCATTCTGTATTTTTATTTATGTCATTGCTAAATTATCAGAAGTCTACAAGTTTATTTAATACATATTTACACTTATACTACATTAACCCAGCTTCCTTACTTCAGAACCATCAAGTCCTGACCAACTTTTCACCTCCACATCAGCAAGTGATCCAGTGCAGACCACCACCTCCACTCTGTTTATTCCAATAAGTGGAGTCTCAGCTGTCCACCATGACCACATTCATTAGGTGACTGATGATTTTATATATCCTATCCCCACATCCTGGGTGTGACACTGCACCCCATATTCTTCACATATATATATATATATGATATGATATGATTATGGCATAATTATTGTGCATTTTATGCAAGACTGGCCATGTGAGATGTCATTGAACAGGTTATGATTTGCTGAATATGATTATATTATTTGTATGCATGTATCATTTTTGTTTCTGAAGTTATGAATATTGACTATGTATTTATTTCAAATGTAGTTTCATCTGGGTAACACCCACTAGATAAGATGTTTTCAGTCTAGATAGTGGGTGGGGAAGGACCTATCAAGGGCAATGGGCCATTAGGAAAAAACAATAGACCTTAGGAGAAGCTTATCTCCCACCTAGGGAACCTTCCTGAGAACGCTACAGACAGCCTCCGAGTAATGGCTGCTATGACTGCAAGGCCATGTGACAAGACAACATGCCTCTAGACTCCATCTTGGGATGTCAGCATTTTTCCCACAAACCGGTCTGGGAACCAACCTTTGGGAATGAAGGGTCCCCGCCATATGCAAAAGCTATGTAAGACAGGGAGTGACAATATCTGGGGTCTTCACTCTCCACCCGAGAAGATTCCTAGAAACACCTGAGAAACAAACACTGAACTGGAGGATGTCCTGGACCCAGGCTAAAGGGATTTTTAGCCTGTAAATGAAACACCTGGAGATTCCAAGCTGTAAAGCAAGTGCAGCTTGCCCCTTAAGAATCTGCAGCCTGGCTGTATCATCTCTTAGGATGAGAACCGGCTATTCATATCCAATCTATTTAGTATATTAAGTTTAATTTGTGGTTTTTGTTTATTTGCTAGGTAATCTGCTTTGAGCTGTTTGCTATCACTTAAAATCTGTCTTTCATAGTTGATAAACTTGTTTTTGCTTTATCTAAACCAGTGTGTGGGAATCATAACTTGGAGCAAAAGGCAATTGCATATTCCTCTCCACATTGAGGGAGGCGGCAAATTTTATGAGCTTACGCTATATAGTTCCCTGTGCAGTGCAAGATGGTATAATTTTGATTTATACTACAGAGGCGGTATGTGCCTGAGCAGCTGGGAGCAGCCTTCCTATGCAGGGGCTGGTCAGAGAGCCTGCTTATAACTGCAGCTGTGTGTGCCCCTACCTGTATGTATGCTGGTGTAAGTGCAGGCTGGAGGGCTTTGCAGCCTGTCACAGCAGTACTGTGTAAGAGAGCCCAGGCTGGTGGGTCGAAGGCTCAGTGGTACCCCAGTTCCAGGTGGCACCCCGGGGGAAACCCATCACACTGGGTAATACATGTCTTTCTTCTGTTGTGTTGCTCCTGTGTCTGTTTTATGTTCCCTGACCAAAAAATACATTAAATGGAAATAAGTTTAAAATTACATCAGTTACTTAAGGTTAAAATACATTACAGCCCCAGCATTATAAATCAAGGAAATTCAGAGTTGAGTTTACACTGAAAACAACAAACATACTAAAAGAAGGGATGTACAGTTAAGGCATCCACACAACCTAAATTTTGTCATGTAGAAACATCATGTAATCCACCATACAATTATGATTCAGGCATTTAGTGTTTCTGGTCTCAGACCAGATTAAACAGATTTTAAACTTATTTTATATTTTTTCCCTTGCAGCATCACTACATGGCAAAGTTAAGGATGTTTGGATGCCTTACTTGCAAATTTCTTATCTTAACATGTTTGGATTTCTTTTAAGTCTAAACTTAACTCTGTATTTGCTGGATTTATAATGCTTAGTTTGGGGATGATTACAATATCCCTGTAACTTTTTTCACCCTGAATTACTGATGCCTAGCCTCAACCGTAATTCCATTTTAACGTTTTTTTTTCTGGGAATTCTCTTCATTTGTTAAAAGTTATTCAAAGTGTCCTAAGCAAACCCTGAACAAGCAACCAAAGAGAATGCTACCATGAGAGATTATAAATTATTTGGAGATATGTAGTATTAATTTTTCCATTTGAACTTTTAAAGGCAGATTCACTAGTACACCAAAGCAGTGCATAGCAATCACGGCGAAATGGTGAATCTGGCCCTCAATTTGCAATTGACCTATTGGTTTAGAGGACTGCATTACTGAGACCAGCAATACGTGAAGGTGGTCAGGGAAAGCTCAGGTCCCACATTACTGAGAACAGCAATATGTGAAGAGGATCAGGGAGAGTTAAGTCCCAAAAAGTGATTTAAAGGATCTGCCTGCACTCCTGTGTCACCTCCCCTGGCCCTACTGCCCCAGCACTGTAGCCTCAGTGCACAGCAGAGGCAAGTCAGCAATGCCATGGGAAGACTTTGGAAACAATGATGCCCAAACTAGTATGCAGCCATGGAATCTTTAAAGAGTAGTGACAGCCAGGCCAAATAACCTACCAATGAGAACTCTTCATATCACCAAGACATTACAACCAATAAAATCACTGCATGTAAATTAGCTGTAGAGAAACAGTAGTGACTGGCTGAGTTTCCTCTGCTGTAACAACAGCATTCCTCATTTAAGACTTACCTGAGCTATTGACATGAGCCTGTCTGTAGCCTATACAGTCATATCAATTAGATGCAACAATCACTAAAAATTTCATTACAACCTAATTTCTTCAAATACAAACAATACACAATATTTTAATTAATTTTAAACCATATGGAAAGTTTGAAGTCTTTGTGTTGGGACAAAGAAAAGACAGAACAGGTAAGATTCTAAATTTCTTAAGTGATCCAATTTAATTTTAATGTATGAAGTAACTAACAGATTTACTTGTAAATTCCCAGAAAATTAATTAATTCCTCAGAGAGTAAGTGCTGTAAATTTGGGGACAATATGCTGTGAGGTAAAATCCCTGCTATAAGTACAAAGTGGTGTCAGCCTTAACTATGGTGTCAAAACCAGCACCTTCATAATAGACACTAAGCATATCCAATGAGAACCTGCAAGTAGCATTTCCACATAACACCAGCTGCAGATTTAAACCACCTATGCTAGCATTCACAATAAGGGTTTGTTTCACATTGTATCCTGCCCCTTGGAGAGACCAATGCTGCATACCAGCATTCTATAAGCAGACTTCAGTAGCTAGAAAGGATGCAATTCTGCACTCAATTAAAATTACAATTCAGGTCTGTGCCACACTCACTTTTGCTTGCATTCCTAGTGATTCTCACTTATCTTATATGGAATTTTATTTATTACCTATATAACTCAGACTGACTATTCTATCTTCAGACACGTTTGCTTACAACTGAGCATGTTATCAATTTTATTATTTATTATGTTAATATAATGAAGCTTTCATGTTACAAGTGTTTGAAAATCCCTTTGAATACTGTACTGCTAAAAAAATTAATGTGAAAAGTCACTAAGCATAGAAGGTAATAAACAATAAAACTACATCAAAATGTTTTGAATTGATTAGGCTTTGAGCCAGTTAAGTGGTTCATGTAATTCAATGTCACGTAGTGACAATAATGAGGCTGAAGACTTAACATAATCAAGAGGAAATATGGTGTACAAAGTAGCACAATATGAAAATTTATCTGTACTACCTGAAAGTTTCCTTTCTTCAATTAATAAGGTCCACAGTGCTATTGCAATGGGTACTTCACTTCAGCCTGCTTAGAGCTTGGAAGCAGAACCAGACTTGTCAGTTACTGGCAGGCAGGGAATATCCCGCCTCTTGAAGTTCCCTCCATTAGAGATAATTTCTACAGTGAGAATAATTCAAATCCATTTTTCTAAATTATAAACTGTGTAATACACTTTGAGAAAAAAATATAACAATTTCTTCTATTGCTGAGCATGGTAAATTCCACATAACACCAACAAATCCAAATCTATGGATGTCAATACCCATCTCTATTCTGAATGATCTATTTGTCTCCAAGGTGGACCAGATCTGCAGATCTTATTACTTGAAAAAAAAAAATTTTAGGTTGGCACAGAATTTTTCTTCTTCATGCTAAGGTCTACAGATCTGTTGTGATGGGATTTTCACAGCAACATGCCTCCAGAGTAGAAAGCAAGATGATCCTTAATTGTGGGCACCCGAAACAAGGTACAGTGTGTGTACCCATCATCTTCGTCTGGGCACTAAGGCATGCAGAAGAAACGTTTGCATTGGCACAGTCTGTGCTGTATCCAGTTCTTACAACCATGACTCATGGGGAAGCAGACAGGGAAGAAATCACTGAACTCTGCAGTTACAGATGCAGTCGCTCGTGTGGACTATAAGGATGTAAGCATGATTATCCATCTGTCGCATTGTCCTTCTGGCTTCACTTCACCCATGGAGATGGAGGAAGGGGCAGAGCTGTTTGCCCCAGGGCCAGGTTTTTCCTCAATCCTGCCTTTTTTCCTGCCAGGGAGCAAGACTGCTGCAACTTGTCCAGCAGAGCTGTTCTCTTCAATCCTGCTGGGCTCCTTTCCAGCCCAAGGGAGGACGACAACTGAGGTGATCCCGCCTAGACTGGGCAGTAAGGGATCTTGCACTTTGTCCACAAAGCCGGACAAAGTTCCCCAATCACACATGAGGTAAGGGACTGACGTAGGGACACAGAGACCCCTCCTTTTGCCTCTAGTTTTTCTCAGACTAGCATTCTTCCTAAAGCCTGCAGGGGCACCAGCCCCTACAAACACTTTAGATGGGGAAGCGCAGAATCTGCTCACAAATAAAATGGAGATCTGGGAATCAGACAGACAAATTATTGAACCAAACTGTTAGTCTAAGCAGTTGGAATTTTCCTCAAAGTTCTGCAGCTGTGATAATAGTGTCAATGCAGAAGTGAGTAGAGTCAGTGTGTGTAGAATCCCAATTTTCACTCTGCTGGCATACCCTTCCTCCAGAAAACTCTGTATAATAGAACCATCATTGATTTCCGGGGTGGGAAGAAAGTTCTGCTTCTCCTCCACTCAAAAAGAAAAAGCTTCAACCAGAAATTTTTGGGCCAATCCAGTAGTTGGGGGCAAGGTGGTATTTGATACCCCAAACCCACAGCCAGCCACTAATGATCTTCTCTCAAGGGTGGCCTACACCTTCCTCCCTGCTATAAATTGTAGGGGGATTCCCCTGGGCTCCCTCATGACAGCAGGCAGTTGTGAGATGTGAAGGGGGGGGGGGGGGGGGGGGCAGTGCAAAAATCCCATCAATTTAAAAAAAAATGAATATGCTCCTCAGGGATTATAGGAAATCCTGATCCCCACCTTTTTAAAAATTAATTGCCCAAAGCAAAGGCTGGGATGGAATAACGCTGTACAACAATGTGTAGGTTAAGTGCATTACCCTTTCACTGTAAGTGAATTAGGTTCAAACCAGGAATGTCTAAAATGACAAGTTTGATGGTCTCTTCTTAATCACTGGCTAGCACTGATCTTTCTCACAAAGCTAAACAATTCTGCATAACTGAGGGCTTCTCTTCAGGTCACTGCAAAGCGCACCAGACGGGTGTGATCTGTAAAGTGCACGAACATGCTGCACTCTAACTGCCCTATGTAGACCCTGCTGGAGTACTCTAAAAGGTATATTATTCACGTTCATGTACTTCTGTTTGAAATCGGACTTCATCAACGCAGATTAGGTGTAGTGTGTGTCAGCAGGTCTATAGGCGCAATCAGAGTGATGCACATTAGTGCATTTTACAAATCACACCCCTCTACTGTGTTCTGCTGGCACCGTGTAGACAAGCCCTGACATTTAGTGGTTACTGGATGACCCGAATAGAAGGGACAGGGAGGGCCACAGATCAGGATCTTGGTTTATTGGCAAAGTTGCATAAAGAAACTTGCCAGCTCTATGCACAGACTCTGATCCTAATAGTAATTACTAAAGATACAATTTGGTCATGGAGGTCACGGATTACATGACTTTAACAGATATTTGTGACTTCTTCGGCTCCGGCTGTCAGCCCCAGGCAGCGGAGCTCTGGCTTCAGCTTCAGTCCCACCATGACCATACCCTGATTTTGTCCTTTTTTGCCACATAAACGTTCCATTAATTGTACTTAATTTTACCATGACAAAATTGGAACCATAGTGATTACTAATAATTATTTCCTATCATTCAAAGAGAGAAATAACAGTGTTATGTGAAAACTCAATTTCTCCTGGAGGGCATATTTCCTCTATCTTCCAATCTTGGCAGCTCTCATTTGTTTCTACATTACACTGAACTTTTACAACCCTTTTTGCGATGGTTAACGGCAGAGATTATGTTGGTGATTTATTTTTCTTCTAGAAGTTTATAATGACATTCATTTTGTTCAGAAATGCCATCCCAATAATGTTAAACTGCAATACAAACATTTTATTTTAATCTTTTAAAAATCTCTATGCATAAAAGAGGCTGCGAAAAGACTGGAGATGCTTTATTGCTACTTGGTTTCTGAAAGAAGAGATAAAAATTCAGTTTTTATTCTGTACTTCAAATGAAATAATCACACTCAGTTACATGATTCTCTCTCTTATATCCCAAATAACTTCCCAACTGCTAAACTGAACAGCTGTTCATATTTTTAAAATTAAAATTTCTCTGCTTACAACTTCCTAAAAATGTCATTCCAACAGAAAAAATATTCAAACACATCTATGATTCACCAGAGTGAAGCTCCTTCTCAACTCCACTTCACCTTTATCCCCCGCTCCCAATCAGCCATCATGCTGCTCATTTACCTAACGCTCTGAAATCTTCAGTCTTTTCTAGTCTTGATTAATCATAATAATCCTGCCATCTGCAAATTTTGCCACCACATTGTTCACTTTTTTTTCAGATCACTGATAAATATAAATTGAACATCTGTCCTAATAAGAATGGGGATTTGCACTATTAACCTTTTGCCATGTTGAGAATATTTTTTCTTTTTTAGCAAGTTTCTAACCCATGACAGTACTTTAGCTTTCATTCCATGACAACTTTCATGTTCTTGAATAGCTTTTTGTAAGGGTCTTTGTCAAATGTTTTTTGAATGTCCAAATACCGTAAATAAACATATATACGTGTACAAGAACGCACAATTTCATTTTATCTATTCTATAAGTAATTACAACTTGGTAGGTCATTAGATTTTCTCAATCCAACCCAGTTTTTAAAAGAAAACTGCCTTCCAAATATTTACACACTGACTCCATTAGTATATTTGTAATTATTTTGCCAATATCATTCATCAACTAATTGGCCATTGGTTTCCTGGTTCTTCTCTCCTACCCTTCTTTAAGGGTAGGAGAGAAGAACCAGGAAACCAATGGCCAATTTAAGGTATATACTATGTATGTCTTTTTAAGAAAAGATAACAATACTGGGAACTAAACAGAATATAATCTGAGAAAAGCAGAGGAGAAAGAGATATGATGATATTCAGAAAAATCTATAAATTCAATAGTAAATACCATTACATTAACTTATCTAAACATATTAAATATAGTCAAGAATGCAGATAGCATTACAAATGATACATGTGTTTAAAATGCAAACACTTGACAAACAATTAGAGCCTGTTCCTGCTTCCATTCAACTCAATGTGAAAACTACCATTGGCTTCATCATGCAGTATAGGGGCCCTAAACAGAAACTGGATCAGATAGCAGAAGACTATGCTCCTAACACTCAATTCTCAAACAGAGTGTTTGTACTGTATTTACAGAGGATGCCAAAACTGATGAGGTACACAAGATGGCTAATTATACACATGTGCAAGCATGTTTGTTCAAATATAGTATCTCGCTTTATTAAGGTGTTTTTGTTTTTTTTATTTAACACTTTTCATGTCTTGTTTGGAGGTCAAACTTATGACACAGTTCAGTGAAGAAAAGTAAATACTTGGTATATACAAATTAAAGCAGGTACACAGTGAAACGGTTACTAAATTAAATAATACATATAACTGTACTTACATGAACTCTGAAAGCTTGTACAGTGTTATCCAGGAGAAGAATATTGCAGACCACCTCTGTATGTTGTCTGTCTCGTGCCAGCTCAGACGCTCGTACATTGTAGGTTCTGCCAGCAGGCAATCGGAAACGTGCGGTCATTACTATCCACACAAGGTCTTGAAAAAACAAAAATGAAAGAAATCCTGTATCAGTCACTGGACTGATTTTATTTCTAAAAACATCTACATTTTTCAAAAACGTGATTACTTGTGAGGTGTTAATATTTATTGTTTAAAAATTTAGTAATGGGTGTTAGTTCTCAAACTCTGTAGTACAAAACAGAACCCCAGAAGAGAAAGCTAGAGAGTGTATATCAGAACATATATAGTACTACTGTAATATTTACTTTATAGTTCCAACTTAACCCATCTCGATCTTCAATTTTTGGCTAAGCAGTTCTAAAGCTACTTCATCGCTGTCTTTTTTCCACATGCAAAATTAGCATGCAGTACTGAGAGGAAACCCTAGCTGCATCAGGAACATTTCTTTCTAATTACATGTCAATACTCAGCAACTTGAACTGATGCATGATGACAGGAAAACACATACTCAGAAAAAAGCGTGATAGAAATTCAACAGTAATATTTTGCCTCCACAGCTCTGCAACATAGCAGTTTTAAAATGCCAGAGGCGGATTCCCCCCGCAACCCAGATCACAACATCTGAGCAATGTGGTAATTTTTCCTTGTTGGTGCAGTTTATAGGTAATACAAAAAGTAGCTGAGGAGTCACTTCATTAACACCACCTCTTTGCCACCAATTTTAAACATATTTCTCATTCTATGTTTTATAATTATTCACTTACAGGATGTATCTGTTCAACCCTCCCACATCCAGGACACTAAAGTGAACATCCTTAGTACACTGTGAAAAAGTTTCACCTCTCACAAAAATAAATGTATCCAGCTATCTGAAATGACTCCAAATATTTGGATCAGATTCATTTTAAACACATTGTTTCAATCTAGTTCTTAGTGAACAACTGTGCATGTCACTGGAAACCCTATAAATACCTTGCACTTCTATAGCACTTTCTATCTTGAAATAAATGTAAACATGGTGCAAGAAAGAAGTCAAAGATATCTAGACCTGAAACTTGGGTTGTTGACCAAATACAGCAGTACTATCAAAATGTCAAAAAAAGGGATCTCTGAGGGAAAGGAAGGGAGGCCTCATTACATTCGTTACTATTTTTAAAGTATCATTTTATCACTACATAAGATCTTTTCTTAAATGAAGCAAATCTGAATATTATCTTGTAAACTTGAGATATAGAGCGTAACCCATGTTGTTCACTAGACAGAGTTGCCAACTCATGATATTTGGAGATTTTTTAAAATTTCTTATCATCTAGAGATTATTAGAAGCAAACTCCAAATATTGCCCTTTTTCAATATAGCTGACATCTCCAATTACTTTCAATTGGATGGTAGTTCCAGAGAAATGGCAGCATTACTGACAGCTGTAATGTTGACCTTAGCAGAATTGATTGCTGCCTCCCATTCTTACCAATGGGACCACAGGCAGGCTGACCCCATTGAAGATGGCTTCCCCACATGGTGTCAGGAGGCATACCTGCAAAGTGTAACTCCTCTGGTGTAACCTGCACGCATTTCCCTCTTCTGTGACTCATTCACGCCGGTCTCCCTTTATTCTTATCACACAGTCAGCTCCTGTTCCACCCCACCTGGCCCTCTTTCCATACAGGTCTGTCGCCTCTTACGCGCATTTAACATGCGCAAATTCAGCTTTATGCGGTCGGCAAAAAAAAAAAAAAACAATTTAAATACTGTTCCTGTAGAGCGGACGATTCCGCCCGCCATTACACTCAATGTAATTTTGACTATACGCGGTTTTCGCTTTACGCGCTGACCGCGGAACGTAACCCCAGTGTAAGATGAGACAGACCTGTATCTTCCTTTTTTTCCCTAAGCACAGCCTGGGCATCAACTGGGGAGCAGTGAGAGTGTCCTGCTCTCAGTTCTGGTGCCCTATTGTATAGCCTCCCCTAGCATCCAGTAGAAGCAATCGCAGGAAGAGTCCTGCTCAGTACCTGCAGTCCTGGGCTGGAGCACACTTAATGTACTCAGAATTTTAGGAAAATTTAGATAACTCTACCAAGCATGTGCAAATAGCAATTTCCAGAAGCTTACGAATGCTGCCAAATTTGGATAGATTTTTCACAGTGAAAGAATGAGGCATCTCTCTGACCCAAATGTGACCCCTCCTGTCAAATTTCATGTCAAAGTACAGAGATGCTAGAACTTCTCAATGAAACAGATGTAAGAACTTAACATCAGCAAAGCAACTTTTTTCCTAACCTCGTTCTTGGAAATGGCTGGGCATTTTTGCTGAAATTTCCCATAAAAATTCAACATGAGGCAGACTTCCAACATGGAAAGTTTAGCATTAACAATTACATTTGGCAAAGTTATAAGCAACAGAAAAAAACCTTACAATGAAAAGTATGTCAACCTTAACTACAGGCATTGCTGCCAGCTCTGCCTATAATGATTATCCTTTATTGCTCTATCCTCTATTTGGCTTCAGCTGAATATCATTCACTTCTATTTCGCCAAATACTGCAGTACTCTGGGTATTCTAGTAATGCCTAGAAAGCCAACTAAGACTGGGGTTACATTGTTATAGGCCCTATACAAACACAGCAAGAGATACTCTTTATCCAAACGAGCTGACAGACAGTTACAAATTCAGTAAATTACTAGGACCAAATTCTCTCTTTAGATACTCCCATATGTATCAATGGGTGATGCATGTAAACATTTTGTTTTGCGCTGTGTCAGGGTCGGGTGCAGCCTCACTGCCAAGACTATGTTCCAGTGGAGAGGGGCGGACTGCAGGGTGATACCCCACCTCTGTGCAGCTAGGGGCCTGCGTTCCCCACTGCCATGCTGGAGCCTCCATCACAATTGCCCTTCTAATTTATTGTCTATAACAATTTCAACTCTAGTCTAACAACTGTACAGTCACGTGCTGAGTACTACTTAGCCATGGCACTCACTAAGGCCCAAAACTGTCAAAGCAATAGTTTCAATGGGGATACTCAAGTGCTAAACTTTAGGCACATATTTAAGTACTATGGCAGATCATAGCCTAACTTCACACCAAAAGACGTGCTGCCCTTTAGGGTAGGTCTACACAGCAAAGAAAATCTTATGGCTGGCTATGACAGCCAATTCCAGCTCGCAGGGCTGGGACTGTGGGGCTGTTTCATTGCTGTGCAGACTTCTGGACTAGGGCTGCAACCCAGGCTCTGGGACCCTGCTGGGTGGAAGGGTCCCAGGGTTCCAGCTCTAATCTGAGCCCAGAAGTCTGCACAACAATGAAACAGCCCCACAGCCTGAGCCCAACGAGGCCAAATCAGCTGGCATGGGCCACCCACAGGTTTTTCTTTACCATGCAGACATACCCTTAAAGCAGGGGTGGGCCACCTGTGGGCCGCGAGACAATTTGTTTACATTGCCCGTCCGCAGGCACGGCCACCCGCACCTCCCAGTGGCCACGGTGACCAGCACATCCCTGCAGCCCGTGCCACTTCCTGCAGCTCCCACTGGCCGGGAACGGCGAACTGCGGCCACTGGGAGCTGCAGGTGGCCGTGTCTGCAGACAGTCAATGTAAACAAACTGTCTCACGGCCCGCCAGAGGATTACCCTGACAGACCGCTTGCGGCCTGCAGGCCGCAGTTTGCCCACCACTGCCTTAAAGTCTTCTGTGCTTGACATACATGGAAATATTAGTATTGCCACCTGCTCTGTGGAGCCATAGAGATGCGCTAATTGGCCTAGTAAGGAATCTATTTGTCAAAAAACATTTCCTGAATCTTATTGTCTATATTGTTACAGACATACTTGCAGACAGGTATTTTGAAATAAATTACCAAAATAATTGAAAATGACTTGATATGCAGAATTTTAAAATATTGTACACAGAATTTTTATTTTTTTGGTGCAGAATTCCCTCAAAAATAACCATTATACAAGGCACTGATGAGACCTCATCTGGAATACTGTATGTAATTCTGGTCTCCCATGGTTAAGAAAGATGAAGTCAAACTGGAACAGGTGCAGAGAAGGAATACTAGGATGATCAGAGGACTGGAAAACCTAGTTTATGAGAGGAGGCTCGAGCTTAACTTGTTTAGCCTAACTAACCAAATGAAGGCTGCGGGGATATATTATTGCTCTCTATAAACACATCAGGGATTAACACCACGAAGGGCCAGGAGTTATTTGAGTTAAATGCCAATGTTGACACAAGAATAAATGGATATAAACTGGCCCTCACCAAGTTTAGGCTTGAAATTAGATAAAGGTTTCTAACCATCAGAGGAATTAAGTTCTGAAACAGTCTTCCAAGGGGCAAAGAGGGGAGGGGGGGGGGAGAGAGAACTAATTGGTTTCAAGACTGAGCTAGATAAATTAATGGAGGGAATGGTATGATGAGACTGCCTACAATGGCATTTAGCCAATCTGCCATTGGTAGTAGCAAATACGCCCAATGGCCAGTGATGGGACACAAGATGGGGAGGACTGAGTTACTACAGACAATTCTTTGCCAGGCATCTCGATGTTGGGGTCTTGGCGAAATGCTCAGGGTCCAACTGACCACCATATTTGGGGTTCGGAAGGAATTTTCCTCCAGATCAGATTGGCAGAGATGGGGTGGGGGAGGGGGAGGCTTCCTCTGCAGCATGGGGCATAGGTCCCTTGCCGGTTTAAACTAGAGTAAATGGTGGATTCTCTGTAACTTGAAGTCTTTAAATCATGATTTGAGGACTTTAGTAACCCAGCCAGAGGTTATGTGTCTATTACAAGAGTGGGCGGGCAAGGTTCTGTGGCTTGCAGTGTGCAGACTAGATGACCATGGTGGTCCCTTCTAGCCTTGGGAGTCTATGAGTCAGAGTATCAGGTAATAAAACCAAAGTGAAATCCTTTAGTTATCCTGCTTATCAAAGGAAAAACTAAAATCACCACTTCCTTCCCATGCCCTCCCTTTGCACTGTGTCAAGGAATAACTACATCAACCTCCCTTCATCCATCCTATCCCTAAAAACGGGTTTCTTTATGCATTGCAGTACAAAACAAAAACAGACAAACAAACAACCCACCCTCCTCATGGTCACAAGAGCTCAGACCCCAATAGGCAAAAGGAAAATGATTATGTTCAACTAGTTAGGGTAAAACAGGAAACTGTTTAGTACCCAAAACAAAGCAAGGTAACAACTATAGTCTTTCAAGGACAATGAGAAACTGGTTACAGTAACACTCACTCACAATTTTTCCAGAAGTCTAATGATAAAAATGTTACACTCAAGAGTAGAAGCAGGCAAACTGCACCTGCTGGAACAGAGGAACAAGTTAATAAAGCATAGGAAGCTGGCTAGCATATGTATTTGACCTCTTATTTTCCACTTCTGACTAGAAGAGGTTGTAAAGTGCGATACTGGCGGGGGGGGGGGGGGAGGTATAAAGAACAGTTTGTTCCAAATCTATTTAAGATATTTAAATAAATATATATATTTGACCAAGACAAAAAATAGCTAGTTTATTACTACACGAGAAAAACCTATAATTTGTTATGTTTTGAGGGGAATTTAAAGGAGTCACATCTAACATACTATGCCACACATAGCAATGCAAGCTTCATTTCTGATTAATTTAAAAAAGGAAACATTTTAGAAACTATGTTGCTAGGGAAAAACTAACCTGGGTTGGATATTAACACTATCAGCATTTTCAGATCAACACTGTTAGAAGCCATAGGATCCTAAAGCCCAGGAGTATTTGCCAAAATTGGCAGCTTTAGCCCTAGCCTGGCATCTGTGGTATGAAGCCTTTGAAGCTAATACAACTAACTGAAAGCAGTCTGAATTGGAGAGAGAAACTGGCAAAATTAAGAAAAAGCTTTTATTATACTCGTAGCCAAGTTCAAGTTTAAATTTGGCTGGTAGTAGAATGGAAGTATTAGGAGGAGGGAGAGCAGGATGGTTGTTTATGTTCTGTTCAGAGTAGCTAAAGCCCAAGCCACATTAACTTCAAAGGATTTACATCGAGCAGATGCCATTTCTAGGGCTGAAGTTGAAGGTTTCAGTAAAGACACTAAGGGATAGATTCTCAAAGTGATACACACAAGGATTTACCCATGAAAATTTCACTGTCATTCAAGCAAGTTAAGTGGCTAAATCCTCGTGCACGACTTTGAAAATTTAAAGTAAGTCCTAAAAGGTCAGCCCTTAGGAAATAAAGGCCTCCAATGCTGGTAAAGTCATTTTAAGCAAATTAAAATGAACACAAATTATCTCCCCCCCCCCCCCCCCCAACAACTTTTTTTTTTTTAACTCCAATTTAAAAAAAAAAAATAACCACTTTTTAAAAATAAAACCAGACATCTCCACCAGGAAAGCTAACAGGTAATAGGGTACACAACCAGTGAAAGATACCACTATTACTCAGGGTGTGGTTCTTTGGTAGCAATATAAGAGGCCAAAGGGAGAGTGTTTCCAATAGCTATGGGGTGCTGATCTCAACAGCTACACATGCTGTCATTGGTTATTCTCTTTATTATTAAATTACACTAGATCTATTTATATTGCTGGCTTTGTACACATCTAATTTAGAAGTATGCTAATTTTATGAATTGCTAAACTGCAAACATTTCTATTTGAACTGAATAAAAATAATTAACTGTACACATTTCACACATACCAAGATTATTTTAAACTTCTTTCCTTTTTATATCTATTTGTTCTCTTGTACATTGAGCTGACATTTGAAAAGACATTCATTTTGTGAACAAGTGCTGAGAGAAAAACTTTTTTCTTACATTGATTACCAGGGTTTTACACAGAGAATTAATTTTTAAAACCTACAGGAATTATTCTGTAATACTGAATGTAAATGCTTTCTTCTTATAGATTGAAATACACTCATAATATTTTAAAAGTCTCAGCAACATTAAATTAGCAGAAACAATGAGCAATGATTAATATAGTGAGAAAAGCCACAATGTTTTTTAACATGCCAACATAGACCCTCCAACAGAAACAACTAAATACACAAATGAAGATGTGGCAATGGTTTGAAAAATTCTCTTTAAAAATAAAACGTAAGATATCAAGAAAAGTCTCTTGGCCACAATGGTAATGAGCACTAATATACAAACGTGGGGAAAAAAACTAAAATCTGTGACTTAAATTGGAAGAATGGGAAAACACATATTACCATCAAAATAAAAAAAAATAGTATGCCATACCAAAGTGAACGAAATTCAAAACATGCAGAAAACTACATTTCGTATACTATGCATAGCTCTTCATTTCAGACTGTTCTGCTACTTATCGCCAAATATGTAGTCGGTGATCAGGTTTTCTTGCCCTAATACAGTAAACTGGATTTAAAGAAGATCAGGTAGATTTTCAATTCTTTTAACTGTCAAAATATGAATTAGTATCCCCTTTACTAAAACTGCCATATTGAGTGGAACCATCTGAGTCACATTTTTCAGTTTTGAAATTAAAATTTCTGAATTTTCATTAGCAGACGTGGATAACCAAGAATAATCCAGTGCTGAACACTAATGACGCATCATGCAAAAATTCAACTTGCATACTTGTTCTGTTTCTTTCTTAAACTTACTTTTGTTTAATAGTTTTATTTTAGTGTGAAAGAACACTCTCTGCAAATGCCTCAGGTGTTGATGTTCAGCAAGAGAAAGACACAAATGGATGTGTCCCTTAATCACCTGGACTCAGTTACATTCAGTAGCAAGTTCAGTGTTCATTGAAGAATGAAAGAAACATGACAGTGTTGTTAAATTCTATAATTAAAAATAAAAATGAGGGTTAGAAGTGAAACCAACTAAAACAAAAGGTATTGTAAAGAATGATCAAACACCATATGCAAGGTTAATAAGTGCTCAGAAACTAACAAGCTACAGGCTATTGTACTACCATACCCATAAATTTCTTCATAGATTCATAGAGTCTAAGGCTAGAAGAGACCATTAGATCATCTAGTCTGACCTCCTGTGTAACATGGGCCCTTATATTTCACCTGGTTACCCCTGTACTGAGTCCAATAACTGTGTATGGCTAAAACACATCTTCCAGGAAAGCATCCAAGTCTTGATTTGAAGACATCAAGAAATGGGGAACCCACCTCTTCCCAGGATAGGTTGTTCCAACGGTTAATCACCCCCTCTGTTAAAAATCCATTCTTTATTTCCCATTTGAATTTGTCTTGTTTCAGCTGCCAGCCAATGCTTCTTGTTAGGTCTTTCTCAGGTAAATTAAAGAGCCTTTTTGTATCTAATATTTTCTCCCTGTGAAGGTAAGTATACAGTAATCAAGTCACCTCTCAATCTTCTTTTTGATAAAGAGATTAAATTCTTTAAAGCATTTTCACTGTAAGGCATTTTCTCCAGCCCTTGAATAATTTTTGTCGTTCTTCTGGGTGCAAGTTATCAGGGATCAACCGATTTAAAAACGTCCTTAGTATATGTTGTTTAACATCCTCCTAATGGACTAGAAAATATTTAATCATTCTGCTTCTTCTTTCCAAGTACAGAACACAAATATTTATTGAATACTTCTACTTTTTCTTCATGTCCATTAACAATTTTACCAGCTCTATTTAGTAATGGAACTATACCATTGTTAAAATTTCTTCTGTTCCGAATACTCTTAAACTCATCATACTTAACCCTGCCAGTCCTGGATTTTTCCCTGATGCCTTTAGCTTTTCTTATCAATTTTCTATAGGTCATAGCAATCAATATAAATTAGGAATGATTTATTTCCTCCTTTCCTATTTGTTATACAACAGCCCCTCGCTAGAACACGCATCTTTACAGCGCAAATTCGATTATAGCGCGGGACCGCGCATGGATCCCAAATTTAATTACCTTAATTGGAATCCATGGTAACGTGGTCCCCGCGTTAATGCGGGACCGCGCATGGATCCAAAACCCCACGTTCTAGCGGGAGTCCAGTGTATATTGCTTTTTTAATTTCTAATTGCTGCCTTCACTTTGCCACTGAACAAGAAAGGGCTTTTAGCCAAAGCTGTCCTCTGCCTTGAATTGAATTGCTTTTTGGCCATCTAACAAACTATTCTTGAACTGCCAATTTTCATTCACATTTTTCTTTAAGTTTTTTCCTCCCAATCAATGTAGCTCACAATTTTCCTCAACTTTGGGAAATTAGCCTTTTTGAAGCAGAGAGAGAGTGTGTGTGTGTGTGTGTGTGTGAGAGAGATTGCAGGTTGGGACTGTTCTCTGCCCCTATTAAATGTAACCAGGTCATGATCACTGGTCCATAAGCAACCACAAACTTCCAGTGATTACATTCATAGTTATCAGTCATCATTAGGTCCAAAATGGAGTTCTCGTGTTGGGTGCAATACCATGTGTGTTAGAAAATATTAATATATAATTTTTAGAAAGACTTGCGGGTAAATAAACCATTTACAACCAATTGCCCTAGTCAATGGAAGCCATCAAGATTCTAAACCACCATTAATGGCCCACACTTTGCATAATTACAATAGGACCTCAGAGTTATACTTCATATTTCTAGCTTCAGATACAAGAATGATACATGCGCACAAATAGGAGGAATATATTCAGTAGGTTATAACCTTTGTTATGATAACTTACAAGAGATCCTTTGTATAAAGCATATTCCAGTTACATCATAGTCACGCTCATATGCATCTTTACATAAAACATATGGAGTGCAAGGCCACATTCGCTGGGTATGTCTACACAACAACGAAAAACCCATGACTGGCCCATGCCAGCCGACTTGGCTGCAGGACTGTTTCATTACTGTGTAGACTTCCAACCTCAGGCTGGAGTCCAAGCTCTGGAACTCTCCCACCTCACAGGGCGTTAGAGGAAGTCTACACAGCAATGAAATAGGCCCACAGGCCAGTCAGAGGTTTTTCTTTGCTGTGTAGACATATCCTCAGAACAGGACTCCACTTTAGCAACTTATCTACCGCAGGGGGCATGGAAGGAGGAAGAGACAGAAAAAAAGATGGACAGAAGAGCCAGCAATGCTAAAATTAACATTGGACAATATGTATGCACTCCATAGCAGCAAATTCCTACAGGAGAATTTCATTCTAAAGATTAATTAAATAAAAGATTACAAACTCTCAAGACAGTTGTAAGCAATTAAAATATTCACTGTTAGTTACCAGCATAAGCACGGCTTATTTCCCAACCTATAATTACATACAGTCTTTTTTATAATTAGAGTAGAAGATATATGAGGCTTATTAAAACCATGCAACTTCTCTGAGAGGCTTTTCACAAAATCCATGGATTTTGAAAATTACAAAGAAGGTATAAATAATGCACTTCGGTGTGTTGGAAACCCAAGTACAATCTTCATATTATAGGAAGACTTACAGATATGAAAGTGCTCCATAAGACTGACTGAAAATTATACTTGCAAGATATTACACTGAAAAAGAAATTGTCTCCCCATTAAAACCTGCAACTTTGCTACAATTTAGACAAGCAATAGACATTTACAGTGCTGACAGTTACAGTATTACTTCACAAAAGATGCAGTTATTCTACTGCTACAATAGATTAAATTAAGAATTTTCACCAGACCCATTACAATATTCTTTGAGATGTAGTGCTCAGATCTATTCCATTGTAGGCATGTGTGCTTGCCACATGCACCGGTGCCGGAAGTTTTCCCCTCAGTAGTATCCATAGGGGACTGGCTCTGGCGCCCTCTGAAGTGGCATGCATATGCCACGGTATAAGGGATGCTGACGGCTGCCCCCCACCCTAGGTTTCTTCTTGTCGGAAACGCCAACAGTGGGGAAGGAGGGCGGGTCATGGAATGGACATGATCAACACACCTCAAAGAACACCAGTTATGAAAAAGGTAGCTGTCTTTTCTTCGAGTGCTTGCTCATGTCCATTCCATTGTAGGTGACTCCCAAGCAGTGCCATTGGAGGCGGATAGGAGTTCATGTATGTGTTGACTACAACACAGCTCTGCCAAATCCAGCGTCATCTCTGGCTTGCTGGGTGATGGTGTCATGCGTCGTGAACGTGTGTATTGAAAACCATATTTTATGACGTAGGTTCTAGCCCATGAAAGCTTATGCCCAAATAAATTTGTTAGTCTCTAAGGTGCCACAATGACTCCTCGTTGTTTTTGCTGATACAGACTAACACGGCTACCACTCTGAAACCTGAAAACCACATCGCGGCCCTGCAGATGCCCTGGATAGGGACATTTGCTAGGAAGGCCGCCAAGGACATTTGAGCCACAAGTACGCTCCCCCTTGCCTGTTGACACAGAACATTGAGGCCATATTGTCCATCAATGCCTGTACTACTCGACTGGAGAAGTGTGTCAGAAAGACCGGACATGCCAGGCGGATGGTCCTGAGCTCTCTGACGTTTTTATGCAGTGAAAGTTCCTCTGGAGACCATGTCCCAAGTCCGCAGCATACCAAGATGTGCTCCCCAACCGAGGTCTGAGGCATCAGATATCAGGGAGACTGTGGGTCGTGGACTCTCCAACGGTACTCTTTCCAGCACTCACTTTGGGTCAGTCCACCTCTGCAGAGAGATAAGCACTTTCGGCGGGATCGTGATGACCTTGTGCAGGTGATCCCTGAACAGGGAATAGACAGTCGCTAGGCAGTTAAAGGGGCTGCAGTCTGAGCCTTGCATGCCAGACGACGTAAGTGCACACTGCCATGTGACCCAGTAGCCTGAGGCAAACCTAGGCCTTGGTGAGTGGGTGTGTGGAGACGCTGGCAATGAGATCTGACATTGTCCTGCGACAGAAACCCCCTGGCTCGGGTAAAGTCAAGTACCACTCCGATAATCCCGGTCCAAAGGATAGAGTTTAACACTGATTTTTGTTCATTTATCAACAGGTCCAGAACGTGGCACATAGCTTGTAGCACGGTGACACTGTGCTGGACCTGTATTCTGGAGCAGCCCTTGATCAGCTAGTCGTCAAGGTACGGGTAAATCTGGACATCTGACGTAAGCTGCCGCTACTGACATGCACAAACTGAAGTGGGCGGTCCCCACTGAAACACAGAAAAGGTCTGTATCTGTGGAATATTTATATATGAAAGTAGGCATCCTTCAAATCGAAAGCGGCATACCAGGATCCAGGGAAGGAATGATGGAGGCCAAGGAGACCATGTGAAACTTCAAGGCAGGTCGAAAATAGGACATAGACTGCCCTTGGTCTTTGATATGAGAAAATATTGGGAATAAAACCCTTTCCCTTTCTGATGTACGGGGACTTCCTCTATGGCCCCGACTTGCAAGAGAGCTTGCACCTCTTGGGCAAGAAGCCGCTCGTGAGAAGGGTCCCTGAAGAGGGACGGGGAAGGGAGATGGGAGGAACGGTAGAAATAAACTGTAGGGTGTACCCCACTGCCACAGTGCTGAAGACCCAGCCGTCTGTCGTTATTGCAGTCCAAGTGGGGAGGAAAGGAGAAAGGTGGTTGGAAAACAGAAGAAGGGTAGGATCTTGTCTGTAGACTAGGACGTTGCCCTCGGGGCGCACCCTCAAAACGCCCGCTTATTACCCTGAGGGTAACGGGAAGAGCCCGACTGAGAGGCAGAATCCGATTATTGGCCTTGATGGCGCTTATAGCCCTTGCCCTTTTTGTGGTGGGGCTGGGCTTCCCCCAGGAGACAACCATGTCTTGGCAGGGCATTGGGGACACCAGCAAAGACAATATCTTTTGCAGCCTGGAAGGCCTCCGGCGTGGACAGGACTTCCAGGTGCTGGGGACCTCTGCCACTACCTGGGGTGGACGGTGGGTCCCTAGGAAGGCTGGTTGCCCTAGCTGGTGATGCAAGTGCCTGGCTGGCCTCCGGAGACTAAGGCCTTGTCTACACTTGCAAGTTAGAGCGCATAAATCAGCCCCGGGCTCCCTAACTCCTGAGGTGTCCACACTGGCAAGGCACTTAAGAGCACCCAGACCCCGAGGCTGGGGCACTCCTGGTAATCCATCTCCACGAGAAGCATAGAGTTTTCTGCGCCCCGGCTGAAGCGCCGGGGTGTCAGGGTGGATGACGTGTTGCATTACTGTGTTGCGATTGTCCTCTGGAAACGTCCCATAATCCCCTGAAGTCAAGTGGCCACTCTGGTCAGTGTTTTGAACTCGACTGCAGGCATGTGGATATCCCCTTTCAAAGCTCCGTTTCTGACAGCATGCATGCTTATCTGCTCCAGGACACAAAGCAAACCATTACTGTGGAATGCCTCTGCAGCAGAGGCAGGTGTCTGTGCGCGCTCGCATGCATGAGAGTGAGAGAGAGGCAGGGGGTGGGGACTGATGTCGGGTTTCCCCCTTCCTCCTGCCGCTGTCTGAACTTACAAGATAACATGCTAACACACTCTGCCCCCCAAAACACGTCTCTCTCCCCACATACACACAACACACTTCTTGTCACACTCCCCACCCCCTCATTTGACAAGCAGCTGGCAATCTCGTAGGATGCCCATGGAACAATGGGATTGGGAAACCTGTATCGTGTGATGCTGTGCCTGCCCCATTAGGCATTGCAAACCCTTTCCAAAGCACGCTGCAGCCACTTGTACACTGGTATAGCTATCACAATGCACTGCTTTCTGTGGTGTTGCAAGAGCTGCTAATGTGGACGTGCTCCACAATCACAAGGAGCCCAGTGTGAACACATATCAGCGCTTTCCCTGCTGCTGTCTCTGAGGGCTGGTTTAACTCCCGGCACTCTACATCTGCAAGTATAGACGTAGCCTTACTATCCCGCAAGGGTCTATTCTCCTCCCCAGACTTTCCCTTTGCCTCACGGGAGGTCGGGGAACGCCCTCACTGCAAGAGCTTCCTTGGAACTCGAATCAGCACCGGGAGACCGGTGCCAGAGGTGAACTTTGCACCGATGCTGCCAAGTCCAATTTCGGTGGCCTGTCCCTGGGCTAAATCCCAGAGGGGACTATCTAATCTACAACACTAACACACTAACTGTTAAGAAACAAAAGAACTACTTATTTAACTATTTACAACACTAAGAGAAAACCACAGGGTAAGTAAGCGCTTGCTGAAGCAAGGAGACGTTCCAGTACCATCACTGGTGGTAAGAATGAACTTAGGGTGGGGAAAGCCAGCAGTTCACCTCATACAAGTACTGTAATACAATCTCTTTATCATGAAAGTTGAATTTACAAACGTAGAATTATGTACAAAAAAACCCTGTATTCAAAAATAAAACAAAGTAAAACTTTAGAGACTAAAAGTCCACTCAGTCCTACTTCTTGTTCAGTTAATCACTCAGATAAACAAGTTTGTTTACATTTGCAGGAGATAATGCTGCCCGCTTCTTGTTTACAATGTCATCTGAAAGTGAAAACAGGTGTTCACAAGGCACTGTTGTAGCCGGCATTGCAAGATATTTACTTGCCAGATGCGCTAAAGATTCATATGTCCCTTCATGCTTCAACCACCATTCCAAAGGACATGAGTCCATGTTAATGAGGGGTTCTGCTCAATAACAATCCAAAGCAATGCAGACCGATGCACATTCACTTTCATCATCTGAGTCAGATGCCATCAGCAGAAGATTGATTTTCTTTTTTGGTGGTTCGGGTTCTGTAGTTTCCACATCAGAGTGTTGCTCTTTTAAGACTTCTGAAAGCATGTTCCACACCTCGTTCCCCTCAGATTCTGGAAGGCACTTCAGAGTCTTAAACCTTGGGTTGAGTGCTGTGGCTATTTTTAGCAATCTCACATGGGTACCTTCACCTTCTTTGTCTTTTGTCAAATCTGCATTGAAAGTATTCTTAAAATGAACAACATGTGTTGAGTCATCATCCAAGACTGCAATAACATGAAATATATAGCAGAATGCAGGTAAAAGAGCAGGAGACATACAATTCTCCCCCAAGAAGTTCAGTCACAAATTTAATTAACGCATTTTTTTTTAAACGAGTGTCATCAGCATGGAAGCATGTTCTCTGTAATGGTGGCCGAAGCATGAAGGGGCATATGAATGTGTAGCATATCTGGCATGCAAATACCTTGCAACTCCGGCTACAAAAGTGCCATGCGAACGCCTGTTCTCACCTTCGGGTGTCATAGTAAATAAGAAGCAGTCAGCAGTATCTCCCATAAATGTAAACAAACTTGTTTGTCTTAACAATTGGCTGAACAAGAAGTAGGACTGAGTGGATTTCTAGGCTCTAAAGTTTTACATTGTTTTGTTTTTGAGTGCAGTCATGTAACAAAAAAAATCTACATTTGTAAGTTGCACGATAAAGAGACTACACTACAGTACTTGTATGAGGTGAATTGAAAAATACTATTTCTTGTTTATCATTTTTACAGTGCAAATATTTGTAATAAAAATAATATAAAGTGAGCACTGAACACTTTGTATTCTGTGTTGCAATTGAAATCAATGCATTTGAAAATGTAGAAAAATATCAAAAATATTTAATAAATTTCAATTAGCATTCTATTGTTTAACAGTACAATTAAAACTGCGATTAATCGTGATTAATTTTATAAATCACAGTTATTTTTTTAATTAATCATGTGAGTTAACTGCAATTAATCAATAACCCTAATATTAAGACAAATCTGAAAAATAAGCTAAATAAAAATTCTTGCCTTCAGGCACTAATCATCTTCTCTTGCTCCTACATCTAAATAGAAATATACTATAAAATCAAAGGCTAATACAGTAGAGTTAATGAGCTATTTTTGCATTTACTTACAAGTTTATAACACATCCACAAACATTCTATTTAGTCTCCACAAACACAATTAAGAAAAACATATCACCCAATAGGACTGCATTCATCCCTTCATTAATTTCACTTTAAGATTTTTTATCTTCAGTGGAAAATCACTAGCAATTCTGCCTTATTGCAAAATTATAGGGTGCTACATAAAACTCAAATACAGAAAGGCTCATTTTCACCTTTGAAGATAGGGAGTGAAACAGTAGAGAGCTAAGGGCCATAGAAATAAATGGCCAATCATCACAGACTATCTGGCTTGCCAACTCGGCGTACAGTGCCTTCATCTCAAGTTGGGCTACCTCAACAATAGCAACTCTGCTGATCTCAGCTGTTTAGGCGGGTTACAAGAAATGGGATGGTTTTTGATATAATTAAGTTTCGGCCCATAAGGCCTTGAAAAATCAGCACAAATTTTTTTTAAACAGATCTACAAGTGGATGGGAAGACAGCGTACAATGTACCAGCATAAGGTACACTCAGTAACATGCATTACCTGACCAGTGAACTAGTACATGTTAAATTAGCTGGTTTCTGTGTAGCTTTAACAAAGAGTTACAGGTAGAACATATTCTAATAGCCCAACCGGGATGAAGGACAAAGACACAGATCACCATGTCTGCGTGTACATCAAGCAGGAAAGGGCACCATTCTAAATAGTAACTTTCTGATCATTGCTGCTATTCTGGTGTCTAGGGACAGTAATGTGTCCAGACAATTTAGAAACTGCATATGAACTTAAAAATCAGAGAGCAGTGGCTTTCAAAGGAAGATGAAGTCAGAGCTTCTGCCAGTTCTTCAAAGTACTTCCTTTATCCAATCATGATTTCTGTCTTATACAGATTGAACTTGAGCCAGCTGCTTTTTATCCAGGTACTTAATTTATTCAGGCATTCAGACAGCTAAATTATGGTAACATCTGCATTACAGTCGAACGTTAACATACTGTTGCCACTGCGACCTGAGGCATCTCAAAATTTCACCCCATGTTCACCCCATGTGGGGAAAAGGATAAATATAGGGGGAAGGATATGTATGCAGTAGCATAAAATCCCTCCTTGGCAGAGGTACTGGATTGCCTTATCTGTGAGGGGTTACCCAGTTCAAATAACCTAGTTGGCACCTGACCAGAAGGACCAATGAGGAAAGAAGATACTTTCAAATCTGGGGGGGGGGGGGAGAAAGGATTTGTTTGTTGTTCTCTTTTGTTGTTCCCTCTCCGGACGGAGGGAGAAGCCAAACAGGTCCAATATCTCCTGAAAATATACCTGGAATAGAATAATCCATCTAAAATCACAGAAATTGTAGAGTAGGGCAAGGAAATGCGTTAGGTTATCTTTTGTTTGGCTTGTGAATTTTCCTGTAATTGTCCAGCTGAGCCCAGAGGGGAATCCTCTATGTTTTAAATCTTTTTATTATCCTGTAAAGTTACCTTCCATCCTGATTTTGCAGGTGTGATTCCTTTATTTTATTTTTTTATGAATAAAGTTCTTCTTTTAAGAACCTGATTGATTTCAGTGTCCCGAAGACAAAAGGTCTGGTCTGTGCTCACACTACCATGGCAACTGGTTGGTATATTATTCTCAAGCCTCCCCAGGAAAGAGGGTTAAGGGGCTTGGGGGCATATTTTGGGGGAATAGGGATTCCAAGTGACCCTTCCCTGAATTTTTGTGTAAATCACTTGGTGGTGGCAGCAATACCATCCAAGGACAAGGAAAGGAATTTGTGCCTTGGGGAAGTTTTAACCTAAGCTGGTAGAATATAAGCGTAGGGGGTCTTTCATGCAGTCCCCACATCCGTAGCCCAGAGTTCAGAGTGTGTGGGGGGGGGGGGGGGAGAACCCTGACAGCACTACAGGTGTAAATGAAGAGCCTAGCACCAGGAAGGACAAGGTGCACTGAGATTTTCTTAGTGAAAGATGCTTTGGCCTCCCCCTATGCCATTAGCAGAGGCTGAATTTTCAATTCATGACTTCTTAGTAGTTGCCTTGGTGCCAAGTTTGTCGCAGACAAAGAAACAATAAATGGCATCAAAACAGGATGAGATGCCTTCTACTTCAATGGCTTTGTTGAGGGAACTCAGTTCCACGGAAAGATGAAGTCATTAAGTTAATCATCTCATTCCCATACTCTTGAGGTTCATGGAATTCATGAGCCTAAATATGATGGTGATGGGTACAAGAGTAACAAAGATTTATTTATTTTTCTATTTTCTTATAACTTTGGTGTACTGTGTGTTTGATTTTATGGTATATTTCTAATTATGATGACATGGAAGTAAGAACAGATGGTTAGTGGTTGAAGGAAAAAATTGTGTTGAATTGTAACTTCCTTATTTTCCGACTCTTGGCACAGTTAGTGCTCTATTCAGTCTTCCTTGGTGCCAAAGAATAGGGAAAAAAAATCCAGTATTCCAAAAACTCTCATTTGGAGAAAATGCTCACACATGAGCATAAGTCAATGGCTCAGATTCTCCACAGCTTACTTTATTAAAAACAATTGTTTATAAAATGACAATCAAAATAAATCTTCAAACTTAAAGGCCCAACAGATCCTCTTACATACTAAGAATTACTCAAACACTTGCCCTATCTATTAATGTCATCCATAAATCTATCAAAAGCATAGCCAAATTAATGTCTTATACCATGCCCTAAAACTGACCAACTTCTGTGTCTGGTGGCCGTGGACCACAGGAGGCAATATCCCCAAGATCATGAGCCACATACTGAAAAATCCCTTTTCTCAGCCCCAGGACATCTAATTCAAGAACACAAGAATAAGTGACCCAACAAGTACTCAAATACTATGGAGATGGTTGCCTGTAACAGTTATGTCCCATCATGCCTGAGTTTATGCCACATAAGATGCCACATAACTGTTTCAACTAGTCTCCCTCCTTATGGGGTCTAGTTTATTGGTATGGTTAAACAAAAACAATTCCCCCTTCATCCTTGGATCTGGGCTTCCCAGGTCTTTTCTGGCCTTTTGCCTGGAATTTATAATCATCCTTTTATCAGAGATTCTCACTAATCTTGCTTCTGGGCTCATGCTCCAGGCTACTTAGGCAGAGAGAGCTCTGCCAGTCTCCAACTCTGGATCCTTGGCTGCTACACTGCTCCCCAGGCAACTATCCTTCTGCCAATTTCTGTGGAGAACCTCATTCCAGGTCTTTCCCAGTCCCGAGTTTCTCCTAGACTGTACCAATAATTCTGCTTTAAATCCCCAATAACTAACATTTTCCTCAATCACATGCCCTTTTCCTTCATGTGCTTCATCTGGAGACTATCCATGCAAAACTCAGCCTTAAGGGGTTATGCCCTTCTCAAAGTTGTGTTGAGACAGCATTTGAGCCTGCAGGAGCAGTACCTTGTTACGTGCCAATACAAAAACCTACAATTTTAATGTCTAAAATGGATGATTTGGGCAACAGTTGATCTCACACATAGCTAGGTCCCATACCAATTACGACCTTATAGGCTCAACAACACTGAATTGCTCTCTGAAGCATATACGTAATCAGTACAGACCACGGGTGTCAATCACATGGCAGCTCACCTATGTGAGAGAAACCCCTGCATTCTGCACTAATTGATGGTGAGTGCTTTCCAAGGGAAGCTCCAAGTACAGTTCAGTTGTCTAACAATGAGGTTACATTTTCCTGGTTCAGTGTGGCAAGTTCAAAAGGTGAATTATATCTGGGGTTCTCAACCTTTTTCTTTCTGAGCCCTCGCACCCCTCCCCACCCCAACCCCAACATGCTATAAAAACTCTATGGCCAACTGGTTTTCTGCATAAAAAAGCCATGGCTGGCATTAAGGGATAGCAAGCAGGACAATTGCCCAGGGCCCCATGCCACAGGAGGCACCACAAAGCTACGTTGCTGAGGCTTCAGCCCCGGGTGGTAGGTCTCGGGGCCCTGCAATATTCCTTGCAGTTCTGCATGGCAGGACTTTCGCTAGGGCCCTGGGCAGAAAGCCAGACTAATGCTGGCCATGCTTGGCAGACATCCTGAAACCTGCCTACGGCTCCCCGGGGGCCCCAGACCCTTGGTTGAGAACCACTGGATTATATAACTTAATGCCTGTGTGAATGGGACAGTAAATGAATATATCACATGGAACAATAATTGTAGATATGCGTCTGTTAGGATGCCACACTGACTGATAGTACTGGTCTTCTGTAATATCTCTATTAATGATCTGAAAGAGGAAGTAAACAGCAGTATCATATGCAAATACAACATGAAGGAGGTGCTGAGAACATCACTGAGGACAGAGAAATATAAAGTGACATTGGAAATATAGCCATGAAATAAAAAAAGATTCAATCCGGAAAATTACAAACAACATCTGAGGATTAATCCCAAATATAGACATTCAGTGGGAGGGAGAGACTTGGGAACAACTGCAGTCTGTCCAGCATAGGTGGAGCTGGTAACAATGTTTGCAATTAAGGGTGCCTTCCACCTTCCATTATAAATTCATAGAAGATTAGGATTGGAAGAGACCTCAGGAGGTCAGCTAGTCCAATCCCCTGCTCAAAGCAGGACCAACACCAACTAAATCATCCCAGGCAGGGCTTTGTCAAGCTGGGCCTTAAAAACCTCTAAGGATGGAGATTCCACCACCTTCCTAGGTAACCCATTCCAGTGTTTCACCACCCTCCTAATGAAATAGTGTTTCCTAATATCCAACCTAGACCTCCCCCACTGCAACTTGAGACCATTGCTTCTTGTTCTGTCATCCTCCACCACTGAGAACATCCTCTTTGGAACCCCCCTTCAGGTAATTGAAGGCTGCTACTAAATCCCCGATCACTCTTCTCTTCTGCAAACTAAACAAGCCCAGGTCCCTCAGCCTCTTGTCGCAAGTCATGTGCCCCAGCACCCTGATCATTTTCATTGCCCTCTGCTGGATTCTCTCCAATTTGTCCACATCTTTTCTGTAGTGGCGGGCCCAAAACTGGACACAATACTCCAGGGGTGGCCTCACCAGTGCCGAACAGAGGCCTCGATCTGCTAGCAATGCTATTAATGCAGCCCAATATGCCGTTAGCCTTCTTGGCAACAAGGGCACACTGTTGACTCATATCCAGCTTCTTGTCCACTGCAATCCCCTGGTCCTTTTCTGCAGAATTGCTGATTAGCCAGTCGGTCCCCAGCCTGTAGTGGAGCATGGGATTCTTCCGTCCTAAGTGCAGGACTCTGCACTTGTCCTTGTTGAACCTCATCGGATTTCTTTTGGCCCAATCCTCCAATTGTCTAGGTCACTGTGGACCCTATCCCTACCCTCCAGTGTATCTACCTCTCCCCCCAGCTTAGTGTCATCTGTGAACTTGCTGAGGGTGCAATCCATCCCACCATCCAGATCATTAATGAAGATGTTGAACAAAACCAGCCCCAGGACTAACCCCTGGGGCACTCCGCTTGATACCGGCTGCCAATTAGACATCGAGCTGTTGATGGCTACCCGTTGAGTCAGACAATCTAGCCAGCTTTCTATCCACCTTATAGTCCATTCATCCAATCCATACTTTTTTAACTTGCTGGCAAGAATGCTGTGGGAGACCATATCAAAAGCTTTGCTGAAGTCAAGATGTATCACGTCCACTGCTTTCCCCATATCCACAGAGCCAGTTATCTCATCATTGAAGGCAATCAGGTTGGTCAGGCATGACTTGCCCTTGGTGAATCCATGTTGACTGTTCCTGATCATCTTCCTCTCCTCCAAGTGCTTCAAAATGGATTCCTTGAGGACCTGCTCCATGATTTTTCCAGGGACTGAGGTGAGGCTGACCGGTGTCTGTAGTTCCCCAGGTTCACCTCCTTCCCTTTTTTAAAGAAGGGCACTATATTTGCCTTTTTCCAATCATCCGGTACCTCCCCCCAATCACCATGAGTTTTCAAAGATAATGGCCAATGGCTCTGCAATCACATCAGCACTCTCGGTTGCATTAGATCTGGACCCATGGACTTGTGCATGTCCAGCTTTTCTAAATAGTCCTTAACCTGTTCACCTCCTTCCCATATTGTGTTGCCCAGGACAGCAGTGTGGGAGCTGACCTTGCCTGTGAAGACCGAGGCAAAAAAAGCATTGAGTATTTCAGCTTTTTCCACATCATCTGTCACTAGGTTGCCTCCCCCATTCAGTAAAGGGCCCACACTTTCCCTGACCTTCTTCTTGTTGCTAAGATACCTGTAGAAACCCTTCTTGTCACCCTTCATATCCCTTGCTAGCTGCAACTCCAGCTGTGTTTTGGCCTTCCTGATTGCACCTCTGCTTGTTCGAGCAATATTTTTATACTCCTCCTCCATCAGTCCAAATTTCCACTTCAGGTAAGCTTCCTTTTTGTGTTTAAGCTCACCGAAGATTTCATTGTTAAGCCAAGCTGGTCGCCTGCTATTCTTTCTGCACATCGGGATGGTTTGTTCCTGCGCCCTCAATAAGGCTTCTGTAAAATACAGCCAGCTTTCCTGGATTCCTTTCCCCCTCATATTAGCCTCCCAGGGGATCCTGCCCATCAGATCCCTAAAGGAGTCAAAGTCTGCTTTTCTGAAGTCCAGGGTCGTATTTTGCTACTCTCCTTGCTTCCTTTTGTGAGGATCTTAAACTCAACCATCTCATGGTCACTGCTGTTCACATTGCCACCCACTTCTACTTCCCCTACCAATTCATCCCTGCTTGTAAGCAGCAGGTCATGTTCCTTTTCAGTTGCCTACAACTTTGCCAAACTTTAACCATTTAAACTTGAATTTTCCATGCTTGTTTTCTGTACAATGCTGAATTTTCTTGGAAAGTTTCAGCAAAAATGGTTCAGGCGTTTCTGAGAACCGGATTAGGGAAGAATAGATAGCTTTACCAATATTATTTCTCCTCCCACCCCCAAAATGTTTCTTTGAAAGGATTTGATGCTTCAATGTTTTGGAGCAGGAAATCCACCCATATTTGGCTATACTATAAGACACTGAAAAATGCCATCTGTACATCCTCAGTAGAGCCTGTGAGAGTCGCTGCTAAAAATCACTGAACATTTCACTTACAACAAGGAAGCTCTCAGCCCCATGGAGCTTTGGCATGCTTCAGGACAACAACAAGCGTAGCAGTAGCAGAATAGCCTTTCATCTAGTAAAAGGAGCACTGGGTTGAGACTCAAAAGAACATTAGCTCTTGTCTCAGCTCTTTCACTAACTGGTGTTAATTCTGTGCACTATTATTGAAAAAAAGCCTCATTCCCGCACCTTAAGAGACAGGTAAGCACCGTTACCACCATTTTACAGATGTGATAACAGACTTTGAACAAGGTCACTTCTTTGAGAGCTAAGGATAGAACACAGGTTTCTAACATGGTGCAGTCAAATCTCGCCTAGTCAGCCACACTGTCTTTCAGAGTGAATGTGTCAAATCTATGTGCTGTCTGCAACCACTAGACCACACTTGACTTCCAGTATTAAAACCCAGGAATCCTGATTCTTAACTTTCTTCTGCCGTCAAGCAAAAAGTTGTATAAATCACTGGCAACATGTACTGTAACATCACTGAGGTGGCTAGTCCATGTAAAAAATAACTTACTATTGCTTCCAGCTACTTCTTTAGCTCAAGTGTAGAGTTCTCTGCTGTGGACCAAAAAGCCCTGGTTTCAACTCCTGCTGAATCTTATTCAGTTTGCTTTTTAAAATCTTATTTCTGTGAGACAGTTCCATGAATCCTTTAAGATTACTACCACAGAAAAAATGTTTTTCTTCTTTGTTCACTTTGCTCTTTGGATACACTTTGTGTATAGTCAATTTCAGTATTTCTCCTGTATAGTTATTTTCCATTTATGCAGACAGCAAGAGAGAAGAAACTTTTTGGGGGGTCGGGGGGAAGAGAATAGGAAAAAAGACTATACAACCACAATAACTGGCAAGGGGACTCATGTGTATGAATAAGTCCCTAAAACTCCCTTTTTGAAACTGAATACATTTAAAGTTGATGGTGTATACTCTGGTTTCTCTTCAGATCGTATAAATCTTTCGCCTTTTAGAGCTGGAATGACAGATTTAGCATGAAATATTAAAAAGAAATATGTTTAGTTTGGCTAAAGTGGGACCAAACCAGGGAAATATGGCAACTTTATACACACATATATTTGAAGTGTATAAACACTAAGGAAGAAGGTAGTACATTTATGTACCTAGGAATTATGAAATTTAAAAACAGAAAAGTTAGGAAGGAAAGAATATTTTAAGTCACAAGGACCAGATGGTATTCACCCAAGAGTTCTGAAGGAACTCAAATGTGAAAATGCAGAACTACTAATTGTGGTACGTAACCAATCATTTAAATCAGCTTCTGTACCAGCTGACTGGAGGATAGCTAATGTGATGCCAATTTTTTTAAAAGGCTCTTGAGGTGATCCCAGCAATTACAAGCTGGTAAGCCTAACTTCAATACCAGGCAAATTATTTGAAATTATAGTAAAGAACAGAATGATCAGATACACAGATGAACATGATTTCTTGGGGTGAAGAGTCAACATGGTTTTTGTAAAAGGAAATTATGCCTCACCAATTTACTAGAATTCTTTGAGGGGGTCAACAAGCATGTAGACAAGAGGGGATCCAGGGGATGTAGTGTATTTAGATTTTTCAGAAAGCCTTTGACAAGATCCCTCACCAAAGGCTCTTAAAAGTCACCAAAGGGAAAAGTCCTCTCATGGATCAGTAACTGGTTAAAAGATAGGAAACAAAGGGTAGGAATAAATGGTCAGTTTTCAGAATGGAGACAGATAAATACTGGTGTCCTCCAGGGGTCTGTACTGGGACCAATATTGTTCAACATATTCATAAATGATCTGGAAAAGGGGATAAACAGTGAGGTGGCAAAATTTACAGATGATATAAAATTACTCAAGATAGTTAAGTCCCAAACAGACTCCAAAGAGTTACAAAAGGATCTCATAAACTGGGTGACTGGGCAACAAATTGGAAGATGCAATTCAATGTCGATAAATGCAAAGTAAAGCACGCTAGAAAACATAATCCCAACTATACATATAAAATGATGGGGTCTAAATTAGCTATTACCACTCAAGAAAGATCTTGGAGTCATTGTGGATAGTTCTCTGAAATCATCCACTCAATGTGCAGCAGCAGTCAAAAAAGTGAATGGAATGTCAGAAATCATTAGGAAAGGGATAAGAAAACAGAAAATATATTGCCGCCATATAAATCCATGGTACACCCACATCTTGAACACTCCATGCAGAACTAGTCACCCCATCTCTAAAAAGATATATTGGAATTGGAAAAGGTACAGAAAAGGGCAACAAAAGTGATTCGGGGTACGGAACAGCTTCTATAATTAGGAGAGATTAATAAGACTGGAACTTTTCAGCTTGGAAAAGAGACGACTAAAGGGGGATATGATAGAGGTCTTTAAAATCATGACTGGTGTGGAGAAAGTAAATAAGGACGTGTTATTTATTTATTTTCTCATAACACAAGAACTAAAGGTCACCAAAAGAAATTAATAGGCAGCACGTTTAAAACAGACAAAAGAAAGTATTTCTTCACACAACGCACAGTCAATCTGTGGAACCCTTTGCCAGAGGATGTTCTGAAGGCCAAGACTATAACAGGGTTCAAAAAAGAGATAGATAAATTCATGGAGGATTGGTCCATCAACAGCTATTAGCCTGGATGGGCTGGGATGCACAACCATGCTCTGAAGTGTTCCCAGTCTCTATTTGCCAAAAGCTGCGAATGGGCAACAGGGGAAGGATCTCTTGATGATTACGTGTACTGTTCACTCCCTCTGAAGAACATGGCATTGGCCACTGTTGGAAGACAGGACACTGAGCTAGATGGACCATTGGCCAGACCCAGTATGGCCATTCTTATGTTCTCATTAACAAACAGAATAGTAAATTAACAAGACTATCACCAAGCTGACCAAGAGATCTTTTAAGACTGTGGAAAAATCTTCCAAAGAAAGTACTGTACTAAAAGATCTACAACTTGAGGTATTTAAAATGAAAAAAAAAACACAGACTAAAATACTTTTAGAAAAATCCTGCATTGGTAGAGGGCTGGAATAGATTTTTTCTGTCTTTCTAGTCTAGAACAGATTCTAATTAAAGGAATCCAAGTGTTTAAAATGGCATCTCTATTCTTTAGCCATAATAAACTTGGTTTCATCTGAAAATCTTGGTGTTTGATCGAGCACTATAATTCAATCAGTATGTTGCCAGGTAGCCTTTCTTGAAAATGGTAAGGAGTGGCTAAAACGAGAGGGGAACACAAAATTCACTCTGGGGAGTGCACTATGATTTCCCTCCCCCAAACCTCAGATGTGGTCTGATAACTCCCAAATTGCAGCTCCACTTCACTGTACTTTCCCCAAGCAGTGAAAATATTTCTGAGAGAACATTCTCCATTACAGATCACATAAACTAACAACCTTTAATGATAAGTGTATTTTATTGTTGAATGGGTACACACCTTGCCATCTTTAAAGCCATATACCACACAGCCCATTTGTAGCCGAGTACACTTGTATTTCCCATTAAATACTGCTCTTAAAATTGATCAACGGAGTTACTGCAGAACAATACAAAGAGTTTCCTTGGACAAGAGTCCAAGTGTTTCACCTCTCTAGTTCTTCCACTAGAATGCAGATGAGGATCTAATCCGAGTTTCAATAGAAGTAAGAACCTTGTTTTATACAACTTTTCTTATGTGCTTTAGGCCAGGTCTTCACTATAAACTTATGTCTGTATAACTATATCGCTATGGGGCGTGAAAAAGCCACACCACTGAACGCAGTTATTCCGACTTAAGCCCGGGTATACAGCGTGCTACGTCAATGGGAGGGCTTCCCCCATCGACACAACTACTGCCTCTTGCAGAGGTAGATTAACTACCCCGATAGGAGAAACTCTCCTGTCGGTATAGCAGCATCTTCATTGAAGTGCTGGAGTGGCATAGCTGAGCCGCTGCAGCGTTTTAAGTGTAGACCTGCCCTTAGCAGCGATTTGAATGGCTTACCGTTTTTTGCAAAAACCTAGAAGGGACACTGTGAAAAGTCATTACAGAAGATTTTATTGTACTATAGTACAGATCCCTAAACAAGCCTCTTTTTTTCTTAACCTAAATCTGTATGACTCATTCTCCTGACCACGATAGAATTATAGAAATGTAGGGCTGGAAGGGACCTTGAGAGGTCATCTAATCCAGCCCCCTGCACTGAGGGAGGACCAAGTCTACCTAGATCATTTTTGACAGATGTTTATCTAACCTGTTCTTAAAAGCCTCTAATGACGAGGATTTCACAACCTCCCTTGGAAATCTATTCCAGTGCTTAACTATCCTTATAGTTAGAAAGTTTTCCCCCAATACCTTACCTAGATCTCCCTTGCTGCAGATTAATCCAATTTATGGAGAACAATTTATAACGTCACCTTTATAATAGCCCTTAACATATACCAACATATGATATGACCACAGAATCTGTCAGAATTGTGTTATCTTTGCAATTCATGTAAAATTAAAAACTTATGCTAAACTCAAAAAAATGCTGAAGATGTCCTCTCAATATGTCATCTCAGAATGATACATGCTGGGATTTTAGCTAAGTGTCAAAACTTTTTTTATTTTTTTATTTTTTTAAAGCTAGGTTAAAACTATTACTGTGCTACTACTTTAATCTGGGCAAGGTGGAGGTCACTGGGGGTGGGGAGGAGACATCGCCCTCATTCCCAAAGGAGTATTCCATCCACAGCTGGCTCCGAGAGAAAGGAACCAGATATACTACTGCTAAACCAGTGGTTGCCAAACTTTTTATTAAGTCAACCCATCCACATCACTTTGTCTTTTTTTTTTTTAAATGACCCACCATTCTCTCTGTTATGTTATGATATGTTCTCTCTGCCCCAGCCCTGCAACCCTAATCCACGCACAATGCAGAGGGAAGGCCTGAGAGGAAGGGGTTGGAAAATGACCCCGCAGTGGCAGCTCCTGTTCTGTGGAACTGGCTTCCCACTCCAGGTGTTATGGGAAGCTCCCTCTCTGACAATTGAACCAAATTTGAGTGGCATTGCAACCTGGAGCATGGGGTCGCAGCATCAATTGGGGGTGGCCAGGCCAAATTTAAGTGATGCTGTACCCCTGGTTCCATCACCAGAGCAGGGAGCCAGGCTTAATCCTGTAGAACAAGAATGGCTGCTGCCGGGTGGGCTTGCTCTCCAGTCCTCCCTCTGCCCCAAAACTCCACCCACAGTGGCCAGGAATAGTGCATGTTTGCCCAGGCCAGGGCCCAGTGATGGGTTAATCCAGCCCTGGATGTGGCAATCCATCTAGAATCTCCCTGTGACCCACTGATAGGTCAAGACCCACCATTTGGGAAATACTGCACTAGACCATCTCCTTCTTTGGTTTTGTCTTCTCCCACCTGTTCACCCCAATAATCTTAACAACCTCTTCTCTCCACCTTCAGTTTCCCTCCACCACTGCAGACAATCGCATTGTACTATTCCCGTACATACCACTTTCACAACATTGCAAATAGAAGCAGAGTGAAAAAACTCACGAGTACTGGATGGAGCCTTTCATCGCTTTCTGAACAGTGATAGCATGAGAGTGAAAGTGGTATATGAAGAAAGCAGTCATGAGCATATGGTGAAAGATTCTCTTGTTCAACAATTTTTATAATTGGTACGGGTGGAAATGAGATGGATGCAGGATGTGAAGGCATGGGATACATGTGATCTTGCATCAAATTTAGACAGGGGGTGGGATGGGGAGAGAATAGAGATACAGTGCACCACAGAAGCCAATTGCTAGAAGCTTTCTGAATTACAGACAAAATAAACAAAAATAACAGCTTATTTTACTTATCAGTATTAAGCAGTACTCTAATAGTGGCCTTTATAACCAAAGAAAAAGGGTGCTTTTGACCACTACTTATTTTTAATCAGGTTTTAACTCAAACTAAACAAAACATTCACTTAGTATCATTACCCATACCAGCTATCAAAAGTAATTTAAGCTCTCCATTAGTCTTGGTCTACCACACCCATTGGTTTAAAATACCATCCTACTTTACTTCTCACCTGCTCTGTTCATATCACAGGACTTCAAGCAAAAAGCCTTCTAGAAGAAAGTGCCATCATACAAAACACCACCTGCCTAATGGGGTGGTGGCATGAACAGCTTCAAAAGTACAAGCGTAACTTTGATTTTTGTTTTGAAAGTCCGCCAGTCCAATATATTTAGCTTATTGTACTGACTTACTTTTTGAAAAAATGCTTATATACGAATTTACTTTTTTAATTAATTAAGCATATGAATGATACGCAGACCAGTGTTCCCTCTAATTTTTCCCACTCATGTGAGGAATGAATTTTGTTATATGCACCAATATGGAGGTGATGTGTGACACCACATCTTCATATTGGTGCACATAAAATTCATGGGGGTGGGGAGGAGGAATTCGGAGTGTGGGAGGGGGCTCAGGGCTGGGCCGAGGGTTGGGGTGCAGACTCTGGGGTGGGGCCAGGGATGAGGGACTCAGGGCTGGGGCAGAGGGTTGGGATGCAGGGGTGTAAGGGCTCCGGCTGGGGGTCCGGGCTCTAGGGTTTGGAGTGCAGGAGGGGGCTCCAGGCATATGACTGGGAGACAGGACTCCCCCTAACTCTCTCTCTCTCCACAGCACCACCTGGGCTGTGGGGGAGAGGCTCCTCTCCCCGTCAGGGCAGCTCTGAGGCTGGAGCTGCAGGATAGGCACCCCTTCCCCAGCCTCAAGAGGTCCGGGCCAGGGGAGAGCCACTTCAGCCATGCCTGGGTCCGATCCGGCCGTGGCTAGGTCCGGGCCACTCTGGCCTTGCCACCCCAGGCGCCCCGGCTGCAGCAGAGTTCGGGCCAGGAGAGGGGCGCCCCAGCTGTGGCAGATGGGGGCTGGGGGAGGGGTGCCCCTCCCCCGGCGGGTTGCCTGAGCGCCTACGCAGCACTAAACAGTCTGCTGCACAGCCGTGCAGGGAACTTAAACACAGACTCTCCGAACTACAGAATTATTCAGTAAAACGGTGTTCATACTCGAAATAGATATTGGTTCTCTGATATTTTAATTAACACATTTCCAAGACAACCCACCAACACTGTCAGAATCTAACAATAGGCTGTCCAAACCTTGATTAGGACTTTTGGGCACAGCTGTAATTTAAGCCGGTGGTTCTCAACCTTTCCAAACTACTGTACCCCTTTCAGGAGTCTGATTTGTCTTGCATACCCTCAGGTTTCACCTCACTTAAAAACGACTTGCAAAATCAGACACAAGAATACAAAAGAATCACAGCACACTACTACTGGAAAATTGCTTACTTTCTCATTTTTACCACATACAGTAAAAGCTGTTTTATCCGGCACTTCACCAACCAGAAAGCTCTATAAACCGGCATTTCTGATATTCATTGGAAGTCTGGTTTATAGTCCAGTTGGCGTGGGGCCGGCAGGTAGCTGGGGCGTGGGACGGGGTGCGGCACACGGGATGGGGTGCAGCGCACGGGCTCTAGGAGGGAGTTTGGGTGCGGGAGGGGGCTCGGGGTAGGGGTATGGGAGAGGGTGTGGAGTGCCGGATCCAGGAGGAACTCACCTCAGGCGGCTCCACGCAAGCGGCGACCTGTCCCGGCTGCTCCTAGGCAGAGCACGGCAGGCAGCTCTGCATGCTACCTCTGCTCACAGGCGCCACTCCCCCAGCTGCAGAGCCAGCGCTCGAGGCAGCGTGCAGAGCCTCCTGCCGCACCTCTGCCTAGGAGCAGCCGGGACGGGGAGCCGCCTGAGGTGAGTGCCCCCTGGATCCAGCACCCTGAGCCCACTCCTGTGCCCCAACCCTCTGCTCCGAGCCCACTCCCACACCCAAACTCCCTCCCAGAGCCCACGCCCTGCACCCCCTCCTACACCCCAAGCCCCCAGCCCTGCACCTCCTCCCACACCCAAACTCCCTTCCTCTTAGTTAACAGGCATTTTTCACTTATCGGCACCCCCCATTCTCCCAACATGCCAGATAAAACAGTTTTTTACTATTATAAAATAAATCAACTGGAATATAAATAGTGTACTTACATTTCAGTGTATAGTATATAGAGCAGTATAAAGTCATTGTCTGTATGAAATCTTTTGTCAGTTTGTACTGACTTCGCTAGTGCTTTTTATTAAGCCAGTTGTAAAACTAGGCAAATAATATCTAGATGAGTTGATGTGCACCCTGGAACACCTCTGCATACCCCTGGTAGAGAATGACTGATTTAAGCAACAAAAATCATCAGTGGCTAAAATATAGTTTTTCAAAAAGTAAATAATCAGTGCACTTAATCTTTAACACACCTCAAGCTTTTGTTTTTAGCCCCAGCCCTACAACTACAGACACACAGGCATGGAAGTCAATGAGACTCTAAGCAGGCACAGGTGTTAACCATGATCATTCACTTGTAGCAAGTGCTCACAATAAATAATGACCCAGTATTTCTAGAATGAACATTAAGGCCCTAAATCAGAGGTGGGCAAACTACAGTCTGCGGGCCAAATCCGGCCCGCGGAACCCTCCTGCCCGGCCCGGAAGGCTAGCCCCCGGCCTCTCCACTGCGCAATGCTCTGGGCGGCGGGGCTGCGAGCTCTTGCCAGGCAGTGCAGCTGCAGAGCCACAGCCTGACCCGGTGCTGTGAGGTGCATGGTGGCTGGCTCGAGCCGGGCGGCGCGGATGCTTGTCCTAGTGCTCTGGGCGGCATGGCTGTAGCGTCACCAGCGCTCCAGGCAGCGGTAAGAGGGAAGGGAAGGTTGGATAGAGGGCAGGGGAGTTCGGGGGGGTGGTCAGGGGTGGGGCGGTCAGAGGACGAGGAACAGGGGGGTTGAATGGGGCAGAGGTCTGGGGGGGCAGTCAGGAAGGAGGGAGGGTTGGATGGGGCGGCAGGGAGCACTCAGGAGCAGGGGTTCCGGGGGCGGTCAGGGAGAAGGGGTGGCTGGATAGGGCAGGGAGGGGCAGTCAGGAATGAGAGGAGGGGTTGGATGGAGGGCCGGGGGGGTTGAAGGCAGTCAGGGGACAGGGAGGGGTGGATGGGACAGGGGTCCTGGGGGGGCCATCAGGGGACAGGGAATGGGAAGGTTGGATGGGGCAGGAGTCCCGGGGGGCAGGGGGGGCTGTCAGGGGGTGAGAGGCGAGGGGAGTTGGATAGGGGGCAGGGGCCAGGCCTGTCTCTTTGGGGAGGCACAGCCTTGCTTAATCAGCCCTCCATATAATTTTGGAAACCCAATGTGGCCCTCAGGCCAAAAAGTTTGCCCGCCCCTGCCCTAAATGCTGCAATGTTACTTTTACGTAGGTGGAGCCCTCGCCTGCACAGAGGTCATTGTAGAATCAGAACAAACATACAGTACTTGGGGAGGCGTACAATTGCCATATATTTAACACCACCATGCTAATTAAAGTGACATTTTAACAGTTAATAAATAATGCCTCTATCCCATATTAGAGAGCTCATTCACTGAAAACAGCAATTAACACATTACAGTACTTTTAACATGCTAGGGTTTTGTTTTCATTTATTTTTGTTTTACAAATACAGCCTCTAACAATAATAAACTATAAACTTGTTACAGAAGGCAGTTCATATTAACTTTCGTGTGGCAACATTTTAAGTACACCCAACCCTGAAAGTATTTTTAGCAAGGGCGTTCAATCAATACTGTCTTAACCTTCTAATTCCTCATTTAAGCTGACTGTAAACACAACTTTAAAGCAATGAATATATTTTGTGGAGCTAGCTAACTGGTAAAAGAAATAAGATTTATTCTGGTATCTAAATTCATTATGAACCTAAATCACAAACAAACCAGAATCTAAGCACATATGGAATGAGACACGAGAAAGCAAAACACTAGCACATTTATGCTTTTGAAGAAGCTACACGGAGGTTTCAATTTCTGCAACAGCTTTAAGAAGGCTAAATAGATGACAAAAGACAAGAAAAAAATCCTGAAAACAAAATACTAGGAAACTGGAAAATTAAAGATAGTAAAGAGATATTTTTACACATTCTGTCCTATTTTGTTATGCCTTTCTAAAAGTTCAAGTTAAATGTTTAAAATTGATCTTCAAAATCACATCTTCTTGTAAACAAAGTTGCATTTCTGAGATTATAAACCACAAACATTCCAGAGACTGTGTGTGTATATTTATATGTGTGTACCCTCTCCAAGGACTGACCTATCAGTTTGACGGTGAAGCATAACAAATTTGAGATTTATGCTATGAAAAAAAAACGGAGTGGAAAAAATAACTTTTGAGGTCAATGAAGCAAGAAATGTCAAAAATAAGGTACTCACAAAATGTTTAGGCAGCAAACTGGAAAAGCTTTGGCACAATGCAAATATCTTACAAGAAAATTGTTTTATAAAATTTAATTTAAATTTACATTCCTGTATCATTACAACACATTTAAGGTGTAATGAGCTCACAGACATCTGGCTGTATGTGGGCACTCCTTGCATTACAAAGCATTTCTTTATCAATATCAATACAGTAGTCAAAAAACACACATGCAATAAACCCTCACTACCATTCATACCAGAGCTTAGTTTAAGCACGAGAAATATCCAAACTGACAAAATGCATGTGCTACTGTGGCTTAGCCATCAATGTCTACCTTAAAAGCGTCCTCTACTGAATTTTTTACATGCACTAAAAATCATCAGGGATACAAGCATTTTGATATGTGCATTTTGTTTTAGGCTCTTTAAATCATCTATTACTCTTACTGTAGGAACAGTGGCACAACATTTGATCACCTATATATTTACATTTGCTTAAGCAACTGGAATATTTCATGTAAACCGGCAGCTAGCTAGTTTTAACAAAAGCCTTGTTTTGAAAAAAAAAAACAACAGCCTTCTTCCTTTTCCAGATGGTAGTGCAATGAGTTCATGAGTTACCCATCACCAGGTACAGTAAAAGCCCCCCTTGTATATAAGATGTAGGCGATTATACAAGCTTTCTGGTTGAAGGAGACACTAAAAAAACGTACTGTAAGAATGAAAAGACTGCCCTCAAACCTATGTTCCCTGTCCAAAGAAACCCACGGGCTCTCACCCATGCACCTAGGAATCATGACAATCTTATACTTCCATATTAAATCCATTCCCCATATAAGAATGCCTTGGTTCAGAAATGTGAGGAGTTTCCTATACTGCTGGATCCCTAGAAAACATACGCCCCAGCCATCCTCACCACCCCCCTTTCTTCTGGACGGTGTTTTTGAACCCAGGGGGTGTTTGGGGGCTTTTTTTTCCAGCCTTCTTCCGAAATCTTTTGGGCAGGTGCGGGAAGGGGGGGGGCGCGGAACCACCCACCCTGGCGGGGGCTCTCAGCAGAGCTGCTTTCCATTAACAGCTCCGTATATGGGATGTTACAGGGGGCTGCAGAGGGTGGGCTGGAGACGGCAAACGCCTGGCCCCTTCCACACCCCGCACTAGCGCCGCCGCCAGCGCGACCCGCCGCGCACACGGCCCCAGCCTCCGGTCTCGGCGCCCCGCGCGCTTCTCTCACCTTCACATAACAGCCGCGTCCTTCCCGATCAGGCGAGCGGGGCGCTGAGGAGAGGCCCGCGGGCTGGGCTCGGCTCGCCGCTGCCGCCCCGCGACCCCCCTCGCGCGCACAGGCGCGCTCGCTGCCTTCAGTTCCCCCGCAGCAGCCGCCGCACGGGCAGCAGCAGCAGCCGCCCCGCTCCCAGCCGCAGCGGCGGGGACCACATCGTACTGCGGCGACTGGGCCGGAGAGAAGGCGGCGAACCCTCCCCCCCCCCCTTCGGACACTCCTCTGCCCCCCGCCTACAACCGCTGGGGGGCGGCACTAGCGCAGGGGACCCCACGGGAAGGGGCACAGGACCCCCCGTGCACTCAGTGAGGGGGGGGTGAACCGGAGGAGAGGGCGGAGGCAGCAGGCTCTCTGCCGACGTGAGTGGAGCGCTGCCTGGAGAAGGGGGGGAACCACAGCCTCTTTCCCTCAGGGCCTCCCTCCCTCCCTCCTCACACAGGCAGCATAGCAACCAACATGGCGGCTGCGCAGTCACCCAGCGAAGGGGGGGACGAGATCTCGCGAGAACTGAAAGTGGAGCAAGCGGGAGCCCCCGGCCTGCTCGTACGTATCCCGCCTACTCCCCGTTGTCTGCTCAGGGATTGGTGGGGCAGGGCGAAAGGGGCCGGCAAAACTAGGCCGGGGCGGGAACAATCCAACCACTTTGATTGGCTGAGTCAATGCTCAACCCAGCCCAGTCCCACTGTGACGTTGACAAGAACTGAGCTGTCAGTCAGAATAAGACCTCGCCTCTTGCTTCAGCGCTTGGACGCTTCAATGGAGCAGGTTGAGAGCTTCCTGCAAGGGGGGGGTTGTGTCTGTGTCAGGGAGCTGGGCGCCACCTAGTGGCAGATACAGTTACAGCGAACTTCGGTTCTACATTTAGCACATGTTTGTGAGAGGGTACTGTACTTGTTGGGAATAGGCCACTTCCACCTTCATCGACTTGGCCTTGTTAGCACTGACTCCCCACTTGGTAAGGCAAAGCCCATCTTTTCATGTGCTGTGATATATATACTGCTTAGTTTATTTTCCACTCCATGCATCTGATGAAATGGGTTTTATCCTGCGGGAAAGCTTATGCCCAAATTTGTTAGTCTCTAAGGTGCTACAAGGACTCCTCGTTGTTTTTGCTGATACAGACTAACACGGGTGCCACTCTAAAACCAGTAAATAAAGCCTGACAATAATTTACACAGATTAATTCCATCTTCATAACCTTACATTTGTGTGACTAGAAGAACTCTTGCATTTTGGACACAATGTAGAGTACGTTGTAACTGATTAGAATGTGTTATTGTACTTTATTATTTACATTACCACAATACCCCAAGACCCCACAAAAGACTGGAGCCCTGTTATTCAAGGCACTGCATTACTGCCTCCCCTACACCCCCCGCCAAATACTGTATAACCCCCTTTGGGACAGACACCATCTCTGTCCCAAAGAGTTTCCTGGTGAGGGTTACAGCAACAGCATGGCGAGTAGGGAGGACCAGACCTCCTTTTCCTTCTCAACAGGTTCCAGCTCCTCCTGGGGGACTCCCCAGTGTTCCCAGGCCAGCCAGGAGATCTAATCCCTCCAGTGGGTCGGCCTCAGGGCTTACACCCATTGGCACATATCCTGTAAAGTTCCAACGGAAGCCTTCCTAGGACATCCTTATCAGGTGCCTGAACAACATCAAACTGGCTCTCCTCCATCCAGAGGAGTAGCAGCTCTACTACAAGGCCCTCCCGAATAGCCAAACTCCTCGCCCTAACTCAAGAGAGTAAGCTCACCCCCCGCAAGGCAAAGGGGAGGGTTGGATGTGATGCCAGAATGGCAGCAGGAGGGACGGACCACGACAGACGGCCTCCACAATGGAAAAATTTAAGAACTTGATTCTGCAAGCACATACGCGCTTAACTTTTAAGTATATGAGTAGTCTCATTTAGTTCAATAAGAGCACTTGTGCATGAAATTAAATTTGTGTAGAAGTGTTTGCAGGATTGGCACCTAAACAAAACAGAACTGATGAATATAACAAAAACAGTAAAAGCACATGGGATAAGAGTGTAAGTGTCATGCAGTTACATTGAGTTTTATGCAATCTTACTCTATGATTTCAAATAAATTTTTGGAAGTGTTTTGGTTTTGTTTCAGGGGGACGGGGGTTAATTTAAAGAATTTGTTGAACCATTACCAATTCCCTAACATTCATCACCACCATCTAATCAAAAAGTTACCCTCCCTGACTGGCTCTTTACCAAGTATTAAGCAGCTATCTTTTAGTATATTATATAACATTCTATATATAGTATCTTCACCGCTATATCAGGAACTGGCACCCTTCCTTTACATAAACCTCCCTCCCTCTGGGATACCTGCCCCACATGGAACTGGGAGGATTTCAGCGCCTGGAGAATTCACTTGCTCTCTGTGATGTTCTTCTGGGAGCAAAGGTGTATTATTTGTGAGGTTGGGAGATTGACTTTTTAAAGTTTTGGCTATGAGAAAGGACAACTGAGGTAATAGGCATCTTCATAGCCCCTGTCAGCAGAGATTTCAAAGTTCATGTTCTGTAACTTATGAATGGACTTTGTTACTAAAAACAAAAATCCATTAGCAATTCTGTATCTTAAACTTTAATTTTAATAATTGAAATTACAAGTCATCAGATAAGGTTACAAAGTTTCAGATCAAGCTATGTAGTCTTGCAATGAACCATGTTGTGTGCGCCTATCAAACGCCCCAGCTTAACACACGCTTCGTGAAAAGATTAGCTCAAAGTCCTGTAACCAAAGCAGGACACAACGGAGTCTATTCTGTACTAATTTCTAGCTTTCTGAGCGTTTCCTTAGTTCCCTTTATAGACATATTCTGTTTAGGAACTTCCAGTTCCTGAATTCTGCACTTTTGCAGCTACTCTCAGCCTCAAACTCTGGGCACTAGTTATCCTCTGTATACTGATAAAGGAATATTCAATTGCAGTTTGTAACTAGTTTCTATAGTGTCCTCTTTCCCAGATCATAATGAATTTCTTCACCCTGAAATTGCACAGAATGTTTTTTAGTCCAATTACATGTACAATATTCAAGCTTCAAAGTTTGTCTTTTAAATTGCTATGTCAATCTTTATTTTGTGTCTCAATGTGCCAAGCATGATGTCAGTGCTTAGCAAATATTAAAAAATTATTATTTTAAATAGAGTGATAGAGCACTCACACCCAAATCATCTGATATTACTATAACTATATTATTAATTTTGTGACAGAAGTTGTAAGCCACTGTAATAGGGTCAGCACCCACCTCTCACAAGCACCCACTCTGGTTGGGTGTGTCCTAGGGTGACCAGAGAGGAAGTGTGAAAAATCAGGTCAGGGGGTAATAAGCACCTCTACAAGACAAAGCCCCAAAAATCAGGACTGCCCCTATAAAATCAGGCTATCTGATCACCCTACTGTGTCCACACTCTTTACTTAGTCCCTGCAGCCAGCCAGGAACTCCCTCAGTTGTCTCCCAGTCCCTGCCAGCAATTTGTCTTAGGCTCAGTCCTAGTAGCCAGTCAGGAGCCTCTCACCCCCCCTGGTCCCAGCCAGCAGACTATCTTTGGTCCTGCTCATCTTCCAGCCAGGGACACAATCCTTTCTTCTCCAGCCAGGGCCGGCTCCAGGCACCAGCTTCTCAAGCAGGTGCCTGGGGCGGCCGCTCCAGAGAGGGGCAGCACATCCAGGTATTCGGCGGCAATTTGGCGGATGGTCCCTCACTCCGCCTGGGAGCGAAGGACCTCCTGCCGCATTGCCGCCGCAGATCGCGATCGCGACTTTTTGTTTGTTTGTTTGTTTTGGCTGCTTGGGGCAGCCAAAACCCTGGAGCCAGCCCTGTCTCCAGCTCCAAGCAGCAACTAACTACTGCTGTGTTTTGTAGCTCCTTTATAGAGCCCTCCTGGCACCTGACTGGCTATTCCAGCAGCCCCTCTGATTGGTTGCTTCCTCACAACCACTCTAGGCTACTTAGAGGACTTCTCCACTGTGCCTTTTCTGGGTTGGGTGTAGCAAAACTCTGAGACCTCAAGCAGGGGGGCCTTGGTGCCTAGTCCAACCCCATCACAGCTACTATAAAAGATACACTTTTGCTAACCCCAAAGCAAAATGACTCTGCTGTGTTACCTAGAGACATTAGATATCTCAATGTAGCTCTGTTACAATATTATTATTATTTGTATTATTATTTACATAGGGCTTGATGCAAAGCCCACTGAGTTCACTACTTTGGTTGAGGCCCATCTTGCTAACAGAGTTCTAGATGTTTTACAGATAAATATAAACATGAGGCTTCAGCTTCTGACCCATAGAACTTACAATCTAAAAATAAACAAAACAGTTAAATGGCAAGATATTTTGGATATACCCATTCACCTGATAGGAAATGTGGAGGTCATCATAAGCAGTAAGGATCTGAAGATGCCAAATTGTATGTTTTGGGCTATGGGTAGTCACTTGCTGAACTGCTTCTTTGCTAAATTATGTATTAATTTGGGATGTTGGACCGAAATGACAGTTTGGGGATATTATTGCTTTGTCTAACATCTGCAAGTTCAGCTGTAAAGACTATTCAGTATGGCCACAGCAGCCCTTTTTATGCTGAAGAGAGATCCAGTCATTATTCTTATATGATTATGAAGTATACAGGAGTGATCTATAATCCACTACACCAATGTTCTCAATCTGTTGCTTCATGGAAAGCTGGCTGGTCATCTGGTATGGGCTCCTCTTCCTTGTTTTCAGCTGCTAAACTAGATTTAATGTCAGTTTAAAAAAATACATTAAATACTTTTCTCTCTCATGTAGGGAATTGGTGTAATTGCCACAGAGATGTTATATGAATGGAAAGCGAAGTGTTGGGAGAGCTGATAAGAGAATTACTCTATTAAAATCTGAGACTACTTGAACGGAAACATTAATAATTACCGTAGATAAAGGAGAAAGCAGATTTTTGTCCCAGGTAGGTAGGTCACTTAGTCTGAGTCAAAAGGTTGTGTAGAAGTGCTAAGCATGTTAGTCCTATAAGTAAGAAGAGGAAGGGTGGGGTGGAAACCAGAGGAAATAAGAGATTATTTTTATTGGACTAAATTAAAATAAAATGAGTGTGTTTTCAAGGATGACATCTCTTCATGAGGCCATGGAAAAGAGAGCAGGATGGAGCCATAGATGATGAGCTAAAGGTGTTAATTCAGAAAACTCCAAAATAAAATAGATCAAGGAAGAACTACAAAAACAACAAAGAGTCTGGTGGCACCTTAAAGACTAACAGATTTATTTGGGCATAAGCTTTCGTGAGTAAAAACCTCACTTCTTCGGATGCAAGGAAGAACTGTGTGTAATGAGAGGTTTAAAAACAAGGTACATAGAGTGCATGGGAGTTTCTATCCTGTCAGCTTTACCATGAATAGAGCCTCTATAAATCAAAATAAGAACAAAGTGAAAGGGTACAGAGGATTCCTCTGATCAGCCCCATTTTAAAGTCAGTGGGACAAATTCAGCTTGCTTGGCTTCAAAGGGGTTTAAGTGTGGGCAGAATTTGTCACAATGATTGTTGATTTTTTGTTTTTATTTTTTGGAGACTGAGGGAAGCTACCAGCAGTGCACTAGGAAATCAATGTCCTTCTTGAGCCTCCCTGGTTTGGAAGTAAAAACAACTGGCTCAGTTTGAATGTAAATAAATATCTGTGCTGCACAAAGTGAGGAAGATACAAACCAAAGAGGGTTACGTTTTTGGTTAAGGATCATTACCATAAAAGTCTGGTTAACACTCCTATAGCCTATGAATAATATTCCTATATAATGTGAATAAATCTTTTGCTTCAGTGTTTGTCTCTCACCAACACTCCCTCAGTATCTACCATAAGGCTCATCTTTTCAAGTAGAATGACATTTACTAATAAAAGACTATAAAAATTAAGTTGCAGATATATATCCGTATCTTTATTTATTTTTATTATTATAGATACCAGAAACAAAACATGTTGATTCGTTTAGTATTGTGATCCATGTAGTATTATGTGAAAATTGCCTCCAGCTTGCTTAACTCTGCTTCAGTAGCATGGCTTTTTAATTCACCAACAAGTTCCTGTGTTGCTGCTTGCCTGCATTAGGTGGGCAAAGCCCCCGTCTCCAAAGTTATTTCAGGGGCTTAATTTTCAAAGCAGTGAGTGGAGATTTAGCTGCACAGTTTCCATTGCTGTTATTGAGAATCATGAAACTGTATATCTCAGTGCACTGCTTGGAAAATGTATGTATCTTTAACCATTTCCCAGAACCTAACTGTCATAGGTCAGGGCAACTGTATTCCTCCTCATGGTTCACCAAGGGCACCCACCCTAGGCTTCTGGCGCCTCGACTGTCATCTGTCTTGGGTGGAGACCTGTGTCTCTCTCCTTCCTGCACAGCCTATACTGTGATATCCCCAGCAAGCCAGATTGCCTAAACAGGCCAGCATCTCTGGTATGCTTTCTCTTTGGAGGGTTTGCACAGCTGTAACTGCCAGCAGTCCCTAGTTACCACACAACTCTTTATAAGGAAACACATTTATTTTTAAGGTGAAAGCATTACAAAGAAAATATATTAAAAACAGTAAAAGAACCTACATGCATGCTAAGAAACTTATCAGAGGTCACCTCAATGCTAGTGAGGGGCTCTGGAAGGTGTCAGTCCTTAGAATATCAGGGTTGGAAAGGACCTCAGGAGGTCATCTAGTCCAACCTCCTGCTCAAAGCAGGACCACTCCCCAGACAAATTTTTATCCCAGTTCCCTAAATGGCCCCCTCACGGATTGAACTCACAACCCTAGGTTTAGCAGGCCAATGCTCAAACCACTGAGCTATCCCTCCCTCCTTACAACCCTTCCCTAAGGATTGGGACATCCCCTGGGACAGAAGGTCCTATCCATTTGCTGGATCAGAACTAAGGCCCTGAGTCAGTTGAAACTCAGGCTATTTATCCAAAAGTCCTTTCTTTGTCTGTTGGTCTCTGCAGAATCCAGTTTGAACTAGCATATCAGAGCATCTCCAGGTAGTGGTACTTCTCCGGAGGTGTTACAACCTCAGTGAATTTGCCTAATTACGCCCACTGTTCTTAGTTTCTAGAGGAGCTACTGTCACCCTCCCCAGTGGAATTACATACAATCCCTGTCCCACAGTGGTCATAAACTTAATACAGTAAGATCTCCCAAAGACATTGCAGGAAATTGCCATATCTGTCACACTAATCTCACAGGTTTTGTCTAAATCTAGAAATATATAAAAGACCCTCTTTGACTTAATAGATTTATTTGAATGTGTTTGTGTCAATAACGATATTATTCATGCAAGGCCTGCCATGCAAGTGGTTATCATTTAAATTAGTGAATTATAAAAACAATTGTGAATGAGATTTTAAATGTCTCATTGAAACATCTTGCAAGCTCCTACATTGCCTACCCAGAAAGATAATGGAGCAAATAATCAATTAATTTGTAAGCACCTAAAAGGTAATAAGGTGATAAGTCCATTCCATGCATCTGAAGAAGTGAGGGTTTTTACCCACGAAAGCTTATGCCCAAATAAATCTGTTAGTCTTTAAGGTGCCACCGGACTCCTTGCTGTTTTTGTGGATATACACTAACACGGCTACCCCCTGATACTTGAAGGTGATAAGTAACACTCAACGTGAATTTGTCAAGATCAAACGTCAAATCAATCTAATATCCTTCTTTGACAGGACAACAAGCCTTGTGGATAGCGAGGATGCAGTAGATGTGATACATCTCAACTTTAGTAAGGCTTTTGATACTGTCTTACGTGACTACTCATAAACAAAATAGGGCAATATAGACAAACGTACTATAAGGTGGATGCACAACTGGTCTGGAAACTGTACTCAGCAAGTAGTTATCAATGGTTCACAGTCAAGCTGGAAGGCATATCAAGTGGGGTCCCACAGGGATCTGTCCGGGGTTTGGTTTTATTCAATATCTTCACAAATGATTTGGATAAAGGCATGGAGAACACACTTTTAAAGTTTGTGGATGATACCAACCTGGGAGGGGTTGTAAGCGCTTTGGAGGATAGAATTAGAATTCAAAATAATCTTGACAAACTGGAGAAATAGTCTGAAATAAATAGGATTAAATTCAATAAAGACAAATGCAAACTATTACACTTAGGACGGAATAATCAATTGCACAAATACAAAATGTGAAATGATGGTCTAGGAAGGAGTACTGCAGAAAAGGATCTGTGGGTTATAGAAGATCACAAATGAAATATAAGTCATCAGTGTAATACTGTTGCAAACAAAGTGAATATCATTCTGGGATGTATTAGCAGGAGTGTTGTAAGCAAGACAAGAGAAGTAATTTTTTCCACTTTACTCATCAGCATTGATAAGGCCTGAACTGGAGTGCTCTGTCTAGTTCTGGGCGCCAAACTTCAGGAAAGATGTGAACAAATTAGAGAAGGTCCAGACAAGAACAACAAAAATGATTAAAGGTCTAAAAACATGACTTTATGAGGAAATGTTGAAAAAATTGAGTTTGTTTAGTCTGGAGAAGAGAAGACTGACGGGGTACATGATAACAGTCTTCAAGTATGTAAAAGATTGTTATAAAGAGGTGGGTGATACATTGTTCTCCTCATCCACTGAGGACAGGACAAGAAGTCATGAGCTTAAATTGCAGCAAGGTTAGACATTGGGAAAAACTTGCTAATTGTAAGGTTGGATAAGCACTACAACAAATATCCCAGGGAAGTTGTGGAATCTCTGTCATTGGAGGTTTGTAAGAACAGGTTAAACAAACACCTGTCAGGGACGGTCTGGAAAATATTTAGTTCTGCCTCAGTGCAGGGGACTCGACTAGATGACCTATCAAGGTCCCTTCTTCTAGACCTACATTTCTATAATTCCAAATGGTTAAATCTCATTGAAATCAATAGGATGCAAGCACATGCTTTAGTGCTAAATATAAACGGACTTAAGTATGTGCTTAAGATTAAGCACACATGTAAATGCTTTGTTGTAACAGGACCCATATGCTGCCCCTGCAGGGGGATGGACTTCATGATCTAATGGCTCTTTTCCATCTACTCTTCTATGATCTTCCTATGGATGAAAAATGTGATACAAAATTAAAAACCCTAACCATCTCCATCCATTACCCACTGTGTCCTGTTCCTTACAAAACAATAGTAAAACAGTCATATTATACATATAGAATTTTTAAGCAAAGATCTTAATGTGCTTTACAAATGTAAGCTATTATTATCGTCCCCATTTTTCTTCATGGGCAAACTGAGGCACGAATAGCTATTCAATATCCAATATATCAATCATTGAGCTTTTTTCATGTGCAAATTGTAGCTGGAAATCTCATGAAGACATTGCTGTCCTGTGGGATATTTGTTACTTTATATTTCTGGCTGCTACAGAAAAAACTGAGACTAACTTATCTCACTATTTCAACCATTCTGCTTCCAATCACAACCAGAACCTGTTGGGGAAAAAATGAGAAATCCCAATCAAAAGTTAACTAAAATATTTTGAACCTTAAAGAAAGCTTTAGTTTCAGTTTTGGGTCAAAAACCATAATGTTCCTATTTTAGCTAAACTGCTTTCATAAATTCATATATTTTAAGGCCAGAAGGGACTATTGTGATAACCTAATCTGACCTGCATGCAACAGGCCAAAGAACCTCACCCAGTAATTTGTGCATCAAGCCCATAACTTTGGTTTGGGCTATAGTACATCCTTTAGAAAGACATTCAGTCTTTCCCTTGTCTAGTTCCTGCATTAACCAGTCCAGCTAGGAATCACCATTGGAGGTTTCTGATTGTTGCTGTTTATTTGCCACAAAATTTGTTGAATTTTGGGAAAGGGAGAAAGAGTTTAAAAAAAAAATAGTCCTGATAGGCCCAATTTTCAAGGCATTAGTTTTATTCTGCTTTTGATATGTTGCTATTGCCACTCACAGACACTAAAATATTCCAACGAGCATATTGAAATTAATAACAGATGAAGATTCCATATTCCTTGTGTTTTTTGTTTTAAATGCATATAGCCGAAAAAACTTTTACACTATATACATCAATCATGATTGGCTAAATTTTCCAGGAATTACTTTGGAAAATAAGAAGTAGATGTTGTGTTAAATGTTCTCATTATAAGGTAATAATTATATACCAATAACTCTCGTAAGGTTTATATGGTATGTGCACTGGTAGCTATATTCTGTGATCCCTTTGTTCTTTGTTCTGCACCTTTACATTTATAAGAACTCTGCCAGTGAGCAGAGACAGTGGCTGTGTTGTTCTCAAAGTGGCTGCAGCTCATGTACATGAGGCCCACACACTGTGCTCTCTCATGCAGACTTGACTTTTGTTGTTTCCCCAATCTGAAATGAAACCATTCAGAATGGTGACTGATTTTCATGTCATGTATATACATTTGTGCAGTTACCTATTATACTTTGGTTTCAAGTCAAAAATTGAGAAGCCTGATCAAATACCAAATGTATAAAATAAAAGATGAGACAGGTCCCCTCCCATATTGTTGTTTGGGATTTTAAAAATTTGTAGTTCTTGGCATCTTTGGCCCCTCTGCAGGCATTTTGTAAAAGTTTGCACAGAAGCCAATACTCATTCATTTGAAACACAGAGAAGAGAAGACCAGATGTCACCTCCCACCAGCTCTGCAGTTTCACAGCTGAGGTTTTGCGGTCTACATTGTTTGCCAACAGCTAGCACCAACTGAAAGCTTTTTTTCCCCCCAACCAGCAAAACACACTGAGAAATGTAACTCCGCTCATAGGATTTTTTTCTCTGTTGCATTTTTATTTATCTCCCAGAAATAAACTGACTTTTGTAAGACAATAACTATAGGGAGAAAAAAAAACTGTTAGTTTAGTGACTGGTAGCTTGGTTTTACTGTGTATTAAATTATCTTGCATGTGTAGTACCAAATTCAGCCAAAACTGACCTTTACGGAGAAAAAGACAAAAACCTGCACAGCAGCAACTTAGCTAAACAAAACATGTTTGCAAACTATTTCCTGAACCGCCTACATTTAGGTTTCACCGCAAGGTAATTAAAATCAGCAAGAGGTATTTTGACCAGTTAAGTTCTTCCAGGAACAGTACAAATTGTTCTAAATTTTCAATTAATAGAATGGCTTATTTAATTTTTAGGGTTTTTACTTTACATCCAGTAAAATTTCCTAGAACAGCCATATTGTAAAGAAAGGGACCAGCTCAGAAGAAATTAAGGTGTCAGGATTTACAACATATTCGGTCCTCTGCATTTTGTTGCTGAGTGAAAATGATGTTAACACCCACAGGCTGCAAAAACAGTTGTTTGTTTTTAGTTTACAAATACCTTTCACTAGTACTAAATTTTTAGAATATATATCAGGCAACTTTTGTGGAAGGGCTGAGGCCTCGGTACAGAAACAGCAATGGCCACCATCTCACAAGAGGAAGGGGAACCACAGAGACACAGAAACCAATAAAAATGTCAGTCTATTTGACCTCTGTGCTATGGGTCAAACCCTAAAAGAAGACTCCACCACAGGAATAACAACGGCCTCTCCCTTAGATGGGAAGGAGTCACCAAACACAGAAGCCAATGAAAGATGACAGATAGCCCTGGAGACTGGAGTCCATTCTTTCTCCACAGAATAGATACAAGATGAGTTCCCTCACATTGCCCTGTTAACTGGTATTTCAGCATGACATGGAGGGACCACCCATCAAGGTCAGAGGGTAGTTCACTTTCCAGGGTCAAATGGTAGTTCACTCTCCAAGGTCATTCAATTCTTCACCTCTCTTGTGATGCCAGCAACAAGAATGCCCATTAGTGCCAATTCTAGTGGAGTATTTTTCTGATGTAGACACATATCATCTTATAACCAGAGTGCAGTGTTTCCAGTTCCCATTTTTTTATTACAAGTCTCATGATATTTCATCATTTTTAAAGACCCAGTTTCTAATCTGGAATTATTTTATTATATGACAATCTTAGCTTTCATTTTCTTAAAAAAGTTATTTTCTAATCCTCATGGCTCTAGAGAAAAGCTTGAAAATGTGATCTCTAAACAGTCAAAAACTAGAGGGGAAATAAAAATGCAATTCATTTATTTATTTTAAATCTCATAGTCTTTAAAACAATCTCATGATCTTTACGCTCCTCGCTCCTAGTTTTTTTAATTCTTGGCATTGACAATAATGAGACCACTAAATTATCTTTGGGCTAATTAAGAACACGCATAAACAAATTCCCCTCTAGATAAGCAGGCAAACAACTAGAGCTTTGCTACTGTAGTCACTTGTGTTTTGCAAAATGAAAAGGTGAAGTACATGTATCACCATTCTACTTTCATCACACTGATGTAGTATAGTTATGTGGTGATGTTTGCTGCCATTTCCTAAGTACTTAAAATATAGAGAAGGTTATCATTATTCCTGCCGGCTTATATTGCAGAATCATTAACCGGAGCCCACAGATAGTTGCTAGCTGACAACTAGATAGGAAAACCATTTAAACAAGTAAATTACAATGGTCTAGATTGTGATGAACTATGTATCCACTCAGGGAAGTAAGAATCCCTGCCCTTACACTCCTGCATTACACTCCTGGTTACTTGGATGTTGCGTCTCGGGGCACAGAAGTAAGTATGTGCTGTACTGCTCAGGGCAGGTGGGCACAGAGTGAGTAGGGAGGAATAAGGAATGAATAGCCTCTTGGCTCTGCCCCCACCAATGAGTCAGACAATTCAGTTAGTCAATCTGGGCAGCGCTGTCATTTGCAAAACACAAATCCCCCTTGAACAAGGGAGAAGAAGGGAGGGAATTGTGCCTCAGAGGACGGTCACTGAGTCACAGCACTTTCTAGTGCTATTCCTGGAATGATTCATCGTATGCATGATCCTTGCTGAGCATGGTACCTAAAGGCACATTCTAGTCTTATGGACATGATGGGATTCGGGGATTGTGCTTTTCCAGTTCAGACACTGAAAAACGGCAGAGATATTATGTATTAAAAACCACCCAATCAAAGATAAAGAAAATAATTTTTGCAAAAAATCATTGTATACTTTAAACAACTTCAGTAGTTTCTTAATTATTAAAAATGAATCAAGTTCCTCTTGCATTTTTGCTACAGACTTTATCCTCTAATTTATGTCCAATAAATATTAACACTGTTCAGAAAAAAAAAAGAGGGATGTTATAAAATATGACTTTAAATTTGGACTTTGAAATTTGTCCCTGGCTTTATGGACAATTTGTAGCTTGAAAGTAACTGCACTGATTACTACATTTTTTTAGGACCTGCTGGGACTTGATAGGACTCAAAAATAAGTATTTTAATTCTGGATTAAAGCCACAAGGTGTGGAGTAAAAGCCCACTCATGCATTTATTGCCCACCCAAAACTTCCATTAACTCCTGTGGGAGGTTTAGATGAGCAAGGAAGTCAAGATTAGTCCCTAGCCAAACACATACTGAGCCAAATCACGTCTAGGTATTTCCAATGCACCCATCACTGCATTAACACTGATATTAAAGGGTTTGTACAGGGTAGACGTCATGCAGAATTTGTCCCTTTGCAGGTCAGTAGCCCTGGTTCTGCAGATAGAATGAAAACAGTATTCAGCAGAAAAAGGGATGGAAAGCAAAGCTGACTTTAAGCCAAGATGGAAACACTTGTGAAAGCTGTGGGAGAGAGATCAGAATGAAAACAAGGGGGAGGGGAGTTTTCAAGGGACAATTTGCCTCCAGCGTATTTGTGTGCATCAGACATGGAGCCACACTTGAGCTGGATCTTGGCCAGATTTATCATCCTACTCTTCCAGGATTACAAGCACCTCATTGTACACAGCTAACGGCAGCCACTACAGAGTAACCCTCTGAGTTTTTGCTGAAAGATTTAGGGAAGTGAATATTCTGCACACTGTAGCATTTCATGTTCTCATCCCTATAATATGTAATAATAAAGGCACCCCTCTACGTGTCATTTGTGCTCATAGTGGTTTTGTTTTGTGATTTACCCTCTCTCCACTAGATGCTACACTGAGACCATCAAACATTTATTGAACCAAATAACGTTTGAAAAGTCACAGCAAAATAGTGTTTAAAATGAATAGTGATTATAAACTTGGCTTCTTTATATCACTGTATAGTGAGGATCTGATCTTGATATCTCTCACACTGCTGTAATGCCACTGTCTTCATCAGTTACCTCTGATTTACAGCAGTGTGAATGAGAGAAAAAACAGGCCCTTAGATTTCATACTATTGATATTGTTCAGGTGGAATCATATTTTATAATCACCCAAACATATGAAATAGTTTATTGAGAACATTTTGCACTATCTGAAACTTACAGAACAGAATATTTCTCAGTAGAATGGGCTACTCATTCATTTGTCCTGTACATTTCATCTTAGGAAGCAAATCATGCATGACTAACTGGAGAAGCAGTACATTAAATGATAAATTCCATGAAGCTTACAATGCATGGTTACCATTAAAATAATATTATAGTCCAACATTATTTTCTCAGATGTTGTGCAAGCCTTTGACACTCTCAGTTGGGAAGTCTCAGGGCGTCTGCTAGAGCTTTTTAGCTTGTAAATATTTTGCATTGTGCAATACACTATAGCAAAACAGAATAGGATCATATTACCTCTCAGCTAATGCAGGGTAGACCAAACATTTCTGCACATGCTTGCTTGTATGACAAGCTCATATGATAAATAAATTAGGCCTTTCTTGGGGTCCTTACTGATGCAAAACAAACCAAAATCCAGTGGTGATTTTGCCCGAGTAAAGTCTTCAGGATCCTTTCTTATGCCACATTCCTAGAGGTCCCCTGTTTCTTATGCACAATCTGTCATTTGTAATGCTACATGGAAGTGTAGTCCACATACAGTACATTACAGCATATTTTTAATGGCTTAAGAAACAACAACAAATATAATTTGGTGACATTTAAATGTATCTTGGTTAAAATATAATATCCTTGATGTGCCTCCTCTTCTGCCCACGTGGACACAATTTAGGACACAAGCTTGAATAGAAAACAATGTTCTGTTAAAGTTAAATGGAGCATTTGATGAGTGAAAATTCATCAGTTTACTGATTAGGGTCCTCATCCTCAGCTGGTGTAAATTGGCCCAGCTTTGTTGATTTCGGTGGAACTATGATTTACACCAGCTGTGGATCTGGCCCAAGAGGTTAATACATTGTCATGGGCCCTGACTTCCTACTGACCAGTCTCACTAATGTCCATCCTCACGTTAGCTTGGCAAAAACTTGGGTCGCAGTACTGGGGAAAAAAATCCTTTCTTTCCGCCTGGTAGCTGTGCTAAAGTTCAGCCAGCTTAGCCAGTGATGAGCTACTGCATTGCTCTGAGCCATGGCCTTTCTCAACCCAGTGTTTCAGGACAGAGTGTTCATTTTGGCAGAAAGCCACGGGCAGCCGGCACAGGAGAGTTTTGCAGGGTCAGTAGAAAAAGCAGCAGGCTCAGAACTACTAGCAGCTTAATTTAAAAAGAAAGTTCAGCTAAATATTTGATGGTTGATTACACATTCAAAAGATAGTTTTTAAAAATAATCTATTCTCCAATGTATTTATTTTGGTCAGTAACCTCTCTACATGCAAAACCAAGAAAAAACAGTGAATTCGAGTGTGTCATAATTCTCTCTGCAGCCTAACAAAAAGGAATGTTTCAAATGGAATTTGCTTCATTACGGTCCTTGAAAATCGGGAAACTGCTGTTTGTAGGGGATGAGATGCCTCAGGGGAATGGTAAATGGCATACAGAGTCCTTAATCTCTAGCTGACTTGTTCAACTTCATCCCAGGTCAATACTGACTGACAGATGTCACGGTCTGATGGCTGTTCAGTGGCCTATGTGAATGAGTTTGGGGATTTAGTCTTGTTCCCAGTGGACAGGTCTCCACTTCACATAAAAACACCGCCAAAACTGGCACTAACTGGCACCTTTTTTGGCAGTCTCAGCATAAGGTTGCCAGGAGTCTGGTTTTTGACCAGAATGCCCAGTTGAAAAGGGACACTGGCAGCTCCGGTAATAAGACTGCTACTTATTAATCCAAACTCTGAGTGGGGTTTGGTGGATGGGTGAGGTGGTGTGGCCAAGAGACCTTCTCACTGATGGATGAAAAGGAAGTTACATGGACTACTACCAAAGTTATGGGAAAGGAGCATATCTATACTGGCATATTTATTCTGTTGCTGTCTTTTCCAAAGTTTGACTGTGTTCCCTTTTCCCTAATAGATTTTCTTGTTTATACACAGCCTCAGAGTGCCTGCAAGTAGGGAAATTCTGCCATAAAGGGCCCTCATAGAGGGCCTATTTAGTTTGCCCAGGTTTCTGGGTGGGGGCTCAAGCCATTTTATTTATTTGTTAAGAGGGACCCTAGATATTTTGCTGCCATTAGCTCCATGGCAGAAAGGTTCCAAAAGCAATAAATTCACAGCTTCCTCCTCCTCCTCCTCCTCGACAACAACAAAAAAAGAAAGCATCGCCAGTTGTAAACATTAGAAAAGTGGCTTCCTGGACTTGAAAAGAATATCCGTGTGATCAACTTCCTATGGGTTACTGAAAGAAAGAAGTGGTCCTTTTTCAGCGTGATTTCTTTAGCTCTTTCTAGAATGTCATGAGGTTTTTAGCATTAGCTAATTTTCTTGCATGTGATAATCACATGGTATCATAACTACATATCAGCATGTTGCAGTGGAGCAGCAGAGTGTAGCATTGCTCTGTGATGACTTTTTTGTTGGCACCTAAAGATATTTCAAGCCTCTTTAGCAACCATCAGATCATGATTTCAGGATGCCTAGTTGCCCATTCAAAGTAAGGATAATCCCAGAAAAATCTGGATGAGTGACATCCCTATTAGGTAATGGGTATGGGGAAAAGGGGTGTCATCTAGACCCCACAAAGCTTTATACTGTGAAATAAAATCTGAGCAATTTCTTCCTATTTTTATTTTCTGTACAGTATGTTACAGTAAAATTACACACATTTTTCTGTGGCAACAATCTCACAATCTCCCTTTACTTTGCCTAGACTTCCCCCCTCACCGTTCTTATTGTATCCTTCTCCTACTCCTCTCTTCACACCTTCTTTCATGCCACTCCTGTGTTTGCAACTGTCCTTCTGGCAGGATTTCCAGCCTGAACATTGTTTCTAGATTGATCAAAGCTTGGTTATCCATCAGTATCCACCAGATTCTAGATATATGGATCTGGATACTGCTCCCTGATTCCTTTCCTCCTCCCTCCTGAAGCTCCTTCCAACTGTCCACCCAAATCCCTGAAAAATTTTCCATCCTGTTCTTTCCCTCTCATGCATTGCAGCACCCTTAAGGAATTCCTCAGATCCTCAGTGTCCTTTGTTTCATGCTCCCACTGGCCACAATTCCCTCCCATGGCCCTTCCTGAACCCTGATATTCCTACTTGTCCCCTCCTACTGCTACCTAAGGAAGAGATCTTAGGTATCATTGTAGGCAGCAGAGAAAGCCACAGAGATTGGGAAAAGAAAAACCGGTCTGTGATGGTGGCTGGAGGCTGCATGGGGAAGACAGGCCATATGTAAAAGGTTATCACCACATAGCAGCAGCCATTTTACTAAATATCTGGATCAAGTTTGCATTTTGAAATCTTATTTGTATGAAGATGAATCCAGCAATATGAGCAGCTTTGTGTATACATTGATCATGGCTGAGAATCTGTCATATATACTTAACTAGAAGCAGGAATTATGGTAGGTCTCACGCCAGAGCGCTCATTCTCAAGACTTTCAGCTAAATGCTGCAGACTCAGGAAGTTTGGATAGATTCTGGATACGCATAACAAGAGCAGGTTTCCAGATACTGGCAGTTAAGAGTTCTGGGAGCACATTCACAGATTTGACATACCCAGATACCAGCTTTCTTGTGAAATGTATTATTTTTGTTTTTTAATGTGGGAACATCAAGAAAGTTTCATCCTTAACACTCTCCAACAGAATCTCAGTAAATCAGTAGCAGGACTGGACAAAATGATCCAAAGAAAACCAGAAGGAACAAAGAAAGTTTAATTTCCTAGCTCTGGCTCTTACCAGAGCAGTATATCAGGCTATGCTCTCAATGGATAAAGTTACTCTTATTTCATTTCCATCCCCTGTACAACAGTTAACCTCCTTTCCCTGCATATTTGCCATGTTCGGGGAACTGTGGCAGGTGGAATCTGCTTCAAGGCTTGACAATGACTATTGCCCATTTCCCTATTTCAAATCTAGTACTTGGGTGTCAAGAATGATTACTTAGAGAATTTTTCACTTGACCACAGCTCAAAGTTCTACACTGCTGAAAACCTCTGCTAGCTTGTAAGAGCTTTGCTGGCCAATTCAGTATTTCTTTTTGAGAATCTTTTTTTTTTTTTTTTTTTTAGCACACACACGCCCTCTGCTGGAATCAGTGAAAAACATGGATTCTGAATATGAGCCATAGAAAAATGGAGTCTGGTCCCAGGCAACTATTATCATCAGTGTCTCCTGCTGCAGTGGTAGGCACAACACAAACAAATCTCTCCCTCATCCCAGCAGTAAGCTGATCATTAGGTCAATATGAAAAGCACATAGTGTAGATATGTTTCTCTTAGGCTATGGCTACATTAGAGAGCTTACCATGGTGCAGCTGCCCCAATGCAGCTGTGCCTAAACTCTCTTGTGTAGAAAGCTCTCCCATCAGCTTAACTAATCCACCCCAGTGAGCAGCAGTAGCTATAGCTGTCCACACCGGTGCTTAGGTTGGTGCAACTTATGTCGTTCAGGAGGGTGCCTTATTTGCACCCCTGAGTGACATAAGTTATACCGACATAAGTGGTAGTGTAGACCTAACCTTAGTAAGCATGCCATTTATGATACATGCATAGCATGTATTTGCAGTATAAATCAGGACCTTGGGTAGCAAAATGTTGGGAAGTAGTAGATGTCAATTTCCCACATCACATGCTGCATGGTCTGTAGGTGGAGGGGAACCCAGCTTCTCCCAGTGTCTTGTGGCCAGGCAAATCTTCTGTTACTCAGAAAGCAGAGCGGTAGCTGTAGCAGCATGACTGAACTGCTGCTGCTAATACGGCAGCTGTTCCTTTGTTTCCTCTGCCATCAAGTCATCGTTGATTATGCCAATTGGCAGTAATACCATTGGGAGGGATATCAGTTCCTTACATGACTGCAACAGATAAGTGGTTCTGAATGTGCAACATGAATATGGGATTTTGCATCTCCAGTAACATGAACCAGAAGTTGATTATGGCTTGGGATACGTACATGAACCAGAGCAACAGGAAAGGTCTTGGAATTCTGTGCAAAACATCGCTGGTAGCGGTGCATAGCTCTGACGCTGTAGATGTCCCAGTCAATTTACAATTATGCAGAAGTATTAAATTGGCGTGAGGCTGGTTGCGGTCAGGGAGGAGAATAAGTGTTGAGATTTAAAAAGACAGTCCTACGAAGATCTATGCTATTATCTCAGAACTAAAATGGTTTCCCCAGTTTTAGTGTCTCCGGCAGTAGGACCCTGAGAAAGAGCAGTCAGCCTTGTACTAAAGAGCATTATAGATTTTCAGATTCATCTAGTGCATGATCATGAATAATTCATACATGTGGACTAATAAAAGTAATAGAAAAATCAATAGAAGAATCAAGCCTTGACTGAGAAATATAATAGCCATTTCATGGTACCTTTAGGTACCTTTTTTTACAGTGAGAACTATCAGGTTTTTGGATTAGTCAAGTAAAGAGTTAATAGGCTCTAGAGAGGTCTAAACATGATTACAGATTAAAAATAGCTTTAATAATTAAATTAGGCCCTGTCTGTAGAAAGTGATGTGAGTAATTCTGCCACAAAGTGCTTTTCTCTTAATACACAAGAAAGAATGGCCTTTCCCAGTAAAGAATAAATTCTCATGATTCAACAATCTCATTTTGCCCATGTAAACTGAATATTTCTCACAGCTCCCATCTTAGGAGAAAATGCTCAAAGGGCAGAGAAAGGCAAAAATGAAAGAGTCCCAATGTCCAGGGGCCTTTAGTTGAATAACAGCTCAGTCATGCATTGAAGTAAATGCATTTACTCAAAAACATGATATCAGATTTAAATTCACATGTTCAAACCATCTCATATTGAAGTTCAATGTGCAACTTTGCTGTTAACACTTCCTGTTTATACCACCACTGTGCGGATTACTATGCAAATTACCCCAGACCTTGGAACTCCTTGAGCACACAGGAGTAGATGGCTACCATGCACTTTTCTCCTCCTCTCTCCCTACTCCCTACAGTAAATGATAGGGGAGTGTTGGGGAATGGACAGAGACTTGGTTCTACCCCTCCACATGCCACCCATAGCAGCTGTGCCAGCATGGGGAGTGTAATAATTTTCTGCAGGAACAGGCCAACAGCAAAGGGTTGCAACCTGGAGCAGGGTAAACAGGACGGAGAAAGGTGTCTCTGAGGCAAAGCCATAGGAAAGTTTGAGTGGTGAGGTAGGGCCTGGAATAAGAATGCTTTAGTCCTAGAGGGATATCAAAAAGGCAGAACTATTGTGTGTGGACATGGCCCTCTATAGCCCCTCCATGCTTGAATGGGATTTTTTAAATTGATTTTGACAATATCAAGGTGTAATAGAAAGAGAGAGCCTGAGATATGAAGCCTTGTATCAGAGGCCCAGCATGAGGCCTGGACTAAAGTAGAGGTCAAGCCAAGTATTCTGCACAGGAGAGTGAGGGTTGCCTTGGGGAGATATTTGTGTAACTAAGCCCATTGTACTGTACGAGACCAAATATACTCTGGGTCCTCAAAAAATAAAGTGAGGCCAAAGATGGATAGTGACAAAAAGGTTTACTCTAAGCCAAAGTAAAGAACTGAGGGTTGGATATGGGCCTAAAAATGGGGCTGTTCTGTTTTTTGCAGGCTCAGACCTTTGGCTATGGCTAAGGAGTCCAAAGCACAGCTCAGGAAGGATAATGCATAATGGCCTTTGTACTCTCCCACTCTGTCCTAGTCTGGTCCCAGACTGCCCTAAGTAAATCTGCTGTTAATACTGCTAAGGGGACTATGCAAGTTGGGTGTATGGGAATCCTGTCCACACATTCTTTCCTTAGCCAAATCCCCTATTCCTCCATCACAGATGATCCTCCCAAGGTTGACTATTTCTCGTTTTGGAGCTGTTTTATATTTGCAGTGCACCCCCAGCAGAAGATTTGGGCCCCAGAGTCCAATCTTATGAACTGAAGTCATGACTGGCCATTCATATTTAGCCCACATTTAAGAAGGGCTACAATTTACAAACTTGACAAGATGGTACGACTCATTTACAGACACATTTGTTTCAGGCAACATCATTTATGGTATATAGGGCTATGGTGCACCTCCCAGTGCACCAGGAACGTCTTCAGATTACATCTCCGGCACTAGGAGTGGTTCATCTGCAAGCTGCTCAAATGTGACTGCATCATAAAAGCTACATGTTTCCAAGATTGCTTTATGCAAACATAATTAATTATTTGCTTTGCCAGCCTATCTGGTATCAAATAATAGCAGATAAACTAAACAAAACTCATTTGCCTTATCTCCAGCATCCACCGTAAAATCACATAATCTTGTTCCTAGGAAGACAGTTGGAGTGAAGTAAGTTCTAACCCATATTTTCTTTCTAAATAGATCTGCTTCTTAAATGCTTTCCTGGAGGTTTACCATGATAGATTATGCTGGAATTGGGGGGATGGGTGAAGATTACCAATAGCTTTATACAGAATGAAATAAGGATGATGATTAAAAAAAAAAAAAGAATCAGACCTATTGCTGATGCTTCTATTCCAAATGAAAGAAAACAAGACTGTGTGGCTAGGTATGTTTGCTACTTGAAGGGTATATGCATTGCTGTAGTTCAAAACGCTATTTAATACTGAACCCCAACTATCCAATCAACCTTCATTTTGAATCTCTGGTACAAAACACTTGTCACAAACTGTTTCCTATCAATCCATTTACGTGCACAACATTTCCTATTGCTTTGCAAATAACCAAACTTCTGTACCACTGTCAAGGACAACTTAATTAGTAACCACACAAGGAGAGACTCTTTTCTCGTTTCCTATTCTGTTTGTTGATTTGCACTGCCTTCCTAAATATCTATGACATTTGAGCAGAAGTAGTGACACTGGAGAGAGATTTTTGCTGATGTGGAGTTTCTAGATTGTTTTGTGAAATATGTCTGAATCTTTACACCTTGTCATACTTTATCACTGGATCCAGTAATCTGTATTTTTTGTCATTTGCGGTGCCAACTAATTCAGCTTCTAAGGAGTTTTTATAGCAAAATAATATTAATTCTAAACAAAAGTTTTATAATGTGCAGAAAAAAAAAGATTTAAGGAAAAATTCATCCTTGGCATAATTCCTCTGAACTCAATTATCCAAGAGTTCAGTTTATTATATTACCCTTTGTCATATTTAGGCAAGTGTGAATTAAGTAAGAACAGGTTAGACAAACACCTGTCAGGGATGGTGTCGATATACTTAGTCTTGCCTCAGTGCAGGGGGCTGGATTAGACAGCCTCTCACAGTCTCCTTTAGCCCTACGTTTCTATGATTCTATTAATTAGGTTCCCTGTGGCTCCTATGGCCTGATTTACAGAAGTGCTGAGTACCCGCTGCTCTCATTGACGTCATCCGGACTTATGGATGCTCAACACTTCTGAAAGTAAGGCCTTGATAGTATTCTGCATGACAAAGGACAGAAATATCTATTAGCTAATAGCAATTCATTCTACCATAACTTAAAGAGATGAATAATTTACACTGTCATGCACACACATTACTAAAATAGGTCAAATAACTCATTGCAAATCTGGGCTATTTTTTAATCAAGTACTTCTTATGAATAAATGTTTTCCTTATTCAGTGCCTCTGTAGATGGTTGAATAATAGTATGCAGCTAATACTTCATGCAAGTATTGGCATTTCCCCCCATTGAATAATTATTTCAAAATCAATTTCTTAATTGTTCATTATTACTGATTCATTGACCTAGATCAGGGGTTGGCAACCTCTGGCACACGGCTCGCCAGGGTAAGCACCCTGACGGGACGGGCCAGTTTGTTTACCTGCCGTGTCCGCAGGTTCGGCCGATCGCGGCTCCCACTGGCCGCAGGTCGACGCTCCAGGCCAATGGGGGCGGCGGGAAGCTGTGGCCAGCACATCCCTCAGCCCGCGCCGCTTCCCGTGAAGGGATAACACCCGAGTAACTGTAAGCACACAAGTCATTCCACTGACTTGTAAATATGTGTGTTCAAGGTCCGAGCCCAAGGCATTACCACTGGTTGGAAAATGCAGGGAATTTCTGAGTGGTGATCTTGTTTTATTTCCCAGCACTTTGCAACATTCCTGTATATATTAAGTTGATGACATAATATCTTCCAGTTCCTCACCTTAGATGAAATTCCCCCCTGCACAGAAGCCCATCACTATTTAAATCTCCCTTAGACTCTCAAAACAGGATTTAACATGGGATTTAAATGGTGCATAGGGCTGTTGCTGGCCCTCTGCACAGGGATGAATCTCTCCCTGTGGAATTACCCTATCTTGTGCTGGGTAATGGGAGATGGCATTACTGCATCCCACTGTGCTAGTACTTGTTAGACTAAAATACCATTTCAAAAAAGAGAGTATGGCAGAAAATGAACATTTATGATGCTGGGGGCTACTGGGGGCATTGTGTTCACGATGTTAGGATATATTAATCCTTATAACCGTATTCTAATTTTTTCTTTTTAGATTTCAAAGATGAAATGTATCTAGCCCTGTGCTTGTGTTTTCCTGTCACCTTTACTGAAGCAGAAAAAGCAAAACAAGCTTTAACAAGGGACCAGCTCCTCTCAAAAATTGCCAACAAGCACATGCTGACAGGCCAGGAACATAGTCTGTTAAATATACCAAAAAGCCAAGTTTCTGAAGGTAACGCCCTTCTCCCTCCCCCCGATAAAACAATCCATGAAAAGCAGAGTCATGAAAGATGGGGCTAGGTCTAGGAGTTACACGAAGGGAATGGAGTCAGAACGCTCAGGTTCTATTTTCCACTTTGTCAGTGACTTAACCGCTCTGTGTCTAAGCATCACATGCTAGGCCAGAGTTAAACCAACCATCTTCTGATACATAGTCAATCAGGCACTTTATGCACTGGGCAGCAGTTTAATCATGCACCGTATCAGTAAAAAACCTATCATTTGTAGCTACTTTTAAGAGAGAAATCTCATGCATTAAAGAGGGAAAGATAAAGAGAACATGGCAGAGGTGTCTTTTTAAGCTTGAATTCAGTTCCTAATGCCAGATGTTAAGGAGGGAGGGGATAAATGTGTATTAGGAGCCTCATCGAAGGTTAGCTAGTTAATGGATAAGATGCTAGAAGACATTGCTCAAGAATATGTAGCATTGCTCCTGGGTTTTGTAGAATCAATTAAACTTGCTATTGTGTACAGCAAATATCTTCTTGTGTGCAGTTCTAATCAGGCATTACCTTAGGACATGCAGTAGAGCTGGTTGCTTGTGTATTGCTAAAAGGAGGAACAAACCAGTAATGGAGCAGGAATAAAAGAGTAAAGGCTATGGAAGGGAAGTCACATAAAAATACATCTCTCTGTAATGTGCATTTGGGAAGAAATTCAGGAAACCCACATATGATCAGGTTATATGTAATCTTGCTGAAGAGGGGATGAGGTAGAGGGGAAATTATCCACCATCTCTCTCTCCCCCACATATGGGGCAGTTTGCAGGATTGGAGAGCAAGCCTTCTGCAGCGCATAACACGCAAGCCTATGGGCTGGAGTGCTAGCTGCTACCCCTCTCTACCCCCTAAGTGGAGGATCCCATCAACTCTATTTGTATATGCATGAATTTGATTGCATCTTCTCTACCCTCAAAATTCCACTTTATCTTGGACTATTCAAAGTGGCATAGAGCCCATTTCACCAGAGTTCTGAGGAGAAAGATGAGGCCTTTAATCCTGTATAGGTGCTCTGTATAAGATGGGTCACTGCAAGGCTTCAGTGGCATAGATCTTTTATACTTCCTTTACCAAGGGCTTCATCCTACCGTGGTGTTATCCAAAGACTGGATTTTCATATGCATCACTCCCACTCATCTAATCTTTTGCTTTCTGGTTGGCGCGATTTGGGAGACCACTCTGAAAGGAAGATGATAGAATGAATACATGTACCAGTGATCATTCATCTATAGGAAGAACAGGGTATATGTTCATTTCCATGCATCACTGTAACAATTGCTATTGATTTTATGTGAGTCACATAACAGATGCATTCAAAATATCCTAGTTCCTTGCATTCGTCTCTGCTTTCACACTCCAGGGCTTCATACTGTGTGGAATGCTCCACGTTTTGGCTGAACATATTAGCTAGTAATCCATGGGAGTTAGGACAAAAGGCACTTTTGAAAACCCCAGCAGGTAGCCACCCGCATATTTAGGTGTCTAAATACATTAGAAAATCTGGCTTTATGTGTCTGACCCCAAACCCGCTGAACTAAACAGAAGTCTTTCCACTGACTTCAATAACCTTTGGATCAGGCCCCATCCTCTTTCAAACTCAGAAACTGTCTCAGATCCACAAAGGGAGTTAGGCACCTCAACACCAGATTTAGGTGCTTAAGTCCGAGTTTTAGGCACCATCGCAATCCATAAACCCCCCCGTTTAGCTGTCGCCTAACCTTCTAGGTGCCTAAACTCAGTTGGTGCCTATATTTTTACAGTAAAAGTCCTGTTGGCACCTATATTTCTTGATTTAAGTTCTTAGGAGCCTATGCTCGATGGACTTTCAATGAGACTTAGGCTCATAAGTCACTTTGGCATTTTTGAAAATTTTAGCTCTAGACTAGTAAGTGTCATATGGGAAATGTCTCTAATGACTCTTTAAGAAGGTTCAGTTGACACCAGTGACATGGTCTCTGCCAAAAATAGAGGGATTTCTAGTCCAGAAACTGTGGGGGGGGAAAGTAGGTGAAGATCATAATTCCTGGCCTTTCTTAGTCTTCTCCTTAGTAGAGAGACCAACAACAGGTCCCACCATCTCCCAGGATGCAACCCACTTAACAGGGTTTCCCCCGCTACCCCCAGAATATTTGGCAAGAGACTGCAGGGCAACTTATCGATGTGGCAGAAGACAAAGCGGACTATATGTTGTCCATCCATAAAACTCCTTCTTGATAGTGGTCTACTGTGAAATGGAGCAAGATGGAGGGGGCTGGACAGTTCTGTAGAGAAATACAGTCAGTCAAAAAACATCCTGGGACCACTTTGGACAAGGATCAAGATAGCAGGGTCTAATAATTGTGCCCTAAACTATGTGGGAGGCTGGTGGTATGACAACTGTCGTTTCGCCCTCCTAAATAGTGATAATGGCATTTACTGGAAGGGTTTGTGTACTGAATATAAGCCATGCAAGTCAGCTTATATAACGATTAGACCAAATGGGAAAAACTGTAACAGACATATTAAATTTTAATTATTTGTTCCTCATCAGCTAGCAGTCCTTTCTGCTTATATTAGCTCAACTCCGAGGCCAATCAAACCAACCACTACTATATTTCAAGGTCTAATTTTTTCATTCAGAATGTTGTAACCACAGGGTTAAATATTTTGGGCCAGATATTAATTTAGTGCAAATCAATGCAGCTCCATTGACTTCAATGCCATTTACACCAGCTGAGGTTCTAGTCCATTAACTTGTAAAATAACGTGATTTATGTTCCAACGGGGAAAAAAGGTGGCAATGTTGTAATTGCTGTGCTTTAATGGAAAATAAACATTATTGATGATTTTTAGGAACCTGAAATAAATGCGCAAAAGATACATAGTGAGAGGAATATTGTTTTCTTTTCAAATAAATCATTCCCCACTTAAGTTTGAGTAGATATGAGCTGTGGCATCAAGTCTTGTAGCTCTTTCTCACTCCACACCTGTCATTTTTGTTACCTCTGAAAATTCTGCAAATATTAAACTAATATCCAGTACTGGTGGGGAACTCTGATCAGACAATGATCTTTTCCTCATGCCAATGTGTTATTCTCAGTATACTGTGTGATCAGAGATAATATTTTAAAACCATGTCTGCAACGGAGGTAAGCTTTCAGGAGAAGCACGTGTCTCTGCAGAATACAAAAGAAAAAGAGCACTGCATGCAACCCATCCACCTGACCGGTCTGCTGCACCTTATCATCTCTCCAACTCCTAGAACTCCTGCCCTATAGTGATCATTGCAAATGGAGATCCAGATCCTCACCTGGTGTGACCTAGTGCAGCTCCAAAGCCAGTGGAGCTATGCTAGTTTACACCTGCTGAGAATCTGGCCCAGAAAGAGAAAACTCAGACATAGATAGGATCTGCTAGGGACAAAACAGCCTTCTCAAAAGAAAATTATGACACTCTAATCTGCTAAAATTCTCAGATTAGATCAACAAAATAGTGGGTAAAAGAGAACTGGGTATCAGAGACCTGACATAATTTAACTGGACTATCAAAAAAGTTCCTTGAAAAGGGTTATTTTAGGAAACTAAGTAGTCACTCGGCAACTGAAATAATAGATTAGAAACTGGCTAGAAAACTAAGATTAGGAATAATTGTTTCAATTTTCAACCAAGGAAAAAGTTGACCAGGATGTGCCCTAGTGTTCCATGTTAAGACTGGCCTGTTTTAATACATTTGTTAAGGAACCAGAAAAGACAATGAGTAGTGAGGTAGCAAATTTTGCAAATGACACAAAATTATTAGAGATGGGCAGTGAACTCCTCCTTGGGAATTCTTGGAGAATCCCTTTTCCCCTGTTCTTTTAATCTACTTTTTTCCACTGAGTCCATCACTGTGGTATCAGAGCATCTTCTGTAAGTTATTTTGCAGAACCCAAGGAATCGGTTGTTAATCACCCAACCCTTAAGAATATACCTAATGACTGAAGACAATTGTTCTTTACTCGGGACAGCCATTGGTTTTTCTGTTTGAATAGCAAAAACAAACACACCCATAAAATATTCCCCTCACAGTTTTGGGTATTTCATTGTGTACAGAAGTTTATGAATTTACAGGCACATGTCAATAGGGGTCACTGATTCTGGGTCCCACTTAAGTCCATGGGGAGTAGGAATACTTCACACCTCTCAAAAGCAGTTGCAAAGTGTGTCTAATTGGCGACTCTCAAAGTCAGTGGTTATTTTTGAACATTTTGGCCAGGGACTTTGACTTTTAATCTTTGATCTATTTGCAGTGTTGAAAGCAAAGCTCTATGGAACCTCTTTAAGATAAAAACAGAGCAGCACCAAGACCAGTGAAACCGAAGCAAAGCACTAAAGAGTTGATTTTCCAGAGGTGCTGTGTACCCAGAATCTCAACTGAAGTAAAATGGAATTGCGGGTACTCAGCACCTCTGAAAACCAGATTGTATATGCACAAGCCTCCTGAGCACTTATTAAGCTCAGACACTGGGTCATTGTACTCTTATAACTTAAGACATAAATGTTCAGTGCAATGGGCAGGGATTTTATCACAGCCAAATCTCAAGGCATCATTCTGAATAAACATATCCTCAGCGTATTGCAACATTCAAAGGCTGCATCACATCTGTGCCCTATCAAATAAGAACTTCAAGAGGCAGTTGAGGTGCAATTTGGAACATTCATGCTTCAGAAAAGTGTATCTTATGTCTTTTAGTTCCCCATATAACATCTTCTGCCCAGTGAGCACTGATTTGGCTCTGGGTCACGAAACAGCAAGTACATATGGCAACTGAACTGTTCATTCTAAATTTGGCAATGTGTTAGGATTTCTTCACCTTCTGTGCAAAGAGAAAAGGCCCTAGTCTCCACAAGAAACTGCAGGAAAGTGCACATATTTGGCACATCTAACCTAGATGCCTCACTCCAAGATATTCTTTGAAAAGTCATTTAAAAGAAACCCCAGCTTTGAAGCAGGCAGTTCCACAAATGTTTCCCCCAGTTTTGGTGACTGAACTATACTTGTAACTTGTAGGCAAAGGATTATGGGTCAATTTTTATATCTTCAGCTGGTGTAAATTGCTGTAGCTCCACTGAAGTAACTGAAGCACTGTTGATTTACCCCCGTTGGGTCAACGGAACGACACTGATTACACCAGCTGAGGATCTAGCCTGGAGCCTTCATTCTCTTTGAAGATTATTTTATTTTATTATTTTTTTAAATCTGAGTGTGTACAATAGCCGATTGCATAAAAAACTCAGACTATTAAGAGGACAAATTAATGGCCTATTCACTTTTAAATCATAAGATTTGATTAAATTAGAGATAATTTTTTAAAAACTGCAATACTGGGGTCAAATTGTGCCACTCTTAAGGTTTGGATGGTAATGGGTCTAGATCAATGCTGCCAGAGAAAGACTACTGAGAGCACGTATTCTGGCTGCCCCAAGAATAACCTCGTGAGCAGATTATTTCTGCCAGGGCTAAGAGTACTGGGCATAACAGAGGAATAAGAATAAGGACCCAGAATAGTGGGATAATCACTTCCACTCTGCACACCAGCCTCTAACAACAGCTTTTTATGTATACTCTCAGTCCACAGCCAAAATTTGGCCTGATGTAATGTCCCATTTTGGCAATTTTCTCTGATGTATCAGTTCAAGCTCCCTCCCCTAAATGCATTTGCAGAAAAGTCAGCACAAGTAGCAACAAACTTGATTTTTTTTTAAAAGCACTTTTGTGATTCAAAGGATTCAGGCTTAGTTTTGTTGGAATGTTGTGATGCTCCTCACAATGCCATACTAGGACCAGACAGGGCCGGCTCCAGGCACCAGCCCACCAAGCTTGTGCTTGGGGCGGCAACTGGAGGGGGGGCGGCGCGGGGCTCCGGCTCTGGCCGCCGGGGAGAGCGGAGCCCCAGCCGGGCTCTCCGCCCTCCTCCCGGGGCTCCGGCCGCCAGCGGAGCCGCGGCGGGCTCAGCGCCCTCCCCTGCTGCGCTCGGGGGGGGGGGGGGGGGAGGCGGCGGGAGGCTTTTTTGCCTTGGGTGGCAAAAAAGCCAGAGCCGGCCCTGGGACCAGAGCTCAGAAGTTCATGGACAGAAGGCAAAAAGCTTAGTGTCGACAGCTAATAAAAATCCTGAGGTTAATGCGGTGAACCCTGATGCAGCTACAAAAGAGTGATATATCAGGAAAACAGATGGAACACACAAACCAAGCACCCCCACTGCAGATTTCAAAGGGAGAGAGGCTGATCACCTGCAAAAGCAATAGCTATACTATTTGTACCAAAGTAATATGTCGTCATCACTGCTGAGGGTCTTCCCAGGAGGAAGAGAAGACATTCAAACAAGACCCAGGAGGACACTGGTTCTGTTTGACAACATTCAGTAAGCTAGAGATAGTGCTGATGTATTTACAGAACAAACACATGCCCACCCCATCATTGACAGTGAAAAAACACAATTAGACACCAGGTGGCAGATTCACCAGAGTGCAGAAGGAAGTGTTTCGAGAACAGCTAGTGGCCACGTGATCAGAAAGCCCTCCCCCTCGGGTAAGTGATAGCCATTACTGAGAGATGTCCAATAACGGACAGAATAATCCTGTTAGGGAGATTCAGGTCATCTGCCCTGACCTCCCTCCTAGGTCTCTGTTTTACTAATTGGCTCCATTAGTTTGTGTAGTTACTTTGGATTGATACTACATTTTATCTGCATTTGATTTAAAAAAAATAAATTAGAAGATATATTAGTAGTTAATAACCCTCTAAGATGAATGGAGCAGTTCACGCCTCTCAGAGCTATCATTTCAGGCTCATAACCAAATCAGGCAGAAATAACTACATTGGTTACATTCAGATCACATTTTCAAGATTTTATTCACAACTGTGATGTTTAGTAATCATTCCCTCCCCCCCCCCAATAAAAGCTTAGATTCTGATGCCATCATATGATTTTGTGTCCCAGGGCCCTAGCACGTGTCCATAGTGCCTGTTTAAATCCAGTTCTAATTACTGTGTTCCACATACGAGTTGCAAAGTAATATTTAGCACACTTGAGGGCAGACAAGAGACATTGGATAACACAGAAATAACATTTTAACCTTGAAATTTACATCTATATAGTAACAGTAGTTGGAATTTTTGTCCACCCCTGCAAAGACTTTCTTTTTTCCGGCTTTATTTGGGGAAAATAGTCCATCAGTGCTTGGCCTGGGGTAGCTAATACAGACATCCAAGATTTTTCCTCAGAAACCTGTCTGGCCTAAGCCTGACTTTTCAAGAGAGAATCTGTTTTTGGATTCTCAGCACAAAGTCAAAGAGGTGAGAAAACCAAGTTTTGTGGCAATAATAATTCTGAGTCACGGAAATAAAAAAATCAGCTAGTTTTAAATGTAGATCTGTGACACTGGTAACATGTCCATGACACCCTAAAGAGAATTACAGAAATCCTAGTGCTAGTTGTGTGTCTGATGTATACCAGAAGCCAGAGCAACCTCATCTTGACATGCATCCCTGAGGGAAACATTGGTCCTCAGAACGGAACGTTTTCTGTCAGCTTCCATTCCAAATCACCTTTTATCAAGCTTCCCCCTGCAAGCACATCTCCTTCCAAAGACAAGTTATTATTTGTCAAAAGGAAAACAAGACAAGGGAAGAGCGGGAAGGGGGAAGCTTTCAGAGAAGCTAGCTAGGTTCATGTTTTAAACCTGCTGCCTATTCATTTCATTGGGTGACCCCTGGTTCTTTTCTAATGCGAAGGGGTAAATAGCACTTCTTTATTCACTTTCTCCACACCATTCTTGGTTTTACAGACCTCTATCATATCCCCCTTTAGTCATCTCTTTTCTAAGCGGCACAATCTCAGACCGATGAGCCGTCAGCATTTTTTGTGGGGATCTGAGTAGTTTATTGATCTGCTTTAACAATCACTTAAAATAGGTTTCAAACTACGGGTGCTAGTTCCACTATATGGAGATGTACTCAGGGAATCAGAAGTCAGTGAGTGAAAAGACAAAAATCATATATCTTGGATAGCCCTCTATCCAGTCTAATGTAGATTGCTCTCTATTGCACATTTTCTAGTATGCTATCCGATCTCCTTCTAAAGGTCTCAAGTAATGGGATTGCCACTATTTCCCTGGGGAATTTATTTCACAGATCATATTCCAGTTTAGATTTATTTCCTGTATTTTCTAGCCTAAATTTACCTCCTCTGAATTTCCTTCCAATACTCCTAGATACAAAAGAATCGGGAGGAACCCCCCCCCCCAAACAAATATTTTGTGAAAAGTTTCTTCAATTCCTCCCTCCTCCATTTGAAATTCCAAAAAGCCAGCTAGTTCTATTGCTAGATATAGTCCCTTGGGTCACCCTAAACAGGTCACCTCCATCCTTGGAGTTTATGCCTTTCAAATACTTGATGACAGTTATTTTCCCTGCTTAATTATCATATAGGCAACCTATATCCATTTGTTTCTTTTAATCTTGCTTCAGAAATAATTTCCTCTAGCTCTTCAAAGCCTTCTGATGCTCTTCCCCTCTAATTTGTTTAGATCTTTCTAGTACTGAGAAGCTCTCAGATAAAGGCAGGAAAACTGAAGTTAAATGAAATTACAGTAGGGATGAATTTGGTCAATTGTTTGTCCAATATACGTCCTAATGAAATCCAACAACATAGCACGATCTAGAGAACTGGAGCAGCAGGTGTAAAATGAATAGCCACTGTCATGTTTTGGGTGTAACTTAGGCCAGTGAGAAGTTGTGCCACCACATGCCCTGAAACCCTGACGGTCTTAAATGCTCTGCTGCTGTGGCTCACAGCCTGGATACCAACAGCCAGCAGACAAGCATGAAGTTCCTTGGGTGCTAGGCAACCCTGGTTCAGGAGTCTGACCCCAGCATCCTGCCTACACAACAATAGGCCCATCCTTGTCTTCACCATCTTTGGTTACTACTTGCAGGGTCACTCCAACATACCCCCAGTACCAAATTTCCCTAAAACTGCCTGCCCTGTAACGTCCAGTCCTCCCCTGGAACATTCAGAGGAGTGATAAGGTCCCTTGGTCCTTTACAGAGACAAAAGCACAGTAGCTTGTTGTTTTAACTGGAATTAATAATCACTTAAAGTCAAACACAGCATGGGGTTGATTAAAAAAATTGTTTTACTTTTATTATAAATCAAAGAGAGAGAGAGAGGTTTTAAGTGAATTCAAGTATAAGAGATGAGGACAAAATGATTACAAGCAAATAAAGTAAAATATGCTTCCTAGTGGCTAAGATTTAACAAGCTACAACTTTGGTTCAAGGTATCTTTCTTACCAGTCTTTTTGCTTTCCAGCCATAGCTGCCTTTACCTCAGTCAGGACCTTCCATAGTAGCACAAAGGGCTGGTTTCCCTTTTCTTTCTAAGTGAAAGTTCTTAGACTAAGCAGGTTTCTCACATATATTCAGTTCCCAGAGACTCCAACCCTCATGGTTGAAGGACTCATCTTCGTTTGCAAGAACTCTGGCCCGTTGTGTCTGTCCAATGATGAATGTTAAGATGGATTCTTCTCTCTCCTTATATCTTCCCAAATTTAATGTTTTATCCCCAGACTCAGGATGACCTCATGCTTTTCTTCCTTTCCTGTGGACTTTCCACCCCTCTGCTGATTCATATGTAAACAGGGCTTCCATTGTTTTTGGTCACCCCTTTCTTCATTTCATTGGTAGATAACTGCCTTTCCTCTTGTCTTGGAGAAAACCTGTTTCTCCCTTTGTTTGGACACAGACTTTAAAGCAGAATATCAGAGAGTATCCATGTTTCCTCTAGTGCTAATACACATATTTTACAATAATATTATCACCAGTGTCTCATTACCTTTCATAAAAGACCTTAATAGATATACTTTTATAATACAGTACACAATCAGTTGATTCAATTACTTATAATGAGAGTATCAGACTCTGTCTTTATATTCCAGTAAACCATTCTCCGATAAAGTTCTTTTTCTCAATCTGGGAAGAGATGCCATGCAGGTTGGTGAAGATTTCATGCTGGTTCCTTCCCTGCTGGTGATAACTGAGTCATTATCTCTTCCCTTGTTAGCTTGATGGCTTTGTTTACCTTTTATGTAAATGCACCTTTATTGTCTCTCCCTGATGACCAGGCTGGTTAGGCATTCCATTGTCTAGGGCAGACTGGGCTTATGCATTACTTGCCAAACACATTTTAAGAACATAATTCTATCAAATATCCATAACTCTTTGTACCCACGTCGTACATACATCATGCAAGATTATTAAAGATCAGTGAGTTATTAGTTTTTCAATGATATACTACATGCCATCTTTTGGGTATACATCATGACAGTGTATTAGGTGTAGTGAGTACGTGAGGCCTGACAAGAACTGCTGACAAATAGCAATGAACCATCAATGGGCCTTTGTCACAGTCATATTTTCGTGCTAATCTCTATCAAACAGTTACTAAAATACTTCCTTGAAGCATCATATGATTTCCTGGTTTTGGTCTAGCCTCCTTTCCAGTATCATGAAAAACAATTACTTTACCATTTTGTTTTTACTAAATGCAATCTTTGATGATGATGAATTTGAGAACCTTGTTATCCCCCTTTATGAGGCATAGTTATCCTCTGTAAGCCCAATAAACTATGCTATAACAAGAAAGTAAATAATGTTGATGAATTGAGCATCTGTGAAGGTACTTTTTTTCAGATTTACAAATATGTACATTGAACTTAGTCAGTGACTGGTTTAGTCATCATGCACCTTAATCTCTTAGCATAAATCAGAAACCTGACATTCTATTTTCTCCTTCTGAACTTAGCCCCAAAGCACTGTATGTTTATTAAGAGGACAGTTGTATTAGAAGCATGGAAGCCATTTCCAAATAACGCATGTATTTGTGGCCTTTTCCAGGTTTCCCAAAAAAGGTCTTCCTGTAATACCCTGCTAACTGCATTTGCAGTTCTTTTCTCTCAGCTGCACAGCTCAGTTCAGCGTTAGAGAAGAATAAAGACGATTGGAAGAAACATCTTCAGGATGTTGACAACCTGCACATGGTAAAGGATATTGATGCAATTCACAACTTGGATGATGTTATATACAGGAGAGGTAAGAACAGCCTTTGTCTTTCCAGCAATTTAATATATTTTAAGGCCACAATGGAACATTATGAGCATCTAATCTAACCTCCTGCAGTAACACAGGCCATAGAATTTCACCCAGTAATTCCTGCTGTGGCGGGAATTGTTCTTTCCTATGATGTAAGTGAACAGTATCGATCTCAACAGCAATCAAACACTACTGAACTAGAGCATATCTTGGAAAAAGACAATTGATCTCGACTTAAAATCTCCATGTGATGATAAATTGACCACTTCCTTTGGAAAGATGCTTCGATAGTTAACTACCCTTGGGGTTGAAAAGTTGTCTCTTATTTCCAATTTGAGTTTTTCAATCAATGGATCTTGTTAGAATTCAGAAGTTCTAGGGGGTCAAGAGGTGAATGAATAGAACTTTCCACATTTGCTTGACAGAATATCAAACAAAAAGCCTCTGGGACCACTGGCTTTTCTTTTCCTGTGGCAACTTCCAATCATTGTAGGCATATAATGAATACCTAAACATTAAGAATTTATGTTTGCTGCCTCAGATGAACATAATTCTCAACCATTATTAATGAGGAACTATAAAACATACTTCATGTTTTATGCCCAAATTACATGGAGCTTCCAAAACCCATAAATACATCTGTCTATTGGTATCTATGGAGAATTATATAACATACTTTTATAATACAGCCAGCGAGAGGGAATGGAACACATTTAATTTAAGAAGAGCTCTTACAAGGAAAAATCTGTCTACAGAATAACTCTTCCCCTGCTCTGTTTAAAAAAATATTTGTACATGCCCCTACTCTAGCTAGGAAATAAAGAAGGGTTTTAAAAACTGGCATCATTATTTACAGTGCAGCTTGATCTTTATTTTCTATCTCCTTTAAGAAACAGAATCAGGATTTCAATTTATAGTACTGTAATTCATTTCTTGTTTAAAAATGAATATAGCTTCAGAGTAGCATAATGTATAGGGCTTTATCATATACTCATATCCATTAACTCTCTCTCTATATATATATATTCACAGTGAAGCAATTTACTAGCTTTCACCTTTGGAAACATGGGTTTGAGTCTGAGATCACAAATTAAGGTCCTGGTGCTTATCTGATGTAATCAAGTTTAGCTCCTCTGAGTTTAGTGGCAATCCAATTTTGCAAAATTCCATCTGTCCAATTGCCTAAGATGGGAGGGATGAATTATTTATTTATTTATTTATTTTGACAGGCAAATTTGAGGGCATCAGCAGTGAGTGGGAGGGTCAACCATTGTTTAGGAGAGCCTGCAGAGAGGCTCATCAGGTCCTATTCTGATCGCTATCATACTGGTATAAATTATGAGTAATCCCACTGAAGTGTACGGAGATGCACTGGTGTAAAAAATGGCAGAAGCGAGGCAGACTCCAACCAATAGCTGAAGGAGGAAAGAAGACAAAACAACGTGTGTGGCAGAACAAGGAGGGAAACCTTTGTCTGGGGAGCACGTTGTGGAGGAGAGCTGGCCAGGGAGTCTTTGTGTTGGGGCGGGGAATAATAGATAATTGGTCTGGGCTGGTGGGCTCATTGGTCTGGGATGATAAATGTTATGACAGTTTTGAAAGGTCAGCCTAATCAGTAGTGGGAATTTGTCCTCATGACAAAGTCACCACCCAGGTTGGAATAGTTAACTGTATCTGTGCAATGAGTGCAAAGATTTGAATAGCAAGCCATGAAACAGATATCCCAGAAATTAGATGCAAGTTCTTAAAACCTATTGCTATTCTGGAACAGTGTGCAGTTATGTAAGTATAGGAACTTAAATATTTCCAATGAATAATAATAAAGGGATGAGCGATTATTCCATTTGGTTCTGCATAACTTTCTTCTTGATATTTAAATCCTCACTGCTGCAGCAGTCTCTTGAAAGAATATTTTGCCAACAGCGAATATAAAATTTCCTTGAACAAGAAGCCTGTGATGTGCTCATCCTAAAGCTTTGTGAAAAGCGAGACAAAAATAGCAATAGAGAAAATGGGCTTTTGCTTCTTTTCAGCAAATGGGAAACTAATGTAGAACTCTCCTCCCCCTCTAAAATACCCCAAATGCAAAGGTATAAGAAGCTCATAAACAGGTTGAGGGAACAGGCAGTGTAACCAGCTTGGAAGTCAGGCTCCAGATAATAACTTAGTGATACCGTATTGGGATAAATTTATATGCTGGAGGGATTGTGCCAGCTGCAATCCCACCTGTCGTTCTCCCTCGGATGGCCTGGCTTTATACCAGCCTCTAACAAAGGTTTCTGCCTTACTAAGACAACGTGACTATTTATACTGCCCCATAGCATCCAAGTGCCTTTTGCATACAAAATGCCCTAGGTATCAATTAACTCTTTTTGCACAATATTCATTAGTCTGGCAGGTGAAGTAATTTGTCCTTAGTGAGTATAAAACCAGCGGGAAAACCCTGAAATCTTCACCCACTAGAAATATTCCCATTGCCTTTGGGCTTGATTATGGTGGCAGCATCTTAATGGCCACTAGGGGCCAATGACTCCAACCACACACCAGGCACCAAAATATAGTAAGCAGCACTGGAGACAAGAACGGCAACACAATAGTGTCCTCCACAGACGGTTAAAATATACTCTTTTTTGTGGGAAATTTTGAAAGATTTTCATTTTCCCCTGTAAATTTCCCCAAATTATTTTTGCTTTTCCAACCAAAAAACTAAATCAAATTCTTCAGCTTTCAAAAATCCAAAACTGAAATATTTTATCAAAAACATTGAAATTTTTTTAAACTTCAACTCCTTCCCCTCCTTCCCACCGGAAAATTTTGACCAAAATAAATATTTTTCCAATTGGTCAAAGAGACATTTTTCATTGCAAAATGATTTAAACCAAAACAACCTTCAGCCAGCTCTAATCTGCTGAAAATAAGCCCTGATGTGTTATTGCCACCATTCATTAAAAACAAACATTTAAAATCAAGAAGACACAATCTGCTGAGCGAAGTTTAAGAACCTTGTTTGAATGAGATACAGTGGATAGCAAGATGAGTCAGTAGGCAATCAGAGTTGCACAGGAATGAGAAATGCAAAGGAACTAAGAATGAAGAAACAATAACATTCCCACTGGAAAATTATTCTGGCAGATGACAGCAATAAGAATTGACAGGAACCAGCAGGTCTGCACTTACTTTACTACGCTGAGTTATCAAAGTGTTTTAGATATTAACAAACTTAGCACTTAAAAAAAAAAAAAAGATTTTGTATGCTATGCAATGACAACTGCATGTATTTTACTTGATGGCTTGAGAGGTTGTATAGTTTCATAGTAGCTCCTCCAATTACCTCTGTATCCGGAGGTGTAGTCTGACAGCAATATTCTTCATTGTGAATCACAAAGAGAAGCAGAATACTGTATTACTTAGCACTTACTATGGTCGGATCCAAAGTCCATTGATCGCAATGACCTTTGGATCAGGCCCATAGCACTTTGCATTTTCTATGTACAGTACCAATATGAATCAATCATTCTAATTACAGTTGATATTTTCTATTGCATCTACAGCCATAGGAGGCCGACCATATGGAAAAAGGAAAACCATGTGCCCCATCTTTCACATATAATGGAAGTTTCCCAATATAACAAAGCCCTGGCTATATAAGAACAGGAGTGATCCTACGGCTAAACTTATCAAAAGTGACCAGCAATTTTAGGTGCCCAACTTCAGGCATAGTAAAGGGGCCTGATTTCTAGAAGATGGATGCTCAGGCCTTTAGGAAATTAGACCCCTGTAAGGTGTCTCCAATAGGGCAAACAAATCACTAGTCACTTTTTAAAGTTTAGGCCCATGTATGTTTACTTAAATGCAGCATGCATACACTGCACATGCTCTCGCTAACTTAATATCTTGGTATACTCACTATACTTGCGTCTGATGAAGCGGGCATTCACCCACAAAAGCTTAAGCTCCAATACTTCTGTTAGTCTTAAAGGTGCCACAGGACCCTCTGTTGCTTTTTACAGATCCAGACTAACATGGCTACCCCTCTGATACTTGTCATTATATGTATTTCATCATCAGTTATTGAATTATGTTTGCCCCTAGAGACCCCCAAACAAGATGGAGGCCCAGTTGAGCTAAGCACTATACAAAACACATAGTGAGACAGTCTGTCTCTGCCTTAAAGAGCTTACAGTCTGAGTGGACAAACCAGACAAAGGGTGCAGGGAAGGAGGGATAAATTATTATTAGGGCTGGTACAAAACTTTTGGTCAGAACTTACCTTTTTTTTTTTTTTTTTTGGACAGAAAACTGAGTTTCAATTAAGTGAACTATTTCAGGAAGAGCATCTGCCTTCAGCAGCAAGTTAATTAAAATTAAAAAACTGACCAATTTTGATTTGGAAATGTCGCCACGGTGCCTCGTGCTCCCATTGTCCTCTATGGGCCAGGACCCCTGGCTGGATTACATCTCCTCTGATTCATCACAGACATGTGCCTGCCGTATGCACCGCCTCCCCTCACCAAAGAGACAGTGGTGCTCCACAGGAGAAGTGATCTGACCAGAGAGCATGGCCAATAACAGGAGCACGAAGCATCTGGACTACAACTCCCATGGAGCATGGCAGCAGCGTTGTGAATCAAAATATTTTGGATTTCAATTTTTCACCAAAACCTCAAAAATTTCTGCAGAAACCCTCCTCCCATTCTCTGACCAGCTTTAATTATTATTCCCACTTAACACATTTGGGGCAGAGAGAGACTGAGGCACACAGAAAGGCTGTGGCAGAGCTGGGATGTGCATGTGTACTTGTAATGAAAAATATCAATAAAGAATTATTTACTGGTCACTTTTCAGCTCTCTTTTAGGATTTGTCAAACAAGTTACAGCCTAATTCCTTTACAATAATTTTATTGCTTGTGTGTGTGTTCACAATAACCTAGTTTCCGTAACAATTAAATTCAGCCTCTCGATCCCTCCTCTCTCCCCCCCCCGCCCCGAGTACCATCTCTTCTGGGATCCTAATTATTTCTTCCTTCCTAGGTTAACATGCATCTACTTAGTAGTACTTCGTTTCTTCCAGCTATCCACATTTCCTGCTGGGATGAATGTAAATCAGCGAACACTTGCTGTGTGCATTGGGCTGCTTGCAACTTTATTATATTTTATCTGAAAATGAGTATTTGTACCACATGCAGCATAAAGCTTTAAAAGACAAGACCTCACCCATGTGGCCTGCTCGGAAGTCCCACTGGAATCAGGGTGGATAAAAATCAATGATTTAAAAAAATAAAATAAAATAAAATAAAATAAAATTGATTTTTTTTCATTTAAATAGTTTTTTTTGATAAAATGCTTTTTGAGGAAAAAAACTTATCTAAAGATAGTTTTAATTAAGATACATTATAGCTCAAAGATATCTCATCATGGAATAGGGATTATAAATTCTAATTCTAGAGTATGAGACAATATATTCATATTCATATAATATTTAAGAAAAGTTTTGTAAATGAGTTCCAATAGTTCATGGATTCGGGACCCAATTTTATGGGGTTCCACGGGTTTTTGTATAGATTATTTAGGTTAATCTTTCTATCTACCCAATGGGACTCAGTGCTCAGTCTAGAAGATACCATCAGAGATGCTTAGTTTTGCAGTTCTCAAACTGTGGATTTGTCTCTCTAGAGGTATCATGCTTGTTAACAGCAAAAATGTTTTAAAATAAATAAATAATATATAGAGGTGAGAAATAACAGACCTCAACTCTATTGTCCCTCTGCAAATTTGTGTACACAGAGTCAATTCCTTACTTCTCTCTAAAAGTGCAAAGTTTCAAAAAGTTCAATGAATAGAAGATTGTTGTGGGCAGAATAGATCTGGACAAGGAAAAGAAGTCTGGATATAAATGTGAGAAGCGAGTGACGTATGCTTGTTTTGTTAAAATATTATATGTTTGCTGTTGAAGAAAAAAATCCAGAATACTTAATGTTGTTGTTTCCGTTAAATAAAACAATTTAAATGTCTGGCTGGTGATGTTCTCCTCCTAATACAGCATGGCAAGAAAATCCTCCAAATATTAATGATTAACCTGTTGAATTGGAGATAGTTCACCTCCCAATGACTTCATAAATATCTGCTTCAATTACCTTTGGTAAATGAAATAATCAAACAATCATTCATTTTCTGATATAGCTGTAAAACGAATCTGAAAAGTTTTCAAAATAAATCACTGTTTAAAAACATATAGTGTGTACCTTCTAAAAATGAAACCTACATCTATCTCGGAGTTGCGAAGAATCTGTATTAAGGTTATAACAACCAACAAGAATGCACTTTTAGGTAGAAAATCATGATTAAATCGGGTCTTCCTGACTAGTGATTTAAATCATGATTTAAATCAATCAATTTGATTTAACTCAGTGGTTCTCAAACTATTGCACTGGTGACCCTTTTCACACAGCAAGCCTCTGAGTGCGACCCCCCCTTATAAATTAAAAACACTTGTTTAGATATTTAACACCATTATAAATGCTGGAGGCAAAGCAGGGTTTGGGGTGGAGGCTGACAGCTCGCGACCCCCCATGTAATAACTTTGTGACCCCCTGAGGGGTCCCAACCCCCAGTTTGAGAACCCCTGATTTAAATCAAATCCACCCAGACTGGAATTCAGTTATGGATCAATTTCACGATATACCCCACATTTTTGTCTGTAAGACTGCTGTTTACGAGGGATGGCTGTTCCATGAAATGGGGATGCCTTCAGTTAATTTAGCTGTGCTTAGGCCTACTGTACAGCAGGTTTTAATTTGAAATGGTTTCTATGAGTTTTCTCCTTTAATTAAAGGGGTCCATCCCACTGCTGTGAGTCAGGCAGAAAGTATTGTTTTGATTCACCCCAATTAATTTGCTCCTTCTATGCCAACCACACATGCCGTCCGTTTTGATGGGCATCTCACAGCTGCTATTGCTACAGGCAGTGGGCAAGCAGCAGCCGCTCCGTTCCCAGTACTGCCTTTTCCCAGCTCCAGTAATATGATGGACTGTGCAACTCATCAGACAGCTGCATTACTATTAAAGTGGTCATCCTTGTTAAGCAGATTCTCAAATTCCTCTTAATGGGGAAAGGGGCATTCCTATTAAGAAGATTCTATTGTGACAGAGACTGTGACACTTTACTGCAGAAATATTATGGTTCCTTGCGGTAATGTCCCATTATTCCTTTCTCCCATGGCACCAGGATAGGAGATTTGTACTCATGGCTGCCATCTCCAAAGCACAGTTTCCTTTTCCGAGAAGCCAACAGGGGAGCTCTATTAGCTTTGCTGCTGTAAGTAGAGCCACGTGCATTTTTCCCCCCAGCAAAAAGTAAATTAACGGAGAAATGCATTTTTTGGGGCACCCAAACTATTTGCAAATTCAGGCCAAATTTGGCGAACTGTTTTGGCAGAAAAAAATAGATTTTTTTTAAAAGTCACAATGGTTTGTTATGACCATTTCAAACCAAAACCTTTTGACTTTTCTTCTTGAAATGACATTTTGTTTAGAAAATTGGCTAAATAAAATAAAGCAAAAACACCCCAAAATGACACAAAACAACTATACGTTGTGACACTACGCACCATATTCTTCATAGAGATATTATGATATTAATATGGAATAATTAAGATGTGTTCTATGCAAGATGGGTCATGTGAGGTATCATTGGAAAGGTTATGATTTACTGAATATGATTATCTTATTTGTAGGCATTTATCATTTCTGTATCTGAAGTTAGGAATATTGACTATGTAACAATTACAAGTGGGTTTATAGCTGGGGAATGCCCACCAGACAGAATGCAATCAAGCTGGATGGGTCATTAGGGAGAACAATAGGACTTTGAAGATGCTAATCTCCCACCTTCCTGAGAAGCTTCCTAGGATGCTGCTTTGACACTGCAGAGTCATGTGATCATGTCACCTGGTACTGGACTCCATCTTCGACTACTAGTATTTTCCCACTAATAGGGGGTGGGGATCAAACTGGGAAATAAAGGATTCCCACCATATGTAAATCCTATTTAAGGCAGGGGAGTGAGTTAATCGGGGTCATTCTTCACTGAATCCCCACCCAGGATGACTCCTGGAAACATCTAAGGCCTTGGCTACACTCGCGGATTCACGCACCGCCAGCGCAGTGAGAGCTCTCTGGCAGCACTGCAAGTACTCCAACTCTCCGAGAGGAGTAGCTTGCAGTGCTGCGAGTGAGCGTGCAGCACTGCAGGCGCGGATTACATTGGCGCTTTACAGCGCTGCACTCGCTGCGCTCGGGGTGTGTGTGTGTGTGTGTGTTTTTTCACACCCCTGAGCACAGCGCTGTGAATTGCCAGTGTAGCCAAGGCCTAAGAAACAAAGACCAAAGCGGGGGAGAAGAGCTGAGCCCAGGCTGGAAAAGGTGTCTGGCCTGTGAAAGAAATGCCTAAAACAACATTTAGGGTGAGAAATTACTACTGGTAACCAGTTTCTTTAATGTATTAAGCTTAGTTTGCGTGTTTGTTTTATTTGTTCAGTAACCTGCTTTGATCTGTTTGCTATCCCTTATAATCACTTAAAATCTATCTTTGGTAGTTAATAAACTTCTTGTTTTTTCCCTCTAAACCAGTTTGTGGAATTCGTAACTGGGGGACAAAAAGCTGTGCAGATCTTCTTTCACACTGAGGGAGGGAGCGAATTTCATGAACTTACCCTGTACAGTTTTCTGTGCAGCACAACTATACAATTTTGGGTTTACTCTCCAGAGGGGGAGTGCACTAAGTGCTGGGCAGTTCCCTAGCTGAAGTCTTCCCATGCAGAACTGATTTCAGTTCTGGAAACGGTGGGCTCCGGGGTATCCCAGTACATCTGATGGCACCCCGAAGTTAGGGGTAACCTGTCACATATGTTTTTTCATTTGTTAGAAAAACCCAGTTTGTTTAAAAATGAATCAAAACTTTTCAAACCAAACAAAACAAAAACCCCAAAAATTATTTACTCGGCTTTAGTTATCACTGAACATCATTTTTTCTGTCTAAACAGAGTAATCCCATTTCGTTTAGTACTTACACAGAATAGCTAATTAGGAATGAACTTGAATTCCATCACTTCTCCATCATGCTCATTGCCCTAGAATGAATCATCTTCATCTGACTTAATTCTCCAGAAGAAATGCTATCCAGCCTTGAGACTTGTCTACACTTGCATTTTATAGTGCTCTAACTTGCTGGCTCGGGGGGTGAAAAAATCACGTCCCCTCAGCGCAGCAAGTTTGAGCGCTTTGAAGCACTAGTGTGGACAGGCTCCGAGCGCTGGGAGCTATTCTCCTCGTGGAGGTGGATTACCAGGAGTGCTGGGAGAGCTCTCTCCCAGCACTCGTGCGTAACCACACTCACACTTCAAAGCGCTGCCGCAGGAGCGCTCCCGCAGCAGCACTTTGAGGTTTCTAGTGTAGACGTAGCCTTACCGGTTTTCGATCATCTCTCAAGCTTATTAGTGATCCAAAATAGTATTTTAAATTAAGTGACTGTTGAACATTTTTAAATCTCTCCTTTTATACTAAGTGGTGGCAAAATTTAAAAACCTATTTTAGTGATTTTATTGTCCATTTCCTTTAATGCTATTTAGACTTCACCCTTTAATGATATTTTTATTCAGGCCTGAAAATGACTGTGCATTTGTATGAATGGCCTCTTCTTTCATTAGAATTGTTCTGTAGATTCTAGTATCTTAGGTTTTGTTCCTTTTTAAAATTTGCCTTCCTATCTTCATCTTTCCCAAACATCCATTTAAATTAAACCCCTGGTTATTCTCTCTGCTAATGTTATACAAGAGTCCAGGAACTCATTTCCTTACTCCTGCATTATAAATATTTACAGAAAAACAGCATCTTTATTTTTTAATACAATTCCCCATAAGCCATAACATTTTAACTCCAGATCGAGTGCAGATTTCATTATACTGCTAACCACAAACTGATTTTCTGAAGTCCCCAAGTGTCCGTGTCTGAAGATGCTTCTATTTTTATCATCCAGCTCGCACTGGGATGGAAGGTCAGGACTCTCATAGCCATTTCCATACTCAAGACTGGGAATCTTGCCTGTGTCTCACACAGTAGTTGGCCCAGTTCTGTAATCCCTCTGTGGAACTTCTGTTGACACACACACACACACACTTCCCTGCAGAAACAGCCATGCTAACAAACAAAGACCATTCCAAAGCTCACGGGAATTTAAATTAGCAGTTTTGGTTTGAGCTCTCTCTCTTTGTTTTATGTGGGCAGCTCAGTAACAAGAATGGTGCTCAGATGCCACGGGGATGGGGCCAGTGTAAGAATTGAGGTAGAGCTACACAGATAGAGGAGTGCAAATGCTGCTACTTCTGTAAGAAGCTGCTCCTTGGAAAGCCAGATCAGGTACTGTTAAAAAAACAATTACACTTACTGACCTCTACATGCCAAAGCAGGTTCCTTGAACAGCTGATGAGAGAACAATGAAGCATTTACAGGCCCGTGAAGTTGCTAAAGAGACCCGCTGCATTGCAGTTATAGAGTAAGCAGCTGGAAAATCCATTACTACCACTGGGGCTTTAGAACATGCTTTAATGTTACATAAGAGCATGGCCTGCAGGCACTTAAGACAAGACTGTGCTAAGCCATGGTAGCAGGCAGGCAGCTTTCTTTAATTTTTTTAAATCTCCATATTTGCTGACTTGCAATTCATCTGAAGGCAGGTCTCCATTCCCCCAGTGCACTCAGTATTTAGTAGGGAGTAACTGTGTGACACCAAACAAACAAACAAACAAAAGTGGCCAACTGTGTTTTGTGGATTCTGGTGGAGTTACACTAGGGAAGAATCTGACATAATGGGCTAAATTGTGAGTTATATTCCAATTCTAGGTCTCCACACTTCACAGGCAATGAACTTCTGTTTATGTTAGCGTTAAGCTTATTCTGAGAAGAGACAAAGCAATTTAGCTTTGAGTTTTTGAATCAGCCAATCATCTACAGCTTCTTTTATTCCTCAGCTTTCCCAAGGGACTGGGATGAAGTTTTCCATTCACACCACAGTGAGAGTGGCCTTTACATCATGCAGCCTGAAGGAAGCTGCATGCTTGTGGTCCAGTGCTATATGGATGGCTGCACTGGGTGGATAGTAATCCAGAGAAAAAGCCACAACTCTGAGCTCGCATGGTCAGAAGCCTGGACAACCTACAAATATGGCTTTGGCGACCTAGAGGGAGGTCACTAGCTTGGCAATAAGTTTATCAACCTCATCACCAAGCAAAAATGGTACAAAGTCTGTATAAATGTAGTTGATGCCCAGGGCAGACACAAAGATGCAGAATACGACAGCTTCGTCATGAGAGATGAGGAAGATTTTTACCAGCTTAAGTTAGGGATGTACGAGGGTAATGCGGGAGATTCTCTTAGCTCATCCAGAACCAAGAACATACATTATAGCATGAGATATTCAGGACAAGTTTGGAAAATTGTGCAGATGTTAGTGGAGGGTGGTGGTAGTAGGATTCCTGTTATGATGTCCAGCTGAACCGCAGGAGTGGCCTACACTGGCAGACCTCCTGCGACAGCGACTGTAGAAAAATCAAGCATCCTACTGAAGACCATTCATATGTACTGCAGCAGGGTTTAGAACAATGGTTCTCAAACTAGGGCCACCACTTGTTCAGGGGAAGCCCCTGGCGGGCCGGGCCGGTTTGTTTACCTGCCGCGTCCTCAGGTTCGTCCGATCGCGGCTCCCACTGGCCGCGGTTTGCCGCTCCAGGCCAATGGGGGCTGTGGGAAGCGGCGCAGGCCGCGGGACGTTTGAGCACCACTGGTTTAGAACACACTCCCATCCTGGTACACTGTAATCTGATGAGCTGATGCAATGTTTAATAGAAAAATAAAAATGCAGACTCATGTTACCTTATGTTCTGTGAGCTACAAGTTTCTCTGCTTTCCTTATGGAAAGGGGGTTTGATTTTGATTCTCCTGCTAATAAAAATGTCTTTATAGCATGGTAAACCTCTCTGATCACATTCAACTGTCAGTAAGGAGCAAGCAACACTGCAAATGGTACCAAACCCAATACAATTATTTTTCACCTAGCACACCTGCTGTGCAGTGTCTTTTACCCAAGTCAAATATTTCTGTTAAGTCACTGGATATTAAGGGAAAATTCCAGCGATATGTCATCAAAATTCCCTCCCCCCACCCCCGAAAATAAACACATACATAAAATCTCCCTGCTATATAAGTTCCTGATGAAGTATGAATATTCCTTTGGCTGGGACCACAGCCTGTGGTGGCTACGGTTACAGACAATTTAGGAAAGAATTAACTCCATTGCTTGGTGTAGTCATTTGCACTAGTACAGAGTGGGTGTAAAATGCTACCACATCAGAATGGTGGCATTTCACACTGACTTTGTGCTGGGAAAAATGACTACATGTGGTCCAGGGCAATGGAGAATCAGGTCCACGCTTTTTCTTAGATTAAAAGGGTTCTTGGAGTGCTGCTGGTTTTAGGTAAGTTTGAATCTGTTTTGAAAGAGCAGCCCACCTGCCAACAAACGCTCTTAGCTTTTACTCTCCCTTGAACTATATTTGTTTTTCTTTAATAATTATAAAATCTAGCTGTTATATATAGTGCTTTTCACCAGCTGATCTCAAAGCACTTTAGGAAGGTCAACATCATCTTCACTTTACAGAAGGTGAAACTGAGGTGCATACAGAGGTGAAATGACTTGCCCAAGGTCACTCAGCAGCAGAGACAGGAGTAGAACCCAGGGCTTGAATCCACTAGGGCCACACTTTATAGACAGAAGCTTTAAAGAATACAATCTGTTTCCTAAATACCCTGTATTCCTCAAAACCTGTCCCCTCTTCCTTTAGCCTAATCTTTGCCCAAATGCCAGGTTCCCTGCCCAAGTTCTCCAGTTTCACCCAATAATATACACTTACAGCTCTCCCCAGCCTTGCTTTCCCACCAAACATTTAAAGATTCACCCCACCCCACAACATTGGCTGTAGCCTCGCTCACTCAGCTCTTCCTACCAGCCTCCCTCCCATTATACTTCATATGCAAAGCGACATAATGAAAATTAATTGTTTCCATAAAGATTCCAACTTACTTAAAACAAAACTGTAAAAACCCTGTTCAAAGCACCTGGCTTCTCCCATGCAAATTAATGGGGAGAGCAAGTTTTTTCCTGTCTTGATTTATCAACAAGCAGCAAGATGGCAGCTCCCAAGTTCTGAGTAAGTTGAAAATGGAAGAGTTAATGGCTCTCTTGACGTTTAGCCACAGCCCTGAACTGGGGATAACGAGAAGCTGCCCCACACCAGCTGAACCACTCGGAGACACTGGGCGTTATAGTACAAGTGGCCAAAAAAAAAAAAAAAAATGTAATTCACGAGCACAATGAGAGCAACTTACACTGTATTGTCTAGTCTATTTTAAATGTCTCGGGTGTGACAGAGCTCCCACCATTCCTTTAGGATGTACCATATGGGGGGTGGAGAATATGTATAATACACACACACACACACACACATATTCACCCCGCTTTAAATTAATGCCACAAAAATTCTCTGTGTGGTACTTCACCTTTTGCGTTCTTTAGAAATTATTTCAAAACTATAGGCGAGTAAAGTACCAGCATTTCCAGATGTCTGAGAAATAACACTCCCTGAGTGGGCTTTAGTATTTAAGATGCATGTAGGACAGAGGACTTTTGAAATAGGTCTTTAATTTTTTAAGAGATATGCGTCCAGTGAATGAAAAATTAAACACTACTTCCAGACTATATGCAAAAATAAAAAACAGCACACGAATGAAGCTGCGGGGGAGGGGAGAGGAAGGCAGCACAGTGGCGTTCCAAGAGAATACATAATTTATAAGTTTAAAATCCAATCACTCCCTTCCTATGCCTGGGGTACTCTTAAAATATTAACAATCAAGTCTCTTCTGGAAGTGTATGGAGCGTGCTTTAATCTGAACCAGTATCTAGGGAAAAGGTTACCGCTAGGGGCATAAATTCTCTCGCCTCGTTTGCCCAAAAGAGTGCGGAGAGTCCTGTTGCGGGACAGGATTTTGTCGTAGAATTCCACCCCACCTCTGGCGTAGTCCTTGGAAATGGTGGCCACCTTTCTGTCCAACCTGTAGTCTAGTGCGTGGCTCACGGCATCGTAAGCAAGAAAGTAGCCAACAAGTCCAATTGCTGCAACGGTGATGTTATAAATGCCTCGAAACACCCTGGGGCCAGAATACAAGCCCAGAAGCTGCTTTATAGCCACCCCGGACAGACAGGTGCTGGCTAAGCAAGCAGGAGGCACTGCTGCATAAACGACAGGGCTATTGCTTTGCAAGAACACAATCTCTCTGGCAATGGCAAACTTCTGAGCCTCTGGTGAAAACATCAAGGCTTCCTTCAAAGCTAGCCCTTGTTTACTCTCCCAGTCCACTTCTCTGCCATTTATCACGACGACACGGTTGACAATTCCTTGTCTGTCCTCTGCTGTGCTATTGAAATTGGGAGGGATGCCCACCAGAGAGCCCGCAGGCAGCCACGGGATCCCAGCACTCACTGGGTGGAAGCCAAAAGCTGCAAAGGGTTGGTAACAATTCACGGACTTCACGCCAACATCTCCCAGAACATTGTGGAAGAGGCTGTGTAGTTTCTCTGAGAGCTCAGCCGGTTGCCCCTTAGTCCAGCACTGATGCCACAGTTTGAACGTCTGCTCGGGAAAGACATGGTAGGAAAGGTTAGCCCCAAACAGTCCTGCGCAGGAAACTGCCAACAAGCCAGTCCTGTGCTTCTCTACCAACGCAGCTGCCTTCCACAGGAACGGAACTGCCATAGCCAACTTCCAACCTGTTCATAACAACATACAAACAGGGAATTAAAAGATGCACATATGGGTCCCCATTCATTTTAAGATTATTTTAAACAAGCAGAGCCCGATATCCAGGAAATCACTCCACTCTATTTATACACAAAGATATAAATACAAGAATAAGTACAATACAACCCTATAAAGAAAATGCTGTACCCTTTTGTTATACAAATATTTAATCTCATGCTCTCGTGCTTCAGAATGCAAACTGGTTGATATAGAGAACTAGAAGGAATCAATCCCTTTTTCTCCTCCGTTAAATCAGTTCATTGTAAGAAGGGTAATATATCAGTATTATGGTAAGGTCACCACATCCATCTACTAACATATTCTGAACATAGTACCCCATAACTTGCCAGAACAATTTTCTGTAACTCAGATGACTTCTGTTCCATCAGTCACATAGTTTAGATATTAACGGCAGAGGGATCATTGTGATCATCTAGTCCAGGGGTCGGCAGCGTTTGGCACGCGGCTCGCCAGGGTAAGCACCCTGGTGGGCCGGGCCAGTTTATTTACCTGCTGACGCGGCAGGTTCGGCCGATCGCGGCCCCCATTGGCTGCGGTTCGCCATCTCGGGCCAATGGGGGCGGCGGGAAGCCGCGGCCAGCACATCCCTTGCCTGCGCCACTTCTCGCCGCCCCCATTGGCCCAGGAAGGTGAACCGTGGCCAGTGGGGGCCGCGATCGGCCGAACCTGCCATGTCAGCAGGTAAATAAACTGGCCCGGACCGCCAGAGTGCTTACCCTGGCGAGCCACGTGCCAAACGCTGCCGACCCCTGATCTAGTCTGACCCTCCTGTATAACACAGGCTCTTAAATTTCACCGAATTATCCTGTATCGAGTGCAATAAATTATGTTTAGCTTAAGCATATCTTCCAGAAAGGCATCCAGTCTTGGTCTAAAGACATCAAGCGTTGGAGAATCCACCAGTGCCCTGGGTTGTCACAGTTAAAAATGTGCACATTATCTCTAATTTGAGTTTGTTTGGCTTCAGCTTCCAGCCACTGGTTCTTGTTATGCCTTTCTCCACTAGATCAAAGAGCCCTTTAATACATGGTATTTTCTCCCCATGAAGGTACTTAAACACTGTCATCAAGTTACCTTTCAATCTTTTTTTGATAAATTGAACATATTGAGTTTTTTAAGACTCTCACTGCAAGGCATTTTCTTCAGCCCTCAAATCATTTTTGTTGTTCTTAAATTAATGGAGATCTCCCATCTCCTAGAACTGGAAGGGACCTTGAAAGGTCATCGAGTCCAGCCCCCTGCCTTCACTAGCAGGACCATGTACTGATTTTGCCCCAGATCCCCAAGTGGCCCCCTCAAGGATTGAACTCACAACCCTGGGTTTAGCAGGCCAATGCTCAAACCACCGAGCTATCCCTCCCCCCATCTTCTCTGCATCCTCTCCAACTTCTCAACATTCCTTTCAATAATGTGGACACCAGCACTGTATGCAGTAGTGAGACTGATACTGGACCAGTGCAATACACAGGGGTAAAATTGCCTCCATATTCCTACTCACAGCTCTAGCATCGGACTGAAAGCTCACATTGACTTGCTTGTCCATTATGACCCCTAAATCCTTTTCAGAGTTGCTGCTTTCCAGTCTACAACCTCCCATCCCGTAGGCATGGCCTGCATTCCTTGTTCCCAGATATTTAAATGTATTTTATTTGGCTGTATAAAAACACATTTTGTTTGAATGGGCCCAGCTTACCTAGTGATTCAGATGGGTCCGTGTAACTGCCCCGTTCTCATCATTTTTACCATTCTTCCGATCTGTATCATCTGCACATTTTATCAGCAGCGATTTTATATTCACTTTCAGATCATTGATGAAAATGCTGAATAACGTAGTGCCTAGTACTTATCCTTGAGTGACTCAAGAAACACACCTATTCAATTATGATTCCCCATTGGCGATCATTTTTTTCATTTAATGTATAAAAAAACAGCATAATACAATATCAGTAGTCATAATGTTGTGTGGTACTAAGTCAAATACCTCATTAAAGTCTAAGTACATTAATGTGCGCAGTTGCCTTTATCAACCAAATGTGTAATCTCCGCAAAGAATGAGATCAGGTTTGTTTGACAATGCCTAGTTTCCATAAAAGCATATTGACTGGCGTTAATTGTCATAATACACTTCATGTTATATAGTGCTTTTCGTCAAAGAAAAAGACGGTTAAGATTTCATCAAGACTTGCTGGTAAAGCAGAAATATTTTCAAGCAAAGTTGCAGTTTCTAAATTTGAGTGAAAGACTGAAAATTATTCGGTTTTCAACAACTGAAAACCAACGCATTTTTGCTTTTTTTAAACAGAGCCTGAAAATATTTCAAAAATAAAAAAAAATCAGTTTATTTGAAAATAAAATACATCATTGAACAGTTCTGCATCTGAGGACTCCAAAAGTGATACTTCTAACAATAATTAAATCTAAAGACCTAGGGAAGAATTATTATCCTCTATTTTACAGATGGAGGGAACTAAGACAAAGGAAAGGGGAATTATTTGCCCAAATACCTGTAAAGGGAGACTAATCACCACTGGGGGGGGCACAGAGTGCCGCTGTGAGTAGATTACACTAGTATTGCTGAAAGCTCTCTGAACTCGGAGTCTTTTGTTTGGTGATAGCATTACTCTCCTTATTCTCCCAGGAAAAAAACGAACAAACAAGGATTCTTCCAAAAAAATTGAAATGGCCCTTTAAAGAGCTTTTTCTGAAATAATTACCTTCTTAAAAAAGAAGCGCAAAAAAGGTAAACTAGTCTTGGCCAGGGTAGGACTTGGAACAGAAGTAGTTTCCAAGCAGGAAACTCTTCTCCGACTCTTTAAAGAGAAAGACGAAGGGAAAACTTTTTAACCTGCCAAATCCTTTCGTTCAAGATTTTCTGCTTCTCTGAGCACAGATGGTGGCATCAGTGATACCTATGGCTCCAGCCCTGCAAGTTTTTAGGCACAGCAGAGCCCTATGCTCACGTGGAAGCCCAGTGACCGTGGCATCTGCCCCCATAGGTCCTAGAATCACATCATTTTAGTAGGAGACATAGAAAGATATAGAGGGGGAAATCGACACGTCTCATTGATGGTCAATGGGAACTGGAGGCCTAATTCCCCCCTGTGCCTTGAAAAATCTCCTCCCTTAGTGATCAGCAGCAACAATGAGTATTAAACAGAAAAAGCTAAAAGTGATCAAATTAATTGGATCTCTTTATTGTCTGACATTTCTCTCTCCTCTTCCTAGGACTGTCTTTCAGACTGTAAATTTTCTGATGCAAGGACTGTCTTGATAAATGCCTTGTACAGCAGTGAGAACATAGTAGGTGCTTAATAAATAACAATAATGCCTGTCTTGGCACATAAATTAAGGCAGAACTATGGTATTGTATTTACTTATCGTCTTACATTCTACTCTTACGTTCTGTTAATGATTTGAGATGCTGAGCCCCACCGTCCTCCCAAAAAAGACGTTTAAGTTCATCAAAGAAGATTAGGTTAAAAAGCACAATTTGCAGGATCAGGCCCTAATCTATTGAAAAAAACCCTCTTGATATTATACCCGAGTTGTACATTTCAGTTACACTTCAGTGGCATTGCCAATGATAAACCTGAAAAACCTCTTTGGCATTAGTGACTCTTTGGCATATTCACAAGGCTAATGTGTCACTGAAAATGTCACTTCATTTAAAGTGAAGCAGCCAGCACTTCAAAGGGAGATGATAATGTGACAAATGCCACTTTGAGCCAGATGGGGAATTGAACCAGTGACCTCCTGAGCTAAAAGCCCACACCTTTACAGCTTCAGCCAAAGAGGTAGGCCCTCAAGAGGGGGTCGGTAAAAGATGCATATGCTCAGAGGTACAGGAAACATACTATCAGCAGCTTACAACAGCACAAAACAACAGGCCTGCAAATAGTTTTCTTAAAAGCAACTATCCAGTTGTGGGGTTGGCTTAGCGGGAACCAAGGTTTCAGAAAAAGGTTACAAGTAAAAAAAAATGTGAAAAACCAAAATAATCGTAGAAGAAAAACCAGATAATACCTTGTGCGAGATTTCAAAGAATTCTGCCTAGATGATGCACATTTCAACATTGTCATTCATAGTTTCTCCTATTTTTCCCCTTCAAGGCATAATCCTCAATTTGAAAAATCATAACTTCCATAGCAGATAAGGCTTCAATCTTACAACTGAGCTCTGCCTGCACAGTGCTCGGAAGCCATGTGAGATGGCCCTTATGTCCATGCTGAGCTCATTAGAGGATTGGAACCTAGCTGCTCTACCACGTACATAGTGCGGGGAATAAGCAGAGTAACCAGGGGAATTTGGAATAATCATCCTGGGTTTTTTTCCATAAAACAAAGGACTGTTTCTCAATAGCTTTTTCAAGTGCTACCCAATCTTTAGACCAGGTCCTCAGCTGCTGTAAACCAGGTTTGCAAACCAGCTAAGGACATGGGCCTTTAAGTGTATGATCGGTATTTTTATTCATAATCTTATACAACATACTTACAAAGAAGGCGACTGAAAACTAACACTAAAGGATGGTTTTTAATGGCACAAGCTCTGGATTTTCTTACTTATTTGATCAGTCCCCATGGAAGTCACACAAGTGTTTACAAGTCTGAGCCCTAATGTAAGGTGCAATGCTTTGTTTCTATCATTGGGCCTCATCCTGCCTGCAGTCCCTCACTCAAGCAAGGAGATCTATTGACGTCCATGAGGACTAGTAGCAGAGGACTGCAAGATCATGGCCCTTTATTTCTGTTGTATTATCTCCCAGTAAAAATTACTTCTTAAGAGAGGGAAGGCTGGACAAAAGATATTTTAAGGAACTTTTGCCCTTCAATTTTCATAGCATTAATGATTTTTATACTGCAAATTTGACTCCCAAATTAGTGCTGCCCATGCAGTGCCCAGAGCCAAGTTACACTGAGTGAATCCAATAAGACAGAGGTGGGCAAATTACAGTCCACGGGCCACATCCGGCCCACAGGACCGTCCTGCCTGGCCCTTGAGCTCCCAGCCAGGGAGGTTAGCCCTCAGCCCCTCCCCTGCTGTCCCCCCACACCTGCAGCCACGCGGGCAGCACTCGGATCAGTGGAGTGGCGTGCTCCTGCAGAGCAGAGCCGCAGCATGTCTAGCTCTGGCTGGGCGGCGCGGCTGCCAGACATGCTACTCTGAGCGGCATGGTAAGGGGGTCTGGGAGGTTGGGTAAGGGGCAGAGGGTCCCGGAGGGCAGTCAGGGGACAGGGAGCGGTTGGATGGGGCGGAGGTTCGGGGGGGGAGGCGGTCAGGGGACAGCGGGGATTGCATAAGCGTGGGAGTCCCGGGGGACCTGCCAGGGCCAACCCCAAGTGTTCAAACGCCATCAGTCAGTGTCATGTTTTTATGGGACCTGGTTTAAAAGTTATGAAGTTTTAAGAACAAAGAGGAGTCCCTGTGGCACCTTAAAGACTAACAGATTTATTTGGGCATAAGCTTTCATGGGTAAAAAAAAACCCCACTTCTTCAGATGTAACAGAAGTTTTAAGGAAAGTCTTTTCCTTAGCCTGCCTTTCCTAGCCTAAAGGGTTAATGATTTCAATCTTTTCTATATAATCTTGACACTTAGAAACCATTTTTTAAACATGAAAGTAGAAACTCTGACCTAATCACATAGCTCTGGACCCTGAACTTTAAGAAAAACGCCAACTATCATGATAATGGGCATCACTATGTACATGACAACACAAGGTGAAAGTCAGCTGGGAATCAGGCCCTTAAAAGTCTCTCTTACTGCCCCTTGAGTAAAACTCCCTGCCATTCAAATTCTCCCAGCAGGCTGTCTTATAAACCATCGCAACCGATTTCAACGGCGTTACACTCGGCACTAGCATAAGGAAGTGATGTGGCCGTTCAGAATCGGGTTTCAATCTCACTCTCACTGACGTCCCGGAGAGTTGTATTGGTCACTTCAGTGAATGCAAAACTGGAGAGGAAGGAGGAGCTCCGTAATTGCTGTGGGGGAAAAAACAAAACCAACCCCCAACCCCAAGGGATTTCTCAAGAAGCGTGACCGCTGGGGGCACAGAGCCCAGTTCCTGCATGGCAATCAGGGGTCACCTCCAGGCAGCCAAAGGAAATGCCTGCAAAACCGGGGGGGGGGGGGGGGGAGAAAATCAAGCCCCCCTGCTTCAAGCCTGGTATTCACTCAGCCCACCCCCAGGCCCAGCAAAGAAGGGCTGTTCTCTCCCTCTCCCGCTCGCACCCCGGGTCACAGCCTGCTGCCGCCCCGCGTTTCACAGTGACCCACTCCCGCGTCTCACCTGCCTCTCCGGGCTGCAGCTGGTGTGCGCTCGGGCCACTGGGCGTGGGGACAGGGCTTGCCGTAAAGCAGAGGGCGGTCGTAAAGCAGCTGGGGCGGGAGGGGGGGGGGAGTGGCTGGCGGCTGGGGTCGTCATAGCAACGCAGGCCGGGTGTCACCATTGCCTGTTGCATGCCTGAGGCGGTTTGACCTCTTTTGGGGGCACTTCGACTGGTTACAGCTCAAATTGAAAAATCAGCGACCCTGGCAAGGGTGGACCATGGGTTAGACTTCTGCAGGCAGCAGGGCATGCAATTGACTCTGTGAAGAAGTGGGCTGTAGCCCACGAAAGCTTATGCTCTAATAAATTTGTTAGTCTCTAAGGTGCCACAAGTACTCCTGTTCTTTTAACCCATTCCTGTTATCCACAGACGTTTGCATCCAGGGCTGGCTATCATAGACCCCCCAAGTTTGGGAGTGTTCATCTCTGGGAGTTTAGACACACCGCTTTGAAAGTGCTGGCTTGTGTTTACGTACAGGAGAGTCCTCAGGTTAAATTTATGGCTGAGGCAATGTGCTCACTATCCGCACTTTCTTTTCGAGCTCATAAAGATCCACTTTGGTTCTCAACCTTTCCGGACTACTCTCTCTTTCAGGAGTCAGATTTGTCTTGCATACCCCAAGTTTCACCTCTCCTAGAACCTATTTGCTTACAAAATCAGACATAAAAATACACGTGTCATAGCACACTATTACTGAAAAATTGCTTATGTTCTCGTTTTTGCCACATAATTACAAAATAAATCAGAATATAACTATTGTACTTACTTGTCAGTGCATAATATACAGAGTAGTATAAACAAGCCATTGTCTTTATGAAATTGTAGTTTGTACTGACTTTGCTGGCAAAATTAGGCAAATATCAAGATGAGTCAATGTACCCCCTGGAAGACATCTGTGTACCCCTGTTGAGACCCGCTGTTATAGAAACAGAGTGAGTGAGGTAATATCTCCAACTACACTGCATGCAGTATTGGTAAATTATTGCATTAACAAACAACGTGAATTATTATTCAAACTTGGAGCTGGGAGATAGGTTGTCATCAAAACAAGGAAAATGGCTTTTCAGCCAAAATGAATAGTTTGCAGAAAGGTTTGCATGGTATTTTGGCTGAAAATTTCAACATTTTTCAATAAGAAACTGAAAGACAATTTGGTTTTAAAATACCAAAATGTGTTTTTCCCCTTCCTTTTCGGTGGAGTTGGGTGGGGCAGGAGAATGAAGGAGGAAAAGGAAAAGGAAAGAAAAGGAGTGGGAGATTCTGAAAATTTCTGTTTTCCAAAAAACAAAATTTTGTGTTTTGGTTTTCATTTTATTGGGATTTTTTTAAATCCACCTAAAGATAAATGAAAATGAAAATATTTTGTTTTATTGTAAAATTTTATTTGTGGAAAATATAGAGCATTTTTCAACCAGACCTATTCAGACTTTTCTTTTTGCAGGTCAGAAGTTCTGTGTTTCACTTGCAATAATTTAGGCTCCCTGAGTGAAATCCTGGCTCTACTGGGAAAAAAAATCAATGGCAAAAGTCCTATTGACTTTGATGGGACCAGAATGTCACCCTCTGATTTTCTGTAAATATCACCAAGACAAAAAGAAAGGCCTGATTCATCTCACACAAAGCTTCTCCAAACACGCTAACACAACTTTTTCCCCCAAATGTGCTGGCATCTCAAGGTTTCCGTTAAACCTTTGACACATGTATGGTTCGATACTACTATATCTCTGGGGAAGAAAAACCAGAAGCAGCTGTTGAATTGCTCATTGGTGCCAACTGGAAAAGTTGCCTGTTCACATACGCTCTGGAGTCTGGACAGCTGTGCAAACTGTATCCAGTACAGATGCAAAGAGCAAGCAGTTATTTAAGGTGTGTGTGTGTGTGTGTGTGTGTGTGTGTGGTGGTGGTGTGGGGGGGTGCTCTGAAACTGATGCATTCTGGGAAGAAGAATCCCTCTGAACAGCTCCTTTCTCCTAAGTCACAAAGAAGATCAAACAGGCTTGTTAGGAGGAGGTTAAATTTAAGTAAATAAATAAAGAATAGGCTCCTGTCAGCACAAAATAACCACAAAAATGTTATGAGAGTAGCACACGTTAATAAGGGATATATTTCCACAATGTTTGCAGAAATGAATCTCATTACCATTGAAAGCAGGACCTCTCATATTGCAACCTAGAGTTGGCCCTGGGTTTGCTGATATGAGTAATACAAAAATGCTACAGAGATGTGCATGGGGCTTTAAAAGAAAAATGTTGATAAGTCCCTGTCCTGAGGATTCAACAGCTGAAGGGCCAGATCCTTTAATCCTTACTCGTGTAATTAAGGCCTTAATTGCACAACCATCAAACTGAAGCCATGGACACCCCACCCCTTCCTTGGAGATGTGCCTACAATTAGTGTAGCCCCAACTTTTACAGGTTGTGCAATGAAAAGAGAACTTCACATCTTGGAAATACTCTAGCTATTTTGTCTGCAACATAAATGTAACTCTGAAGCTCCAGGAGGCCACACATTTGTTACAGTCGTTTAGGCTCAGAAAAAAAAAAGTACGTTATTCTGACTTCAATTAGGAGGAAGTGAATTTCCATGGGTTCATTCCACCCATATGTGTTTCAGTGCAGAAACTCCAAATGCTTTCTTGCAAAAGGATCTATATAGGTTCTTATATACCCCTCATCACCTTAGTATCTTTATTAGGAATTCATTAAATGATGTGACTAACATCTATCCTGTGTGGTCATTCTCTCTCCCATCCTCTCCCCAGAGGGAGATTAGCATGTGCAGTGTGTAGAAGGTTATTTTATTGTTTGTTTATTTTTAAATAGTGGCTTGCACTTGGAAAGGAAGGCGGTGAGGTTTGTGATGGCTCTTAGGTCCTGCGGGAGTTCATTCCACACTCTGGGATCAGCATCTCAGGAAACTTTGTCTGGCACAGATGAGTTTTACTCTTGTAGTAGAAAGTTCCCTCATGCCAATGGAGCAAATTTGTCAATCATGATTCTCATCAGAGAGTTTTACACAGATTTCTCTTGACACTTTCATAATAAATAAGATGTATTTTAAAAAGTGGAGACCCAAACCCTACTGAGTTTCTTGTATCCTATGTCAAGTTCAATGTCTAATCCAAAACCTGATTAGATTCTGGTTTCAATAGGCATTTAGGAATGAATCAATGATATGGTAGGACAGAACTGTGCTGTCACTTTATTAGATATACACATAGACAAAGATCTAGGCACATAGATCACTTTTTAAATTAACCTGCTAGGTGGTGCTATAGGACATGCTGTAAGCTATTCATTCCATTAGAAATTACATTTTCAGTTTACAGGAAAAGAAATAGATTTCTAGATAGCCTATTTCCCCATCCTCAAATCTATAATTTTCTGGACAAATCCTTGCTGATTGATACTATGTATCAGTTGAAATGTTGGTTCTTGTTAAAGAGTGAGCTGTAAACGTGTTTGACCTTTTGGTCATTAACTTCAGCTTCTGTTGAAGAGTTTGTTCCCTTACGTTGCTTCTTTGACTGTATGATCACCCGGGTAAGGATGGTTAGTTCAGTGATTCTTTATGAGTTTGAAGTTGATCCATGGCAACAATCCATAAAGATCCCAAGCTTGATTCTTGGCTCTGTTCTATGAGATTCATCCATGGAGCTGGCCTGAACATGAACCTTGAAACCAAACATACCTGAACTTTAGTGGTGGTGTAGGGAGGGAAATTACACAATCCAGACATAAAACCATATCGGAATTGTGTGTCTCAGACACATCTCTACTTAATGTGGCTCTTGTATATTTCAACAGAGTCATGGGGTTATGCCTCCTTGCACATTTGTGCAATATATTGTGTGAACCACTGGTAGGAGAACAGGATTAGTGGCAGGAAAGGAGATTATTCAGCCCTAGTCTACACTACAAATTTATGTTGGTATCACTATGTCACTCTGCGGTGTGGAAAATCCACCCCCCTGAGCAACATAGTTATATGACCTAACTCCCAGTGTAGACAGCGCTACATTGATGGGAGGGCTTCTTCCATTGACTTAGCTACTGCCTCTTGGGGAGGAGGAGTACCTACGCTGATGGGAGAAGCTCTCCCGTTGGTGTAGGCAGCATCTTCATTAAGCGCTACATGGGTGCAGCTGCAGTACTGTAAGTGTAGATAAGTGCAAACTCTCTGGAGCAAGGACCAATTACGACTCTGTGTATGTTCAGTGCCTAGCACAATTGGGTCCTGTTTCTGACTGGTCCCTAGGCACTACTGTAATAAACATAATTAATAATAAAAAAGAGGACATGGAGGAGAGGGAGAGACCAGGGCGGCTCTACGTTTTTTGCCGCCCCAAGCACGGCTGCAGGTGACTTTCGGCGGCGCGCCTGCAGGCAGTCCGTTGGTCACGCTGATTCGGCGGCATGCCTGCGGGAGGTCCGCCAGTGCCGCACAATCGGTGTCCCCGCTACTGAATTGCTGCCAAAGCCATGGGACTTGCTGCACTGGTGCCTGGAGCCGCCCCTGGGAAAGACACAGCGAGAGCCTAGAATAGATAAGAGGGGAAAGAAAGCAAGAGAGCGCCACTACTGAAATAGAGAGCAATCCTACAGCCACCAGGGGATATACGACTTGGACTTCAGAAGTCATGATTTTAGGACAGGATTTCTCCAGTAAGAGAGAATGCCTGAAGGACAGAGAGGGAGAAAAGCCTGAGTGATGACACAGTGGTCTTCAGAGCACAGAAGAGGCTTTGGTTTGAAGAGACCAGGCTCTGGAAGAGTACTGGTGTCTTACAGGCAGCAGAGAGGGAATATCTGAGGAGGATCCAGCCAAGGAGGCTACGACTGAGTCAGACTCTGGTTTTCACCACCCAGGAAGGTGCAGTCACTGGTTGAGAGCGATCCAGGCAGCTGGAACACGTTTTTTATTCTAGTGCTTCAGTAGCTCATAGCATTTACAGTTAACAAGAGGGGATGGATGTTGAGCATGTGGAGGAGCGTTATATGGACCATAAAACGAAAGACAAGATGATAGCTGATATGCTTGGACAGTACATAGATTAAGGTGATGCAAAATGAGGAATAATTTTGAGTGGGTTTATCGGCAGAGGAAGGAAGGCAATGCACCAAACACTAACATGATACCAGATGAGTTAGAGGAGAGAGTGCTGGCAGTTGTCAAAAGACCAGTCAGGAGAAGGTCCATTTTCACATCTTAAACTCTTGTCCTATTTATTCTACGTGAGGGGAAGAAAGGCTAAGCATTGACTAGCGTTCCCAGTCTTGCCAATCTCCATGGGATCATGCATCCTAATGCAGCAGTGATAGGGTGAGGGGCTTGAAAATGTGCAGAGGATGGAGAAGTGCAAAGTTATAGGCCCATTAGGTCCCAGCAACCCCAGTAGATAAGGGGGAAGAGACCCGTCCATATTGTTCCACCCTGCACTAGGATGATATGGTGGCAATTCCTGATGGTCCCTATCTGAGTACCTAAGCAATCCTCATCACTGTAGCATCTGAGACCTTGGAATAGGAAAAAAGGTGCATTTTAACAGGTGTTAACTAACCCTGTAACAGGATGCGCTTCGTCAGGAGCTGACTTCACACCCTGTCACTCAAATCCCCACCAGTATACATAAAACTGGGACCTGACTGAAAGACAGGCAGTTGGCACAGGGAGCCAATTAACTGAGTAGAGAGACAGTTGAGGGGCTAATTGGGTGGACATAACCTCCCACCCCTTACTGGGACTACATAAGCAGACAGGGGGGTAGTGCTAAGGAACTAGGGATCCTGAAAGAAGGTAGGATTAGCCAGGCCTGGCAGGTGCTCCTAATACTGTACCCTTCGCTAGAAACAAATGAGGGAAACTATTGACTGCAAATAGTATGTAAATAGCATTCCAGGCTCGGCCTGCTGAAAGGGTATAAATCAAGCAACATGGACCATGGTGGTTAAGAACACCTGGAGTTGTAGTAGTCAGTCGTTGAGATTAGAAAAGACATTCAGGGAACCATCCCATGATAAACTTGTAGAAAATGTAGACAAGGCAGTTGAAGTTTTGACCCATGTTAGCTGGTTGAGGTAAACCCCACAGTCCCCTTTACACTAGGATTTTACTATGGGTTAATTAACAGGTTTAAAATACCTCTGTCCCCCAGTAAGGACTTGGCCTGAATACCAAATCCTCTGCCAATCTCAGACTGGCACTTGAGCCTCTATTTCCTGAATGAAAACCCAGCTGCAGGATCCTGTGGGGAGAAGATTCCTGTCCCCTAAATGGGTGTTTCCCACATGGAGAAATGATCTGCCCCATATTGTCTGTCCTGGCTTCGGTGTACATGCAGCTTTACAGCTACATAGTAAGGCAGCTCCCTTGTCTGAAGAGTTTAGACAAACATAATAAAGGATGACTTAAGCTATAGATATCTGCAAAGACCTATACTTTACGAATGTAGGTGTATTTTTATCACTTAGCTAGTTATAGAGGTATAAAAGAAAGGATCAAAATCACTGTCTGCTGGTGTAAGGGCCTTCTCTTACTGTGACAGTCTGAGGCCCTGTTCTTAGGCTCAGGCCTTTGGCTAAGCAGCAGAGACAGCCATAAACTGGGAAGCGAATGGTCACATCCTCACATCCCAAACCAGTCACATTGAAATAAGGTGCTATTGGGCTGTTAGAATACAATCCTGTCCTGATAATGCCTGTCACCTCCAGAGAAAGGGAAGAGCCTAGAAGATGTAAAAGGAAACTTAGTTTGATAGCATCCTGTCTGGCAAGAACTCACTTATTAATAGCTGAGGTGTAAAATCCTCATTTCTGTGTTGTTCTATCACTGTAGTTTCCACTTCCCTATTGTTTGTCTGTATAATCTCTGTCTGGTTCTGTGATTGTTTCTGTCTGCTGTATAATTAATTTTGTTGGGTATAAACCAATTAAGGTGGTGGGATATAATTGGTTAGATAATCATGTTACAATATGTTAGGATTGGTTAGTTAAATTTCAGTAAAATGATTAGTTAAGGCAGGGGTCGGCAACCTTTCAGAAGTGCTGTGCCGAGTCTTCATTTATTCACTCTAATTTAAGATTTCGCATGCCAGTAATACATTTTAAAGTTTTTATAAGGTCTCTTTCTATAAGTCTATAATATATAACTAAACTATTGTTGTATGTAAAGTAAATAAGGTTTTTAAAATGTTTAAGAAGCTTCATTTCAAATTAAATTAAAATGCAGAGCCCCCCGGATCGGTGGCCAGGACCCGGGCAGTGTCAGTGCCACTGAAAATTAGCTCACGTACCGCCTTCGGCACGCATGCCATAGGTTGCCTACCCCTGGGTTAAGGTATAGCTAAGCAGAACGAAGTTTTACTATATAGTCTGCAGTCAATCAAAAAGTAAGGGGGGGGGGGGAAATGGGAACAGGGAATGGGGGTGGAGAATTAAAATCATGTTTTGCTAAGGGGAGGGAATGGGAAAAGGGACACAGGCAAGGCTCTGTGGTGTCAGAGCTGGGAAGGGGGACACTGAGGAAGGAAACTAGAATCATGCTTGCTGGAAGTTCACCCCAATTGTTTGCACCTTCGGACTTTGGGTATTGTTGCTCTCTGTTCATACGAGAAGGGCCAGGAGTGGGTGAAGGAATAAGCCCCCTAACAACAGTAAACAAGAGGGGTGTGGGAGTGGAGCTGGGCTTACATTTGATCTCACATCAAACCTTCAAATTCCTGAGCTCCAAAAGCTGGTCAAAATGAAGTCACTCATCTCTAGTGTGTCATTACAATTTGTAGTTATGCAGGCTAAATTAATCAAACCTCAGCTTCAGGATCTAAATTAATTGCACAGATGGGCCTGTTGTAATAACCGGGCCTACACATTTACTCTAATTGTAAGCTCAACTGGTGAAAAGTGAGCAAAGGTTCATGAATTGTCACAATGATCTATGATCTGTTATATATATATATAACAGATCATTGTGACAATATATATATATATATATATATATATATATAAAACTGATACCACTCAGGGACTGTGTCAAGAGTCTAACCAGTAGACAAGAGCTTCAGAAAACTGGAAATCAAGGAACCAAAACTGGTATATTGGAAATTAGGCTTAATTGGGGGACAAAATAATGAGACTGGGCTATTTTGCTCATCATTCCCTTTTTGGAGTCCTTAGAAAGAGACTTTGAGGGAGATCAGCGGGAGAGTTTTTTTTACCATCACTGGGGCTGTAGTGGAAGGATTGTTGCTGTGACACTAGACTTTGATATTCCAGTGGGAACATTTGGCCATCATCGCTGCCCCAGCACAGACCCCAACCTAATACATACGAAATCCTGCTCTGTCTTCCCCTCCCTCGTGTGCTCCTATCTTCTCCCTGTCCTATCTCCCTCTCTCTTGGCTTTTCACTGGATCCTGAAATCAACTGCACTGCATGGCACTAGCATGGTGAGATGAGATGGCCCATCCAGCTCACACTGAGAAGGACTCGTGAAGGAAAGGGACCTGACCATACCAACCATATGATATAGTCACAGAGAGGCGAGCCAGTCCCCAGAGCAAGAACTGTCATGAATGACCTACTAGGCCAAAGCATCTGTCCATGCCACTCTGTATCCTGAGAACATCTCTTCTCTCCCTTCTGTGTCTGTCTGTTTTTAGAAGGCAGGAAAGTCACTATCATTCTCTAATCAGAAATGAACCCTCTCCCCCACCACGGACCGTTTGACTGAATATGAGACTTTAACCAGTATTCACTGTTTCCAGTAAAGATGTTGATAGGTTTTGATTAAGTTTGTTTTGCATAAACAACCAATTTCTAATGTTCTTTACCTTGTTTCCCTTTTGTATGTTTCAGTTAACACATTTCTAACCTTTGGTCTGAGTTTTGTAACATGTTTGCCATGGTATTAAGCAGGTTGATGTCTCTGTATATCAAATCCCAGACCTTGTCTAACACTGTTTAATGTTGGACAATGACTGGGTTATGTTAACACCTTTAGCCCATATGTTACATCTAAAGTAATACAACAGGCCCAGATGAGATTTTCTCCCCTCAACGTACAGCACGACTATTGGTTTGCAGCCTATATAGCTTGTGCTTTAGAAAGTGATACAAATCCCATAATGCGCTTGGCCAGCTGTACAGTTCTGCAGTACATGAGAAACTCCTTTCTGATCCCAGCTGGTCATGCTCTTATACTAAATGCAGAACTATCCCTCCACTGGTCTTGGCCAAGACTTGAACAGAACCCAAGCAGGGTCCCTGTGGTGACCAACAGGGAATAAGAAGAACATGAAGATGATTAAACTCTTATCAATCCACATTAGCTTGTACAACTCCAGATTCTGGGCCTACTCCGACAAGTTGCTAAGCTTCCTTAATACTTATCAGCTTCACTGGGAGTTGAAAGTCCTGGGTTGCCCTCAGAATCAGGCCTTCTCTAGCAATGATTAAAATTACCAGTGATTAAGTTCTTTTTCTTATACGGGATTATTGATTTAAAAAAAAAATTCACCACTAACTCATCTTGGCATTTTAAACCAAATCCTGCCACTGGGACAAACATGGTATTCAAAAATTGATTCAGTGTCTTCTCTGGGACTTCTTAGCCAGTGCATATTGGGCACCATGGGAATGAGGACAACAGCATATTGTCTGCCATGAATATAGCCTTTATTTCAAGAGCTGCAGCTCCACAATTAACTAATTCTGGTGAAAGGAAGCTAACTCTAGTAAATTAAAATGCCATGCATCACCATATCAGAGTGAATTTGTACCATTTCCCTTCAGGAAGAGAGTTAGTCCAGTTTGTATGAGAAAGGCGGGTCGTGATTACAGGCAGTGCGGTAATAATTAGCAGATTTAATCTTAAAAATCAATAGCAGTTACTCTTGCAGACATCCTTATCCTAAGAATAATGGAGCAGCTGTTTGAAGGCAAGCAGAAACCCCAGTGCTGCTTCATTGAGGAAGTCAGCTAAAAGTAGAGCGGAGCCTGGATGGAGTCATTGTAATACCCTTGCCAAAAGAGGTCTAACTTAACCATTCTGCGCCTTCTACAATACATGTTTTTAGGGTGAAGTTTTCCCCATCTTCTTTGCGGCCATGGAAGATCCTGGGCACAGTCAGAGCCACTGAAGCATGTCTGAGCCAGGAAACAGCTCCTGCACAGTAACTGGTGTCAGTGGGTACTGACCTCTGTCATGGGACAGGGGTGTGAGACTTTTGTAATCCTGACCCAGATGCATAACTCAGTCTCTTACCAGCCCTACTGGATGTCACAGCTTTATTGCACTTAAACTTCTCTTCGGTTAGGGACATGAATTATTAAATCTCACAGCACAGTTGTATTATCCTCATCCTTAATTGCTACACCATGCTTTACATGGCTAAGGCCACACAGCAGGTCAATGGTAGAGATGTTAGTACCTGGAAGTGTTGTCTCTAGTCCCCTGTTCTCATATACACAATGTAATGATACAAGCACGAACATTTCGTGTGTGTACAGCTGCAATGCAAGAAGTGGCTTGGGGGAGAAAGAGAGCAGGTAAGTGAACTCTAAATACCCTTGAACACTGGCGATATAAGTGCAGCCCCTTTCCTCGGCGTGCTCTTGCCAGACTATAGATTTGCATGCTGGTATCTGGTGCGTGTCTGTGCTCAAGGTAAGCCAGAATGTGACTCAGGATCTGAAAAACTTTAACTGCCATCTACTTTCCAGCGAAACACGCACAGATCACGAGAGAAATACCTTACTGACTCACTGAGCTTTTCACACATGCAGGCTTATTTCTGGAGGCAAACCTCTTAGCAGAAGCCTGGAGAAGGAATAAAATTATGTAATCTGGGTAAGACCACATTGCAGATAAGGTACCATAGCTGTTTATTAAATCTAGAATGTACTGTCTGATAGGGTGACACATGAATTATAGTCTCCATAAAAAGCCCTTCTCTTTACAACTTCACTGATAAGCAGGATTGGGAATACACGGGTAAAGACTGCCTCCCCCTTCAGGAGAAGCTCCACAGAAAGCAGTTGATGCAAGTCCAAATCGATATTAACTTTTGGCAGTGAAGATGGCTCAGTGTTTCACAGTGGGGCAGGAGCACACATCTGCGGTTTTGGGCCCTGCTTGAGGTCTCGCCCCCTTGACTCTGCCTGTAAAGGGTTAAAAAATCTCACTGCTATGCATAGGCAGCGCAGCCAGGGCTGGTCTCAGGGCCAGGAATCGCTCCGGCCCCTCAGGAGTGGTGCGATCAGCCAAGGCAGGGCCTGCCTGGCTGGGCTCCCTCAAGTCGCACTTGTCTGGAGGGGCCCAGCCGAGCCCCCTACACTGTCTGCCCCCATACACACCTGGCTGAGACTGGCCAGGCTTCTGCACCAGTCCCAGGTGGCTCAGCTCCAGGGAGACAGGTGGAGCCCCACAGGTGGTGGGAAACAGAGACTGTCCAGAGCCGGCAGGCAGGCCGAGAGGAGCAAGTGGTGGGCGGGGGGAGCTAGTGGGGTCTTGGGGCGCCGTGCAAGTGGAGCAGGCCGGGGGCCCTTCTGAGCATGTGCCCGGCTCCATGGAGCCACTGTAAACCTGGCACTGTTACTACGTACATGCTGTATAGCCAAAACATCATCTAGGATTACTCTGGAAGGCCCTTCCTCATCTTCTTCCCCATCATTTCTCCCACCTTCTCTTAAATCCCTCCTTGAAACATACATACTGGAGGACACTGAAGAGTTAGCCATCCTGTGATCTGTACTCCACTAAGGTAAGATGCAGCCCTTCTTATGGCTGAAGCGAGTGCTGTGGCGAGCTGATTTTACCAAGTTATGACAGTCAATGACCAGATTCTGCCCTATATTATGTGAGTGAGCGCTAACTCTTTAGGCTGCTCCATTATTAAGGTCAGAATTTCAGAGGGGGTAAGACGGCAAAAGCAACCCTGTACCACAGCTGACCTCTGTGTGCTCCAGATCGCGTCTATGGCATGTGAATGAAGCAAGTGTCAGTGAGAGAAGTTTCCACTTAATCTTTTCACTTCCCTTTGGGGCTTTTCCAGAAGAGCAGAAAGAAATGTAAGCTGAAGCACTGCTTTGTTCTCCTGTCTCTTCTCTTCCCTCCAAAACAGACAATTAGGCCTTGGCTACACTTGGCAATTCACAGCGCTGTGAAGCACGAGTGTAGTCGCGCCGCCAGCGCTGCGAGAGCTGTAAGTACTCTACCTCTCCAAGGGGAGTAGCTTGCAGCACTGCGAGCGAGCGTGCAGCGCTGCAGGCACTGATTATACTGGTGCTTTACAGCGCTGCACTCGCTGCGCTCGGGGGGGGGGGGCGTTTTCACACCCCTGAGCGCAGCAAGTTGCAGCGCTGTAGAGCGCCAGTGTAGCCAAGGCCTTAGTTACCAGCAAGTTTTTCCCTCTCATCTTTCCCATCATGAACAATCATTTAGCTTTTGAAGTCCAAACACCTCCGTCTCTTGCTCTCTTTCCAGTGTATTTGGTATGTGTTAAGAATCATTTCTACAGGGTGACTGGCAGCAGATTAGAGCCCTTTTACGCAAAACTCAAGACCTTCCCCATTAACTGTTTAACGTTGTTACAGTAAGAAAAATCCAATAACAGCCCATAGTCCAATACCCCATTCTGACAATAGCTTCCACTGGGGCAGCACAGCCCTGAAGTGCCTCCTATTAACACAGAACATGCCTAAAAGGTTTACCCTAGTAATTTAATTTCCATTCATCCTCTGTTGTTAGCTGTTACTTTCCTCTAATTATATTATTTCACAGTGCCAGGCTTTCTGGGGTGAAGTATCAATGACTGACTCCTCCCGGGCAAGTCATACCCCCTTGCCTCCACTTCATCTCTTCATTCCTCAGAACACTCAAATAGAGGCTTTTACAAATCCAGCAGTAGCCCTCCTCAGGATCTTGTTGATTAACTTAAAGTTAAAAAAAAAGCACACAACGAAGTCTTCCCTTGAGCCTTCAGCTGGGCACAGACCCAAGCTCCCCTGGTGTCTCAGGGTCTTCCCTGTTTTGGCAAGTTACTCCCAACCCTTCCTAGCTGGAGCAACTCCCTCAGGCTCCTTCAAGGCAGGCCCTTTCTCACTCTCTCCACAATTTTCTGAGCTTCTCCCTTCCTCTGCAGCTTCCTGCTGTCCACTTTAGGGCAGTCAACTCCTCCACACCCAGCTGGTTCTAATGAAAACCCACACCTCATCCCAGGGGAGGCAGGCAGGGCTAATCGTATGGGGCTGGTTACCTCATCATCACATGCAAACTGCATGAGAGGTGCTATCAAAAGTAAAGTTGTGTATTACACAATAACCTACACAAATTAATAGCTCTGCATAAAATTTGGGGGGAAAACACCCCACTGCCAAACACCGGAGCAAAAAAACACTTTGAATGTGTAGGTGTTAAGTTTGCTACTGTAGGAGCCCATATTGGTAATTGACTGTAACAAAAAACATACTGAAATGGAAGACAAGATGTTTCCATTTTTCAGGGAGTACAGACTGCAGCTCTAACCAATTGCATTCCTGGCATAGTATTGCTCTAGGCGCACGCAATGAATCTCAGAATGAATTTGTTATGTGGTTTGCTGCATTCGGTTCATTTTTAGAGTGAATTTAGTGTTGGTGAGTAGCACTGGATGGATGACCTGGGAGACCAAACTCTTCCTTATCCACAGCTGCATGGCAGGGTCAGCCTCTCTACCCTGCCCAGCCAACGTGCTGGTGTTGATCTGGAGGGACTCTTTTCCCAGTGGACAGAGGGTGCTTGGATTCTGTCCTTGGCTTCTCTGCTGAGACTCTACTAAGACTCTGCTAACTGTGGGTACCTTTAGGATCAAGTTGTGATGGTAGCTTGAGCTATGTACAGTAGGAATCAGGCTGGCAGAAGCACAGACTTTGTGATTTGCCGGAGGGGAGGGAGGTGCTTGATCCCTGCTCTGCCCCAGGCCCCGCCCCCACTCCATCCCTTTCCCCAAGTCCCCACTCCTGCCCCACCTCTTCTCGCCCTACCCCACTCCCACCCCGCCTCTTCCCATCCCTGTTCCAACCTCTCCCGTGAGCACGCCCTACCCCCCTCCTTTCCCTCCCCACAACGCCTCCTGCACACCGCTGAACAGTTGATCGTGGTGGGCAGGAAGCACTGGGGGGGGGGGGAGGAGGAGCTGATCAGTGGGGCCTGCTGGCAGGCAGGAGGCGCTGGGGGGGAAGGGGAGGAGCTGATTGGTGGGGCCCATCGGTGGGCAGGAGGTGCTGGGGGGTGCGGGGGAAGGGAAGGAGCTGATCGGCAGCACCTGTACAGGCTGGGATCAAATGATTATAGGTGAAGGAATTAAGCTAAAGTTGTAAAGAGAATAAAGCTCTAACAATTAGAATTGACATGGCAATACCTCAGATTCCACCTAATATTTAACCCTACATAGTCAGAGGCCACTATCATGATTATTTAGCTGTTAGATTGCTGTCAGTGCTCTTATATGATGAGAGCGAAAGGACATCCCCTGCAAAGCTGCAGAGAAAATATGTGTTGGACTTAATGAATTTCATATTGGACCCTTATTAAAGGATCAGTGTTGGACAAACATTGCACTGACCTAATCTCATATCAGAGTCTTTATTGGGAGTTCAGCGATAGCCAAAGGGTGTCTCAGCTGCAGACGACACAAATAAGGGCTTCTGCTCCTCCTTTAGCCCCTTGGGGAATTCAGACTCTCAGGGTAATGTCAGAGGAGTGGGGTGATCAGCTTTCACTGTCATCTTAAAGTTGGCCATATAAATAGCTTCCCCTTCTTCTAAGAATTGCTGGGCCTTAGTTCTCCTCTCACCCTGTTTTGCATCATTAATTTCTCCACAGTATGGTGGGTGCCTTATAGAACATATAGGCAGACACACTCCTAGCCCGGGGGAGCTTACAGTCTAATGGTAGACATGAGACGATGAGAGAGAGCTACAAACTGTAGGTGGAGATGTAAGCGTAACCCACACACCTTCTGGGTGTGGTGCTCTGTTTTGTCCCATCTAGTGGCACCGAGACCACTTAGAGAGAGAGATAAAATGAGACTGCTCTACAGCCTTCACTAAGAGGCCATTGGCTTTTAGTTCATGCGGTAGAGGCTTATGCATTTAGCTCCAGAGGCCCCAGGTTCGATCCTGCCTGCCGACGTCTGTTGGTGTTACAAAAACAACTAGGAGTCTGGTGGCACCTTAAAGACTAACAGATTTATTTGGGCATAAGCTTTCGTGGGTAAAAACCTCACTTTTTCAGATGTGAAGGTTTTGAAGAAGTGAGGTTTTTACCCATGAAAGCTTATGTCCAAATAAATCTGTTAGTCTTTAAGGTGCCACCAGAATCCTTGTTGTTTTTGTAGATACAGACTAACATGGCTACCCCATGATACATAACACATTGTTGGTGTTACATAAGCACTTAGGAGTGGGAGGGTTACAAAACTAGGGTCACCTGATTACTTATTATTGCTTAGTTGTTATGCAACATATTTGAAAATATGTACCCAATTCCCTCTGTCATCCTCCCCTGCTCTGCTAAAATTCCCTTCCAGGGCAGAGTGCCCTATTAACCAAATCGTTTTCCTTCTCCATGCACCCACTTGCCCTTACCACCTAGTGCCCTCCTAGCCAATCTCACTCTTCATGACATCCTGCCAGTATTCCACACCTCCCTCTCACAACCCCTCTCTTCCCTCAGCACCAGGCCTCTAGCCCTCCATCTCACACCTGATGCTAGAGGTTCTCAGGGCCCTGGGCAGTTCCCATTCCCATCCAAAGCTACTAGTCACTCTGACAGAGCCAGCCCAGAGAAGGGGCAGCGTAAGTGAAGGGAGAATCAAACCCATCCATTCATTACAGAAAAATCTGTAATGGTTAGAATTTATTTAATTCTTTGCTATGAAGCCTGTCCTTAGCTGGAATTTAAGGGCATCACACATACCCACCAGCAGGGCCTACATCATATGCAATTTTTCTGTGCCACACTCTGCTGCCTTATGAATCAGGCTATAAGAATAAAAGGGAAGATGCTTCAGGACTGAGTGATCTGCTGGTTTAAAAAGGTTTGGTCATGTAACAGCAAGCCAGACATCACACCAGTGCACACGATAAGGCAGTGGGACAAATCCTCAGCTGGCATAAGTCAGGAGAGGTCCACTGAAGTCAACGGAACCATGCTGGTTTATACCTAGTGAGGTTCTGGCCTAGTCTTAATAATTTGTAAGCAATTTATGCACGTTGACTGGGGAGAGAATGCCACATGTTTGCCTCCTCTACTCCTCTCCTTGGTTTTTAAAGTCTGTAGGTGATGTGTTGCCACGTTCTTTTAAGGGCTGTGACAAGCAAGAGAAAGTGGGAGAGGTTAAGGTCATTCTGTGTGGCAATGTAATGCTTCCTATTATTATTAGCATTACAGTACTGCCCCAAACCCCAGGGGTCAGGCTATCATTGTGTTAGGGGCTTTACAGACACTTTGTAAGAGGCAGTCCCTGCCCCAGAGTCTAAATGGACAAGCCAGACAAAGGAAGTATTATAATCCTCCTGTAACGGATGGAAAACGGAGTAGAATGATTACATGATTTGCCCAAGTGTAGGCATGGGCATAAGGAACTTGACACAAGTAACACGCCTCATTTCTTAATGGGCATGAGGGGAAGGTAAATGGATCAGTAGGCTAGAGACAGGAGGTCTGTGCTAGCTGAGATAAGGGGGAACACCCTGGTACCATTTACAACACACAAGATAAGCCTGAAATATAAGATGAGGTACTGTAAAGAGTAGGTCGTGCATGCATAGCATGTGGACAGAGTATGCTGTATAGGGATTGATTCCTGCAGAATAACCAAGCCAATCTGGACGTGTGTGTTGTGATGTATTGTTAAGAATGCATGTGTTATTAGTGTTGGTAAAAATGTATATAAAGAAACGTTTTGCTGTGTAACTTTGGAGGTATGGTACATCCTATACCGACCCTCGACGTTTGAATCTGATCAACTCATTGTATCTCTGATGTATGCCAGATAAAGGATCCTGAGTGACAAATCAGGAGTCAAACTGAATTCTTGGAGAACTGAGTGGAAGAGGAAACCCCAATGTAGTGGTGCCATGACTTGGATTCCATTTGGAAGGGTTCAAATTTGAGGTGGTTTCCAGAGCACTGGAGGAGTGGGTTTGATCTAAAAGAGATCCCTATGGACTCCCCCAGGAAGTGATAGGGGAGATTAGGACTGGGTAGAAAATGAACTCCAGCAAATAACATTAAAAATAAATGCAAGAAAAGAAAACAAAAACCTCATATTAGTGAATTATAGTATAGAATTTTCTCATAAAGAGAATTTCAGTAACATAAGGGGAATAGATGGAGATACTTCGGATACATATGTAAAAGAATGCTTGGCAGAGCACAGCACAGGTGTGTTGAATGCCACTGAACATTTAAAGAATAAGATTTCTGGGTGACCATGGAGAGAACAGTGATTGTAGCTAAAGAATGAATGCAAAAAAGCACAGGAAAAAGCTCAGAGCCGCTGAGAGAAATCAGCTGAGAAATGTGTCACCTTGGGAGAGAATAGGTTACAAAGTAGCAGCCGTGTTAGTCTGTATCCGCAAAAAGAACAGGAGTTAGGGTGACCAGACGTCCCGATTTTATCGGGACTGACCCAATATTTGCTTGTTTGTCCCGCGTCACGACCAATGTGCGGTCGGGACACTGGACAAACAAGCAATTTTGCCCTCCCGGAAGGGCTCTTGCCCCCCCCCCCCGACTCCGCCCCCTCCAACACCCATTGGCTCCCTCCCCAAATCCCCGCCCTGGCCCTGCCTCTTCCCCATGCATGTGGCACTCCTCCTCCCTTCCAGGCTTGCTGCTGTAATGGCGGGGCAAGCCTGGAGGGAGGCGGTGGTGGCCGGCTTCCAGTTCCTGGAGCTGGTGAGTAGGGGCACTGGGCGGCAAGGGGGGCTGGCCAGGGGGCTGCTCCCCCAGGAGGTAGACGGGGGGGGGGGCTCCGGACCCCAGCAACGGTGGGGGAGAGCAGCTTGGGGCCGCATGAGTGGCCATGTAAAGTTTATCGGCTTGGATGGGACCCCGGCCGGCTCCCCGCCCCGCGCCAGCATGTCGCGCCGGCCGCCACAGGCCAGGTAAGGAGCCGAGTCGCCCTCTCCCCCCTCGTCCTGGCTCCTCAGCTGAGCCCCTCCGTCACCCTCCCGGGGGAGCAGCCCCCTTGCCAGCCCCCCTTGCCCGCCCGGTGCCCGTACTCACAAGCCGCAGGAACTGGAAGCCGGCCACCACCCCCTCCCTCCAGGCTTGCGCCGGCATTCCAGCGGCAAGCCTGGGAGGGAGGAGGAATGCCGCTCAGCTGAGGAGCCAGGGGGAGGGGGGACTTGGTTCCTTACCTGGCCTGTGGGACATGCTGACACGGGGCGAGGACGCTACCCCCCTACAGGGCAGGGCGAGGAGCCGGCCGGGGTCCCCCCACCCAGCCTATAAACTTTATGTGCCCACTTGCGCGGCCCTGAGCCGCTCTCCCCCGCTGCTGCCGGGGTCTGGAGCCCCGCGCCTCTCGCTCCAGCGGCTCCTTCCCCGTGGGGCGGCGGGACGTGCCGCATGTGCCCTGGGGGGGGGGAGGGGCAGCAAAACAGCTTTTTTTTTTTCTTTTACTTTTTTTTTGCTCCACCCCTGGCCCCCGCGCGTCCCGATATCCCGCCTTCTCCCCCCACCCCGCATCCCGATATTTCCCGTCAGTGATCTGGTCACCCTAACAGGAGTACTTGTGGCACCTTAGAGACTAACAAATTTATTTCAGCATAAGCTTTCGCGGGCTACAGCCCACTTCTTCAGATGCATAGAGTGGAACACATAGAAGATATTTATACATACAGAGAACATGAAGAGGTGGAAGTAGTAAGTGATTTAGGGAAATAAAGTGAGGCGTTAAATGGGAGCATTTATGCAGATGTGAAAAAGTTTACAGAAGGCTGATGGGATTAAGCAGACTAGTGTAGTAAAGGTACTGGACATAACATTAAATCAACTATACTTCCCTCCTCCCCCCGAAAAAAGTGTCCCAATTTTTCACCTGGTTACCCTGTCTACAAATCACTGAAAGTGGCTAAGCAGATTGATAATGAAATCTGAAATGAGACAAAATGTTCACGCATCATTTGTTTCACACACTCTAAATGATCCATGCCAGAGTCACAGATCTACTGCATTTCTACAGTAGACAGACTGTATAAAATGATTGAGAGGAATAACGCTATCCATTTTTATAGCATCTTTCATTTGCAGTGATGACAGCAGAACAAAAATGTAGGCAAAGAGGCTTGGATCCGTCGGAATTCCTTAGACACATTAAGGGCCAAATCCTGGACAACAAAGTGCAGTCTGGGAGGCTAGGCTGAGGACCTTGGTACTGTTTAGAGAAGAGAAGAAATCCACCACACCAGTCTTTCCTAGACACCACAGGTTACAATGGTTATTGATCTTTATAATGAAACACTAGTAGCTTATACGGAGAAACACCTGGGCCCCACACAGTCCTACTGTATGAAGGAGAACCTCCCCATGATGACAACAATAGGGTTGTCTCTCATCTGAATTAAGCTCTACAACTTCCCGTGCTAGTGTCTCACAATTGTTGCTCATGTGGTGCAATTCAAGCAAGGGAAACCAACGGACTCGGTGAAAAGAGAAGCCCGAAAACTGACACATTCAAAAGGGCACCTCCCGGTCTGCTTTCTTGCCCTCTCCAGTTTTCCATATGTCAAAGTGTATGTATTACAAAGACCTAGATAATGTGTATGTGTCACTACTGCCCCTTGTTGGCTAGGATTAAAACTGCTCTGCTGTGTCATAGGCCTTATACTTAGAACTTTTCTGCCTGGTGGTTGACAGCAGCAAAATGGGCCAGGTTCAGTATATCTAGAGTCCCTCCTGAGAAATAACCAAACTGGCTTCATCCGCATCCAGAAACCTGGAAAATTAAATGCACCTTCCCTGGGTCCCTTAACAGGCAGATTTTCCCCATCTGCAGGCACTCCAAAACTGCACACAAACAAGGAAATCTGGATTAGGGGAAAGGGAACAATCATGAACTTGGGGGAAGCACAGCAACACAATAGATATGCAAATAAAGAGTCAAATACTGCCCTCCACTGCCCTGCAAGTGACTTTGGCAGTAATTTGTCTAACACCCTTGTGTTTGCGGCAAAGGTTTGATAGTCCTTGGCTTCACCACCTCATCCATCCACCAAGCTCCATTCATGGTTGAGGTCACCAAGCAGTATCCAAGAGTCTCTTTGCCGGTCTGTCTCCAGTCCCAAGGGAGATGCTTGCCTGGAGGTGCCACTACTTAGCTTAATTAAGGTGCTAGGCAGTCAGGGCCTCATTGGAATCTACTCTGGTCTGCTACTATCCTCTGCATTATCTCTTGCCCTGCAATTCACCCAGGAGAATTACCAGGAGTACTTAAAATACTATGAATAACGTCCTAGCTGCTTAGAAAAGAGCTCTGTACTGTAAGAGAAGAGATTTTCACCTCCCTGACTGCTCACTACTGCCCCAAATCCAAGTTCTGGCATGGTTATGGTGACCTCCCAAGTGTCACTGTGGGTAGGCAGTCTATGCAAATGAAGCTGTCAGGCAGCATTTTTCCCTTTTCACCAATGGAGGGAATAGAGAGATTTCCACTCTGGAGCTTCTGGCCATAGCTTACAGCCTGCTAACAGGAATTTTTCTTTAGCTCAGATGGTAGGAGCATGTGCTTTTCACTAAGAGGAGACTATTCCTGCTATCACCATGTAATTTCAAATAGTCACAGTCTAAGACATAGCAACCATGAAGTCCCGGAAAGCCGCAGCTTGTTACAATGTTAACTGGGTTTTTTTTAGAAAAAAATTGAAATGTTTTTATGCAATAAAGTCTATATAGTTAAGCTACATACAGATTCTAGAGTTTATCAGATCAGAACACCACGATCGGAGTTACCCAGTGTCTGCTCTTCTAGTTTACTGGCATCCTAAGCCCCAGTTTCACACTAACCACTCTATGAATTTGTTACCATGAAAAGAGATTTTCCCCATTCCCTCCTTCACTGAAAGATCTAGGTGTGCAAGCTTAAACTGGTTTTAATTCAACAGATTCTTGTGAATGCCAAGTCCAAAGAATTGTTTATTTTAACAAGAACAACAACAACAAAAAAGAAAATCCTGTGTGAAGGAAACTGAGAAGAAACAGCAAACAGTTAGAACATACAGGGTTTGCCTTCTCGCCAGTGAAATAACATAGACATTTTAATAATTAAAAGGGTTTCATCATGTTTATGGAGGGAAATTAAAGTTTATTGCTTCTGACAGCTCTGTAAAGGGATAGGACACAGCCAGAGTTACTGGAGATTGTGGCAGGGAAAGAAAACAGAATGATGGTTTATAAAAACAAAAAGGAACAAATCCTGAAGATCTTAGATAATATTTACAGTCTGTCAGTGCCGGGTTGGCTAAGAAAGGAGTGAGTCAGGGTAGGAGGCCTCATTGTGTAAATAAACACTTGAGAATGTGCATGATTTTCGTAAAGACAGATATTTCAGAGGGAAGTCTCAAGACTTGGCTCAATTCAGGGTAAATTGGGCCATCCAGACTCATGTTGTAGAGCAGCAGCTCCCAAACTTTTTGCCTGCGTGACGCCATTTTCAGATGTATTGCTTCCCATGGCCCCCAACAGCACGGAGGATGCCATTTTGTTGAGCAAAATGGCATCCTCCGCACAGTGTGACCTGGCATGTACCATATGTGTGTGGTCATGCTTCATGGAGGATGACATTTTGTAGAGCAAAATGGAGTCCTCTGCACACTCAGGATCATGACCCCAACCACTGACAGTGCAACCTGGAACCGCTGTCTTAGAGCTTGATCCTGTCCCATTTAAGTTAGTGGGATTGTTTCCATTGGCTTGAACGGCAGCAAGATCAAGCTTTTATTTTGCAACTAGACCCCTTGAAGAATGCGGGAGTAGGAGTGGAATAAGGTATTGATCAGTGCAAGGAAGTGTAACACCACTTGCCCCACAAAAGTTGTGTTACTTTTTTCCTTCTTCAGAAAAGAAGAAAAGAGACCTGAATTAAAAGCAAGGAGTTAAAGTTTGCTCTCATTTATACGGGTCTCAATATGCATTAATTCCATTGACTTCGGCAGAATCTAGGGTGACCAGATGTCCCGATTTTATAGGGACGGTCCCGATTTTTTGATCCTTTTTTTATATATGCTCCTATTACCGCCCCCCCCACCCCCATCCCGTTTTTTCACATTTGCTGTCTGGTCACCCTAGCAGAATCACCCACATTTTCCGCCATGTAAGTGAAAGGAGAATGTGACCCAAGGTATTTAGAACCGAGTGGTTTTAACCATGACAATTATTATAGGCTGAATTCAATACAAAAGGGAGAGATTAGTCTTTCTTTGGATACTTCAGACACTGGTCTTGATTGATTCGCTTCTAAAGCCAGGAGATAACCAGCTCTGTTGAGTAGGTTTTGTAAATTAAAATGGAAAGCTAAGGAGTAACGGAGGGCTACAGATCGCCACTTTGCATTTGAAATGATTTAAAGGGTTGACCACTGCATGACTGCAGAGTCTGGTAGTTGAGGAGAAGAGAATATAAAAGTCATAATGCCTCTACTGGTAGTAGCCATATAGCTACAATGTGCTCTTGCAAATTGCTTACTGGGAGTGACACACGTACACATTGATATATATAGGCCCAAACAGACCACACGAGGAGGAAGCAGCAGTTAAAATCAGTAGAGCAGGTTGAAAACAAGGAAATATGGGTCATGAAAAGTGTAAAACTTCCCTCTCCCCATTTCAAAATTTCAGAATTTCAGCACTTTTCAACCAGCTCCATAAATCAGCTTTAGTCAAAATTAAAGAAATTTAATCACACCACATATTAATAGTCAATAAGAAGTAGGTAGCAGATCCCTGCTAATTTACTGGGTGATCCACTGTGGTTTAATTAAGTTATTAGGGGACTATGTCTGTTTCCATTGGTGTCCTGGTATTCCCACCACCACCACTATGGGCTTGTCTACATCGGCAATTGACCAGAGCAGAGATCATAGAACAGCTCCCCATGTGGACACTCTATTCTGGAATAAAAATCTCTTTATTCCAGAACAATCAGTGCATTTACAAAGTAGCAGACAAGCCCTAACTTGGATGGGAGCAGGATCAGCCATGATGTGACATACAACAGCCAAATTAAGGACACTGCATCGCAACATTTACCCTTTAAAAAATGTCGTTTTAGGTTTCATTGTCTTTAATAGTACTGCACAGTATATGAATAGAAGTGGTATACCATGTTTAGCCAAGAGTAATGAAACCCTAGCAACAGGAGGCCCCCAGGACATCAGACTGGTATGAAGTCTTTGCTGAGAAATAGAATAAGGTGATGAAGTTGTACTGACAGTTACTGGGTTTGCGATGCAGTTTAGGCAAGTGAAATTCTGCCTTGATCGTGCTAACGCAAAGGCAAATTACCAAATAGAGATAAATCATACATCAAGTGTCAAATTTTGACATGTGTGGGCCTCAAGCATGCCTTTAAAAATGCACATGCCTTCACAGTCCCTGCAAAGTGCACATGAGTGGATGTTTAAGTGCTTATTTGCATATGCACCTATCTGATGCGAATGTGTCAATGTGGCTTATTTTGGTGCAGCCGACGTGCACATACAGTTTAGGAGCATTATTTAGATGCTTATTGTCCAAAGCATGGACCTAAGCGTAGCATCAGGGTAGTGTTTACTGCTTTCTGGTATGCCAGGGATCTAAACATACTGGGGGAGGGGGGAAAGAGAAGCAAGGGGTGTGTTAGCTAGCTTGGGAACTTTATATGTCCCCCTATTACTGGGGTGTCTGAGCCCCTCACAATCTTTAATGCATTTATGTTCACAACCCCCTTGTGAGGCAAGGCAGTGCTATTTATCCCCATTATACAGATGGAGAACTGAGGCAATCAGATCTTCAAAGGTATTTAGGCTCCTAACTTCCATTGAAATCAAGACAAATCCATTGCCTGAGGTCAGTCACACAGGAAGCCTGTGACAACAGGGAATTGAATCCAGGTTGCCCAAATACCACGTGTGCACCTGAAGTGCTGCATCGTTCTTCCTCTGTGTAGGGTGGGAAGGAGAACGGGAGTAGGAAGAGGACTAGTTACACTACTACTTTTCTTTTTTGCTGTGCTGCTACTAGGTTACCAGAAGGCAAAATTAACCCTCGATTGTAGCTATGTAGCGAACATGATAAGCTTTTATCAGCATACTGCCACATGGTGAAAGAATGAGCAACATGTTATTTCAAAAGAGTTCCAGTGAAGTCTTGATAACATTCTACTCCCACCAAAATTTCTGTAGAAGGCCCCTGGTATTTAGCTAGTTACTTATATGGCTCCGATTACCTGAGCTCCTTTACAGAAAGGCTAGTGGAAAAATGTTTGAGAGCATTTGGGGAATCTTTTAATAGTATTGTTTTTTCATGTCCCGCTGCTTGGTACCTTACTTACCCCGGGCTAACTCCTACCCTCTGTTACGTTAGTTAAATCGCCATTGAGATCATTGGAGGTGCTCTGGATTGACAACACGATGCCAGAGATCAGAATTTGGCCAGTAGACTGTCCTTTGTGGGAGAGAAAAGTAACTACTATTTTTAGAAACTGCTAAAAATGGGGTAAAATAGCTTTTCTGTACATGATCTGACAGGACAAGAGGCAATGGGTTCAAACTACAGCACAGCAGATTTAAATTAAATCCCAGGAAAAACTGCCTAACTGTAAGAACAGTAGGACAATGGAACAGACGCCTCGGGAGAGTATGGAAACTCCTTCACTGGAGATTTTCAAAAAGAGACTGGATAGCCATCTGTCTTGGATGGTTTAGATCAGGCAACCTATGGCATGCGTGTCAAAGGCGGCATGCGAGCTGATTTTTCAGTGGCACTCACACTGCCCGGGTCCTGGCCACCAGTCTGGGGGGGGGGAGGGGGGCTCTGCATTTTAATTTAATTTTAAATGAAGCTTTAATCATAGACTTATAGAAAGAGACCTTCTAAAAACGTTAACATGTATTACTGGCACGCTAAACCTTAAATTAGAGTGAATAAATGAAGACTCGGCACACCACTTCTGAAAGGTGCCGACCCCTGGTTTAGATACAACAAATCCTGCATTCTGGCAGGGGGTTAGACGAGCTGACCCTTGTGGTCCCTTCTAACCCTATGATCCTATAACAATATAGTGGCTCTAATGGCCTAATATCTCAGGATCTTCTAAAGCCATAAACAACTGATGTGCTTCCCTTCAGAACGCTGGGAATCTGCAGGGGGATAGTCTCTATTTCTAACCCAGAGGAGTTGCAAGATATTGGAACTGAACTCAGGGCAGGTCTACACTACTGCTTATGTCGATATACTTTACAGCAGTGTGAAAAAGCCACCCCATTTGACTGACGTAAGTTACACCGATCTAAGCACCGGTTTGGACAGCCCTATGTTGGCAGGAGCCACTTGCCTGCCAACATTGCTACTGCTTCTCCTGGAGGTGGAGTAATTATGCTGACAGGACTAGAGCTCTCTCCCATAGGCATAAAGCATCTTTACCAGATGTGCTACTGCGGCTGCGCTGATGTAGAGCTGCTAGTGTAGACTAGCCCTCAGTCACTGTTGGAGAAATGACTTGGACTCCTTCAGAGACAAGGAAGGTGAAGTAAAATCGTTTATTGGACCAACTTCTGTTGGGGGAAAGAGACAAACTTTTGAGCTTACACAGAGCTCTTTTTCAGGTCTTCGACAGGTACTCGGAGTGCCACAGCTAAATACAAAGTGGAGCAGATTGCTTAGCCTAAGTACTTAACACATATTGAAAGAGTCCATTCAAGGTGAGGTGGCCAGTTAACACCTCTGCAGTCACAGGCCAAAAAAAAAAAAAAAAAAAAAAAATGGGGCTTAGTGGGTTACAGATTGTTGTAATAAGTAATAAATCCAGTATCTCTATTCAGTCCATGATTTTTAGCTCCTGGGAGAGTAATGAAGTTAAGCTCCCAGGCTCATTTTTTCCAAGTTATTGTGCAGGTTTCCCGAGGGCATTCTGCGCCAAAAAGAATAAAAATTCTGCACACAATATTTTAAAGTTCTGCAAAATTCTGAAAGTTGTATTTGTCAATAAATAAATGCAGAGGCTCCAGCCTGGCAGTTGGGAGCACAGGCCACTGGCTGTACAAAGGTGGGAGATCACCCTGCAGCCTCTCCACCCCCCCACCCCCACCCATCCCTGGGACACGGACTCAGTGGTGAGTCTGCACCCAACCCTGACACAGCATAAGGCCTGGGCCTGCCCCAGAAACACCCTGGGGCCCTGCCCCTCTGTGCCAGGTACACCAGGTATGGGGCAGGCAGGCTCAGCAAGGCAGGATCCAAGTGTGGAGGGGCTCAGTGTAGGGGGATCCAGGTATGGGGTCAGAGAATTCTGTATGGCAATCTGGGTGCAGGTAGCTCAGGGGGGTCTAGGTGTGGGAGGAATCTGGATGCACAGAAGCTCATGGGGAGAGGGGGGTTCCAAGTGCAGGGGCAATGGGACTCTGCAGGGGCTTCCAGGTGAAAGTAGTTGGGGCTCAGTGGAGGGGTCTGGGTGTGGGGGTCTCGGGTCTGGGTGCTGGGGGGAGTGGGGCTTAGTGGGATGGGGGTCTGGGTGCAGCTAGTTGAGGGTCTGTGGCATGGGGTTCTGGATGTGGGGGCTCAGGGTGGTGCAGGCGGGTGGGGCTCATCAGGGTGCGGGTTTGAGTGCCAGGACTCAGTGGGGGGTGGTCTGGGTGTAGGGGTGGGGGTTCAGAGGCAGGGGGGTCTGAGTGCAGGCAGGTTCCAGATGCAGGGGTTGAGGTTCAATGGGGTGGGGTTCGGGTATGGAGGGCTAGGGGGGTTCTGGATGTACCAGGTGAGGCTTGACAGGGATGTCTGGGTCGGGAGGTCCAGATGCATGGGGGTTGGGCGGATGGGGGAGCAGCTCCCCGTACAGTGACGCCTCCCCCCGCAGTTGAGGAGCGATGAGGACAGGAAATAGGGAAGATGCTGAGCTTCCTGCAGCTGGGGGAGGTTTCTGGGGGGGTGGGTCAGACACAGCCCCAGCCACTCCTTGCAGGGGAAGAGGAAGTCCCATCCTCTCCTGCCTCCAGCCCAGCTGGGATTAGCAGCTGATCCCGGCTCAGGGTAGGAGTCACTGGCTGGGGTGTCCCCAGCCCTGCAGTGACTCACCTCTCCATCGGCTGCTCTGGGTGCCTGAAACGATATACCTGCGCAGCTAGGGAGTGGTGTGTGACTACTCTTGCAGCTTCCCTGTCAGAAAGTCATTTTTCTGCAGGTGAAGCAAAGAAATCTATGGGGGGACATGAATTCTGTGCATGCGTAGTGGTGCAGAATTCCCGCAGGAGTAACTAAGAGGTGAGATATGGAGCGATTGCTTTGTGAAAAGTGTTCACCCACGGATGATGTGGTGGTTTGGGATTTTATCATTTTTCCGTGTGAGTGCAGTCAAGAGGATAGTAAGTGTCTCCTTTCACCCATATAGTTGCTATTGGGTCATTTAGTGCACTGGATGGGTATGCTACATGTTATGATCGGCATGTGTAGGACTCCTGGATTTTGAAAGGTGTGTGGAGAGGAGTATTGATCATCATGGCAGTGGAGATATGTCTGTAGGTTTTGCATCCGTTGTTCTGACGGGTCTGGGGCCACTTTGAGTTGGTGTGTCCTGATCTGGGTGGAGCTTGCTTCTGATGATGAGTTTTGAGGGACTCTCTGAAGGGCAGGAAACAGGACTTGGGAGAGATTTCTTTCAGTATGTGGCTTGTAATTGTTTAATGATACCCCATAGCATTTGTTTGGCCAGCAATATAGGACATCCTGGCATTTGATGGGTTAAAGTGATTGAGGCCGGCCCAGCCTGCATTAATGAAGGGCAGCAATTCAGCAAGTCGGAGTAGGGGTGAGATTTTCTGTGAGCATTATAGTCCGTTCAGTATAATCCTGCCCTGGAAATTAAAGCGGGAAATAAATAAAAGTACTGGAAAGCGAGAGCAAGGAGAAGACAAAAGCTGCAGCAACCAGGACGTGCTAAGAAGCCGGCTACGTGGATACTTGGTGTTAAGCAGCTTACGCTGAGCCTTAATTAATAGCAACATTATTCTACTGAACAAGAGCCGAGCAGCCCTGAGGGATGGTCACACCTGCCTGCAGGGGTGGGTTTTGCTTCTCCAGTCTCCGCCCTGCAACAGCCATTTTTGTGTTCACATGAAAACTGTAGGTGTCCTTTTAGTCTAGATTAGCAATACAGTGTGCTCCTATCTATTAAGTAGCATCCAAACTGTACTGAGTGCTTTAAAAAGCAGGGGCTGATCCCCCAAGCTTTGCACCTCCTCCAGTAATTTACACCTCGGCAAAGTGGATGTGAGTGGAATGGCAGTTGCTTTAATTGTGCTTCTGGGATGGCATGGGAGTGTTTTATAGCACACTCACTTTGCACAAATGTGACTGCACAAGGGAGACGGCAGTGGAAAATCAGGGACAGAGTCTCTGCTCCTAAAGCACTTCTTTTAATTACAAACAGTATCAGTTTGAACAATAGCCACTCCCCAAAGCCTTCGGCTCTGTGTGTTTATTACTCCACAGCTGGAATCTCTTGTGGAGATTATGAAAATGCAATCCAGGAAAGGAGACAGTCCTCGTGGGATTATCAATGGGTACCATAGGAATGGGTGAATGTTGAAGAGCGAGAAAAGGGTAAGTAAGATTAAATGACGATGCCATTATCTTAATGGCATTGAAGGGCAAAACCAGGCCATGGGATTTCAGTCTTAGCTGATGCTCTTCTCCAGAAAGCAAGATTGTGTCCCTCTGCTTCCATAATAATATTTTCCTCCCCTCCTCAGGAAATTTTGTTCTAGGCTAATACACTGCTCATTAAAGGGATTTTTAATAAACCTTGGCAAGGCTGGTGACAAAGGCCCAGATCCTCAAAGGTATTTAGGTTCCTGTCTGCCTCATACCTCTGAGGCTCTGAGCCAGGATTTTCATTCACCTGTGCAGAGCAGTTTTACATGTCTTCAATTTTGCTTTTCTCTCTCTGGTTTTAGCAAATGCCTGTTTTTTGCCTAAAAAAACACATTGAGTTTCAAGCGTTGAATTTCAGTGCCACCTATGCATGGAACAGGCTGGGGTCTGTCTATGTTTATACTGCCTGAGTGCCTATCACGGGACCTGGACATAGAGGGCTGAGCAGCTGGACAGAGAGTTCACAGGCGGGTAGCACTAATCACAATGCACAAGATGCTTGGGATCAGCAAATGGCTGTCTCTCCCTGCATGAGGCAAGCCAACCCTCACTCGCATGTCTGAGCCTAACGAGGCACAGCTGCACCGGAGTAACTCCTAGAGGCAACCCCAGCTGGGACTCTGCAATCTCCTGCTGGGATTTGGCTAAAAACCCCACACTGCTTGTGGCTCAGAAGAGCTCAGCTGGTGGCCTCTGCTCAGATAGAAGAGGGTGGTGGGACCTCTGCAGGGGGCACTGAATGACCTGTACACCCGGTCACAGAACTCATTAGTGAACACGGACGCTGAGTAACCTTAGCAAAGGAAACAGAGCAATGTCATGTAAGCAGCGTTTGATCTAATGGATCAGGCCACTGTCTTGAGAGCGAGCTAGCTTATCTCAGGCAGGGGCTAGACCATACTTCAGAGGAAGGCACGAACTATTCACAATGCACCGGAAACTGTATCAAAGGACCCCACATTCTTTCCTGGCTTATGGTATTCAGTGTGCATCCTGAACCATATAGTTTGGACTCCTTTAGCTTAAGAATTATTATAAACTACTAATAGTACACACTTCCATCTCAAGATCTCATACTGAATGCCTTAGTAGTCCCATTTTACAGATGGAGAAACTGAGGCACAGAGCTATGTAACGACTCACCTGAGTTCACCTAAGGAGATGGTGGTAAATTCAGATATAGCACGAAGGTCTCCCAACTCCCAGTCCCCCTTTTTAACCACTATACTATGCTGCCTCCTTGCAGGCAATCATCAGGTGAAGAAAATACATGTAAAAGCTCTGCTTTCAGCTGTGCATCAGTTTTCAGTGGCATGTGCTAAAGAAAGGCTTCTCTGCTTTGTATCTTTCATTGGAGCTGCTCCACTTATAAAATGGAGCAATGACTCGGGGCATTTAGGCAAGAAGGTGGGGCTATAAATTAGGGATGAGCTCAGCCAAACCTTGCAACTGTGGTCCCCATCTCTGCTTTAGCTTGTTCATTTTCCTCTATTTGTGTTCCCCTTTTACCTATGAGTGAACCACACTTCACTTTACTGATGCAGGCATCAAAAGAGAGATTCAACTTGCAGCGGGTTTTGGAAGTAGTTCAAACCCACCATCTGTCAGCTCCCAGCCGGCCGCAGAGTGCTCTGAAATCTCACATACACCACGTTACCACTCAGCACCACGGTTGCAAATGCAGGGAGTGGAGGCAGAATGCAAAATGTGGAAAGAGGGTGTGCAAGGCTTGAGAGCAAAGCTACCCTCCCGCCACCCAGAGATGTGAGGCAGGGCCGCAGCTGGTGCAAACTCTCTTGCTGAAGTGAGAAACCACACCAGGCAGGCTCATGCACACAATGAGATCGTTCGTTCTCCACACCGTCATTCGAAAGTAGTAAGATTTAGTTTAGCTGATTGTTCCCTTAGAACAGAGGGAGCATGCTGTAATTTATGCAGGGATACCAGCCTGAGGCTGTAATAACCCAGCATGCTGTGGGAAAGGCTATTGGTGATGCAAAAGATGCATTGTTTCCTTGAAGTCAATACTGACTCACTGCCCCATTATGGTAACTGGGGATAGGTATTGTGCTAGAGGAGGATTGGCATTTTGGGGGGAAATACTTGAACTAGAATTGGATCCATTCCCCCCCACCAAACCACCATTTCCCATGGTCATTTCCTTAAGTCCTTAAAGGGAATTCATTTCTGCCGTACACCTGTGATTCTTGTGTTCACTTTCTGTGAGCACTGCTGTGACCATGTTTCACTGGCCTGAATGTTCACAGCCAGCACATTGCCCAGGTGAACACATGTGTATTTGCAGTAACCAAGTTTTAGATTTGCACACGTGACTATTTGTACTGGAAGTGCTGGTGCACTCACCCAATCTGGAAACTGAAAAAAAATATCATGTGACTTCTTACCGATCAAAACCAACCAACACAGTTCAAACATCAGATACCCTTAAAGAGCTCTCAGCAATAAATGCATGGAGTAAAGAAAGACTTTTGAAATAGTTATTTACAAGGGTAGGCCAAATCTGGCAGATACATTTGTAATACATTTTTTTCAGTAAGCTTTACCCAGTACCCACATCCTGATCCCTGGTGCGCCTTAAACATCTCATGAGCTTTACTGAAGAGGGGAGTGATTTTTACCCACATGTTTTGGCCAAATGCCAAGTTCAATTATTACATTCCATCTACTTACATTTCTCACCGCTGTCTTGGCTGCAGCATTCTCTGCCTCCTGCCCTATATTCAGCACACACAGCATCATATTTGACACTTTATACTGCAGCGGTGAAGTAATACATACAAAAGGCTAGACTGCGCCTGCTTTTGTGGGATTGCCCAAATCTCACATCTGGCCTAGCAGAATTACGCTAAGACATCCAATCTGCAAAGATCTCCTGTAGCAATTCAAAGAGGGGAGAATCTTAAGAGAATTATGGCCCTTTTGTTGACCATCTCAGTGGATAAGCTGAGGATAGCATCAGGCAAAGTTATTTGGCACAAACTTTTTCAAACCTGGGAACTTGAATTAGGCTTCTATCGATATTCAGCAACCTAAGTACCGGTTGTGACAGATATGGCAATCTCTGGCAATATCTTTGGGAGATCTTATTGATGAAGTTTAAATAGCTTTGGAATCCATTGTTTATGTATTATTGTGGGATTGTATGAAACTTTTCTTGCGGGGAGCCATGGCCAATGTAAACCCTGGGAAGGGTCTGCGCTTCAAAGGACTACTTTAAACAATGTGCCAGACAAGAAGGCACTTTCTGGACGGACATAGTTGTGGGTTTCCTAGGAAATACCTCCTCCAGACCCAAGCTTTTGAAACTATGCCCTGAGGAGAGAACTACTGTCTGGCTGATTATCTCTTTGTGATCTCTGCAGATCAAAGACCTAGGCTGTATAAAGTAGTGACTCTCAGATTCCTGAGTGTTCTTGTTCCAAGCAAAAGATTTCATGCACTTGTAACCACAGAAAAACTCCTTAGGGGGGGTTGAAGGACTTATTGCCCATCAGAGCCCTTGTTGGAATTGAGGGTGATCTCTGGTAAGCCTTTTAGTAGGCATGTAGGTTCTTTTATTGTTTTTAATATGTTTTGTCTATAATGCTTTCACCTTAAGAATAAATGTGCTTGCTTAGAAGGTGCCATGTGATAATTTAGAGCTATGGGCAATTACACTGTTTATAGCCTCTGGAGAGAAAGCAAAGCAGGCCTGCTTAGGCAGTCTGACTTGTTGGGGACCTCGGGGTAGGCAGTGGAAAGCCTGGGAAAACCCAGGCAGGAGGGAGACAGATGCAGGTCGCTGTCCAAGAGTGGTGATGGCTGGGAGTCGGAAGCCTAAAAGCAGGTGCTGTTGCAAGACCATAGAGAGGGATACTGGTGCCGTTGTCCTGAACCGTGACACAAGTGTCCTGTTTTCAAAGGTGCTGATCACAATGCTTCATAGAATCATAGACTGTCAGGGTTGGAAGGGACCTCAGGAGGTCATCTAGTCCAACCCCCTGCTTAAAGCAGGACCAATCCCCAACTAAATCATCCCAGCCAGAGCTTTGTCAAGCCTGACCTTAAAAACCTCTAAGGAAGGAGATTCCACCACCTCCCTAGGTAACCCATTCCAGTGCTTCACCACCCTCCTAGTGAAAAAGATTTTCCTAATATCCAACCTAAACCTCCCCCACTGCAACTTGAGACCATTGCTCCTTGTTCTGTCATCTGGTACCACTGAGAACAGTCTAGATCCATCCTCTTTGGAACCCCCTTTCAGGTAGTTGAAAGCAGCTATCAAATCCCCCCTCATTCTTCTCTTCTGCAGACTAAACAATCCCAGTTCCCTCAGCCTCTCCTCATAAGTCATGTGTTCCAGCATCTAATCATTTTTGTTGCCCTCCGCTTGTCATTGTCATGTCAGACAATGACGAGGCAGCATGTGGAGAGCTCTGGATAAAGTATTCCATTTTGTTTTTAAAGACTTGGTTGTAGTGAAGCTTCAATACTGTAGAGATGTGCAGGGAAAGTGAAGACAAAAAATATTCTGAATAGATCAAAGAAAAGACTATTCATGTTTAATTGGGTTATTTGTAGTGTGTTTTGGAACCAGATTTGTTTACTTGGGGGCATGATCCTTCCACTGAAGTCAATAGCAGCAGGGTGACCTGTCCCCAAAGGGTTACCCTTTGATCATGCTCACTTCATTTACTGCAGAAGAAACCACTAGCATATGCTCATTGTCGGCTTGCTGTGCTGAAACAATCCCTCTGAACCATGATGGCATAGAACCATTTAGGCAGTGATGGAGCTTAACCCACTTCTGCTGCCATAAAACTCTTCAAGCTGCGTCTGTCTGTTCACAACAGGAGTCTGTTTTAAGTGTCCAGGCACTTTATGGTAGAGAAAAATTGGGCTTTTGTAAATTTTAATTGGAGTAATGCATTCTTTTAAGAAGAAGCAGGGGAACAAAAAAAAGAGTGGGCAACCACTTTCGTTCCTAAGATTGGCAGACTGGAAGCCTCTGAAACAGGAGAGGTCTTTGTTTAGCTCCATCACTGGCACAGTGCAGACAGCTGACACGTCAGTTTCTCCCACACTACCGAGCTAATAATATCCATTCTAATCTGGAAGAATTGCTGTACCCAATCTAACAAGGAAAGTCAGAACAGAGACTCATCAGAAAGCAGGACCCTTGAGTCAAGGCAACCAATAGACCAGACAGCATGCCAGCCAGCTGGCATCCACCTTGGAAATCTAATGGAGCTTGCATATACTACACATCCCTTCCTCTATCTCAGGTAAAATAACAATGGAAGAGATCTCTGACATCATTTACCTCCTGCAGAAATTCAGCCTGTGACACTGCTTCCCATATTTTTCATAGTAATATAAGGATATGATTGTGTCATAATCATGATGTATTTTATGCAAGACAGGTCATGTGAGGTAACATTGGAAAGGTTATGATCTACTGAATATCATTATCCTATTTGTATGCATGTATCATTTTTGAATCTAAAGTTAGGAATATTGACTATACATCTGTTCTACAAAGTGTTTGCACCTGGGGAACACCCAGCAGACAGACAGTCTAGCTATCTGGGAACAAGTCAATGGACCATTAGGGAAAACAATAGGTCTTAGAAGATGCTAATCTCCCACCTTCTGTAGAAGCTTTCCTGGGATGCTACAAACTGCCGCTGACTCATGACTGATTTGACACTGCAGGATCATGTGATCGAGTCACCTGGTGCTGGATTCCATAATAGAATACCAATATTTTTCAACTGAGGGGGTGGGGGGACCACACTGGAAAACAAAGGATTCCCGCCATATGTAAAACCTATTTAAGTCACATAATCAGGGTCATTCTTCACTGAATTCCCGCCCAGGATGACTGCTGTGGACAGCTAAGAAACAAAGACAAAGGGGGTGGGTGGGAAGAAGGACTGAGTCCAGGCTGGAAAAAGTGTCTGGCCTGTGAAAGAAATGCCTGGAGTTTTAAGCTGCAAGCAAGAGCAGTTTGCCTTCAAGAAACTTTGCAGTCTGCCTAAAACAACATTTAGGGTGAGAAATTATTACTTGTAACCAGTTTCTTTAGTACAGTGATTCTCAAACTTTTGTAGTGATGATCCCTTTCACAGAGCAAGCCTCTGAGTGCGACCTCCCCTTATAAATTAAAAACACTTGTTTATACATTTAACACCATTATAAATGCTGGAGGCAAAGCGGGCATTGGGGTGGAGGATGACAGCTCATGACCCCCCCACATAATAACCTCACGACCCCCTGAGGGGTCCCGACCCCCAGTTTGAGAACCCCTGCTTTAGTATCTTAAGCTTGTATTGCATTTTTGTTTTATTTGCTGGGTAATCTGCTTTGATCTGTTTGCTAACCATTATAATTACTTAAAATCTATCTTTTGTAGTTAATACACTTTTTTTTCTTTTCTAAATCCAGTTTGTGGCATTCATAACTGGGGGAGGGGCAAAAAGCTGTGCAGATCTTCCTCCACTTTGAGGGAGGAGGCGAATTTCAATAAGCTTATGCGGTATAGTTCTCTGTGCAGCACAAGACAATACAATTTTGGGTTTACACTCCACAGGGGGTGTGCACTTGAGTGCTGGGCAGTTCCCTAGCTGAAGTCTTCCCATGCAGAGCTGATTTCAGTGACGGTGTCTTTCAGAAGCTGGGTGTGTCCCTACCTGTGTTTGTGCTGGAGGAGGTTTGAGAAGGCCTGGCTTAGTAGGGCAGTGTCAGGGAGCCCAGGCTGGTGGAACAGGCAGGCTCAGTAGTACCCCAGTACATCAGGTGGCACCCCAGAGGGGGATTAACCTGTCACAGTGGGACAGCACCGAGGGTGCCTTTTCTGCAGCCTGCTCTTTAGAGTGGGTTAAGTATCTGCTTCTAAAGTTCAACTATAATTCAACCCTTGCTTCTTCTCACCCTGCCCCGTCCCATCCCTCCAGAGCAGGATGCAAGGAGCAGTGACTCTGTGTGGCTGGACAGGAAGAAGGGTGGTAAAGTCCTGAATGACAGGGACAGCATTTTTGACACGCCTTAACATTCAGAAGAAAAGGCCTGGGAGATGCTGAACTGAATTAATCACAGACAGTGAAACAGAATGTTAATGGCGGGGGTGGGGGAAGAAGGAGCGGGTTTAGTTAGTAGAGAGCAGATCTTACCCTTAACGTTTAAGAAATGGGCAGGCCTTGACTGGAATCCTGCACGTAGGGCTTGAGCATCAGAGGTGCAGAGAACCGGCAATTCTCATTGACTTCAGCTGTGTGGGCTCAATGCTTCTGAACATCAGGCCCACATTCTAGCTATCCCATCTAGGAGAGAATACCTGGAGTCTCTGTTCTTTTACACTGAAATCTGATCACTCGGAAGCCGTGCCACTGGACCAATGGATGCAGGTCCCAGGTGTCCTGTACACAATTGGAAGTTACATCTCACAGCCCCAGGAGCATAGAGAGTCAGAATGACCACAAGCAGCACAAGGATGGGCTAGGGAGACAGGGGCTGAGGAGGATAAGCATGTATTGTTTTACACACCTCTGTTAATGCCTTGAAAATCATCTCCATTAAATCGAAGAGTTTGGAATGAGCGTGTGGAAGAGTGCCTGGAGGGGAGATTTGTGAGAGAGAATGAAGCTGTATGGTGAATGGAGTCAGATAGGGATCCTAGGAATAGGGGGCGACGCCACTGCCAAACAGCTGTTTGGTGGCTAGGGGAGGGGCTTGGGGGGGAGGGCGGAGAGCGCTGGGCGGGGGCCTCTGGGAAGGAGTGGAGTGGAGGTGGGAGGAGATGGAGTGAGGGCAGGGCCTCGGGGCAGAGGAGGAGCAGGAAGAGGCAGAGTGAAGGTGGGGCCTGGGGGGGAAGGGACAGGGTGGGGGTGGGGCCATGGGGTGGAGCATCTCCAGGAAAAGTCGGCACCTATGAAACTTACAGTTTTGTTTCTTTATTATTAAAAGGAAGGCAGTGTTGTCTAGTGGATCGTGCACTGGCCTACAACTCAGGATATGTGGGTTCTCTGCCCGGCTTTGCCACTGCACAGAGAACTGGGTGACCTTGGGCAGACACTTTAAATCGCCCCATGCCTCAGTTTCCCCCGCTGTAAAATGGGGATAAGGACACTTGCTGCCTTCGTAGAGCACTTTGTGATCGATGGATGAAAAGTACGGTATAAGAGCTAGGCAATTAACAGTTTCCACAGTGTTGCTTCCTATGGCAGCTTTGAATGTCTCCGCTGCTGCTGTTGTCTCCTTTCTCAGCCACTGGGTCTTTAAACTTATTTCAAGCATATCTGACCTATCGCTTGACCTCTGAAAAAAATTTGCTTTAGACAATATCTTAAATTCCTTCACAGTCTCTGGCTCCCTTAAAAAACAACAACATTCTTTAATTAATTCACAAACGACATGACTGAAGAATCCAGATAACATCTCTGGATGTTTACAGGAACAACAGTTTCCACCAATAGCTTATTATTAGTAAGCTGCAGAGCCTAGCACCTCTGTGCAAAGCGTGAGGTGCCCAGAAAGGGGGATGCATATGTGGCTCAGAGCTGAAGTCAGGACTGTCAGGAGAGACAGCCTCACACCTCCACCCCAGACCAGACCTGCTCACAGCCTGTGGTCCAAGCATAAGGAGAGCAGAGCTGGGGCCTGAGCCAACATGCTTAGCTCACAGCTTCTCTCAGCCACATTCAAATTGCAAGTTACACAAGCAGACAAAGCGAGCAAGGCTCATTTCAGGAAGTAAGCAGGGCGGTTGCCTGGGGCTTTGTTAGACTTTGGTCTAGGTCTGCTCTTAAAGCTGCCTTGCCTTAGTTTTCTTATTAAGTAGGAAGGGGAAGAGGTTGCCCCTTTTAGTCACCCTCTCCAGCCAGCCTCTGCCACTCATGAGCCCAAGTGTGTACGGTATTCTCCCCTCTCCCCTCTCCGTGGCAGCTTCTCCAGGTATGTGTGTGTGGACAATTCCTCTTCTCTGTTCCTATTTCAGGCTGTTAACCCATTCCCTGCCTATCAGGCTGCTGGGTTACAGCACACACCACTACAAGACCCCAGAGCACCCCACTGTGGGAGCCAGAGAGGGACCTCATGAGTGACCCCAGTGCACTGTCACCAACATCTGTGAGTTTTGGTGTCACTCTTGTTTGATGTCTAGGTCTTAGGCCTTGGTGATGATGGCATCTGCCCAACACCAGAGCATCTGAGCATATTGGCATCTTCCAACACTCCTGTGAGCCAGAGAGCTCCCTTTTACAGATGGGGAAACTGAGGTACAGGGTGGTGAAGGGACTTCTCTAAGATCAAACCAAAAGCCCATCCCAGAGATTCTAATGGCTGGCTCCAGTTCTGTGCTTGCTTTAAGCATAAATCTCTCTCTCTCTCTCTCTCTGGAGAGATTTTTTTAAAATCTCTCCTCTCACCAGTAACTTGCCCCCATTTCTTCCCTCCAAGACACTGCAGATGGATTTCTGAACCTTAGCCCATCATTCACAACAGCTGTAAATTTGGGACAATGTACAGTACCAGCTGTGCAGGCCTCATTTATAAAGCTAGAGTTATGGCTTCACTCAGATCTGCAGATAGGTTTTAGTGTGATTAATGCCCTAGTGGCTGGAGCCCGTATAAGAATTACCTGCTGTTGCAGAGGCCCCCATACTTTTAGGGCCTTATCTCCCTTCTGAAAGCAGAGACCACTTAATCACAACTCTATATAAACTGAAATAAAACCCTCTGATTTACCTATATCCCTGTTCTCGGCTTGATCAGCTTTTGTGATGGTAGGACTAACTCTATGAATTATCTACAGTATCAGTAGAATTGCAACTATGTATTAAAAATGGTTCTTCAGTGACTCTTGGTAAATTATTTTCTCTGCAACTGTTTTAAGGATCCTAGAGATCTGTTGGGTCATCTAGGCTCAGATTTTTAAAGGTATTTAGCTTCCACCACTGTCCTTGGAAAACTAATTCACAGTCTAATAGAGCCTGGGTAACATTTTCAAAAGTACCTCAGTGACTTAGGATCCTAAATCCCATTTTCAAAAGGGATTTAGGGCCATATTTTAAAAGATGCAGATAGGCACTTAGTGGGATTTTCAGAAGAGTCTAGGTATCTAACTCCCTTTGATTTCAAAAGGACTTGGGTACCTAAATACCTTTTAAAAATCTGGCCCTTTGTGGGGCTTTTGGGCCTTAGACTTGTAAGTCACTTAGATGCCTTTACAAAATTTGCCCCTAAGTATTAGGAATTTTTTCAGTGCTTGGGTGTATATACTAACTGCTACAACATCATTAGGATTATCTAACTTTTGTGAACTTCAGTGAGAGATTCCTTTATTTTTTACATGGGGAAAACCACATCAGTGCAATGGTAAGGCTGCACAGTTAAGTACTCGAAAGTCTGGAAATGTGAAAGTTAAGGCTGAACATATAACCTTAACTATTCCCTAAGGCAGATGAAGTCAATGGAGTTACACCAGTTTAAAACAAGAATCAGGCCCTCAGTGTTTACTTCATCATTATTTAAGCAACCTGTCACCAGCTTCCTTCCCCAGGGCACCCGTTAGGTCCTGAGCTAGGCCTCTGCTCTGCAGTGTCTATGTAGTTCACCATGCCAGTCCTGTCGTAAGAAGCTCAGCCTGCCAGCTAAGCCCCAGTCTGCCCCTTCCAGGGTTGTCAACCAGCAAGAAAAGAAATTAACACAAATGAATTGTCCCCCAGGTGGGTTAAAGCTCTCTTCATTCAAAGGGCTTCTGTTAAGCTGTGGTCCTAATTTAGCTCAGAACCCAATATGGAGAAATAGACCCTGGATCAGCATCAGGCGCTCCCTTCTTTCAGGGAGGGGCTGTCAGGCAACAGTCATCCAAGGCATTTTTGCCTTCAGTCCACCCTCGCTCTAGAAGCCAAGGACTCTCCTCTTTGGTCTGCCACCAATTATGCTGTGTTTTCCTCTTTAACCTCCTCCCTCCAGGTCTGACATCTCTCACAGGTGTGGCTGGGCAGGGGTGACTGAGCCCACAATAGCTCATTACCTGGTGGTGCCCGGCGTGCGGTTTGTACACCCCATCACACAAACTCACATTGAAGACAACAGAAGGAAGCTAGCTACAATGGGCCTGATTTCCCATTGTGTAGTTATATACACCTGTGGGGGGAGAGAGAGTATAAAGCCCAGATCCTGGAAGGTAGGAGCCGAAATACCGTTGAGGATCTAGGCCTAAAATACTACCAGATCAGAATGCTAGCATTTTACACCTGCTTTTCACAGGTGTAATGGAGTGACAAGGGGCAAGGTGGAAGATCTTACTGTGGTCTTGCAGGCTGTGCCTTTAAGGGCCGAGCTTCCCAGACTGAGAATATGGGCAGGACACTGTGAAGCTCCTGTTATGATCAGCCAGTTGGAACCAGACATAGAGTAAAGCAGGTCTCTAGCAAGCACATTAAATACTGTGTGATCAATGAACGTACTTATATTTAGATCTTGCTCCTTCCAATTAGCTCTCCTAGGCAGACCCTGTACCCACACAGAACCACAGTGTTTTCAGTAAAAAGAACAGGAGTACTCGTGGCACCTTTTCCGTGTGGCTTTGTGTGGCTGCAGGGATCTGCTAGGAAGGAGCTAGTTGTGGGATCGGGACCTAAATTTTTATTGAGGCCAGCTCCCTTTGATAGTGCTATCTGAGTGTTTTAAACATTACAAAGAGGCAACAGATCATCTTGACCTAGATTCTTAGCAGCTTTGTTAAGGCAAAGCAGGGATTTTTTAAAGCAAAGCAAAAGCACTGGTCTCACATGAGGGCTGTGCCCAAGCCACGTTTCAGTTGCCAGCTGTTCTTACTGTCTACCCATTCAAAAAAGTATGGAAAGAATTTTTTTTAAGTTGGAAAATTAGTTTCTTCTCCATCGTCTGTTGCTCAAAAAGCAACTGATGGGATTATAAAAAAGATCCACTTTAAAAGCTATAATCTCCCAACACTATACGGGAGTGTCACCCAAGTCTTTCTATTATAGCTCCCTGTTTTCACATGCACATAATTTAAAAACAAAAATTCAGCCCCCAAAGATAGATGTCTTGGAAAGGGAGGGGCGGGGGGAGTGTGTGTGTCTGTGTGTCAGAGAAAAAGAAAACAAGGGGTTCCAATGCAAAGTGTTTTGTAGCCTTTTAGGGAGGCCTAGACACATATATGGCCCTACCGAATGACATTATATTTGTTTAATTGGAAGAGCCTACATGCTAAAGCTGATGAGATTTGATGGAGGAGTACAGCTGCCCTGGCTTAGAGGCAGGTGTGCATGTTGAATGGGGATAGGGTGGGGGTCTATAGGAGATTCAAAGCAGAGAAATAAATATACTAAATATATAGAACCTGATTCTCGGTTACTTGGTCTTTGTGCATGGAGCAGGGACAGAAGTGGTAGGTCTTAAGGTGGCTTTGTGAGCTCTGTATTCTGGGGCTGTGCAGGGGCCTGTCTGGTCACCAATGTAAGTTAGAGCAGCCTCTGGGCTGCTCTAATTTATGCTTTGCTTCCCATGTCCTCTTATGGGCCCTGGGAAGCAGAGAACAGCTGTAGAGCCATGCACTCCAGCCATGCCCCTGACACATCTCAATCCCTCCCCTACACCAGTCACCAGATACCAGGATCAGGGCCAGGATAGTGTCCTTATGCCATTTCTGTACCAGGTAGGGCCTCTCCCCAGGGGGCATTCTGAAGGGGACTGTTTTCACCCACTTTAAGACCCTTTTATGCTGCCTTGAAAGGACCTTATTGTAACTGAGAATCAGTCCTACAGAGTGAAAGAGAAAGCAGTGATGGGGATGAAATCTGAGGAAGGGGATGAAATCTGTCATATAATTTAATGCTTTGGATAGTATAGCCAGTAACGTAGGTTGTTCAGGGCTTTTAGGATGCTGAACTTCTGATTTAAAGACAAGAGTGGCAGCTTACCTTCTGGGTGGCCTGCTCTCCACTGCTGATCTATGGGTGAATGCCTGCTTTAAGCTTCATAAGCATCACCTCAAATAACTGAGTTAATGGGCCTACCCTATGTAACCAGGGCCTGAAACACACGATAACAACCAGCTGCCAAGTCAAATGTTCTAATGATAATAGATCCAGTCGTACAAAATTTCATGCATAAACCTTGATTGTGAACTTGACTTACCCACCACGTCACCAATAGTTCTGTGCCTATCTTCTGCATGTAACATTCATTAATATGCAGCTACTATGTAATTAGCATGACAAACCCCAAGTCATTTTAGCCTTGGAAGAAATGGATTTTGAAAAACCAAACATTATCATCACAGTTTTTAAATTATGCAACGAGGATGATCAGGAATTCTAACCAGCCAGACACCAAATGGAAACTTTATAGTCAAATTAATAGCAAATGACATGCCTTATTAATGGTGGTTGTAGAAATGCTGAAGATGGGTTTTGAAATGTGGCATTGTTCAGATGGCACCTATCATTCTTATGTGGTTTCAAAAGCACCTGCTGAAGAGGGAGGTTCAGTGAAGGAGGAATTAAATTGAAAATAAATGTACATAGCGAGTGATCAATATGCTTTTGGTTAATCTAACAGTGAAAAACAATAGAGCTAACAAGAGCTTTGAATATTGCTGATTGCCCCCTGCATTTAAATGGTGGCATAATTCTCCACAGGCGTGTCTACATGCTGGTTGCACCAGTTTTGCTTAAGGTGATTTTAAATCAATTCAATTAAGCTGGTGCAAAAGGCTGTGTGTGGATACACGGATTTCACTTTAAACCAGGCTTATTACAGTTCAGTTCAACCTGATTAGGAAGAGGTTTAAGCTAAACCAGAATAAGGCTCTCTTAAACCAAAATAAGAGTACACACACAGCGAGTTGTGCTGGTTTAACAAAACCTGTGCAAGTCCTTGGGGAGACAATGCGCAAGGCTTCCTTTTACATCATGGTCAGGTTTTTAAAGATGCAAATCTGCACATTTGACTCACATGTGCCTCTCCCAGTGGGCATGTGCAACTCGTAATCTGTGTTCATAAAGTAGGGACTATGTGAGAAAATCCAGAACTGTTCCCATGAATCAAGAGTTTTGTACACATGGACTGGACATATGCCTAGAACAGGGGTTGGCAACGTTTGGCACGCGGCTCACCAGGGTAAGCACCCTGGCGGGCCGGGCCAGTTTATTTACCTGCTGATGCGGCAGGTTTGGCCGATCGCGGCCCCCACTGGCCGTGGTTCACCGTCCCAGGCCAATGGGGGCAGTGGGAAACCGCGGCCAGCACATCGCTCGCCCGCATCACTTCCCGCCGCCCCCATTGGCCTGGGACGGCGAACCACGGCCAGTGGGGGTCGCGATTGGCCGAACATGCTGCGTCAGCAGGTAAATAAATTGGCCCGGCCCGCTAGGGTGCTTACCCCGGCGAGCCGCGTGCCAAACGCTGCCGACCCCTGGCCTAGAACATGCTGTCTCTCACTTATGTGGCTAGTCCACAAAGAGGCTAAGGTCCGGAGCCTCAACGGTATTTAGGTGAAATCAGTGGGAATTAGGACCTGAAAACCTCTGAGAATCTGGCCCAGAATGCCCACTACTGCTAACAGATAAAGGAATTACTTCTCACTTCAAGTGGAATATACCTTCCTTTTGTGCAGTATTCCAGCCTTGTCAGTAACCATGGATAAGGATCACGGCAATATTATGCAAAATTATACCTTTCAAATTCTACATTAGGCCTCTTGCTAGGACATATCAATCAAATGGCAACTTTCACTGAGGGAGATGTATGCACCATACACAGTTATGAGATTAATGGCTGGCATTTCTGAAAGAGATGTTTTGAAATGTGTTCATTTTTTGAATATATCTAAATAGGCAGGTATAGATACATCAAGCCCTTTAATCTTCACCTGTTTGAAAGAATCCACCATTTTACAGATATTCCCCCTGTATTAAAATGGGAAAGCCCATTAGAACTGGTAGAACCATTTCAGCCATTTTAACGTTTTAAGTGTGTCCACTTGTCTCTTGTTTTGTCTAGTGAGCTGTTATACGAGAATGTAGCTAATCCTTGCAGGTTTCATTTAAGGGCACTGTTGTAGGTGGCAGTGCATTAAAAAGCTCTAGGGAACTAGTATAAGGTTTTTATTTTAAAAGCTATAAGCTTAGGGACACACACAATGTTCTCTTGCAACTAAGATTAGTGACAGCTGGCTGCTATAAAGCAGCCATGCTCTGTTGTAAATCATCTTCAATGTGATGTCATTATAACTGACAACAAATTTTCCAAATGTCATTGTAGCTGATTGGCGTAGGATAGTATATGAATGAGTTAATTTATGGTTAAGGAGAGAGAGAGAGAGAGCTGGCTGCTGCTCGCTGTTCACAAGTTGGTTTTCCTTTCTGAACAAAGAAGAGTACCTCATGTGAATCACTGGTGTGGTAAAGCCACAAAGTTGAGGGCTGTCCAGATTCAAGTTTTTGTTGTGGTCCATTATAAAGATAGGGATCATTTGCAAAAGGCAGATCAAGATAGGAGTAGCTGAGAGTAGGCACACTCAAGATAGGAGTTCAAATTTTGGTTGTTCAGAGCGGGGAGGTTTAATTTGGGCCCATCAATAGGAATCTCTTTTATGCATCTCTATTCCTTGTGGAACATAGGGTCTTCACCACTGCCTTCCATTTTTGCTGGTCTCCTTCTGCAGTCTTAGCTTTCAATTTTGCTTCTCTTGTGTGTTTCCACGTTGTCCGTGGTCTACCTCGTCAACTCTTAGTCTTAAACTGGATGGAAGTCCGGGTAGGGAAGGCTGTGCTGCCCCAAACAGCCTGCCCCCCCCATCCGACCCCTCCCACTTCCCGCCCCTTGACTGCCCCCCTCAGAACTCCCCACCCATCCAACCCCACTCCTTGTCCCCTAAATGTTCTCCCTCCTCTTTGTAACAACCTTTTATGTACTTGAAAACTGTTATGTACACTCTCAGTCTTCTCTTTTCCAGACTAAATAAACCCATTTTTTTTTTCAATCTTCCATCATAGGTCATGTTTTCTAGACCTTTAATCATTTTTGTTGCCCTTCTCTGGACCTTCTCCAATTTGTCCACATCTTTCCTGAAATGTGACGCCCAAAACTGGACAGAATACTCCAGCTGACGCCTAATCAGTGCAGAGTAGAGCAGAAAAATTATTCTCGTGTCTTGCTTACAATACTCCTGCTAATACATACCAGAATGATGTTTGCTTTTTTTGCATCAATGTTACACTGTTGACTCATATTTAGCTTGTGATCCACTCTGCCCCCGAGATCCCTTTCCGCAGTACTCCTTCCTAGGCTGTTGTGGAAGCAGAAAAAGAACTGACAGGAAGGGGATTGCAATGCATGACAATTTGTTAGCAAGAGTCAGGCTAACTGTAACCCTAATAACACGAGATTTGTAGAAGCAAGGAATGCGTGAGGCGAGTGGGAAAGAACCGTGTGAGAAGTTGTTGCGACCTTGTGTAGATAATATGTAGATAATATGGAATGTAGACTAAGAGTCTACATTAGTGAGCAAAACAAGATATCAGAATGACCTATGTATAAACAAAATGCAGCTGTTGCTCATTATGGTCTGTAACAAAAGGTATAAATGCTTGCTGTGATTGTTTAACTGTTGAGAGACCTGTTTAGCTCTCTCCCTCTATGCAATTGATAGAGAGAAAATAAAGTATCTGACTTGCTGTACCCAAACAAAAAGTGAGAACTCGGTTATTCTCCGACAATTTGGGGGCTTGTCAGGGATGGCAACGCCCGCAGAGACACCGGCGGCTGCTACGGATCGTTCCCCTTCGAACCCCATGGTGCCACAATAGAGGTAGGAGACCTTTTGAAATCTCTATTGGGGTGTCGGAGGAGGACTGTCCGTGGGGCCGTCTGTCCCTGTTGGGCTCACGCCATCCGAACTTATTGACTGTGCAGCAAGATCAGATGCAGAGCGGTTCTGGGGAATTGTTTTGCTGCCCCCAATAAGGTAGTTGTATGCGGTTCTGGGGAGCTTTTAGTTTGGCCGCCCCCATATGCATAAGAGAGATGCATAGGTATTCACTGGTGCTGAGGGGTTTTTACTGCCTCAAGAGGGGTTGTTACCGCCTCATAGTGAATTGAGTCCGGACATAAGGTACAGATGGATCGTGGTATTTGGAGATAGAGGCCGTGGGGTGTGTGCGTGTGTGTACACCAGTGTGAATTGAGAGTTACCGGAAGACGCCCAGAGTACTCTGCGAAGTCTTTTGGCTTGTGACCAGAACTACTCTAATGCAAGCCCGGTAACTAGAAAATCTTTTAGGAGATCCGACCCATGGTGGGCTAACTCGGCCTGGCGAGGAAGCTACCTGGGTCTAGGAGTGTGTGAACCCACCTTCCCTCCCCTTTTCCTCTCTGTGTGAGCCACTGACAGTCTGATCATCTCACAGGATGCAACGAGAGTAAGCGGCGCCGTCTCTCTGAGACTAGCCGACGCTCTTTGCTGAAGGGAGGTGTAGGAGGGTTGTGGCCATCCTCGTTAGCCTTTCCTGTGTGAGCACCCTGTAGGGAGAGATCCTTAGTTTATGTGCCGCTAGAGCGGACAGGGCATCCTCCCTGTGTGTGTGATTGGAAAATGGGTGGAAGACAGTCTAAGCATTCCCTCTCACCCCCTAAGGGTACCCCATCTGATTTCATGTACGTTCATTATGGTCCTAAAACCTGCAGGTATTTAGAGAATTGGAATCATTACACGCGTGCAAATCCATCTAAACAATGCCCACTAGAAGGTACCTTCAATCTAGATAAGATCATACATCTCAGAGGAGCTTTTAATTACCAAAAAGCCTCTGACACACAATGGGAGCAATTTGTCTATTGAGGAAAGGAATGGGTTAATTTGAAATTCAGCTTGGTCCAGAGATAAAGAGAAAGTTAATCTGCGTTCAAGGTCAAAAATCAATGCAGACCAGGCTAAGTACAAAGAAAACTGCTTTTGGCCCCAGCTGGCTGTGAAAAAAATATAGACAGAGTCAAACCAAAGGCAATACAAGTTACAGTGCTGAGATTACATTTGCAAAGCTTAACTGTCCAGTGAGATCCAACAGTCTGCCTTTGCGACCCTGGAGCCGGCGTGGTTTGGGGACGCTGAAGAAGCCACAGGCAGCCGGCCTGGACTGGAATCACTGAAAAGACGCCCCAGGAGACCCCAGGGCGTAAAAGAACTGCCCTCCCAAGAGAGGAAGCAAGTTGGAGATTGCACAGCGCCTTCTCTGAACGTTATACACAGACGTGGCCAGTCTGGACATACGTGTGTGAGTATGAAAGTGTGCCTACTTTCAGCTGCAGTAAGTCTGAGAACCGGAGAGGGGTTTAGTATTCCTCTCTCCACTCCGGTTGACCGGGAAGGGTGTCAGGTGGATCTACCCCAGTCGTAGCAAGACTGGGCAATAGAGAAGTTGGAGAAAAGGGAAGAGTTGTGTACTTGATAACTAGAATTGAGCAATTAAGAGCATAGATCATGAACCAGGCAGCAGCTCAAACCTACACCCAGGGCAAGTTGCAAGCCTTGAGACAGGACTTCCAGGCAGAAAAGGAAGCACTGGCTAAGCAAATACCGGTCCTTCAGGGACTTGTCAGAATTTAACCATTTGTGTTTGCATATACTGTAACAGCAGTGTGTTTGCCACAAAAGAAAATTGAATAGCTAAAAGCCAATGGGCCATGCGTTTTGCCCAGGTGGCAAGCCTCATGAGGGAGGACTCGGGTAGCCTTGTGAGTAAGAATGTTTAAGGGAAGAGACCAGGAAGGGTGGGGGCTAGTTGAGAAGCCCACCCTCCTAGCTAAATTGGTAGTGAAAAAGCCGGTGCCCATGGAAGGGACGGTTCAGCGAGAAAAGCAGGATCAGGCCCAAGCGGGCAGGCAACAGATAGAGAGATTGGAAAACAGGTTGGAAACTTTGAGGGCATAGTGGAAGGAAAGGAGTAAGTAATTATAAGCATAGGGATTTCAAATCCCCAGGGTAATAATTGGAATGGTAAAATGTGTGTAAGACAGAGTCTTTGTATCAAGGTGCAAGGCTCTCCTTTCTTCTGCAGAATAAAGCAACTCTTCCTTATCCCTGTCTGGCTGTTATTGACTCTCAACTAGGTGGACCCAATATTTCGGTGACAGTTTCTGGCGACTCCGCCGGGACTCTCCTAGCTCGGACATTGGACTCCGGACGGCTGCGGCGAACTGGGAACGGCGCCAACGGGGTGTTTTGCCCCTTTTCTCTGTTTCACCGCAGCCCCTGGGGTTCATGTTCCGATAAGGTGAGTCCTAATAGGATAAGGAGACACTATCTGGTTCTGGTTCGGTTCTGTTTTGGTTAACCGGTTAATGAATTTCTGTCTTATACATTTGGGCGTTAGGTGTGTGAACGGAACTGAGCCTCTCATTCCTAATTCTTCAGAGTGGAAGCCATCGCGTGCGATGAAGCTCTGAGGTCGAATTGGGATCCTTCTGTCCCGTCCCCATTTTGTATGTGTGCAACTGATTGTTCCTTCCTAAATGGAGTACTTTGCATTTATCCTTATTGAATTTCATGCTATTTACTTCAGACCAATAGATACCAAATGCTTGAAAATGAAAATGATGGAACAGTGGAAGGCAAATGGAAATGGGTAAAGGAGAACAGCAATCTAGCCATTAATAAATGCTTCATGGAGTAATGCTACAGTTTAGTTACGGGTATTTTTAGTAAAAGTCATGGACAGGTCATAGGCAGTAAACAAAAATTCATGGCCCATGACCAGTCCATGACTTGTACTATATATCCGTGACTATATCTTGGGGTAGGAGACAGCCTGGTGGGGTGGGTGCCACGGGTGCTCAGGGGTGGTGGTGGCAGCATACCGCCTGGGAACCCTACTGGTGCTGGGAGGGTGGGAGTTGGTGGCTCCCTACGCAGTTCCGCACCTCCCCGGAAGCAGCGACATCCCTCAGTTCCTAGGCGGAGGTGCAGCCACGCAGCTCCGTATGCTGCCTCTTCCCCGAGCGCCGGCTCCGCAGCTCCCATTGACTGGGCACCACAGCCAATGGGAGCTGGGGGGCGGTGCCTACAGGCAGAGGCAGCATGCAGAGCTTCCTGGCCGCACCTCCCACTAGGAGCTGAGGGATGTCACCGCTTCCGGGGAGCCCCCCTGAGGTAAGCGCCGCCCAGAGGCCTCACTCCCCTCCCTCATCCCAACCCCTAGCCCTAAGCCTCCCACCCAAACTCCTGCTGCTGCTTGGGGAGGTGGGGTGGTGGCCCGAGACTGCCCAAGCAGCGGATGGTGCGGCTGGCCCAGGGGCCACCCAAGCTGCTCAGAGGGCACCCGGGCCAGCCACACCAGCCGCTGCAGAAGTCATGGAGGTCACGGAAAGTCATGGAATCCATGACCTCCGTGACAAACTCGCAGCCTCTCTCATGAGTGCCCTAAAAGGATAATTGTTTTCCATACCATTGACACAGGATTTTCTATCAGGTCAGAAATGAGCTTCTCATTCCCATGAAAAACGGCCTCTTGCACAAGGCAGTTAGTTGCATGCCAGTCACAGTGGGGTTTCCAATTAGATAGAATTGCTGAATTCTAACGCTCCTTGCACTGCTGTTTCAGGCCTTCAGCTGAAAGATGGGGAAAAAAACTGTTCAGTGTTAAACTTTACATTGTGTACTCACCACCCAGTGTGTGTGTGAACTCCCTTCTATCGCCAAGCTTGCTGAGCCGTTATAAAACCCGTACGTACAATAAGACCAGCTCCAAAGCCTGTTGAAGTCAATGGACACACTCCCTTTGACCCCAATCAGCTTTGTATAAGGCCCTCAGTACAGCACAACTTTATTTTGCAGAAGGGTTTTCATGCAAACACAGTTCCAAAATACTTTAGTGTCAAATAATGTTTAAAATGAAATTTGCAGATGATTTAAGACGTTTAAAAGGGAGCTGCCGAGTTGATGAGGTAGAAACACAAAGGCAGGTGAAGGCTTTCATTTCAACCGTGATGGAACAGCTGGTAACAGCTGAGTGGAGTGCATGGGTAGGAGAGAGGGTGGGAAAAGCGGTTACCTATGCGTTCAAAAGAAAAATAATCTTTCCTAGTGACAGGCTGTCGTGTGCAGCGTGATTCTTGTACCTGTAATCTCAGACAGTATATGTACAAGATGGTGTGTAATATGCACCTGCTGGCAAAGGTTGCTCACAGCATGTACCTGAGTCCTCTGCAAATGAAAAGATCACCATTAAAAAGAATGAATGCATCTCTGTTTGGTCCTTCATGGGAAAAATGCAACCACAGTTATCAGTGACCCACCAGTAGAACTCACTACGGCAGGACATTATTGTTATAATTTCTTATTTCTATAGTGTTAGCACCTGGGCACCCCAGTCAAGGGCCAAGATCCCGTTATGTTAGTGGCTGTACAAACACAGAACAAAAAGATGGCCCTTGAAGCACATAGTTTAGTAAGATTCAAAAGTGTAGACAAATAGGAATAGCATTTTCATTCAAAATAAGTAAATTCACATTTACAAATTTGATTAATTCACATGTATAAGGGCATACATTTATCACCTGCTGAAGCCAGGAATAAATATTTGTGTTTGTTACTGTGTGTCAGCTAGATCAGTGGTGGGCAACCTGCAGCCCGCGGGCAGCCCATCAGGATAATCTGATTGCAGGCCGTGAGACATTTTGCTGATGTTGACTGTCCGCGGGCACCGCCCCCCGCAGCTCACAGTGGCCGCGGTTCTCTGTTCCCAGCCAATGGGAGCTGTGGGAAGCGGCACCTGCAGGCAAAGGGGCCACAGGGATGTGCTGGCCACCGCTTCCCATAGCTCCCATTGGCCAGGAACAGAGAACCGCGGCCACTGTGAGCTGCGGGGGGCGGTGCCTGCGGACAGTCAACATCAGCAAAATGTCTCACGGCCTGCAATCAGATTATCCTGATGGGCTGCCCGCGGGCCGCACGTTGCCCACCACTGAGCTAGATGCTTTAGAAGGGTATTATGCCTTACTCTAAATTGCCGAATACAGGTCATTGTTGGATGAGAGGATCATAGTTATAGTGGACTTTTGGGTTCTTCTTAGTATTGCGTGTCCTTTTCAGTGAATATATGAGCTGGTCCAAAAAAAATAGTCATCAGTACTATTATTGACTGGAAAAGTGGGTCACTGATTACAGGAAACATTTTGTGGAAAGTGTTTTCTTTCATCAGAAGTTTTTGATTTTTTTTTAAATCAGAAAACCCAGCCCTCCCAAACTGAATATTTTCTGCCAAAACTCAAAGTTTATTTTGTTTTTTTTTATTGGCAGTTTTTGAGCAAAAGTATTGAGTTTGTGTGTTTTGGCATTTTGATTAAAAGTTAACTTTTTCCTCAGGGAAAATTTTTCTTTTCTGTCCAGCTCTAGTGAATAAGCAAAGAAGAAGTTAGGAGTAATGTAAGTGCACGAATACAGGATCCCAGTTACCCAGAACAGACAATGCAAGTCAGGAGAGATTGAGGCCTCCTTTGAAATGAGCAGTAAAAGCATCTGTTCTGCTGAGGCGCATAAGGCTCACAGTGGCAAAAGACTTTAATGATACCATTATCATTCAGGCAATTATCACATGCTGGTATGATCTAACACCAGCGCAGCCATTATTTGCCATGGAAATGGATTATTGTAACATACACTGTCACAAGATCGTTTCGGGGACTGCAATTTACTAATGTCCCCAGCAGTGCCACTGAAGGTTGCATTTAACCTCAAGCCACTAGCATGTGTGATCGCATAAAAAGCACTCACAGGCACATTTGTTCTTTTAAAAAAATGTGCACCCTACTGGAAAGCAAGGCCGGCTCCAGGCACCAGCCCACCAAGCTTGTGCTTGGGGCGGCCGCCGGGGAGAGCAGAGCCCCGGCTGGGCTCTCTGGCCTCCCCCCGGCACTCTGGCCGCCAGGGAGAGCGGAGCCGCGGCGGGCTCGCCGCCCTCCACCCGGCGCTCTGGCCGCCACTCCGCCCTCCTCCCGGCGCTCTGGCCACCAGGGAGAGCGGAGCCGCGGCGGGCTCTCCGCCCTCCTCCCGGCGCTCTGGCCGCCGGGGAGAGCGGAGCCGCGGCGGGCTCGCCGCCCTCCACCCGGCGCTCTGGCCGCCACTCCGCCCTCCCCCCGGCGCTCTGGCCACCGGGGAGAGCGGAGCCCCAGCCAGCTCGCCGCCCTCCACCCGGCGCTCTGGCCGCCACTCCGCCCTCCCCCCGGCGCTCTGGCCACCGGGGAGAGCGGAGCCCCAGCCAGCTCGCTGCCCTCCCCCCGGCGCTCTGGCCGCCGGGGAGAGCGGAGCCACGGCAGGCTCGCCGCCCTCTTCCCGGCGCTCTGGCCGCCGGGAAGAGCGGAGCCCTGGCCGGGCTCTCCGCCCTCCTCCAAGGGCTCCGGCCGCCAGCAGAGCTGCGGCAGGCTCGCCGCCCTCCCCCCGGCACTCTGGCCGGTCGGGGAGAGCGGCCTGCGTCGGTGCCCTCCCCTGCCATGCTGGGAGGGGGAGGGGGGGCGGAGGGAGGCTTTTTTGCCTGGGGTGGCAAAAAAGCCAGAGCCGGCCCTGCTGGAAAGTCCCTCAGTGTACATGATACCATATGTTCTTGTGCATAATTTCAAAGAGTGCAGAGTAGAATTCATTCTTAGGAGGCTTCTAATATGCTATTAAGTCAGGTCCGAGCCTGTGAACTCTAGGGGTGTGTGTATAAGTTGTGCATTATGGATTATGTTTTTAAATGACCTATCCTAAGCCTTTTAAGCACAAACAAGTGTACATTTAACTATTTGTGTGCGTGTATGATGGTTTTATGAAGGTAGAACAGTGTCCCCAAACTTTGGAGGGCTGCGTCCCTCCCTTACCCGTGTGGGGACCCCCTGCCTTCCACCCCCACCTGAGGCTGGGAGTGGGGCCGTGGACTGGTATAAGGAGGCCAAGGCTAGGGCCGCAGTTGGGGGTGGGGCTGGGAACGGAGCCGAGGCCAGTGACCGAGGCTGGGGCGGGGCCAGGAGTGGAGCCGCGCTGAGGCTGTGGATGGGGCTACGCATGGGGGCTGGGAGCCCGGGATGTAGCTGGGGGTGGGGAGAGGCTGAGTGGTGCTCCCTCCCCATCCCCCCATGGGGGCTGGCCCAGGCACCGCCCCGCCCCCTGGATGTTCCTCCAGGCCCCTCTAGGAGGGCGCACCACACAGTTTGGGGACCTCTGAGGTAGAGGATAATTTATCCCCCCCATCACTTTGCTGTAGCTGTCCAAGCACTTGAGTGTAGCTTTATAAAGCCTCCCATTAGGCAGCTCTTCTTAATGTAATGTGGGGCTGCATGCGAAAGAGCCTCTTGTTGCCAGAGCATGAGAGAGGCTCCTACGCAAGCCCTGGTCTCTCTGGCAAGAAATCCAGGCTGGATCATGTCACTCAGAACAGCTCAGATTCAGCGTGTAACGCCCACTGCTGCCCTGCACAAGCCAGGGGGATACATTTCATTAGGCTGGGAGGCTGTTCAGAGAGGAGCAAGGCTATTTAGGTCACCCATGCATGCTTGGTGCCTCACAAAAAGAATTCATTATGGAATCTGATTTAATTAACACAGTGCACCAGCTCTTAATGATATTCCATCTGGATATCTGCTAAAAGCACAGTAGCTACAGTTTTAGTTTAGCACATAACTGAATAAAACACTGATTTGAGCTTGACTTTTACAATGTGTCTTACTTAGGGTTCTCCGAGCAGCGTCTGATTCAATCACGTATGGGCCATCCCTACACTAGAGTAACTTAAGGCCTGATCCAAAGTCAGTAAGTTCCCACTGACATCATTGGGCTTTGCATCAGGCCGCTGAAGAATAAAAAAATCTGTACTATCTTTCTTCAGAGGCACCATTCATTATTTGTACTTGATCTGACCCGTCTGTCTTGATAGAGGGGAACCTTGTATTACTTGGAGCCTTATGAGGATGGGTGGTGTTTGGTTAGAACCTTCTTTCCATCTGTATGTGAATGGTCATTATAAACTATTGTCTGTGTGTCTCACTTTTTTGCATTCTACTTCCATTTTTATTTCTGCATAATTCTTTGTTTTAACATTCATCTCTGGTTGTTTGCGCCCCCGCATAAATTATACATTAAAACAAACATTTTCCAATCAGCCATGCTGCAGATTCAGGTCAGACTGGGAATCTCAGGCATTTTGAAAAGCTGCTTTGCGCTGTTCTCCTTGAGTATAGATAGATAGAGCCTGCAAAGCTTTAGGTTACTAATGAAGATCCTCCGGAAAACCGGAACATTTTTTGATTCAAATAACCACCAAAAAAAAAAACAAAAAAACAGATAATCCCATGAAAGTTTCAAATCAACTGAAGCTTATTTAGTTTACGTACATTTTTTTTTTCTTGGCAGAAGATAGTTGCCATTTGTTCAATCATCTTCAACCATGACCCTGGCTGTGAACTCACTCAGGTATCAAGGGAGCTTAAAGAGCCCTTCCACTCCCCTGTACTTTCTACTGGCATCATGGGTTGCACTGGGGATGGCTGGGAGGGTGGGACAGCAGCCGCTGCTGGGCCCTTCCTCCCCTCCTGTGCAAGGGCAGATAGGCAATGAGAAGAGCCATGGCTGGACTAGACCTGCACCCCTGTGATTCTCTACTGGTGCAGGCCCCATAGAGACTATGGTTGTGACAAGCACAACTTAGGGCAGTCCTAAGGCTGCTCTAGCTTGCATTTTGGCTTCCAGCAGCAGCAAAATCAGGGAGGTGTACATAGCCCCCTCTCTGTCCTTGCACCAATGCTACAGCTGGCACAGGGATAAATCTGGTACAGGCAGAGGTGCACTTTGAGTGGCACAGAAAGAGTAAGAATTATTTAAAGTGCCAGATTGTGAAAATCCTCTTCCCCCCCAACCCTGGAAGTCTGGCTGAAGTTTATAGGAGTTTTGTCTTGCAGGCACAGGGCATAGTTTAGCCTATTTGATCATTTGTTTGTGTTGCCCTAGGACAACATTGCCCAAAGATTTGTCGTCATTTAAAAAAAGAATGTTATTCTCTCAGGACTAAGCCCCTTAGAAACTTGAAACAAACCCAGCTGTTTTGTCTTCCAAACTGTTTAGCCTGCGTGGGAGGGGTGCATGCTAATTTGTTATTCTCCGGATGCTCCTCAGGGCTGGGAATTCTGAGGCTATGTTTGAAATGGAAGCAGTACTGTTGAAACATTTGTTCTGGGAGACAAAACAAATAAAAGATTCTATCAGCTTTACCTTTTTTCCCCCCCAAAGTGGATCAGATTTTGGGTCTTCCAAGCTAGTGTCCCGTTAAGTATTTATTTTGTATCCCCATAAGGTATTGAATGACTGACAAATGAACTAGCAAAGAAAGGTACAGAGCAAAAGAAGAAAAATATCAACTGTAAAACTAAGAAATACGCAACTTCTAGGAACAGATGTACTTCCAAGTGTTTACTGTATTTACAGGAGGACGAACAGACCTGAGATAGGTTTCAGAGTAGCAGCCGTGTTAGTCTGTATCCGCAAAAAGAAGAACAGGAGTACTTGTGGGCTGTAGTCCACGAAAGCTTATGCTCTAATAAATTTGTTAGTCTCTAAGGTGCCACAAGTACTCCTGTTCTTCTTTAGACCTGAGATAGCTGGTCTCTATCCTAGCTCTCGGTGACTTGCTGTGAGAGTTTAACCAAGTCACTAAACTAAAATTTTCAAACACGTCTGCTTATTTTGGGTGCGCACCTTGAGACACTTAGGCATGATTTCCAGGGGCACTGCTGAGCGCACACAGTCCCATTGCCTTCAACTGGTTTTGTCTGGAGCGTTTTGAAGGGCTAGCCCTAAACCTTTCTGTGCCTCGTTTTCATTTCCCCAGTCTAGGAAATAAGGCTTTCAACACTTATCCACCTTCACAGGGGAGCTGTAAGGATTGGTTGGAAAGTGCTTTGAGATCCTTGGATTGAAGACTATCAGTGCAAACTATTATCAAAGCTTGGAAAATTTCCCAGACACCAGTTGGCCACAGGACTAGAGATTACAAACCTGGGTGAAAAAAATATCTGTGCTGCTGAACCTCCAAAGCCACCCCCCGCCCCTTGTGGCCTCCATATTGTCAGTCAAGTCTCTAAATCATAGACTATCAGGGTTGGAAGGGACCTCAGGAGTCATCTAGTCCAACCCCCTGCTCAAAGCAGGACCAACACCAACTAAATCATCCCAGCCAGGGCTTTGTCAAGCCGGGCCTTAAAAACCTCTAAGGAAGGAGATTCCACCACCTCCCTAGGTAACCCATTCCAGTGCTTCACCACCCTCCTAAGTGAAATATTGTTTCCTAATATCCAACCTAGACCTCCCCCCATTGCAACTTGAGACCATTGCTCTTTGTTCCATCATCTGCCACCATATCTTGTAAACAACACATCTTTACAACTCACAGGCTTTTGAGAGACCTTCCTTCATTTCCTGGCGTCACTCCATTTAGCCTCCCCGACCCCGCCATTCCCCAATTAATCATTATATATATATCTATCTTTCCCTGCCTTGGTTTTAGGGTCCATTTTCTCTTTGCTCCCTCTCTTCCTCCTCCCCCTTAGCACTGTCTCCCTATTTTGTGTTCTCGATTTCCCCCTTTGTCGGGGGTTAGCTGGGAGCCCCGGGCCGACAGTATGGGTAATGGCGATACTCCGGGGCTTAATGCCTACTGGCGAGGGTTCAAAGGGGCTGCTTTGCCTAGTGGTAATATCAGGGGAAGAGTTGCCTAGTGGTGAGAGTGGGGAGGGTAGGGGAACCTGGGCCTGCCCTACTCCACAGGATTCTAACCCAGGGCCCTTCAAAAACAAGGTTCCCTGACACAGGGTTCAGGTCCCAATACCCCCAAGTGCGTTCCCTGGGGCTCTTCCTACCCTCGTCCCAGTCCCTTCTGCAGCTTCTCCGGGTTGGCTGTGGGCTCCCTCTCGCGTCCCTTCTGCTTCGTCTCTGGCAGCTCCTCTGTTGGCAAGAGCAAGTCGTTCCCTTCAGTTCCTGCAGTCGACGGGTAAGAGACTCAACCCCTTGGAGTCCCAGCTGCTTCCCGGCAGGACGCTGCTGCACACAACTGCTCTTCTCCTCAGACTGAGCTGAGCTGCTACCTTATGAACGCTCCCCCACTAGGAGCATGCCCAGCAGGGATGATGGGGCGTGGCCTCTTGGGCCAAAAATTGCTCTTAACCCTTGCTTTACCAGTGTGGGGGTCGATGTAACCCGTCACATCCTTACATTTCCTATCTTCTCCCCAACATCTCTCTTTCCCCATAACACACTTCTCTTTTCTGATTGATCCCATTTCCCTCTCTTCTCCCCTCCACCTACCCAACAACCTCCTCATAAATAGGCTGGCAGACACTGGGGGTGGAGCTTTTACCAGACATCTGTGAACCAGTGCACAAAATCTAATGTGGAAAATGGTAGACCCCACCACCACACAGCAGTGGCAAAATGTGGGAATAAAACCTTGTAAGACGGTCAATACAAAAACTGGCTTAAGCTCTTATGAGGTTGCGACACCGACATTCCCAGAAGCAGGAAGCTCACGGAAAAGGGAAGTTCAGTGCCTAACTCACACCATTGTGCTTTGTTCACCTGCCACAATGGTGTAGGCAGAGACAGGTGGATCAGCCTTCACTTTGAATTTCCTGCTTTTTGTTGGTTTGCATCTCAAGCACTGTTATTCAGACCCCAGACTGTACGATGAAGTGCACAGACAGGAACGCGCTGCTCCCTAAGCACCTGCCAAGATTTTTCAGTGGGGTCCTAGAGCTAAGGCCCCAGGTGTACTAGAGCGGTGAGCTTTGCTTTGGCATTCCTAGGCAGGCTTATTGAAGTCAATCGGGAGCTGCATCGGCGGCACATTAATGTTCTCTGTGTCCAGCACTGGCCCAAGAAGCAGCTTTTAACTGGAGTGGGTTTGCTGAGGCTGTATTTGCAGAAGAGGTGGACCAAAGCCAGAACCAGGTAACCATCCCTTGAGTTCAAGCTTTGAGGTCTGGAGGGAGTAGGCTCCAAACCAGCTTTGGGTTTGGTTTTGCAGGACAAAATCCCAACTAACGAAAAGTCTCCTCCTGCTTTTGCCCATCATTTCTTATTGAAATAGACAAAGCAAAACCAGAAGAGTTTTATCTGAACCCTTCCTCTTCCTCCTCCCGCACCCACAGAGCTGGGGGTTCAAACAGGCTGTTTGACCGGATGAATTCAGGGTAGGCAGTGCCTGCCCAGCTTTTCAGTGGTCTGTACCAACCTCAGAGTGGAAAGCAAGGATAGGATCGGAAGGCACTCAGCCCAGAGAAAGTAGTAACACACCAGTCACATCAGCCCCCCCCAGCTCAATCCGAGCAAGGAGAGTTTGCAAAACTAAAACCAACCTTGGTTTCCTTGTCTCTGCATGTCAATTCTGGACATGTGTCACCACCTAAGGCCTCAACCGTCTAGTACAGGGGTGGGCAAACTTTTTGGTCTGTGGGCCGCACCAGGTTTTGTAAATTCTATGGAAGGCCGGTTAGGGGAGGCGGTTGTGGCCCGGCCCCCACCTCCTATCTGCCCCATCCAACCATCCCTGTTCCTTGACGGCTCCTCTGGGACCCCTGCCCCATCCACACCCCCCCGCTCCTGGTCCCCTGACAGCCCCCCCCCCATCAAACCCCTCCTCTCATTCCTGACAGCCCCCCCCCCCCCGAAACCCCTACCCCATCCAACCACCCCTTCTCCCTCTGGTCTAGTATAACTCCCTGGGACTACATGAACAAAGGTATCACCATCATGTTCATCCAGCTCAAAGCTATTTCATAGCACTGTTGGTGTGTGAGCGTAACCCACTGGTGAGCATGTGTTACATGTCTTCCCCCTACGCCTGATCCACGCAGGACAGGAGTCAGTTACAGCCCCAGCTGGAAAACCTTGGCTCTTTAGCTCAAACCACAGCAGCTCATGCTTTAGCTCTGCAAGGCCCCAGTTCAATTCCTAGATGATGGCTGTCCCATTGGTTCTGGGACCACAGGGCCAAGATATGCATGTGTATCCCCTGCATTCTTTGCAAGCAAGGTTTTTGTAGAGCCGGGGATGAATGTAGTCTCCAGATTCAATGGGTGCACTGTGCTAGGGAAGGGAGGGGGGCTGTATGAGGGTTGAAGAGGGCCCAGCCCTGTGGGGTTACTACCCTCCCTGCGGGAAATGGGGGAGGCTCAGCCCTGGATGCAACTGTGGGACAATCCTAGTCCCGCCTCCCCCTGACCTCCAGCCTTGTTGCTGTTTGGAGCAGTATCCTCAACCCCACTCCTCCCTCTGGGCTCTTGGCCTGACAGGTTGCCTCATGTCTGGCACAGTGGGAGGATTCTGGGCCTTGCTGGGACAGGCAAGTTACTCTTTCTGCACTATCGATAGTGGGTGCCAAACCTGAGTGGCATTGAGACTATTTGCTAGGTTGCAACCTGACCCACTGCAGGGCAAAACATAAGTGGCATCGCATGTTCTGTGGGTGCAATTCAACCCCCGCTAAAGCTTCCTCTGTGTAGAGCTCTTCTTGTGATCCACCGCTCCACCCTGAATATGCATAGGAGTGGTGAAAAGCAAAATAGTCAGGTAAATTGTACCCAGGAAAATCTAACAAGCTTAGAGCAAGAGGAAGACTATAGGAACCCCCTTCTTCATAGTCTAATGATTGCTTAGCCATGCAGCATGGAGATCATTCAGTCTCCAAGCAACCCAGCACAGTTTGCCATGACCCAAAAATCCACCCCTGCTTGAAGTCAATAGCATTCCACAGGACGCAAGGGAGGCAAAAGCCAGACCAACAGCTCTGCAACATTTGCAAGGAACCAATTCAGCACGGAGTGGGCAACATAAAATATTATCTTTGGATATTTCTTTCCACCATAGGAGGCTAGTCACATTATGTGTGTCTAAAACTCTCAGTGCCTACCCAGATTACAAAATGCAAGTACAACTGTAGGTTTAATTATTCAGCCAGAATGAATTATGACAGATTAAAGAACAGAGCACATCCTGCAGTGGGCTCGTGTTAAATAAGAACAGGTGATCCATGTCAGCTAGCGTTTAATTTCCCACATAGCCCTTCTGTCTTTGCCATTGTCGTTCTAACTTTCCCATCTAGAGGCGTGAACGCTATACAGCCACATGTACTCAAACTGTCATGCAACATAACCCCTGTTTGCTTTGAAATTGATATTATTCCTCTGTGGTCATGCTTGCAACGAAAGGGGTTTGTAACGGATTCACCTTCTGCAATACCTGGCCGTCTTGTTTTTCTGGTGAGTGGACACAACTCAGGGGATGCAGTCTGAGGGGTTATTATAAATCTGCTGCTCACATGATGAGAGGAAACAAATCCAAAGTGGCTACATTAGAGATGGAGGCAGAGAAGAGATTCATTTTAGTTAGGTTTCCTTCTCCGGCCGTCACTTGCCTTCTTCTCTTCCTCGAATGCATGTGGGACAGAAATAAATAATATTTAGTTCTTATATAGCACTTTTCCTCTGGAGCTCTCAAAGTGCTTTACAAAGGAGTTCACTACCATTATCCCCATTTATGTGGGGGAAGGGGAGGTGAGGCAGAGAGAGAGAGGAAATGACTAGAGCCCTGCAAACGTGCAGCTATCCGCTTTATATCCACACACCATGTTTGGGGATCACGGACCAGATGCGGATACAAATTTTGTAGCCAAGAGGGCTCTAGAAATGACTCTCCCAAGGGCACCCAGCATGTAACGGAGGTCTCCTAACTGCCCCCAGGACACGCTGCCTCCATGTAACCGGCCCCTGCCCCTTTGTGAGTTTGTTTACTAGGACCGGTTGACAGGTTTTTTTGCTGGAATTTTTTGGGTATGAAATATGTTTTTTGGACTAAACAGAAGTTTTTCTTAAGGAAGTTTCTGGTTTTGTCAATTTTTTACCAAAAAACTCCAAAATAAGCTCTTTCTAGTTGTCATTAAAAGGAAAGATTGTGCAAATTTTTTTAAAAACCACGAACAAAACTTTTTCCCCATGGGAAATAAAATACAAACCCTGACTAGCTCTAGTATTTATAGTGGTGTTAACCTGGAGTGGTGATCTATTGATGTCAAGGGAGTTAAATTGGTGCAAGGTGAGAAGCAGAAATGTGGAGTAGGAATGGTCCAATTTTGAGGGCATTTTATCTAATTTTTTCCCCCCCCTCACACCTTTTCAGAGAGGAAAACTACTTAATTCATGTTAGGAACCCAGGCCCAGATCTTCAAAGGCATTTAGGCACCTAACTCCCACTGAAATCATTTCAATGGGAGTTAGACACCTTAATACTTTTGAGGCTCTGGGCCCAAGTGCTTAACATCGTTTGTGCTGTGTCCTTCTTCCCCATTTTTACTACTCTTGTACTTCATCAGGAGTTCATCTGTTCCGGCTTATTTCCCACCTTACAATCTTCTGTGCTATTAGTTGTTTGCTGAAGAAATGATTAGAACATTTCAAAAATCAGTGGACTATAATTTCATGTATACAATGAATAGTAGCACCAGATGTGACTCAAGATTCAGAGATCTTCCGGGAAGTATTCCCAGAAGTTTGGGATTAAAATAAAATCAAATAAATTCCCCTAGAAACATTACATAAAAAAACAGATTATTTCTAAACAGGATGGTAGATGCTGAACTCTATGTAGAAGGGACCTCATGTGATTGGAAGTTAATATAGGTTTAATTTTAAAAATTACCCGGTAAATTACAGTAGAAAGGGATTCCAGCAGGGATGCAACAGAATCAACTCTACTCTTTCTACACTTTAGAGTCATCATGGACTGGGTAACTTGCAGATTAATTGATACCGAGCCATTCACTTCTCTATGACAACAGCAGGGAAGGTATAAATACCAAGGGTGAAATTCGGATCCCATTGAAGTCAATGGCAAAACTCCTTTTAACATCAAAAGGGCGAAGATTTCACTCTTAGGCTACCAAGCCACAACAGCTCAGCCACTGAGAAACCTATGTGAGAGGAGAGATAATTTTGGGCCAGATTCTCAGCTGGAATATACTGCACTAGCTCCACTGAAGTCAGTTAGCTCTACCTACTCCACTGTCTAAAATATGGGGGTCCAAGAGAAATATTTCCTCATGTTTTCAGAAATAAACATTTTTCATGAAAAAGCAATGAAGAAAAATGAGGTCTGCAATCTAGGAGGAAGGAAAACACCAGCTGAGATAGCATTATACTATTCAGCCTGGCAAGACAGCCTTGGACAATTACCAGTCAAGGAACAAAATCTACTAGCATGACGCAGGAGAATACAATCTGATTAGGAGTTTTCATTAGTTTTACTTACCTGTCCAAAAAGTTTACTCACCTCAGGGCAAGGAGAATTGTGCAAATATGTGCTATGAAACAGCCTGGCCTCAAATCAAGAAATAGACAATAACGACAAATGGACACACAGGGACAAATGCAAATAGGCAAGTTGGTGGAGCCCCATCATGGGCACATCCTTTATGTTTTGTACAAGTATCTACAGCTTTCAGATACCCAGGGTTTCTGGCTTTCATGCTTTGGTAACATTTTTATAGCTTGTCATGCCAAATAAGGCATAACATAACCGAGTCCAGCCTGGGCTGGTGACAAGTGAACATTGTTACTCTTACAGGTGCTTGGCAGCCCACACTGAATGAACTGGTGGTCTCAGTCCGGTGGACAACTGTCCATTCTATTAAAAAAAAACAAACCATCACAATTAGCAGTCAGAGAGGGCAAGGACTGAATGGATATTTCATTCCTCCCTCAATCTGAAAGATGGTCTCTCAGGACTAAGGTCAACACTTCTGTGAGGTGATGGAAGGCAGCTTGAATACCTGCACCTGCTCTGAGGGTCCGACATCTTTCACCTCCACGCTGTCAATGGCTCACTAAAGTCATGAAGGGACAAATCCCTCTCGAGTCAACAGCAAAACTCCGAAACGACATCAAAGGCAGCAGGAACTAACCGAAAGTGGTAGGAAGGAAAAGAGTAAGGAAATGGAGCCAATTCTCCTGAACTGAGAACTTGGATGGGGAGAACAAACCAATTAGCCATCTCCATATTGTGCAGTTACTGGTTTTGCAGGGAAAGGCAAGGGAGATTCCAGGAGCTACTTGGAATACAAGTGCTGCTTTACATACACTTGGAAAGAGGAATGCAGCACCTAATGTCTGTTCCTCTAAATAAATCAGTACGGGTTTGTCTTAAAAAAAACCCAAGCCCGTTCCTTCCATCTGTAAATTACTTTAATTTAAATATTTTGAGGTTAACAAAATACCTTTTGAATCAGACATGCCCCCAAAATACAAAACAGAAACAGAACCTCCTCACAGAGGGTAACCCCCCGCCCCTTCTTTTCAACACTGGAGTTTATGGACTGTGAGCTGGCTGCCCTCCAGGGTCTGACACAAGGTCTGGAGTGCGGAGAGCAGCTGGAATTCATTTTCTTCCTTCAAATCGATGCACTCTCCTATAAAGCTGCGTTTTGGCATCTCCGTCTAAGAGAGAGTTCAGTGCAAAAGGAACTAACCCCAGCTGGGTTTCTTTCCAACCCAGTGCTCACTGAGCGCAAAAAAAAAAAAAAAAAAAAAAAACACACCCTTCCCCTGCCCCCACACATACACACTCGACTGACTGTACCAAACAAAGGGTCATTCACGGCTGCTAGAAATGGGTCACATGGAGAAATGTTTGCAGATACAACCAACACTTTAAACCCCCCCACTTTTTAAAATAAACACCAAGGAGCTGGGGATTGTTGACCTTTGAGAGTCCTGGTCCTGGATATTCCCTCCTCCTCGCCACGCTTGCAATCCACTCTGCACCGCACGCAAACCAGGCCAAGCTCTAGCAGTTTGGCTGCCGCTCAAGTATGTCAGCGAATCCAACCCCCCTGGCAAGTTCCTCGGTGTAAGGTCCATTGTGAGAAGCGTTACGGTGCAGTTAGGTGGTACAGTGGGTCTCGCTAGTGCTTTTTTAGTTCACATTAGGTCAGGCGCGGGTGCCAAGAGCCCCCGGGTCACAAAATCACACACTGCAGTTTGTGGGAGCCAGTCGCTCTGTCTCCTCGCCATTTGGTCTTCTTCTTCTTCTTCTGGCTTTTCTCTGGGATCTGTTGCCTGTTTGGAGAAAAGAAAGAAGCAAACCTAGTGAACCATCCCTACTGTTTAGGCCATGGGTAGATAGACGAGTATCTCTAGAGCGCTAGGAATCAGTCAGAAGGGACCCCTGGGGTGAAATGCTATCCCCACTCACTGACCCCTACGACAGGTAAACCTCTCCTCTTACCTCCTGCACAAGGAGACACGGGGCCAAAATAAAGAAAGAACAAAGGGACGTGACTCTGTCGGTGAGAAGTTAAATAGCGGCGCTGTTAAAAGAGCCAGCACCCTGGCACAAACAAACTGTTTTTCCTGGGCTCAGACCAGCAGGCACTGCATTTATCCAGGGCTCTCTCACTGTGTTTCTGGCCAGTTTCTTAGATTGCTAGTTCTTTGAGTCAGGGACAGTGTCCTCCTGGGTGCATGAGCAGCACCGAACCCAGGGTAGGCCCTACCGGTATTCAAGAATAGTAATAATTCACCAGATCACTGCCAGCTGCCCCATTAGAGTCAAGGAGCTGAAGTTAATGAAGTTACGAGTGAAGAACAGCCATCCGTCTGGGATGGGGGAAGGGAAGCCTCTGCAGCAGCAGCTGCTAGGAAGAAGGAAGGGAAGTATTGTGGCTACAGCAAAGGTTACAAAAGGGGGTTAGGGGAACGTTGCCATGGCAGTGGATTGCAGAGCCACATTTCAGAGGAGATTTGCTGTTCTGACTCCTTCTGCTAGAGGGAGTGACACCGCTACTCACCCTGTCCCCACCAGCTGATCTACCTTAGTGAGTAGCTAGCCAGTGTTCAAGGGGTAGGGGAGAGGAGCATGCATAACATATTAATGCTAATGGGAGTTATAATGGCTGAAGTGAGAAGGCAATATACTGGGTCCTGGTTAAAACACAACCCTTCCCTCGGCCCCTAATGGCAGGCTGGGCCCCCATCATCTGGTAAATATGGTAACCCTAGTGTTCTGACATGCTGCATTCTAGCTTCGTTTCCCCAGTGGCCGAGTGAGTTCTGAGCAAGGAACTACAGAGAAACAGAAATCAGGGGAGAACTAAAGCCTTTTAAAGATTTACATCTGGCTGGAATTTCCCTCTGGTCAAATGAATTGATTTGGAATCAATTAGCATTGGGTTTTTTTTAAACCTGCTGTTCAAATGGGTTCTGCCCTGATAAATAAATCATTTTCCAATTTAAAGTGCTGAGTGGTTCAGAAGGAGAAAGTGCTCTGGGTCATCGCCAGACACCAGCCCTTAGGAGGATACTCCAGGCAGCATGAAATCAAAGCAATCAGAAATGCACAGCTGGGATTCCCTCGCTACTGTATGCCACTGAAGCCCTCAATCACTTCATTCAGCAACTTCTGTGGGTGTTGGATGAGCAATATCTTTAATGCTACTAGAATTCCATTCGATTTACACTTCTGTGTCACTGAGGGCCTCCCAAATTATCTAGGTTACACACTATCCAGAGTCACGTCATTTAGAAAACGGGACTGGCTGCTAAACAGGGCCAGGTCCTCAGCTGGTATAAATGGACATAGCTCCGTCAACCACTAGATCGTTTTTCCTTAACACTAATGGGAGTTAGCTCCAGTGCATTGGAGCTACCAGTTTACACCAGCTGAAGATCTGGCCCAGAGTTGCAGAATAAACAGGAGAAAGGAAGGCTGCGTAGTTAAATGCAGGACTAGGAGTCAGTGGGTTTGATTGCACAGACTGGCTGTGCGTCCTTGGCAACTCACAAAGGTCTGAACCACAGTCTCAGGAATAAATCAAATCTGTGTGTTGGGGATCTCCCTTAACCATCTCCTCAGCTGGTTACATGCTCAGCGCTGAACAGAAAGGACAAGCTAGTCACACCAGATACGGGACACAGCCAGTGTTGCCAACTCTTGTGATTTGATCGCGAGCCTTGAGATATTTGGTGTGTTTTTTTCCTCACAGCCCTAGCTCCTGGAGTCCTGTTACTTATGTGAGAATCTTAGCTTTGATTTGTTTTTAAAAATGCTACTAGCTCTTATGGTTACAGAGAAAAGCATAAAAATGAGATCCTGAAGGGCTCAAAGGCTAGAAAGCAAAAAAACTCCCTCAAAAAACCCCAAACACACACAAAAAAAGTAAGCTGATCTTATGATGTGTGGAGCCTGATTCATGATTTTGGAATGCTTGGGGTTGCCAGTACTGCATAGCTAAAGATAAGTGATTAGTCCTTGACTTATTCCCCTGACCCCCAACCACAGTCTATTGAGATAAAAATTTTGAAAGACATGTTTAGTGAGTTCTTTCCAGACAGTTAACTCTACAGAGAGCTGACCAGACCCAAATCTATTGTTTAGAAGTATTATTAGGAAGCAAGGTAACATTAGCAGCATTATACAAAGTTGATTTCTGGAAGATGATCCCAGAGACGGAATTACCCCCTGCCCTGTGTTACAGTGGAAGAATGTTCCACGGCGAATTTACAGCAGAACAGAAGGCAAATCAGGAAGATCCTGATAGATCTACCTACCAGTTAGAGATGCTGGTACCACCAACTATATGGACTCCCACAGGCTTCTTCCAGCCAATCCCAGCACTTGTAAGAAAAATTGGGAATCAACCAAATACAGCTCTACTCAGAAGGAGCACAACGGTTGGCTGACAGTTGCCCTGGGATCCATCAGAGTATGACTCATGCCCCAGGTCCTGTCAAGAGCTAGCCCCTTATGTTCGTGAAGCAATTTGGGAGATCGATGCAGAGCATTAGGAAGTTTTAAATGACATTTGCCTGACTACAGCTGAGCTAACAATTTGTGACAAAAAATTTAACAGATGATTTTATCCTATTTCTGATTGTGGCTAATCCTGGATAGTCTTTCAACAGTCTTCTCAAAACAGTTCAGCAAAATGTAGTTCGTTTCAATTGGCCAGCTAAGTCACGTGGCATCATTTCTGTTCTTTAATTGAATGAATGCATAATTTTTTTTTTTATACTGAAGGCAACAAGGCTGAACAGGTATCTAATTTGGACGGTGGAACCTTTATAACAACTACTGATGCACACGAAGGAAAGAACCCAGACATGACTGTAAGGCCCTGGGGTCCATTTGGAGGACTGGCACATACAGAATATACATTTTAAAATTTAGCTTGTTAACGGAGAACATTTGACCTGGAGTCACTGAGAAACAATATTATATAGGGAGACCCACCATAACCAATTATTTTGTAGTGATTTTTCAGTATAGCATTGGATAGTGATAAGAGCTCAATGTAATAAATACTAATGCCTAGCCTACTAATTACAAGGTACAGAATAGTTCAGAAACATCCAGGGACATTGCCAACTTATATCTGTAACTCTCCAATAATTATCCGCCCACACCCTCCTTCTGCCAGCTTGACAGGATTTTGGAAGAGTGGGTAGTACCATCTGCTTTTGACGGATGCTGACTCGAAGCTGTGGAAAGATAAACACTAACAGAGAGGCACCTGTGCATAAATGCCTAACAAGTTTCATTGCTGGGGAAGCCAATTCTTCCACCTCATATGGAAAAACTATAGCTTCACCTGATAGCATTAGTTATTAACCTAACAGCTTTCTTTGACAGGGTAACCAGCCTTGTGGTGGTGGTGGTGGTGGGGGGGGGGGAGAAGAGGTAGATGTACTATAACTTGACTTTAGTAAGGCTTTTGACTCGGTCTCGCATGACCTTCTCAAACAAACTATGGAAATACAACCTGGATGGAGCCACTACAACGTGGGTGCATAACTCATTGGAAAACTGTTACCAGTGAGTAGCTATCAATGGTTCACAATCAACCTGGAAGGGCATATTAAGTGGGGTCCCACAGGGATTAGTTCTGGGTCCAGTTCTGTTCAATATCTTCATCAATGGATTTAGATGATGGCCTAGAGTGTACACTTATAAAGTTTTCAGACAATACCAAGCTGGGAGGGGTTGCAAGTGCTTTGGAGGATAGGATTAAAATTCAAAATCACCTGGAAAAACTGGTGAAATGGTCTGAAGTAAATAGGATGAAATTCAATAAGGACAAAGGCAAAGTAATCCACTTAGGAAGGAACAATCAATCAGTTGTACACATACAAAATGGGAAATGACTGCCTAGAAAGGAGTACTGCAGAAAGGGATCTGGGGGTCATAGTGGATCACAAGCTAAATATGAGTCAACATGTAACAAAAAGCAAACATCATTCTGGGATGCTTTAGCAGGAGTATTGTAAGCAAGACATGAGAAGGAATTTTTCTGCTCTACTCCGCACTGATTAGGCCTCAGCTGGAGTATTCTGTCCAGTTTTGGGTGTCACATTTCAGGAAGGATGTGGACAAATTGGAGAAGGTCCAGAGAAGAGCAACAAACATGATTAAAAGGTCTGGAAAATACGACCTATGAGGGAAAATTGAAAAAACTACGTTTATTTAATCTGGAGAAGAGAAGACGGAGAGGGGACATGATAACAGTTTTCAAGTACATAAAAAGTTGTTACAAGGAGAAGGAGGAAGAATTGTTCTTCTTAACCTCTGAGGATAGGACAAGAAGCAATGGGTTGAGGTTGGACAAACACCTGTTAGGAAAATGTCTACACAATACCAGGGCCAGCTCCAGGGTTTTTGCCGCCCCAAGCAGCAAAAAAAGAGTCGCGATCTGCTCTACCGCCGCCGCTTCAGTCTTCGGCAGCAATTTGGCGGCTGGTCCTTCACTCCGAGAGGGAGTGAGGGACCCGCCGCCGGACATGCTTGCTGGGCTGGTGCCTGGAGCCGGCGCTGCACAATACTTAGTTCTGCCTTGAGTGCAGGGGAGTGAACTAGAGGACCTCTCAAGGTCCCTTCCAGTCCTATGATTCTATGATTATAGAAGAAATCTGTTTGCAGAAATACAGGTCACTGAAGTGGAAAAAAAAACACATTCAAACCTAAGGCCTTTAAAGATTCTGTAGGTGGCACAATTGGGATCATAAAAAGAAGACAGAGATCAAATATTTTACAAAAGTTATCAGTGTTGGAGGTGGAAAACATGCACAGGTCCATATTCCAGACTGAGCAACTGGAGAACAGGGATTAAATCCTGGGCAAAATTCCATTAGTGTCAGCAGGGCCAGGATTTCACCCAGAGAGTGAAATGGATTTGCCAAAGGCCACGGACGAAGTTTGTGGCAAGACTGGAAACAAAGCTCTGCTCTCCAAGATGGAAGACCCATGGCTTATCCAGTAGATCACATTGTTTCTTATACAAATTGGTTTACGTTTCACTACTTAGTGGGTAGAAAAAGTGAAATGTCACCTTCAGAACAGAAAATAGTCAATTCCTTCAAGTTTTGGCCACAAGAAAACAACGAGACATTGTAATCAAAATTACAATGTAATGGAAATCCAAACAGTGCCATCCTCATTCACAGACTTACACTGATTCAGGAAGTCAGCAAACAAAAGCAAGGTGGAAATAGCTTTAAGACTCTTCTGTACAGTACAAACGTTTAACTGCCTCTACAGTAATTTTGCTCAGCAAATGCCAGATGCTGTTATCTGTATCGTGTTTTGGACTGTAAGTGAAACAGGGGTCACTAATGACAGTTCTAGGTCCCCCTGCACTTATCTCAGAGTAGGTGCATTCTTATCAAAACCCTAGTGTTTGTCCTTTTGTGATTAAATTCTGCCTAATGAAAATTCTTCCTGGAGTTTCGGTTGGGTTACTCACTGCCCCTACTTAAAAAGCTGCTGTGTGACACGCATGTGTGCTGCCAAACAGAAACAAAACACCCCAAAGCCCCCGCTCCTGGCCACAACAAAGGTGGCTGCATTTCAGTGATGGGGATTTTTATCTACACACACTAATCCTGTATTTTTATATTACAGCCCTCATGAGGTCAACTGAAACCAATGATATACACGAATGTGTGTGTTAGATTCCAGTGGATTAGGTCATATACACGACTAAATACTGCTTGCAGACCAGTCAGTCCGTAACTCTGGTGTTCGTATCTTTGAGGTTCTACTGTAATATTATTCAGTCCACTGTCTACTTTGGAGTACTGCCCTATAAGCAATGCTACGTATTAAATACAATGGGACCCTGGTTATCTAATCCAACTGGGACTGGGGCCAGATCAGATAACCAAAAATCCAGATAAACCGGAGAATGGGTGGCAGGGCTCTGGCGGTCAGCCTTAGAGGTGGGGGCTCCTGCTGTTCATTTCGGTTAAATGGGGTTCTACTTTATATTCCTTCCAACACAGAGAAAGTTTTAATTTTGAAGTCACCTCTGAAACTGGGTGAAAAACGTAGTGGAGTTATGGAAATCAAAAGATTCCAAGCCTTCAAACAAGAAGGACACCTGCGAGAACCATGAGCAAATTTTCAAAGACAGGTGCGAGTCATGCTCCAGAGATTACTGGCATCAAAACAGAGGTCAGAGTTAAGGATGTCTGGATGTGACCCAGGACGTAGGTGGAAGATTGGGTAGGGGAAATGGACAGTATGTCTGCGGGAGAAGGTTCTACAGGTAGATATACTGTTTGACATTTTATTTTCTGATTTTTATGGATTTGAGTTTTGCTCTGGGGTTCCCTCTGATTTTCAGGAATACAATATTACGCCAGATACGGAGTGTAAATCGGTATAACCCCATGGACTTCAATGGAGTTATGCTGATTTACATTAGCGGAGGATCTGGCCCACAATTTTTGTATGCCAATACTGCATGTTGTTACTGATCACGAACGTAGTGTCTGGAGGTATTGTAGGTGAATCCACTGTATTTTAAATTTTTTATATGCAGTTAGATCTCAAAATGTTTAGCACTGACAATGAAGATTTTATATCTTAAAAGATAACTACGTTTTGATAGTTGTGTGGGGGTATGGAACAAGCAACCCTAATAAAGAATCAAAGATCAGGCTCTTGGTTTCATGTGCTACAAGGATTCATGAGCCTCCTGCCAATGGAGGTTAATAGATGGCTGAGTAAAGTGTTTTATGGCTCACCTGATTACCCTAACAAGATCATGGAAGGCTTTATCAACATTCAGAGGTGGGTCCTTCGCACTAGTTTCTATGTACGGGATCTGAAAGACAAAAGCCCAGCATAATAAATATTAGTAACATCTTACATGTGGACAATGAACCTCTCTCAAATGACAACCCAAGGGACTAGATGCAAAACAGAGGGTTATCCTATAATGACTAAGGCAGAAGGACTGTACTGAATTTATTTGGGGACAATTTCAGGTAGTCTCTTAGAACAGACTGTTTAATAAGGGTGTTCTCAACCATGGAATTCTGTGCCCCATTGAAGTCAATGGGAGTTTTGCCACTGGTTTTAATGGAGCCAAGATTTCACCTTACATATAGCGATCACTTCACTCACCATTGAAATGAGCAAAGGATGGAATGTAGCCTCTGCGTAACAACGTACAGCTGTGCTACACTGGAGTTTGGGGCACAAAGTGAAGGTTATACTGCCAGGAGAAAGGCAGGTAAGTGAAATGTTGCCATGACATCAAGGTTAATTTGCAGAAAGGACACAAAGACACTACCAAAGATCACCCCATCCTATAAAATGTGCAACATACAAAACAGCTGGAAGCATAAAGTTCCAGATTTTTTGGGGGTGGGGGGGGGGGGGGGAGAGGAGGCGGGGAGAGTAATTGCAGAGTTTATTAGGAGAGATGTTCTTTTTCCCCCTGAGATATACTTGAGGACATGAAGACCACACAAACAAACAAAGAAGCTATTTACCATACCTGCCAGAAGTTTGTTGGAGATTGCTAAAAAACTAATACCTGCCAAAGATTCCTTCCTTGCTACACTGCATTTTAAGGTCCTTGAATGGTGATTTCTACAGTTACCTTTCAGACTTAGAAAAGCTTCTGTTCAGGTGACAGAGAAGGTCATTTTCTATTGGCAGCCAAATGGACTTTTGTGGTCACTTGTAGCGTACAGACCTAGCAAATTCTGCATTTGCACATACAGCACCTTCCACACCACTGAAACCGAGCACAACACAAGAGCTGTGTGTTGTTCTAGTTTAGGTTGACTGGCTCTCTGCTCTTCCACAAAAGCTTCTTTACAGGGGTGGGAATAAATATACCCTGAATAATTCACGTTATGTTATCCATTGGGATGCGGCAAGTTCCATTAAGTCTTTTCCATGACTGTGGGCATTTAGAAGGGATTAACCTAGTATAATGGTGATTATAATCTTACTTGGGAGCCATTTCTGGAGCCAAACTGCAGTATGGATAACAGGGAACTGAGATATTGGGTCTGATTTATATGGGTTTTACACTCATGTAATTTCATCATCATTAATGGACTTACTCCTGATTGACAACCGTCCGAGATCAGAATCAGGCCCTGTGTATCTCTAACTACCTTTTCTGCATTTTCATTTGAAGAGTGCATTTTGTCCATCTTACAGGCACATTCCATCCACCTGCAAATAACTTGCATTACATGACTTTATGATCATGTGTGCAGTGTAGCTGTAGCCATGCGGGTCTCAAGATACTAGAGAGGTCAGGGGGTGGTGAGGGAATATCTTTTGTTGTACCATCTTCTGCCGGTGAGAGAGACCAGCTTTTGAGAAGCTGGGGGGAGAGGGAAGAGGTTCCTTTTCCAGACCTGAAGAGCTTGTCTCTCTCACCGACAGTAATTGGTCCAATAAAGATATTACCTCACCCACCTTATCTCTCTAATGACTTTCTTATCATCATAGCTCTGCTATAGTATGGTGTACAGAACTGGCCCCACTGGAAGGAACCTCTCTTTCTACTACTTTCTTTGCCTTTTATTTGAAAATGGAATTGCAAGTGTTTAATTATAAGAGAATTAAACTCCAAATGCGGAATGAATCCCATTCTGAATGCCTGTAATGGAACTTAAAAGCAGTGCAACTGCCAAAACAACATGCAAACAAAGACACACCCACAAACTTACGTTATGTTTAGTTGCCATTTCTCTTCCTTGTTCTCGAGTGATTTTCCGCAAATGCATTAGATCAACTTTGTTGGCCACCAATATCATTGGAAAAGACTCTCTGCAAGAAAGCAATAGGAGGAGACTCTCAGTGTAAGCTTCCTTTTCAGAGACTACCACCATCTAGCATTTTCAGCTAGAAAGATGCAGCATGTGGGCATTTAGCAGATTAGTTATAATTAGACTTGGAAGGATTAGATTTTTAATCAGTAAATATTGGTAAACAGATTTCACTGTACACACACAAACTGATGAAAAACACTTTCTTTATCTGTATATTTTGATTATTATCAATGAAAAATGCTGCCTGAGAATTTATGAGAGCCAAAATCCAGGGATTTAGACTTTTGCATTACACATGTAACAAATGGACTAGTGAATGAATAGCGAAAACAGATATGCTTTGTTGATTTAAGAATTTTTACTTTGTACATTTTGATATGTGATATTGACAATTGTGTTAACAGTGTAGAAAGTTTTAACTTTTGAATCTCAATGTCTACGGTCATAAAATAATTATTTCCCCTCTCCCCCTAATTTCCTGCAACTGTTAAAATCGAAAATCAATTAAAAACAGAAAAAAATGCTTAAAGCCCAAAACTTCATGGAATTGTGAAAATTGATAAAAATCTAAAAAAAAGCTTAAAAATAAACATCAATATTATCTTTTGAAATTATAAAAAATAAAAATCAAATTCTGCCAAGCCTAGTTATAATTACAAGCAGGATCAAGCAATCATACATGATCACAAAAGCAGGACTCCTATCTATTTATACATTACCTAGGCAAGATATTTTCCTTGGTAGCTAGCACATTACAAGTTACACACATAAACAGCTGATGTGCCTGTAAGTGATCAAAGCTGCTGTTTTCTTATAGTTTAAGAAAAAGTTCCACCATGATCCAAGATTACCATCAGTTACACAGCTTCAGTACTTAACTAATATTGGTCCATATGCATGGAAGAAAATGAGCGTAGGCATCCAAAGACATTGTAATCAAGAGAAAATGGGCAGATTTCCAACATTTCTTGTTATGGCTTCTGATTAGTTTCACTCAAGCCATGTCTCAGAACTATGCTTGCAAATGAGAACTGGAGGGAAATGATGCAGTGTCCATATGGCAACATTATTGGGGGGGGGGTGCGGGGGAGAGGCACAGAGGAACATACTGGGAATATTTTCGTGGCTGACAACAAATTGATTTCAATACACAGTTATTGTGAGGTACCAAAAATATGCTGAAGGCCTATTTGGAATATTCCCTATTCAGGAGCTGGTGGACTACAGAAAATACTATTACCTAGTGCCTCCTGCCTCTAAAAATACAAGGGGGTGAACTACTACCTTTAAGTATCAAAAGTTGCCTAACTTTACAATAATTGCTCTAACAGTCTACAGACACTTCTATGGCTTCTATGACAAAAACTGGGCTAAATCCTAACCTGGTGTAAATCAGCATAGATCAATGGAACTATGCCAGTGTACACCAACTGAGGATCTGGCCATGTGTCTTTTAGGTCCCGCCTCCCAAAACAATCATGATTGGTCATTAATGCTAGTATTCTACTGAGCAAGACTCTCCCATGAATTTTTACCCAGGCCCTATGTACATCCAATGGAGTGGAGTATTGAATGGGGTTTAACTAGTTTTGAAACTGCTAAATAAAGATGAAATGGTTTTTACTATTTTACTGTAAAACAATTGATTTTCCCCAACTATTTCTTCTTGGAAAAAAATATATAATAAAATATCATGGGCCAGCATTTTTTCTTATTTGCCATAACAAGTAGCAAGCCTTACTTATTTGTATAAAAGTTTTGACTGGAGTTACTTTAAGTTCAAATGAATTTTCAGCATCTGTTTCCATGTCTTTTTTTCCCACTGAGACAGAGAAGGACTCTGTCTTTTCTCGGACATACTGCTTCATAACTGTGGCTGGAGATGCACTGAACACAGGTTTTTGAATTTCCATTTACTCTTACAGTTAATTATGATAATATGGATTTAATTAAATGTCTGAGCAATAATGGATCTTGATTCTATATCTATTCTGGGGTAAATGCTTTGCTCTCTTCAATGATCCATTCTTCTCTGGTTGGCAGCACAGTAGTAGAAACCGACTAAATTTGAACAGTATGTAATTTGCCTTGTTTACGTCAGAAATAAAACTCCAGACATTGTTCCCTGTAGTGAGTTGTATGATTGCTAGTTGAACAAGGCAAATGCAGCTATTGACTACACAACAGTTAAATGTACTGAAAAAAGTACTGTCTTTTAAACAACTCTTCCAAAGAAGGAAACCTCTTGGATTTCAAATCTCCAAAAATAAATGCTTAAGGGGGACATAGGATTGTTATATGAAAACACAGCCAAATTCTGTTCAGTTACACTGGTATGAATCTGGAGTAACTACCGAGCTCAGTTCAGAATTCAGTGCCACGTAGTATGAAAACCCTTTACCCAGGTTGCTAATAGAGCGTTGGCTAATTAAAATGATTCCAGCTTTTAAATAAGCTAACTTTACTTTTTAGCATTTGAACTGCTTGTTTACTTTTTCCAGCTCAACCTGAGTGAAGTGCATAGAGGAGAACATTTTTCTTTCTAGTCAATTTCACTTCCCAGTTCTCATACACAAGCTGTTGTGTTTGGGTTAACATCGCTGAAGGGGTTGGGGGAGAGAGGAAAGTTTCATATCAAAACCAAAAGGGTGACCCATTTTCATTGAATTTAATTAGATAAAACGCATGTCTATTCATAACAGGTTATAGAACACTGTCTTGTTCTCTCTCAACTTACAAAGACTTCATTGTCGACCTAGCTTAGGCTCAGGTTTTAAGAGAATGCGGTAGATATGGAGAAAATCCCACTTCTGTATCTAGGAGGCAAATAAAATGATTGCTATTTATGTTCATCTAGATGCAGTAAAAGGGTAGCTTTTCCTTTATTTCCCACTCTTGTGGGCTTTGTATTGGACACTTCAGTGGAAAAGCATTCCAGCAGTAAACCTCTCATAAGTCCACCCCTCCTTTTGGGGAGTTATTCAGAGCCAAAAAGCCAGCAACAAGGACTGACTCCCTCTGGCAACTTCTCTTGAGCGCTCCCTTGATTAAAAAAAATTATGAATCGAAAAATTAAGTGCTTTAAAGCTGCAGGGATGCATGATCTAAATTCACACTCCACCCAGTGAAAATGGAAAACACTTATGTGATAGGATAGAGAAGAGTGAATTATTAACAAGCTAAAAAGACCCTGTGAGCTTCCTCTTTGATCTTTCTGAAGTATTGGCTTACCACTGGTTTAGAGCTTGAATATTGCCTTGTCTCTTTTATTCACAAGTGTTAGACAACTGAACTATCCACCCCATGTAAATCTTCCATCAACCATTCATTCCCAGACATCTAAATGCAAGTACACAGAGATGCTGTTCATTGAATAATAAATAATAATAATTCCACCTAGTTCTCAGCGCTTTCCATCTATAGATCTCAAAGCACTTGGCAAAGGAGGGTAAGTGACTTTACCCCATTTTATGGATCTGGAAACTGAGGCACAGAGTGGGGAAGTGACTTGCCCATGGCCATTCAGGTCAGTGGCAGAGCTAGGACTAGAACCCAGATCTCCTGAGTCCCAGTGCAGTGCTCTACCCGCTGGAGCATAATGCCTCCAAAGCAGCAAGGATTCGCATTAAGGGAGCTCTTCCCTCCAGTGCACTCACCTGTCTTTGACTCTGAGGATGAGTTGGTGGAACCTGTCCACGTGTTCAAAGCTGGCTTTGTCCGTGACTGAATAGACTATAAGGAACCCGTCCCCCGTCCGCATGTATTGCTCCCGCATAGCACTGAACTCCTCTTGTCCCGCAGTGTCTAGGACTAGTATAGGGGAGGAGGGGAGAAGATGGTTAGTCATTCTGCTGGCACTGCCGTCACTACATTACATCTTTCTTCACGTTCCTACCTTCGAGATGACTGTCGAGATCTGACAGGTGCCATTCAAGATTACTGGTTTGCTTCCTTGGTCAAATCAAGTAGAAGGTTTGGTTGGGGAATCACAAAACATTACTAACCACACGAGCTAGTCAAGTGAGAAGTGCTATCAGCCCTCCTCCTCCCCCCCAGCATTGTGCCATTGCTATCCAACCTTTATTGTACTCTCTCCTTCGCTACACCTACCATCCCAGCACAGGATTAGATGGCTTCCACCTTCCTCCAAAGCAACAAGCATCGGTTGCTACCAAAAGCAGGATGCTGAATTAGGTGCATCAGCTCTTTGACTGGTCATGGCTAATAACCTCAATTTCTGCCTTGCCAATCTCGCCGTTTCCCCACACAGGAGACTAGGAGGGGAGGTAGACACCAGTTCAGATGACTCGGCTACTCCATTAGCCAGCTGACCACGTGGAGCTGGGCCACACATTGGAATAAATTGCTTTTTGTTTACAGCCCTTGTCCAAGACCAAAGAATTATTTTGCACACTTTTTTGCTCCCGGCCAAAGGAGGAGAGCCTCAGGGCCACTCCTAAATAGATCACCCTAAAGCCACTGGCTGGCTAGGAAAGAGAGTCAAGTTTTAAGTGACCTCCCTGTCTGAGGTTCAGTCTGCAGTCTAATCAGGCTTCTGTGAGTGTGCTTATGTCCTGCATCGGTCAGTGATGCTGCTTAGCAATCGGTCACCCGTACCATACCCCACCAGAACACCACTGTCAGAGTAGCAACCGCTATGGGCAGTGACTGCTATGCTCCAGCCCCACACCGGCTCCAATGGGCTAGTCTCCTTTTTCTGTCTCTGTAATTCATTCCTATGTAGCTGGGGTCCCAGTAAGCTACATTAGGAGCCAGAGCAGGAGGAAACGACATCTGTATTCTAAATAAACACTGAACGTAGATACTTAAGGGGCGTGGAGATTCTCCGTCCCAGGGTTAAATCAATCGCCAGGTTTTAAGTTGGGGTGGGGGGGGGGGAGGTATCCTATGAGGACATATTGAGAAGGATCTTGGAAAGGTTTCATTTTAGTTTAGCGCAGTAAGCAGGGATCATCTTGAAGGGCGGGGGGAAAAAAATGTAGGGTTAGAAGGAACTTAAGGAAGTCATCTAGCCCATCCCTTGGTGCTGAGGCAGGATTAAGACTACCTAGACCATCCCTGACAGGTGTTTGTTTTATCAGTTCTTAAAAACCTCCAATGATGGGGATTCCACACCCCTCCGAAGTAACCTGTTCCAGTACTTAACCATCCTTATATTGTAATTCGAAAGTTGTTCCTAATATCCAACCTAAATCTCCCTTGTTACAAACTAACCCTCAACTTCTTGCTCTAGCCATGGTGAGCTAGGAGTGTCTCTCACATAATCGATATACCCTAAGAATGCTGGAGGAACGGAGCCATGAGCGTCAACCTCAGTTTTGCCCTTCTTCAGTCATTCTACATCACCTGTTTCACAGTGAAATACTGGAGATTCTTCATGTTTTATTACCAGTGCTGGAGGCTTAGTTTGCCAATCAAACCCACCTGTGCAGGGGAACAAGGGTGGAAGGAAGGCATGGGAAGAAACACAGGGAGTCATGGAGGTCAAGGACTTAATAGGATTCTAAAAAAGAGACTGGAGATTTATTAAGAATGTCCAGAGTTATAGGTAATAAACATTTCAGAAGGGATATAAAAGCGTAGTGATTGGCTTGGGCCCTGAAGCCAATAGGATGAGGGGGGAGGGTTATCTCATGTTGGCTTACTGCAGGATTCTTACAGCCTTCCTCTGATGCATCCTGTGCTGGCCATTCTCCGAGGCAGCCTACAGGACCTCAGGTCCGATGCATTCAGTAAGCCAAATCTGCACGCATAGGTTCACTTTCGTAGGCAGCAGGAATGCCCCAAAATGGTGACCTTTGAAGTCATGAAGCATGAGAGGAAGCAGAGGGGGAGCAGCTAACATGGGATCCTCCAAGCAGAAATGAGAACACTATACAGAGTGGGATGTTGGCTATTCAAATGAGTAGGGAAGGTACTGAGTTAGAAAAGTAAAGCGGAGAGCTGGGGCAACTGGACATGTTGCCTATCAGCATTTGCTGCCCACCTACGCACCAGAAAAGGAGGCATCGGGCCATAAGCAATCTATTGACTAGACGGAGGGTGCCTGACACAGGGTTCTCTTGTTGTGCAGGTTTGTGACCTTAACGAGGCACTCCTTGTTTGCATCAGATCTGGAGGCTGCCTTGGTTTCTAGAAGATAAGCCACCTGGAGCTGCTTCAGTCCCGGTGGTACATGCAGAGTCAACATCAGTAGCCAGCCATGCCAACCTGCCAAACAGAACACCTGTAAAAGTGTTGTCTACTATCTGCCCCTGTGCATTAGGCCTTCATATTAAGGAAAAATGATTGGTCATAGCACAAGCTTTTGGAGATCATAGGTAGTGTGTTGAGAGAACTTCTAAAACCTCACATCATGGGGCCTACCTGCTCCCAGCCCCAGCATGCAGGCTCTTTGCTACTCCCAAATTATCTGTCTAATACAGCTGCCCCTGAAACCGAAGGACTCATTCCTGATCCACATAAGGAATGCAAACCTGGAACTAGTAAATGGGTAAGCAAATGCTAGCAGCACTGAGTGTGGAACAGTTATATATCATCTCCTCCCACTCCTCTAGAACCTTGGAAGCTAAGGGTGCAGGCTTGTCCTTTAGTGCAAATTACAGTGAGACACAACCTGGGCTACTTTATGTCTCGTCAATTTCCATGCCTTGGGCTGAAGCGCATGGCGCCAAGAAAATGGGTACGGGGAGGAAGAGGATGGGAGAAGCTTCATCCCTCCACCCATTCCTTGTACCCATGAACAAGGACCAGCTACAATTGGATGGAGGCGTGGGGGCAGACTCCACACAGAGAAGGCGATGCCACAGTCCCAATCCCACACCAGCCAGTATCTCTGGTGGGGCAGGGACGAGCTGTACCCTGGAGCCATCCTCCACTGCACTCCCTCCCCTAGAGTCCTTGGGAGAATTCTGGCTGAGTCAGGAGAATCCCATCCCCAGGGCTCTTACTGCAGCATGGCCCTCCATCCAAAATCGGCTGCAGATTCAATCTGTAACCTCGGATCGAAGGCTTGCCACATCCTATGGTTTTTCCTGCGGAATTCCTCAGCCCTTCTGGTGTTTGCTTTGCCCGGTCGGTCTTGTGCATGACTTACAGATACACTGTTCAGGCAGGGATGCTTTGTGTATCACTCTCTATTGCAGCACACCATTCTGCAGACTAGCCTTGTTAGGGAAATATTTTCCTTGCTCTCCAAGAGCTCAAGCCTTCCATGAGACACGTAAACATTTCTACAACCTCCCCTCTGGAGCTCCCTCTCCTCCCTCCTCAGTTATGGAATCAGCGAACATTACAGTCTCCAGTTACTACTCCCTTGGGGCAGCACGGAACACCAGACTCTGACATCATGGGGGTGGGCTCCTGCCTCACTTGGACCTTTGCCACCATCGACAGAGTTGCTGGGTCATCAGCTTCTATTTAAAGGGCTTTTGGTCATGGTGTTCATAGAAAGGCGAGTGAGCATTCCAGTTGTAAAACAGCATCTGGCACCAAGTTAAAGCATTTTGGGGCCCTGCACACGATGGAACTGGAGATCTCCATCTTTACTCAATTCGGCCCAGACGACTCCCATCATGACAGAGGGGCAGCCGGGCCAAAGCTGAGCAGTACGGTGACCCTGTGCACCAGATCGCAAAACCACTCACTCAAATTTGGCCCAGCCACCCCTCGGGCCAAATTTGAGTGAGTGGTGTTATGATTTAATGCACAGGGTCACAGTGCTGCTCAGGTGTGGCCTGGTGTAGTGCCACCCTCCCAAATCTGATGTCAGGGCCCCTGCTGAGAGCATACATCGGTTAATCCAGGCCAGGCCACAACTAAACTATAAAACAGAAAGGGATGAAGGTTCAGTACATCTTAGGCTATGTCCTCACTACGGGGGCGGGGAGGAGGGGAAAGGGGTCAATTTAAGATAGGCAAATTCGACGTATCCGAGCCAACTTACCCTGCTGTGAGGACGGCGGCAAATTGACCGCCGCGGCTCCCCCGTCGACGACGCTTACTCCTACCTGCGCTGGTGGAGTACAAGCACCGATTTGGGGATCGATGGTCGCGTCCCGACGAGACGCGATAATTCGATCCCAGAGAGATCGATTTCTACCCGCCAATTCAGGCGGGTAGTGTAGACATAGCCTTAGATTGGGTGAATAGTTAAGGGTCATGTAAGTGAGTGCCAAGAGCCCCAGTTTAAATTCTAGCAGATTCCTTTAGAGTCTAAGTGTTCAGTGCTATGTAAACTGGGAGAGAGGATATACCAGGTACACATGTTCTAGATATAATTAACACCCCTTCTCAGGTGTTTTTCTGACATTGATGGGTCCAGTAATAGGAACAGCTGAAGTACAAAAATATTAATAGTAGGTAGCAATTATAGAACACTTTTTTGGAGATCAGAAAGTCTTGTACAAGCAGGACGCTCTCTCACTGGAGTAGTTTCTTCCCAGTTTCTTCCTTATGGCCATGACAATGTCCCTTACTCTTGCAAGAGGCCTGAGGCACTCCTTAGGCTTAGCGGTTTCGGGCTCTGCTTTGGAGTGTGTGCTCAGAGGCCATCGTACAGTGGGGTCTCCCCAGCCTGGATCTGACTAGTGTCTCAGGGCATTTTCCAGGAAGTGTTTCCACAGGCAAAACTCTTGTTCCTTATAGGTTCAGGGAGAGAAGGAGTAACAAATGCTGCACTCAGCAGTGCTGGGCACCTTCTCAAGGCAGTGCTGGCATTAGTTACAGATGGAAAAGGAGGATGAGTAGGACAAACAGTCATTTAACTCCAGGATTCTGGGCATAGTCCTTCTCCTTGGGGAGAAGCTCCCCAAGGTGGGGGAAGACTCAAATGAACTAGACTATAAAAACACTGAAACTACTCAAAACATTAAGAATGGTAAAACTACATACAGATATATTTGCCAATTCTGAAGATTGCTACAGACACAGAAGATTCTGGCCCAGGCCCCGTGCTGGTCAGAAGGAAGTGGAGAGGCATTGATCTGCACCTCCACTTATGCACTCAGTATAGAGCATGAGGGGAGGAACTGTGCAGGCGTGGACCAATGGACACTACTAGTTAGAAATCTGTGGTCTTGGGTACATGCAGCACATACGCACTCACAGTGGAATACACACAGGGATCAGCACTTGAAGAAGATAGTAGTTTCCTCCCATTTTACCTATGGCTAAAGTGAGGCACAGAGTGGTTAAAAACTCAATCCTGCAAGTCCCAGGTTGCTCACCATCTCCTTGGCAACGCTTGGTATGTTGCAGGATTAGCACCTCAGTGAATCCGTAATAGAACTTGGAAACGGAACCCAGGAAGAGTCCTGTTGCCAAGAACCTGCTCTGACCAATAAACATGGCTTTCACCAGATCATTAAAAGCCAACTTTTTGAAGAGCTGTCTACTGGGCTACCATCCATCTTTTAAAAAGGTAGAAGGCATTGCCCGACTGGGCCTCAGTTCCCTATATATAAAACGAGGCTAACAGCACTTCCCTATCTCACATGTCTCGTGGGGATAAAAACCATTAAAGACGGTGAGGTGACCACATATTATGGCTACTCAGAGACTAATCCATTACAAAAATGATTTTTTTGAACGCTCATTTTGATTTAGTTAAACATTTCCTTGCAGCACTGTGTTATGCGGGAGAACCCGAAGGAAAAATAGACAAAAAGCAAATACCAACTGTGTTTTAAAGGACAGTCAGGTTTAAAAAAAAATTAATAATAATAATCATCTCACATGACAAAAATCCTTAGATTACTGAAAACAAAATAATGTTTAAAATCCAACTTACTTGCCCACAATGTAGGCTTTCCCCAGCACCCTGCAATCCCCTTAGTTCAGGCAATAAAAATATTGACTCGTCAGTTTCATTCACATCTTGTCTATTTCTCCTTCAGTGTTTTCCCATACTAACAATTCCCCTGCAGCATTGTGTTGTGTTAAGTTTAAATCTAAAACAAAATGACTATTAGAAAAATAAAAGCATTTTTAGTAATAGATTTGTACAACTTTTTGGTGTAGTTTAAGTGTTGTGAGTTTTTTGCACTTAAAGTTTTGGGCACAAAATACTCAAACCACCCGCATTTTTTATGGCTGATTAACAATTTACTTTGTTTAGAGGGAAAGGACTCAAGTCTAAAACTCATTCATATCAATGGTCCTTACTGATTCAAAAATCCCCACTGACGTTAACGGAGCTTATCTGGAGGCACTGAGGTCAATAGTACTATTCTTCTGAGTAAGAGTTTGCTTGGGCTGGGGTTTCCAGAGGAGCCTAAGGGATGTCTGATTTCAATGGGAATGGAGTACTTAACTCCCTTAGGTTCTTCTCCAATTCCCAGTCTCACTGTTGCATGAGGCTAGTCTACCCAGTCTGGACAGAAATAATAAGTAGAGATACATAGATTACAGGATTTCTTCTCTCTTAAATCTGCAGTTAAGATTCTCTCTCATTTGCCAACACATATTGCGGACATTGAAGTCCCAATATTGACCTGGACAGTGATGTCTCCCCGCTCCATCTAGTGAGATTCGAAATCTGACTCAGGATACGCAAAGAACTTCCTGCTGAGTAACTCAGTTCTAACAGGCTTGGTGAATGGGGAAGCAAGGGGGTATATCAAGCAAAGGAAGCTTTCGGGTGAATAGCGAGAAGAGAGATTACTCAATGGTGACACCCATTCGGCAGGGGAGCAGGCACTCAGTGGAGGTGGTGGAATCCCCGCTATATGGGGCAATCACACCTCAGCTGTGGAACAGACTAGAGCCTTGATCCTGGCCTGCAAAGACTGATGCATGTGCTTACCTTAAACTTACCTAAGTAGCCCCATTGACTTCAATACAGCTACTTTGCATGAGCGAAGTTATGCACAGGCATTAGTCTTTGCAGGGTTTGAGTCAAGCAAATGGGTGGTTTCCATCCCTAAGCTTATATGGCTCCATTTTATCAGGTCAGCTGGAAACTAACCCTCTGGGAGCCTTCTGAATTGCAGGAGGTGCTGGGTTTAACACTTGGCTGCAGCAACTGCAAGATACAAACAAGTTCATCCCTAGAGCAGTTGAGGGACTTCAGTGGAGTTACACTAGGGATGAATTTAGCCCAGTGAATCTAGGCTCTGAACGGAGCGAAATATATTGAATCCACGATTTGGTCCATTAGCCAGAGAACATGGACCTGGTTGAGCTTTTTGGAGCATACGCCCACAGGCATAACTCCCATTAATATATCTGTGGGGAGGGCGTGGTAAACACATGCAGAGTTGACTGTAAGTAACACATATTTAATATTATTCAGTGTTCCTTCTTTGGTGTAAACTAAAGTTAGATCTGACCCAGACAACCAGATCTGAACCCCCTGGAGGTAGGGGTGTGTGTTTGTGTGGGGGGAGAGCAAGAGTTCAGGTCTGGATCTGAACTCCACATCTTGGGCCCATGTCTAGTGAAAACTAGCTCACTGTACCAGTTTTCAGGATGGATTTGCCATTGGTCTAGTCAGGTTTCTGTTGCTCCCATCTTGCTCTTATCATGCAATAGTTTTCTGCAGGGGAAAGCCATGCAATGAGGAAACACTTCGGCCTTTATAAGCCTTTGCATTGTGCTCTAACTAAACACACAGATGTTGTAACATGGAAAAACACAAGTACTTGAATTCTTGCCCTTTCTTTAGGGGAAAGAAAAGGGCCTTTACAAAGACGGAGAAGCCCTCTAAAGAACAGCTTCCATTTCAACAAACAGAGTAAAGATCCGATTAGTAAAAAAGGGCCTTTTCTCTGACAAATAGGCAAGAATTCAAAGCCTTGTGTTTTCCATGTTGCAACATTGACATTTTCCTGGCAGAAAGACAAAAATAAAATAAGCCTCTTAGAAGGTCACAAACCCCAAGTAATAAAAGCAGCAGCTTAAGCTAAAAATTTAGCTCATTCAGTGAAACTACCTGATTAAAAAACAACCACCACCAGGCAAGATTGAAGGAGCCTGAAGACACCCCAACCCTTCACCTTCTGGTCAGACAATTCCCAAGCTTCTTTAGTGGAAAAGCAGACAGTCAAATTCAAGTGGTCTTAAGACCTGCAGCAACATCCTGCCTCACAGTGAGAAATGCAAAGCAGGACAGAGAGATCCTGAGCGAGCGAGCAAGCAAGCAAGCAAGCAAGCGCGCACACACACACACGATAACTGTCTGCAGTTATTTCAAGGGTTTAAACACAGAGGATGGAGCAGGATTAGGATTATGTAGGGCCTGATCCAAGTCTACTGGAGTCTTTCCATTGACTTGATGGGTTTGGATCAGGCTCCTAGGGTAGTATGCACAAAGATATAACAACTAGGAGCAAAGGCATAAACTAAAAAGAAAAACAAACTGAATATCAGGAAAAATCTTCTCTCTAGTAAGTGCTGCTAGAAAGATTGGAATAACCTCGTAACTGGGAGGTCCCAAAAGGTGAGGCACTTAAAACTAGACTGCACAAACCACTGGAGAATGCAGGGGTCACCACGCACTGGCCCCCAGGGAATGGGTCACTTTCACTAACTGGTTTAGCAATCAGGAGACAGAGCACAGAATTGGAGTTTATGTGGGTCTTTAGAAACAAAGACACACGTGTGTAACAGTAATGCCCGGGGGGGAGGGGGGGTGGGGGGAAGTACACTATCCCAGTCTGAAATGTTACAGAGGATCGGATCCTCAGCTGGTTGAGTTCAGCGTAGATCCAAAGTCAATGCAGTTACACTGCTTTACACCAGCTGAGAATCTAGCCCAGGGAGCCTCCAAAAGGTGCAGACAAGTCAATCATGACAAGTTAGGTCCAGCAATATGCCAACCAAACCTTCATCTGGTCAGCGAAACAAGGCGGTTTTGGACGCCCATTTCCCTGGGTGTGACTTGAGCCCCTAGGAATTTTAGCCTTGGGCAAGCATTCCATGGTGGCTCCACATACAGAATAATAATTCCAGATTGGCATTTAACAGTGACACAAAAAATAAATCCTCTGCTGCTTACTAATTCAGCCTGTGTACAGAAAGAGGGGCAAGAAAAATCGGTGACTAGAACTCACTTAAAGATACAGCTAACCAAATTAGATTAACTCTGGGAGCTATTTAATTCTAACCTGCCACATGTGCCTGTACACTCTGTGTGTATGACTGCATCTAATCCAGTCTGATATGGTCACTTTGACCTCACAGGCCAGCAGGAAATAATGAAAATAGCTGAGTGCAGAGACAATGGAGCCTGTTCTCATAAAACATCCCTAAGGAGACAGCATCCTATAATTCACAGTTAGCACTTGCCTTTAGGTGCACGTCCCTTATTTAATAAAGCACTCTATAGTATTCACCAGCAATGTGCCCCGAACACTGCAGGGACAGTCCTGCAAGCTGGATTGGTTAGGACCATTAATAATTATCTTTGCACTTTTGTAGCAGTATCTTGCATACAATCCTCTTAAGGTGCTTCCTTACCAATAAGTCTCACAATACCTCCGTGAGGCAATACTATTGTCCCCGCTTTATAATTAGGAAAAGAGACACTGAGAATAAGTGACCTGAACATGCTCAGAGAGCAAATCCCCTGTAGATGGGTTAGAGGCCCGGTTTGACTCCAAGGTCTGAAAAATGAAATAAAAGCAAATTGCATTTAAACCTAGTTCAAGTGAGAAAGACAGTAAAGAAATGATATAGCCCAATTAAAAAAGTTCCATCATGTTGCCAGCTTCTGTTACACAAGAAGGGCAAGTGTAGGTCTTGTTTAGGAGAGGAAAAACCCGAGCTGGTTAGCACAAAGAATTTTACAGGGCAACGTTTGGACATTACAGCTCATGGACAGCATAGAGGCTTGGAGAGGAACTCCAAAGAAGGTGGACTGTTTTTGGAACAAAGTTGTCAAATGCCTACCCATTCCAGCTTGTGTGTTATATTTACTTCTGCATCACTAAATGCTTATAAAGCCCCCTCATCGTATGTCTTCACTTGGCAATCACATCCTCCACAGCCAGTCCTAATCCCTTTTTACAAGCACTGGATTGAAAAAAGAAAAAAAAAATCACCCAGTGAAGGATTTAACTGCAAATGAAGTATAATTAAAGGAAGACAGAGGACTCTGAAGGGTAGCGTGATGCATCTTTACACTTCTGTCATGCTTCTCCCCGACTGTATTGCTTTAACCACTCATGCTAAAGTATGTACCTAGCATGCGACCAGCTGTCTAAGGATTTGTATTGTTCTGTGATGTTAAAAATAGTGAACAGAGTTCGAGCATAGAAGTTTCTGGTTATCAGGGAAGAACACAGATTATCGAGGGTGCAATGTTTGGTTTAAGATAAGGTGGCATGAGGAATACATAATCTGCAATATCCCCGATTGAGAGTAAAAGGTTGATGGGTCAAAGTACAGACATTGAGATACGAGGGTATGAAGTTCATAAAGTGGCTATGTTCGGGTGTGGAGTATAATGAGTGGATATGATAAGGAGGATGGATTGACCCTCATTTGGTGAGATTTAATGTTTAGGGAGTTTATGGTTCCAGTTCATATAATCCAACGGAGAAGGTCACTTGGTCCCTTTCTCGTAGTGGGAGAATGATGTCACTCTGGCTCACACCTCCTAGTACTGTCGGTGGCTGGTGATGTGCTCAATGTAGATGTCCCTGGACCATCGGATGGCATCTGAGACCATGAGGCGCCGCATGAGACGTGCGTAGCGTTGACTGAGCCCGCAGGTCTGCAGCACACGCTCGTTGCAGGGGTCCCAGGCGCCCAGGGCTCTGACAATCAGGGCGTCCATCTGCACCGCATAGCCCTTCGCTCTCAGGGTGTCAGCCAGGGGGTGTACTTTTCCAGCTTACGAGCTTGGGCTTCGCAAAATGCCGGAGTCCTATTCTCAAAGGAGACCGTGACGTCGATGAGGATGATCTTTTTCTGGGCCTCATCGGTGACGACCACATCAGGTCATAGCTGGCTGTCGGTACCGGGGATGGTGCAGTTCACGGAGATCTCCCCCAGGCGTGGCGCGATGGCTGTCACCAGGCGGTTCTGGATGGCATTGTGGCACAGCTGCCAGGCTCTGGAGTGGGGTTTGCAGCTGCACAGGACGTGGGGCAGGGTCTCGTTGGGGTAGCCGCACTTCCTGCAATGCTTGTCTCGGTTCCTGTGGTGGACAGCTCCGTTGAGCAGGACGCAGTTGAGCCGGGCACGGTGGATGAACCACCAGTCGGTGAAACAGTTGAAGCCATGGGGAGGAAGTGGTTGCTGGCGTCCCACTTGCTGGTCAACTCAAAGGCTTTACCCTGGTCCGGTTTATGCTTCAGGGTTTCCACGTACAGCGAGTGGATGGCGGCCTTCAGAGTCCTCTCCAGCAAGCCCCTGGCCGTCAGGGTGACGATGGTGTTGTCGTCGGACCTGATCTGCAGCACAAAGACTCCCAGCTCCTGGCGCTCCTCGCACCACTCCCAGCGGCAGCTGATGCGCTTCTCCAGGTGACGCGCGGCATTGCGAGTGTGGGACCACAGTGAAGCGATGTCGCGCCCGTCCCTACTAGAACCTGATCAAAAGCCCAGATAACTCAATGGAAAAGACACCCATTGACCTTAATGGGCTTTGCAACAGGCCCTTAAGGAACAGAGTCAAAGGAAACCGGTAAGAGAAACCCTTTCTTCTCTCAAGGGGGATGGCAAGGGCCACATGCAGTTTCAAACAAGAATGTCCTTTTCTTCCCCACTTGCTGACCTCAGGGGTGTATGGCGAGTTTTCTAATGCTGGATGAATAAAGGGAAAGATATAAAGGCTGCTGCAGTTTCACCTTTGAGGCAGTACAACAGCAGCGGCATAAGGATTCTAAAGCCAAGTGGGATTCCCAGAATGCAGTTCCAGGGTATGGCTGAATTAAATTCCGGATGTGATGAGATGTGTGGAGAAGAGCTACTCAAAATTGTTTATTCAAAGTCTTTTTCTGGGGGGGGAGGAGGGGATGAAAAATGGCTGTCTATTGAAACAGAATGTTCTGTGAGAAAAAACTTCCATTTGTTGACAGCAGAAAAAAGTTGATTTGGTGTTTTTGATGAAAACCCAAAAAGTTACATGCAAGATTGTTTTCTTGGAATTTTTTTCTGCTGAAAACAAAATACATGTTTTGACCAGCCCTAGTGTGGAGCAGCTGTTATTGTGATGCAAGAATGCATGGCGTGGCTGCAGAGAGCAAAGGGCACTTGTCAGTTTAGAAGGCAGGGTTCTGGACAAAGGAGGCAAATCAGACAGTGGCAGGCTACAGTTAACAGCAGGATCTGGCTTGTATCGGATGTAATACTGGAATAAAAATAATTAGTTAAATAAAAGCTCACGGGGGGGGGGGGGGGTGGAGGGAGGGAAGAGGCAATAAAGCAAACATCACAATACATATTTATGCCCTGAACCTGCAAACACTCACACATGCTTAAAGTTAAGCACATGCATTTTTTCAGGATTGAGGCCTTAAAGCAAGATTTATAGCCTTCCTTTAAACACTTTAGGCACTGCTTTTCTTCACTAAAGAGTAACCATAATGTCTTAGCGTGCAACTGAATTCTCAGTAAAATAATTTTGAACCAAACAAATAAATTTTTTTTGAAGATTTAAAAAAGCTCCTTTTAAAAGATCCTGGTGGCTTCCCCTCCCTCTTTTTCTGCCTGACTGTAGTTTAAAAAAAAGTTACAGTTGCCACAAATGCCAAACGTCACATACCCAAGGCCCCAGAACATCTTGAGCACTACCCGAAAAAATAACATTCCAGGCTAAAGTTACGGTTTTGGGTTGAGTATGTGCTTATGAGAAATTGGACACGTGCTTTGGGACTGGTTCATGATATTGGAACTCAGGAGTCTGCGGGGGTGTTTATACATGTGATTTGTGGTTGGTCTGGAGGATTAGGTCTTAATGGTTCATAGATTTAGATCCCAAGCCCAGAAGGGACCACTGTGATGATCTAGTATGGCCCTCTGTATAACAGACGATATAGAATGACCCCAAAATAATTTTTAGAGCAGATCTTTTAGAAAAACATCCAATCTTGCTTTAAAAATTGCTAGTGATGGAGAATCCACCATGACTCTTGGTGAAGTCTTCCAGTGGTCAATTACCCTCACTCTTCAAAATGTTACACCTTATTTCCAATCTGAATTGGTCTAGCTTCAACTTTCAGCCATTGCATCATTTTAGATCTTTCGCTGCTAGATTAAAGAGACCATTATTAAATATTTCTTCCGCATGTTGTTACTTACAAGTCACCTCTTAAACTAGATTGAGCCTCTTGAGTCTAACAAAGAGAAGGTTATCACTGTAAGGCAAGTATCAGAGGGGTAGCCGTGTTAGTCTGAATCTGTAAAAAGCAACAGAGGGTCCTGTGGCACCTGTCAGACTAACAGAAGTATTGGGAGCATAAGCTTTTGTGGGGTAAGAACCTCACTTCTTCAGATGCAAGTAATGGAAATTTCCAGAGGCCGGTATAAATCAGTATGGAGATTACGAGGTTGGTTCAATCAGGGAGGGTGAGGTGCTCTGCTAGCAGTTGAGGTGTGAACACCAAGGGAGAAGAAACTGCTTTTGTAGTTGTCTAGCCATTCACAGTCTTTGTTTAATCCTGATCTGATGGTGTCAAATTTGCAAATGAACTGGAGCTCAGCAGTTTCTCTTTGGAGTCTGGTCCTGAAGTTTTTTTGCTGTAAGATGGCTACCTTTACATCTGCTATTGTGTGGCCAGGGAGGTTGAAGTGTTCTCCTACAGGTTTTTGTATATTGCCATTCCTGTTCATGATGACAACAGCACCTTCTTTATCAGCCTCTTTGTTGATAATGTCATGACAGAAGGAGGCTGCCAGACAACTCTCCAATACCAAATTCTTCAGGCCACTTTCCTCAGATCCCACTGAGGAATACACTAGGAAACTGCACCATCTACTCAGGACACTCCCTACAGGAACAAATCAACATACACTTAGAGCCCCGACTGGGGTTATTCTATCTACTACCCAAGATCCACAAACCTGGAAATCCTGGACGCCCCATCATCTCGGGCATTGGCACTCTCACTGAAGGACTGTGTGGATATGTGGACTCCCTACTCAGACCCTACGCCACCAGCACTCCCAGCTATCTCTGTGAAACCACTGATTTCCTGAGGGAAAAACTACAATGCATTGGTGACCTCCCAGAAAACACCATCCTAGCCACCATGGATGTGGAGGCTCTCTACACAAACATCCCACACACAGATGGAATACAAGTTGTCAGGAACAGTATCCCTGATAATGACACAGCACAGCTTGTTGCTGAGCTCTGTGACTTTATCCTCACGCACAATTATTTCAAATTTGGTGACAATATATACCTCCAGACCAGTGGCACCACTATGGGCATCCGCATGGCCCCACAATATGCCAACATTTTTATGTCTGATCTGGAACAACACTTCCTCAGCTCTCGTCCACTCATGCCCCTTCTCTACCTACGCTACATGGATGACATCTTCATCATCTGGACCCATGGGAAGGAGACCCTGGAAGAATTCCACCATGATTTCAACAGCTTCCACCCCACCATCAACCTCAGCCTGGACCAATCTATACGGGAGGTCCACTTCCTAGACACCACAGTACAAACAAGCAATGGCCACGTTACCACCACCCTATACCGAAAACCCACCGACCGCTACGCCTACCTTCATGCCTCCAGCTTCCACCCCAGACACACCACACGATCCATTGTCTACAGCCAAGCGCTGAGGTACAACCGCATCTGCTCCAACCCCTCAGACAGAGACCAACACCTACAAGATCTTCACCAAGCATTCTCAAAACTACGATACCCACACAAGGAAATAAAGAAACAAATCAACAGAGCCAGACGTGTACCCAGAAGCCTCCTGCTAGAAGACAGGCCCAAACAAAGAAACCAACAGAACTCCACTGGCCATCACCTACAGTCCTCAGCTTAAACCTCTCCAATGCATCATCGGTGATCTCCAACCCATCCTGGACAATGATCCCTTACTTTCACAAACCTTGGGAGGCAGGACAGTCCTCGCCCACAGACAACCCGCCAATCTTAAGCATATTCTCACCAGCAACCACGCACCGCACCATAACAACTCTAACTCAGGAACCAACCCATGCAACAAACCTCGATGTCAACTCTGCCCACATATCTACACCAGCAACACCATCACAGGACCTAACCAGATCAGCTACAACATCACCGGCTCATTGACCTGCACGTCCACCAATGTTATATATGGCATCATATGCCAGCAATGCCCCTCTACTATGTACATTGGCCAAACTGGACAGTCACTACGCAAGAGGATAAATGGACACAAGTCAGATATCCGGAATGGCAATATACAAAAACCTGTAGGAGAACACTTCAACCTCCCTGGCCACACAATAGCAGATGTAAAGGTAGCCATCTTACAGCAAAAAAACTTCAGGACCAGACTCCAAAGAGAAACTGCTGAGCTCCAGTTCATTTGCAAATTTGACACCATCAGATCAGGATTAAACAAAGACTGTGAATGGCTAGACAACTACAAAAGCAGTTTCTTCTCCCTTGGTGTTCACACCTCAACTGCTAGCAGAGCACCTCACCCTCCCTGATTGAACCAACCTCGTAATCTCCATACTGATTTATACCGGCCTCTGGAAATTTCCATTACTTGCATCTGAAGAAGTGAGGTTCTTACCCCACAAAAGCTTATGCTCCCAATACTTCTGTTAGTCTTAAAGGTGCCATAGGACCCTCTGTTACTGTAAGGCAGGTTTTCTAATTCTTTAATCATTCTTGGGGCTCTTCTTTGAACTATCTTATTGAACCATGAACAGCAACAAGTATTCCAGCAGGTCACACCAGTGCTAAATACGGAGGTGAAAGAATCTCTCTAGTCCTACTCAAAATTTTCCCTGTTTATGCATCCCAGGATTGCATTACCCCTTTTGGCCACACTGTTGCACTTGGACCTCATGTTCAGTGGATTATTCCACCATGACTCCCAATTTCCTGCCCCTCCCCCCGAGTCACTGGTTCCCAGGATAGTCCCCCGCTCTGTAAGTATGGCCTGCATTTTTTGTTCCTAGAGGTGTACTCTTACATTTAGTTGTATTAAAACATGTATTGATTGCTCACACCCAGCTAACCAAGAGATCCAGATTGCTCTGTATCAGTGATCCGTCCACTTCATTGTTTACCATCCCCTGGCTTGGGTGTTACCTGCAAATGTTATCAGTGATGATTTTATGTTCTCTTCCAGGTCACTGATAAATATGTTAAAATAGTATAGGGCCAAGAATTAGTACCTGTGGGATCCCACTAGTATCCTTTAGCAGGTATGTTGATTCCCCAGTTACATTTTGAGATCTATTAGCCAACTTTTAATCCATTTAATGTGTGCCATGTTAGTTTTATATTGCTCTAGTTTTTTTTTTTTTTTTTTTTAAATCAAAATGTCATGCAATACCAAGTCAAACACCATATAGAAGTCTAAAGTATATTACATCAACACTATTATCTTTATCAACGCAACTTGTAATCTCATTAAAAAAAAATAAGTTAGTTTGACAGGATCTATTTTTCAAACCCACGTGACTAGCATTAATTATATTACCTTCCTTTAATTCTTCATTAAATTGAGTTCCATATCAGCCACTCCATTATCTTGCCTGGGACCAATGTCAGACTGACAGGCCTATAATTATCTGGGTCAGTCTGTTTACCCTTTTTAAAAATTGGCACAGCACTAGCTTTCTTCCAATCTCCTGGAACTTCCCCTAGCGCTCCAGACTTATTGGAAAAAAACAAAACAAAACAAAAAAAAACCCCAACATTAATGGTCCAATGAGCTCTTCAGCCAGCTCTTCTCAAACTCTTGGATGCAAGTTATCTGGCCCTTCTGATTTAAAAAGATCTGTCTTTAGTAGCCGCTGTTTAATATCATCCTGAGATATTAGTGGACTGGAAAGAACATTATCCTCACCATATGAAATGACTACATCATCTCCCCCCCCCCCCCCCAAATACATACAGAAATATTTATTGAATACTTCAGACTTTTCTGCATTACTATGGACCAATACCATTTTCAGGCTGATTTTGTTGCTTTTTCGTGATTGTGTTGAAATGCTGGAGGGGAGCGAGGGGGAGTGAATTTCCTTAACTTGTCACACAAACCATAGTGAAGCACACAGTTTACATCATCCAAGTACAAGTATACATATGCATTAATATTGGATACTGCATGTTGTAAATAAAACCATCTGAAGAATTTGATTTCTGACAGTGAACAATTTCCCTTAGAGCTTCTGGTCAACCTATTTTCCTTTTTTAAAAAGGACTGTTGCAATTTTAGCCAGTTCAGTTTATTTTTCTTGCATGAACAAGAACAGAAGCACAAGTGATCTATCTTCCGTTACAAGCACCACCACACAGCAGACAGGCATCTGACTGGTATGTTAAAAGGTGGACTTAAATGTAACCCATCACAGAACCAATTCCCTCACATGATGGGATGCAATTGGTACCACAGTTCTTTAATTATTGGAGGATAAAATCTTCTGCAGTGGATATTTATTTTAATTGTAGTCCTCACTCAAAGTATCCATTTACTATTATTACAGCATACACCAATTAGGCAGGACGTCACCCCAGAGAATCAATTTAACCCCAAATGATATTTAATAGCAATGACTGCTTAACAAAAGGCACTATAATTCTGCTTAATGTGGATGCCTTCAGATGACTCGGGTGTATCTCAGTCTATGTTCATATTCCAGGTCCCTCACTTGCCAGGGAAAGTTTCACACTCACATACACCTGAGGCAAGAGGCTTTTCCAAGCACTGGTTATAACAGGTGATCAGGGGGCCACGGAAAGGGAAAGATTGCCCACTAGGGCATCGCAATGAAGAGAATTTACTATTTGCAGAATGATTTGTACAAGAACTGATATGGCACATAAATAGGGCAGTTAAACGTAGTGCACCCCCCCCATAAACTTCCCTGGTAATGCATAGGTTTTTATGAACCTGCATGAGTCCTGTAGCTTTACAAGAAGCCAGTTGCCTAGCACGTACAAATAGCTCACAAGGTGGTTTGCAGTATAATTACAAACAGCTTAAATTGGAGTAGAAGATGCCTTTAAACCCAACAAGATATAGAAAAAGGTCAGTACACAGATATGCTTGGGGACTGTCAGAATGGACACACCCAAGTGGAAGGAGGTTTACTCACCATCAAGAATTGCCCACTGGCCATCTATTTCCGTGTGTTTCAGGTAGGAATCCTCAATGGTTGGGTCATAGTCTGGCACAAAAATCTTCTGGAAGAACTGAATGGTGAGAGCGCTCTTCCCCACGCCACCATCCCCAACCACCACCAGTTTATATGTGGGCAGGTTTTCACTTGGAACAGCACTCGTAGCCATGTTTCCAGTGGGTCAGACCTGGAGGAGAAAAGGAAAGACTGACTCATACCGTGCATTAGCAACAACAAGATGGCTACCTGGATACCGGTTTCCATGAGGAGTCACAGCTGGGATTCCTTCCATTAACCTCACTCTGAACTGGTGGAGGGAGAAGGGGGACCATGACCTTGCATCTTCCCTGCTCCCTTTCCAGCATCCTGGAGAAGAGCAGGAGTGAGTAGTTTCTGTACTCCATTGGGACTGCTATTGCAAGCAGCAGGCCTCAGGGACTGTGGGAGGCGTGAGAGCGGACGCTTGTTCATCACCATTGGTTTCCAAGAAGCCACTCACAATCTGTGCTCTTATTAGGATTTTAGTGCTGGCTGGGCAGTGCTGAAGGACAAAGTCCTTTTAATGACAGGACTGGCAGAGCACAGAGGCAATGCAAACTCTTCCCCCTTTTCCCGCACATCTCAACCTTGACCTAGATGGACCACTGCTATGGGAGGGAAGGTGGCCACGTTTCCACGGCTTATTCCCTTTCTAGAGTCTGCTACTTTGTGCCAAATGTGTCACAAAGCTCCCACCCACAGCTCCCTCTCCACTAGCAACTAGCCTGAGACAATGAAATCAATCTGCACACAAGGTCAAAACAGCTGCTAAGTTACAAATGATTCTTCAGTCACTATCAACTCTTGTTGCACTTGAACTAGTGACCGTAATCCATTAGGAATCCCGAGCCATCAGTTCTTTGAGTGTGTCATATTACATACATCATACATCCAAGAGACAGTTATAGTTTGGGCCTTGCCTGCTAAACGCCAGGCAAACACCCATAATAGGGTGTGATGGATGATGCAGCAGGTTAGAGTTCAAATCCTGGTTCAGCTGACATGAAAACGCACGTAGCAGGCTTGTCCTCTCTCGCTATGAAGTTTAGAATAGCTTGCACAGGAGAACCCAGGGTAGCAATGCAGGATTCACGTTCACTGTCAGGAAGGCGATCACCTTCAATTCTAAAGGATTTCCTGGTCCTTCTTGCAGGCTAGGGGGATCTGAGGGAATGGGCCTCAGCGGTCTGTCAGCAAAAGAGACAATCTGGCACAATGTGGGTTAGGGCTTGCTGCTCTTAGCAGGCTGCTACCTACGTGTCTCTCTGTATTTAGTTATAGTTGTATTAGATTGCTTCTGAATTCTAAGAAATAAAGAGTGTTATGTTGCAACCTTCCAGGAAGAGTATTTATGTTTTGCTTTTAACTCTGTGTGGATGCACATAGGAGCATTGCTACCACAACACAAGAACCAGCAGCTTTCTAGAGACTACACACTTTGGCAAGCCCACTTCTAGCTAGTGCTAGTTCTAGCAGGGTTGTCTGGCAGTAGACGAGAGCTCATATGACTGGGTGGAACAGCTGCTGCATTCCCCAGGGGCTGCAGGGGGCAGACACCCATTAGGTGCTGTACTTCCCTGGGGTACAGGCTTCCCCAGAGCTCTCCACTGGGAAGGAGAGATTTTTGCACTGGTCACCACTCAGGCAAGTGCTTTAATGGCATATTCCAGCTTTTAGTTACTCAGGGCCGAATCCCAGAGACCTTACTCAGTTTTCATTCCGTCTTTACATATGCAAAAAACTCTCAATGCTTTCTGTTGGAGATTTAGCAGAGTGAGTTAACATGGAGCTAGGATCACAGGGATTGACCCTCACTGAATATTTGATCTGAGCAGGAGGAAATGTTTTGCATGGTGAACCATGAATAAGAGGCAGCCCCAGAATCCTTTGCTGATTGTACAACAGGAAAGTGTGCGCAAATGACTGGCATGTCAGAATGTACAACATGCTCAGCAGTCCAATACAGGATATGGGACAGAAAATCTTTGATTCCTATGAAATGCCAACAGTCGCTTCCATTCGAGACAAGTTCAGTACAGCTTCTGTTGGACGGCCTTTGAACCATGAATAAGATGCACAGCATGGAATGAGACTTGGGAGTCCCTGCTCTTCTTCTGCGGCTATAAGCACTAGATCCTACTCTTTCCCAGTCACTCACCCGCTGCCTCTCCCCGCTAGAGATACATTTTGTCTAATTTTTCAGTGGCACATTTCCCTGCTCCTTGTGCTCCATGTGTTCTACATGGTAGGATAGGGACCTCAGAGTTGTACTCAAAGTGTAGCAGCAATTACATGCCTAGAAAGCATAAGGACAATGCAACCAAAAAGATTCACTGTGCTGTGACATATGTGGATTTTTGTTTTTTATTTTGACATGAGGGAACATGCATTAATGCTTTCCAGAATCCAGTTCTTATTACTCTTCTCTGATCATCACACAGCAACTGAACTGTTGAGAAGTAGAACACAAGTTTGGATATTTCATCCCCAATTACAGTCACTGCTAAATGCTGAGATGCGATTTTCCAAATGGGGATTTTTTCCCCCCATATAATATACACCACCGAGAACAACTTGATCCTGTAGTACTTCTGCAAATGAGGGAATAAATTCAGGTTACACAAATTCAGATCCAGGTTTTGTAAGGAGCTGAATTCCTTGAACTCCCATCAGAATCACGCACTAGAAATCTCTCCTTATACTCCTAGAATTGGTTCACTGAACATTCATTTATGTTTTCTTGCAAGAGAAAGCCATCATGTATAAAAAGGAAGAGAAATATTAGTGTTGCCAGAGGAATGGGACATTGAGACGACACGGACCGCAAGATTAAAAGATAAGTGGTTCTGTCTCACCTGAGCTGAGCTGAGTATTGACATGCTAATAGGAAAGAAATACTGGGGACACCTGCCAGTATTAATGAACAGTCATAGGTAATTAGATATTTAGAGAAACATCCCTACTTTCAGAATGGAATTGGAGAAACTCCTCCATAATAACTGGGACAGTCCATTATAACAAGCAGCAACATCTGAATTGGGGGAGGGTACATAGATATTTATATGGTGTCCATCACAAAGTTTGTGTGAAATGCTCAGATAACTTAGTGAATTTATCCTCACAACATTCCTGCAAGGTAGGGCAGTGTTATTCCCAATTTACAGATGGGAACCAGAGGTATACAAAGTTTAAGTGACTTGCCTAGGGAGTGTGTGCACACGCACGCTCTCTCTCTCTGAGCTAGCAAATGAACCCTTATTGCCTGGATCTTGGTCTCCTTAACCACAAGCTCATCATATACATGAGTGATGTGCTTGGCTGAAGGTTTTGGGGCAACTAAGCATATCAATATAACTGCTTGCTTTTGCATGTTGCAGGTCAAATCCTCCTTTCCTTTGTACCCAGTGCAATCCCATAAAAACCAGCTAAACCCTTTCCTTGAACACTCCAAAGGGTAGAGACCTTGAATGAAAACCAGGCCCCATTCAAGTAAGTGGCAAAACTCCCATTGACTTCAATGTGGCCAGGAATTCACCTCTTTTCCAGGTGCTTCACAGTATATGCAGATATTAGTCCTCTGATGTTTCTGGACAAGCTGAGTGACAGCTTGGCTTTCAAACATCTGGTAGCAGGCAGGCCACAAGTGAGAACAAATATATGCAACTTGCTGACCTCACCATAAACCACAAGCTATTTCTCGGTAGACAGAAGAATTCTATTTTCAGTACTAAACCCTTCAACTTTCTCAGAAATCCCAACCTTAACCCCAATGAAATATTTTCAAAAGTACAATGATAATAATTAGTCCACAGTGTAAAATTTCAACTATAGCCCTTGTGCACATTAGAAGAACTAGTGAGGAACTGGCAACATTGAATAGCGTAATCCCCCAATTGGAGTTGGCCAACTGTGGACTGAGCTTCAAAGGGGTCCTATCCAAGGCACTACAGCAATAATGGCTACCAGAGCCCTCAGACACCATTTCCCAGCATGCATGGAGTCAGTGGCAGGCACAGAATAGACTAGAAACTCCTGCTGAGGCCAACAGGGAGGCTTCTGCATGGGGTGAGATGAACAAGAGTTTGCTGGGCCAGTGACAGGAGATTGCCTGTTATGGAGATAGCCTGACTTGGAGACAGAGGCTAGTTGTGAGCTTTGAGTTTGGGAGCTCAGAGAGAAGCAGAACAGCTCAGGGAGTCTCTGATTAACTCTGTCTCCTGTCAAAGGGAGTCTTTACACTGCTATGGGATCCAGTGCATGGGTCAGGCAGTTCCAGCCCTGCACAGACGAGCGTCCAGAGTAGCAAAGATCCAACCAAAACTAGCTACTGAGAGCCAGCTGAGACCTCCACAGGACTGCAGACTAGGGAGCCAGGAGAGGACCCTGCTCCATCCAGGGATGAAGATACTGTAAGGAGATTTAAGCTGGCCAATGTTCAGAGGGCTGCAGCCCTCATCTCCGAACGCATCCCCGGTATGTCATTTGCCAGGGAAGGAGCTGGGGGTTGGGAAGAGTTGAGTGCTGGGAGGTGGGAAATTGTTGATGTTTATAAATGTACAAGTTACCTGTAACCCTTTCCTTCCATAGATCCTATTTTCCTGCTCCCAATAAAGTCCCCCCCTTTGTTATACTGTTATGTTGGGGTGTCTCATCTCTTTTGCGGGGGTTTGTGCTGTGTACTTTATTGTTTTGCATGTTCTGGATTTTATCCTCCTTGCCAGTTAGTAGCATTATTCACTTTACCAAGAGAAAACACTCCTTGTGCGTAGGCACAGGGAGGAGTCACCAGACATCACAAAAAACAACCCAAGATCAGGGGAGAAGCCACTACTAGCAGCAAGCAAGACAGAGAAGGCTTGAGCCACACCTTGGGGGCGGGGCATCTCCATCCCCGTTACGGAGAAGCAGCAGAAATTGAATTGAAAATTCAGACATTAGTTTGTTCAGAGCGAACAAACAGCAACAGAAAACTTTTAAATCATATCAGCCCAGTGTGGATGAAAATGGACCTAAAGAAAAGGCAGCAGAATTACTTAAATATTTCTAATGATGTTCCTACAGTGTACACAAACAAGCAGTAGAAAAACCCAGCTTCTAAATAAGCATGTCTTCTGTTAAAGTCTGAGCTAAAGCCTTTCATGTTACTTGGACAGAATGTTCCTCATAGCACAGGGGTGGGCAAACTACGGCCCGGGGGCTGCATCTGGCCCTCCATGTGTTTTAATCCGGCCCTTGAGCTCCCGCTGGGGAGTAGGGTCCAGGGCTTTCCCTGCTCTGGCGCTCCAGCTGGGGAGCAGGGTCAGTGGCTTGCCCCACTGCGTGCATGCTGTGGCTCCGCATGGCTCCTGGAAGCAGTGGCATGTCCCCTGTCCGGCTCCAACACGTAGGGGCAGCCAGGGGGCTCCGCAGGTTGTCCCTGCCCCAAGTGCTGCCTCTGCAGCTCCCATTGGCTGGGAGCCACAGCCAATGGGAGCTGCAGGGGTGGCACCTGCAGATGGGGCAGCACTCAGAGCTGCCTGGCTGCACCTCCGCGTAGGAGCCGGAGGGTGGACATGCTGCTGCTTCCAGGAGCTGCTTGAGGTAAGTGCCACCTGGAGACTGTGCCCCAACACCAGCTCTGATTCCCCTCCCGCCCTCCAAACCCCCTCAGTCCCAGCCCGGAGTACCCACCTGCACCCCCAACCCTTCATCCTGTACCCCCATCCAGAGCCCAGCCCCCCCAGCTGGAGCTGCACCCCAACCTGGAGCCTCCTCCTGCACCCTGAACTCCTCATTTCAGGCTCCACCCCAGAGCCCACACCCCCCCAGCCGCAGCCCTCACCCCCTCCCACACTCTAACCCCCAATTTCGTGAGCATTCATGGCCCGCCATACAATTTCTATACCCAGACGTGGCCCTCGGGTCAAAAAGTTTGCCCACCCCTGTCATATCCCATCCCTTCCACTGAGATCACAACCATCATGGCTAACAAAACTTTGTGGGCCGTTTCAGAGCAAATGTCTACATGTGGTCACTTAAACAAGGGCTTTGCAGATGTCACGGCTGCATAGAAGCTGCAGAATGAGCAACAGCTACAGTGCTTAAAACTGCCTCAACTCCCAAGCTGCCTGCCTGCGAGAATTAAATATACACTCTGTACTCAACAATGCTGAAATCGAGATCTAGTCTGATTAATTCTGTTAATGGCAATCAGCCACGCTCAAGACTATTGTTAATTATTTGTAAGGTAGTAGCACCTATGACCATTAAGCCAGGATCAAGGCTCATTGTGTGAAGCAATGTACAAACACAACAAAAATTACAGTGCCATCTTGAAGAGTTTACCATCTACACAGGCAAATAGGTCAAACCTTAAACCAGAAAGCTTGATGCCCATTGGAAAGTGCACCAGGGTGCACAGAAGTTGAACATCAGCAGGTCGTGTTACTCCGTCAAATACACGACACTCAGGCCGACTTACTCGCTTGTGTTCGGTAAAACACAGGTAGAGTGCGCAGACTGGGAAGGAAGGGGGAGACATGAGGCACTGCAAGGAAGAAAGCATCTGCAGTTGGTGTGACAGAAGTATGAAGCATGCACAATTTTTTTCTTTACTGTCTGAATTCAAGGCAGCATGTGAGAGTTAACTGAGTGGTGATAATTGTAGAATACACGGATTTATTCCAAAGGATCCAAAAAGCATTTTACAAATGATGAGCCAGATCTTCCACTGGTGTAAATCAGCCTACCTCTCTGTAAGTCAATGGAGGAATGCTGATCTATATGGCCTATGAATACGCCATCTCAGAAAGGCAGCCACTACCAGCATGACGAACAGAAAGACTCAGCCTATAAACAGTGCCGTGGAGTCTTTGAGGTCCACACACAACAAGAACCTCGGGTTAAGGACTTATTTGAGACATATGTGCAAAGTGAACCACAGGGAACTCAGTTTATCTACCATAGTTTACCTCCGCTTGTTGAGGAGGTGGATTAACTATACCAACGGGAGAAGCTTTCCCATTGGTTAGGAGCATCTTCACTAAAGCTGCACCGCTGTAGCGCTGTATGTGACAAGCCCTAAGCACAGAAGAAAAAAAAAAAAACCACACCACTGTACATAAGCTGAAAGAAAAAAATTAAAAAACGAGAGACGATTAAACAGACTCACACCCCAACAGCTTGTCGCCAACCCTAATGGGACAATGCTACAAGACAGACACACATTGTAACAACTCCTGTTATTACTGTGAAACCCGCTGCTAGGCACAAGGGGCTCGGATACTCAGCTGGTTTAACTCCTAGGGCTATTGAGTTCAGAGCTACTGCCATTTACAAAAAACACACTGAGAATTTGGCCCAGATACTTGCTGCGTTAACTTCAACAACACTTGTATACCTCAGCTCTGATTCTGGTTTCAGAGAGTTGGCATCTAAAGTCAAGATCAAAACCAAGCCCCTCATCTTGCGGTTAAAGTGACTGCAATTAAAGATCCAGACTTCGACGGAGAAGCTCTGCATGACAATGAATGTACAGTATCCATAGTAACATGCAATGTTGGAATTGCTTAATCCTGTGGTGACGACGCAGGAAAGGAAACAGAACGCCAGGTCTGTGGTAGCTAGAGAGCTTTACAAGCCTCTTGCAAAAAGCCTCCCAGGAAAACTTTTCCTGGGGTTTTTATTTCTCTCCTTACTTTGTTTACAACTCTTCTTAGTGGTTACATTCTTGCGCATAGAAGAGCCAGGCAGTATACATGCACATAAGATAACGAACCCATCTCTTGAGCGCGTGAACACCAGCTGCGAGGGTACAATCAAATCAGCCAAATAAGTTTCCCAAACACAAACGCTGGATTGAAGGTCACTCCTGCCTCGTAGCCATGGGAGCAGTTTGCCGCGCCTGTGGACTGGCGATTCGGGAGCTATGCATCTCTACATCTCCCCCTGTTTTATTTTATAAATGCGGTGTTTAAACAAAACACTCTCGCAGGGTAGCATACACAATGCCACTAGATTGGGTATACATTAAACAAAGCAGCAAAGTAAAACGTCAAACATCAAAACTAGGACCCCATACTATAAAAGGGTCTTCATCCACTCTAAGGGTGGCTATAACTAAATATAATCCTACCAAGGAAGAAAAACGTCTTGGCGGATGACTTAAGCATAGCATTTCAGCATATCAATTTGCTATTGCATACAAAACTATTATCAGCAAGCTTAAAACAGCACATTTCTTTCACTGTCTCACACCCCAGATGTTGCTGGGTGGTTTACAGACAGGAACAAGGCAGGTACTTAACAGACCTTGCATGTCCAGGGCAACGGCCAGGCAGAAATCAGATTGATTTAATACTTCTGCCAGGTGGACCCAGGTGTTAAACTGCAGCCGCTGCTCCATCTGGGGTTCGCCTTGGCAGCTAGGGGCCAACAGGAAACTCCCCAATACACACAAAATAAGGAGTGAATTAGCATTAAGGCAAGCTAACAATGTCACAAGGTAATTTTCTGCGGTAGGTTCTAGCTGCTGCTGCACTCGCAGCTGCTCGGCCTGCAATGAAAGGGCTTTAACCTGTCCCCAGGTTATGCGCTGCGGGGGCCCCCGCGGGGGGCGCTGGCGAGGACGCTCGGGATCCTGCAGATGTAGGTTGAACTGTGGAATGGGGTTCGATAGTCCCTGGTGCCAGGCCATCGCCGTGCCACGGGCGGACGTTACGCGCCGGGACCCACAACGGACCTGTAGGAAGAGAAACGGCAGCATGCCCTCGTCCCCACGTTATAAGGGGCACTGGGCCATGCCACTGAGGGTCTGGGGCCTTGCGATATTTAACAAAGGGGCGGGGCAAGGCCTGGTAGCTGCGAAAATGACATTCTGCTGCAGAGTAGTTGTCAGTCAAATTCAAATGATTCAGGGTAAAAAGCACTGCAGCCAGCCATTCCTGGCGGGGAGGAAGGCCTACGGGAATCCCCCCTTTCTGTTTTTGGCGGACCAGGGCTTGTTTGAGCGCACGATTGGCTCGTTCCACAATGGCCTGGCCTGTGGGGTTATACGGGATACCAAACGTGTGGACAATGTCCCACGTGGTACAGAAGGAGGCAAAGGCCGAGCTACAGTAGGCGGGGCCGTTGTCGGTCTTAAGATGGGATGGGTGACCCATGATTGCCATAGCGCGAATCATGTGATTAATAACATGACGAGAGGCCTCACCCTTCTGAGGGGTGACCCACACATAATGGGAAAAGGTATCTACACACACGTGAAGATACTGCCAGGGGGCAAAGGGAGGGAAATGTGTAACATCCATTTGCCAGAGCTGGTTGGCCGAGGTTCCACGAGGGTTAACCCCTACCTCCGGGCTATTGGAGAGAGAAGCGCAAAGGTCACACTGGCGAACAATGGCCTGCGCCTGATACAATGGGAGAGTGAACTGCTTGGCAAGGGCCTTGGCGGATTGATGAAAAAAGGCGTGGCTTTCGATTGGGGAGGAAAAAATTGAGGCCACCGATTTGACCGCCTGGTCGGCCACCGTGTTGCCTTCTGTTAATAGGCCCGGTAGTGTGGTGTGACTGCGAATGTGTGCCACAAACAGTGGGCTAGAGCGGGAGGAAAGGAGCTGTTGCAGGGTAAGAAAAAGGGCCAACAAATTGTCATCACAGGAGGGCGACACATAGGAACCTGGAAGAGACTTAAGAACATTAGTAACATAAAGACTGTCAGTAATCAAATTAAAAGGGTCATCCTGGAAGCATCGGCAGGCCAGGATGACAGCAGCCAACTCTGCGCGCTGTGGGGAGCGCTGAGGCAGGGTAAAGCGGACTTGCCAAGTGCCTTGCACCTGCCAGCTGACCGCACCTCGTGTTGGGCCGCCGTCCGTAAAAAGGGTAAGTGCATCCTTAATGGGGACGGTTGACAAGGACGGCCGGAGGTGAAGGCAACGTTGTTGTAGGAATGAAAGACGGGGGTCAGGGGGAATGTGATATTTAACTTCCCCAACATAGTCAGCAAGAGACAATTGGAGGGTGGCACTGCAAGAGACAGTGCGTTCCCAGTCTTTAGCCGGGATGGGGACAATAATGGCAACGGGGTCCCAACCCAAGAGGGTACGGGACCGTTCTCGCACTTTAAAAATCAGCTCTGCGGCCTGTTGAGGGAGTGTCTGAATAGTATGCGGAGGGGAGTGGGTCAAATAAATCCATTCAATTAAACGAAGACGCGCTGCCGCCCCCTCCTGGGCGAGGACAGCTGTCGGTTGTGAGAGTGTGGGAAGCAAAATGGCAAAAAGGGGCTGTTCCCTTTCTCGGCGGTCGACCCACACCTGGGCCAGGGTCTGGTTAATGAGGGTGACCGCTTGGCGCTGTTCCTGGGAAACGGGAATGATATCTCCGGGGAGACGGCCCTGCCGAAGGCCAGAAAAAAGAGGGGACAGCATGGAGGTAGTCAGAGGGCAAAAAGGACGAATCCAATTAAGGGACCCCAATAACTGTTGAAGCTGTACAAACGTAAGAGGGTTGGGCAATACCAACTCGGGACAAACTGGACGGGCATATGACTGGAGCATGCGGTGACCAAGATACAAAAAGGGTGGCTGACGCTGGATCTTGTCCGGTGCCACAACCAGGCCACACGCCGCAAGCTGGTGGCGCAGTTCGTCCAGCCAGTCATCAGGGAGGACGGGGTGAGCCACCAGGATGTCATCCATGTAGTGGTAAATTAAGGCATCTGGGTGTGCTGCGCGGAAGGGCCGTAGGGCCTGCGCAACAAAATGCTGACACAAGGTGGGGCTATTCAACATGCCTTGAGGGAGCACATTCCACTGATAGCGTGGAGTGGGCTGGGAGTGATTCAAAACCGGAACAGTGAAGGCAAAGTGCACCCGGTCCTCAGGGTGCAAGGGGATGGTAAAAAAACAATCCTTTAAATCTATTACAAATAACCGGTAATCACAGGGAATAAGGTTGGGATTAGGGGTACCACACTGCAGGGGACCCATAGGCTGTATAATTTTGTTAATGGCGCGAAGGTCCTGCAGGAGGCGCCACTTGCCAGATTTCTTTTTAATCACAAACACGGGGGTATTAAAGGGGCTAGTGGACTCCTCCAAACGTCCTGCCTTCAGCTGGTCATTAACCAAGTGCTGGAGGGCCTCCAGCTTTTCTAAAGGAAGCGGCCACTGCGCAACCCATACGGGTTCGTCAGTGAGCCAACGGAGGGGGAGGGCCGTATGCCTAATCATTGATATGGATGGTGGCAGTGAACTGTGTCAATAAATCACGGCCCCACAGGTTGAGGTGGACGGGGAGAATGATAGGCCGGATACGGGCGCGGCGGATGCCTTGGGGCGCCCTAACCTCCAACCATCGGGCACTTCGTTGTGAGTCCTGTGCCCCACCCACACCCCAAACTGCCGGAGCCTGCTCTGTGGGCCAATGGGCGGGCCACTGCGCAGCGGCAATGACGGTAATGTCTGCCCCAGAGTCGATAACACCCTCGAACGGCTGATCGTTGAGGCAGTAAATGCGTTTGGGTTGGGGTGCTCCAATGTCTTTAACAACTGCTGCCACTTGTGGGTGAATAGTGCGCTGGTCGGTGGACCCGAAGCCTCCGGTTCGGGGAACGTTTCTTCCCCCTGCCGGAAGGGAGTAGGGCACAAGTATGAGTTGCGCCCAGGCATCTCCCTGAAACAGCCGTTTCGGGAGATGACTCCACAGTTGAACATGGATAATTCCACCATAGTCCGAATCCACCACCCCAGGCACCACAAACAGGCCCTGCTTGCTGGCGGACGAGCGGGGTAGGACAAGGCCCACCATGCCCTCCGGCAGCGGGCCCTGAATCTGGGACGGCATGAGGAGGACCTCCCCGGGGAGAGTGATATCCATATTTTCCTGATTAACAAGGTCAATCCCCGCACTGCCCCTTGTGGCGGCGGGGGCGTCGTGCACGGAGAGGGGCGCGGCCTTGGGTCTCGGGCTGGTCGCAGGCCCGCCTACTAGTTTCCCGGGGGGTTGTCTCGGTTAGCAGCCAAGACCCGGCTGTCACCCCCGGCCAAGCGACACTGCGCAGCCCAATGGTAGCCCTTTTTGCATTTCGGACACAGCGTGCGGGGCCTCTGGTCTGTCCGGGGCTTGGGTTTGTTTTTACACATGCCCCCCGCAGGGGCCCGACACTCCCGCCAAAAATGTCCGGGCTTCTGGCAGTTAAAGCAGTTCCCCTGAGGCTTCTGCCCCTTGTGCAGGGCAGCTGCCAGCAGGGCCATCTGATGGGTCTGAGTGCCTACGTCAGCACACGCCTGCAGCAATTCTGCCAGGGTATACCCGGGGCGCCCGACCACTGCCTGCATGGCACGGCGGCAGTCTGCATTGGCATTTTCGTAAGCCAATTTTATCATTAGTTCAGTCTGGGCTTGCGGGTTATCAATCTGCCTCTGGACTGCCTCTTGGAGGCGGTCAATAAACTGGTGGAATGGTTCGGTGGCACCCTGCCGAGTAACCGCAAAGGACTTAGAGGACTCGCCTGCAGCGGGGACCCTGCGGAACGCGCGACGGACACACTGGCCAATGATGGGAAAAGCTACCCGGGGCGTGCCCGCCGCCTGCTCGGGGATGCTCGAAAACTGCCCTGTGCCATATAACTGCTCAGCAAGATAAGCCCCCCCACCTTGCGCTGCTGCTGCAAGCGCCTCTCGCTGGTACTCGCTATCCCACACAACGTATTGCGCGGGAGACAGCACCATGCGACACGTCTTTCCAATCTTGGGGGAGCAAGAAGTAACCGTTTGACACACCTTCCAAGATCCCCAGGGTGAAAGTGGACCGCACCCCGGTCTCACGAACTGCCTTGCGAAGCTCGCGCAGAACTGAGTAGGGGAGAGCCTCCCAGTCCACTATCTGCCCCCCATTTCCATTATCCCGCCAAGAGACGGGAAACGCCTCGAACCCACACTTGGATTCCTCATCGGTCAAGAGACCGGCCTCACGCGCTTGCCGCACCGCCGCGGCGACAGCGCCCCCCTGCCCGACCGGTAGGCAGGGGGGCGCCGCCACGGGCGGCGGCGCAGGGAGGGTCAGCTGTGGGCAGGAGGGGGGTGGCCCATCACCTGGGGGCAAAAGGGGGACCGGCTTGGGGCTGTTGGGGCCGATCCCCTCCAGTGCCTCCTTACAACGCTGCCAGAGCAGCAGGCACTGAACTGGGGCACGGGGTTTACTATACAAGGTGATCCCAATCTGTATCCAATCAAAAAGCTGCAATGACCCGCAGTCTGGATACCAGGGGCACTGGCGATCTATTTCCCTTAGGAGGTCCTCAATATGAGCGACCGGGACAGCGACACATGATCGCTGTCGTATAATCTCTTGTAACTCTCTTGCGTGCTCCTTCTGGGCACTGGAAAGTTTCCCCCCCATACTCACGAATAAGGGGCGGCAAACAGCCGCGGGCGCGCTCGGCGTATCCAGCCGGTGAGTAGAGGGGTATCACGTCGGGGTCACCAGCTGTGGTGACGACGCAGGAAAGGAAACAGAACGCCAGGTCTGTGGTAGCTAGAGAGCTTTACAAGCCTCTTGCAAAAAGCCTCCCAGGAAAACTTTTCCTGGGGTTTTTATTTCTCTCCTTACTTTGTTTACAACTCTTCTTAGTGGTTACATTCTTGCGCATAGAAGAGCCAGGCAGTATACATGCACATAAGATAACGAACCCATCTCTTGAGCGCGTGAACACCAGCTGCGAGGGTACAATCAAATCAGCCAAATAAGTTTCCCAAACACAAACGCTGGATTGAAGGTCACTCCTGCCTCGTAGCCATGGGAGCAGTTTGCCGCGCCTGTGGACTGGCGATTCGGGAGCTATGCATCTCTACATAATCCAGTTATGAAACCTTGAGAAAACTGCAGCTGGTCTCCATGGTGTCAACCAGTTCACTTCCTTCCTTCAGCTTCTCGCTGAAACGACACCCACAGCAGGGAACTCGTTGCTTGAGCAGTGTCGCTGCAGGGTGTTTGAGTTGGGCTTATTTATAGCTGGAAACTATATGTAAGTCTCAATGGTGTTTTTATAGGAATTGAGATTGAGCTGCCTGTGGCCAAGGAATTTATTTACTATTGACTTGCTTTGATTTGTAGAAAGCTGCCATCACATGCTCTTGGTGCACAATTTCAATAAAGAGACATTCTTCCACAGCGCCAAACTGGACCAGTATCAACAGCAAAGTCCTGCCAACTCCTCCAAACAGGATGACTAATAACTCTTCCCCTGCCCACAGCTCACTCGTACCAACTCCTTAACTCAACGCTTCCACGGAACCCTAACGGGCAAGCTTTGCAGCACATCCCAAAGGCCAGAACTCTGGCTGCGCTGGACTGAGGAGAAAGTAAATTCCAAAGTTTGGGATGCTTTTGCACCAGCACATCACCTCCTGTTCTATGCCATTAGCTGAAGCACTTGAGATGATCTTCACCAGATGTAGCAGTCACCACCTGACCCACCAAGACAGGATCACCAGGAACTGAACTATTCGGGTCTTTATAGATCACTACCAACACTTTGAATCATACCCAAAAAGGAACTGGGAGTTAGGGCAGACTACGGAGCACAGGAGAAGCTACGTCGAGATGTAGACCAGTCAAGATTAGGCAGACTCCAAGAACTACCTTTTTGTCAGTTTGAACCTTCTGGGTCTGTTTACCTCTTCAGATACATGTGAAATAACCGCCAACACCTAGTTACAAAACTAGGGCAATTAACAAATGGCTCTGAGAACTGGGTTTCACTTGTACTATGGGTCTGCTGCTCAACCAGTGCCCCAACAGAGTCACACAGATATAGAGCAAAAGGTGGACATTCTATGCTAATGGCCTGAAAGAGAGGTGTTAGAAGTGATTACTGTAAACTGGGGTGGGGAGCTGCCTAGGGCACGAAACTTCCTTGCACCGGCCCTGCAGGGATCAAAGCAGAATTGGGATGTGCCTCTCATGGCTTCTATTAATTTAAAGGCCTCCCCCAGCAGGAACTAATCAGGCTTTAAAAGTAAAATTATCTTCCATCAATAAAGGTCTTCAGTGGAACAGATTTAAAACCTTGAGCTGAACTGTTGGGATGGAACCACAGCTCCCAGGCCTATTGCCCCCCTGAGGAAGTGGCCTGCCCTTTCATGTCCTCATACAGGGCTGAGAGTTTTATACCCTGGCTCTGGGGGACAGAACCCCACTCACTTTCTGTGCCAGCTAAACCTTTCTACCTCAGGTTGAACAAAAGATCACAACACCTCTCAGATTGACTGTAAGAGAAGACACACCGGGGGTGTAATGCACTTAAGATTCACACAAAAGGCAGCTGCTGCCTGATGAGCACTTAGTAGTTATTTTGGGAAACACAAAATTATAGCCTGAATAATACCTCTCCTCCCCCCCCCCCCCCCGCAACGTCACTGAAAATTACTTGAGTAGGCGTCTCTCTCTCCGGCTCCCCTCTTTCCACTGCAAATTCTTAAGTGACAACAGGCAGCTGGAGCCCCTACTGCAGCACGGAGCTGTAACAAATGGCTGCATCTCTCTTGGCCAAACTGGATCTGAATGCTCAGATTTACTTACTTAAAAGAGGGTGTCTTCTGGCACAGGTCCTATGCAGGGCAGCAAGTATCAGTCACCTTACTAAAACAACAAGGAGTCTGGTGGCACCTTAAAGACTAACAGATTTATTTGGGCATAAGCTTTCGTGGGTAAAAACCTCACTTCTTCGGTGGGTTTTTACCCACGAAAGCTTATGCCCAAATAAATCTGTTAGTCTTTAAGGTGCCACCAGACTCCTTGTTGTTTTTATAGATACAGACTAACACGGCTACCCCCTGATACTAGTCACCTTACTGACAAGTGTCAACTGATATTACTCTTCCCTCAAGCACAGCGTCTTTAATCTTCAGCACTTCTCTTTGAGCTGTAATTCTTCTCAAAAGGCAAAAGAAAATCTGAGTCTAGGCAGACTTTTCCAGACACTGGGGACAAAACAGGCCAACATTTTTATACGTGGGTGCCTGCATTTTTAGGCAATTAAGTCACAGCTTTGGACTCACCTCTAATTTAAAAAAAAAAAAAAAAAAAAACCACACACAGCCAGGAACTTTCTAGGAATGTAGCTGGTGGCACTGGAGGGCTAAACCAAAAGCTAAACACGCACCATCTCAGCATAAACTTGGTCATTTAGTTATAACAAAGACGTCTTCTTTGGGATTGTTTCTACTAGAAGAAGTTGTTCTGAACTCTGCAGCAGAGATGAAAGGAAAAATTCCCTGCACGTTACAGTAGACAAAGGTTTGAGGAAAATGGATCTCTTACTCTTAATTCCCCTTCACTCCTTGTGCATTTAGCTACAACATGGAAAATCGCTTCCCTTACTAATTTATTTCTGATCAAAAGCCCTATCGGAAATGTAAAGTGATGACAGAAAGCCCAGTTTTGCTCTTAAATTCTTTACCACTGAAGCCAGAGAGGTCTGTATTGTTATCATGGAAATACTGAAGCTGAACTAAACATTCTGTAGAAAGAAATCAGATATCTGAGATGTTCACCGGCCCTGCCCATACAGAGATAATAGAAAGAACAAATCTGCACAGGAGGAAATGCCTCGGAATTCCACTGACTGCCCTTCCTGTTAAATACAATCCCTGGAAATTGGCAACTTCCCGCTTACACATCGGAGCTCACTGACACGCCAATAAACCCCCCCGGAATCCACCACTGTTGGCTACTTCGTCTAGTCTTCTAAATAAATCCAGGATACTCTAAAGCAGGGGTTCCAAAACGTGGTATGTGGAAAGGAAGGAGATGGAGCGGTGTTTCAGATGAGTCCCAGTGACAGACTCTGCCCATATGGATCCGACAGGTGTTTCTTTGCATAAATATGCTTTTCCCTGCCAGAAGTGCAGGTACTGTATAATGCCCCATATTCCCAGTCTCCACTTCAGCTCCCCCTTCCCCTACCTAAGGTGTATGTTAAGAGACAAGTGTCCATTCACCTCACAAGACAGCAGACTGACAAAATGCAGAGGTATTTGCTCCTTTAGGCTCTGATTGAAAACTAATGTTAAGTCAATGGGAGTCTTTCCATTGGACTTCAAAATCAGGCCCTCAGGTTGCATGAAGCGATAAGCACCACTAGGGCTAGCAAAACGAGCCCTTTTCTTGTCAGAAATTGCATGACTCGATGCAGATCTCAAAAACGGAGCAAAACCCCAAACCAGGATCATTTTAGCCCCTCTGAAGTTTAATTGCTAGCAAAAGCCTTTGAAGGCCAAAAGTGCCAGGTGAATGCTGAAAATGGCACCCATGCCAGTCTGAGTAACAGTGGCTAGCAACTGCGCATGCCAACTGCCTGTGTGCAGCTGAAGGTGCACTTTTCATGCAGACCTTACATTCTCCCCCCATTCTATATTTATATAATCCCCCAAATACCATCGGGACTTCGCTATACGCAAGTGTATCCTAAAGGGTCTGGATTACATCCTAGCCCCACTCACATCAATGGCAGTTTTGCCATGGACATCAACAGAGCCAGGATTTTACCTCAGTTTTTTGCAGTGCCATGTAGAACATCAAAGCTTTTGCCTCCAGTGACCTTTCCTCTGCAGCTGTCCTGTGACTGAGGTGTGAATCCGGGGGAGACTGGTAGAATTATAGCCAGGGAGGGTGTAAATCCAAACCAGCTTTTTGCAGTCAACAGGGTACAACCAGCAGTGACAGAAGCAAGCCAGTGACGGACTGGTAAGAGGGCAACAGCCAAGATCGCCTTCTCAGGCAAAGGATGTGTGTGGAAGAACCTGACTGGTGTTAGCCAGCTCTGCAGGGAGTGGAAGAGTGGAGACAGAGGTAACTAAAGCTGTTGGGGGTGGGACATTCACAGATCCCAGTGAGGGGTGGGTAAACACACCTTGTTTTACAAAATTTTTAAATTGTATATTTATTATCCAGAACAATAGATACCTTCCCTGGATGGGCTGTTAACACCCCCCAACCCAGCCTTCCTTTCCCCCTAGCTGCATACCCAGGTGGAGAGGTGTTCCTCGTAAAGTGACCGGTGGCAGGACCTGTTGGATTGGACTTTGACTGCATTGTTTACCTACCATTGTTCAGCTCCTCAGTGGCCCTTTGCTGTGTGGTCTCACAGATATTGTGTAGTGCTCAGGAGGGACTAGATTGGGCCCTGTGTCCACTTTGGGCTGGTTCCACACCACAGGATGGACAGTCACAGTAAGGATACAAGGCTCTTTTACCCAGAATGCCCTCCCCTTGCATCTTAATGGTGCATTTGACTTTGCACTCCTGCTCCACATGCTTAAAGTACCTAACTGAACTCAACTGCCTTTTACACCTCTGCAGAATTGCTGCTGTACAGCTTAGGGAGTGACATGGGCCCTTTTCACACCCTCTTTCACAGCCGCAAAGAGTTAACAGCAGTTGCACAGCACAAGTGCTCACTTCCCCCTTGGACGATGAGTTCATATTAGAGATGGGTGAACCGTGTGGAGTTTAAGCTTTTTTGAGGCAGTTGGATTTTTTGGGTGGTGGGGGAGGAGGATTGTGAAACTAGTTCCAAAACCGTCAACCTGTTGGTACACATCTTCTCTAAAGCTGATTCAACACCACGCACTTTCTAGCCCCAGTGAATGCGGCTGTCTATATTAAAGGGAGATTGTGTGTATAAGCACTTGCACACACAAGAATTTTTCATTCTATCCCTGTTTGTACAATCCCACTGACTTGTTCTGCATTCTCCTCACTCTCTACTCGGTTTAAGCTTCCCAGGGCTGCTTATAGGCCACAGAGCCACCTAGAATTCCTGTAGCACCATGTGCAATGCTGCTCCCTTCCCTCCCGCTACACCAGGGTCAGCGTAGGGCTGCTTATGTCAACCAACCATACACAGCTCCTAAACCAAGGTGATCAGAGAATCATAGAAGATCAGGGTTGGAAGAGACCTCAGGAGGTCATCTAGTCCAACCCCCTGCTCAAAGCAGGGCCAATTCCCAACTAAATCATCTCAGCCAGGGCTTCGTCAAGCCGGGCCTTAAAAACCTTTAAGGATGGAGGTTCCACCACCTCCCTAAGTAAAGCATTCTAGTGCTTCACCACCCTCCTAGTGAAATAGTGTTACCTAATATCCAACCTAGACCTCCCCCACTGCAACTTGAGACCATTGCTCCTTGTTCTGTCATCTGCCACCACTGAGAACAGCTGAGCTCCAGCCTCTTTGGAACCCCCTTCAGGTAGTTGAAGGCTGCTATCAAATTTCCCCTCAAACTTCTCTGAAGGGGGACAGGGAAGGAGGGTTGGAATGGGGAGAGGGAGATGAATTGAATGGCATAACCCTTTGAAATAATCTCCAGGATCCATCTGTCAGAGGTGATATTCTCTCAACTGCTGTGAAAGAAGGCCAGGTAACTGCTGAAGGGGCATGACAGGTGTGTAGATGGCAGCTGATGTTGCAAGGTATAATTGTTCGGGCCCTCGACCAACTCGTCAAAAGTGCTTAGAAGAGGTGCTCTGAGAGGTTGCGGATTCAGGTGTGGACTGCTTCCGCTTTTGAGCCCTGGTCCTCTCAAGTTGCTGCTTGTAAGAGCACTGAGATGGTGGGTATTGAGGAGGTTGTGACTTGTGGTGTGGCTGAGAGGTACATCTTCTCTTCAGTCCCGCAATGTAGATTCCTAGGCTATGATCCTCTCATCTTTTACAGTCCCCCTCCCGCACACCTTGTGGGAGAGTTTGAACAGGAGGCAGAATTGTCCCTAAACTTTGTGTAAACACAACTGATGAGTGGGTTTGAAGTTTATAGATAGGCAGAATCTATCTATAATTCAAATGTTGACTTTAGGACATGGTGGTTTCCCCATATTCTGAGTATACACATGGCTGTTTTCATGGCAGTCGACTGCTGTGGTCTTCCATACAGTTCCAGGTTCTATTTTCTAGGCATTTGCTCAACTCCTGTACTTTATGTCATATCAGTGTAGATGTTCCTACAGAATCCCAGCATCTATTCCTGGTAGATATCTGGGACCTCTGCAGTCACTCTTTCCTGGCTAAGCCCTGCAAACCGCAAGTGGCCTCTGCTATGTGCATTACGGCTACCATCTGCCTTCCATCCTTGCGCTCCCTTCCAGAGTGAGCAGGACCCTCTTGATGGGGTAGCCATGTCTTGATGCTCAGCCGTTTAAGAGGTGCTAATGCAACTGCAGATTAACTGCCAAAATCACTTTAAGTAACAGAGTTTAAAATACATGGCTCAGGTCTTCCCTCTTGCCTTAATAACCCACTGGCACCTGCAAGAAGAGACTTATAAATGCAGGAGTCAGTGTAGCAGAGTGCACAGTTTTTCCCTTAGTTTGAATGACTGTTCTTAACAAACAAGGTCAATAATCGGGCATTGCAATATGTTTATAATTTTTTTAGTTGACTTCTCGCTGTCTATGCTTTGCTAATGCATATTCTGAGTTTTCTATTTAAATGACTTACGGAACTGGGGAGACAAAGTGGGTGAACCAGTATCTTTTATTGGACCAACTTCTATTGGCCAGAGAGACCAGCTTTTGAGTGCCACCGAATTTGAAAGCTTGTTTCTTTCACCAACAGAAATTGATCCAATAAAAGATACTGCCTCATCTAAGTTGTCTCTCTAATATCCTGGGACAAACATGCCTACAAACAACAGTGCAAACAATTATGAAACTGGGTTGTCATGAAAAGAGACGATAGAAGTCCAAGACTAATACACTTTAGAAATATGCAAGCTAGGTCTGATTTGTAGGGAATACAGTTTCAGTAAAGAGATATCCTTTCTGTTTTTTCGTAGTGTATCTACTCTTGGCTTTCTCTTAAGTCACCACCACATCACTCCTCTTAAAGCTATCCATACTGTATGCTTCAACCAAAGTTGCTCAAATCATTTGCCACATCTCACTACTTTTGATGTGGATCTGTTAACACTTTCATTATAAGCTGCGGTTTGGCAGATATGGTTTTGACAGTCAGCGAGTGAGTTTAGACCATTCCACTCAATGAATTACTTTGGGCATAAATTCTCCTTAAGCCAATAAAGTCTCTTGTGCTCACCTAAAGCACTGACATTCCAGATTCAACCCAGAACATGTGGGAGTCTAGAAACAGCAGCACAGCTCCAAATGGCATCAGTTACATAATCACTTCACAGAGATTTTCTTAAAGCTATAAGCAAAATAAATAAATATAAAATCTCATCTAAAGAACCCCTCCGTTCTCACAGCCACTAAGCAGCTTTCACACCGAACCATCTAATTCTTCTGCTTTTGCCCCGTGAGTCCAAGGTGAGGTTGTCCAATTAGTTTAATACACTACAAAAATAACTTCTCCAGCATCAGATGCTTGTCTCAGAGGTGCTCAGCCCACCCCAGACACCACATACCAGAGAGGAAGCATCAAGTCTAATCATCTGATGAGGTTCAACAAGGACAAGTGCAGAGTCCTGCACTTAGGAAGGAAAAATCCCATGCACCGCTACAGGCTGGGGATCAATTGGCTAAGCAGCAGTTCTGCAGAAAACAACCTTGGAATTACAGTAGACGAGAAGCTGGATATGAGTCAGCAGTGTGCCCTTGTTGCCAAGAAGGCCAACAGCATTTTGGGCTGTATTAGGAGGAGCAATGCCAGCAGATCCAAGGAAGTGATTATTCCCCTCTATTCGGCACTGGTGAGGCCACACCTGGAGTCTTGTGTCCAGTTTTGGTCCCCCCACTACAGAGGGATGTGGGCAAATTGGAGAGTCCAGTGGAGGGAAACAAAAATGATTAGGGGGCTGGGGCACATGACTAATGAGGAGATGCTCAGGGAACTGGGGTTATTTTAGTCTGCAGAAGAAGAGTGAGGGGGGATTTGATAGCAGCCTTCAACTACCTGAAGGGGAGTTCCAAAGAGGATGGTGCTAGTCTGTTCTCAGTGGTGGCAGATGACAGAACAAGGAGTAATGGTCTCAAGTTATAGTGGGGAAGGTTTAGGTTGGATGTTAGGAAAAACTATTTCACTAGGAGGGTGGTGAAGCACTGGAATGGGTTACCTACGGAGATGGTGGAATCTCCTTCCTTAGAGGTTTAAGGCCCAGCTTGACAAAGCCCTGGCTGGGATGATTTAGTTGGTGTTGGTCCTGCTTTGAGAGGGAATTAGACTAGATGACCTCCTGAGGTCTCTTTCAACCCTAATATTCTATGATCAAGTTGGCATAAGTAGATTTCACAAACACACAAGTTCACTTCCCCGAAGGCTGACCTCATTTTTCTTCCTTCTAGCATTGCTACATAGTTACACGAAGTTAACCATGGGGGCAGCTCTCTCATGCAAGATCTGAAAAACCCAAAGTCCGGACTACTTTGCATGGATAGTAAAGATGCTGTTTGACACCATATTAGCTGTGACAGGGACCTTTTTAGAAAGGTCAGAAGATTTGTAGTTAAAGCACCAATATAATTGCGAACAGGGGCTGCTAACAGGGAGTTTCACAAGGGAGTTCTCCAGGTGAAGGAGGAGCAATACAGCACCCTTTTGGGGTAAGTGACTGTCTGTAGTGTGTGTGTTTGTTTGTGTTTGAGGGTTACTTGCTGTGTGCTGAGCTTCTGTTTGTCAGTCTGTTTGTTTGTTTTGGTTGTTTGAAGGACCGTGTGCTGTGGCTGGCAGTTGGAAGGTTTGAAAGCTAGAAGCCTCTGGTAAGTGGCTGAGCCTTCATCAGTGGGCGGGGCATTCATACAGGCCAGGGCTTTATAAAGCAGCGCACAAGCGACCAGGGAGCTTTCCAAACAGGGGCTGCTAACAGGGAGTTTCACAAGGGAGTTTGGAAGGGGAGCAGGAAGGGGGCGAGGGTCCTTTGCCAGTTCCATCTGTTTTCTCTTGATTCCCCTTAATACCTATAAAGCAACTACATTCATAACTTTTTGCTTAAACAACCCTTTCAGCTGACAGGGGGCTGCAGACGGGAGTTTGACAGAGGGAGGCTTACGATGGTTAGGAAGACCCGCAACACCTGTGCCAGCACTGCTGCTGTCTCCTCCACCTGTGCCTGTAGCCAGACAGAGTGCCTAAGCATGGATGCCTCTACCCAGATCCTGGTGTGGTTTTGCAAAGACTGTAACTTGCAATTTCCACTTACTGATATCCAGGCTGGGGGGACCATCCAATGTGAGAGGTGCCTGCTGGTGGAATCTCTCAGGCAGCAGGTGGGAGAGCTACAGGAGGAGGTGGCTAGGTTGAGGAGCATCCGTATCCATGAGCAATTCCTCGACAGTGTCCATGTGGAGACAGCTGAGGTAGCTGTCCCAGTACACAGGACTGCTGATACACCACTGGTGGAGGAGGAGATGGCTCAGGGTGGACACTGGCAGCTGGTTACTTCTGGCAGCAGGCAGTGCTCCACCCTTGCTCCGAACCCTCCTGCCGTGGTTATAGGTAACCGTTATGCTCTTCTCGATACAGGAAAGAAGGAATCACTCCCTACAGTAAAGGAGGAGAAGCCTCGTACCCCTAAGGCTGGAGAGTCTGCTGCCACCACTGCGAATAGGAAACGTAGGGTAGTGGTGGTCGGAGACTCTCTGCTGAGGGGTACGGAGGCGCCCATCTGTCGCCCTGACATTTCATCTCGGGAGGTATGCTGCCTGCCGGGGGCCCGTATCCGAGACGTTACGGAGGCATTGTCGAGGATTATCCGGCCCTCTGACTACTACCCCATGCTACTCATCCATGTGGGCACAAATGATACTGCGCGGTGTGACACTGAGCGGATCAAGCGTGACTACAGGGCTCTGGGAGTACGGGTGAAGGAGTATGGAGCGCAGGTGGTATTCTCTTCAATTCTTCCTGTCAAAGGTAGGGGCCCGGGCAGAGACAGATGCATCATGGAGGTGAATGCCTGGCTGCGAAGATGGTGTCGCCAGGAGGGCTTTGGCTTCCTAGACCACGGGATGCTATTTGAGGAAGGACTGCTAGGCAGAGATGGCGTTCACCTTTCGAGGAGAGGAAAGACCCTATTCGGACACAGACTGGCTAACCTAGTGAGGAGGGCTTTAAACTAGGTTCGACGGGGACAGGTGAGCAAAGCCCACAGGTAAGTGGGGAACATGGAGACCTGGGAGATGGGTCGGAAACAAGAGGGAGTGTGGGCTATACTGGCAGAGAGAAAGGAGAGTCAGGACAAAACTGGGAGGAAAGATCAAACCAGTATCTTAGATGCCTATATACAAATGCGAGAAGTATGGGGAATAAGCAGGAAGAACTGGAAGTGCTAATAAATAAATACAACTATGACATTGTTGGCATCACTGAAACTTGGTGGGATAATACACATGATTGGAATGTTGGTGTGGATGGGTACAGCTTGCTCAGGAAGGATAGACAGGGGAAAAAGGGAGGAGGTGTTGCCTTATATATTAAAAATGTACACACTTGGACTGAGGTCGAGATGGACATAGGAGACGGAAGTGTTGAGAGTCTCTGGGTTAGGCTTAAAGGGGCAAAAAACAAGGGAGATGTCATGCTAGGAGTCTACTACAGGCCACCTAACCAGGTGGAAGAGGCTTTTTTCAAGCAACTAACAAAATCATCCAAAGCCCAAGATTTGGTGGTGATGGGGGACTTCAACTATCCGGATATATGTTGGGAAAATAACACAGCGGGGCACAGACTATCCAACAAATTCTTGGACTGCATTGGAGACAACTTTTTATTTCAGAAGGTTGAAAAAGCTACTAGGGGGGAAGCTGTTCTAGACTTGATTTTAACAAATAGGGAGGAACTCGTTGAGAATGTGAAAGTAGAAGGCAGCCTGGGTGAAAGTGATCATGAAATCATAGAGTTTGCAATTCTAAGGAAGGGTAGAAGGGAGAACAGCAAAATAGAGACAATGGATTTCAGGAAGGCAGATTTTGGGAAGCTCAGAGAGCTGATAGGTAAGGTCCCATGGGAATCAAGACTGAGGGGAAAAACAACTGAGGAGAGTTGGCAGTTTTTCAAAGGGACACTATTAAGGGCCCAAAAGCAAGCTATTCCGCTGGTTCGGAAAGATAGAAAATGTGGCAAAAGACCACCTTGGCTTAACCACGAGATCTTGCACGATCTAAAAAATAAAAAGGAGTCATAAAAAATGGAAACTAGGACAGATTACAAAGGATGAATATAGGCAAACAACACAGGAATGCAGGGGCAAGATTAGAAAGGCAAAGGCACAAAATGAGCTCAAACTAGCTACAGGAATAAAGGGAAACAAGACTACTTTTTATCAATACATTAGAAGCAAGAGGAAGACCAAAGACAGGGTAGGCCCACTGCTTAGTGAAGAGGGAGAAACAGTAACAGGAAACTTGGAAATGGCAGAGATGCTTAATGACTTCTTTGTTTCGGTCTTCACCGAGAAGTCTGAAGCAATGCCTAACATAGTGAATGCTAATGGGAAGGGGGTAGGTTTAGCGGATAAAATAAAAAAAGAACAAGTTAAAAATCACTTAGAAAAGTTAGATGCCTGCAAGTCACCCGGGCCTGATGAAATGCATCCTAGAATACTCAAAGAGCTAATAGAGGAGGTATCTGAGCCTCTAGCTATTATCTTTGGAAAGTCATGGGAGACGGGAGAGATTCCAGAAGACTGGAAAAGGGCAAATATAGTGCCCATCTATAAAAAGGGAAATAAAAACAACCCAGGTAACTACAGACCAGTTAGTTTAACTTCTGTTCCAGGGAAGATAATGGAGCAAGTAATTAAGGAAATCATCTGCAAACACTTGGAAGGTGGTAAGGTGATAGGGAACAGCCAGCATGGATTTGTGAAGAACAAATCGTGTCAAACCAATCTGATAGCTTTCTTTGATAGAATAACGAGCCTTGTGGATAAGGGTGAAGCGGTGGATGTGGTATACCTAGACTTTAGTAAGGCATTTGATACAGTCTCGCATGATATTCTTATCGATAAACTAGGCAAATACAAATTAGATGGGGCTACTATAAGGTGGGTGCATAACTGGCTGGATAACCGTACTCAGAGAGTTGTTATTAATGGTTCCCAATCCTGCTGGAAAGGCGTAACGAGTGGGGTTCCGCAGGGGTCTGTTTTGGGACCAGCTCTGTTCAATATCTTCATCAACGACTTAGATATTGGCATAGAAAGTACGCTTATTAAGTTTGCGGATGATACCAAACTGGGAGGGATTGCAACTACTTTGGAGGACAGGGTCATAATTCAAAATGATCTGGACAAATTGGAGAAATGGTCTGAGTTAAACAGGATGAAGTTTAACAAAGACAAATGCAAAGTGCTCCACTTAGGAAGGAAAAATCAATTTCACACATACAGAATGGGAAAAGACTGTCTAGGAAGGAGTACGGCAGAAAGGGATCTAGGGGTTATAGTGGACCACAAGCTAAATATGAGTCAACAGTGTGATGCTGTTGCAAAAAAAGCAAACATGATTCTGGGATGCATTAACAGGTGTGTTGTGAGCAAGACACGAGAAGTCATTCTTCCGCTCTACTCTGCTCTGGTTAGGCCTCAGCTGGAGTATTGTGTCCAGTTCTGGGCGCCGCATTTTAAAAAAGATGTGGAGAAATTGGAAAGGGTCCAAAGAAGAGCAACAAGAATGATTAAAGGTCTTGAGAACATGACCTATGAAGGAAGGCTGAAAGAACTGGGTTTGTTTAGTTTGGAGAAGAGAAGACTGAGAGGGGACATGATAGCAGTTTTCAGGTATCTAAAAGGGTGTCATGAGGAGGAGGGAGAGAACTTGTTCACCTTAGCCTCTAAGGATAGAACCAGAAACAATGGGTTTAAACTGCAGCAAGGGAGGTCTAGGTTGGACATTAGGAAAAAGTTCCTAACTGTCAGGGTGGTTAAACACTGGAACAAATTGCCTAGGGAGGTTGTGGAATCTCCGTCTCTGGAGATATTTAAGAGTAGGTTAGATAAATGTCTATCAGGGATGGTCTAGACAGTATTTGGTCCTGCCATGCGGGCAGGGGACTGGACTCGATGACCTCTCGAGGTCCCTTCCAGTCCTATAATCTATGATTCTATGATAAGCACTGTTTAAAAGGACACAGTCATCCTGATTTGGTCCTCACCACATTTACTTGCCTTAGAAGGTAGTCGCATCATTGGAGGATTCGATACGTAGTTTATTATCCATATACACAACTCACAGCCATGCTGCATGGAATTCACCTTCATTTAACCAAAAGGTATGAGACATTTCCTAAACAACTGGCAGCATCACTTTGATCAATGCATCAACTGAAAAGTAGATCTGGACACAACAAAAATAGGAATTCTGCATTAAAAAGATCCCATTGGCTTCCTTCTGACATTCAGTGATATTATCCAAGGAATCAAAGGCGGATGGGTATCCCAGAATACTAAAGTATTTAAAAAAAAAAAAAAAAAAAACCACCACACACCAATGGAGATATCATATCTCCTAGAACTGGAAAGGACCTTGAAAGGTCATCAAGTCCAGCCCCCTGCCTTCACTAGCAGGACCAAGTACTGATTTTTACCCCAGATCCCTAAGTGGCCCCCTCAAGGATTGAACTCACAACCCTAGGTTTAGTAGGCTAATGCTCAAACCACTGAGCTATCCCTCCCCCAGATCCTTGCCTTTTGCTGAGGCATCATACTTAAGAACATAAGAACGGCCATACTGGGTCAGACCAAAGATCCATATAGCTCAGTATCCTATCTTCTGACAGTGGCCAATGCCAGGTGCCCCAGAGAGAATGAACAGAACAGGTAATCATCAAGTGATCCATCCCGTGTCCCATTCCCAGCTTCTGGCAAACAGACTAGGGACACCATCCCTGCCCATCCTGGCTAATAGCCATCGATGGACCTATTCTCCATGAACTTAGCTAGTTCTTTTTTGAACCTGGTTACAGTCTTGGCCTCCACAACATCCTCTGGCAAGAAGTTCCACAGACTGACTGCTTTGTATGAAAAAAAAAAAAAAATACTTCCTTTTGTTTGTTTTAAACTTGCTGCCTATTCATTTCACTTGGGGACCCCTAGTTTTTGTGTTAGGAATACTTGCTGAACAAGCTGGTATTCCTCTTCTAAACAAACTTCATTGCTTTGATTCTCATGAGTTTTAAGTACTTGTGGTGAACTCCTCAGTGGAATGTTTTTCCACAGGATAACTAACATGTTAGCTATCCCACGGTAAAATCCTAGCAGAGAAAGAGCATCTGTAGTTTTGTTAGGAGATAAATTAGGCAAGGACAATCATGTGCTGGTGTATAATGTGTCCAAGCTATCTCAAAAAAAAAAGTAAAGGTCCCTTGACTCCACTAGGATTTTACAGTGGGATAGCTAATATGGTAATCGCACTGGGAAAGAAAAATCAAACACTTTTTTGCAGTGACGTGTCTTGGCTTCCATCATTTGGCCTGCGGTGTCTCTCCAGGTAAGGATCCTACTGTGCTTTGTATTCTTTCTGAGCTAAATCCTGAAGTCAACAAGAATTTTGACACTGAATTCAATGGAACTCCGAATTTTCTCTTGCGCAAGGACTCCCATTGCACCCACAGACTTTGTGTGTGCGCGCACGCTTTGACAAGGTCTCAAGGACACAGGCAAGATCTGCCTCAGTCTAGATCTTATCAGTCGAAAGAACTATAAACAGCTGTTTTTTACCTTGACCATGTGAGCCGTAATACAACATAAGCTGGTTTGACAAGATCTTGACAAGTTTCTGGATATACAATTCTTTCTATTAAAAAGCACAGAAGCAGAATAGTGATGGTACAGATTCCAGCTGCCTTTTAGAAACCAAAAATCAGGGCTGCTAAGGGACAGGATTATTTCCTGCCACAGCATGTTTCAGTTTAACCGCTGCAACCCTCAGCATTTTTGGGTCCATGTCCTTTTACCACATGTAAGCATTGCCTGAATTCAGTATACACCCAGTCTTAAGGAAGGGGAAAATGACAGTTCAGTCAGTCAGTTCTGCCCACTGTGCCAATTTCCCCATATTTAAAAATAAAAACACAAAAACGCTTTTTAGTTCATTGGCTTCTAAACAGTGTTTAGTGCACAGTAACCCAGGGATAATTTGCTGTAATTCATAATCATCTCATTAGCCAGCTTCCCATAGTCTCAGTCACTGCTATCAGAAAGTATTTTTTAAATTGTATCAGAAGGTGACTTTCACATCGGACGGGTTATAAGCTTATGTGTGCTCTGGTCATAGATTGAGGCACAAGTCAGCCTCTGTGCCTCAGTTTCCCCATTTCTAAAATGAGGATAATGATACTGACTGCCTTCGTAAAACGCTTTGAGACCTACAGATGAGAAGCACATAAGAACTGCACATTATTATATATTATAATCACATTTCATAACCTCAACCCTCAAACAACTCCAGTGGCTCCCCATTCATTTCAAAATCCTGGTCAACATTAGCAATTTTTTGAGGAAGTGTTATTGTTTCATATTAATTGCATATGTACAACCCCCATCCCTCCAACTCCTGGTTTTAAAAGCCTTTCCAAGATTGCTTACTTGGACTACCTCATCTTTTTCTCCACTCCCCCCTGTTCATCTGGGCTCTTCATCTGTCTTTGTAAGTCTCCCCAAGCTCATTTCATCTGGCACAGTCATGCTTCATCTACCTTGTAGATTTTAAAGGCCACAAGGGACCATTATGGTCATCTTGTCGGACCTCCTGCATGACACATGCCAGAGAATTCCACCCAGTGATTTCTGCAGTGGGAGGAATTATTCTTCCCAAGTTGTAAGGGAATAGACCCTTCATCCAGTCTAAATCCAAAACATGGTCTCCTTTGCTTTTACATCCTCATGTTTCTCTCCCTTTGTTATTTGCCTCCAAGTCTGCAGAGCATATTGGGATACAGAAACCCTACGAAATAAGTCTGCTTTGCTTTTCTCATCAAGGGTATGTCTACACAGCAGCGGGGGGGTGGAATTCCCAGCTCAGACACACAAACATGTGCTAGCTTTGCTCATGCTAGTGCACTAAAAATAGCAATGTAGCGGCAGTGGCTCCGGCTAGTTGCTTGAGTGTGTATCTAGGACTTTGGATGAGGTTATACTGGGGCAGCTAGACTGAGACACCCTGTCTGCCACTGTGGCCGTGCTGCTATTTTTAGTGTGCTAGCTTGGGGGTATGTCTACCTGAGCTGGCAATTCGCCCCGTCCCCTCACAATCTGCAACAAAGCCATCATCTCAAGAGCAGACTGTCTTGGGGGAGGGGGGGTGAGAGGGTTTGGCTAAATCATCTTAAATTCTATATCATGTTATTTTACTTTCACCATTTTAAATATAGGGAAGTGAGAGAATAGGCAGAACCTGCTCTGCTATTTAATCATTCAAATCCCAAACAGAAACAGTTGTGCAAGACTGCAAGAAGAAGCTACACAGACTCAGACTTAAGGCCAGAAGGGACCATCACGATCATCTAGTCTGACCTCCCACACATTGCAGGCCCCAGAACCTCCCCTCTCCTGGGGGTCTCAGAGCCTGGGCTCCAGCCAGAGCCTGAACATCTACACTGCTAATTTATAGCCCTGCAGCCCAAGCCAGCTGACCCAGCCTCGGAGACTTGGTGCCACAGGTTTTTTTAATCGTAGTGTAGACACACTCCGTGTCTCTGTCTCAGTTCCCTAGCTATAAAAAATAGGATAGTAGCACTTCCCTATTTCACCAGGGTGTCATGGGTATAAATCCACTGAAGATTGCGAAGTGCTCAGCTGTTATGGTAATGGAGGCCAAGTAAGTACCTGAGATCAGTATTAAAGAAATCAAACACTGTAAGAAAACTGAAGTCTTATCTGTCCAAAACGTGATTACGGAACTGTTGCAAGTATATCGATTTCCACTGATAACTGCATTTGGACTGATGATTTGAGAATTAAATACTACTAAAACACAGATCTATTTTCAAACTATGGAAAGCCACAACACTGGTTCTCTTTGGAGAAATGCTTGATTTAGTTCTGTCTGCGATGCTGGCCGAGATATCAATCATCATGATAACTGTCTTTTCTAAGTAGCTTAAGAATGTTTCCATACATCTTCCAGTCAGGGTTATGGACAATTAACAATGAACAAGTTCCACTGCAGCTGTTTCAGCAAGTTAAAGAATGGGCATTGCCTGCTTCTCAGACCTGTCTAGCAAGATTATCCATGGTAGCCATGTTTTTAAAAAGTCTGCTAATTTTCAATCCTTTCAGCCATTATCTGGAAAGAGAGGCACCCAGGTTTATCTTGGAATAGAGAATTTAAAGAAACTAAGTCATAATAAATCTTCTGGTAAATGTTTTCAGAAGTACCTAAGTCCCTTCGAGGAGCTGGGCCTTAAGTCAATGGGAAATTGAAATCAGTGCATCACTGAAACCAATAGGAGTTAGGCACCTAAATACCTTGGAGGATCTGCAGCCAAGTGACTTTGAAGCCTGATTCCCCATTTCAAGGTGGACTTAGGGTTTTAGGCTCAAATCCCAAAGAAACATAGGCATATGTTTTTGAACATGTTATCCTTTACAATAATTAAGCAATCAAGGTTTAAAAAAAAAAAAAAAAAAAGAGAGAGATTGTTATTTGTATCATCATAGACTAACAACAACAAGCAGCTGATAAATAGGTTTTTAACTAAGGAACCTATTCTCTTCTTACTTCCATTGGAGTAAATCAGGAGTTATGTTACTGAAGTTTGTTACATCAATGCAACTCTGAGATTAGAATTGGACCCAAGGTAGTTGGACCCATACAACAGGTCAGATCCTCAGTGTAAGTCAGTGTAGCTGAATTTCATTTCCCCCTCATTCAGTGTACATTAGTGCAACCCCTTTGACTTCAATGGAACCACACCAGTTTACACCAGCTGAGGAGCTGGTCCATCATGCTTTAATCAGAAAGATTCCAATTGCCAGTTAATCTGATAAAGAGACAGTGGATCCATAAACACCCCAGCCGTGCTCTTGTCTAGTCTCAAACTAAGTAGAATCTAGTCTGTATTTGGCAAGGTAAACTGAGGTTCTCATCTGGCTGCTGCAGGAAGAGCTATCGGTGATCCAGCAGGAGACATTTTTCTATGGTTGTGAAAATCCTGGGCCCCCCTCCATCCCAGGGATAAACACCCATCTCCTTGTTAACCTGAAGTACCAACACGAACATATTTGGAAGTGAGCTGCTGCATGACAGACTACGTGTCCAGACTCTCTAGCAATAAAAAGGCTTCTATGATGAAAAATCATATTAAGTTACACCTCAACTATTTGGAAAGAATTTAAAACAGACCTTTCAGGGTTTCGATGGTCACCAGCATTCTTATTTACAGAGCAAAAGCTGAACTTGCAGGCCAGTTAGCGTCAGGCCATTTGTATCCCCAAAACCAGAGCTGTGGCTTGGAGCTGGAGTCAGCAGGCTACAGGCATTGCATTTCCTGGGAAGCCAGCACTGTGCAGGGCTACGTCACAGGGTGCGCCTTAGAAAACGTCCATTCGAAGTCAACGGGCTAAGCTCTGTGGTTTGTAATCAAGCAGTGGAGACAACGGCAATGGAAATAAAGGATGGCGGATTTGGGCCACAAGTTACCAAGTTTTCAGAAGTGCTGGGCAGCCACAATACAAGGGGAATTCTCTCCTGGCCAATTCTGTCTGGTGCAAAGTGGACACGGACTGGAGAAACCAGCCCCAAGAGTTTTGCTACTGCAGCAAAGAGCAGAGGCTGAACACCATTTTGAAGGAAATGCTATAGTAAAAGCTATCCCGCGATTGATCTGCCTTGGGTACGTATATGGCCCCGTATACTGTAGTATCTGAGCACCTCACAATCTAATGTATTTATCTTCACAACACCCCTGTGACGCAGGGAAGTGCTGTTATTCCCATTATATAGATGGAGAAATGAGGCACAGCAAGGCTAAAGCCCAGATTTCTAAAAAGTATTTAGGTGTTGCTCCACTCAGCGCTGCCATGCCTAACTGTTTTATGAGCCTATGTTTCATGTTCAAGTGTCTAAATCTCTTTTGAAAATGAGAGTTGGGTGTCGCCAGACAGAGGGTAGCAATGCCTAAGTACCTTTAAAAATCTGGGCCTAAGTAAGTTGTCCCAGGTCACCCAGGAAGTCTGTGACGGAGTAGGGAATTGAACACAGGTCTCTCACCTACTAGGCTAGTTCCCTAACCACTGGACCATCTTTCCTCAAATGAAACTGCGGCCAGCTCAATACACGTGAATGGTTTGCCATCACTTACTGAAAAAATAAACTTACACACAAACACGGCCAATATGAAACCAGATTACCCATAAAAAGACCGTAAACTATTAAAAAACAAAACCAAGCTTTCCTCCAATTCCCTCAATAGTTACCTCACTGGATCTCATCATTCCATCATCGTTATTTCATCACCACCTGGCAGCGGACAGCTAGTCAGTCAGAGCCCCATGCAGATTTTCCCTCCATATCACTCCCTCACCAATATTTGCCCATACGTAGTGACCACTTCATTTGATTCTAAAACAGCTAATCAGAGTCAAATCTTAAAATCAAAGAGGAATTATTTTGGCGAAGTTCTTTGGCCTGTGTTATGCAGGAGTCGAACTAGATGATCACAACGGTCCCTTTTGGCCTTTGTATCTATCAATCTATTGTTCCCTTCTGTTTGGAAAGCTCTGTATGGCCAAGCTTATTGTAAAAACTGCTGAAGCCAATGGAGTTACTCTGGATTTACATTGACGTACCCAAGCAGAATCGACCCACTGAGATGTTGGCTGCCTCTGTCTCAATCTTGGATTGTCCCCTTTGCTGTGTTTTTCCTGTAGCTAGTCTGTGGTGGTGACATTTGAGGATGGCTGCATGGTTGTGTTCTCTCCTCCGAAGGATCTTCTCTGTTCTCAACTGCAGTAGCAGCAAGAAGTGCCATCGCCCCTAAGCTGATCAGTGTATGTTCCTCCCATCTGCCGATTTCATGCCAGTTCTGTTTTCAGTTAGTTTGAATTCTCCAAATTCCCCGTGATCTATATTTCATTAACTTTTCAGTGCCTTAGACACGGAAAATAACAACTTGGATTTTTAAAAGGCCACTTTCAAGGTATGTGTCCATAAGTTTTATGATCATTTCTTTTTCTCGGCCCAGTTTATAATAACCTCCTGGAGACTTGAAAATGAATTCCTTATCAGAGTCTCTTTCCCACTGCCCCCTATATACTTGGTCATTACAGAGTGGCTTCTGAAGACACTTGTCTCATGTCATTGTTATTGTGGCCTCAATATTATTTTTGTTACAGTTGTGTCAAGAGGCCCCACTGTACTAGGGGCTGCATGTATACATAGGCCAAGATAATCCCTTCCGCCCTGCAATCGAAATAGACAAGACAGAGAAAGATGTACCAAGCAAGCAGAAGCTGGGGAAATAAGGCACAGAGAAATCAAATGAGTTAGCCAAGGTCACAGTGAAAGTCTGTGGCAGAGGAAGGAAGTGGACCCAAGTCTCCTGAGTCATAATCCAGTGCTTTAATCACAAAACACAGCCTTCCTCCTGAGACCCACCCTTCTTTCTTCAGGATGGCAGAGCTCTTGGGTACAAGAAAGCAGGCTAGACTGGAGAGACGGTCCAACTCTTGGAGAGCTTCTTCTTGTTTCCCATGGCCGGAACCAATGGAGCGAACCTCACACAAGCGGGCTAGACCAATTAGATAAAATCCACAGAACATCACATTCTGAGGAAAGATGGGCTGTTTTAAGAGGACGGCTGGGCCTGAATTAGGACTCAGGAGTCTTGGCTTCACTTCCTGCCTTATTTAGCATGAAATGCATCCCTATGCACTGAGCCAATGCAGATGCACGATTTTGAGAGTTTAGGTGATGCCTAGGGCCTTGTGTTGGCCCCCACTATAGGGAGGCAGGAAAGAAAAAGAAAAGAAAAAGGACAGATACAGCAAACACCACAAGTTCCCTCACCACCCTCACAAAGACCTCCAAAATGGACCGTGCAAACAGAATTATCAGCAGAGCGGAGTGTCAGCCCTGCTAGGCATGAGTGGGACTCCTCAGATCACCCCAGAATACTCTGTGGTTTGAAATAGATGTGAAAGTTATCCCCAGTGTATAAAACCATCTCTGTATTTTGTGCCAGAGAGTGCAAGGGAATCTAGGGCAAGATGCCAGTTGTAATGATTCATTACACTCATTTGCACTACATTCATTTGGACTTACATCAATTGCTTCAGTGCCAGTTACAGCACTAGTGCAGGTATGGGGCAGCAGTCCTGCCAATTTGGAAGAGTAAAACATCTTCTCCTTCAGGTTTTATTTTAAAAAACGTTCATCTCTCTCTCTCTCGCTCCCCCCTCCCTCCACCCCCAAAATGTCAGTGTATCTTTTTCAGTGCCAAGAGGGAAAAAAAAAAAAAAACCTCTCTTTTGGTTGCACTGCCAGTTTTTCCTCCTTGCTTTTGCTAAGTTCAGTCCCTGTTTTTTTTTTAAAAACAAAAAAAACCGCAAAACAAACCACACACCCTGTGAAAAAGGAAAGCTTTGTTTTTTTAATTACTTCTGTCAAAATCTGGAGCTTGTGAAAACCCCTACCAAATACTCCAATAAATACAAACTGCCTTTCACATCATTCCAGAAAAGTGGGCACCGCTGACTTCAGTGCAGTCACGCCCGAGATGAATTTAGCCCACTGTGCATAGTCAGGCTACACATGGTATTTTGTGGGATGTACTGGAGCAATGGAAGAAGGAAGTCAAATAATGAAAGGAAGAGTTACGAATAATAGCTGGTGCTGAACAGGCTTCTATCTCTCCCATTTTTGCACCATTATTTAGATGGACATGGTCAGTTTACGTTTTGGGAACTGAGTAATGGAGAAAGGAATCCATCTTTTTTGTTGAGAGCCATTAAACAGCATGAGCTAGATTTCTTTTTTAAATGAATATGTTTTTTCTTTCCTCTGCAAAGGGTCTTTTCATCCAAAGAGTCTTTCTATCAAGGAACAAATTGATTGAGGCCTGCTTTTGCAATGGTGTCTCCTGTGCAAAATGGGCTTCAGGCAACACAGAGGGGGAGCATGCTTCCAAATTCATGTAAAAAAAAAAAAAAAAAAAAAAAAAAAAAAAAAAAAAAAAGAGAGAAAACCGATTATCGCAATCGCAGGCCCCAATCCTGCGATCAGATTGGTGTGGACAGCTCCTTGCTCCTATGCAGGGTCCCATTGACGTCAGTGGCGCACTCCGCAAATAAACATTCAGCGGCACAGATCTGACCGCAAGATTGGTGCATTAGATGTTACTGGTAGCTATTGTATGAACGATATTTTCCAGATCAGACAAATATGGTTTTCCACTTGATGGTGCCCCTTAAAAGTTGCAATAAGCCTGGCATTAAAACTGTAACCTTAAATGAGACCCTGTAGCAAATGGCCAAGATACTTAATGTTAGGTAACTAAAGTTGAAAATTTTGGCCAACTGACTTTTCACAGAGCAATGCTCCAGGATTGAGGTTATTTATTTGCATTGCAGTAGTTCCTTGAGGCCTCAGCCAGGGTCTCATTGTGCTACAGACTGTATACACAAAAGCTTACAGTCTAAAGTCTCCATCTTTCACCCTGGAACTGTTAAAAATTTATATATAAAATCATTAGAGTAACACTGACTGTTAATAAATCAGACTTTTTCTGCTGCACGGCATGACCTGGTGATTAGAGAACAGGATGGGGAGTCAGCCATCCAGGATTCCAATTCCAGCACTAACCTTTCCTGCCTCATCTTGAGACGGTCAGTTAACTTCTCTGTGCCTCAGTTTCTCAGTCTGTAAAATGGGGATTTACTACTTTTGCAAAGTAAAGTTCTTGGTGGAAAGTATCATTACTAATTCACAACACCAGTGGTCACAGATACAAGTTGAAGTAGTTGGGGAGTTTTCAGATTCGCCACAAGTTTCTAAAACTTTGTCCCAAGGCAAATAAGAGGTAAAGCCAATTAGTTGTCTTATTAAATATATTTTGCATTGTCTTTGGTAACAAAATGTTTCCATTATCTCTAAGACAGAAGCTTCTGTATCTACAGACCCCATTTAGAAGTCTGGCAAACTACTCTGGGCTCTAGAACCAAAATACAAAATGAAAGGCTCCACTTCCCAGGCAGCTTTCAAATATATGCTGTAGTCCAAAACCAGCTTAATATAAAAGACAATGAAGCGGGGAATTTCAGAGATCTAGACAGCTACATCCCATTAAAGTTAATGATATATAGGCATCCAAACCTCCTAGGCAGCTTTGAAAAAAAGATATGTAAGCCTGAACTTACTGGTTCACTCTTGTGAGAGAGAGACAGACAGACACTTAGTAAAAGAAGGTATTTCATTTACAGATTATCACTAAGAATCTCCCCCTGCCCTGCCCCTCTATACTTTGGGCACTATCTTTGAATTTTCATTACAGATAATCAGACCCACTAGGCACATATTATTTATTATTTATTTTTAAAGTTAAGTAATAATAATAATAATAATAATAATAAAAATCACATAAATGGAAAAAAAGAAAGTAGCAAATGTTCAGTGGTGTTGGAACAATTTGTATAGTTGGGGTGTTGAGAGCCACTGAACCAAATTGTAAACCCTGTATAGGATGGAAACCACTTCAAGCCAGGGGGTGCTGCCACACTCCAGCAGCCCTAGTTCCAGCACCCCTGAAATATTTTTGAGACGGTGACCCTTGTTGTTGCCTCCAAAATCACTATTGTGGATAAGTCACTTCTTTCTGACACTGACTGTAGAAAAAGAGAAAGTGATATGGCCCAGGAATCTCTCTCCATGGAGGAGTCTATGAAACGTGGCTCATATAGACTCAAGGGAAAAGTGTCCATAGCGACCATGTCTTGCTAGAAGTAACAGAAAATAAAGGAGAATGCCACACACTACAACAAAGTTTGAGCTGGAAAGTAGTGGGTGTTTTAGAAAAAAAAAGCATCTTTAGACAGTTAAGAAACATTTCATCTCCCAACAGAGCTGTAATGCTTCACTGTCCTTTCAAACCTCAGCTCACTTCTCTTTTTAAAAAGAAAGTGTTTTAACTCCCACCCACAGAACTGCAAGGGGAACTTCAACTTGTTTTTGCTTCTCAACAGCAAGTTTGTTCATGACACGTTTCACACACACCCCTCTTCAGACTCAATACAGGAGGGGATCACAACAGATCTGTCCATTTTACACAATCCTACATGGAGCAGTATTAAAAGAAAGCTACACGCACCAGCCCCCCTGCCTGCCAACACGAGGTAAAGAAGCAGCTGTCAGGTCAGCCTGCACAAGCCCAGCTGATAAGCCAAGCCTTCTATCCTAATGAAAGTGCTCACAGGATTCAAGTACAACACTCAACGATCACAGTTCATTGCACTCACCAGGCAGACCCAAGTCTTGTCCTGTCCCAGGGAAAGTGCCCTGTCTGGATCCAGCTGCTCCTGTCTCTCCTACAGTATCCCCATGCCTCTGGAGACCCAGCAGTGCCTAAGACGTGAGGATCATTAAACCCCCACCATCATCCCTTTCAGACTAATTGCCCCAGCTGCCCTTAAAGCTGCAGCAGCCTCTCTGCAGGCAGATTGACACTCCAACCATTCTTTATATTGCAATATCTGCGGCTAAAAATAGAACGGCTCTAAAGGGGGAGGCTGGGTGGGTTAGTTTCTAATTAGGCGGGTAAAATATCAGCTGTTTGGGGTCTTCTGCAAACAGGCTGGGTGCTGCAGAGCCGCCAACCCTTCCCCACTGGGGCCAGTCTCGTCCCGAGGGGCAAAGTTGCTCTTTAGATCTGATCAGAAAAAGCCATGAACCCTCCCTTTGAGAAATGGACTAGTCCGCCTAGTGTACTCCAATGAGTTGGCTTTAAGGTGGACTGAGGGGTGGGAAATTTGGCAGTGGGACCTTAAGGCGTTTCTGGAGTGTGAGACCATTTCATTAGTCATCCAGAATCCAGACAGAACTATTTACACACGGGCTTGTTCACTGGTTTTGTCAGATAAATGAAGCGAATGGATTTTGTTAGCCCTAAGAATTTTCTACCTCGTGCAGCACAAAAGAAATGATTATTTATTGAGCACAGTCTGAAACACCACTCTGAATTCACAGCAGGTGCTGTGATTGAACAGTGGCTGGTTCATCAGAACAAGATCTTGTAGAGTTAAGAATTTTTTTAAACTTAGCAAGTTGATCACAGACATTCAAGTTTTATTTAATATAGTGGGGCCCCTCCTGACAGGAGTGGCAGGGATATTAACCTTTCGGTAACCCTGACCTACCTATTTGTCTGGGGCTGAGAAACCAAATCAACCGGTTGTGTCATAGGGTGACCAGATATCCCGATTTTATAGGGACAGTCCCAATTTTGGGGTCTTTTTCTTATATAGGCTCCTTTTACCCCCCAAGCCCCTGTCCTGATTTTTCACACTTGCTGTCTGGTCACCCTATTGTGTCACATCCTCATTATACCCATAGTGCTGAATGCTGCCAACCTCAGCCAACTACTGTGTTCCCAGGAAGTGGAGATCCGGGTCCTGTAAAGCCCATCACACCCGAGTAGTCCTTTTCACTTGCCTGGTCCTATTAAAGATGCTGAGATTTGTTGCATCAGTGAAGATGACTTGTGTGAATAAGGGTTTGTAGGATCAGGCTTTGATACCGCCCTTAATACTGTAGTATCTTGGGCCACAGTCAGGGCTGGCTCCAGGCACCAGCTTACCAAGCAGGTGCTTGGGGCGGCCACTTCGGAGAGGGGCGGCAGGTCCAGCTGTTTGGCGGCAATTCGGCAGATGGTACCTCACTCCTGCTCGGAGTGAAGGACCTCCCGCTGAATTGCCACCGCAGATCGCGGCTTTTTGTTTGTTTGTTTTGGCTGCTTGGGGTGGCCAAAACCCTGGAGCCGGCCCTGGCCACAGTTCATCAAGATACTTAACCCTGCACCTAACTTTAAGTAGCTGAGTAGTGTCCTTGACTTGAGGTTAGATACTTAAGTATCTTGTTGAGTCAGGGCGTGTCACTGAGTTACAAGGGTTTGGTCTATGCCCTTAACCAGTCTCCTGGGAGTGACACTAAATAAATGGAGATATCCTATCTCCTAGAACTGGAAAGGACCCTGAAAGGTCATCGAGTCCAGCCCCCTGCCTTCACTAGCAGGACCAAGTACTGATTTTGCCCCAGATCGCTAAGTGGCTCCCTCAAGGATTAAACTCACAACCCTGGGTTTAGCAGGCTAATGCGCAAACCACTGAGCTATCCCTTCCCCCTAATATGCCATGCCCCAAGGACCCACAATTCCACAGGGGCAGGCTCATGGCCTCCAAGACTCTGAGACTGGACCTTTGGCACCAGCAAACCAGGTTTCTCTCCATGGCTCCTTGCCGCAAATCCAGCCAAGTCAGACTCCTGCGGGAGGCTGTTACTGTAGCTTTCAGGTTGCAGTGTTCTCTATACTTGCAGTGACACAGGCAGCCTTTTCCAAACAAGGTAACCGTTTATTAATCACCTGGCAGGCAGAATTGGGAAGTCCTTAGGTCAGCAAAGTGAGGCAGAAATCAAGCCACCGTCCACCCTGGCCAAGCCAGTGCTATTAAGCTGTGATGGACTCCTCTCTCCCCATCCCTAACCTCCTCTGTCTCCTACTCAGTTCCCAAGTACCACCTGCTGGGGTTTCCTGCTGGTTGGTGTTGATTGTTCAGTCTTTGGGGCTTTCTGGATCCTCTGTTGATTAGGGGTTGGTTTCAGCCAGTTCTGTAACAGCCCTATTCCTTCCAAGCAGAGAGCTAGGTGACACACAACCTCATGCCTACTGGGCGATTTCAGCAGGAGGGTTAAATCTTTTTTACAATGCAAGGTGCAGAGGGAAACTGAGGCATGCATAGGATTTATACAAATATTTCAGAAAATTCTCACTTTGTCACAGGGCCTGTCTGCCTTATGTTTTATTAAGCAGATATGTAATTCTTTGGTTCATACACAGAATTACTTAGGAAAATGAATGCTCCCAACTTGCCCGCCCCATACAGATTACTTGTGTGTATAACCCTAGAGAACCTACCCAAGATGGGGTTTCATTGTGCTATGTCTGCACATACACATAGCAACAGATAGCCCCTATCACAAAATGCTCACAATCTAGGCAGGCAAAGAGTTGGAGAAATGAAGTATTATCATTCTCATTTTACAGATGGGGAAAGATACAGTGAGATTAATTGACTTATCCAAAGTCACAAAGGAAGTCTGAGACAGAGCGAGGAGATGAACCCAGATCTCCAGAGTCCTAGTTCAGTGCTTTAACCACAAATCTTGCACCCAAATCTGAGCCCCAATCTTGCAAATCACATACACACAAATATAACCCATGCTGTCAAGGGTACTAAGTGAATATCTCAGAGCACACTGCAAACATCTAGCCCCACAAAGCCCCTGTGTGGTAAGGAAGTATTATTATCCCCAGTCAGATGGGGAAAATATGGTACAGAGTGAGTAAAGCCAACGTTTTCAAACTTGGGTGCCTAAATCCAGGCACCCAAATACATGTTTGGGCCCCTAAAATGGTCTGATGGTCAGAGTTGCTGAGTACTCACTGCTCCCATTGACCTCAGACATCTCTTTTCTTTGAAAACCAGGCCACTTTGATTTAGGCACCCCCATAAGGATTAGATGCCTACCCTTAGGCCACTCAAGTATGAAAGTGTTGGCTTAATTTGTCACACAACAAAGTCAAGAGGAGAACTTACATTTCCTGACTCCTGGGCTTTAGCTGTGATTGTTCCAATCAGGATATATGCCGCTCTTGTTTCACATCACCTACATAAAATAAAAAATAAATGTAAACGGGTAAAATGAGAAGTGATAATCCAACTTTCATCTAAATTCTGGCTGCTATCTTGGGCAGCAGCAGCAAACTATTCCTGGGACATATTAGCTAAACAATGGGATGTAAATTTCTCCTCGGGTTGAGGCCTTACATAATGTGATGTCTATTTCAGTGCACTTCAGTAGGTTGCAGAATCAGACTGTCACACTCAAATAAAGCTGAAGATGTTCTATTCAATGGAACCTACAAAGGACACTTTATCAGTGAAGAGATCCCCACTGCTGGTCTTCTCTATAGCTAGGTTATGTAGTGGAACACTGAATAGAGCTAGTCAAAACTTGGAAGAAACTTTCTTTTTTTAAAAAAAATGAATTTCAAAACTGGCAATTTTTGGATTAAATTTTCACGAAATGTTTTCTTTTTTCCAGCCTGCTCTAACACTGGATTTTGGTTTCCTGGCAGAATTTGACTTTTGATAAAAGTGGCTATAAACCCTCTGAATTGGCAAGGGCGAGGGGGCCAGCAGATTTTGTTTACCAATGGCGTACATTATTTGGACAGCATATTATTCCGCAGTTAGGACCATAACTATCTGTGGCCACATATAGATGCAGTCAGCACAGTCACCAGCAAGCTGCATATCTGTAGTATCAGTAAATTACTTGAAGTGTGAGCAGATGACTCAGGGCGGTTGGAAATGGTTTCCAGAATGCCCAACGGCTTGGTCAGCAGTTCACACCTAGCCTGTGACCTAAAGTCACATTTAGTCAGTGGTCTGTGTGAGTTGGTGGTCAAAGTCTAGTTCCTATGGAACTGGTGTCTGCATAACTGCTGGCAATCACAAGCAACCCTACACTCACAAAGTGGTGAGCATTTCATAAAGAAAACAGAATTCAGGTACGGAGGGATTGTATGAATCAAAGTTAAAAGAAAAACACTTTAAAACAACAAGAGAGCCAAACCCTGACATCCTCACTCCTATGCAAACCTCCATTTGACCTCATTGATTAATCAAGCATGAGCGACGTTCCATTGACTTTGTTCCGTTTGCTTTCGGCGGAAATATTTTCTAATTGTAGGTGAGATTCCTATTGCCTGAAGGGTGTTAGTTGCATGTTAAATTGGAATCATCTCGGCAGTGTGTGCACGCATGTGTGTGGGCGGACACACGCATTTGTGATTATCTCCAGAGGTATGTGGCGGAGCTAGGTGGGCTGCTTACATACAGTATGTGGTGTTCTCTTTCCATTAAGGGGTGGATTCTGGCTGCAAATAGCCTTATGGAGGGATACTCCCGAAAAGCATGGAACTGGCTCCCATGCCAGCCCCCCCCAGCATAGGGGAGGGTGAGGGAATGGCAGGGGTGGTGAAGGCATGTTGCTGTGTTATGCTCCACCAATCTTCCACTGGTGTACAGTCCCGTGAGGCCATGCAGAAGCAGCGATCTGTAACTGACCCCCTGATGCCCCCATCCCTACCCATACACACGCTGCCTTGTGCTGATGGGAGCTTTGCCACAGAGAGGAATCAAGCCCGATATTACTTACATGTGTTCTCTAACAAAGTCGGGAGAGTAGCACCAGGAAGCCAAGCCCAAAGACTGATCTGCTTTCCATGCGTGATTGGTGTTTTGTAAATAACCTTTTTAAATGGAGAGGGAAAAAAAAGCGAGAGAGAGAGACAGCGTGAGCTAGAGACACTCAAATCAACCACACTTGGAGCTCCTGACTGCTTGGGATCTGAACCAAGCCAGTGCGAGAGCTTTGCTGAAATTATAAACGTTACCACTGTGAAAATAGTTCAACTCTCAGCTAATAACGGTCCCTGGTTCATAGCCCCAAAGGACAATCATTGTTTAGATGGCATGGGAACTGTGCAGCCAGGCTATACAAATGACAGCTTAAACAGCCCACGACTTATCCTGATAAACTGGTGTTTAATGCCTCGCACTGAGTGCTGGTTAGTAATAGAGGACACCTAGTGGTATTGAGATGTAGCCGCATGTGGCGATGGAAGGTTACATGTGACTGCTAAAGAAATGGGCCAGGATTTGTTGATCATGATGGGGTCTGGGCTGATTGTAACATTTACAAGAGCTTTATGACAAGCTGATCAAGGAGGATCCTTTTAAGCAGATCAAGATGGAAAGAAGAAACAACCCATGTGACTGATTTGACTATTAACAAATTTATGCAATGGTTATAGAGAGAAGCAGTTAATAAATACCCTTTTGGTCTATAAAAACAAGGAGTCTGGTGGCACCTTAAAGGCTAACAGATTTATTTGGGCATAAGCTTTCGTGGGTAAAAACCTCACTTCTTCAGATGCATAGAGTGAAAGTTACAGATGCAGGCATTATATACTGACACATGGAGAGCAGGGAGTTCTCTTTCTTCATGCCCTGCAAGGAGAGATGGGCACATCTTACTCTTGATCAGTGAGATACTAATAGGAAGCAAAAGAAAGCAACTTGTAAGGAGGGACTCAAAGGTTAAATCAGAGGATTTTTTTTGGGCCTCTCAGGGCTGCCCAGAGGATTCAGGGGGCCTGGGGCAAAGCAATTTCGGGGGCCCCTTCCATAAAAAAAGTTGCAATATTATAGAATACTATATTCTCGTGGGTGCCCCTGCAGGGCCTGGGGCCTGGGCCAAATTGCCCCACTTGCGCCCCCCCGGGCAGTCCAGTCTTTATTCTGATCCTGATTTAGGCTGATTTGCCCCTCCATTGCCTCTTCCACGTGACATTCTCCATGTGCGTCACAAACTGTAAACTAAGGCTCACACAGGATTTTTATAAAGTAGCTATTGTAACCCCCGTTTTACAGATGGGGAAAGTGGGGCACAGAAAGATTATACGATTTACCAAGGTCACACGGATCCAGGAATGGCACTTAATTCCTGACAACCGGTGCTGGCCACTGCACCATCTTCCATTTCAGTTGAACTGCTGTGGAAATGGGACGAGTTGAATTCTGGGCCAGAACATCAGCTGGTGTAAATTGGCACCCCTATTCACTTCAGGGCCCGGATGTGTCGTGTATGAAAAGAAAAAGTGTCCATGTTTCCTTTCACGGAATACCCAAGAAAGATAAATAGGATACCTCCCTTTCAAATTTACCTTCTCTATGCTTGCCTGTTATTTTACATACCTCAGTATATACACCAAGGCCTGAATGAGAAGCATAGCTGCAGAGAAGGACCAGAAGGGATTCTGAGGTGTGCTGTTTTCTCTGGGGATGTAGCCACTCCCCTTACCTTGCATTAGAACTCAGTGGGACTGTGACAGATACTGCAACCCCAAGCATTACTTCTGGGGACCACTGTATTACAGCTGTGCATGGTTTATGTATGATTGTGTTCTACTCCAGGGGGGAAGGTTGAGCTATTGGGCCCTCCACTGGGAACCCTGCAATGTAATATTTACAGACTCAATTCTCAGAGTAGAATCATACTTGGAAGGCCTGATCCTGGAAACCCTTGTGTGTAGAATTCTTATTGAAATAATGAATTCCATGCACAGAGGGCTTTTTCAGGATTCGGCCCTCCCCATATTCATTCAAACTTCCTGTGTATCTTGGGCTGCTCCAAAGAGTAGGTCTTGGAGTATCCTTAACTCCATGTTTCAGAGTAGCAGCCGTGTTAGTCTGTATCCGCAAAAAGAAGAACAGGAGTACTTGTGGCACCTTAGAGACTAACAAATTTATTAGAGCATAAGCTTTCGTGGACTACAGCCCACTTCTTCGGATGCATATAGAATCCGAAGAAGTGGGCTGTAGTCCACGAAAGCTTATGCTCTAATAAATTTGTTAGTCTCTAAGGTGCCACAAGTACTCCTGTTCTTCTTAACTCCATGGTGGGTTAAAGCACCTTTAAGTGGATGGGAGATGGTGGCCAGTATAGAGTGGTACAGATTAGCTGTTACAGTTGTACGTAACGATCTGAAGCCATTTCTCTGGTGTACTGAGGTATTGCAGGAAGGAGATTGAATCTTGCCTAATTTTCAAAAGCAGAACAGCTCTAGCCTCTTTTCTCATGACAAAACAAAAGCTGGCCAAGTGAATACTGCTATTTAGTGGGCCGAGGCAATAAAGAAAGACACTTGAGACGCATCCAGGTGGTCTTCATGCGAGCCGCAATAAAAGGACACTTGGGTTGTTGAAAGCTTCCAGTATTAAGCACCAAAGGCACAATGCAGCTACTTCAGCTCGGCATGTAGCCCGGCGTGTTACGACGACGTGGGTTTTAAGGCAAAAGAGATGAGGAAATCAATGACCCAGAGCGAGAGGGAGATAATGCCAGATGAAGCCTATTGATGACATTTCCAGGCACTTTGTTCATACTCTGTTCAATGAGCCGCATGTGAAGAGATAGAACGGATTAAAGATGACCTGCATATATTTCGCCCAAGAGCGAGATTGTGTGATATATAGTTGTAAAAGGGTCACTGGGGTTGTGCTGCTTCCTTGCTGAAATCATAACGACTGATTCACTTAACTATTGAGGAATTAACTCCCGCTGAATTTAACATTTCTGAGCGTAAAAGGCAATTAGCTTTCCTCTTAGGAACTTAGAACCACCACCAGGGACATTGCAGTCAGTGAAGTGTTCATTTCACAGATATTCATGGATAAAAACACATGGATTTAAACTTGAAGGGACACTGCTAAGCAGAGTAGGCCCAAAATTTTACTTCTGCTAAAATAGGGTTTTACATCATCTCAAGAGAAATATTTAAGGTTACTGAAAAGAGTTCCTTAAATGGAAACATTTCCTGACTGCAAGGGAAACCGACTAGAAACGGGAAGTGAAACTGATTAGTAGGGGCAGTGCCAGCCTCTGCTTAGTGCGGGGGCTGAAGTCGCTAGACAGAAAATTGGAGGGGGAGCTGCACCCCCTTCACCATGAGGTTCCCGCCCCCTGGCCAGGTCTGAGGCCAGAAGCCAGAGCCGGGCAGTGTGGGGTGCTGGCTACTCGCAGCCAGTAAGAGCTGCCTGGGTGCGGGGATCCGACTCCAGGGGTGGCAGAGCCCTCGGGGAGCAGTAACCATGGGGGGCAGGGCCCAGGAGCCTGGGCTGGTGTGGGTCAGTTTGGGCTGCTGTGGGGAGCCCTGGACCTTACACCTGCCTTGGGCAGCATGCCCGGGTGGGCAGGGACACAAGTCAGGGGCTGCTTTCGGGGTCCCCGGCCCCTAACCCAGGCTTACTTCTCCTCTGCTGTTGGAGCTGGGTGACCGGCCAGCAGCCGCCACTCTCTCCGCTCTGCCTTCAGAGCTCGGTGGCTGGAAAGCAGCAGCTACTATGGGAGGGCAATGCAAGTTTTGGGGTGGCTATAGTCCCCACATGCCTCCCCCCCAATCGCCGGCCCTGCAAACTAGTCTAGTTACAACATGCTGGGTTCTGACCTGAAACCGCTGCATATCAGGAGTGATATCAATGGGGTCATGCTTACTAGGGATGCCAACTTTCTAATTGCAGAAAACCAAACACCCTTGCTCCACCCCCTACCCCACCCCTTCTCCAAGGCCCCGCCCCCGCTCACTTCATCAGCCCTCCCTCAGTCGCTCACTCTCCCCAACTCTCGCTCATTTTCGCCAGGCTGGGGCAGGGGGTTGGGATGCGTGAGGGGGTGAGGGCTCTGGCTACGGATACAGGCTCTGGGGTGGGGCCCGGGATCAGCGGTTTGGGGTGCAGGAGGGGGCTCCAGGATGGGGGTGGGGCCAAGGGGTTCGGAGTGTGGGAGGGTGCTCCAGGCTGAGGCAGAGGGTTGGGGGATGGGAGGGGGTACAGACTCTGGGCTGGGGGTGTGGACTCCAGGGTGTGGCCAAAAATGAGGGGTTCAGGATGCGGGAGGGCACTCCAGGCTGGGGCAGGGGGTTGGGAGGGGGTAAGGGATGCAGGCTCCAGGTGTCGCTTACCTTAGGCAACTCCTGGAAAGTGGCCGGCATGTCCCTCCGGTTCCTGGCCCATGGGAGCTGGTGTTCGGGGGTGGGGGGGCAGTGCATGGAGTCCCTGTGGCCATCCCTCCACCTAGGAGCAGGAGGGACATGCCATCCACTTCCGGGAGCCACACAGAGCTGGGCAGGAAGCCTGCCAGTCCCGCTGCGCCGCCAACTGGAATTTTAATGGCCCGGTCAGCGGTGCTGGTCCCCTTTTGACCAGGTTCCAGTTGAAAACTAGACACCTGGCAACCCTAATGCTTACATGGGAGAAAGAAGAATTAGGTCCAAGCAGAATGAAATGCAGAAAATAAAATAGACATGGGAGGTGGTAAATGGTAAATGGGACTTTTATTACAATTATTTCAGTCTTAACGATCTAAACAAATACCTCTGCCCAGCCAGGCAGCCCGGACCCTGCAGCGCTGGGTGGTCAGGCAGCCGGTAACCTGGACCTGCATTGCCTGCAGGCTTTAGCACACAGCTGGGCCATAGCTGTGTGCTAATTGGGCCGCATGAGGCCCGTGGGCTGAGAACCCCGGTTCTAGAGGGTGCCCCAGATACGTTGTATGCGGCAGGCCTCAATCCATCCTGAGTGTCTCTTCCACTCCCCTTATGGGTTTGTCACAGCAGAGGTACAGGGGAACAAAGTATAGGGGCCCAGGTCCACCCACTCCACTGGGTCCTGACCCTGGGCCTGAGAGGGTCCACCCCAAATTATACTGTCCCCCAGGTTTCTTCCTATCAGGTTATGGCTTCTCTGTTTGGGGGCATGGCCACAAGCCCAGGGATACATGCTTCGTCTGTCAGGGGGACCACATGCCATTCTTCATTGTCTCATCTGAGTTTTCAACTCCCAAAGAGGATGGGGAAAATCTGGACCGCTGCTTCCAGTGTAGCCTTAGGAATGCTGCAGCCACTCCTCTCACAGCTCCAGGCATCAGCCACACGTCCTGGGGCAGCCTGTAGCTCTTGCCTCTGGGGTACCCAGGTCCTTTTATGTTATCCCTCCACCTGGCACATGCCCTGGGTGTGGGTCGGGGCCTCCCTAGCTCAGTGCTGCCCTATGCCTTGCCCTGGTTTAGTGTGGTAAACCCCATCACAGTCTCGATTTGGGTTGAAAACACATGCGGAAGTATCGGCATTTCTCAGGGGATGGAAATTCCATATGTTTGATCAGCTCTGCCGCCTTCTACCAGCAGGGTCTCCTTCCACCCTATGCTCCACCCAAGCATCTCAGCTGACACAACCTTTTCTTCCTTCATCTGCAAATGCCTTTATGGCCTTTTGGAGCAGCCACCTGAATGAGTAGATTGTGAATGGCCCTTGCCTGGGTGTCGAAGGGGCTTAGGTGCAAGGTGGACTGATTGTGGAGAGGGAGCCCCAAGGGAAGATGCAAAGCAGACTGGGGAGCTCAGAGGCATGCTCTCCCTAGGGCAGCACAACTGCACCACCATTTACCAAGGGGCAGTACCTTAATAGATCTATTGAGCCTGTAATGCCCATGACGCTCCTTCCTTCTTCGGGGCCGGGACTCTGGTATCTGCTTGGCCCCGTCTGGCTATTGCATTCTGCAGTGCACACTAACAGAGCTATAAATAATCACTGGATGAAATGCCATGGCCCATGTTATGGAGATCATAATGGTCCCCTCTGGCCTTAAAATATATGAATCTTTGCAATAACGTCTCTCTGGGTGCGATAGGTGTATATAGCGAAGGAAGCTTAAAATGCAGTCCCCTGAAAGTTATATCTTCTAAAGTAGAACAGCTCCTTTAGAGCCCCTGCAGCTGGGACGAGGGCATTGTTAAATGCTGCCAGATTGTGCGGGCCACAGAGAAAGGTAGACGCACAGAAGAGGAGACAGATCAGATGGCTCCCCACAGCTATCCCCTGGCTAGAAGTGATTCAACAAAGTCTGGTGGATCCAGAGCCTGGAAACGCATGTTGGAGAAGGGGAGGCCGGCATAATTAAGAGGCATGTACATTTCCCTTGTACAAGGGCAGAGGCTGTCAAGTTGCGTCTGGGAGCTCTTTGCACAGCAGCATCAGAGCTGATTCTTTCCACATCAAATTCATTTGATCTGCACCAATGTCAAGCAAGCAGGCTGTGGGTGGGAAATAGGTGGGTGGAATGGAGAGGGGAAACCCAACCCCCCAACTATGGGCTAGCTCCCCATGCACAGGAGACCAGCCACCCTGTGAGCCTATGGGATGGAGTAAGCAGTTGCAACTGTTTCATGGTTTCCATCGACCCTTACCGCATCTAAACCCCAGCTTGTTCCCCTCCCTGCTCTTTGCACAAGCCTTCACTCTTTAAGCACATTTAGGACTGTTGTAATAACTGGGCCTACAAATTTACCTGAAGGGTGAGCTCAACTGTAAAAAAAAAGAATAAATTCGTAAGATGTCATAGTCACCTATAACAAGAAATGATGGGAAAAGTGCACAAGTGAGACAGAACTCCTGACTTAAAGGACTACATAACTCAAGGATTGTGTTAAGATCCTGCTTGGTAAACAAGAAAAGTGTGGAAACAAAAATCAATGAGCCAAAATTGGTGTGTTGGAGACTAGGCCTAATTAATGGACGAAATAATGAGGGGATGGGCTATTCCACCCACTACTCCCTTTTTGGGTCCTTAAAGAGACTAGGGGAGAAAAATTGGCTACTGGAGCAAGCTTCACCATCATGGGCAGGGCCGGCTCCAGGCACCAGCTTCTCAAGCAGGTGCTTGGGGCGGCGGCTCCAGAGAGGAGTGGCACATCCAGGTATTCGGTGGCAATTCGGCGGACGGTCCCTCACTCCGCCTGGGAGCGAAGGACCTCCCGCCGAGGTCGGGGAGAGCGGAGAGCTGCGGCGGGCTCGCCGCCCTCCCCCCGGCACTCTGGCCGCCGGGGGCTCTCCGCCCTCCCCCCGGCACTCTGGCCGCCGGGGGCTCTCCGCCCTCCCCCCGGCGCACTGGCCACGGGGGAGAGTGGAGAGCCCCGGCCGGGCTCGCTGCCCTGCTCCTGGCGCTCTGGCTAGTCAGGGATTGCGGGCCCGTGGCTGGGCTCGGCGCCTTCCCCTGCCGCGCTGGTGGGGAGGTGGGGGCGGGTGGCTTTTTTGCCTAGGGCAGCAAAAAAGCCAGAGCCGGCCCTGGCCACCCCCACTGTCTTCTGGGACCCTGGATCCTCTTCATCCTAATCCTAAGAGATGTCCTGACCAGACCAGGCTGGGCCAAAGAGAGGGAGTGAGGTGACATCGCTGCCTCCACCGGCTCCAGCTAAACCCCAACCACGACCTGGGATGTGAGATTTTGTCTCTCTCTCCTCACTCCCACATGTCCTTTTCCTTCCCTACCTTATTTCTTCTATTGCTTACCTTGCTCCTTTTTCCTTCTGGCTAAGAAGAGTCTGGCTTAGCCAGCCAAGACGGCATATTTTGCAACACCGCTGTGAGTTTGTGACCAGAGAGGCAGCCAAAAGCAATGCTCTAAGCAGCTTGATTTGCCAGGTCTTGGAGTGGCTGATAAGACCGCATGCCATACTTGTGTTTTTCCAGCACTGAGGTTGCAAGTCAAAGTCAACACCAGACAGAAGCTGTTTCTGTCTTTGCTGGCTTTTTCCATCTCCCCTTTTGTGAGTGTTTGTCTTGTTTTGTCTTCTAGGAAATGGGATCGGATCTTAACAATAACAGCAGCACCAGCCCGTCAACTAGCTTCTTGCCTTCTCCCCATCTAGATTATACGACAGGACCCAACTCCTCTGACAGACAAAATTCCCTTTGCCAGCATTAGTATGGTAACATCTGGCCTTAGACTCCCTTCAGCTATGTGTAAAGTAGTCTCCTGTTCCTCCCGTGTCCCCGTTAAGGGAAAGTCATATAGAAATGAAGGGAAGTGTTGCTATCAGGCTTTTAAATCAACCTGCAGTGCAGGGAGATGATTGTCTCAGGTGTATCAAGGGTAGTTTTATGTAGAAAGAACACCATTCTCTAGTAAATTCTGAAGATTTCTAGGCTAACTTCTATAGACTCTCATATAATTTCTGTAAAAAACCTATTCATTTTGATGGGACTTTTCCCTAAAAAACCCTTTTTGGAGTCACAGGGATCCCTCATGCCCCATCTACATAGCCCACTTCTGTTGCCATACAATAGGCCTGATCCAGTGCCCACTACAGTGAATGAAAAGCCATCCACTGACCTCCATGGGTGTTGAACTGAGCCACCAGGGAACTACAGAAGTGTTAGCTTCCCTCCAGGTTTCTGGTGCTGTATGTGTTGGTGGCATCATTTTTATCCCTCCCCCAACACTCATGAAAACAGCATGCAAAGGAAGTCTCTCTTCATCTTTTGGGGATTCCCCACTCCATGGGGATTTTATTTGTTTTCCTTTCCATCCCCTAGTGACTGACAGTTCCTCTAGGGGTTTCTAATTCCCATTTCCCTGCAGAGAGCCCCAGTAGACGAAGACTTTGTCAGGCAGCATATTAGTGAACCAGAAAATATGATCTGAAGTTTTCTGGCTAGTACTTAACAGATCCGGCTTCTTGCGATGAAAAGGACATTTCACATTGGCTACCAATAATAGGTTCAGACAAGTGAGCACTTAGCTCTCAGCTTTCTCCAGAGAGCTGAGGCATATTTAACTCCCAGGAAGGGAAGATGGGGAGTTACCTCTCCCACTTCCCAGCACTCCCAATCCCAGAACGGTGCAGGGGAGAGCGTTATGATAGTGCTTTATGTCTGTTAATAGTCAAGAGGAGATGGAACAAACCCCCAGCTAGGGACATCAAGCAATATATAGCTATCCCCTTCCTCCAGCCACATGAGCTCAGAAAAAAAAAAAAAAAAAACTACTGGGGAGAACCACCCAGAAACTTGGTCAGCAGGAACAAAGAGAAGCAGTTGCCACAGGGACCTGCAGACATTTTTTATTCTCAAGAAGAGCCAGCAGAAAAACTTTTTATTGACTATTTTCTTTGAAGGAAAATTGGGCTTTCAACTAAAAGATTTTCACTCAGAGTGTCTGCATTCCATGAGAATGTTCAACTTTTAGTTTGAAAACTAACAACCCGAGAACCAAAAAAAAAAAAAAAAATATGGGTTTTGAGTTTTTGGTCTTTTGATGAAACAAGTCAATGTTTTCCATGGGAAAAAAACATTTCCTTTTCTGAGTAGCTGCACGCTAGACATTCATTCCCTTTTGCTGATTGTTTGCTCGAACACCCCCTGCTCTTCCCCCACTTCTTCATAGTCTCTTAACTCAACCTCCCACTACCTGCTGTCCATGTTCCCTACTTCCCCTCTCTCTGATATTGCCTCTCCCTCCATTGTCCCTGCCCTAGGATTAGGGTTACTATGAGTAGGTCTCCACACCTTAGAGTAAGGGTTCCTATGTGCAGCATATTTGGATCAAAGGTTGGTTCCTAAGGGTGGGGTACTTGGAGTTAGGGTACTTATAGGTATGCTACTTGGAGCTAGGGTTAGTGTTCCCATGGGTAGGGCTTCCACACCCTAGGGTTAGGGTTCCTATAGGTAGGGTACTTGGAATTAGGGTTCCCATGGATAGGGCTCCCAACCCCAGGTTTAGGGTTCCTATGGGTAGGCCTTCCCGCCATAGAGCTAGGGATTACATGGGTAGGGTACTTGGATCTAGGGTTAGGATTCTCATGAGTAGGGCTCCCCACCCCAGGGTTAGGGATCCTATGGGTAGGGCTCCCTGTACTAGACTTAGGGTTCCTATGGGTAGGGCATTTGGAACTATGGTTAGGGTTCCTATGGGTAGAGTTCTTGAGCTAGCGTTAGGGTTCCAATGGGCACGGTACTTGGAATTAGGATTCCCATGGATAGGGCTCCCAACCCCAGGCTTAGGGTTCCCATGGGTAGGGCTCCCCACCCCAGGGTTACGGCTCCCCACCTCTGTATTAGGGCTCCTATGCATAAGGAGCTAGGTTTAGGATTTCTATAGGTAAGGCTGCCCAGCCTGGGTTTAGTGTTCCTATGGGTAGGGCTGCCCGGCCTAGCATTGAGTTCCTATGGGTAGGGCACTTGGAGCTAGCATTAGTTTTTTTATGGGTAGGGAATGGCTGTGAGGGGACACGAGCTGGGGAGGGCTCTGAGTTATCATAGTGAATTCTTTCCCAGCGGTCTGGCTGGTGGGTCTTGCCCCATGCTCAGGGTCTAACTGATCGCCGTATTTGGGGTCAGGCAGGAATTTTCTCCCGGGTCAGATTGGCAGAGATCCTGGGAGTTTTTCTCCTTCTTCTGCAACCTGGGGTATGGGTCACTTACAGGCTTAAACTAGTGTCAATGGTGGATGTTCTGTAACTTGAAGTATTTAAATAATGATTTGAGGACTTCAGTAAGTCAGCCAGAGGTTAGGGGTGTTTTACAGCAGTTAGTGGGTGAGGTTCCTTGGCCTGCAATGTGCAGGAGGTCAGATGAGATGATCATGACGGTCCCTTCTGACCTTAAAGTCTATGAATCTTTCTGTTTAGCCAATTCCCTGTCAACAAAACCCCCACCCACAAGACTGAAATAGAAAAAGACCAACCGCCCTCCCCCTAAAAAGGCAGTACGGCCATTTCATTTGCAGCCCATTGTCCACTCTTCTTGCATGTTACATCCCTTCCCTCCATCCCTTTGTCTGTCATGTCTTCATGGCATGAACTATCCCATACTCTGTGTTTGTTTAGTGCTCAACACAATGGGGCCCTGATCTTGGTTGAGGTCTCTATAATTTATTTGTAGGACAGCAGTGCCTAAACTGAGTTATCAGTCCTGTCATTTGCTAAATTCAGTAGGGAACAAAGTTTAAAGCAGAGGCGCTGACTCCGTGGGTGCTCTGCGGCTCGAACACCCATAGGGAAAAAATGGTGGGTGCTGAGCACCCACCGGCAGCCCCCCTATTAGCTCACCCCCACCACTTCCCACCCACTGGCAGGCCCCATGGATCAGCGCCTCCCCCTCCCTCCCTGTGCCTCCTGCTCACAGCGAACAGCTGTTTGATGGTGTGCAGGAGGCTGGGAGGGAGAGGGGAGGAGCGAGGACATGGCGTGCTCAGGGCAGACCTAGGCGGGAACAGGCGAGGCAGGAGTGGAGCGGGGGCGGGATGGGGGTTAAGCCTGAGACAGTGCCATGGGTTGAGCACTCCCCGCCACTTTGAAAAGTCGGCGCCAGTGTTGTAAAGGCAGAGTCACAAAATGGGGCATTTTTATTATTCCACTAATCCTTTCTATCCCCATAACACTGTTCTCATTGTGACTCACAGAAGGCATGCCACTCCGCAAGGTAAATATAGATGTGTACTGTTATTATTTGTATCCATTAGTCCCTCTGCTCCCACACAAGATCAGAGCCCCCTTGCATTAAGTGTTCAAAACCAGCCAGGATTTTGATATCCTAACTCCCACTGCATTGGACCTTACTCCATAATTAAATCACTATTGGACTATTGTTGAGCAAGGCGCTACTCAACGTGAGTAAGGGTGGCAGAATCTGGCCCATAGTAAGAGACAGTCCCTGCCCTCAGAACTTTACAGTCTCAATAAACAAAGTGTGGGAGAAAACCAGCATTCTTATCCTCATCCTCATCCGGGAGATGGGGGACTGAGAAATGAGGAGCAGGACCCTACATGGCATCAGCTGTTTTCAACAACTCGCCCTAAAATGACTTGCCCAAGAGCACAGGTCTGTGGCAGATCTGGAAACTGAAAGCAGGCCTCCGAACTCCAGTAACTGCAGTGCCTGAACTGCACAACCCTCCCCTCTCTCTCAACGCACGTTCCTATGAGGAGTTGTGTGCATCTAACCCTGATAAAACAGCATAGAAGCACCTCATTTACCTTACCTCGACCCATCCCAAGCCTAGACCCCTTCCTTCTTCCTCAAATGGCTCAGTTCTTTATTTCCTTCCATTTATAATCAATGTTATAAAAGGAGTCTATCCTATGTGTTTACTGAAGGATTCCCATAAGCAGCCCCAAATGCTTGCTTTATAATTCTCCTGCACTTAGGGACTGATCCAATGCTCATGGATGCCAATGAGATTCTCATCATGGTCTTCAATGGGCCTTGGATGGGACCCTGACATAGCAAATTTCTCCGGAGTATCTCAAAGCATGCTACAAACAATTAGTGAAACAACCTCCTTGTGACAAAGTAACTATTACTACAACCTGTGTATTGATGGAACAGCGAAGACGTTGAAGGCAGGTCTACACTGCAATAAAAACCTGCAGCACCGATGCTCAGAGCCCGGGTCAGTTGACTCGGGCTTATGCGGATTGAGCTGTGGGGCTAAAAACGGCAGTGTAGATGTTTGGACTCAGGCTGGAGCCTGGATTCTGAAATCCTTCAAGGTGGGTGGTCTCAGACCCCGGGCGCCAGCCTGAGCCTAAACATCTACGCTGCAGTTTTTAGCCCCTCACCCCAAGCCCTGCAAGCCGGAGTCAGCTGACCGGAGAAAGCCGCAGCCAAGCCGCTGGTCTATTATTGCAGGGTAGACATATCAGAGAGGTCCAGTGGCTTACCAAAAGGTCTGTGACAATCAGGAGTAGAAATAAGGAGTCACGAATATTGATCCCATGCTCTCAAATCTAGACCACATGAGCCGCCCCTGGTGAGAGCCTCAGGCACCAGTGCAGCAAGCGCGTGTGTGTGTGTGGGGGGGGCAGCACGTCGGTCGCCGTGAGGGTGGCATTCAGGAGGCCTTCGGCTGCGTGCCTGCGGGAGGTCCGCCGGTCCCACGGTTTCGGTGGCAATTCAGCGGCAGGTACGCCGAAGCCACAGGACCGGCAGATCAACTGCAGAAACGCCGCTGAATCCACATGACTGCGGCCTGCCCGCAGGCGTGCTGCCGAAGGCCACCGGACTGCCGTGCTTTGGGTGGCAAAAAACAGAGCCGCCCCTGGCTCTCACAATTCATTGTTCATTTGCACACACAAAGCACCGAGGGGAAGGATAGCTTAGTGGTTTTAGCATTGACCTGCTAAACCCAGGGTTGTGAGTTCAATCCTTAAGGGGGCCATTTAGGGATCTGGAGCAAAAATCTGTCTGGGGATTGGTCCTGCTTTGAGCAGGGGGTTGGACTAGGTGACCTCCTGAGATCCCTTTCAATCCTGATATTCTATGATCACCCTGTCATCTGGGAAGACATGCTTGGTGTCTGGCACACAAGAAATGGAATGGCCAGACACACTCAGCTAATAGCTTAAACCATTGGTACCTATCTATATTCATCAGAGCAGAATCATTACATTATCTACTATTGTCATTGAGGGACATTTAATAAAGCAAAAGAAAGATTTAATAGGGAACAACAGTGATCATGACGCTGCTAAATCACATTTTAATTTTAAAATAAAAACTCAGGGACGGTTAAAATGAAGGGCTAGGGAATAATGTTCTGGCATCAGTAAAGAGCCAATCATTCCAAAAAGAAAAAAAAAAAAAAAGTGACGGGCTCCGAGAATGGGGACAGAGTGGCTCACCGAATTAAGTAGAGGACAGGAAGCCTTTCAAGCGTGAAGTCACTGATTTAAATCTGGCCCCGGTGGCCTATGTGAAATGAGTTAATTATAGTGCCAGAACCTGCAAAGTACAATAGACAGATTCTCATCCGGTGCAAATCAATATAGCTTCATTGAAGTCAATGGATTCATATCAGCTAAGAATCTGCCCCTTAGAACTTTCCATCCAATGATCTCATAGTGCATGACAAACGTTGAGCAATCAAGCCTCACAATAGGTCTTTTGTAAGGATTGCTGTCTCAGATTTACATATGGGGAAACTGAGGCTAGTCTTTTCTGAGAGCACTAACAAAAAGGAGCTGATTATTACTGCAGTACATGCCATCACTTCTCCGCTACTAGTGTTACCTGTGGTAGTTAGATTAAAGCCAACATGGGTATACCTATCCATGCTATAGTCACACCTCCACTTGAAGTGTAGATGTACCCTTGAAATGGTGATAAAGGTGGAGCAACACGCTCACCCTGAAAGCAGTCATTGCAATACAGGGTCAGAGCACAGTGTGGGGATTTTGCACTACTGCTGCTTGGGCTTTAACTGCTCTGCAGATATTTTTGCCCCTCTGCCCAGTTGTAGCAGATGTTGGGGCCTTGTAGATCCGTTTCCCATTGGAGGAGACATCAGTGACACAGGGTCTGGGTATATTCTTAGTGCTACTTGTTTATTTACACTATATGCATCAGTCCATCCGTGAACAAAGGGAGTCACAAACGTGCAGGCAATCACAACCCAAACACCAGTGCCCAGTTGCCTGGAAGCAATTCTGCCTCAAGAATTGATCCTGGTTAGAGAGATTAAGGCAGAGTGCAAACTTCCTTGCTATTTGCGCCAGCTCCCCAGAAAATTCACATCACAAAAGAGAGAATTTCTTCAAAGACTGTATGTTCCTCGCACGTGAAGTAAGGGAACATGTAAGACTATGTATAATAGCGGCACCTGGTGACTCCTGCCATAACAATAAAGGTCTGCAGTCCGCAGTGCTGTCAGTCTGGCAGCTTTCACCAGCTTTTAATTCACTAAAGAAATGAAAGTGTCAACAAAAGTGAAACTGGTGTGTCTTTTTAAACTAGTCAGAAACCTGCATTTTTCCAGCAATGTCACAAAAAAAAAAAGAAAAAAAAAATCACATGCTGACTTCCAGTGGTAGCTTGTGACTTTGACAGGTGAGGCACAAATCACAAGATAGTCATTGCCACCTCCACTCAGTGTATCATTCAATAGCTATTTAAAGCTTACCTTATTTATAGTGAAAGAGCAGCAGGAGGACCCGTGAGCTGGAGCTTGCATAAGGGCCAGAGCACAAGGGAGGCCTGGCTCAGCGGTTGCTCCTTGTGAACACACATAAGGCCTGATCCATGGGGGAGGAGGCCAAGGAGGCACAGGATGCAGCCCCCCCCTTCCCTACGCGCTGCAACCCCTCTGAAGTCTGGGCTTAAGTGTTACAATCCTACCATGGCCTCACCAAGGAGTGGTACCACAGCAACACCCATAAAGGTGACTCCTGGGTATGGCAAATTGCCATGGTAACAAGGCAGCTTCTTGAGGCACTGTTAGCTACCCAAGATTTGAGCCTCACGCAGCGCTACATTCTTCGAACTTTCCAGCCTTGCATTTTGCTCCTGGAGAGAGCAAGTTGTGACATTTAAATCAAGTCACAATGTGTCCTTACATCTGTACAAATGCATCAATTAAAGAAGAATATGCAAAATGTATTTTGAAGGTTTTGGGGAATTCTTGGGTAGGCTATGCCTCGCTTGCCGGGACTGACAAGTGCCTCCTGCATCTTTCCAACTTTTTGTGGCTTATCGGAAGACTAATGTTTGATTTTCACAGTTCAGGGGAAAACACTGATCCTGTCACACCAGATTGACTCATCTCTCCCAGGATGAGTAGGATTCCAGAGCATAACACCATATTGTCTCAAGAAGTGTTTTTTGTCATTGTTGCAGAATGCATGTTACAGCTGGAGTGATGGAAAAATTAACTGCTTTTTAAAGACGGGTTTCTCAGTGACCTATGCTGACAAGGGGATGCCCCATTTCTTTCACAAATCCCTCCCCCCGGATGGCACATAAAACTGAAGTCTGCAACACTTGGGTGCACTAAGGATCTCACTGAGCTTTCCATAAGACTACAGGTGCTAATCCTAAAGCCCTGGCTATCCTCCAGTTTGGTCAATGACCTTCTGCCTAACTAACATTCCCCTCACTAACCGCCCAATTCTGCCAGATGTGAAGTCAATGGACACCACGTGGATACAGGGGTCTGCTCACCCAGAGCTCATTGCAGGATCAGGGCTATAATTTGGCTCACAGTCTATAAAATGCTTTGGGATCCATTCGGTGGAGGGTGCTGTTTGCATATGAAGTAACATTCTGATGGTTAAATCTCTTGTAGGGAGTGTCCACACTAACTTTTACAAACATATTAACTACTTCAAGTTAACTGGCAATCAAGTAACTCTAGGTAAAAAAGTGTATTACAGACAAGCCCTAAAAAGGAGACAATAATTCAGACTCCATGCCCACTCAGTCCTTGGCCTCCTTTATGCTGAGCCTGCATCCAAAATTTCCAACCTCAAATGTAGCAGCACTGGTCCACTAGGAAGTGGTTTATGGCCAGCAGCTCCTTTGATGGTGGCAGCTTTCCCTCAGATACCATTGTAGATTGAATTCCGTTTCAGTTTATATATATATATATAATAGAGAGAGAGAGAGAGAAACTATAGCCTACAACTAATCCCGAGCCATTCAGACCCCTATCTTTCAGGAGGATAAAAAACAGTCTAGATATTTTCTGAGCACAACAGCATTTGCCAGATGCATGAACCATGTCAAAAAGACAAAAAGAAAAAACAAAACAAAACAAACAAAAGCTGGAAGGGAAATCAAGTGTCATGCTTCAGGGCATAAATTAGGACCTGTGGAGTCAGGTTGTAGTGTCTCTCTCCCTCTCTTGATGCAGCATTGCAGAACTGACCAAGTGCATTATGGGACTGGATGCAGATGGGGGTCCATTGACCAATAGGAGACGGAAGAATCAGGACCTCAAAAGACCAATGATCTGTCCTGGTGTGACATGTCCCGGGTTTAGCATTGTAAATATTGACTCCAAAGTAAGAGAAAACAAAATTGGAAGGAAGAGGTGCTGTAACTAAGTGAAAAATTAGCTTTGAAAAGTATGGTGATTCAAATACAGAATAAAGGAGGAGTTTAAATGCTACACACCTAATTCTATGATTGTAAAGAAGGCTACATTTGAAAATAAATGCCATTTTATAATGGAGTGAAGTGAAACAGCAAAACTGAGATTGGAAAACTGCTTAGAATCTCATTCTGGCAGTTATATGAAAAGAAAAACTGATTTTGCTCCCTCTTCAGAAATTAAACTAACAAGGGATTTGGATTTGAGGGCAAGGAGGACAAGCTTCTTTTGCTTTTAGATTAAATACCTAAAAACTCCACTTCTGCATGCAGAAATCAGTGGAAGTGCTCACACATGTACAGTGTAAATCCACAGGAGTCATTGCTCAAAGGCTGAAATTGTAAAGGCCTGGGTGAATGCCAGCTCTGGTAGCCTAGAAAAGCATTGTTCTCAAATATCTCTCTCTCTGTGCTTTTGAACTCCGATGGAACGCTCTGAAAAGTTTCACATTCAGGAAAGGTTCTTGGAAACCCAGCAGCTGATTGCTGGGAAAATCCTCATTCCGGATAAACTAAGTTTCCAAGGGGATTATATTTTTTAGCATCCTCTTTGTATTGGGAATCTCCACAGAGGATTTACAGGTCCAGTTTGAGACTATTAAAAAAGGTGAGGGAAATATAACCATATTAAATATGTCAATTTCACTTTTTCTTTGTGCAGAAAATATGGGGTAGCGAGAGTGGATCATGTCATACAGAATTGGGCAGTTCTACAGGGCAACAGAAGACAGTCCCTAGCAACATTTCATAGGATTGTTCTCCATTGGGCAACAGAAGACAGCAATCATGACTATGTATCTACATTAAGAATAAACCAATGAAATAGCTAGTAATGACAACCCGAAATAGTGATTTTTCATTGGCTTTTGTTGCAGTAACAATAATGGGCCATAGTCCTGAGTCAGGCAAAACTCCCACTGAAGTTAGCAAGAGTTTACGTGGAAAAAAATAAGGCACAAGTGGTCACCTAATCGTACCTTTGTAAATCCAGAGTAACTCTACTGAAGTCCAGGGAAATGTGGTGTGATCCAAATCCAAATGCACTCACTGGGATTTACATTAGTCACTAGGTTTACATTAATGTAAAGTGAAAGCAGAGTTCAGCAGGATTTTAGAGCTTGGCTCATCTATTGCAAATACTTGGCCTCATATTTCAAACCTTGATAATTCTGATACATTTTGATAAATATGAAAATTCAATGGATACATCTCAGAATCATTAAAAAAATCTCTTTGGGCTTGATTCTGGTTGGCCTTTCTGAGAGCAGCCAATACAGTGAGGGAATAAAGCATCCTTAAAACCTGCATGGTCTGAGAAAGGGCCAGCTAGAATTGCAGCCTCTGAGAAACAGATTTTCTCCTCAAAAAGAACAGGAGTACTTGTGGCACCTTAGAGACTAACAAATTTATTAGAGCATAAGCTTTCGTGGGCTACAGCCCACTTCTTCGGATGCATACAGAGTGGAATAAATATTGAGGAGATATATATACACACACATCCAGAGAGCATAAACAGGTGGGAGTTGTCTTACCAACTCTGAGAGGCCAATTAGTCTGCACTGGGCTATCTTGATTATCACTTCAAAAGTTTTTTTTCTCTTATTTAATTGGCCTCTCAGAATTGGTAAGACAACTCCCACCTGTTCATGCTCTCTGTATGTGTGTATATATCCTCAATATTTATTCCACTCTATATGCATCCGAAGAAGTGGGCTGTAGTCCACGAAAGCTTATGCTCTAATAAATGTGTTAGTCTCTAAGGTGCCACAAGGACTCCTGTTCTTTTTGCGGATACAGACTAACACGGCTGCTACTCTGAAACCAGATTTTCTCCTTTGCTCCCCTTATGGCAACATGGCTTTATTACTGTCCCACGGCAGGGCTGGGTTTATACAGCATGATCTAGTCCTTTAAGGCTAAACAAATTTGTTTTTGGCTAAACAATTTAAGCCAAATACTTACGCTAACACTGGCAACTTTTCAACTGTGAAATGGCCTTCAAGGATTTAGTGATTCAAGTCCTGATACTTGTGTCATTTATAACTGGACAGCCAGGTGTTCACATGCAATATTAGAGACTATGATTCAAATGCTTTAATAAAAGATGGACAAAGCACTGGAAAATATGTTGCATGGAATACAGCTGGTTAAAAATTTTCTGGAAAAAGTCTTTAAAAAAAAATAGAAAATGGCTTTTTAAAACCATTTAAATGGCGGATTCTTCAAAACTAGTTGAGTTTTCATTAAAACCAAACAATCCCCCCCACTTTTCAGTGGTTTTTGGTTGCAAAAAATTGAAAACAAAATTGGTTTTGCCAAGCTCCCCAGAAAACTGGAAGAAATGATTTCATGAATACACAAACATTTTCATTTTTGTTGTGTAGCCTGATTTGGGGTGTGTTAGTAATGTTGATGTAATGTATTTACTTAATTTAATTTTATGTAATTAATTTTAAATTAATAATATTAATAATGATTATGGGTTACTTTAACAAAAACAAATACTTAATACTTTTTTATACGACTTTGCCAGGCTGCCCTCACCCGCAGATGAAACTGAGGTGGAGCTTTTGCACTGCCAACTTTCTTTTTTGACTTTTCTCGTGGCTTTTCAGACTTCATTTTCAACTGCGCTTTTAAAGGTACTGTATTAGCCTGAGCTAGTCTTCTTGCCCTACTTCTAGTTGTTGGCCCTGTAGGTTTTTTTTTTTACCTTTGTCGGTTTCACCATACCAATAGGGATGGGAATGATTTTTTATCCTTCTTTACCATATTTTCTCCCCTTTTAATTTTTTTTTTTAACATTTGATCATGGTCTACTTTATAGGCCACCAGCATTTGCTGAGCTTCCCTGAGTAATATATATATATTTTTTAAAGCAAACTAGAAGCTATGAGCAGGCATTCAACAGCTATTCCCTTTACCAATTTAGCCCTTTTCTTTTTCTGCTTTGTTTCTTTATTAAATATCTCACTTACAAAACCCCTATGTTTAGAAATCAACTTGTTATTCCTCAGCTGTTCTAAACCTCCTCCATGTTCCTGAATATATTTCCTGACAAAGTTTTCTAAAGCCAGACTGCAGGCAACTACAACAGACACTACTCTTGCCCTTGCTTCACTCTTAACACGAAATAGAGAACTCATTTCAATTCTACAACTTTACTAGCTTATTCAATAAACTAGAATAAATACTCTATTGCTTTACTCTGAAACTGAAGGCGTCCCTTCACAGAAACAGGAAATAACACCCCTAACCATTTTTTACACTTTGTTCAATAAATCCCAAGTAAATAAAATAGAGGGATGGAGGTACGTTCCCTCTCTTCCCTTGATGGCTAGTAGCAAATCGAGAGGTCTTCTGTCGGGACCTGCCAAATACTGGGGAATACTGAGGCAGACGGATCAAAGGTGCAGTCCGGGAGAGTTAAGGGGACTGAGATAAAGTATCTTTAAACTGTTCAAGTTCTGACTTATTGCGGCCTTTTTGGCGGCGATTAATACCTTGCTTTGTCAACTCCCCCGCCACCACTAGTGTGGGTCATCAGATCCAATGCTACTGCTAATATCTTATTGGTACCATTTGTTATAACTTCAAGCTTTACAAAACCCCTTAAACGCGTGTATCACTTTAAATAATAACACTTTAGTCAAAAACTCTGTTACTTTCTCCTGCAGTATTATATTCAAAAACCTTAAAATTAAACTTCTAAGTCAAAACCACAATACAAAACCAGAAATACTGGGGCAAGTGCCAAGCCGCAGTTACAGGAAATCAGGCTTCTGCTTTTCTTAACAGAGACAGGGTTTGTAAGCCTCTGTAATTTTAACCATTTACTTATGCCTCAGGTGAGATTTCTTAAGGGTCCAAGGATGCCTGGAATCCCTGAAAATTCCTGTCACACACTCCTCGAAACTCCTGGCTGGCTCGCCAACCTGCAGCCTGATTTGGGGTGTGTTAGTAATGTTGATTTAATTTATCTACTTAATCTAATTATATTTATTTAATTTGATTAATTAATATGATATTAATAATTATTATCATGGATATTAATTAGTATGGGTTTAGGCTTGCCAATTGGTTTGATTAAAAGATAAAGTTTGTTCTGAATTAGGCTTCACAGAGTTTATAAAAGGACCTTTGTGGGTATGACAGGAAGCTTACACTGAGACAGATATAGTTATAAAGAACTTTTATTAAAATTAATGATATAGTAAGCAAATGGTAAAACAGTTAGAATTAGAGTTACAATTGTATTACTGTTATTTAAGTGATACATATGATAATACAATATTATGTGCTGCAAACTTTGGTTAATACTCACACTTTGTTTTAATAACCCGGTGTTGGAAGATAAAGGACCATGCCTCTGGCGGTTCTATCTTTACACTTCTGGCAGAGGAAGCTAATGCAGAGCTGTTAAAGCCGTTTACTTTTTAACTTAACTTAACAAGCCTTAAACTGAAATAAAGCGTAGGGAAACCAAGATTAGCCTAGTTCCCTTGAAACTTAAAGTGTGAAAAGAAACCAAGTACAGCCTATTAATAGTTAACAGCTGTTGTAGACGGGTAGCATGGATACATTGTTGAAGATGGAGACAATGAAGAGCAGATAGGTGGGTGGATTGCCTCTAAAATGGTGAGAGGAATCACCCTTTTTATAGGGCATTGGTCGGAAATTTTTCCTTTTATGCCCAAATTTTATCCTTTCCCCACAGAAATGTTAGGGTACACTTACATACTAGCCTATGGGGTATGTGCATATGAATGACAGGTATGTACGCATTTGTGGTGTACTTGTTAAGTCTGTGGGTACAACTTTAAAAAAATCCCCTTTGCCATTCTTCATGGTCTATTGGTTTAGGCAAAAGGTCTCTAAACATTTGCGTGGGTGTTTTATTTATTTTTACTTTTTTGGGTAAGGGTCCCAAAATGTGCTAACTTTGCCTTAGCTTAACATACAGGGTTTTAGCCTGTAGATCTTTTGCATTACAGCCAAACTTACTTTTAATATAAATTTATAAACCTATTACATTAAATACTTAAATTTATTAAAAAAAATATTTATGCAAGCAAGCAGATTAATCCTTAGGGCTACAGTTGATAACTGTCATGCACCAGCTGTAGTTGGGAATAACCTACCATGGAAGTGGCAACTGGGCAAGGTAATCAATAAGTCATTTCCATATCTAGCATCTCCTACTTTCTACCTAGGGGAGAAGGTGACATGTTATGGGGCCAGATGTGAAGCAGCTTGCTTTGGTTTCGGTTTATGTTTAACGTAGATTGTGAGTAGGTACTCCATACTCATGAAAGTGTAAGGAGTCTGTGAGAACTTCCCTTTTATACCCCAGGTCAATCAGATCTTGGATTCAGACACAAGAGTAAGCAGGCACTGCATGCCCTGGAGGTGAGTACAAAGTGGGTGGGTGGAGGGGAATTGCCTTCAGCTTCCCTACATGCTGGCTGGTGCGATAATTGGATCATAAATTGCTACTGGCATAGGTCATCAGTAGCTTATTCCCCTCCCATGCACAGGTAGAGCAAGGAAGAAGCTGGGGATGAATTAAGTACCTACCAGGGGAACAGAAATTGAATGAGAGGGCTCCTCAGTCTAGCAGACAAAGGTCTATCCAGATCCAATGGGTAGAAGCTGAAGCTTGGTAAATTCAAACTAGAAATAAGGAACAGATTATTTTGACAAGGAGGATGATTAAAAAACTGGAACAATTTACCCAGGACAGTGGTGGATTCTCCATCGCTGGGCATTTTTAAATCAAGAGTGGATATTTTTCAAACAGAGATGCTCTATTCAAATAGGAATTAATTCAGGGAAGTCCTATGGCCTGTGTTATGCAGGAAGTCAGGCTAGATGATCACAATGGTCCCTTCTGGCATTATAATCTATGAATGAATTGTTCCTTACAGGGCATCTGCGTCCTAGTGCCTCCCAGGGCTACTCTTGGGGTGGTACAACACAAGCACCACCCTTTGCTTCAGGGCTGGGCCCACAGTCACAGTCTACCCTTTTTTCTTCATTTTTCAAAATACTTTCGGCCCTTCCTATGAGAGGCCCATTTCTCCTTCTTTAGCCTGCATCAGCATTTTGTTCCAAAATATTCCTTTTTCAAATTAACTTCACAGAATGAACCTCTCACTGTTTTTCCCAAGGAGCAAAATCTCTACCCACTGTTTTCTTGATTAAAAAATTATTGCAATCAGCAGTGAAAGAGCAACATTTCATAAGTGCAAAATTATAATGTTCCCTGAAGTGAGTGCATTAGCGGTTACAAATCTTTCCTTGCTGGGCTTTCACAATAATTACACTGACTGGTGCATAATTCTGACTTGCAGTTCATTGTATTTCAGATCAAATCAAAAGCAATCACTGTTTATAAAATAGCAATAGTCCTATAATGCTAAACACCCAAATAGAATCGGTTTTCTTGCTAGGTCTTTTTGGCTCGAGAAGAGTGTGGTGAGACTTTATATAGTCAGTTTGTACTTCAGCACAAATCCTGCTCTTGGTATCCAGCTTGAGTAACTTGACTTGCTGCTAGGGAACTCTTCAGGGTAGGAGAGACTCGAATAGCCCACACTGCATAACAAGCCTTGAAGCATAAGACAACTGCCTTATGGCCACTCCAGCCTACAGAAAGGAGAAATTTCTGTGGCCTTTACACCTTCCTCCACAGTCCTGTCTCTGTCCCCAGCCCAAGGGACTCAGTCTTCATGACTGTACCAGGAACTTCTCCTAGGTACAGCCAGGTAGCCTGCTAGCATCTATCAAATTAAAAAAAAAAAAAAAAAGGTCTGTAACAGCTCTCACTCACCACAAGAGCACTTTTGCCTGGCCAGGCATGGCATGGCATAGCAGCTTCTAACCCACATGGTGCCCCAGGACAATGGTCACTCAGTAGCTGTGGTGGCCTCTCTTTCTATAATTCAGTGTGTTCCCTCTTCATGTCTTAGTCCTCTGGTTAGGTCACTACATGGTCCTCCCTTCCAGGGTATTGAAGTTTCACTGAACCAGCTGTCCAGATTGCACCCCTCAACAGTCCTGCACCACTTTCCAGCAGCTGACAGGGGAACTCAGGACCTCCCTTCACACTGGGTTCCAGCCAGGGACCAAGGTCTACATAACTCCCCTCCTTGGCTGCTATTTCCCTGGACTTTTTTTCCTGCCTTAGAATCATACAATATCAGGGTCGGAAGAGACCTCAGGAGGTCACCTAGTCCAACCCCCTGCTCAAAGCAGGACCAATCCCCAGACAGAGTTTTGCTCCAGATCCCTAAATGGCCCTCTTAAGGATTGAGCTCACAAACCTGGGTTTGACAGGCCAATGCTGAAACCACTGAGCTATCGCTCCCCCCCAACATAAGCCATTATGTTTCTGACTTCTCAGGCTCTCTTTCATCACAGCTCATCTGGAGTTAACTCCTCTTCCAGGGCTAGGGCATATTCCCATTCCCTCTCCCTTCCTGCTTCTGCTCCTAGCAAGTGACTGCAGATTCACCCAGTACAGCTTCAACCTTCCTCTCTTTATAGTTCTTACCCAGCTTCTTCCCAGCCGGGCTTCATCAGCAATTTGTATTTATAAATTTCTAGGCTTCCCTTCAACTGTGAAGCTTAAAGGGTCTCTTCTAGGCCACCTTAAGCCCTTCTGGGCTGCTGCGGGGGTGGACACCTCATCACAGTACCACATCACTACTGAAGTTACAGAGTTCTGATTCTTAGAGCAGATAGACAACCACTAAGAGCATATAACAAAGGATCAAGATCAAATTAAGCTGGATTTAAATAGCCTTAAAATGTTAGCAAGTACACATGTACAAGATAATGCTCTATTGGACAAAGGCTAGAAATAAATCAAGGGCCTTGATTTCCACAAGGAATAAGCTTAAGAAAAAGACCCGGAGAGAGATAATCCTCTGATGACACTGTCAAAATTGGTGGGGAATTGCTGTGTGAAAAATCTGACTGGAGTTGTTTGATACAATAAATAAATAAATAAATAAAAATTAAAAAAAGCTTTTCATTTATCTTCCCCTTGAGCCATTTGAGGAGAGGAAAGTGTCGAGGGGAGGGAAATGTGTACTTAGCTGTTGAGTTCTGGTTTTTTTTTTTTTTAATTATTTTTATTTTCAGTGTTTGTGAAAAGGTTTTAAAAATAAATTAGAAAGATAAAAAAAAAATTGTATAATGAGTATGTGGTGTCTGGAACAACAGAAAGGCCACCTAAGAGATGTACCTAAGTGTTTTGCAGAATCAGGGCCTACAGTATACGCTCAATATAGTTGGTCCAGGAAAATTTTGCATTCTATCTGATACTTAAAGATATTTAATTAGATGATGAAGCTCATAATTTCTTGTTGTCTAAGGGCTGATCCAACACCCTCTGAGGTCACTGGGAATCTTTCCATTGATTTTATTGGACTTTGGATCAGACTCTTATTGTTTGATCTGGTTCTTGTTGAAGTCAAGTTAAGGCTCCTATTGACTTGGGAAGAAGATGGATTGAGCCTTTAGGCCTCAACTGTGCCATTTACAAAGCATGGGTGGACCAATGTGCCCATGCGAACCCCTACTGACTTCAGTGGCACTCCATGCACGTTCTGGGCGCTGCTGACAGTAAACCACATGATCAGAGTATACGTTTAAGAAGCTTAAGCTCCTAAAACACTTAGACCCTGTATCCTCAACGGAGAGTTAAACTGATGGAGTAGAAGAATACCTATTTATGTTCTTTAGCGACAAGAACAGAAGTTGAGATTATACATATGGGTGGATATTCAGGCGTGGCCTCTAACAAACATAATACACATTTTTTCAACTCATTCAAAAGTGAACAAATGAGGACACTGAGTGGAGAGTCATGTAAATAACACCCCAGTGCTTGCCAAGGTATTTCAGTTGCTTCCTGGGATCATAGAGGATGAGGGAGTTTGTCTTTTACCATGAGGGATTGGTATCAAAAGCAATAAATTGAGTGGTCTCTGGAATAGACCTCACAGAATAAACAACAGTCTAATGGATGGAGTAGAGTTCTGGGAGCCAGGGTCCTGGGGTTGGATGCTGGCCCCACCCCTGCAGATCCAATTGATCTTGGGCAGGTCACTTAAACTGCTCATTTTACAAGAAAACTAAGGTAAAAAAAGGTTCTTTCCCATATATTGTGGCAAATTGCTGGCACTACTATGATGGGTCTCACACTTTCTCTTCTGGGGACAGGGAGGGGGGTTCAGGGCACCATTTCTTGCCCCTGAACTGAAATATTAACTGCCCCACTAGTGTCCTAGAGGAGGGGAGTGGAGAGGGAGGGATCTGGGCCCACCCTCTACTCCAGGTCCCAGCCCAGGGGCCCTAGGGATAAGTGATAAACCATTTGAACTAGCGGTTCCTTCCCCTGGGGTACTTCCCTCTCCTGCCCTTCAGCTTGTGGGGGGGCTTCCTGCCCTCCCTCTGTACAAGCCAGGTGTCCCTTTACCTAGGGTCTTGGTCTTCTTAGCCCACCTCAGCACTTCTCCAAACTTTCCTCTGCTTCCCTCCAAACTGCTCTCTGCTCCAACACCAATTCTCTCTGCTCTAACTCCTTCCCTTGTCTGATTGAAGCAGGGTTTTTTTTATCAGGTGACTGACTTCAGGTGTTCTAATTGGCTTCAGGTGCTCTAATTAATCTATAGCAAACTTTCTTCCCTCTACAGGGAATAAGGCTCCCTTCTAACCCTCTCCTGCTGCCCTCTGGCCATGCTGTATCACAATATATATGTACACACACACTGATAGAAAATTGTTTTCATTTTGCAGACTTTGAAATGAACTCATTAATTTAAAAACTTTTGATGTATTTTTTTGCTATTTTTCATTTTTCTTTTGTTTCTCCCTTTGCTTTCTCCACCACCCTGTTCCTTTCCTTCTTTCCCCCAGGCACTTTAAATATATTTTTGAAATTACCTAGGGAATTAAAGAAAGGAAGAAAATTGGGGAACTGGAAAAAAAGAAACAGAAAAATTGAAAAAAAAAAGATAAAAGACAAATAGCAAAACATGATATTGACAACAACACATTTAAAATTAAAAATGGACAATTTTCACTAAATTTTGATTAGAAAAAAAGGCCATTGTTGATTAACAACGGGATTCAAAAATTACAACCAGCTCTTTCTCCATATTATATATACAATCACCATGTGGTTCATATGCCTAAACAGGCTAAACACATCATATAGTTATAATTAATTATTATTAGTAGTATTCCAGTAGCACCCAGGAAACACGGACCAGGACCTGATTGTGCTAGGCATGTACAAACACACAACAGAAAGACAGTCCCTGTGCCAAAGAAATTACAGTCTAAGAAAGATGTATTATGTAGATTATAACTCTTGTCTTTTATTGGGAGATGTTAGGGTTAAGTAAAAACCTGGGAAGCTGCTTGTACGCTGATACGAATCATAGAATATGAGGGTTGGAAGAGACCTCAGGACCAATCCCCAACTAAATCATCCCAGCCAGGGCTTTGTCAAGCCTGACCTTAAAAACCTCTTAAAAACCTCTTAAAAACATGGCATTAGGGAAGAAGGCACAGATAAGCAGTATTTCTTCATTTAATAAATAAGTTGCCATTCTTTTCCCTTCCTTGTTGCTTCTTGAAAATTGATAAGCCTTGCAGCTGCACAAGAAATGTAGTTGTCTAAAGTATACCCTTTGTGTAAAAATTTTTTTTATCTCCCCCTCCCTTCCTTTCCCAGTTACATAAACAAGCCCTGGGTCATGGCCCCTTCCTCCCTCCCCTGAGCACAACTGATTAGGGAAATTTGTGGCAATAAATTACTTCAAAGAACTGTATTTTCAAGGTAAAAATGCCTGTATAATATGCGTAATTTTGTGAACAATAGAAAGCGGTGGGTATACTAATTGTATGGGTGTTTCTATTACTAGGGTTTTTGGGAGTGTGCTGTAACTAATCCAGTGCTTACTCGCCAGTTGGGCTGAGGGGAACAAGTATCGCAATAAAGAAGCCCGTACTCAAATCCGCCTCTGGGCCAACCTGCTCCTTTTCTTCTACCATCTTTCTGCACTCCAAACCTTTTTGTATTGTTGCATCTTAATTTTAGATTATAAATTGTTTTGGGCTCAGAGTCTTTGAGTGGTTTCTTTAAGGCATCTAGCATACTTTTGGGTGTGATGTTATAATTCATGATAACAATAACTTTTCTGTCTCCAAGGTGCGTTGTGAGGCTTATTATACAGTGGGTAAATGTTCTTTCAGCTCCATGGTTAAACGATGCGACAAAAGGGCCTGATCCAAGTTCTCACTGAAGTCAGTGGGCCCCCATTGCATTCAGTATTAAGGGCCAGATTTCCAAAGAGCTGAGCATACTGGACGCTGAAAATCTGGCCCTAGTTATAGGTTCCAAGCATTTGAAAAACGGAATTCTGTTCCCTTTTGAAACCCTATCCCTAAGTACCCAGCATTCGAATAATTCTTACTGCTATCCAATTCGATAGCCCCTTCCATCAACCCAGAAATAAATTAACATTGACATTCTTCCTCTTCACCTGAACAGTTTGCACTGGTTGCTGCCAGCTCCATTGTAAGCCAGTTGAATGACAAGAGTATTCCCTTTGACGTGTTGAACCTCAGGAGGTTTGATAAGTGTCTTTTGTTCTGCTGTGCTACATCTCCCAGGCTTCGGCTGAAAGGATGCTCTGTATTTGATCTTTATCCTACCTGTAACACTAAAGCAAAGGCCCTTCCCCTTTTTCCCATGCAAACCAAACTGCCCATGTCCATTATCTTGTTTGCAAACTGTACTAACAGCCACTTTAGATCTGGATGGAAAACAAAGTGTTGAAAACTCTCAGGAATGATCACTGCTGTCTATAAGGCACATGTGTTTGCAATGAAGCTACTGAAAATAACAGCCTGCCTCAACAGTACCTTAAATAATTCATGTGCTTGCAACCATGGGATATCTCTAATCTATATGCCTGCCTGATAATCATTCAGATCTGCCACTGAACTAGTTTGTGAATGTCACAAAAATGAAATTTACAACGCAAGTTATAGGCCTGGTCTATGCTAAACAGTTAGGTTGACCCAGCTACATTGCTCAGGGGGTGTGAAAATCCACACCACCTGAACGATGTAGTTAAGCTGGTTGGGGCTTTTATACGAACAGCAACAACCACTCAACAAAAGGTTTGCGTGAAGCCTCTCGCAGTTCCAGCCCTCACCATGGAAAGACACAAGACAGTAGTGTGGTGGGCTGATCCAGGTGTAGGGCAGTTACACTAACTCCTTCAATGGAGTTATACTAGGGATAATTTGGCTGGGGGCAGGGTCAATGCTGAAGCTTAAATGACCTTTCCCTCGGTGAACTGAATGAGTGAGTTTCATGTTTTATTGTAACAGTGCTAAGGAATATGCGCTTCCGACATCAGCAGAATTCTCTTTCATTGCCGAGCTTCAAAGTGTTTTCCGGGGGCCCCAGTGAGTGATTTTTATTTTGTTCTGGAAGAAAAAAAAAATGTAGCCTTTCTAATTGCACAAACACAGCTTGCCTGAAGAAGGTAGTACAGTGCTGTTCGCCTTCTCATCTGAACTCCCTGTGATTGTTCATTACTCAACAGCTCGCTTTAAGGCCTACCCGTAGCCATCTGCTGCAGGCTGCCATTCTACACTGAGCCATTTCCAGTGTTCCCTTCATGACCAGAACACTTCAGTCAGCATCCATGGTGGATCAGAAACCACCTCCCCTCCAAACACAGCTTTGACCATGGAAAAAACTGAGCTCAAATAGGATCTTCGTTAAGGTCCTTTAATGACAGATGTCTAGAGGCTATACTGAGGCTCTTGGTCACACTAATGAACTCAATGGCACTACTCCTGTTGGTAAACATTCACCAGTGACAGGGTTGCTAAACCTAGCCCACAAATTTTAACAACAGAAAGAGCCATTATGGTCACCTAGCCTGACCTGAATGACACAGTCCATATCATTTCACCCAGTAATTCCTGTACTGGAGTGAATTACTCTTTCCTGCCACGTAAGTGATGTTAAATTGAGATAACCTTTCTTTTCACTATTGGTTTCTCCTCAGCTGTTACAAAAACAGAATGGAGAATTATGCAACAACACACGCATGGAAGAAATTTCTTCCAATCCCAAGCAATTAATGGGTTTTTGGCTTGCAGCACAAGAGCTGTTATCCCTTATAAATAGCTATCTTGGCAAGTCATATATCTTTGCCTGGATAATATCTTCTGGCAATGAGTTCCACAGGTTAATTATATATGCATGCTTAAAATGTATTCTTATATTATTTCCTGCAGATCCCAGAAGCAGAAATCTCAAGAAGATCATGAGAAGACTTATTCTCATCAGCTTTGCAGAATAAAGAAATTTCAGGTTCTCATGTAAATAAGTGGGTACTTTTCTGAATGAAACCCTGGATCTAATTTTTGTTTATGCTTAGTCATTAAAACTGGCATATGGAATCCAAATAAAGCCGAACTACAGCAAGTATGGATATTGCAGTGAAAAATACACACAGGACTTTACATTCTCAGAAATGCATCTCTAGGTGCCTTTTGTATTTTATCCAGGTTCTTTGTCCCATTACCCAGCTATGCACACTTGAGTTAGGGCATCAGTCAGGATTTTTAAATGTAACTGACCAAAGCTAGGCATCTACATTTCATATCAACCTATCCCAATGCTTTTGGGAGCTGGATGTGCTGTTAAAAAAAAAATCAGGGCATTTATTCCAGTCCCCTAAAGCTCTATTTAGGGGCCAGATTTGCAAAAGTGCTCTGCACCCACAGCTGGAGTTAGATTTTCCAAAGAGGTCAGCTCCCATTTACACACCTCAGGTAGTGAAGTGTCCAAATGGCGGAGCACTGCTGACAATCTCACTCACGAGCCAAGATTTCTAGTAATTTTTGAGGGGCTCAACTTCAGCACTTCAGAAAATCAGGCCCTTTAAAAGTGTCTGAGCACTCGTCCACTGAAAATCAGCCACCCTTTGAATGTGTCACAAGATGAGTACCCCAGAATTGGGGCACTCAGACTCACTGGTCACTTCAGATTAGAACATCTTGGCCCAGATGCCTAATTTCAGGTTCTCAAGTTTGATAATGCTGGCCATCATTTTCAGAAAATAAATAGGCTGGAAGTTTTTTATCCGCTTAATGTGTCTAGATTTATTTTACAGTGTGTTAAGCACTGACTGGCAAGCCTCCGAGCGGGCTAAGTGACCTTTAGTGCTGGCTGCAAGCACCACAGGGATACATTCGTTGCATTAAGATGAGCTGTCAGCACTGCCAAGTAAGGCAAACAGTACAGAGAAGCCAACCTCGGTAATCACTTGGTTTGCATTTATAGGAGTTTAGCACCACCTAACGTGGACATGCCTCAACTTCAAGCACATTCCAGTTGCGGGCAGGATAGAAGCAGTCTGGTTTAAATCTGGGTTAAAAAAAAATCACCTCTCCTTTCAGGGACTGAGCCCTGAGCTCTCCCAGCAAATTTTAGCAGGCGGTAGGATGGACAGGAGTTTTGGGAAAGCACCTGAGAGAGCCAGGGGAAAAGATACAAGAAAAGCTAAGCAATGTATGGTGGCCTAAGAGGGATCATGGAGGCAAAGCATGCTATAGGCTGGGATGGTATTAATCCTTCAGGGACTGGCTAACCCAGGGGTGGCCAACCTGTGGTTCCGAAGCCACCTGCAGCTCTTCAGAGGTTAATATGCGGCTCCTTGCATAGGTGCTGACTCTGGGGCTGGAGCTACAGACACCAACTTTCCAATGTGCGGGGGGTGCTCACTGCTCAACCCCCTGCTCTGCCCCCACTCCACCCCTTCCCCCAATGCCCGCGGCCCTTCCCCTGAACGTGCTGTGCCCTCCTTCCTCCCCACTACCCCCAGAGCATCCTGCACATGCAAAACAGCTGATCACGGCAGGCGGGAGGCATGGGGGCGAGGGGGAGGCGCTGGGAGCGGGAGGCGCTGGGAGGGGGAGCTGCTGACGTATTACTGTGGCTCTTCGGCAGTGCACATTGGTAAATTCTGACTCCTTCTCAAGCTCAGGTTGGCCACCCCTGGGCTAACCTATGTGCTAGTTATCCATTTATCCAATATCAACAGTTTCTACAGGACTACATGCACACACATCCTTCTAAGCATTAGCAATCTGGATATTGACAGCACTTGCAAGGTCAAGATGACACAAATCTACTTCTGAGCTACCCGGGATATTAGTAGGCAGGGGCCGGGAAAACTGTCCAAGTGAGTTCACAGTCTGGGATCAAAGGTGAATCCAAAGATTCATGAAACAAAGACAAACCCTGAAACACAAGAGTTGTTTGCAGCACACTGCATTGCAGCCTAAACCAACTAGCAAGTCTAAATTACAGCTGTAGGGAATTTCTTCACTTCTTGGTGGAGGGCTCACTCTTGTACAAACACCCTAGTCCCTGGACATATTGATCATGTCTAGGTTATCAGTTGCTGTCTTCCTCTGTACTTTCTGTTCATCTGTTTTATATGTAGTCCAGCTTAAGCGCCTTTGTGTGATATGGCCAGTTTTTTGCCACTCTTGGGATGATCTTCAGTGGGATGTATATTCATAATTGCACTGTCTTCAGTTGACTTGTGCTGATTTACCTAGTCCTTTAGCTTTCTCAGGGTGCATCTACACTGCAGCTTGAAGATGTAATTTCCACCTTGGGGCGGAGCTAGCATGCTAAATGTAGAAGTGCAGTCACAACGGCGCACGGGTCTTCAAAATGCCCTTCTCCTCGCTCACTTACCCATTTGTTTAGTCTCTCCGTGCACTGTAATTCCAGTTGTCTTTGTTGGCCACTTTCAGTTTTTTCATCCACCTGCTTCACTGATGTATCGGGGAGAGAACGGGGTCAGAAATATTCTCTCCAGCCAAGAGAAGTGTCCTGTGACAAAGGAACTACTAGCCTCGTTTTGTAGACCAAGCCATAAAATAATCATTTGGATACCGGAATGTTACTATGTTTAGCTGACAACTCAGAGAAAGAAAGCACTTAGGTTCCTAAATCATTAAGGCACTTTTGAAAATGTGGCCCTAAATCCCATTTTCAAGTGATTTGGGCTCCTGAAGGCCAGAATTTCAAAGGTATTTGCCTTAGACTAGGCGCCTTTGAAAATTGCATTGGGTGTGTAATAAGATGAGGCCCTGAAACATAAAACCTCATATCAGAGGCCCGGTATGAGGCCTAAGGCCTGAACTAAAGTAATGGTCAAGACTTTGCTAACATAAAGCAAAGTTAAGCTGTGAGCCAGAGGCAGGCCCTGCTCACAGAAGCTGGCGAGGAAAGGGCTGATGCTGCAAAAAGAGACAGACCTACTGGACTGGACTGGACACTAGATACCAAAACACTCCAATACTTGCACATTCCACACACATAACAAGGAACAAGCTGACCCATCCTAAAGAGAGGGGCAAAAGGGGAATATGATGGATAGAGTTGTTTTGGTCGAACCAACATGTACAAGGTGAGAGGTGGCACCTTGCTACGTAGAGGGATTGCACCTCAATACGTCAGGAGTGATGTGTAACTTGTTTGTACCTGTGTATAAGAATACATCCCCGGGGCAGTGTCTTTGTCCGGCCTGGGGGCAGTGGAGAGTCCCGCCACTGACTGACCTGTGTCCATTGTCAGGGGGCACATATTCGTAGTATGTCCTGTACAGTTTGCTGGCAACTATTACTGTGCTTTGGTTGACAATAAACCTGGCCGGGTGCCTTCGTACCTTATCGGAGTCTGTGGTCATTGGGGGTTCTCTCGGGTTCTGCTGTGCCAGCGATCTGCAGAGCCGGGGCAGCACACAGAGGGAACACACGCACGCAGCCGACTGTTATCCACATTGAACAGAGCAGAGCACCATACTGGTGGTGACTGACAACAAGGTGTCTAGCTGCATCTTTAGCCTTAAAAATCTACCCCTTAGGAGCTTAAATCTCACTGCAAGTCAATGGCTTCTAAGCACCTAAGTCACTTTTGAAAATAACAAGGGACTTAGGCACTTTTGAAAATATCACCCTTAATTAATAATTAGACTAGTTGATTAATTCCCAGGCCTAGCACTCGGAACATGGAAAGGGCACTGTTGGGGAGCACACGGAGGAGGGGAGTTTGCTATTCTTTTTGTGTACCCAATGCTGCACTTTCCTGCCTGTGCTTGTTGACTTCACAAGGCTCCCCCCGAACCCTTTCTGGGGCCATGAGCAGCACAGCCAGCACACTCTTTGCTCTCCCCAGTGCCTGTAGCCAATTTATGGCTTCTTTTTGTGTGTGGGCACTGCAGGAGGGAGAGGGGAAGGAAGGAACCGCAGGGCTCAAGTGAGATTTAAACAGGTGCAAAGTCTGTGCAGTTGCCTTCTGCACAGCGATGAATTTCACCCCAGAGCTTAACCTTAGCTGTCCAGTCAAGAGACACGGCTTTCCAAAGACACAAACAACAAGCTTGCATCTCTGCTCTCTCTTTCCCTTTTGCTGCAATATCCACTTACACAGGATCCTCCAATCTTGGCACGCAGCAAGGCGATGCTGATCCCCTCAGGGAAAGAGAAGTCATCAGGCGATTAGAAAGGGACAGAAAGACCAGTGCTGGTCCAGCCTTTGATGTTTATTTTAATAGGATCCACCATTACTATGAATAATCATCAACAATTAATAGCTTCTTACATTTTTATATCACTTTTCATCCCACAATAGATCCCCATTAGTGGATATTTTCAGGTTTTTAATCTTGCAAGTGGTACTATATGTACAAATGTAGTGGGGATCATCTGTCCCTTAACACGCTATGTTGGATTGTGCACATATATTAGGGTGACCAGATAGCAAGTGTGAAAAATCGGGACAGGAGGTGGGGGGTAATAGGAGCCTATATAAGAAAAAGGCCCAAATATCGGGACTGTCCCTATAAAATCGGGACATCTGGTCACACTATGCAAATTATACCTATCTCATAGAACTGGAAGGGACCCCGAAGGGTCATTGGATCCAACCCCCTGCCTTCACTAGCAGGACCAAGTACTGATTTTTTCCCCAGATCCCTAAGTGGCCCCCTGAAGGATTAAACTCACAAGCGTGGGTTTAGCAGGCCAATGCTCAAACCACTGAGCTACCCCTCCCCCTTATTAAACCTGCAGAGGATTCCGGCTCTCAGAGCCAAGGAACTGTGTAGGGAATATGGCAAAGCTTAACTCACTGGGCATCTCTTCATCACTGGCGCATTAGGTCATGTTTGCAGCCCAACCTGGACATTCATTAGGGCATCAAGATCCTGTTTCCAACATTATAAACTGCATGATGCAAATGCACGAAAATCTATTGATTCTCAACGGGGATATGTTAAAACCAGTCTCTAAGAAGGAAGGCAAGATAATCTCAATCATAAGAGTCAAGCAATTTGGTTGCTTAATGTTCAGGCATTCATTCCCTGTAAATAACAAATGAAACCTCACCATGCATATGCCTAGATGTTTTCTCATTTTTCCATTCTTATCTCAATGATGAACCTTCCCAGAGTAGTAATTACAGAGGGGAACCTCTCAGAGGTTGATTATATACCTGTGTGATCTACTAGAATCACTTTCATACCAGTGAAACAACCTATGTAGATTGCTAGAATACGTTCATCCCAATTGAAAAAAACTTGCACAAGAATGTTTTCCCAAACGGTGGGACAGATTCAGAAAATTAAACATGCATTATGCTAAATAAATAAATAAATAAATAAGAAAAAGAAATAAGGAAATAAAAAATTAAAGCACATTTGTCAAGGCTGATTCTCCACTCTGGCACTTCGAGTGCAGAAGGTGGTGCCCCGCAAGGATTGTAAAAATGAATACTGGCCATTCCAGGCTTGTATTAAACTCCCAAGGTTACAGCTTTTCTCTGACCTTGGCTTGGTAAAGGCTGCCACCATTCAAATGCAAAAACTCCTTGGGACCCAGGAAGGCGCACTTGGGAATTCTTCCCTGTGGGGTACCCTCAAGCCCTTTCGCCCCTTCCCCAGGGAACAGCTGAGAAAGAAAACAAAGGAAATCAGCTGTTGCCATCAGCTAATTAAACAACATGTACAAACCAACGAGGACACCAAAAATCCAATCCTGTTCTTAAAAAAGGTACATTTTATTAGAAACAAAAAGAAAGAAAATACATCTGGAACTTAGGTTTTTTGCTAGATCTTAAAAGACACAATTACAAAAATTAAGCATCAAGATAGCTCTCTTGAGGTTCTGTTTAAAGGTTACAAGCAAAACAAAAGCATCTGGGGTTTGCACAGAGGAGTTCACAAGCCTCACAGAAAATAAAAGAAATAAACCTAATCGCGTCTTTTTAGACATTTCCTGATCTACTTACATATTTGGGTAGTTCTAGGTATAATCGGATGATTTCGGCGGCGGGGGTCCTTCTGCTCCATGTCTTCGGGGCACTTCGGTGGTGGGTCCCGGAGTGAGTGAAGGACCCGCCGCCGAATTTCCGCTGAAAATCTGGAGCGGTTATGGGTCACAGTCAATGCTGAAAATGGCCACGAGGACCATAACCAATATTTATTGTGTGCATACACTAGCCAAGATTAGGAGACTAAAATTAGGTTTCTAAGGGCCAGATTGTCAAGGTATTTAGGCACTTAAAGATGCAGATAGGCACTTGGGATTTACAAGAGTGCTTAAACAGGTTAGACACCTAACTCACAATGACTTTCCACTAGGCACTTGTAGGTGCCTAAATACCTTTGAAAATATGGCCCTAAATCCCTACTTAGGCACCTAAATAACTGGCCTGATCTTCAAAAGTTCTGAGCACCTACATGCTCCCATTGACTTATTTAGTTTTTCTTTTTGTTTATAACCATGGTCAGTAGGTATTATCTGTTCAACTCTGTAGATGGCAGTCTCCATGACCCAGTATTAGTGCTGTTGGGTGACAAATTTTCGTCATTCCATCCAGGCAGTAGAAGTAAATATCTACACATTGTGAAGACTGAGAACTATGCTCCTCAGCAGCCTCTGATCCAGGGGGTTTCAAGAGACTAATGTCACCTTATTACTTGGGGAAGGAAATTGGTTGGAGATAAAATTGGCTATTCTGGTCATTGTTTTCAACCATGACACTTCTGGACCATTATGGAGGACACGACAGAGCTGCTTAGGTAGGCAAGTTGTAGCCTTAATGCTGGCTGTGCTTTTCTGAGCCCGGTTTTGACTCTGACACACATTCTCTTCAGTAAGTAGGAAGACTTTAAGAGGACCATCCTTGTAGAATTTCACTCACCAGCTGACATATCAATAAATAAATAACTGGAGATATTACAAAATCTTCTGTTTTACCCTCAGACACAAAGAGAAATGAAGGAAATAGAAGATACAGGAGCAAAGACCTTTGTTCAGCTCACAGTCAGTCAATCCACTTGATGACTGGAACTGGACAAATATTGCAGGAAATGCTCGGCAAATATTTGTTTGAGTTTTAAAATAAATTTGCTTCAAGTGTGCTAGCATCCCTTGTGTGTTCACTTTCCTTGACTAGTCTAGTCAATGAATTTATTGACAGAATTCTATAGTATCCTGGTTCTTAAACTATGCCCATTATCCTGATATCTGAGCAGTAGTGCATATAAAGATCTGTCTAGCGTCTGTCTCGTGTGGTTCCAAAGCAGCATATTTTAATGAGAAGGTTACAGAATATTTGAGGGAAACCAAATTTCAACATTTTTATTTGTTCTGGAAACCTGATTCTAAGCATTATGCTCACCCAATCAAGGGAATAAACAAGCCATATGACCTATGTGAGCAGTGGGAACAGGTGGAATTTCAAAATTTGAAAATCAAATACTCTCAATGAATTTCAGAACATATGAATTGCTGTATTTGATCAGAACAGTGGCCCATCCAGTTCATTATCCTGTTCTCTGGTGGTGGCCAGACCCAGAGACTTCAGAGGAAGGTGCAAGAAATGCCATACTGGACAATTATGAAGTAGTCTACCCACAGAGGAAAACTATTGACTATGAATCATTTTCTAAAATTATTCAGCAAATAATTCCTTATAAGGAATAAATTCAAGAAAATTACCATCTGTTAAGAGACAATCATTGAATTGAAAGGACATGGGAAAGCCAAATACACAATGTATGATAAAGTTATTTGCCCAGCCCTAATGAACAAAAAATGATGGCTATTGAGGGCAGTGCTTAATTCTCGTGCAGCAGTTTGGGCTAAAATTATGAGTCACGTAGCTAAACATGGTATGTCGTATTACAGGATCCTTGTGCTGAAAGCACAGTTGTAAATAGTTTGAATGAGCCATTAAATGCTAATTATGATGATTAAAGAGGCAAAACAGATGAACCAAATTCTAGGAGTGGGCCCGTAATAAGGGAATTTGGTTCTGAAATTCCACCCTCTTTGGAAGGTGTCCCATCCAGAGGGTAAAAGGCAGATAGTGTGGAGAGCAGAACTTAAATTTCAAGCCCAGTCTCTCCTCTATACCCTACCTCTTGCAAGGATCTGCAAAGAAAATTTTCCACTGTGGGTTTCATTTTTCTGGATACTAACAATGTATGGGAGTCAACCCAAAACTGACATGCATAACTGGACCTATCAGAAGTGTGGCCTGCCTACATGGAAACTGACAATGATACCCAATCTCTGTATCTCATTCAAGGGAGCAGGTAGAAGAATTTAGGGACTGCAGTGTGGTCTCTAGTGGACAGGACAATGGAATGGGTGTCAGGAGACCTGGGCTCTCTCCCAGTTCAGTGTGACCTTGGGCAAATTAAGTACCCTCTTTGTCCTTCTGTTTCCCCTCCCATCACTCATCTGTCTTATCTATTTAGATTGTGAATCGTTTGGGAGCAGGGACTGTCTCTCACTGTGTATATATATGTGCTAGAGCAGATTGGGCATCCTGGCTTGACTATATCTCCCACGATGCACTGTGGTCTCCCCTTTGACAGAGCTACCACAGTGAATCATGGGAGATGGCGTCTGGGTAAGGAGTCTGACCCATCAATTTTAATGGGGATGAGAGGCACATGAACTATAATTCCCACGAGGCACCACAGTAGCTACGGAGGACACAATTAATGTTGAACTGACCGGAAATGAAACATTTTGACATTTCCAATTTGTAATTTTTCGGAACTTCTCATCCCGAGAAAAGTTGCAATATTTTCACTTTTTGTCCCAAATTGGGATGAATACAAATGTAGAAATATCAGCATTTCCTGTGGCAGCAGAAATCCTGTTTTTCAATCAGCTCTATCCAGTGCCTGGCACCATGGGATCCCAATCTCGGCTGAGACCTCAGGTGCCACTGTAGTACAAATAATAAGACAACGACAAACTAGACCAATGTCCCGATAAACATTTTCAGGAAAAGAACTGAGTTCCTTATATAATCTACTAAGAAACTGACTTCCTGGGACACCTTTGACCAGCATGGATTTATCCTGCCTCTCTTCACCTCACTAATGCTCAATCTATATACTCAGGCAGCACAACAGAGGGATGCTAGTCCACATGGAACCTGTCCTAAACACAAAAAATGGTGGAGGAACTTAGTAACCAAGCGCAATCCCTCATGATTGAATTTCAGCATTAAGGGATTCAATTTACAGAAGCAGCAGCAATAGGTTACTAGCTTTCTGTTTATCAATAGCCACTACTTTCAGTGGATAGAGAATCTGGCTGTGTCACAAGGCCATATCCTTTTGTGATTGTAATCTATGAGATGGGACTAGGACGGGGGAATAGAGACCACTCTCTCACCAGCACTCATTGTAACATTCCATAGTAAATCAGCACATTGGAAGAGTCAAGGTTTTGTTGTTCCCCATAAAAAAACTGGTTTCATCATGATTTTCCATCCAGGTCATGAGTGACTATCAAGCAAACCACACCCATCCCTATTAAAAGGCTTTGTTTCCGCAGTTCCAAGGTCATTTCAGAATTCACCATGATGACCCTGACTGATCCGCACATGAACAAGGGTGAACTATTTTCCCAGGTGAGAGAATGTGTATGGAATTCGCAATGGTCTCCCTGTGAAATACCATAGCCCTGTGGCCATTAACACAGTCCTAGGCAGGGCTCTGGATTGTCTACGTGCCACAAAATGTCTTATTATGCAGGATGCAGAATTTGATTGAACAGTAGAAAACATTAGCAGGGCAGATGCTTTCTGTCACAAAGGACCATGCCCATCCCTGTTGTAACTCCATTGAGGACCAGACCTGAATGTGTTGCTTGGTTTATCACATGCACCTTTCTTACAGTGTACTGTGCATTTCTAATATATTCAAGAATTAACATATCCAAACATTCAATGGAAAGGAATAGGGTAGGTTCTTTTTTACTGTATTTTTTTTAGCACGTATAAGACAGCATCTCTCTTTTACTCCCTTCTGACCTTCAGACAAATAAAGAGCAAACACAAGCACCAAGAAAGTGAAAAGACAAATGCAAGTACAAATATTATCCTCTAACAAAGCCCCGATAGAAAACAAAGATAGGACTTTTTGATGTTGTTTACCGATGGTTAAGTGTTATTAGGAAAATCCTCTAAGATCACTGCAAAGTGTTTAGACAGAACAACCTTGACCACTGAAGAGTCTGTCACCTCAATCCATTTCAGGCCTCCGAGTTTACCTTCTCTTAAAGAAAAATAAACTCAACCATCATCAGGAGTACAGGTAATCTGAGCTACTAACATCCCTGAAAGCAGTGCAAGTTTCCCCACATTGCCTCCACTGATATGCCTCAATCCCATCATGGAAGGAGTATGCCGATGTCTCCCGGGGGCTCCCCCATCAGTCTCCATGGCCCATTCAGTCCTTGACCTCTTTGAAGAGACTGATGATGCCAATTGGTGACAAAGGAGTCCAAGAGAATTAGATGTCCAGATCCCAGGGCCCCTCACTCCCTTACATTCCTACATGAATCCACACATAGTCTGAGTCACATTCTAGTAGTAATTTTAGGGAAACAGAAGGGATAATTTTATTTATTATTGATCCACCTGCCTGATACAGCACTTTATAAGAGGAACTTCAATGTGTATTTTGAAGCAGAAGCTGTTTCCCTTCCTTCCCCATTGAGGAGGGCTTACAGAAGTTTACAGAGGGAAACAATCAGGTGATAGGAATCATATACCCATCCTGTAGAATTCTATGGCAGGACTATAGGCTGGATTAAATATACTATAGGAAGCAGATCATTCTTAACAATAGTCTACAGGTTTTTAGAGTAGTCTCTATAGAACCCTATTTGCTTTCTATCAAGCCCCATTAGTTTCAGCCATATTTGCTTCAATAGAACTTTTCCATAAGGACTGTCAACAGCATTATTCTTTTACCGTGTTTTTCTCTAGAACCCCCAAACCCTACAAAGTTCTACAGTACGTATCCCACATATGTTAGTAGCAATGTTGTAAAGTGCAGTATTTGGGACCTTTGCCGGGAGCTTATTCCAGTGGGAGCCAAGGTGTTCTCACACCTCATAGGATTTGGTCTCTACAGAATATAACGTGAGTTTGGCTCAGGAATTTCTGATAGGACAGGAAAAAAATGAATAGTTTGCCATTACAGATCCCACTGTACAAACATGAAATAAGAGACAGTCCTGTTCCGAAACAGCTTATTGTCTAAACAGACATGCATCCAGAACTTCCCGAAGTCTACGATCATGTTCCACTTTCGTTGAGCCCCAGATGATGATGTCATCTACTGAGGTGTCAAGACCATTAATATTTTCATAGCTCATATGTATAGTTTTGTGGTCCACTTCTGGTGTTCAAGCTATGCCAAAGGGTAAGTGTAACAATCTATATCTTCAAAATGGGGTAGTAAATGTGCATAGCTTTGAGCTTTTTTCAGTTAATTTTAGCTGCCAAAAACCTGAGGATGCATCCAATTTACTGAAATATTGAGCATTTGGAAACTGATCAATAATCTCTTCTCAAGTTGGTAGTTTGAAATGTTCTCTTTTTAGAGCCTTGTTGAGGTCTCTGGGAACTAAACATATGTTTAGCTGGCTGTTATCTTTCTCCACAATGATGAGGGAGATCACACATTCTGTTGGTTCCTCCAATTTTTGTATTACTTGCATTGCTTCCATCCTTGCAAGCTCAGCCTTGAGTTTATCATGGACTGCAAATGACACCTTTCTACATTGATGGATAACTGGAGAGACCTGCTTGTTTATTTGGATTCTATGTTCACCCTTCAAGCAAACCAACTCTTGAAACAGGTCATGATATTCCTGAAAGAGTGCCTCATAGGCAGGTTCAGTATGATCTTGTAGTGAGAGCATCCATTTGACCGGTTTCTCACATGCAGCCAGGTCTAAATTTGGTGTTGATGCTAGCAAGGCATCTCCCCTTCACCAGTATATTTGTTCCAGAATAACCAGTGACTTTTATTTTTGTTGGTCCCAGTTTTGGTCTTATTTTCATAATCTTGTTCAGGCAGACTATTAACCTGAGCTCTGTTCAGTTTCAATGGAATAATTTTTCTATTTACTGTCATAGACAGGTTCCAGTCCCTCTTATCAGGCTTGCTAGATCCCAGAATGTCTATGAAAAATTCCTCAACCAGATTGTCTTTAACTGAACACACTTGACTCTTCTGCATTTGGGATCTGCAGAATTTTGCAAAATGATTATTTTACCCACATTTATGACAGAGTTTCCCAAAGGTAACACACTGTTTGGGGCCATGCTGTGATCCACACTTTCCACATGATTGACTGTACCCAGTCTTCCACCTAGCAGTGATTTTCCTAGCGAGTGCACCCACTCTTTGATTTGACCTGTTCTGGCCATGTTCTTTTGTACTTAGTACATGGATAACACTTTTGGGGATATAAGCTAAGAAACTGCTCCTTTTGCTCTTGGGTCCTTCTGCATTCAGATACACTGCACTTTGTACATTCTTTGTAAATAAACAAAACTGTACAAAAATAACTGAGTATCACCTATTTCTACTCTCAGCTGAAACATCCACAGAACCCTGACATTTGACTAGACGCTCAGGTCAAAAAGGAGCAACCGTGTCATTCCTAGGTGAGAGATTCAGCTCCAGTCAAAGATCATCTGACTGAGTTGGAGGGTCTCAGTTCGGCTGCTAGTGGACACGTGTCTACACTGCAAAGACACCACCGCACTTCAGCTGCTACAGTTGGTAGCCTCAGGAGAGAAGCCAAGGATCACAATAACGGAAAACCCTACTGTCTCCTACACGTGGGCCCTCCAAATCAAAGGAAGGATGGGCTAGAGATTAGGATTTTAGCCCAGGACTTCGGAGGCATCAACTCAAGTCCCTGCTTTGCCATAGATTTCCTGTGCAATCATGGACAAGTCACTTAGTTCTCTGGGCCTTAGTTCCCCTTCTGTACAATGTGGGTAATACCACTTCCCTATCTGTTTGGATGTTGTGAGGATAAATATGTTAAAAGGCCATGAGGTGCTTAGATGCTACAGCAGGGATAGTCAATAGGTGGACCGTGGGCCAAATCCAGACTGCCAGATGCTTTTGAACAGACCCCAAAATGATTTTTTTTCCTTATTATCATTGTAATTATTTTTAAATTATTTTCTCTGGAGTCTGGACCTTGACGATAACTTGACCAAGAAATTTGGACCTTGACAAACAATAATTGACTACCCCGTACCATAGTAACGGTATCATGGCAATAAGCACCCCCGAGAGACAGCGAAGGCTGAAGCACATTGGCAGAATGGTATAGTGTCTGGGAAACTTGCTCTGGCCATACAATGTTTGTTCTGTAGCACTAGCAGCATTTCATTTTCCAGGGCTGTAATTTCAGCCTCTTTTATCATCAGTTTAAAAAATGTTTAAAACCGACCCCTGAAATCAGGCCTCCAAAGGAGGCTTTAAATTCAAACTTCTTCCAATGGAAGCCGAGCAGTTGGCGTAATGAAAAGAACCCAGGTGAGCGTTCTGAGCTGGAGTTTTCTTTCTGGTCTGCCTCAAAGTGAGTCTGGAACAGACAAGAATCAAAGAGATGCTCCCAGTCTGTGTAGCAGCCACAGAGGCAAGTGGAGCTGAAATTACACTGGGAAGAAATTGAGCCGATCTTAGTCTCTGTACAAGAAAATGGGATGTAAGATGTGGATAACGACTTTTAAGAGCTGCCATAGTGGAGCCAATTCAGCCCGTGTGACTGTTGAGAAAGGAAAGAGTTTTACATTTTTTCTGTGGCAAACTATTGAAAGAAAAAAGAGAAGAGCTTGAAATATAAGAATCCTTTCAGGGAAATGGCAACAATACATTGCAGAGCAGGCTTGCCTTTAATAGCAGCTTACTGAGGGAGTGTGTTGCTGGTGGCTGAAGGCTTTGTAGATTGAGGTTTTCTATCTATCTCCACAACAGCTATAACAGAGGCAGGGGCAATAAATGCTTCCTCCACACTGCACCACGAGGTGGGAAGAGCGGAGTGTGGACCAGGGCCTGCTCCAGCATTTCGGCGGCAGTTCAGTGGCAGGTCCTTCGCTCCTAGAGGGAGTGAGGGACCTGCCACCCCCGAATTGCCGCAGGTGCCGCCCCTCTTCCTTGACTGCCCCAAGCACCTGCTTGTTAAGCTGGTGCCCGGAGCTGGCCCTGGTGTGGACTCTTTGGATACATCTACACTGTGATAACCCACAGTGCCGGGTCTCAGGGCCTAGGTCAGCTGACTTGGACTTGCAGGGCTGGGGCTGCGGAGATGGACATTTGGGCTCAGACTGGAGCCCTGGCTCTGAAACTTACTTACTTACTGACCTGGGCCAGCCGCGGCTGTGCTGTGGGTCTTGTGTTGCAGCGTAGATGTAACCTTTGGCCCATTCAGTCATTGCCTTTCCTACGGAGATTGCCAACAAGGATGTGGAAAGCCATTTAATATAGTGGAGCTAATTCTGCCTTCATTCACACCGACATAATCCCACTGATGTCACTGGGGCTGCAAGGGGTAACTGCGGGAAGATTTGGCTCAGTGTCTTTGTCCATGTAAAACAGACTGAGTTGTGGTGTTTGCTAGGCTGTGACCTGAGGATTCTGTAATGGAACTCACCTGTAATGACACATTTCAATATTAATACCATTCCTGTGCCCAACTTGATGTGAATTCTTCCTCCTTGAACTGGCTAGGAACCCCCCTTAAGCAATCATTAAAATCTGTACGTGTTTTTGCAGCTTATGCAATTTTTACATAATATATTTTTGCATTGTCATCATCATCATCATCCCCACCACTTATTTTTATGAACGTAGCATTAGGAGCCTCGGTCGTGGACCAGGGCCCTATGGTGCGAGGCATTGTACAAACACAGAATAAAAAGATGGCCCCTGACCAGGAGCTTACAGTCTAAATCAGTGGTTCTCAAACCAGGGCTGCCGCTTGTTCAGGGAAAGCCCCTGGTGGGCCGGGCCGGTTTGTTTACCTGCCGCGTCTGCAGGTTCGGCCGATTGCAGCTCCCACTGGCCGCAGTTTGCCGCTCCAGCCAATAGGGGTGGCGGGAAGCGGGGACGTGCTGGCTGCCTCTTCCCGCTGCCCCCATTGGCCTGGAGCGGCAAACCGTGGCCAGTGGGAGCCAAGATCGGCTGAACCTCTGGATGCAGCAGGTAAACAAACCGGCCCGGCCCGCCAGGGGCTTTCCCTGAACAAGCGGCGGCCCTAGTTTGAGAACCACTGGTCTAAATAACACTATGAAATGTGATGTAGCTAAAATATTGCAGCTGGTTTCTCTGAGCAATAAGGTAGGATGAAAGGAGAGAGTGCAGAGCTCAGAACAGAACTCAGGAATCCTGACTCCCCCTCTCCTCTTTTCTGCTGACTGGATCCATTCCTGGTCTTTTCATTCTGCTGACAGATTATTGTAGCTCGTGCTCCTTTCTCTCATGAGTGCTACTGTCCACCACTATTGTCACCCTGCTCTTCTTCAACAATGCGACCTCTGGTTCATCTCTGAGTGTAAACCAAAGCATCACCCCTTATTGGATATTAGCATATGGCTTTTGACATCTGGGCCTTCAAGAGTGATAAACTGCCAATCAGGGAACATCTTGGGTACAAGCTCATTTTTATCACTGCCCTGTGCGTTTATTATCACCCATCAGCAGGATTGGTCCCTGCTTGGCAGCTGCAAGCGATGAACACATTGAAACTATTCAAATGCCCTCATCCATATTCATTTCCATTTAAACACATTAAATTCTCATGTAAAATAATCCCCTAACTCTCCAGAAGCTGTTTGTTTTTCTACTTAGGTGGCGGGAGTTCAAAGACACCTTTTAAAATATGCATAGTTTCTTAAGAGCGAAAATTACAGCTTTTAGTGGTGTTTGCTTTTCGTTTCATGAAAATCCTTTTTAACCTCTGCTAGATTTCTTTGGACTCTTGTACATGAACATTTCCTTTTTAATGACAATCAGGGAGGCTAGAAATGCCATAGTTGTTGGTACACAGGTGTTTTGCCACGGCACATGGGTATATCACCGCATGAATTAGAAAGAATTAGAGCTCCCAACACAGCACGTCCAACTCTTTATCATTAACAAAAAGGGGATGGGGAGATTAGACAATCCATACACCCCAAATCTCTCAACTTTGAATAAACAGAGCCTTTATAAAATGACCTTCAACAGCCAGCAAATACACATCACAGGAGGCTGCTTTTCAGTAATTGTCTCTGTGAGAAAAAGAAAGATGAATTTTAAGTAGAGATTAATCTAATGAGACATGATAATCATAATAATGGGAGGAGGGGGAAATAAAACAAAACCCTCCACCAAATTAAAACTGAATTATTGCAAGCAATCAAAGGCAGATGAATTTGAGAAGATGAAATAAAAATGAAAGTGAAAAGAAATAAAATGGGTTAAATAAAGTTATAAACTGGCAAAGAAATCTAGTCCCTGGCCAAAAAAAAAAAAAAAAAAAAGAAGTTGTCAGAACAAAAGGACAGCATGATAGACTCTGTGGAAAAGACAATTAATTTAGGAGGGGAGAGGTGGAAGCCAGCCAATAGAAATAAGTTGGTAAATGAGTAGGTTGTTTTTTGGCATACAGAATAGGCAAACTCATTCAGATGGTATAAGACTTACCCAAACCTATGTCCAAGCCTTTCCAGAGGTTAGAAAAGGTTTGGATGCTAACAAAAATACAAGAGCTGATCAACCTACACAGATCAGCCAATCTGATTCATTTAGCTCCAGTTGCAGATCAACGGTCTCAAGTTGCTGTGGGGGAGGTCTAGGTTGGATATTAGGAAATGCTATTTCACTAAGAGGGTGGTGAAGCACTTCCAACCCTAATATTCTATGATCTGCAAGCAGAACATGATTTATTCATTAGTCAAAACTATCCAAATAGAACTGGTAAAAGTTTTTCAATGAAATTTTGAAATTAAAAGAAAGTGGGTGTGGAAGAAATGTTGACAAAATTTCCCGCTCACTTTTCGATCAGGCATAGAACAAGTAGGTTAAGATAGTCTGAATTTTGAAATTAAAAAAATAAAATAAAAGAGGAAGGAAGGAATGTAAAATAAATTCATTAACTTTCCCCCACCAGACTTATGCTCAACTAATAATTTTTATGAATGTATTTGCAACCCCTATTCACAGACCAAATGCAGTAAATAGTCATTTGAGGATTTCTTGCTGGGAATTTGCTATTCAAGCTTTGTTATTGGTTGCTGAAGTCACATGGTAGTATTTTTGTTCCCTGAATGGACAAATTACTTCTGCCTGAAATGAATTTGTTTTGCTCCCTAAATATCGTTACTCGTATTGAATAGCACTTTGCACTGCAAGAGTCCTGTTGGTTTCAGTGGAAGCACTTGTTCAGTAAGATACTACTCAGCGTGAGTAAGGGTATCAGAATCTAGACCCATACAGTTTTTTTTTTCTTGATTAAATGAATTTCAGTTCCAGGCCTGAAATGCTCTTTGTGAATATTCATAGGAAGAATATTTTGGCCATATAAATGTTCCTGAACAGCAAATCAAAAAAGGCTACAAACAGGTGCAGTCAAGACCCAGTTTTCATGTTCATGAACAACTCAATGAATTGATTTCATATTATTTGACCACCAGTAATAAATTCATATGCTCATCCAGCTCCATCCACCGATATGTCCACACAGACACACTCACACTTGTGCATTTACCCATGCACACTGCACTCAGCTCCATTATAGCAAAGAGGGATCACAACCTTGCAGCATCAGTCAGCATTTTCTTGATGTACAATAAAAGTGGTAATGCAATATAGATCTAGATTTATTTTAACAGTGGAAGCTGTGTATTTTTCTATGTGCCATTAACAACAACTTGTGTCTGGAACAGTGGGCCAGATCAGGTGGTATGTAAAAGGGTGTAAGTAAGCCCAATTGTGGGAAGTTGATCTTGGATATAACTCCATGGAGTCACCATGAGCTTGGGAGGAATTTGGTCTGGTGCGTTTAAACGGGTGTAACTCACAACTCCATTGGCTCCTAAGCCTGTAAATTACATCAGTTTAGGCTCCCTTAGACCTACTTAGGAGCATTCACCTTATATCCCTTTATCTCTGAATTTGGCCCTGTGTGTGTATGTCAAGATAAGAATTAAAAGATTACAGATTTAAGGCTAAGAGCCAGATTATTCTCCAGAAGCAAATGATGGGGGAGGGATAGCTCAGTGGTTTGAGCATTGGCCTGCTAAATCCAGGGCTGTGAGTTCAATCCTTGAGGGGGCCACTTAGGGATTGGGGGCAAAAATCTGTCGGGGGATTGGTCCTGCTTTGAGCAGGGAGGTTAGACTAGATGATCTTCTGAGGTCCCTTCCAACCCTGATATTCTATGATGTGAATTAGAAAATAGCCTTATAAACACATTAAATTGCCATTAAGCAGTTGTTCCCTACAGTTACTAACCCCACCTAATGTCGTTACCATTTATGTAGAGTGAAACAGTGCAAGGAGCTTTACAGAACATGTAAGATACAGGGTTCCAAAGAGTTTGAAATCTTCCATAAATCAAACAAACTCTCAGAATATTACAGTAAGTACCAGCGATTGTCAATGAGCCAGAAAATGGGCAGATGTTGCTAATGTGACATACTTTAGACAAATGATTGTTCCCCTCCGCACCCCCCCAATCTAAATGAAAGTATCAGCTCTTTGGAACAAAAATAAGGCACCATGGTAGGAATTTCACTGTGTGATCTGGAAGATATAAAGGTGCTTTAACCCTCTTTACTGCAGGTAGGTCTTGTGAATTTTCCACAAGAGTTTGTAATGTGGTAGCAACTAATAAACCTTTTAAACTGTTTTATCTCACTTCTTCCCAGCCAGGATTAATATTGGATTGAAGTATGTATTTATTAAATATCCATTTTACAGCAGCTGAGTCTTTGAACCAAAGGCCTTTTTTTTTTGTTTCATGATTGTTGGGCAAGGAAAATTCTGTTTGAAAGATGTGCTTGTAGTTCCAACATGCTTCCTCAAGATGGCACAAGGCACAAGTGATTCCATATCTCACCCAGGAGGACATGTAATGAATGAACAGAGCAGCAATACATGTGCAAACTCACTTGCTTTTTTCTTTTTAACATTTTGTTTCAAAGTTCATTAGCCTAGGAAGGTAGATCAAGTGAATGAGCAAACCAGGACTGGGAAGGAAGTCTGATGCAGAAAGAAATACAATCCCAGAAATTAGAGAAAGAGAGAAGTTTATTAATCCCTCTACTAAATTAGGGTTGGCCTCCGTTACTTAGTGTAAATCAGGAATAACAGCAATGGGATTATTCTGGATTTACATGGCTGTAACTGAGATCAGAATGTGGCCATCTTCTGACTTAGTTTGAATCTTAGAACCCTGACTTCTCCACCCTGGCAGTTATTCTCCCTGAATGACCCTTGTTGTGTGATAAGGGTGGAGCAGGTTCGAGTGACAGTCAGCACTCAGACAACCAGTCAGAATCTAATTCTATCACTCTGTTTATAGGCAGACAGACAGGCAAGAAGTGAGTGTGTGGAGGATGCTATGCAAAAATACACAACAGCGAGTGTTAAGACTTAGAAAATATGCCTTGTGTTTAAATTATAGGGAAACTTAGAGCAGGCTGCTAGGAAATTACTGAAATGCTGTGACTTTTAGTCAAGGATGAACCATGAAGTCCACAGTAAGTCAAGACTCCAGTTAAGCTTGGACTGAATAAGATCTGATAGCTAGATTCGCAAAGAGCCTTAGATGTTTAGACAATCACTGGGATTCACAGAGCCTGAAGTTAGACACTCAGGCTTGCTATACAGTCAGTGGAAGGAGAGAGGCACCTAAGAATGGGATTCACAAAAGCCAACACAGTAGGTGATGTCCCACCCAAGCTAGCCAGGGGGAGATGCCAAGGAGAGACAGCGTGTCCTAAACCCTGCCTCTCTTAGGGAGTTCACTGCCTCTTTCCACTTGGGATTCGCTGTGAACCCTCCACTGGAGTCAAGTGCCCAAGGTATTTCTTGCAAGTTGCCAGGTCTCTCCTAACTTTTAGCCTGGTTGTCAGGGTACTTACCAGGGATGTGGGAGACCCCTGCTCACAGGCGGTGGGTATCACAGGCTGGGGGAGGCTAAGCCTCCCTGAACAGCCCCTGCCCAAGTTCCACCCCCAGGACCCCTCTGGCTTCCCACCCCCACCCCCCCGCCTGGGGCTAGGGTGGCCTGTGGTTGGGACTTGGTGTGGCTGGGGCCGGTGCTTGCACTGCCCAGCGCTACAGGGCTAGGGGTACTGGGGCTGGGCGCTGCCCTCTTGGCACTCTGGCACTGGGGCCATGCTGCCCGCCTGACGCTCCAGGGCTGGGGGTGCTGGGATCAGGGGAACTGGGGCTGTCGGTGGTCTGGGGCTGTGGCGGGGGAGGCAGTGGCCACGGTGGGGGGGGTGGGCTCTGGGGTCTGGCAGGGGAGGGGTGGGGCCTCTGGTAGAAGGGGTGCAGCCGAGGGCTAGCCTCCCACAACAGACAGTTCACGTGCTGCCCATGCCACTGCTTCAAGTCCCCGTCTGCCTGATGCGGAGAAGGGATTTGGACAGGGAGCTATCACCTCTCAGATGAGTGCCCTAGCCACCAGGCTATGGGATAGTCTGAGGTGGGGCTCCGTCTGTCTCTCCCGTTGAAGCTGCGCCAATTATTTATCCAGAGAGTTTTATATAAGGGTGTGGGGGCAGGCGTGGGAAGAGAAAACAGGCCTGACTCTGTAGCCTGGTGGGTAGCACGCTCACCCCAGATAGGGGAAACCCAGGTCCAGTCCCCCTGCTCTACTGCCTGTTTGTTTATCCACAGTGGAGCAGCTTCAGCAGGAGGGATTAAGGGCCATCAGAAGAGCCCATAGCCCAGTGATTAGGGCACTTAGCCGAGAGGTGGCAGATCCCTGTTCAAACCCTTCTCTGCATCAGGCAGAGGGGGGACCTGAACTGGGGGTTTCCCACATCTCCGGTGAGTGCCCCAACCCAGGCGGGGCTAAATGTTATGAGGGAGGGGCTCTTCTTCAAAGCTTCAACATTCTCTTCCCACAGTCCCCAATTCCCCTCTCCATTTTCAAAAGCCTGGAGTCCTGCATGAGCCCTGAAGCTTGCCCTGAAGATCTGAGCTACCTCAGACCACGGTGTGCCTGATGTCCTGCTCCTTTAAATATTCCGGAGGCTCTGTGCTCTCCCCCTCTCCCCAGTGCAAAGCCTCACTTTCATCTCCCTTTCAGTTCTGCAGCCAGAACAGCACAGCAGACAGAGGTGTGTGCATTGGGTCTGTGTGCATCTGTCTCCCTCTCTGCTGGCTCCAGAGTGTGGAGCCAATTCCAAACCCACAGGGGCTGCCATGTCCAAGGAAGGAACCCTCTCTCAATGTTCAGTACAAAGACACAATTGATTCATGTACACTAGTGCAATCATTCCCCCAAGCCCGTGTAGGAAACGCATTCCCATCAAACCCACAGTACACATAAAGGTACAACAGCAATTTTCCATTCCTTTCTCCTGGGGCATCACTTCCAGGGCACATCCCTTTGAGTTCAGAAGCACTCTATTCCCAGTTTCTCTTCTTCTTCCAGGCCCCCACTCTCCAAGCTACTCCCCCAAGAGTCTTCTACACAAACACGGTCTAACAACTCAGCCCTTAGCCTCCCAACACTGGCTCTTCAATTCAGGAAGGTCAGAAAACTAGCCCCTCTACCAGCCTGCTAGAGAAATATTGGGGTTTACTGAAGGAACGTATCAAACTGCTCTTCTCCCCTTGAATGATGAGAAACGGGGGGGGGGGGGTGTTAATATTTTAAAATAAAGCCCCAAGCCCATGACGGGGCTGGTCTAATTCTGCTGTGGTGTACGCAGACAACTCCTATACGCTCTAGTGTAGCTGAACCTTCTTATACGGGGATGGGATTGGAGCCATTTAGGCCACGGGGAGCTTTGTGGAAGCATCTCAGAGAGTGAGGGACTTAAGTTTTGATTTGTTTTAATTATTTTGATTTATGAGATAATTAAAAAAAAACCCCTCCTTCCTCAGCCCCTCCTCTCCCCTCCCCTTAGCTAGCAGGCCTATTCCCAGCCTCTGGCAACTTCAGGAGACTTTCAACTAGGGGCTGGGGGGCAGGGGCCTCCTCCCCCACTCTCTGTCCACCAAGGGGGCCTTAAAGCTTTTCCCTCACTTGTCTCCCTCCCCTGGGAATGAGCCAGGTTTTTCTCTCCCTGTCATTGTTTAGGGTACCCATCCCCCCGCAGAGCCCTGCTATTAGCTGCCTTCTGCTAGTAGCTATTAGCTAATTAGCTATTAGCCGCCATCTTTCTGCCTGCAGATAACCCTAGTAAAGTCCCCACTCTGATCCAGGAGGCATGGAATTTATAAACAACAAAACCCTGCCCCCATATCCTCTACTTTCCCTTTGTTGCTTTCTCCCCCTCATTTTCCCAGCTGGCTGACCAGAGCGGTAGGACTATCCTGGCCCAGCAGAGTTTCTTGGCAACTGTTTTATGCCCATTCTTCAGACGAGGAAACAGAGAGGGTTAGGGATCTGTGCAAGGGTCCCACTACACAGCCGAATTGGGCCTGGACGCCGGCTCGATTGTCAGAGTGAAATCAGCATCTTCAGAAGGACCAGTTTGATGCCTCCCTTCCCGTCAGCATGACACATTTTCAGTGAAGCCTTGCTTGGTTTAAGCTTCCCTACCAAGTTAGAAGAGTCACTGAAAGTTCTGTCAGTTATGTCCTGATCTTGCCTTACGACGATGCCAAGTATGACTTGCTTTCAAGCACAAATCGCTGAGATAAGGATGCTGATCTCATCTCCCAACTGCTATCACACTGTGCTATCTGAAGCAGTATAGTATTTCCTGGATTTAGGATAGAAAATAACGGTTGTACCTTAGATGCTTTGGTTTTGCTGACTTTTAAAAATGATAATCACTGAATCAAGGTCAAGTGCTTTGATATTAAAGGAAAACTGGGATGGTTTGCGCCAGCTCACACAATGAACCATTTCTGCTGTTCTGAAAAGCTTGGTAAATTTCTCCCCACCCCACCCCGAATATTTTTAATTTTTGTGTTGCCTTCAAGCCTACAAATTCCTGCAGGGACTAGAACTGGAATTGCCAAAATGCCACGGGGAAAGTTGTTGTTCTGAGATTTCCTGCCTAATTAAGTAGATCCAAGAGATTTGGATCAGCTTCGGAGAAAACTGAACTCTGGTTACTTATCTGTGCCAACTCCCCTGACCTGATTTCTGCAGCTGACTTTGTGGCTGCAGCGCAGTCGACTCTGCTGTTGCTGTTAATCTTGAAACCTGAGTGTACCTGGAGTCACTAGTTTGTGCCCACTCTCCCTATGTGAGGAGCTGCGCTGTCGCATAACTCCCTGGTAAATCATAACTGCGTTAGCAGCAGCAGCAGCATATATCAATGCCTGACGGTCGAGCTTCAAGGAGTGGATGGCAGCCCTTCCATTCCTGCACTCGCTCTTCTCCGTGGCTAACTGTCGATCAAATTTTGGCATGTGCCACTGCTGCTGCAGTATTGTCATACTTCGCCGAAGCACAGAATTGCAAGGTTTACAGGATGCTTTATCACTGCAGACACTATCTTCCTGTAACTACCTCCTGTATTCCTCGCGTTTAGTGTTAAAGAGAGCAGGCACACCTCTTTGCTTCTGCTGGAGACATGATTGATCCTCTCACCTTGCTCTCCTCAAATTCATCAGTGACCTTGATTTTCACACAGAAGAACATTACGGCTCTTAGGTTTCCTGTTTCAAGGCTGCCTCTGCCAATCTGTGCTGGGAAGTAAGAGCTCTTTTCAGTCCTGTGTTTTCTCTTTACAAAAACCCTAACCTATTGTAAAAAATAAAAGTCCCTTTAAAGTAAGTGACAAATCTCCATCAAGGAATGATTTAATTCAGTTTTCAGCTGGAATTCAAATTTACCTGAATCGGAAAGTGAATTAACCAATTACAACCTATTCTTTCCAACCTCTCATCTCATACTCTTAAGTTTGCATTATATTAAAAAAAGGGTCTTAACCAAAACCTAGATCCAAAAATCTCTGATCTCTGGAGATCTGGATCTAGACTTCATGCCTGGTGCAAGCTCTCTAAAAGGTACAGAACCCAGGAACTTTGGGTCCAGAGCCAAACTTTGGGGCCTACCATCATAGCTGGGTAGCACCTTACTCCACAAGAAATCCCACTGAAGTCTAATTGCAGAGTAAAGTACTAAGAGGTGTCAGTAAGGAGAGCCCAGAATCTATCACCCTGTGGCTCAGGTCCATCTCTGCATTACAATCAAAATGTTCAAAAATGTCCAAAGTCCTATGTGTAGCTTTCTGTGAGATGTCAGGAGTGGGACAAATACCTAGACATTCCAGTTTGTCAAAAGTGGAACAGTCCAGTTTGAGTCTATGGCTGGGAATTGTTATGCCTCGTTAAGGGAATGGAAAGTTAAATGCAACCATAACTATGGACATCTCAAGAGAGTGAGCATTATATATTTGATTTTGCAATATTTGGTGTTATTCTTAATGCTCCAGCTCCTGGAGTCAAGTGAATACAGGAGAATCTCGGCTTTCATTAAATGAAAAGTAAGTTTCTAACCCTTGTGGTTGCACAGAAAAGCTTGAAAATGCACCCCAAGTGTACCCTAAAAGGTTCAAAATCCAGAAGGCAAATAAAAAGAACCAACAATTTATTAGTTTAAAAAAACCCTCCTGATTTTTGAATGCTTGGAGTTGGCAATACTTCTTATGGAGTAAGAACTATTCGGAATTGACCATGCAGTCATATTAATGCATCAGCTAGTAGCTATTGACAGTGTTCATTTTGTCATGCCTTGGAGTCAAAGCTCCCTTCAGGGACAGGTGTTTGAAGGCGTGTTCCTGCAGGAGGAGCAGTTTAGTTTGGGATTTACTGAGATGTTCCTGTCTTGTAGAGTTAGGGGCCCATCCAGCCCCTTTCTCTGAGGTTGTGAAGGAGCCTCCCCCCCGAGGCTGTGGAACTGGTTTGGTTCCAAGAGATGGAGAGGGCTGGATTCCAGTGGCCCGTGCAAACTCCAACACAGGTAGAGCCCAGCTCCTGCAAGAGTGGGTCATGGTGGGTGGGTTGGGTGACAGTCTGGAGCATCTACTAATGCATGGATCCATTATTTTTACGTCTCCAATATGGGCATTCCCCAGGGACACTCAGGGCTAATTCAATACAATTTCTCTGCGTCCTCATGGAGAGAAGGAAGCCTCATACCCTTCCCCCAGTGCATCACCTGAGTGCTCTACTTAGCTGTATAGGCAGAAGACTTGTTACTAAGAGAATACAGTAAAGTTGCATATCTTTGTTGGAATTGTTATTAACAACCTCATTGCTCAGAGACTTCAAAGCCAGAAGGGACCATCATGATCATTTACTCTGACCTCCTGCATATTGCAGGCCACAGAACCCCACCTACCCACTCCTGTAATAGACCCATAACCTCTGGCTGAGTTACTGAAGTCCTCAAATCATGGTTTAAAGCCTTCAAGTTAAGAGAATCCATCATTTACATTGCTCTCTGACTACCACTAAAAGAGCATCCCAGATATATTTTCTCCCCCGGACTCTACCATATTTAGGAAGCCAATTTAGCATGTAGGCAATTACAGCCTCTTTAAAAATGGGTGAGAGTTGGGGCAGGTTGTGTGAAGGCACCACACATCCATGGAACTGCCAAACAGAGGAGGAAGAGGGTGGACAGGAAGACGCTTCTGTGCTATGGAGCACAGCTATGGGGGAGAAAACAAGAGTTCGGCCAAGTTCCAGGTGGAAGTGATGGAGAAATGACCCAGCGGGAGCAAAGGGAACTGCCTCTGAGAAGAGAGCACAGGAGGGAAAGAAACAACTGTGCAAAGTCACTCAGTCACCTTGGCAGGGGCTTGGTCTATTTGCCATGGAACAAAACACAGAAAGGACAGCATAACATGTGGCCTCTCTGAGTTCTACAGACTCACCCAGTGGAGTACAAAGTTCTCAACCCTTTGAATTTAGCGATAAGTCATAGACCTTGTCTGCACTACAGGTCGCTTCGGTATAACTTACATCACTCAGGGGTGTGAACAATTCACCTCCCTGAGTGATATAAGTTACACCGACCTAAGCGCCAGGGTAGACAGCGCTATGTCGGCGGGAGAGCTTCTCCTACCAACATAGCTAGTACCTCTTGTGGAGGGGGAGTTATCAAGCCGATGGGAGAGCTCTCTCCTGTTGGCTTAGAGCATGTCCACCACAAGCGCTACTGGGGCACAGCTGCATTGGTGTAGCTCCGCCGCTGTACATGTGTAGTGTAGGTGTAGCGTAAATATTCTCCTGATTCCTGTATTGTTCTCCCCCCAGTCAAGCTGTTCATTCTCACTGCTATGTGTATTCAACTGCCTCAGGATGTTTTTTTTTTTAAACTAGGACTCTCAAGACAGTTAAAGGTTAAATCGATGTTCGGGGGCTATTCACTTTCACAAGGTTAATGAGCCAGAGTAAATAAATAAAGGAGACCAGGGAGAGAGGAAATCATAAAGGTGAAAATGTGTCAAAACAACAGATGTAGAACATACCAGACCTCTTCTTTTTCACTACCAACCAAATGGAAAGCTTTGCAGTTTAATCACTCATGATACAGCTCCCCATTCATCCATTGGAGATTTCTAAATCTTACATGCTGGAAACTTGGTGTTCATTAATCTTGAGATTTGCCATTCAGCCAAATATCGCTATGTACGATATTAATCTTGGAATCACCTGTGAAACTAGTTACAAGTCTAAGGCCTCATTTCAACAAAGCACTTAAGCAAGTGCTTGGGACTTACAGTGTTGCCAACCCCAGATGTTAAAAAATCTGGAGTCAGTTCCTGCCAAAAATCATGAGATTAAAAAAAAAAAGATTCTTTTTATTTGCTTTTAGGGTGCACTCAGGTCACTTCTTAAACTTTTCTCCATAACCACAAGAGACAGAAACTTATTTTTCAAGTGAAAGCTTAGATTCTCACCTGATCACATGAATCCAGGAGCTAAGACTTTAAGAAAAATATCAAATATAGTGAGACTCATGATAAAATTGCGAGAGTCAGTAACAATGGACTTAAGCCCCCATGAAGCTTCATATCCCATGTGCTGGGTGATGACAGGAGGGGACATTTCATTGTTATTACATTCAACTGGATCTTTAGTAAAGCAACTATTTACAGAGCTGCTCCAGCTGCCACTTAACTTTCTTAGCCATCAATCCTGATTTCCTGGTGTCCTCCCAAAATCTTCCTCCTGAAAACCATCCTCCTCCCTCAAGGTTCTATGCAGGCTGTTCAACATGGGCTTAAAATAAAGCATATGGTCAAATGATTTGCTGAATAGGGGCTTATGTTCCTGGGCTAACACAACTTTAGATCCATCTTTTGTATGATTGACATTGTATATCCTCCTCAGCCTGGATCTTCCATTTCAATCCCATGTCTATCTGTGTGGATTTATGTCCTTCAGCCACCATTTGAAACATTGGCGTTTAAATAAGCAGATGCAACCGCCATAACACATGGCAATTCAGCCCCTGAGTAGTGAAGTCTTATGGCAGGACTGGAAATAACCCCTTGCTACCAGTATACTTTGAGGGTCTTCAAGAGCACATTATGCAGAAATATTTTAGTGCATCAGAGTATGTGATAACCTGCCCTCTCTCCACCCACAACAATGAAAAGTAGCTCAGCAATTCTTTAGTGACAGTGAATATTTCCATGTTGTGTTGAGCCTCGGGCCATTGCTGGAAAGGTCAATATAAAAAGCTTCCTAGTTTCCCTGCAGAAGACTGAGATAAACCACTGAAATAATGAAGTTGTTCTCATTTATGGCTATCTCTTTTAGAAATCCAGGCCAATGTCGCAGATTGCTGTATAACAGAAATATCTCCAATACTTAGCAAAACTGATGAGCTACTTATGTTTTTATACCATAATATCATTTTCTACAGTTGACCTTCAGTCACAGCCACTCACCTTGGTGCAAATTAATAGTTCTCCCAGGAGTTTATAATACCTGTTCTTTTCAAAAAAGATTATATATATAATTTTAATTGTGGAGAATCAGCAAGGTCTTAAGGAGGCCGATAGTGTTTTAAGACAAGAACCAAGGATGCATATTCCATGACTTGGCTATGCCTCACTTTAGTTGCTGTGTGTGCAACTTCATTTTTCAGCCTTAGTCAAGGGAGGTTCTGTATTTATGATGCAGTCAGCATCTATGACCCATTAAACTAATCTAATGCAATAGTCACTGAAGAGAACCTGGGAAGTTAACCACACATGGTAGTTTATAGGTAACCTACTCAATAGCACCAGCCCAGGGAATGCTCAGTGATCGACAACGTTGTTCTCTGCTGTTTTTTTCTGGGTCTGACCGCTAGCTCATTATAGAAGAACAAAGGGAGCTTAGTTTGTAAAACATCAGGACTGGGGAAAATCTTTAAGGCTGCGTGACAGAATGCCAGTGGCACATTGCAGATGCTTCAGGTTGTGGTTATCAAAGGAAGAATCAAACTAAATTCTAAAGCCTAACACAGAGGGGTTTTTTTGGAATATCAGGGTTGGAAGGGACCTCAGAAGGTCATCTAGTCCAACCCCCCACTCTAAGCAGGACCAATCCCTAGACAAATTTTTGCCCCAGCTCCTTAAATGGCTCCCTCAAGGATTGAACTCACAACCCTAGGTTTAGGAGGCCAATATTCAAACCACTGAGCTATCCCTCCCCCTTGTGTTTTAACACTGAACATTATACAATGAGAGTGGCGGGCAGTGGGGTGGCTGAAGTTCAGTAACAGAGGACGTGGCTACATGGCACGGCAAAGTGTATCAGAGGGGTGTGATCTGTAAAATTCACTAATGTGCTGTGCTCTGCCTGCCCCAGGTAGATCCTGCTCAATGTGTTTATTCAATTCCACTTCTGGCCAGACAATGGAATGGCAGATATGTGAAAATGAAAACAATAATCCCGAAAGGAGAAGGTGACATTAAAGCAACACTCAGGATGCACTCATCACATTTACAAGTCAGGGTATGTGAAAAATAAGGCTGAACACAAATAGAGCAATTGGAAATTTACCAAAATTTGTTTTTTTAATTAAATTTTTTATCAAAATTTTGATGGAAGAAAAGGGATGAAATTTTCATGAAAATCAACTCCCTTCTTCAACCAGCTCTACACACAACTCTTGCTTACTTCCTATGCATTAAAATATAGACTAACTATGGGCATTACAGTACAGTCTATGGCTAACATACTATTCTGATATAACAGAAATTTTTTTTTTGAAGCCAATACAAGCGTATCGAAGATAACTTGTGATCATGTAACTAACGGGTTATGGTGTAATGTGCATGTGTAAGCAGAAGTTAAAATTGTGCATTTCCCCTGAGTGTTTGTGTTTCTTGACTTTTGAATGCTCAGTTGTGTAACCTTATAATACGCTTCCCCCTTTTCATTTCTTTATTTTTTCCTTTCAGTTTTTCTTTTTTTAATAAAACAAAGAGATAATGGAAAAAAGAAAAGTCTGCAGATCTCTAACTCTGCCGCCTGGTACTGTAATAGGGTCAGATGCCTTCCGCCTCCCCCCTCATGAACAGGGGCAGCTCTGCGTCAGCCTGCCTGTTTCCCTTTTTCCTGGTTCCTCAATAAATTTCAGATACAGGCTTCTCTCTGTGCAAACACGCCTCCTTAGAGTCTGGGTTTATTCATACACATGAGGATGTGGAGGCTTTGGCCACCAGAGAGAAGAGGACTGAGAGGAATTTCACATAGCTAAAAGTTTCAAATCGATACCAGGTCTTCAAGGTGGGAACTTTGGAAGATGCCTCTATACTCAGAAGACTAGAAAGAACATTCTGCAAGGGACAGGCAGACAACAGGACAGTGTGCTGCCTTCCCAGAGCCGAGACACGAGATGTCACTCTAAGATTGGATAGGCTTCTGAAGTCGACAAGTAAGGATCCATGGGTGATGGTTCATATTGGCACGAATGATACTGAGTTGTGGGACATATTGCAGACAGCAGATGACTTCAGGGAACTCAGAAGCATGCTGAAGGAGAAGAATGTTCAAGCAGTCTTTCCTAAGATCCTTCCTGTCCCATGAGTGAAGGCAGACAGAAAGCAGAAGATTCTGGAAGTGAATTGCTGGCCAGGTAGCTAGTGTAGGATAAAGGGTTTTGGTTTTGTGGAACATTAGTCCATCTTCTATGGGGAGAGAGGTCCTGTATAGTTTGGATGGCCTCCACCTCAGTAGAAGGGGGACCAGTCTCCCTGAGGTCAGGTTGGCTTATATTAATAGGAAAGGGGAGGGTAAAAAGAGGGAAGATGTGAGCACTCAGCACAGAATCAAGATGCCGAGAACAAAATTAATCAAGGAATCCAAGGACATGGAGAAGAAATTCTTTAATTACTGATGCACCAATGGTAGGAGCCTGGCAGGGGCGGCTTTATGTTTTTTGCCGCCCCAAGCATGGCAGTCAGGCGGGCTTTGGATTCGGCGGCGTTTCTGCGGGTGATCTGCCGGTCCCGCAGCTTTGGCCTACCTGCTGCCGAAATGCCACCGAAACCGTGGGACCGGCGGCAGACCTCCCGCAGGCACGCCGCCGAAGGCTGCCTGACTGCTGTCCTCATGGCGACCGGCACGCCGCCGCCCACGGCTTGCCGCCCCAGGCACACGCTGGCTGCGCTGGTGCCTGGAGCCGCCCCTGGAGCCTGAGTAAAAAAACAACAGGAACCAGAATTGTTCATTTATGAGCGTAAATTCCATCTAGTTGGTACTACTGAAACCTGGTGGGATGATTCGCACTATTGGTATCTATTTAGGAGGGATCAAGTGGGCAAAAGGTGAAGGGCATTGGTATTCTATGTCAAAAATGTGTAGGGAAAAACCTACATGATCATGAGGGCCTTCAAGTTGAGTGGCATATGCTGGAGGAATCATTTTTTTTTAGATGACTGGCCCACTGAAATGCAAAAGAGATCTAAATAAAAGCCGCTACTCATGTTGAAATTTGGTATATGAGCTCCATATTGCCGCATGTCAGACATTTGCTGTAGTAGCATGCATGCAGCAGTGGATAATTTTGTGACCTGTATTATGGCAAATTAAAGAGACAGGGACAGATCCCCAGTTGGTGCAAATTGGCATAATGCTATCGAAGTCAATGGAGCTATGCCAATTTACACCAGTTGAGGATCCCAACCACTGTGTCAAAACAACAACAATGCATTAAAGAACCCTTTAATTATTAAAAAAGAAGTAGATTTTTTAAAAATCTAAATTCCTTTTCAACTTTTATACTATTTTTTAATATGTGCGTTTCACCCAGATTGGACAATGAAAAGAGTCTGGTTAGTTTCTCTTTCAATGTTTAGTTAGGTTCACTTTCCAGTTTTTTTGAATGAACATGGTAATTTTGGGACTGGGTGGGGAATATGTCAAGGCTTTTATAGCCTGTTTCCATTTAATTTATGTTTTAAACACTCATGCTTTTATCTTAGGTTTGTCAGCATCAGGGAATAAATTCACAGCTGGTGTAACTCCATTGAGGCCAGTAAGGGCTTTACACCAGGGCTGAATTTGGTCCTATGTGTCTACTGGTGGTAAAATGACAGTAGGTGCTTCTCAGTGGTGTTACTAATGTTATTGACTCTGCAATTCCTGGAGTTAATGATGCTAATGAGGTTTATTTACTTCAGTGTATGCTACACAGTTCCACTGCCTTCTCACGAGGCAGAGTGATGATGATGTCTAATAGCATTTGATATGCATAAAGTGTTCAAAAACATTTGAAATGTCTCTTTTAACAGAGGGGAAAAGAGAAGATGAATGATCCAGTTTTTTTTAAAAGGAAATAAATGAAAACAAATAACTAGAGCTGAGGAAATGATTCACTATGAATAATTTATTTCATGAATTTTACCTTTTTTCTGCTTATGGCAAATCCACAAATGGACTGCAATTTCCTCCAATTAATTTACCATTTTGATTTGACATCTTTTCAAAAAAAGTTTACTCAATAGTTGATCAGGAATATTGGAAATTTGAGCTGTGCTGCTCCATTGTGAATGGCTGGATAAGTCACATGGTGTTGTTTCCATTTCCTGACTGGATAAGTGGTTGAATTCTCTGGTGAAAACATGCTCTTTCATAAGTCACATTTCTCTGAGGTATAAGGTATGCACCAGACATACTCAGAACCCTTTCATAGTCATCTTTGTGACTGTCTTACGGAAAGTCAAAGGTTTTAAAGATATGCTCTGCATAAATTAAAGAAGATACCTGTATATCTCCGGTTTCCTTGTGGAGCTTGTTTGCAATATGAAATCTTGCAAAATTCTGCTTCTAGTTTGTCCACTGTGAAGCTGAAGTTCTCTGGGGCATTGAAGAGTGGCACGTCGATGAGATCTGGCAACCTTTGTTGCTGTTTTCCTTCTGTTTCTGTTCTCCTGTGACACTAGTTTATTTTTTAGAGGAGTAGCCGTGTTAGTCTGGATCTGTAAAAGCAGCAAAGAGTCCCGTAGCACCTTATAGACTAACAGACGTATTGGAGATGAGCTTTTGTGGGTGGATATCGATATGCATCCGACGAAGTGGGTATTCACCCACGAAAGCTCATGCTCCAATACGTCTATTAGTCTATAAGGTGCCACAGGACTCTTTGCTGCTTTTAGTTTATTTTTGACACTGTTTCATGTTCTCTATACTAGATGTGGACTGGCTACAGAGCTTCTTTCTTAGCAAGGTACAGAGAAGATGTGTTTATCATAAAATCCTTTAATACTTTCCAGGTATGGCTGAGATTAGCTGAGGATCACATGTATCAGCCATATCTCCAATTATCTTCACGGACCCCTTAAAGGCATCGTTGTGTCTATCAGTTCCCGCCTAACTCTGAGCCATGAGAACCCACATGGGCCACAATCAATCTAAATAACTAGGAATAGCTGAACATTTTCCATCAAACCACTATTTGAACAAGAATCAGGTTTCAAACGGAACAAAAGTTTTAGTGGAATGTGTTTGCTTTCCTTGAAAACTTATTATTTTTTGTTGGAAAACCTAAAACTGTTAAGCTGAGCTTGGCCAATTTTTTTTTAAACTTTGGCAGTTTTCAGTCAAAAAATTTTAGTTGCCAAGAATTGAATCATTCTTGCATTTTCTACAAAAAGTTGCAATTTTCTACTGAAATTTCAGAAAAAAAATACTCTTTTTTTCAACATAATTTCCATAGGGAGAAAAAAATTCATTTTCTAACTAGTCCTATCAATTACCCAGCAGTCTTCAAAATCTTGAAAGGCTAGGAGTCCAATAGCAGCAAACAGATCCAGAACATCTGATCTTGAATATTTATGGATCAATGTTCTAACAAAAAAAGCACAAGATGGAGTATTAGTTGGTCTCTGCTACAGACCACCAAAAACACACTAATGAACAGGATGACTGGCTACTTATACACTAATGCATAGGGGAAAAAACCTGTGTGATCAGAGGGACTTCAATTTGAGTGACATTTGTTGGAGGTCTCTTATTGCCAGTATTAAATCATCCTTAGAATTTCTATATGTTGTAGATAATTTCCTAACTCAAAACGTGTTGCATTCAATGTGTGGGAATTCTATATTAGGCCTCATCTTGACAGATAAAAAGGAACTGATCACAGAATTAAAAATTAATGGTTTTATAGGTACAAGTGATCATGAGCTGAACACATTTATAATGTGCAAAGAGAATAAAATCTAGACTAATCATATACATACTTGGTGCTTTAAAAGGGCCAGTTTCACAAAGATTAAAACAATTATGAGCCAAATCAGCTGGGAGGAAAAATTTAATCAGAAAAATGTGAATGACAATTGGAAATTGTTTAAAAACAGTTTACTAGATGGCCAAAAAGCTGAGGGGAGCAGAGGGTTAGCTCAATATTTTGAGCATTGGCCTGCTAAACCCAGGGTTGTGAGTTCAATCCTTGAGGGGGCCACTGAGGGATCTGAAGCAAAATCAGTACTTGGTCCTGCTAGTGAAGGCAGGGGGCTGGACATGATGACCTTTCAGGGTCCCTTCCAGTTCAATGAGATAGGTATATCTCCATATTATTAATTAATTATATTATATTATATTATATTATATTAACTGAGGAAGAAGTCTGTACTGGTGAAAAACCTAACCTGGCTTAGAGCAGCAATATAAAATAATAATAAAAATATAAAACAAGTGGAAGAAATGGCAAATTGATTGTAATGAATATAAATCAGAAGCTAGGAATGGTAGAAAATTGATAAGGGAAGCAAAAGGACATAAGAAGCACTCTATGGCCAGCAGAGTTAAGAAAAATAAGCAGGAGTTTTATAAGTATATTAGGAACAAGAAGAATTCTAAAGATGATATTGGTCCATTATTAGATGGAAATGGTAGAATAATGCCAAAAAGGCAGAAATGTTCAATTAATATTTCTGTTCTGTATGTGTGAGAAAAAAAACCAAAACAGATGATGTAGTCTTGTCATATGATAATGATAACACTTTTTCCATTATACTGGTATCTTTGCTGTTAAACAGAAGCTACTAAAGTCAGACCTTTTAAAATCAGCAAGTCCATATAACTTGCATTCAAGAGTTTTAAAAGAGCTTGCTGAAGAGGTCACTGGAATAATGTTAATGATGATTTTCAATAAGTTCTGGAGCACTGGGGAAGTTTCAGAAGATTGGAAGAAAGATAATGTTGTGCCAATTTTTAAAAAGGGTAAATGGGTTGACTTGGGTAATTATAGGCCTGTCAGTCTGACATTAATCCTATGCAAGATAATGGAGCAGCTGATATAATATTTGATTAATAAAGCATTAAAGGATGGTAATATAATTAATGTTAATCAACAGGGGATTATGGGAAATAGATCCTGTTAAACTAACAATATCTTGTTTTATGAGATTACAAGTTTGGTTGATAAAGGCAATTGTGTTGATGTAATATCCTTAGAATTCTATAAGGCATTTGACTTAGTACTGCTTGACATTTTGATTAAAAAACTATGACAATACAAAATTTACATGGCACACGTTAAATGAAGTAAAAGCTGGCTAACAGGTCTCAAAATGTAATTGTAAATGGGGAATCATCATTGAGCAGGTCTGTGGCTAGTGGGCTCACACGGGCATTGATCGGGTCTTGGACTTACACTATTTAACATTTTTATCCACAATCTGGAAGAAAACAGAAAATCATCCTTGATAACATTTGCATAAAAATTGAAGGAGTGGTAAATAATGAAGAGGATAGGTTGTTGGTACAGAATGATTTGGATCACTGGGTAAGCTGAGCTCAAGCAAAAAATATGAGCTTTAATACCGCCACATGTATCTAGGAACAAAGAATGTAGGACATTCCATGTGGGACCATCCCGGGGAGCAGTAACTCTGAAAAAGATTTGTGGGTCATGGTGGATAATCAACTGAACGTGAGCTCTCAGTGCGATGCTGTGGCCAAAAGGGGGAATGTGATCCTTGGATGTATAAAGGGGAATCGTGAATAGGCATCTAGAGGTTATTTTACTTCTGTGTTTGGCACTGGTAGGACTGCTTCTGTAACACTGTGTCCAGTTCTAGCATCAACAATTCAAGAAGGAGGTTGATAAATTGGAGAGGGTTCAGAGAAGAGCCATGAGAATGATTAAAAGAGTAGAAAACATGCCTTAGAGTGACAGACTTAAGGAGCTCAACTTATTTAGCTTAACAAAGAGAAGGTTAAGGGGTGAGTTGATTATAGATACTTCATATGGAACAAATGTTTGATAATAGAGGGCTATTCAGTCTAGCAGACAAAGGTATAACAATGAGCCAGTGGCTAGAAGCTGAAGCTAGACAAATTCAGATTGGAAATAAAGTGTGAGGGTAATTAATCACTGGAACAATTTACTAAGGGTCATGGTGGATTTTCCACCACTGTCAAGTATCAGAGGGGTAGCCGTGTTAGTCTGGATCTGTAAAAAACAGCAGAGAGTCCTGTGGCACCTTTAAGACTAACAGATGTATTGGAGCATAAGCTTTCGTGGGTGAATGCCCGCTTTGTCAGATGCGCATCCGAAGAAGTGGATATTCACCCACGAAAGCTTATGCTCCAATACATCTGTTAGTCTTAAAGGTGCCACAGGACTCTCTCTTGCTTTCCACCACTGGTAATTTTTAAATTAAGATTGGACATTTTTCTAAGAGAGATCCTCTAGGAATTATTATGGGGAAGTTCTATGGCCAGTGTTATACAGGAGGTCAGACACTAGATGATCACAATGATCTCTTCTGACCTTGGACCCTATGAACATCTTTCAGTGTAGCAATTACATCTTTTCAGATTGTACTAGCTCAGGGGGTGGGGAGGCAGGTCTTGTGCCCCAGTGCTATATGACAGAGGTTTCCCTAACAGGAAAAACAGAAATACATGGTCTGGGCTCTACATCCGTGTCTGTGAGCTTAGGTGGTCAGTAGTAGGGGTGAATGTGTTGAGAAAGGAATAAAACAAACAAACAGCTTGTTGTATGATTGATATAGACAATAACTAATAGAACTAGTCGTCCCAATCCTCAAGTTCTGGTGGAATAAATATTTTTTTTAAGCACAGGCCTCTTTTCAAACTGAAATCACACTTCCATTCCCCCTATCCATCTTTGAGTGTACAGAAATAATTTATAAGTAGGTAATAGGGATTGCCATCAGCAATTCACATCTCTCAGTCCTCATTCATTCCCTCAGAATCCAGCCTGCAAACATCAGTCACCAAGGAGGGCTGGGGGAGGATAGGATTCAAAGGGATTATATGAAAATCACAAGTCCTAGTGGCTCAGTATGTGAGAGTTTACCACAATAAATCGGGTTTTCATTGGCTCGGTCTCAAGTGAACCAATTATAATATGGAGATACACTGAGAACAGGAGTGGGAAAAAAACCAAGGAAACCAAGCTAAGATTTTACTCTCTCATTTTAGTCCCAACAGGGTTGAGTTCTTAGTTAATATGGTGAGGTGCTATTAATATTTACACTAGCTGGTATTTCAGATGCTGGTCCAGGCCATGCTTGTGCCCTCACAGTTGTTTCAACTTTTTAGTTAGATAAAACTGAAATTTTTTTTTATCCTGAGGATCTCATGTATATGCCCCATCACGCGCCCTTTAATTTTTTTCCTAAAAGAGATCATTATGTTGAAGTTCATTGTGAAACGAGGCAGTAAAAATAGAAGAGACTAACTCAGATTGCAAGAAAACAGGCTAGATGTTTCAATAAACAATCCAAGATATGACTGATTTACCAGAGTCTGTTCATGAGCCTCCTTTCATGACTCTCCAATAAGAAAGTCTATCAAGATTTAGGGGGAAGAGTAATTAGATGGTTCAAGAAATTAATAATGGGATACATATCTAGGTCATGGGTTTGAATTCAACTCTAGATCAGTAGTGCCTGAGAGTCATTAATATATGAAGGTTGTTTAGAAGGTTTGTGTGGTTGTGGTCTCAGTTTATCTCGCATGGCAGTGTTTCCCAAACTTGGGATGCCGCTTGTGTAGGGAAAGCCCCCGGCGGGCCGGGCCGGTTTGTTTACCGGCCGCGTCTGCAGGTTCGGCCGATCACGGCTCCCACTGGCCGCGGTTCGCTGCTCCAGGCCAATGGGAGCTGCTGGAAGCGGCGTGGGCCAAGGGACGTACTGGCCGCCACTTCCATCTCCCATTGGCCTGGAGCAGCGAACTGCAGCCACTGGGAGCCGCGATTGGCCGAACCTGCGGACGTGGCAGGTAAACAAACCGGCCCGGCCCGCCAGGGGCTTACCCTACACAAGTGGCGTCCCAAGTTTCGGAAACACTGTCCTAGCAGACTGGTGTCCATATCACAACTGCCATTTACCCCAACATAGACTATGGGCTGAATTGACTGATCGTTGGTGTGCACTGTCAACCAATGGAGACTGCACCATGGCTGCAAACTGTTTAAAGCACTTTCCTTTGTCCACCCCCTCTCTCTTGCTTAGGTCTGGCATCAGCCAGCTGTTCTTCATCTAAGAGCTGATCTCATCCAAGCACTGGGCCATCTTGGTGGTAGTGGTATGACTGTATGTGATGAAGGACAGGTAGAGCTATGTATCATCAACATATTGATGGCACTTGAGTTGTCTGACCAGTTCACCTAGTGGTTGTATATAGATGTTGAAAAGGACCAGAGAGAGAAATGATCCTCGTGGAACTCCAGAAGTGAGGTGTCTAGCAGCCACCGTACAAGTGACTCCACAAGGTGCAGGGCAGTGGTGAATTTGGGCCCTACAGGCCAGATTTTCAAGAGTTCAGCATCTACATTTGGGTTCAGATCTTTGGAAGTGTTCAGCACCAGCAATTCCTATTGTGACTTTTATGGCCAAATACTTAGAAAAGCTCTGCACACTGGACTGGATCTAAGACCAGCTATTCTGGTACCTAAACTGTAGCTGAGACATTGATTGTGGGTGCTGAGCTCTTGAAAAATCTATCCATAAGCGACTTGCCCAAGGTCATATCAGAAATCTGTCGCAGAGCCAGGAATTGCATCCCAGTCTCAGGAGAGTTCTAAACCAGTGTTTTTACCACAAAACCAGCCCTTCTTCATGTTGTATGTAGTGCTGAGAGCATTGTGGGCACTTAAGAAATCATATCTAATAAAAACAGGACGTTCAGACTGAACTTTGAATGTTGCCACTCTGGTCATCTCTAGCAGAAAATTAAATAGGTAGCAACATACAAAATCTACAACTTCCTTTTAAGATTTCCACTAATTAAGCAAAAGCATCGTGGGAAATCCTGCCTTAAGCCACAACGTCTTTTAGGTCAGGGGAAGAAAAAACCCTTCTAGCGCTTAATGGGCTCTGAGTTTTCACCCTCTGTAAGCACTAAATCCATCACTTTGCAACAATGAAGATAATTTATAGTTGCCTCAATTGTTTCTTTTATTTATAGGACATTTTTACTATGGAATTTAATCAAAGAGATTAAATGTCATATTACCCATTACCTCTCCGTTAAGATATTAATCCTATGGCAAGATGTATCAGACTTCGAATTAATCAGAAAAAGAAAGAGGCACTATGGCAGAGTTAATGCTTTTGGTGTCATCAAGTCTTAACACATTTGACATGGGTAGAAGTTGAGATGCTGCTGCATCTTTCAACCTGTTTGTTGATTTTCAGAATTAGAAATGAAGCATGAAAATAAGTGAAATTAAGCCACCATTTAGCAAAGCACTTATGCATATGCTTAACTTTAATGTGCTTTCACTCTGACTTCAATGAGACTAAGGCAAGTAGTTGAATGTTTTGTTATATAGGGAAGGATTTAAGCACATGCTTAATTTTAGGCATATGGCTAAGTGCTTTAATAAACTAAATTATGTGGTTGATCAGTTTGCAGTGATAATAGTTGCAGAACAGACAAGGAGAATACATACTAAGGATATATTTATATCACAGTTTATATGCAAAAGATTCTCAGAGCCCTTTACAAACCATAGGCTGAATTCTGGCTGGTGCACTCAACTCCTTAACCCAGCAATGGGATTGTGGCTAGTCTTTAGTACTCTGTTTCCACCTCTGAAGTCTATGCGGTAGGCATGGAAGGACACTTTGTGGTGGAGTGTAGGGATTAGCCAGGCCCTCATAGTAAATGTATTTATGCATGTGCAATACCTCTTGTGGCAGTGGCCTATTTGCATAGCTCCCTGTACCTATAATTTGCCTTCCTAGCAGGATTAATTGAAGGGGAATGGAGGGTGTTGTGTGTAGCTCTGCTTAGCCAGAATTCCAATCTTACTGACCCTGTTTTTGCAGCAAATAGATGCCCATGATTTGCTGGATCGTGAACAGGGATAAGCAGTGCGATATAGTGGATAGAGCACTAGCTATAAATCAGGTGACCACAGTTTTATCCCTGCATGATTTTGGGTATGCCACTTCCCTTGCTTGTGCCTGTTATGGCACCCACTCACCACCATTGTGCCCTCTTATGTCAAGGTAAGATGCTGCAGGACTGTTTGTCTCCAGCACCCCCTGTAGGCCTTATGCCTCGGTGTGCAATTCAGTCCTGATAAAATATCCTTATTTATAAAATAGGGATAGTGATATGTACCCACTGCAGCAAAGCCTCAGAAGGTGACTGTTGAAAGGTGGTATTATTTTATTATGTAGGCAGGAACTGTGTAAAATAATGTTTGAACAAAATATGCCTTGTGAGGCATCTTTTGAAAATACATAATTCGCTGATCATTAATATGCTTGCATAAAATATGTATGTGGTGTGTATTAAGAGTTATGAATATATGGGGAAATTATGAACAAAGTGTATTTAAACCAGGCATGCCAGGGGGAGTTGCTAAACAGTACTAAACAGGGGAATGTAGATTCATCTTAATTTACATATAAGCAGTAAACAGCACTATTAAGACAGCAGGGGGAGGAGATTGTAGGCAACAGAACAATTTGCATTTTAGCACACACCAGCAGAGGGAAAAGAAAGTATGGAGCTTCCTTCGCCACCAGGCTCCATGCCACCTTCCTCCCACTGGAATAGACTTTACTTTGAGGGATAACCTTCAGAGGGATCCACTTCAAAGGTTCACTGGACTATAAAAGAAAAGGGCAGAAAATCTCATGAGAAAACCTCCTTCCCTTAAGAAGACAAAGGACTGAGCCCTTTTGGGGCTACTGAAGCAGATCCAGACTGATGGGGGAGGGTCAGGTACCATCTTGCTGGAAGACTGTGGGTGAGAAAAGCCATCTTGAACAAAGCCTGCACCTTGCTAGGTTGTTTCAGACTTTTAGATGCACATTTTCAAGTTTATTTGCTTGTGACCCTTTCTAACTTCATTTGTTTTACTTGGCATCACTTAACCTATGCCCTGTTGTTAAAAAATTTGTTTTATTTTTTTTACTATAAACCAACCCAGTGCTGTGTTTAAATGGAAGGGTGTATTTACCCCAGTTAAGTTAATAAGCTGTGTTGTCCTTTTGTCTTTTTAAAGGAACAAACAAACCCTATTATTTCTCTGAACTGTCCAGGAAAGGGCTGGACATTGCAGAGCACAGAGTTTTGGGAAAATGCAGGGCTGGGAGTGTGTTGGGGTCACCCTGATGGTTGTAACCAAGGCTGGTGGAAGCCAAAGTGGGACTGTGGACAGGCTGCTGGGGTCAGAGTTGCTGAAAGCAGGGCTGTCTGCATAGCACACAGACACTCAGGGTGTGAGCTGCATGCTTCATGCCAAATGAGCATCCCAGACTGGGACTTAATAAGTAGCAGAAGCATGACGAGGCACTCAAGGTTACAGGGTAAGGGTGACAACACCTCACTGGTCTGAATTGCACCCTGAACCCCATAACAGGAACCTTGAAAGTGAAAATAAAGGTTTGATCTTCCTATGAAAGGAGAGTGGAAGTCAGCGGAGGGATTTAAGATTTGGGTGACATGATTAGGAACGAAGGCAATGATTTTAGATATGCCCAAATGAAAGGATCTTATTGAATGAATGGAGGGTACTGAGTCAGCGAGATGGGAAGCAAGGGGGCCAGAGAAGAGGAGGAGTTAAGGTGTGGATGAGAGTTTTGACAATGACAACAGAGAAGAAGGGAGGGGGTTTGGAGAGGCGGTAGGGAAAGCAACAGAGGCACAGGTAACATGAGGAATCAGACACTGTCTCAAGGATGTGAGCTTGGGTGGCAAGGAGGAAGTAGAATTATCAGCAGAGATGGATGGAAGTGAGCCAGGAGAGTGTTTAGGAGGCAAGATAAGAAGTTCAACATGTGACATGTTCACCTGAAGAAAGCGGGTGTATATTCATGGGGAAGTCGCTGAGAAACAGGCAGTGGTAAGAACCTGGATCAAAGGGGAGAGTTTGGTATTAAGCTACATATCTATTATATTGATGATCTTGTAATAAAGGAGGCAGAATGACTTCTAAAATACAGTTTAACTCAGAGTTAGGAAAACTGAGTATTCAGTGACCACCTAAACTGAGATGCAACCATGCACGTGCTTCTGTTGTGTAACTACAACATTCCTTCATGGGAAAGACCTATTCGGTCATTTAGCCCTTCCCTTTCTCCCCTCCACAATGTGACCAGCCTCACTTTCTGGAGGAGTTTCTGTGATATTTGTACATTTTCTGTTAGTGTTATCTGAGTTCTACCCTATGTATTGCCTTAAATAACCCTTTTCTAGGATTGCTCTTCACACCCTTCAATTATTATTTGCAGGCTGTTTGATCTTAATTCCAGGACATCTATATTGATGCAGACTTTCTCACAGAGACCACTCACAAAGAGTTTTCATCAATTCCTTTAGAGATTGGAGGCTCTACTGGTTTATCTGTCAATCACATTAGCTTTCTGAGTGAGACCGACAGATTTGCATATCGTCTCAAGAGTGTGAGAATCTAATACTTATTCTCTCTATTTACACAATGCATCTCTGAAAAGTGCTCTTTGCACATGCAGAGGTTATACTAAATAACACATTTTATAAATAAATCTGACACAACATCAGTTCAGAACTCTATCATTTAGCAAAATCTCAATATTCTCCTCAACAGAAGACAAGGTGGACAGATTGGCTTTGTACTGATACTTCAAGGAGTCAATTTCTTTCAAAGAGAACATGGAAAGTGATCATAAGAATGGCCATACTGGGTCAGACCAAAGATCCATCTAGCCCAGTATCCTGTCTTCCGACAGTGGCCAATGCCAGGTGCCCCAGAGGGAATGAACAGAACAGGTAATCATTCATACCCAGTCGCCCATTCCCACCTTCTGGTAATAATCAATATATTAAATCATGCTCTCTCTCTCTCTATAAATAAGAAAGAATCTTGTGACTTCACATTGAACTATGTTAACATTTTATTTTTTAGTTTAATGTTGATAAGAAGTGTTAGGTTGACAGCTCTTGAGCCTAACTTCCTGTATGTACAGAAGAGGTCTGGCATGCCCAACAGCAAAGGAAGCAAAAGAACTTGTTGAAATTCTATGGCCTGTGTTACACAAGCAGCCAGACTAGATGGTCGGAAGGATCCCTTCTGGACTTCATAGAGTCATGGAGTTTAAGCCAGAAGGACCAGCAAATCATCTAGTCTGGCTTCCTATATATCACAGGCCACCAATCCCGCCCAGCACCTAGCCACTAAACTCAACAACCAAAATGAGAGCCACGTATTACAGCCCCCAGGAGACTAAACTATGATGTGCCTCAGGCAGAGAATAAGAGGGACCGAGGTGCACCAGAGGCCCTTGCAATGGCAGGGAAATGATTAAGTGAGATAAATCCAGATAATCCTGGCAAGTGACTGACATTCACATGCTGCAGAGGAAGGCAGCCAAGGCCAATCTGACCTGAGGGAAAATGTCTTCCTGACCCAAATAGCCATGAATCTATGGAAAGCCTTCTTAAGGAGACTTTGTGCATGAGTCACAGCCAAGTAATTAAGCCTCCAGTGTTCTGCTCAGTGCCTCTGGGTTAGTCACTCAAATACAGGGGAGGGTTTGACTCCCAGGCCTACCACCAAAAATACCCTGAACTTTCTGGGAGGGTGGGGAGAACTGGAGAGAGCTTGCTCCTGGCAGCTTTCCTTCCCTAGTGGTTATCTTTATACGTGTGAGACAGCATCGTGCATGATATCTTTATTAGTGATGCAGCAGAGCTATCGGTGAATCAGGCCCAAAGGGTACATCCATCCTCTCTCCACTCCCCTTGGTCCTCCCTTCCCCTTTACCTCTCCTATCCCAATACCGAGGCTGACACCAGATCCTTTTATGAGGGAAATTGGGATGGAGGTGCATCAGGATCATGAGTGGCCCCTGAAGATGCTGTACCACCCATCACAAACTACCAAGCAGCAGTCATCTGAGAATGGCTTTTGGCTACTACCGTCCTTAGCTGGATTTGAACCAGAAATTTATACAGAATGCCTAAGCTACCTATTGTGCTCTGCACAGACTTTGGAGATAAGATTTGCTAGGTCTGTTCTCTAGTCCTAGCCAGTTTTTGCTAAGTCTACGTTTCTTGTGAGATTTCCCCCCTTGCTTTCCAGCAGCGGCCTGGGGAGCACTGGGATGTCCTTGCCACATTATCCAAGAAATGCACAAAAAGCCATAACAAAAAAAATGTCATCTGGCAACAATGAAATATTCAAACGGCTATTGGCAGGTGACGGTTTCTATTTCTGGCAAAAAAAGAGAAGATTTTGTTTGAGAGAAGCTATTTGCACAAGCCACGAGTGAATGACTTATGCAAGGGCAATAAAAGATTGATGTGTTAAAATGCAGAGCACATCTGTCCTAATTGAAAAGTGCTGGATTCCCTGTGATTGTGAAAGGGAAAGTAAAAATATACACATAGAGGATTCCATCAGGCTTGACAAAGCCCTGGCTGAGATGATTTAATTGGGGATTGGTCCTGCTTTGAGCAGGGGGTTGGACTAGATGACCTCCCGAGGTCCCTTCCAACCCTGAGAGTCTATGATTCTATGATCACATCAGCTTGTGCTCCAGGAAATTTCAATTTACATGCCCTAACCAAGGCCAGGGTCCGGTTATTATAGGTCCTGTACAGACACATAGTAATAGTTTGTCTCTGCCCCCAAAAGCTTACAATCTAAATAGACAAGACAAAGGGGAAATGACTTGTTCAATGGCACACAACATGTCATTAGAAGAGCTAGGAAAAGAACCCAGATCTTCTGATTCTCATTCTGGTGCCACTAGACAATGAGGTCCAGCTAGGTAGGCCTAGAGAGTCCTTCAGCCTTTTAGATCAATGAATGGGGCTAGACAAACTAATTCAGAATAATAGTATGCCACCTCCTTGGAAACTCTTTCTGTTTCGGCACTCCAATCCAAAATATTGGCGGTTCTAAGAAGCTTAGTTCAAGAGTATTCTTAGTTTTCCCATGGCCTCTGCACTTCTGGTTCTGTCCAGAATCCCGAAGTGCCAAAATTACACCAGAACGGCTGTTCACATGGGATACCCCATAAGGCCAGAAGTAGCAATCATCCAATACCTCACCATAAAAAGCCCATTCCAGCCCAGTTTTGCAGATTCAAGACAGATTGGATGCTTATCTGAAGCAGAGATTCCCAACTTTAAGGTGTGTCATCACTAGCCTATTTAACCACTGGATTCGGAGAATAGTGTTGAATCTCCCTCCTTGCATTCCACTCTGATTAATTGTTTTGCCACTAATTTACATGATAGCTACATCAGGCCAAGCCCAGGCCTATAGCTGCTCTATATACCAGGTATGTTCTCGCATTCTACTACAGTGGAACATTTAAGGTTCTCCTGTGCCCACATCAAGTTTAAATGTCTTCTGTTTACACAGACCCATTCCAGGATTATCTCTGTTCTAACCTTCAGTGTGTCCTTCCCACTCTCCTAATGATCAGGGCCGGCTCCAGGCACCAGCTTGCCAAGCAAGTGCTTGGGGCGGCCACTTCGGAGGGGGCGGCACGTCCAGCTATTCGGCGGCAATTCGGCGGACGGTCCCTCACTCCCGCTCGGAGCGAAGGACCTCCTGCCGAATTGCTGTCGCAGATCGCCAACCAACAGCCTGGAGTTACAAGAATTAATTCCTAGCCATGGTTTGGAGGCAGCTTAGGGAGGCTAGATCAGCTGGAAGCTAATTAAGGTCAACTGAGCCTGGTTAAGAGCAGAGTATTATTGTTTTTAAGCGACTGGCACAGAGGTTGGTGTGGAGGACCAGCAGCTAAATGGTTAATGGTGTCAGGATAATGCAGTCACAGGGAACTTCCATACCACGTGCCCCCATCTCACTTTGCAGAAGCCTCTGCCCCACCTACGCAGCTTTATTCCTCTGACACCTTTCATAAACGCAAATCCGTAGCAGGGCCGGCTCCAGCATTTCTGCCGCCCCAAGCCAAAAAAAAAAAAAAAAAGCCACGATCGGCGGTGGCAGTTCAGCGGCAGGTCCTTCGCTGCTAGAGGGAGTGAGGGACCTGCCGCCCCCGAATTACCGCAGGTGCCGCCCCTGTCCCTTGGCGCCCCAAGCACCTGCTTGTTAAGCTGGTGCCTGGAGCCGGCCCTGATCCATAGGAAGGTTTAAATCTAGCCCTCAGACATATTTATTTAATCTTTTCATTTGGATTGTGGGCTTGCAGTGCTCCAGGGCGCTCTGCTTCAGGGTGCTGTATAAAGGCACGGTGCCTGAGAGATATTGCTCTGTACCCTAGGATGGCATCAGCATCTCTACATGGGAAGTGAAAAAAGCCATCACACAGGAACACATCATCCTAGAATTCACTGCACCTCTTTGTGGGCTGAGCTGAGCTCAGCACAGCTTTGAGCACTCTCAGGACCAACCCCCACAAGAGCCTGCTACCTTCATACTCCCATGTTTAGCCAATTAGTGAATTAGTTCACTATTTATTTACACAAACACTTTTATGCCATTAGTGACTAACAGGACCTTTACTATGAATATTACTTTTTATTTGTACAATCACAGTGCCTACGAGCCCTAGTTCATGGCCCAGGACTCCATTGTGCTAGGCGCTGTACAAACACAGAACAAAGAGATAGTCCTTGCCCCTAAGTTCCCCATTTTATTTGCTGATCTACATTATGATGTTGGAGAAACTCTTTCAGAGGTAAAGAGGTCAGCGTGGAAAAGCTCACACGCACCTCCTTGGGCTTCAAACCCAACCAGTATTTTTACCACTAGCAAACTCCTTAAGGCAACCAGCAATTTTTATTTAGCTATACACATGAGTCATGCAGTGGGTCTTTATTGATCCTGCTAGTAAAGACTTGCAAGATTGCAGGTGGTTCTCTTGGACTGGAAAAAAGGATATTGCAGCAAATGGGTTTTGTTCAGGTGCTCTGAGAGTGACTTAGCTGTTGTTTAACTGATTGATCACAATCAGTGGTGATTTGGGGCCCGAGGAATGAGGGACGACAAGGCATTGGACACACACTATGGTGCCATAACACAAGAAGTACAATTCTGAGTCGATGTGCTTGTCCTGGAGAGTTTTATTGCAATGAGAAAATGGATCTGTATTCTTGCTTTAAAGAAAAAAAGAAACCCCCCAGAAGGGCAATAAATATTCTCAGCTGGTGTAATCAGCGTGGGCTCTATTACTTCAATGGTGCTATGAAGATTTACACTAGCTGAGGATGTGGCCTGACGTATTTTTCAAATGATTTTAAAATGTGTATGTCAACAAATTAGCTGTGGGGGTATTTGAATTGATTATCTGATTCAGATTAAATACATGCAGTGGTTCTGTCTTAGAACTCTATTGGATATTGCTTTCATACAGCAACAGAAAGGAAGAATGGCCACCACAGGAACCGTTCCCAGTTTTTAGACTGTGGCGATGAAGTATACTTATTCCAGTAAATCTAAGTGGAGCAGGCTGTAAATTGTATTAAACTAGTGCTCCTACTGACCTGCTAGCCAGTCAAGTTTTCCATTATAAAACTCCTATATTAAGAAGTTTATATCCTGGCCATAAAAGTTTACTCTGAGCTAACAGTTGGCATAAAAGATCTTATCCCTGGAGTGAATCTTTTTAGAAAACTAGATAACGGCTGGCAGTGCATTTATATGGCATTTTTCATCCTCAGAAGCCAAAGAGTTTTGCAAACAATACACAGGGATCACTTCACCCACCATGGACAAGGAGCCACCAGTGGCTGCCTCTGTTTCATATGCAACAGCTTCCTGATCAAAAACAAAGTGTGTTGATTTCAATTTAATCTACAGGGGAAAGGTAGCTCTGGAAGAACCTGCTTTACAGTCCAAAGTGAAATTTGGCCAAGATATGAGGTACTAGTTCTCTTCTGAAAAATGACAGAGTCTTTGACAACCATTAGTAGACTAGAAATTACATGTTGATGGCAGGATGCTGAAATATACTACCTTATTTTAAGTAAAGATAATGGCACATCTCTTCTCTTTTTTGAGGGGGCTTATATCAAAATTACCAAATTTGTCTGGGAAAAAATTCCTGATCCTTCAGGTGCTGCAAAGAGCATTCATTGTAAACGGAGGCTCTGATTTTATAGAGACTTAAGCACATGCCTAACTTTATGCATGACAGTATTTCCATTTAATTTAATAGGATTATTCATGTGTCAAGCAAAACGTGTGGTAAGTCTCTGTTGGATTAGGGCTTTAGCCCCTTATTCTGGTTTTCAAAACATTCCTCAAAAGACTTTTATTAATTTAATGGCTCTTCATAATTTTATTTGAAGACATTTCAAACTATGGGTCATTTTCAAACTTTGAATACAGATGGTCAACCTGGGGGAATCAGTGAATTTAAATAAAAGAAAACCACTGTTTTCAAAATGTAACACTTCACAAAAAGTTTGTTGGTCAGAAAAGAGTAAAATTTTTGAAAATTTAATTGAAAGTTTCCCTGGCTTTTTTCAAATCTGTAAATTTCAGATCTCTAAATTTGGTCCAAATTTAAACATTCAAAATTTTTTGACCTGCTCTAACTTTTGCTTCTGATTAATTATTCACAGTACTTGATTGGCACTTAGATATCATCTCTTCTTGGATGAATGAAATGCTTTAAATAGTAGACCATTGAATATATATAAATTCCATTATTTGAATGTAAAGAACAGCCACTCACCAAATGCTCATTCAAACAAAAACCTATTCACATGAATGCTGACAAAAAGACATGTAAAGGGTTGAATCAAACAGTTCTGAATTTGAATGACCGTTCCCAAATGCTGTTTTGCAATACATAACCAGCTCTGTTCATGAACTGGGCTAAATATCAAGTGAATCTGGGCCAATTTATGGGCTGTGTCAACATCATGCCAAAATTACAGTTTCAAAGCAACACTGATCAATTTTTATTGCTTCATCTTGAGTTTCTGCTTTCAAGGGAACCCAAAGCTCCTGTGATATAAATCCTTATGGGAGACACAGACAAAAAACCCATCCCTGTGCAGTGAATCTGCTGAGTTTTGCACAGATCAGTCAACAGGGAACGACTGTTCATGTGTGTGTGTGTCGGATCACTTGGATGTGCGTGCAATTCCCATGGCAGTAAATGTGCATTGTGCATGCCACTGACTAAATCCACCATGAAAGAATCCTACCATGACAAATATCCTGCATTCCCAAACCAATGTATTATCTTTTCAGCTGTTTGGACTAACGAGTGAGCGTGGATTGAGATAGAGATCTCAAAGTGATACAATCAATTTGTTACCCATGTTTGTGTAGATGAGATGGACTTAAAAGCTCTCTGAGACCTAATGAGCCACAAGGTAAGCAGAAGGAATGGAGATGTGGAGCGATTAATCTCACACTGTTTAGCATCTCCTCATTCCTTAGCGAAGAAATACCTTTTAGCATTAGAGTTTTATAGATTATGCTGTCATCCAGCACCTCAATGCTTATATCTGGCCACTATAGAGAAATCTAAGGTTTTCTCCTAAGTAAAATACACTTTGAGTCCTGAACATTTTGTTTTACTCCTTGCAGCCAAGGAACGAGAGTCTGACAGAAAATTAGCCTTTATGGGGAATACTTGCAACTTGGCCAATGCCTGGGTTCTGTGCAAGTGGTTGGAGCAGGGATAGGAGTTCTGGGCTGACAGATGCTGCTCTTGGCATGAGGCTGCTTACTAGCCCAGAAAAAAAGCCTCCGCTCTGGGATTCCATTCCTGGAGCATTGGAGGCAGGGGGTGGGGAGTTCAGGTTCTTCAAAACTTGTGGTCAAGCTTGAGGATGTAAACTGATTGCTGGAGTGTTTAGGAGGCCGGGCATTGGGGCGCAAACTTACCTCTGGTGGCTCCTGATCAGCGGTGGAACCGGGATGCAGAGGCAGGCTTCCCGCCTGTCCTGGCACCACGGACCACGCTGCGCCCCGGAAGCGGCCAGCAGCAGGTCGGGCTCCTAGGCGGAGGTGTGCAAGCAGCTCCGCGCAGCTCTTGCCTGCAGGGACTGCCCCCCAGCTCCCATAGGCCAGGAACTGGCCAATGGGAATGCAGAGTCAGTGCTCGGGGCGGGAGGCAGCACGCGGAGCCCCGTGGCCCCCCCGCCTAGGTGTTGGACCTGTGCTGGCTGCTTCTGGGGCGCAGTGCAGTGTCGGAACTGGTAGGGACTAGCCTGCATTAGCCGGGCAGCACCACTGACGGGACTTTTAACAACCTGCCGGTGGTGCTGACCAGAGCCGCCGCGACCCAGTGCCTTACATTCCGTGACCCAGCTCTGCCACTGCCCTCTAGTGTTGCCTTGGGCAAATCATTGTCTCTCTTACTTCTTGTCTATTTAGATTGTAAATTCTTTAGAGTGTGGTCTGACTCTTACTATGTGTTTGTACAATGCCTGGAACAACCTCAAGGTGCTACTGCAATACAATTAATAAATAATTTGATAACTAATCAGTGACCTACATGAGTCAAACCAAATCCTTCTTGATAGGTGTTCAAAGCACACACAAAGAGAATTGTAACTAATTAGCAATCTCAGCAGACACCAATGAGTAAATTGAGTAGAGAGAGAAAACTACCTTTTAACCCTGGAGCTAGTCACTTGATGGATATGTCCACCCTGCAGTCAGAAGGTATGAGTGCAGCATGTGTAGACTTAGCTGTGATCTAGCTATTGCGAGTACCAATAGCAGTGGATGTATCATGATCAGTGGAATTGGAGCCAGAGGGCAGAGGGTGGGGAGCAACAGGAAAACAGGGACTGTGGGCATAAGCGCCGACTTCCCCACTTTCCCCTGGGTCCTCGATCCCCCGTCTGCCCCCGGCCCCGTCTCCACTCTACCCCTTTCCCAAAGTCCCCGCCCCAACTCTGATCCCTCCCTGTCCCTATTCCAACTCCTTCCCCAAATCCCCGCCCCGTCCCCGCCTCCTCCCCTGAGCATGCCACGTTCCCGCTCCTCCCACTCCCTCTCAGCATGCCACCAAATGACTGTTTGGCGGCGGCCGGGGGGAAGTGCTGGGAGGTAGGCGGAGGAGTGGAACGCAGCGCGCTCGGGGGTGGGGGAGAGGAGAAGGAGGAGGAAGAGGAGGAGGAAGAGGTAGGGCAGGGAGTGAGGGGAGCTTGGCTGCCAGTGGGTGCAGAGCACCCACTAATTTTTCCCCATGGGTGCTCCAGCCCCGGAGTCGGCACCTATGACTGTGGGGCGCTGGGCTGGAAGCAATGGACAGAGCGGTGCACAGGGTTTAATAAAGTTCCATTTGCTTCACGCTTTGCTAATGAAACATGGGGGCAGCATCTGAGCTATGATTTCTCTGCAGTGCAGCAGCTGGCAGCATGAGACACCAAACTTGGTCCGAAGCTCCCCAGAGCCATGGATTTTGCAAGATGCAAACCTAGCCCAGCGATGGGGCTCATGGAAGGAGGAGTTCCAGCTGAACACACACCCGGACATGTAGGAGGACAGCAAGAGCAGGAAAGTAAAACTCTGATATTTGGGGAACAAGGCAGAGGGATCTGCACCACTCTGAAGCTCACCACTGGCTCACTGCAGTCCTGGGAGCCCTGAGGGCCTGTTGCTTCCCAAAGCACATTAAAACTGTGGAGCAACACAGGTTTTTCATTAGAAACCACCCCGGAATGGAGGGGATGGACTCCTACGTTATAATGTTATTCCCCTATGCAAAGTGGCTGCTACATGCAATTTTGGGGACTTGATAGACTCCCTGATTGGGGGCAGGATACTCGGCGATACTTTGAGATCACCACCTGTGGGAGTGGCTACTTCAGGAAGGCGATCGCACCTTAGACAGATGCTTAGACAGAGGGTGTGCAGCAGAAGCCTCAAGAGGACGGACGAAAACCCTAGGAGACACGACACTCCCAGACACGCATGCAGTGAGACAACAGCAAAGGAGACCAAGTGGCCAGGGCTACATACCTATAGAGAAATGCATTTACTATGGGAGACAGTGGGTAAAGAGGGACCCCATATTAGAATAGCATTGCAAAAAATGTGGCCAGTTGAACCATTTTTGCAGGGTGTGCAAGAGCACGAGCAGCTCTCAGATTGTCGGATTTGTACATGATGGGGAGGGCACATCAGACAGCAGTGATGACATCATGACTCCTCGGGTGCTGGAACAATTTGTATAGTGGGGGCACTGAGAGCCATTGAACCAGACTGTAAACCCTGTATATGATAGAAACCACTTCAAGCCAGGGGGTGCGGAGGCACCCCGGCACTCCTAGGTCCAGCATGCACTCTGCATGACTCTCTCCTCGAGTCCAAGAGTATATCTGGTTCAGGCTGTTGGGACGGGTAGGAACAAGGGACAATACCAACCGCTGTGCTTGCAACGATGTTACTAGGGAAATGCCCCGTCTGATTTCAGCTGGATAATAGGGCCTCCTGCAATGTGATTCCTCAGGGTGAACTGAACTCAAATAGATTCATTACAAAGATCAGTCGCAATCTAATCATGTACCAGCGGAAGCCTAATGCCGCCCATAGGAAAATGTGACTGACAGGGTCCCTCTCAAACCCACCAACCTGGGCTGTCCCTCACACTGTGATGCTCATGTCAAGTTGCAAACCTCTGACAGGCACTGCACTTACACAGCCATCCACAGGCAGGGACACACCCAACTGAGTTATATGAATGATCTCCCAGTTGCTCATGAACCACCACTACAGAAGCTCCAGCCAGTTCCCCCCAGCTCTCCAGCCTTACATCCCAGGACTGTACCGTCTTGCACAGGTCAGAGGCCTGGCCAGTGTACGTTCATTACCTAGTTCGCCACTCCAACAAAGGGTAGTGGATGTGCCACAGCCCTTCTTAACCTGAGCTGAGATTTCCCCAGCACTTCACCCCAAACCCACTCTTTTAGATAAAATATAAAATAGATCTAGTAACTACAGAAAGATCGATTATAAGTGGTAGGCAGAAAGGTCAGAGATAGTTCCTTAAGAAAATGAAAAGTAAGCGTGTTTTCTAAGTCCTACACTTTTAGTCTAAGCAAGAGTTGAATCAAACAATGTCTCAGGGGACAAGCAGGTTACAGTACCTCAATATACAGGCTGGGACTATATCCCAGCCTGGGACTACCCGTCTCCAGTTCAAAATCTTTGTCTGCTGGACATTCTTCCAGGTGTTGAGATGGGGGTGTGGGTGGCCAAGTGACGAGGTCACTGTCTCTCTTTTTATACCTTCTTTCAGCTTGCTAGAAAAAACCCTTGCTGTGACATGGGTGTGACGCAGCCTCCATTGCCTACATGCTCTCTCTGAGAAGTCTCTGGGATGGCTGTTGGGAGAGTGGATTCCCTTTAATGGGCCATCAGCACATGTCTGGCTGGTCCTTTGTTGCAATTGAAAGGTTGGCTGTGGGTGGCTCTCAACCTCACAACCTATTTCAGTAATGCATAGAGCAATGCTTCATAACTTCACATATAACAATAGTACATACAATCCAACAGGATATTTATGATCAACAGATCAAGACGTTTAAAATGATACTTCAACAAGACATACTTTGTGCAAAGCACATCATAATTATATGGCAGTGGTGAATATGGGGGTTCCAGGATGCTATGTTGAGGTACAGAGTGCCACAGTGACCTTATAGTAACTAACTTGAAAAATGACACATGATACTAACTGAAGTATGTGTTTGTGGATAGTAAACACCACAGACCCCTGTTGGGGCATAGAGCCATACGGGGTGCAGCATCAGAATCTTATAGCTGCAGTGCAAGAAGCAAAAGGAGGAGCCCAGTGGACAATGAAAACAATTTTAAAATCATATGGGGATGTTTTCAAAGGTGATGGGTGCCGCGAGGAAAAGCTGCACCTGGAAGAAAACCCCACAGTAGAGCCTTCCAGTGGAAGGAAAATTCCAGGGGCACTACATAATCCAGCACACAAGGAGGTTGAAAGTCTGCTGTGCAAAGATATCACAGCATCTGTAGAGGCCAATACAGCCTGGGTAAGCAGCATGGTGGTGGTGAAGAAACCATCAGGCAAATTACGTATCTGCATAGAGCCAAAGCTACTGAACCGGGCATTGGAAAGATGCCACTATCCACTGCTCACAATGACATCTTGCCAGAACTTTCCAAAGCCAGAATCTTTATAATCTGTGAAGTGGGGAATGACTTTTGGCAAATAAGCCTGGATAAAAAGAGTCCAGCCTGCTGACAACCTTTGCAACCTCACTTGGTCACACTACAGAGAGCTGCACATGTCAACGGGCATAAGTCCAGCACCAGTGGGGTTCCAGAAAAGATTCACCCAAGCCCTGGAAGGACTGCCTGGGGTGAAAATAACTGCAGATGATATCCTCATTGTAGGTGAAGGGAGCAATGATACAGAAGCTGAACAAGATCATAACAGAGCTTTTCTACAGCAATGCAGGGGCAAGAACATAAAACTCAACCTGGAAAAAATGTAACTCAAACAGCATGTGGTGACATACACTGGACATCTGCTCACAGCAGAGGAACTGAAAGCCAATTCCAACGAGATCAAGGCAGTTAGAGACAGGCCAACTCCCGTGGATGGGAAAGGGGGTTCGGTGCTTCACAGGAACGATCAATTTTCTGTCCAAGTTCTGTCCCCACCTGGCTGCAGTAGCGAAACCCACACATCAGCTCACAAGGCAGGATGTTGAGTGAGACTGGGCAAGAAGCCAACTGCAAGCAGTTGACATTGAAACAAATGATAATGGATGGCCCTGTCCACTTGTTCAGCTAAATGTGTCTTCTTTGCTAATGAACAGTGAAGCTGCAGCAGCATGGACTTCAGTATGGGCTAGCCACCTGAGTAAGGACCCAGGGTCTTTGCGTGGGCTTGCACAGTCTGAGCTGAAGCCCATTCTGCTGCAGCTTCACTGTTATTGATACCTGAGGTAGGTAGATTAAAACTAGCTTGGATATACCTACATGTGCTGCAGTGTAGACATACCCTATGTCAGAGTTGAGCCACACTTAAGTTGGCATAGTGGAAGTTCGCACTGATTATCTACATACTAGATCCTCTCTTGGATTAACGGTAGACATCATCTAAGGAACATAAGAACATAAGAACGGCCATACCGGGTCAGACCAAAGGTCCATCTAGCCCAGTATCCTGTCTACCGACAGTGGCCAATGCCAGGTGCCCCAGAGGGAGTGAACCTAACAGGTAATGATCAAGTGATCTCTCTCCTGCCGTCCATCTCCATCCTCTGACAAACAGAGGCTAGGGACACCATTCCTTACCCATCTTGGATAATAGCCATTAATGGACTTAACCACCATGAATTTATCCAGTTCTCTTTTAAACGCTGTTATAGTCCTAGCCTACACAACCTCCTCAGGTAAGGAGTTCCACAAGTTGACTGTGCGCTGCGTGAAGAAGAACTTCCTTGTATTTTTTTAAACCTGCTGCCTATTAATTTCATTTGGTGACCCCTAGTTCTTGTATTATGGGAATAAGTAAATAACTTTTCCTTATCCACTTTCTCCACATCACTCATGATTTTATATACCTCTATCATATCCCCCCTTAGTCTCCTCTTTTCCAGGCTGAAGAGTCCTAGCCTCTTTAATCTCTCCTCATATGGAACCCGTTCCAAACCCCTAATCATTTTAGTTGCCCTTTTCTGAACCTTTTCTAGTGCCAGTATATCTTTTTTTAGATGAGGAGACCACATCTGTACGCAGTATTCGAGATGTGGGCGTACCATCGATTTATATGAGGGCAATAATATATTCTCAGTCTTATTCTCTATCCCCTTTTTAATGATTTCTAACATCCTGTTTGCTTTTTTGACTGCCGCTGCACACTGCGTGGACGTCTTCAGAGAACTATCCATGATGACTCCAAGATCTTTTTCCTGACCTGTTGTAGCTAAATTAGCCCCCATCATATTGTATGTATAGTTGGGGTTATTTTTTCCAATGTGCATTACTTTACATTTATCCACATTAAATTTCATTTGCCATTTTGTTGCCCAATCACTTAGTTTTGTGATATCTTTTTGAAGTTCTTCACAGTCTGCTTTGGTCTTAACTATCTTGAGCAGTTTAGTATCATCTGCAAACTTTGCCACCTCACTGTTTACCCCTTTCTCCAGATCATTTATAAATAAGTTGAATCGGACTGGTCCGAGGACTGACCATTGGGGAACACCACTAGTTACCCCTCTCCATTCTGAGAATTTACTATTAATTCCTACCCTTTGTTCCTGGTCTTTTAACCAGTTCTCAGTCCATGAAAGGACCTTCCCTTTTATCCTTTGACAACTTAATTTACGTAAGAGCCTTTGGTGAGGGACCTTGTCAAAGGCTTTCTGGAAATCTAAGTACACTATGTCCACTGGATCCCCCTTGTCCACATGTTTGTTGATCCCTTCAAAGAACTCTAATAGATTAGTAAGACACGATTTCCCTTTACAAAAACCATGTTGACTATTGCTCAACAGTTTATGTTTTTCTATGTGTCTGGCAATTTTATTCTTAACTATTGTTTTGACTAATTTGCCCGGTACCGACGATAGACTTACCGGTCTGTAATTGCCGGGATCAAGATGTAATTGCCGAGATGTTCACGCATAGAATCCTGGTATCCCCTGATGCTCGGAAATGTGGGACAGAATAATTAGGAAATAAAATACAAAACGTTGCAAATAAAGCTACAGTAAGGGAGATAAAAAAAACTCTTCACAATAGCAAACTGCTGCCAACGTACAAAACAGCGAATTTAAAAGCAAAACGTGGAAGTGGAAGCTAAAGCTGAACAGTAGCTTACACTGAGATCACTGAATTCAGAACTGAATTTGGCCCTGTAACATCAGCACAGAAGTGCTTTCAAGGTACAACCCACTGTATATGGTGGAGAGACCAATGATGATATTCATGAAAAAAGAACATTTCAGCCCTTTTCTCTTGGAAATGGAACAAAGCAGAAGCAGTGGGAGTGTCTGATACAGGTATGTAGGCTTTGCCATATAGCTCAGTGCATTATCCTGCTGCTGGCATGGCCAGTACTTTTTGTTTCAGAGGAACGTGAAAAACTCTTAATGGATCTGGTGCCGGGATGAAGAATCTGCTTAACTGTGTGTAGCTTGAGTGTAGGACAACATTAACTCACTCCCTAGTTAACCAAAACTCTTGGTTTGGTTACATCTTCTTGATTCCAAGGCTGTACTGTATTTAGGCTTGGCAGAATTTTTTTTTTAAGTCAGTTTGACGGATAATATCCATGTTTATTTTTAAGCATTTCCCCCCACTTTTATCAATTTAAATGTTCCCAGTGGTGGGAAATTATGAGGGGGTGTCAGACAATTATCTGACAGTAAACACTGAGATTCAAGAAGTTAAATCTTTATAAACCATTAAAACATAACTTGTCAACCTCCAGTCATACAAAGTAAATATCCTTAAATCAAGAAACCAGCCCTGTTTTTACTATTCATTCACTAGTAAATAGATGGAAATATTTTTTCTTCAATTTGTGGTGTATGGTGAAATCACTTTTAACCGATGTTTACTGATAAAAATCTAATCCTTCCAAGACTAACTGTATTATTTCACTGCACTGCAATTTCCCCATTGGCTGCCTTCACAAATAGGGGAAAGGGATGTTATATGGGCTGTATCTATCCTCTCAGGAGCATTCAGCTTCTACTGGTCTGATGAGTTAAGGGGGTTGGTGCCACTTCACCACCTCTGTGAGACAGTGTCACTCACTGCCATAGTTCACCACATTACCACTAAGCATGATAAAAATTTTCCATCAGAATTGTTATGATAGGAAGTTGGGTTTTCAAGAAAAGTGTCTGCTTTCCATGGCAAATTTCAATTTTGTTGATAAACAAATCAAATGCCCGAAAACTGAAAATGTACCTTTTGGTAGGACACACCATCTCAAAGCAGCCCCAGACACTGCCATAACATATACAAAATCTGCAGCCATAGCTCCTCCACTATAACGAACAACACTCCCAACAGACACGTTTCAAGATTCCTGGGTCCTACACATACCTGTCACAACATGTCTGTACCTCATCCAGTGCATCAGATGCCCTAGCAACAATAAGGTGGGTGAAATCGGACAATCACTATACTCCCGAAAGAACTCACAAACCAAAACGATAAAAGACAAGAACACTCGATCAACCAGGGGCTACCACTTTTCACAAAATCATCATTCCATAGCTGGTCTCTCAGTCCTTGCCTGCAAAGGAAACTTGCATAATACTTTCAAGAGAGAAACCAAGAGATTAAATTCATAACTCTGTTAGATATTAAAGACCATGGGCTTAATAGAGACACTGATTTTACATCTCATTCTCAATCTGTAACCCACTAACCCGCCTTTGTCCTATAACTGCAGAGGTGTTAATTGTCCACCTCACTAGAACGGTCTCTTGCAACATGTATTAACTCCTTATGCTTAACAATCTGCTAGAGCTTTGTGTAAGCTTTTGAAAGCTTGTCTCTTTTGCCAGCAGATGTTGGTCCAATAAAAGTATTACCTCACTTACCTGGTCTGTCTCATTTTTTGACAATAGACTAAAAGTATTTCAATTCTGAAATGCCATGGAGTGCCTCGTGCTTCACCAAGAGGAGAGACCCCTGGGGCATAATGGGAGATGTAGTCCAACCAGGAAGCCTGGCCTAGAGAGGAGAATGGGAGCATAAGGCACCTGAACTACAGTTCCTATGAGACACTGTGATGGCACTTCAGAATCAAAGGTTTCTCATAGTACCATAGGGTCAGAAGAGACTGCAAAGGTCATCTAGTCTATCCTCTAATTTTGGCTGAACTATTTTAGATGTTGATTTCCCTCCCCCAAAACTCAAGGTTGAAAATTTAGATGAAAATTAATTTATTTTTTGTTCCTGTGAAAATGTTCAGTGGAAACTCCCCTCATTTTCAGACCAGTTCTAGTCAGCACAGTGCATAATGTTGTAATATTATGAACCAGGAGAGCTGGCGGTGGAGTGAGGACAGTGCTGCCTTAGGGACAAGTAGTGCCAATGACCATATGGGACTTTAAACGGATCTGGCAATTTGCAGACTGATGATTCTCCCTCTCCTGCAGAGAGAGGGAGCAAATTTCAGCCCAGTCCCCCTCCTCTGCAGCTTGGGTCCCTGCAAATTCATCAGGTTGGCTGCTGCCTTTGAGAAGAGTCCTTCCTATATGAAATAAAGCCAGGTCCTCAGAAAGAGATGTGGCTTTGCAGCTGAGAATCGGGAGACTTAAGAAAAGGAAGGAGGGTGATTTTCAGGGTGAACTCAGCATATAGCCATGTCGGTCCCAGGGTATTAGAGAGACAAGGTGGATGAGGTAATGCCTTTTATTGGACTAACCTCTGTTGGTGAGAGAGACAAGGCTTTGCAGCTTACACCGAGAAACTAACCAGCTCAAACGCCCGTCTCTCTCACCAACAGCAGCTAACCCCCCAATCCCCGGCATTTCCACTTCTCATCCCTATGTCTACTTGAATTCCAGGAGCTTCTCACCAAACCCCCTCACCATTCATGAGCCACCCCCTTATCTCTTCTCACTCCATTCCCTCCGCACCTTCACCAGCACGTTGCCAAAGGAGCCACCTAATGTATCACACACGAGCTGGCGGGGAGAGCATGCGATGATCATCCGTCTATCCAAGGCCCTGAGCTGTGCTTTACAGACTATTCATAATCACCAGGGTCCTAGGAGGCTGGCAGGTGACTTGTCGAAGGTCACAGAATGAGAGTCAACAAAGTCTGTGCTTTGGCTGATGGCAATGTGCATTATATCCAAACGTCAAATGCTCTCTTTCCAGCGGTGTGATGGAAGCTGCTAGGACCTGGTGCTTAAGTAATTTGTGCTGTAAAAATGTATTTCCTCGCTGCTCTGGTGCCAAAGCTGATATTATCCAGTGTTACTCAGCCACTGTGCACCTGCTCTAACAGTAGTCATTCAGCAGGACGGTGACCCTGAGCACTCAACAGGGCACGGGAAAAGCGGGACATTAGGCACTTAGCAAGAGGGGCAGTGGAATAGGAAGGAAGGGCAGGGCAAGACAGAACAGCAGCTGAATCACACGGCCCCCAGAATGGCAACAGCGCCATCAAAAGGCGAGAGAGAAGAAAGAAAACGGCCCCCAAGCTCCATGAAATGTATCCCTCCAGAGAATTTCTGATTGCATAATTGTCAATGCAGGGATTGATCCAAATTAGCTTCACCCAATGCTTGCCAAGCACTTTGACTCAGAGCAGAACAGATCTGTGGATTTTCTCCTGTTGTGGATTGCAAAAGCAAACTCAGATCAGCCTGATTCTGCATTAAACACATAACTCCAAGGAAGAGAGCTAGGCCCCAGGCTGCATATTGCTTTGCAGGTTGAATTCAATGACACAGTCGCTCGCTTCGAGAGCGAAAAACAGAGACAACACCTTATTGCTGCTGAGTATTCTGGGCCAGATTCTCAGCTGGTGTAAATCAGTCTGATTCCAGTGAGGTCACTGATTTACACCAGATGGGGATCGGTCCCTCTGGGTATTTTGGACAGGACACCTCTGCTTGTGCTGTGCTGTTGAATGGATGCCATGTGCCCTACTATTTAGTTTATTTCAATGAACTTTAAAATGAACCCCGTCCTCCATCTTCTGATCTCATTATCCCATCTCACCAGCTCAGTCGACAGAGGCTGGGTTGGTACTTGTATGATGGCAGCCATGTTGGCTATCAGACCGAGACCTCCAGAACTAAAAGCATGACTCTCCACAGCTTGAGCTACAGAGCCAAGCACTGCACATAGAAGCGCTCACGCCCATGACACATCCACAACATACTCACGTCCATAGAAAGAAGGCGGTGAGGGCTTCAGGGGGCTCAGCCGCTGATCTTTGCCAGGCATACAGGGTCCTGCTGTTCCCAGTCTCTGCCTCCACCCTGCTCCCCAGTGGACCCAAACTCCGCCATATAGGGTAGAGCCTGGGACTGGGGGCAAGAGCAGGATTGCAACACCACTTAAGTTTGTCCCGGCAGCCCTTCCGTCATACCAACAGGGAAAGGGGGCTGTGCTGTTACGCCACCCAGCTCTGGTTACTGGCTCCCCATTGGCGAAGGTGCATCCCAGCCCACCCACAGCCAGTGCCACTCAGATGGCTGGGGGAGTTGGGAGCCAAGAGGAAGGGAGTAAGCAGGGTCGGGGAGGGCGGGGGAGGATGGATTTGAGCCCCTCCCCTGCGTGAGTGACGGAAATGTGGTTGGCCCACCACGTGGTCTCCTGCTCCCAGTCCTGGCCTCAACTCCACTCCCCATCAACACAGGCTCCAGCTCCATCCCATGTCACTCTCCTTTGGTTACTTCCTCCCCATTGGCAGCGGTGTGCTCTGTTCCTACCCACCGCTGGTAGGAGGCAATAACTGGAGCTGGTTGGCACGGGGTGGATTTGGAGCCTGGGGTGATGGGGAAATGGAGCCGAGTGGCATGGCTTGGGGCAGCGGCAATGTTACTAAAAGACTGTTCCCCTCAGCGACCTGGCTCAATCTTTAAAAAAGTAGATTTCCGGGGCTGTGGCCCCCTGCCTTGCCTGCCTCACTTTAAAACCCGTGCCTGGTGCTCAGATTTGGGAGGGCCTGGATGCTAATTGGTGGGCCCAGGCCAAGCCATGGTTATCCCCCTGCCCTTCAAAAATATTGTTCCCAGCTGCCTATGCTCACATCCTCTCTGGCTGAGGCACAAAAGGGGGATGCATAACACACTTTGACCAGTGGGTTACACCTGGAAGGTAACGTGCTGTTCATTACGTGCTGTGTGACAGATACGGAAATGTCCTGCAATATCTTTGGGAAATCTCATTGTATTAAGTTCATGTATCACTGTGGGCCAGGGATTGTATGTAATTCCATGAGGAAGGTATCCACAGCCCCTCTAGGAACTAAGCAAATTCACTGAGTACCGCCAGCTAGAAAGCCTTGCCTATGCTAGTTCAAACTGGACTCCCTAGGGACCAATAGACAAGAAAGGACTTTTGGATAACTAGCCTGAGTTTAAACTGACTCAGGGCCTTCTTTTTAATCCAGTAAACAGAGGGGACCTTCTGTCCTAAGGGAGGGCCCCAATCCGTAGGGAGGGTTGGAAGGACTGACAATGAGCTGAATCCTTGTTGGAGATTGGATATGTGTGTGTGTGTGTGTGTGTGAACTGTGGTAATTAGCATACATGTAGGTTTCTTTTATTGTTTTAATATGATCCCTCTGTTTTCATCTGAAGAATAAATGTGCTTGCCCAGGAAAAGCTGTGTGGTACCTTATAACTGTGGGCATTTATGCTGTTTATAGTCTCTGAAGAGAAAAGCAAAGCAGGCCTACTTCAGCGGTCTGACTTGCTAGGGAATTTGCAGCGTAGGTCAGGGGCAGCAGAGCCTTCCCAAAAGGGAGGCAGGGGGTCAAGAGGCCCTGCCCCCTCCGTGGTCCAGCCCCACCCATGCCCCTCCTCTTCCCCCTGAGGCCCTGCCCAAGGCCGAAGCCAGGGTGTGGGGCCTGAGAGCAGCTCTTGGCCATGTCGCCCCCCACTTCCCTGTTCTGGTGCCCCTGGCATAGGCAGGGAACTGTGCAGCCTGGAAATATCCTGGTCAGGAGGGCGAGATGCATTTTGATGGCTGGGGAACCAGGAGCTTAAAAGTGAGTGTCCCTGCTGGTCCATGGAGGGGGAATACAGGTGCAGCTGCCCTGTACTGCAACATACTTTACTGCTAGCATCTGGAGGTGCTTCGCATTTCTCAAAAACTCTAGCTACTTTTCTTTTAAATTTTTGGACTTTGCAAAACTTTCCCCAAATATCCCACCTCCCCCATTGTGTAAATGATTGTTTTTTTTTTTTTAAGGGAAATAGGAAAGGGAGGGCTGCCACCCCCACCCCCTGTACTGGAGGGATGGGACAGACTCCTGGTGGAGATTCAGATCTGCAGCATGATCTTACCTAAAAGACACAAACGCACACATGACTGGATTTGGATATCCATTTGCAATGCGTTTTGGCTGCAACCCCAGGTCCTCATCACTTTGGATGTGAAATGATAGGGCTGTGCTCTGCACTCCGGACTCTGGCAAAACTTCCACTGAAGCCAATGAGTGTTTCAAGATGCTCAATAGCATACACTCCTCAATCGCACACATTTCTCACCCTAGTACCTGAGCAGCTAAAGGAATGCCTCCCATGCACATAGAAACACCATATTTTGGCCATAAAGAAAGTGCACCTTGGATGGACCTTTCGTCTGACCCAGTATGGCCATTCTTATGTTCACCTGGTGCAGAAGGGTTAAGCCAGCATCTGAAATACACAGAAATACACCTACATTAATTATTACTAATTAAGTTTTAGTGTATCACAACCAAGTAACCATGGTCGGCATTTACATCCTATTCACCCTGGCCAAAAAAACCTCAAAATAAACAACAACAAATAAATTTGGGAGCAGATCCTCAGTGGTGCAAATCAGCAAAGCTCCGTGACAGGCCTTGACCACCTCTCCCTCCATGCTACGCTGCCCCAGTTGTGATCGCCACAGGTGTTCATGCCAGAGCCCTTGGGGATATAACAGAGATAGGGCTGCCAGCAGGGTGTTTAACTTATGGCTCCCAGGGCTCTAGAATGCCCTTCCACTGCTGCTCTGACAGGGCCTGCATTTGCCATCTTTCAGGACACATTGCAGGGACTATTTGGTTCACCTGGCCAGTCAGGGGAATATGGGGAGACTGAAGAACTGATGTTGGGGTGTTATTATTCTTAGTAAAAGCTGCTAATTGGTAGCTGAGCTGAATGACATGTGCTTAAGTACTTGGTGACGTCACCTCAAGGCTTGTACCTGGGTACTTTTTACTGTCCCAAATCTAAAGAAATTAAAAAATAAATGTGGTTTCTGTGCCCCCTTCCTTACAAGGGCTTGTGAAACTGGCGTTCTGCAAAGATGCTTTAGGGGGTGCTAGAGATTGCCACTTAGGTTTATCCAGACCTCTCCCTCCCCCCGCTTCTGTATATGTTGGATACTTGTTTACATCTGAAAAGATTTATTTATACTGTAAAACTATCTGCTGGTGGATAGATGAAAAGAAATATGTGAGGGAAACCATAATCATTTAATACTTATTCTGTTTATTTTCTATTCATTTAGGAGTGTTGGCATTCTCATAATAATTAAAGGGAGCTAGTGGCTTGCTAATGCTTTCCCACATGTGTTTCTTCCTTCGCTTTGAAGGTGCCTGGCAGATTTAGGTCATACATTTTCTTCCTATTGCTCTGCAAGGGGAAGAGGAAAAATGTGAATTCCCAGCACCAATCTTTTCTAATACTTCTACATTAGTTCAACCCAGCAGAGGTTTGCTCTGCCTCAAGCTAAAGAAAATCTATTAGGCTCTTTAAGGAAGAAAGTCAAAAGAGGGTACATCTAGGATAAGGTCAGGCAAAGATGTGCACAGCTGAGAACGATGGTGCTCAATATCATTACTTGGGCTGTCAGGAAAAGTTCACCCCACGGGATGCCAAGCTCAGCTTAAACTCTCTGCCTGTCTTAAGATGCCTCTGTCAGTTAAAGAACAAGGGGTTTGTACTTTTTCATGCCCCTTGCCTAGGCTGGGAGGGACGTCCGTTCAGAACAAGGCACAAAATGCCCCTCCCCGCCTGTCCCCAAGTCAAAGCAAACTATGAAATAGCTGGAACGGTGGGGAATGGCACTGGGAATGAGGCTGCATCCTATGTGATTCTATAAACATATCTGCCATTTTATAGTAGGGTGAGACTTCATAACCAGTCATTATTCGGATTATTGCCTTACAGAGAACAGGTTAAGAACCAGATTCAGCAAAGCACTGCGGCATGTCTTTATAACTTTAAGTGCCTGCTTAAAGTTAAGTATGTGCTTAAGTGCTTTGATGAATCAGGGCTTAAGTGCCCTGTGGGAGCAAGGCTATTGACACTGTCTGTTCCGAGCCCAGTTCTGATTGGCCATTTGGGTCTTTCTGATGATGTCACAGCCCCACACAAACTCCCATTGGTGCATGTTTGGGACATCATCATCCCAAAGAAGAAGAAAATCCCTCTGCCCATTCCTTTGAATGGGGGAAAACAGAACAAAATAATGGGAAAGGGAGATTTTTATTTTATTGTACCATCTTTCCTCTGCACCCCATGTCCCTCCTATACCAACATAACAGAAGGGATTGAGGGGTGGCTCCTTTTAAAATATCACAGGCTTTTGGCTACAAAGGTATCCAAAGCCAGAAGTCCTCTCCCCCTAAACTATCTGCCTGGTCCTCTCCTCCGGCAGTCCCTTCTCTCCCAAAATTGTATGATACTGAATGGGGAATCTTACACCAGCTCCCATGGCAAGTCCTGCATCTAAATTGTAGCTTGGATGCTGCACATCTGCTTCTGAAACACAGCAGCCAGAGTGGGAGGGGAAATGGTGATTTCCCTTTGAAGTCCTGCCTGCTAGTGCCCTGTACCAGTGCATCCCCTCCCGGTACAGCTGCCGTGCTTCCAAAGTGGCTGGGCAGAGTTTATGGCTGGGAATCTGAATTGGGAGTTGGTTTCACTCTCCCCAATTCAATGACATAAGAATGGGGGAGAGGAGGCGAACTGGAAGAGGTGGCAGGAAAAAGGACGGGAGTGGGAAGACACTATAGGCTTATGGAGTATCTGATGGTGTCATGGTGTATAAGGAACGGTCGCATTATGAGTGGCTAAGTCACCAGAGCTATCCAAATGAGTGCTAACAACACCTGTGTGCCGGCCTCCAGCTTCGTGTAGTCTGTGCACGGCATACTTAGAGAAAGCTCTGGGAAATGGTGTAGAAAATTGAACAAAATGGACTCTTTCTTGCATCCCTGCAGCTGTAAAATCAGGTGCCTCAGCTGCGGGTCCAATTGTGCAGGGCTCAGATGGGATGATACATTATAACTAGCGGCCAAGAATTTCAGAAGCCAACTGGTGATGTTGGGATGTTGAAACCATTTAAAATGTCTTAAGTTAGGCCCCCCAAAACAGAGGCCCCCCCAAGTCACTAGGACTGAATTTTTGTCAGCAAAGTAGGCAACTATGGCTCAGAGACCTACAGAGAACATTGTGCTCAGGGATTCCATTATCTGCAGTCTGAACAGAACTAAGTAACTGCACTAAGGCTCTGTCTACACTTAGGGGAGAGTACATGTAGAGTACAGACACTGTAAGCCCAGTTGTCATGGGTATAAATAGCACTGTAGATGGTGAGGCACTGCTTAGATGAGTAGAATATAGACATACCAGAACCATAGGGTATGTACCCTGCACGGCTCTTTATACACACCCAAGTAGTGCTTCCTCCATCTACACTGCTGTTTTTAGCAGTGTAATGTCCCACTGCTGGAGCTAGGGTGACCAGATGTCCTGATTTTATAGGGACAGTCCCGATTTTGGGGTCTTTTTCTTATATAGGCTCCTATTACCCCCCACCCTCATCCCAATTTTTCACATTTGCTGTTTGGTCACCCTAGCTGGAGCCTTTCTGCGCTGCAGTGAAAGGCTCTGGCATGTGGGAGGCAGCGGAGAAAGGCTCCAGCAGCAGGGGATGCAAGGAAAGACGCCAGCATCAAGTTGCTGCTGGAGGCTTTCCCCACTGCAGTGAAAGACTCTGGCAGCAGGGAAAGGCTCTGGCAGGGGGGAGGTGGTGGGGTGTGCTAGCTAGGATCAGATGACAAGAGCTATCAATTCTCATGACACAGGGCACACACTGAACACCATTTTGAGGCAAAATGTTCCTGGTGAAAACCAAAACTAAGCACAACTCACCTGCTCCTTTACAAATTCTCAGCTCAGGTCTGGCCCATTAAGATTTGCATGGCTTTTGGAGGAAACCAAGGCCTGGTTCTAAGTAAAGTAAGCCCAGTTTTAAGTGAAACTGAACCCTGATTAGGATATTATGCTGGAAAAAGCCTCACATGAAACGCTTGCTCCCCCACGTGATTTCTTTGTGAAATTCAGTAGTTTAGAATGAGCGGCTCCCGGATGCAGGGGCATGGCTCACCTCCAGGTCCTATGTGTAGGGGCAGCTAGGGGGCTTTGCTCTGTATGCTGCCCCCGCCCCAAGCACTGCCCCCACAGCTCGCATTGGCCAGGAACCGCAGCCAATGGGAGCTGCAGGGGCAGTGCCTGCGGACGGGGCAGCGTGCAGAGCCACCTGGCTGGGCCTCTGCGTAGGAGCTGGAGGAGGGACATGCCGCTGCTTCCGAGAGCCACTGGAGGTAAGTGCTGCCTGGAGCCTGCACCCCTGAGCCTCCCCCTGCGCCCCAGCCCTGATCTCCCTCCTACCCTCTGAACCCCTCGGTCCCAGCCAGAGCACCCTCCTACACCACAAACTCCTCATCCCCAGCCCCACCCCCAAGCCCGCACCCCCAGCTGGAGCCCTCACTCCCTTCCCCAGCCCGGAGCCCCTTCCCATACCCTGAACTCCTCATTTCTGGTCCCATCCTGGAGCCCGGACCCCCAATCAGGCCCGCCATACAATTTCTATTCCCAGATGTGGCCCTCAGGCCAAAACGTTTGTCCACCCCTGGCCTAGGGGGATGAACCCCATGCATATTAAAACAGAAGAAAGTGTTCACCCCAACCCAGCAGAGTGAAACGGTCAAGCTTACAACATTTCCTGTGTTCTTACATTGCACAACTGCTCATGTCAGTAAACACTGCCATTGGTCCGTACCAGCAGCACAGCGTATTCTAATTTCTTTTCCAAGGCCACCTCTCACAGCAATTAATTCCGGTACTCCTTAATCTAATAAACTGCAGTGAATTCCTACTGCCTTCTGAACACCTCCTAGAGCATTCACCCCTTTTATGGCAGGTGGAATAAACAGCCTTATCTGAGTCTCTGATAGAAATTCTGTTAAGAGAAGCCCCTGCTGTGCTTTGTTAAAGCATTGATGCAATTTAATTTTTATTAGATAAACAGAGGAACATGGATAGTAACTGTCTCTGATTTAAAGAGCAGATGCAAAAATGCGTGCTTCCTCATGCAAACCGAGTAATTAACGTTGTATTTTAAAAAAAATCCATTGCAGGCTCTGCACTGCAAAATTCAGCACCTTGTGCTCATTAAAGAAGAGACCTTCTTGGAAATTGGTTTAGGTGGCAATATTACGCACGCTGAAGTGTGTGTGAATATATGGAACCTTATTAATGTTCTAGAGGTTGTAAATTTTTCTTGTGGGGCTTCCGTGTGTATACAGTCACATTATCTCTCTCACAGTCCACAAAGAGACTTTCGCAGAAGGGATCCTGGCTGGTTATCAGACTAGCTATTACTGAAAATGATGGAGGCATGATTAGAATGCTCATCCAACCTCAACGCCCCCTACCCTTGCTCTAGCCTGAGCCGTAGGTTTGCATTCCAGGGCCAGATCCGGAGCCAGAACAAATTGGTATAACTCCATTGAAGTCAACAGAGCTATGCTGATTACATCAGGTGAGGATCTGGCCCTTAGTGCATTATGAGCTCCAGGCCAAACTCTGCAAACACCAAAGCACCAAAACTCTGCAAACATGAGATCAGGTTGGTCAAACAGTTGGGAAGGCAGCGAGCACTGAGCTTCCCTCTCTCCCCCAGACACCCACCCCTTGGCCTTTATTAACCTTGGGGCTGAAAGCTCTTCTCCTAACCCATCTTGAGTGCCCACCGTGAGGTGAACTCTACAGATCGCTTAGGCTTGCAGGACTGTTTAACTGCAATGTAGCTGTCTGGGCTCAGGCTGGAGCCTGCGGTTCAGGACCCTGTGAGGTGGAAGGGTCCCAGAGCTCTGGCTGCAGCCTGAGCCTGGACATTGACACCTCAATTAAACAGCCCCTTAGCCCGAGCCAGCTGGCATGGGGCAGCCCTGGGCCTCTAACTGCAGCCTTGACATACGCTCTGCCTCTGTTTCTGCTGGTGGCATGTGCAAAGGCGCTTAAGTCCTGGCATTGCTGGGCTGCTTGGAGCCCTCTGTCAAGCCTAAGCCCTAGTGGTAGTCTCAAACTGGGTGTTACCCCCCCGGCCCAGCTCGCCTGCAGGGTCTGATCTGGTAGGCATTCTCTAAGCATGCCTACCCCCACAAAAGACAACTGGGAATTTGTGGGGCTGGCTGGCACATACATCTACCCCAGTCTAACTAATAGCCCAGTGGTTAGGGCACACCCATAGGCTGTGGGAAACCCAGGTTTGAATCCCTGCTCTACTTGATTCAGCGCAGTAATTTGAACTTGTCTCTCCCACATTGCAGGAGAGTTCCCTAACCGCTAGAGAGTATTCGGGGGCGAGTCTCCCTCAATCTCTCCTATGGGAGCTGTTTCACTGTATATAAAGAAGGAAACACTCATCAGAGCAGGGGCTTGAACCTTAGTCTGCCATGTGAACCACTGGGCTATTGGGTATGCTGGGGTGGGAGGGGGTCTCTCTCTCTCTCTCCTCCCCCCAAGTCCTCCCCCACAAGAAAAGGGCTGACCTAATTTAGGTGTCTAACACCAGGAGAGGGTTCCTGAATCCTGAGAGGAGATAGGTGTCCCTCACCAGCCTGTCAGTCTGGTGTCCAAGGCCCAGGTTAGCAGGAGTTAGGTGCCAGTGTTCCTTTGAGGATCTGCGCCAAAGCCCCACCCCTTCCATCTGCACTTCACTGCTAGCTTAGGTAGCTCCCTGCTCAGCACGCTGGCTGCTGAGAATCCCTTTCCTAGGTGCCTGCCTCCTCCCAGCACTGTATAGGGAACCCGGCTGCCTAGCTCAGGGCTGCAAATTTCACCAGCCGGCAGGGTGCATCTACATTTCCTTTGTGAATCTAGCCCTACATTTTTATTGCAGTCGGACTTACGAACTGACCAAGCTTTTTGAAAAGGGATTTCATCGAGAGCTCAATGCCGCAAAGCTCTGAGCATCTGCTGGTGTGGCTGGAGCTTTTGAAATCAATGGGCATTGAAGCTACTCCAGGAGACGCCCAGCAGCTCGCAGGGCCGAGGCTTTACAGAGAATGAGAATGAGTTAGACACTGAGGCAGCATGGTCCAGAGGATTGTGCACTGGACTGAAAACCAGAGAATTCTAATCATAGCTCTGCTGCTCCTGGGAATGTCACATTACTTTTTGGCCTTTTAGTTCCCCCATTGTGAATTGGGGGGATAATGTACAGCAAAACCCTGATGATGTGAACTGTACTGAAGGGAATCATGGAATCATAGGACTGAAAGGGACCTCGAGAGGTCATTTAGTCGAGTCCCCTGCACTCATGGCAGGACTTCTAGACCATCCCTGACAGGTGTCTAACCTGCTTTTAAAAATCTCTAATGACGGAGATTCCACAACCTCCCTGGGCAATTTATTCCAGTGCTTAACCATCCTGACAGGAAGTTTTTCCTAATGTCCAATCTAAACCACCCTTGCTGCAATTTAAGCCCATTGCTTCTTGTCCTATCCTCAGAGGTTAAGGAGAATAATTTTTCTCCCTTCTCCTTGTAACAACCTTTTATATCCTTAAAAACTATTCTGTCCCCTCTCAGTTTTCTCTTCTCCAGACTAAACAAAGCCTGTTTTTTCAACCTTCCCTCATAGGTGAGGTTTTCTAGACCTTTAGGGTCTTCTTTCTCTTGTATAGGGCTGAGCATGCTGTCTATGCTTAACAAATAATAAGAAACATACTAATGGATTGCCAGTGTTTCTCCCTGATTATTGACTTCTGATTATTTGCCCCTATCTGACATCACTCATATGGCTCAGATACACATTTCTATATGGAAAATCATTCACACTAGAATCTGTGAAACTTTCAAAATTCACAGACATATCCATCACTATCCAACAACCATCCTACACCCAGGAATGACAAATAATACAACCCCACAAACAACAGTGAGCTGACCACGCTGCTCTCATCTGAGAAAGTACTAACTCATCCAGCTCTCATTCCCAGAGCACTTAAAATAAATAATTAAATGCAGTTGTAATAGGTTGTGCCCCTCTTCATTGGAATGTGGTGAATCAGGATGGCAACATTAATGGGATGCCTTCCAGAGAAGGCATAGTCCAATGACTATGAATTGTAATAACTGTTTATTAACTGGCCCAGTATTAACAAAGAAAGCCAACCAACCATCAAAATCCACTATCCACTCTATGGATTGATTTGGCCAGTGCCAAGAGATTAAGAGATGTTTACTCGACTGTTAAATATGGTAAATGTTGTAAACAGCAGGGCTAATCTTTTAGTAGAGAAACTGCCAAATAAATATCAAAATCAGAAACAAAGATAGCTTGGTTAAAAGAAGAAACTGTCAGCTTAACTTGGTTGATTCAGTTATTAAGATAATAATTAATAAACCACCAAAGCATACAGGCTCGGTCACTGAGCCAGAGTCAGATTTCCAGTCCCACTTTTGCAACTTGTGCTACTGTCAAACTTTGCCTCAACTAATCAGTTCAGGTCATCCAGTGTCAGCAATACTCAGGTAAAATGGCCAATGACACAGTGATATCTTAATCTCCTCAAAGCAGGTCTAATAAACGTGGTGCTTAAAAATGCAGAGGATAGGTCTATCCTAAAACTCCTTTGGGGCTACCCCCCCTTCTCTGTATATGAGGATTCTGAGGAATAAACTTGTTCAACTGATGGTTTGGATTTATAATTTTACCCCATTAGACCTAATTTATACAGTGTTATATGGTAGTTCCTATTCTTCTCATTTTTATTATAGCATTGCCTAGAGGCTCTAATCAAGACCAGAGCCTGATTTATAGACTTTAAAACCACAAGGGTCAATTATGATCATCTACTCTGCTCCTGCTTAACACAGGCCATCGGATTTCACCTGGCAATTCCTGCATCGAGGCCAATCACTTCTGGCTGAGCAAGTCTATATTTTGTAGGAAGACAGACAATCTCGATTTAAAAATTAGAAGACAGAATCCACCACATCCCTTTGTAAACTGTTTAAATTGTTAAACTCATTGTATAACCGCAGATGGCTTGTCAACATGGGAGTTATTCCAGAATAGCTATTCCCCATTAACTCCATGTGTGGACTCTCTTGTTATAGTATAAGAACATCCACATGTTGAGTAAATGAGGAATAGTTAATCCACTTTAAATGCACAGCCTAATTTATTCTGGATTAATTTTCTGGTATAGACAAGTCCATAGTATGAGGTAGCCTCTATAAGGGATATATGGAGCTGATGTGCCTTGAATTAATAACTAATGATTCATTTTGGGTACAACTTTGACATATTAAGAGAATGTACTTAAAATTGATAGTAGACACAAATGATGAAATACAACCCTTGAAATGAATCAAACTTAAAAGGCCCCCGATAATTTGTTATATACCAAAGCAGTGGAGAAACTAAGGCTATGTCTACACTACAGCCTATGTCGGCAAAACGTACGTCACTCAGAGATGTGAATATTCCACACCCCGAGTGATAGAAGTTACACCAACATAAGCACTCGTGTGCACAGCGCTATGTCCATGTGGGACTCACCCCTGCAGCGCCTCCTGCTGGTCTCTTCTGGGAATTAGCTCATCCAGCCTCTAGAGCACCCTCTGCAGGCCAGTGTCCTGCTGCCGCTTGGCCCCCGTGTCCCTCCCGGACCCAGTGCCCCATTATCTGGGGTGCTGCCCCCTGGCCATACACCCCTCAGTCTCAGGGTCTCCCCTCCCCAGGGAACCTCCACCCACTATCCCCACCTTACCTCAGTATAAGGCTACTGCCAATCATCATCTAGCCCCCGCACCCTGGGGCAGACTGCAGTATCAGCCTACTTATCACCAGTAAGGTGGGGTTTGGACCTGCTGCCTTTGCCTACCCCTGGGCTGCCCTCTGCAACCCCCAGTACCTGTTGGCCTTCTGCTAGGCCGCAGCCTGGGGCTTTCCAGGCTGGAACTCCCCAGCTCTTCTGCCGCTCCCCAGCCCTGCTCTACTCAGGTCCCTGCAGCTAGGTCCCTCCCTCTCAGAAGCTAGAGGAAGTCTGCCTCTAGCTTCTGGCCCCAGCCCTCTTATAAGGGCCAGCTGGGCCCTCATTAAGCCAGCCTCGGCCTGATTGGGGTGTGGCCCCCAGCTGAGGCTGCTTTCCCTAATCAGCCCCGCTTTTCCTTCCCTGCCTCAGACCTCTCCCCGAGCTGTTTTAAGCCTTTTAAGGCAGGAGTGGGTGACCACCCTTCTACAGAGAGCTTCTCCTACTGACAGAGCTTATGCCACTCAGTGAGGTGGTTTTTTTATACTGACGGGAGAGCTCTCTCCCATCAGCACAGAGCATCTTCATCTGATGTGCTGCAGCTGTATCGGTATTGCTGTGCCACTGCAGCGCGGTACATATAGACAAGGCCTATGAGAGCTGAAATCTGAGGACCCATTTCGAACTACTAGAAGATGGCCCCCTCCAACAAGCCCTGAAACTAGGGTATATAAACGGAGGTCACCATCTGCTCAAGAGAGTTGACTGAACCCAACACAAAAAGCTGCAGAATCCTAAGTGCAACTAATGCCCAGACCAGCTGTGTAGAAAGGACTCACCCACACCTCAGGGTTAAGAGGATAAGAAGGGGTGAGATTCATCTCAAAGATTGTATTTCTCCAGCTATTCTTTAATATAAATATAAATAACTGTAGGTTATCTTACTCTCTTTAACCATATTTTAGATTTTAACTCCTTTATATGTCCAAGCAAATTGGCCTAGGAGAGACAGAAAAGAATTGTTTTAAGCAATTGCTTTTAGTATTCTTAACTTACCCCCATTGGGCCAATCGAATCAAAGAGAAGTTACCACATTCTTCTACATGCCTCAAAGAGAAATGCATTCATGGAAGTGTGGTAAGTGTGTTAGCTACTAAAGAATTGAGAATTCTTGATCATAAATACATGTAATAAGAAATCATGGTAATTTGCATTGCTCTTTGATAGAACTATTGAGCCTCCACTCTAGTCTGTGATACTTGCTTGCAGGACTGTATTGTGTGTGTAGTGCACACAATTGGTTGTATCTACATTTGTGTGGTACACTGTTGATTATATATTAATGTGGTTCTGGGTGTATTAATAAATTGCTGGTTGGTTAAGAATAAGCAAGTGTCCTGATTTGAGAAATACTGTTCAAGTTAAAAGTAGACCTGAAAAGTACACAGCTATGAACCAGCAAACGAATGCTTTCTGGACTCAGTAAAAAGGGTTATCCTATTAGAGTCTTATCAGTGTATGTGCAATGGGCCCAGCCGTTTTATGGCATCATCAGTCAAGCAGAGAGCCAGTAGCGCACTGTTGAAATCCTCGTCAAGGATATGTGACATAGTCTGAAGTCAACCGCAGCTGCATTGTGGGTCATTAGAAAAACCCCATTTAAAAAGATTGGCCGCACAATTGCCCTGCTCTGTTCAAAACTGGTTCAGAGATGACCACAGATGCCTTGGCAGATAAAAATTAGATCCTAATATCTTGGCAAACTTAGTTCAATTTCAGCTTTAAAATCTAACTGGAATCCAGGATGAAGGTCTCGGCAAAGACTTGAGTTGGATTTTATAGTACCCAAAACCATTGGTCAGTCCCTATTTAGCAGAATTTGAACTTGGGGCTAAAGCCATGGATTAGAAGTCTGGAGATCTGAATTCTGTCACTGACTCTACAAGGTAGACATTTCCTTAGTGTGTGGCAATCAGCAGGTGTGCTTGCAGTACATGTAAACATACCTAGCTAGCTCGAGTAACAATAGCAGTGAAGCTGCACAGGGTAGTTTCGTTTGCCCAGCACCTGGATCCATACCCAAGCAGCCACCGCCCATGCTGCTTTGGTTACTAGAGCTAGCTTTGATCTGGCTAGTTGTCTATGGGTACATGTACTGCAATCACATCTCCTGAGTTCAGTGTACATCGGGTTTTTTTCTGTTTTTTTTTTTTTTACTGGGTTTTGGGTGTGAGTTTTTGATCAAAATAGTTTTTCCAGAACCGCTCCCAGTGTGGACACAGTTATATCAATATAGGGATACCTCATATTGGTATATCTGAGGCTGGGTCTACGCTACCCGCCTGAATCGGCGGGTAGAAATCGACCTCTCGGGGATCGATTTATCGCGTCCCGTCGGGACGCGACAATCGATCCCCGAATCGACGCTCTTACTCCACCAGCGGAGGTGGGAGTAAGCGCCATCGATGGGGAGCTGCAGAGGTCGATTTTGCCGCCGTCCTCACAGCGGGGTAAGTCGGCTGCGATACGTCGAATTCAGCTACGCTATTCACGTAGCTGAATTTGTGTATCTTAAATCGACTCCCCCCTGTAGTGTAGATGTAGCCTTAGTTCCCTTCCCAGACCGGAATAAGCTATACTGGTATAAGCACTTTTATACTTCTGTAACTGCGCTCACCAGGGAGAGTTGAGGGGTGGTGATGTTCTGCTTTAACTATCCTGGTATAGTCAAAACAGGACAACTTGATATGTAGGCAAGACCTAAGTACCTGATCCAAGTAGCTAGGGCCTTGATGAATCACTGAGTGAAATTCCCTGGCCTGAGTTACACAGTAGGTCAGACCAGATGATCACAATGGCCCCTTTTGGCCTATGAATACATATTAAATCTATGAAAAAGCTCTTTAAGTCAATGGGAATCTTACCATTCACTTCAATGACTTTGGATCAGGCCCTTAACTGTGTGACCTTGGGCAAGTCACTTAGATTCTTACTTTCTTACTTTTCTCTCCTATAAAGAGATGCTGATAACGGTGCTCTCTTTCAGAGCGATGCTGTGTGGCTTATGTATTAAATGTTAATTAACCAAAGCACTTGGAAATCCATGGAGGGGAAGGTGCAAAGTGTTATTTTATGCTTAGCAGTTGGAGGCTCTCAGGGTTTTATTCGCAGATGGGAACGGCAAGGTTTTCATTCCGAAGTAGCCTTTAACAAGCAAATACTTTAAAATGAGAGGACTATTGATTTAAGAGCATTTATAATCCGCCCTCTATCTGGGGAGAGCTATAAGCTTCTCTATGCAAATGATGTGAAGCATAGTATAGAGCCAGGGATGCCTGTGCGGGATGAGCTATTTAATACAAGCAGCACCAATGAGCTTTTGACACACTTTTTAAAAATGGATTACTTGGTTTTTTGTTTTGTTTTTTGTTTTAATTTTTAAGTCCTTCCTAGAGATCAGCTGCAGGCACTGATAAATTCTCCCCAGAGCCAGACAATCTCTGCTAATTCCACATGCCCTTTTCCATTAGAGAGATTGGTTTGAATGGAATGTGTTACTTCCCATTGACGTTATTTTATTGAAGATTTCCTTATGGTGATGCACTTGCTTCACTTAGACATTGTGTGTCACCATGATAGAAAATAATATGCCCTGGCAAGTTACACAGGGGATGTAAGAGAATACGAAACAAACAAACAAACAAACAAAGAACACCTCCTCCCCCCATAAACCCACATCACCCAAGCATTCCCTTTCATCGTCCTACATTTGTCGATGAGTTGATCTACATTAAATGATAATACTAGGACAGATACTGCGGTGATTTCTATCCAATGTCAGTTGGATTGGCTAGTGTGTATATCCATGGAGACCTAGTATATAGTATTAAAGGAGTTATCTAACTATCTCAGTTAGTTGGGGTATGATGCAAATGATTTTGACACTCCAATTTAAATTTGATTCTTCTTTGGCTAAGTATTGCTGTTCTCCATAGTAATGTAAGAATTGCCAGCCTAGATCAGACCCGGGGACCATGTAGTCCAGTATCATGAGTCTGAGATATCAGAGGGGTAGCCGTGTTAGTCTGAATCTGTAAAAAGCAACAGAGGATCCTGTGGCACCTTTAAGACTAACAGAAGTATTGGGAGCATAAGCTTTCGTGGGTAAGAACCTCACTTCTTCAGATGCAAGTCTGAGAGTGATTTAGTAGTAGCTGCTTCAGAATGGGGTTTAAGAAACAGTAGTTAATTATGGAATAACCTGCCTATAGAAAGTTCTTAAACCTCTGCTAGCCTGAGGCATGAGGGCTTATACCCCTTCCCAAATTCTTGGGTTTTAAAAAAATCCTTACTATTGTAACTGGATATTCTTGTTACACATCTAAATGCCCAATCCTTTCCTGAATCCTGCTAATCTACTGGCTTCACTGGTGCCCCTTGGGAATGAGTTCCACAGGATAATTGTGTATTGTGTGAAAAAGTATGACCTTTCAATCAGTGCTGAGCAGTGTTTTTCATACACAATATTATATGTACTGTTCATGAAAGTATTAAATTTTTAAAGCTAACAACTTTATAAATAGTACCTACCTCTCTTAAAGCTTGAAGAAGCCACAGAAACCATGTAGCACAATGGAGAGTGTTGCCTGATGATACAATGCTCCTAACTTGTTTTCCATTGGTCAGTGGTGATGTGTTATCACTTGACGTTGTGCTACGTTGAAGCATGGAGCTCTGAGGAACCCAGGACATTCTCTTCCTTTATTGAATTCACTTGAGCTGAAACAATAAAAATGTGTATTTATTGACCTGTGAAATAATTTCATGATGTTGTACAATGGAGAAGATAAATCACATTTTAAAAACTTGTGCCAAGATGACTCAGAGTTGGCTGCAGATTCTCTTGAGCCTGCACTGGGCCAGTTACATCTCTATTTAATCAGGTGAGCGGTCACAGCGATACAACAGCAGCATGTCACTTTCCTTTCCATCATAACCCACCATGCAATCTGGATACCATGCCACATTGAAGTGAGGTGAAGTGAAGCCACCGTGGGGGAAGGACACTCTCTCAGTCTGCTTGTTTTCAACATTTTTGGTGGTGGGGAAATCAGTACAAAAACGATGTAAAGGGGACAATGGAGAATCCATTGACAGATACTGTGGTTTGTCTCTCTGGAGTTATAAGAACACATGACATTTTAGGAACAGGAAAAGGCCATCCAGCCAAAATACATCTGCCCTTTTCTTGTTTATCTCTGTTCTGTCTTCCTCCTTCTTTTCCATACTCACATTTCCCATTCTTCTTCTTCTTTTTTTTTTTTAAATGTAGGTATTAGAAATAGCCAGTGTTTTACAGTAAGTGGAAGTGACATATCCATAGGAAATAGTAATAACTGGAAACACTGCTCTACTCTGTGCTGCAACGCAACAGCACCACTTTATACCTGGATTTTCTTCCTTTATTCCAGAACCTTTTAACAAATAAAACCCAAGTGGTCTAATTAGTACATCACAACCCATCGGACTAAGTTCTAACATCATTATTAGGTTAATATTTGTGAAGCATATTGAAAATGTAAAGCACCATATATGTGTGTTAATTATTTACCATTAAGTCCAAGATAACGTCCAGGTAATTGACGTCATCACTAATACTTTGGGCCTGACTTTGACACACTTATTCGCACTGAGTTGTACATTAGCCCATGCTCCCACTGGAGTCAGGTAAGGATATAAGAATCAATCCCTAAGTTCAAGATACAGCCACCCATTATTCAAGGACAGAGTGTGGCATTTAACCTCTCCCTGAATTGGATGCACACTGCATTCCTTGAACTCTTTGGTGGAAGGGAAACTGAGCAAGTTGCACTTTTGGAGAGAAGCAGGCTTCTCTCCCTGGCATATGCAGTCCATTCCAGAGGCCAGACCCTTTTGGAGCAGTGTGTGTCTGCAGGATTGAACTGAAGGAGCTGTTCCTATCCTTCCCTAAGGCTGCCCATTAGAGCTGGTTGGATAATGTCCCCCCCATGAACAGATTTGACTATTCGGCAAAAAATCAAAAACTGAAATATTTTGTCAAAAAATTAAAATATTTAGATTTGGATATGCTGCTGCAGAGCTTCAAGGGAGTTGTAGCTCAGGTGTCTCATGCCCCTATTCTCCTCTATAGGCCAGGCTTCCTGGTTGTACTACATTTCCCATGATGCACCATGGTCTCCCTCTTAGTGAGGGGAGACAGTGCATCATGGGAGTCCCATGACTACAGGGCATCATGGGAAATAGAGTCCAAATGGGGAGCCTTGCTCATAAAGAAGGGGGGCATGAGGCACTGCACCAGCACATCCATATCTAAATATTGTTGGTTTTGGCCCAAAATAAAGAAAACTTTTTCCCCCCTGGGTGTCACTTTTTTTCAATGAAAAATAGAAAACTTCCGTGGAAAGCAGAAATGTCATGAAACATTTAGTTTAGTCAAAACCCCAATTTTCTGTTGACAGTTTAAACGGCAAATTTTCAATGAATCCTATTGCCATATAATTTGCCAATACAAAGAACAGGCAAAATTAATCCAATAAATCAGTCATTGCAAGTTACTCAGGCCCTGTTTCAGCAAAGAATGTAAGCATGTGTTTGACTTTAATCGCTTATTTAAGACATCGCGTATATCACAACTGCCTTCAATGTGACATAAGCACTATTTAAGTCCTCTGCTAAATAGGGATGGACTTAAGCATAAGCTTAAGGCCAGTGTACCAGCCCAAAAAGCATATGTGAATTTTTAATGAAAATATCGTGGATATGCTTTAGCTCTCAATCTTAAACTAATTTCCAAAACCAAAATAAAGCAACTAAAATACAGTGGATTAAGAAAAACATTACCCTCTTCAATTTGTATTGATCACTGATATCCAGTAAAATGCCCGACTCCCTGAATGGACAAGACACTCTGTTGGACATCCAAAGAGTGAGATCAAACTGGCCCAACTATATTCAATCAAAATGTAAGGTCAACATTTTCATTAAAGCATTCACACAGTAACTTTACCTGACCAGCCTCCAACAGAGTTGGAGTGAGTTAAGAGGAAGGGGAAAGAGAAAACTAAGAGATGGGTGAATCTTGGGGAGATGAAGAGAAGAGCTCAAATGAGGACACAGTGAATGCAATATGAATGTACAGCACTTAGATACCTCAGAAATACCTATAGCAGACAGACATGGAGACAGGATAGAAGAGGAGCCTGCTTTAAACTTATTTGCACTGCAGAAACAGCCCCATTATGCAGCTTGCTTGAGCAGACCTCTTTATGAAATGTACGTACATTTGTAACATTTTACATTGGGTTTAATAATTTACCAAGGTTTAATATTTCAAAAGGGTAAAGTAGAAAATCAGATAAAATTTTTATATCTGCTATTAGAAGCTGAATGGAATGTTGAGAGACAATTCAAGCAATCATCTTGGCAAATGTACCTACTGAAACAGCATCAGTCCTGGGGAAAAAAAATCCACATGCTTATGTTTTACTTTTGAGCAGGGGCTCATTATAATCTTACCACAGCACAAGGTATTCCCAGGGTTTAATGATGAGCTGGGGTCAATTGACTGCCGCTCAGGCCATCAATTCCTGCCAGATAGGCATTTATCCCCAAGAAATACCTGGAACCCTGCTCATTATTGCTTAATCACTGGGCCCGTATTACCACAGAGGCATCCACAGCAGTTCTTTTAAAAATCTTGGGACACATCTTCAGCTGGTGTGACTGTGTTGAAACCTATGGGGCTACTAAGTCAATGGAGTTGCACCAATTGATACCAGTTAAGAATCTCTCCCTTTGATCTTTTCTTGGGAGCTGGGGAAAAGAGTTTATGACTCAGTGGCCCAGCACTTCATATATAAACTATCCCCTCAGATGGATGCCGAGAGAAAGAAAGACTCTTTGAAACATTAACTCAGAAAGTATAAAAATATATTTTAAGTAGTTCCAGATGCTTTTAGCTTTGGGACATTTATTTGCTCGATTCTAAATAAAAAATGGCATGACTAAAATAATAGCTGGCATGATATTTTAGAGGAAGCAACAGCGTCGTATAAAGTCCAGTATGTGGACTGGGGCTTGGGTGGATGTTTTTAGTTTTTCTGATAAAACTAAATTCACTTATTTCTCAACTCACACGTGCACATTGCACTCCGAATGGACGGCAGGGTTGAGAAGAATATACAGGTACAGAAACCTGGACTGGCAAGCCAAACAGAACTTTATTGCAATAAGAGTGAAACAGTTGCTTACAGTAACTTCTGAATGCTTCCTACCATCTCTGGTCAGGGCTTCCCTTTCCATACAGAACTGATTGCAAACCTTGATTTGCCCTTGAATCTTCTCTGGAGAGGGCTTCTGTGACTGGCCAACAGTTTACCCAATAAGAAGGAGAAGCCCCTAGTCATGCTGAAGGACCTTGTTGTTCCCCACACAACCTCTCATTCAGCATTGGACTGGGGCAGTTGTGGCAATATAGAGGGACTTCCAAGGATGGTCTGGCCTGCTGTGGGTCATTTTGGACTTGCTTCTGCTCCAATTTAAGTGAATGGCAAACTTGCATTGACTTCAGTGGGACAAGATCAGGCCCTTTTTGTCCACCCAAAACCAGGGATGGGTATAATTTGTTCTTCCCTCAAATAAGGGAAGAAGCTGTGCAGATCTGAGCATGTTTAGGTGACAAGGTGCTTACTGCTGAGGACAACAGCTCCGTTCTGGGTTACATCTAGGCTAGGGGAAATGCGCTGTGAACTTCCTTTGCATTGTTAAGCTGATTGAAGACCTTAGCATATCTTTCTAATGTGGTTTGTATGCAGACTCAGCAATGCCCTGATCCAATGCCCACTGAAGTCAATGGAAGACTTTACTGGATCAAGCCTTTTGTACATGCATCTCTGACTACGTCTGTGATTAATACTGTAGAGGTATTAGGGAGTTTAACTCACACTGCAGTGGTCTGAGAGCGAGGACTTTGTTTTGTAGAAGGGTGTTAATAGACTAGTGGGTGTGCATATAAAATGGAAGCACAGGGGGCATTTTCTGTGAGCTCTGTAATTCAGATAGAGGCAAGCTGAACACTAATTCTCTGCAGTAGTGTCTATTGCAACATGGATGAATGTACTATGGGACAAATTCTCACTCATTCCTTCCAGAGGCAGCACTCCATTTCAGTATCAGTTTGGCCTGAGAAAGGAGTGAGTAAAAACTGGCTAAAGGACATCACAATATGGTAATATATTATATCTATAGTGAGATGAAGTCATTTCTGAGGTGTGTTTAGCATCACACCACCACTACTATGGAACATTTTAGAGTAGGAAGCAAAAAAGTTAACCAATTAAACTGGAGGGCCCATTTTAATGAAGCAAAAATATAGTTACCCAAACTGGAAGTTGGCCCTAGACTTAAAAAAAAAGAAGACACAAACAACTGAACTGAGCAAAACACTTAAAAGTCCCATTCTCCTGGGCGCTAAGGCCCCTTTACCCTGATCTGAACATGTTAAATGATACATTGAACAACACACCAGCGGCCAGCTGGAATCCTGTCGAGAGTTAAGAGTCTAAACAATCCTACATTGGCAGCAGGTACGGATAACATTGCCTAATGGGTCTTTTCCATGTCTAATTTCTATGATTAGATGGAATGGCAATTTGTGGGTCCTACAAGGGAAATCATTGTTTATTCCCATCTGGAAAAAGGCTATGCGCCCAGTAAAAATCTTGGTACAATACATGAGAAGCAGCGTGACCTACTGGATAAAACATTGGATTGGGAGTCAGCGACTCCTGTGCCCTGTTTCCAGCTGTGCCACTGACTTACAGGGTGACCTTAAGCAAATCACTTTACTTCTTTGTGCCTCTGTTTCCCCTTCCCTTTGGGGCAGGGGATCTCCCTCACTAGGTGTTTGTACAGCACCTAGCACAATGGGTACCTGGTTTCAGCTGGAGTCTCAAGAATATTATGACGGGGACACTTATTTCAATATTTTTTAAAAATGGTAAAGGATCTGCTTAACCTGTGGGTAGGCAAATATCCAGCCTATTTACAATTACTGGCCCCCAGGCTCCCTTCCACTGGGAGTTATGGAAGGGAGATGAGTAGAAATTCCACAGCAAATGTCCTGAGACAAGCAGAAGCCTGAATTTCTCAAAACTACAGATACATTCAAGGGCTATTCAGTTCCCAAGAATAACAATGAGGGTGGCTGAATTGCTGCCATAGAATATCAGGGTTGGAAGGGACCTCAGGAGGTCATCTAGTCCAACCCCCTGCTCAAAGCAGGACCAACACCAACTAAATCCCCAAATCACCCCCTCAAGGATTGAACTCACAACCCTGGGTTTAGCAGGCCATGTCACTAGCAACTCTTAGTTAACTCTTCCCTGTCCCTAACCTCCATTTGTAATAATAGATCTGTTCAGTAAAGACCTGATATAAAGTCCACTGAAGTAAATGGGAGCGTTTCTATTGACTTCCCTGGGCGTTGGATCAGGCACTAAAGGTTTTATTTCTGTACTGTGTACGTTTAACTGGCCCAACTGCATTCTTCACAGCCTGCATGGGAGGAAAAACATGCTGCTCCCTCATTAGAACATTTACTGAATTTGCTCTCTCGTGTTTAATTATTTAATAAAGTGATGGGTTTTAAAAAAGAGACATAATGCTCCATCAAGAATATTTACTCAAAGCACCCGATTCTGCAAGATTTATGAAAGCATCCAACTTTTTGGTCTTTCAGAAAACGAAGAAGAATTTATAAGCACACCAGAGAAAGAGCTGTTGATTGAACATTACTGAGATGGTTTAGTCTCTCTTTCCCTCTCCCCCACCCATCCTTTTGCTCTGGCGCCATCCCTACAATTATTTGAAAAGGTAAAATTAGTTTATTAATTGTTAATGATGACTTTCGTGTTAAAAAAAAACCTAGTGATTTGAGCAGACTTTTTATTGAAGCTTGAGAGATATTTTCCAGTCTACCTACTTAAAATATTTATGCTTTACAGACCACTGGAGAGAGAGAAATCCTCATTTTCTCTTAGGATTAAGAGAGGCCTCATAACAGGACCACAGAAAAAGGCTTTTTTTCCTTCCCTAAACTAAGCTAAGAATAATATAAAAATGTACCAGTAGTAAATCCAAAACCGGCAAAGCAATTTGAGGTTACATCAGAATTGTTAAGAAACAGAATTAGTTCAGTTGTTCCTAGGATGTTGTTTAGTTTGAAAAACAAGTAATTCCAGAGAGACAAGAGGCTGTCTTAGTCCTCAGACAGGAAAAAACAAACAAACAAACAAACAAAAAGACCCCCCAAAAACCACACATGGGGGCTGATCCAAAGCCCATTGGGAATATTGCTGTTAAATCTGATGGGCTCAGTATGAAGACCATGGGATAGGAAACAATGCATTTCCATTGCATAGTACTGCATCAGAGGGGGAAGGGAAGGGTGAATCAAAAGAAGGGTAAGGTTTTGTCGTCCTTAGAACTGTTGGTCTGATTTCCCAAAGTCTGTACACAACAGGACTACTAAACAAATTCTGTGCTTTTGACAGTTTCTTGCCCCATCCCTCATCCCCGCCTTCACTGGCATAGACCATGGTGAAGGCCCCAGTGGTGAAAAATCCACACTGGAGCACCTGCAACAGCAGAAAGTGACCACAACCTCCCACACTGCTAGGGAGCTCAACTGAGCCACATAGCTGTGAAGCTGGCAGTGATGACAAGGAGGCCGTGGCTCAGGCAACCTGGGAGTATGCACTACATCAGCTCAGATCTCAACTGCTCCCACATGGCAACAACTCCAAGGGAGGGCAGACAGTTGCAATACCACTGGCCTCCACTTGGGGCACCAAGGCCTAGTGAGATGTAGTTCACACCGCCTGCAATGTTTATCCACACACAGAAAACAAACAGCAACTTTCAATCAGGAACAAGAAAGAACAAAAGTAAAATCTGCATGAGAAAGTCCATTCTCTGCTTGTGTGTCCCCCCCATTTGTAGTCTGTTGCATCTGAGCTGAACCCAAAGCAATGCCTGTCTTTGCAGGCAGCAGCCTTTTGAAATGTAAAGGCAAAGTACACAGAAAACAAAGGAAGATAATTACATAGTTAAATACACCATACACACCAGTGCTGGCTTCAAGAATAGTCCCCAGGTTGTTTCCTGAAGCACTTTTTAAAGTATATAATGTGATGTTTTGAGCTCGTTGGCCATTTATTAATTTTCTAGTAAACTGTATATATTTCTCTTTCAATAAAATACAGATCTTTTTTAAAAATGAACAGCTCATCAATGCAGCACACAGAGGAAAGGCTGCATGATCTTGGAGACATGGCATAGGACTGTCTCTTACTAAGTTTTTGCACATTGCCTAGCAGAATGGGTCTCAACTAGGCCCTACTGTAATAAATAGTAATGTTGCAAAGGGACAGTCTGGAATCACCATTATTGGAGATACTCAGGGCTGACCCATGACCCCAAAACATTTCTGGGATAAAGAAATCAGCTTTGTCAAAGAGGCCGGGCAAGTGGGCAAAAGGACCCACTAGAATCATAGAATATTAGGGTTGGAAGAGACCTCAGGAGGTCATCTAGTCCAATCCCCTGCTCAATGCAGGACCAACACCAACTAAATCATCCCAGCCTTAAATCAACTAAATCAAGCCGGGCCTTAAAAACCTCTAAGGATGGAGATTCCACCACCTCCCTAGGTAACCCATTCCAGTGCTTCACCACCCTCCTAGTGAAACAGTGTTTCCTAATATCCAACCTGGACCTCCCCCACTGCAACTTGAGACCATTGCTCCTTGTTCTGTCATCTGCCACCAGTGAGAACAGCCGAGCTCCATCCTCTTTGGAACCCCCCTTCAGGTAGTTGAAGGCTGCTATCAAATCTCCCCTCACTCTTTCCTTATGTAGACTAAATAACCCCAGTTCCCTCAGCCTCTCCTTGTAAGTCATGTCCCCCAGCCCCCTAATCATCTTCGTTGCCCTCCGCTGGACTCTTTCCAATTTGTCCACATCTCTTCTGTAGTGGGGGGACCAAAACTGGACGCATTACTCCAGGTGTGGCCTCACCAGTGCCGAATAGAGGGAAATAATCACTTCCCTCGATCTGCTGGCAATGCTCCTACTAATACAGCCCAATATGCCGTTGGCCTTCTTGGCAACAAGGGCACACTGCTGACTCATATCCAGCTTCTCATCCACTGTAATCCCCAGGTCCTTTTCTATAGAACTGCTGCTTAGCCAGTCGGTCTCCAGCCTATAGCAGTGCATGGGATTCTTCCATCGTAAGTGCAGGACTCTGCACTTGTCCTTGTTGAACCTCATCAGATTTCTTTTGGCCCAATCCTCCAATTTGTCTAGGTCACTCTGGACCCTATCCCTACCCTCCAGCGTATCTACCTCTCTGTGTAATCTGTGAATTTGCTGCGGGTGCAATTCATCCCCTCATCTAGATCATTAATAAAGATGTTGAACAAAACCGACCCCAGTACCCACCCCTGGGGCACTCCGCTTGATACCGGCTGCCAACTAGACATCGAGCAGTTGATCACTACCCATTTAACCCGATGATCTATCCAGCTTTCTATCCATTCATCCAATCCATACTTTTTTAACTTGCTGGCAAGAATACTGTGGGAGACCGTATCAAAAGCTTTGCTAAAGTCTAGATATATCCCATCCACGCTTTCCCCACATCCACAGTGCCAGAGACACCTGTTCAGCACAAGGAAGTCTAGAGTTCACAGCACTGCAGTAGCATCCTCTGAACAGTGGGTAAATTCAGCTTCTGACACGTGCAGCTGTTTCACATATTTGTAGTTAAAGATTCAGTTTTCTCTTGATGAGACTCCCTGTGCAATTCTCCATTTAGACATTTTGTATAATTAATGTTTCTGCTGCTGGGCTTTTTTAAACAATGGAATAGCTCTGTAACTGTTGACATAATGGAGCAATGTACGAATTGTAGGGTACAAATTGTCCTAAGACAGAAACATAAGCCCTACTTTGAAGGAATGACCTTTTGCCAGTAAATAACAATGTTTTCTTTCAGTTGTAATTTACGGTGCATGTAGTGGTAGGCCTCAATGATAAGAAGTCAATGTCTTAACTTTTTTAAGTATTGGCACTGAAATTATGGCAGCTTTGACCTTTGGCCCGTGCTGTGGGCATATCCGCAGTGGGCACTTGAACTGTACATAACAATCATTTCATCATGTTAATTACCAGGACACAGAGGGGCCATGGTTAATTCAATGGGAGTACATTTTTCAAGGTAATAATGAAATAATAGTCACAGGTTTTTAGAAGGCATATTTTTGGCTTATCCCTCTTCTTTTCTTAGCCTTCCTTTCCCCCCTCACTTCCTTTCAAGGTCTCTTCCTTTCACTTTCTTGCTAATTAGCCATAACCATGACCTTAAAGAATTACTGTTTTTAGTGCTGATTCATAGGCAGCTGCTGAACATATTGGGCTCATTTCTGCCAGACGTGTGTAAATAAGAATAAGGCCCACTGTCGACTGTAGTTTTGATTGAAACTGATGTATAATGAGCCAGGAATGATCTAAACTCCACAAAACATTTTCACCTTGAATTATGTCTTCCCTAATAAGAATATTCTGTAAGAGGAATTTACAACATTTGGGGGTGCTATGCCAGTCAGGGAACACACGCCCCATTTCCCAACCTGGTAGCTTGGTGTAAATATACCATTTTATCCTTTGGTGTTTGTTCTGGTAGCTCTTTGCATACTAGTTCATCCATTGTTGCCAGTGATTCAACCCAACGGGTTTACCACAAAGACCAGCAAGACATTAATGCAAGCTGGATGCCTGTGCTAGAAAACATTGCTAAGGGCCAAATTCTCTCCTTGAGATGTGCACATGGCTCCGACTGAAGAGAACAGGCAGCTGGGTAGCTGCACATCAGTGAGAAAAACTTGGCCCCAAATGTAGACGCAAATGAACAAAAAGGTGAGAAATTTCTTCCAAATAACGAGTGAGAAGAACAAAGAAAAGGAATAATCTGTGCTGACTGGCTCAACCTAGCTCAGAATTGGGAGAATCTTTATGGCTGTCCTCAAACACCTAGCCCCACTAGTATGTGATGACCCTGGTAACTTCCGAGGGACACCAGTATCCTCATTTCAAACTGATTAAATCCTGATCTTTCCCATATGATTCCAGCTAATCCCAAAATTTACCATGAAAGGAATTAAAAACTCACATAGTGAGCTCAGGAATACCAACATCTCTATCATCCTCCTCCATCAGCTTTTATTGTAGAGATGCGACCTGTGGTATCTGCCCATGCCTTGCCTTTGTGATATCCCAGGTTATTTCTCACACTTTCTCTCACTGGATGGCATTCCTTCTGGCCATTGCTTGGCAGATGACAATGTGCACATTATGCATTATGAAAGCCAATAATAGTCTCATTAACCCATGTCACCACTGTATATAAAGGACGCAAAATCCTAAGGATATATCATCTGGTTAAATAACTGGTACAATGACTCCATTGTGAGCAGATTTAATTGTGAACAATGCTGAGAACACCAAGTGTTAATGCGTATAGCTTTGTGTCAACCCCAAAGAACAAGCTCACTAATAATGGTGTGATGTCACACCCCATATTCTTCATAGAAATATGGTTCTGATATAATATGGCAAAGATATACTTCATGCAAGATGGCTCATGTAAGATATCATTGGAAAGGTTATGATTTATTGAATGTGATTATTCAATCTGTATGCATGTATCATATCTGTATCTAAAGTTAGGAATATTGACTATGTAACAATTACAACTGTGTGTGTACTTGGGGGGGGGGGAACGCCCACCAGACAGTAGGCAATCCTTCTGAATGACCCATTTAAGAAGGACAATAGAACTCTGAAGATACTAATCTCCCACCTTCCTGAGGTGCTTCCTGGGATGCTGCATTGACACTACAAGGTCATGTGACAATGTCACCTGATGAAAAATGCCCCCCTGGACACTGCTGGTACTTTTCCACGGTAGGGGGTTGGGGATCAAACAAAGGATTCCCACCTTAGGTAAATCCTTTTTAAGGGCTGGGGAGGGGTTTGATCTGGACTCTCCTTCATTGTCTACCCAAGAAGAAAGACTGCTGAAAGTACCTGAGGGGAAAGGCAGGGGTGAGTTCAGACTGAGGCAGGGGTCCAGTCTGTAAGAAGAGATAACTGGAACTCTAAGCTACAGAAACTTGGCATCCTGCCTAATTCCACATTTAGGGTGAGAAATTACATTTTATAACCTGTTTCTTCAGTGAATCAAGCTTAGTTTGTGTGTTTTGTTTTATTTGCTCAGTAATCTGCTTTGTTCTGTTTGCTATCCCTTATGATCAATTAAAATCTGTCTTTCGTAGTTAATAAACTTATTTCTTGTTTATAACATAACCCAGTTTCTGCAATCCATATCTGGCGTGGCAAGAAGCACATCTTTCTTTACATCGAGAGAGAGGGTAAATTTTTCTGAGCTAGCACTGTGCAGATTTTTCTATACAGTGCAACAGAATATGCCTTTGGGTCTGCACTCCAAGGGAGGTAGGCACCTGAGTGCTGGGGCAAGTCCCTTAAACTGAGTCTTCCCAGAGCTGATTTCAGTGTCTGTCTCTTTCTGCAGCTGGGTGTGACCCTGCCTGTGTGTGGTAGAGGAGGCTTAAGAGCCTGGCGCAGCAAGACAAGGTAAAGGGAGCCCAGGTTGGTGGAACAGGAGGGCTCAGTGGTATCCCAGTACATCAGGTGGCACTTTAAAGGGGGGAAACCTGTCACAAATGGGAAGGAAGAGAGGAGAAAAGATGAAGTCAAACTTTACTAAGGTAAAGGTCTCCTGTGTGCTGGAGTCTCCTGATGTCACTTTTTCCACCGTTTGAGTACAGAACCCTTTAGAGTTCAGAGGACAAAGTGCATAGCAAACTCAGCCAGAAAAATTATTCCATCACTATTTTTACCTCCTATTCTTCCTCTTCAATAGAAAACAATATCTCTGATAACAATAAAAACATAGTAGAACCGCACTCCAGATGAAACAGGAAAGATGGTCTAGTGGCTAGTGCTAGCCAAGACCTTTGGAGAGCTGTCCTCAATTCCCTGCTCTGCTACGTATTTCCTCTAGGATCTACAGCAAGTCATTTAGGGTATGTCTACACTGGAGGGGGAAGGTGGAACTTCCAGCTCAGATAAACATGCCCGTGCCAGCTCTGATTGAGCTAGCTTGCTAAAAACATAAGCGCAGCTGCTGTGGCTTGAGCTGCAGGATGAGTTGGCTGCCTGACTATGTGCCTAGGGTCTCGGATGGGATTGTATGCGGGGTGGCTAGTCCCTTGTGTTGCCACGGCTGCACTTCTATTTTAAGTGTGCTAGCTCGATCAGAGCTGGCGTGGGTATGTCTACTTGAACTGGAAATTACATCTCCAGCTCCAGTGTAGACATGCCCTTAGTCTCTCAGTGCCTTGGTTCCTGATCCGTAAAATGGGGATAATAGCATTGCCCTACCTCACAGAGAGGACAAATACATTGCAGACTGTGAAGTGCTTGGGTACTATGTAATGGGGGCCACATTAATATTTCACGGTATGTCTGCACTGCAACCAGGAGGTGTGATTGCAGGTTGGCTAGGCACACCTGGGCTAGCTTTTAATCTAACTAGCATAGCTAAAAACAGCCGTGAAGACACAGGGGAGTGGGCTGTACAGGCCTGCCTGGAACCCTGCCTATGTTCTTGTGTTGCTACCCCACTCCGTGGTCTAGGCCACTGCCTTTCACTGCTATTTTTAGCCACACTTGCTAGATAAGAGCTAGCGTGAGTGTGCCTACCTGAGCTGCAATCACACCTCTGACTGCAGTGCAGACATACCCTAAGCTAGAGAGCCATGAAATGCACTGCTCCTCACAAGAGTCCTGTTTTCTACAAGCACCATACAGCGCTGGCTGGCTTTTCAGTGGGCATAGCACCACACAATACGATCAAGAGAAATTGCAAAATTATCCAGGATCACTGTAACAAACATTGTTGTTCGTGTAACCCCCTTGCCCATCTGAGTTGGCAGCAACAAGGGCCAGGTTCAGTATCTAGGGGTTCTGTTCCAATAACACAATGCAAAACCGGCTTGAGCCCCCACCCAGTGACCTGGGACAACCACATACCTCTAAGAGGCAATACTTCCCCTCTCGTAAGCACAGAGTCTGAGTGTAGCAAAATCCTTTTAATAAAGGAGGGAAACAATGCGGCATTATGTTGGGGAAACACCACAAACAGGATTCATAACACAAACCATGAGCAAAAGACCCCCCCTCCCCAAGTAAGTTTGGCAGTGTCCTTTTCCCCTTAGGGTCGTAAGTCCAGCAACCCAAAAAATCACCCAAAGTCCAACACCCAAAAAGTCTCTTGAGTCCAGCAACCCAAAAATCACCCCAAAGTCTCTGTCCCTCGTCAGTGCAGCCCCAGAGTTCAAAAGTTTATCTGCAGAGTTTTACCTCCCAGCTGGGGGGCGGGGAGGGCACAGCGGTGTTAAGGGGCACCTTACGTGGTCCGAGGCCGACTGCCCCACCTCTCAATGGGGTTCTGCTGCAGCCGCTCTGCTCCACCAGTTGTCCTGTGAGCCACTCCAGCTATTCCATGAACTGCTCTGCCAGCTGCTCCGCTCCACCGGCTGTCCCGCGAGCCGCTCCAGTCGTCCCGCAAACTGCTCTGCCAGCTGCTCAGCAACATAGCTTCAGGCCCCCCCACAGCACTCAGTGATTTCGGCTCTTAGTGATTTTAGCTCTTTAATGATTTCAGCTTGTAGTAGGGGAGCCTCAGTGCTGGTGCACCATTGGCCCAAAGTGAATTCAGCCCAGCAGCCTGTAACTAGACTCCTAATGGAATTAAAATTAGCTCCGATATTCCACAGTAGAGAGAGGAGGTGCAATTGAGATTTCAGGCCCACAAAAGGGGCCTATACCATCAGGTACAAGTACCTGTCCCCAGCCTCTCTCAAATCACTAGGTTTTGGAACCCATGTCCCTTGTCTAGCGAGTGCTACTTAGTTGATGGCGAGTCCCTCTGTCATAAAACAGTTTCATTGTCCTTGATTCACATAATCAGGGTAACAACACTTTATTCTTCCTGCCCCAATAACAGAGAAACTGGGGATCCCACAGCAGCCAAAGTGACCATTTGGGTTCATGCTAGGCGGGGTGGGCATGCCTATGCAAACAAGATCAGCCCCTGAAGTTCTTTTCCACAACTCACCACAATTCACCACCAGATGTCAGGGTAGAGCTCATCCTGACTCTGCTTACATCTACATGGAATGGGCCACTGAGAAAACCTGCTTCAATACAGAAAAAAAATAACCTACTGACTGCACACCCCTAGTTGTCTCCTATTACCCCACACTGGAACACATCATCAAACAGTTACAACCCATACTTGATGGGGATCACATCCTGAAAGAAATCTTTCTTTAACTCCCTCTTCTGGCCCTCAAACAACCCCCGCAATCTCAACAAGCTCATCAGAATAAGCAAGCTTCACACAGATCAGGACCCACCAACTCAAAGCAGCATCAGACCCTGCCATAACAACAGATGCAAAACCTGCAGCCATATCTCCACTGATACAATGATCAGTACACCCCACAATGCACCTTTCAAGATCCATGGGTCCTACACGTGCCTATCTCAACATGTGGTCTGCCCCAAGTTATAATTATGTAGGTGAAGCCAGACAATCACTACGTTCTCAAATGAACTCACACAGAAAACAACAAAAGACAAAAACACCCTATCACCTGTGGCGGAACACGTTTCACAAAGTGATCACTCCACATCTGACCTCTCAGTCCGCATAACCTGCAAAAGATGAGCCTGGAAGCCTAAATTCATAGCTCTGCTAGGCACCAAAAACAATGGACTCAATAGAAACAATGGTATTATGTCTCATTACATCATTCTGCAACCCACGAACTCTCTTTTGCCCTATGACTGCAGCGGTGTAAACTGCCCACTTCATTTTGAATGGTTTCTTGCAACATGCGTTAACTCCTTATGCTTAACAATCTGTTCCACCTTGTATTTAGCTGTGAGACCCAGTACCTTTCTCAGACCTGAAGAGGAGCTCTGGGTAAGCAGGAAAGCTCATCTCTTTCACCAACAGAAGTTGGTCTAATAAAAGATATCCCCTCACCCACCTTGTTGCTCTTTAAATAACGTTTCCCCTGATCCAAAGTCACTGGAGTCAACGGAAAGATTCCGATTTATCTCAATGGGCTCTTGACTTTAATGAACCTTGGATCTGGATGTTAGGGCTTTCTGGAACTCTGGCCAGCCTGATATTTCTTAATCAGAGTGTGTTGAACTGAGTTTCTAAAGCTTTTTAGAGACCAGTGGCTTCCAGCCTGGCAGCACTGGACCAGAGGTGCCAGCCCTCTCTTGGGGGTAGGGAAGGGGTCACAAAAAGAGGGGATTGTGAGGAAAGCATTCCTGGACCGGTCCCATATGACCCAATAAGGCATGTTGCAAACTCACCTCCTGCTCCCAATAGGCTGTTGCTGCTAGAGTAAAATGTGGTGCAGCCTGATCTAAAATGCTTTCAAATAAGCCCAGGACTGCTCAAGAAAGGGCACCCAAGCTTTATGACGCCAAGGACCATGTTGACAAATTGCCAGGAGGCCAAGAGCCACGCCTCATTTGCATATAAATTGCAAGTGTTTTATTATCAAATATAAATGCACACAATCATGATGGAGCATTTGCTTATTCTTGCTTCTCCCTTGAGATGAATACAAATCATTTGCCTTTCAGTGTGCAAGCAGTAGCTGATCAGCACTGGCCTCACGCTGCAGTTATAGGTGGGTGGGGAGAGGGTGGCAGCAGGCCACATGTGGGGACCCCGGCAAACCTGAACTGGCTTAGCAAGGATTTGGTGATTACACACCTGAGATGGATAAGAGTTATTGCTGATCCAGGAGTGGCTAGAACGAAACTGAGAACCTAGCCTGACCAGCTGTGAGCACCCTCAGGCACATTCAAAGCCTGTTTTAACTTGAGTTAAAAGATTGCTAATTAACTCGAGATAGCTAATATACATGTAAAGGTTAAAGTTGATGCTGCAAACATTTGTTCCAGGACACAAATGGTTATGGGTTACCAAACTCGTTGGCTAAGTCAAGCGAACTAGCAATCAGTTAAAACAGGGACAAAAAACTCTAATCTAGACATACCCTAAAGGGGGAACAAAAGCCAATCATCCTGTGACTTTCCTTCTTACCATTCACAACTTTTTAATGGATTAAAAAGGAGTCCTAAAGAAAGACTGAAATAATAAGAATGTATTTTGCACTAGTTATTTGATGGGATCAATGGACGAGCCCAGGGTATGTCTGTGATTAGGGGACAAAATGTACCTGCCTTATAATGAAGCAATTGAGGTGTGCCCTAAAGATTCCAAGCACAGTCAGAAGGAATCTTTACTCTGTGCAGACAAGGAAATTGGTTTTTATTATTGGCAATGTCATGCCAAAAAAAAAAAAATCACAGAGAATGCTGAAGGGTATTTTCCAGATCACCTCATCTTCCCAAGAAAGAAAAAGACTATTAAGGAATGAGAAATAATAATAATAAAAAAACATACATAGGGAACCTTAGAAAAAAATATAATTAAGAAATGTCATTTATGGTGGGAATGAAAGTTTGCAGCTGCAGAATTTAGGAGTGCTGTGGTGAGGATTTCAAAGTCAGCTGGAAGGTATTATTTATTGGGTTGTTTAATCTGAATTAAACTCACTTTCAGATTCCAGAAAGAGTGCTCACACCTCCATTTTTCATGCGCGGTATTGCAGTTCGGTGTGACAATTCTCCTTCTCCTCTCCCCTTGCCCCCCACTTTCACAGAGACAAGAGACTAATCCTACATAGAACTGCCATAGATATAATTGAACCTCAGGGTGCCGTAGCAGTATGGCTTTGACACGAATTCTATATCAAAGTGTTTCTGTTAGCCTACATTTGTACTGTCTGAGGAATTTAGTGGTGGAGAATCTCTGTAATACAATATTGATTGATTATTATCTATCTTCCTTGCTATTCTACTTTGCATTCCACTTCAGAAAGGCTGAATTCATCTCCGCCAAAAGCTTGTGGCCTTAAAGGGATATCCTGAAACTACATTGTTGTATCAAGGCAATATGCCTGCAAAACATGGCTTTTTAATATGGTATTTGGGCAGGGGGAACCCAGCACTCAAATTGCTTATTCGTCATTTGTAAATTTCTTTTAGGTTACAGCCTCGTCCTGTAGAATAATTTGCAAAGTGATTAGCTCATGAAACTAGGGTTGGTTTACTGGTGCCACAGCATTTCGTGTACTATGTACATATGTATGTACACACACACACACACACAACTATACACACCAGGGGCCTGATCCAGAACCAACTGAATTGAAAGACTCCCATTGATTTCAGTGGGTTTTAGATCAGACTCTCTACCTATGTTTAACTGTGTAGCGCTTTCCGAAATAAAATAAACTAGTACAAGTTATGGGCTGGTCTAGTTGGCTAATATCAGCATGCGACATGGCACAAGACCAGGTCTGATTTCTTCTCCTCTTTCCAGAGCTAGCAAGGGCCTGGAAGACCCTGAGGAAGCTAATGCTTCAGGTTGCTCAGTAGTGAAAACTCTGGCTAATGGTCCTGTAAGGTGAATCTATCTCTGGGGAACCTCACCCTACTTCCCCCTGCCTGGAGCCCAGTGAGCACGGTCATTGACATTTACTTTTGAACACAAAGAAATTCCCAGACAAAAAGCTTTGTTAAGATGGAATTAAGCTTGAGAATACATAGCAAAGCATCTATTTAACTCTTCATTCTTCTCCCTGCCCTCACCCATCACCACTCCTGGATTCCTTTTCCTGTTGTCTGATGCTGAAAAGCTTCTGATTTTGGAAGATTAGAGAGAGAATAGTGATAAACAGATAGGACACTTCCCAGGACAAATGAAACCCCCTTTTCTATTCTGGTCCCTTCCTATCCTCTATGGCTCCACTCCATAAAGATTCATGGTAAAATCCTCACTCTATTGAAGTTGATGGAAAAACTTCCATTGACCTCAACGGGGACACGATTTCACCCCTAAGTTTCTTAAATAGCTCTCCTCATCATTCACCGAGCTTGAAGAGTGGCCGGTGCTCGTGAGACCGGGCAATCTGAGAATGCACCTCTGCTGAGAGTGCGGGACCTAAAAATAAAATGAAAATAAGACAATGGGGAAAAAGCAAAACAAAACAAATAACTTGTGATCAAGAAGCAAATGAACCTCTTTAACCTGGCACTATCCAAACCCTCAAAATTCTTCTCACGGCCTACTTCAAGCATCCCCATGTGCAACCAAATCAGAAACTTCAAACAAGTTAGGTTTGTCTACAAGTTCTGTTAGAGGGCAGCAAGCCAGGGTGCAAATCTACAGTGCTGTAGCCTGCTGTGCACTCATTTGCCACGTGGAACCTGTTACTATGCCCTAAAAGCTCTGTAATGTGCTTTCATCTGCATAGTGAACTGCAAGCTAAATATGAGTCAACAGTGTAACAGTGTTGCAAAAAAAGCGAACATCATTCTGGGGCGTATTAGCAGGAGCACTGTATGCAAGACATCGTAAGTAATTCTTCCACTCTGCTCTGATAAGGCCTCAGCCGGAGTGTTGTGTCCAGTTTTGGGCGCCTCATTTCAGGAAAGATGTGGACAAATTGGAGAAAGTCCAGAGGAGAGCAACAAAAATGATTAAAGATCTAAAAAACAAGAGCTGTGAGGAATTGGGTTTGTTTAGTCTGGAGAAGAGAAGGCTGAGGGGGGACATGATAACAATTTTCAAGTACATAAAAGGTTGTTACAAGGAAGAGGGAGAAAAATTGTTCTTGTTAACCTATGAGGATAGGACAAGAAGCAATGGGCTTAAATTGCAAAGGGCAATTGAGGTTGGACATAAGGAAAAACTTCCTAACAGTCAGGGTGGTTAAGCACTGGAACAAATTGCCTAGGGAGAGTGTGGAATCTCCATCATTGGAGGTTTTTAAAAACAGTTTAGACAAACACCTATCAGGAGTGGTATAGCTATTATGTAGTCCTGCCTTGAGTGCAGGGGACTGGACTAGATGATCTCTTGAGGTTCCTTCTAGTCCTACACTTCTGTGCTTCTAAGTCACTCTATAGGCATGCCCTTAGAATGGACTGGAAAAGGGGGTTTAGAGTGGGAGTCTAGTCTTCATTCTATAGAGGAAAATGTTTCTTTTTCAAAGACAGCATCTCTGTCCCCTGTCAGTATTAATAATTTCTTGGTTGGATCAAAAACAGACAAATATATTCCATAAAAATATATTAGTATTAGCCTCAATCATAGCTCAGGAAAAGAATTTCATGGTGAACTTTATTTTAAAAAGGCAAACACACTTCAAGAACATATTTTGCACAAATGAATGGCTAAGGGAAAGTGACGAGTCAAATTACTGGGTGTGCTTCCCGCTACTATGCTAGACAACCAGTCGGATCTGTGCCAGTCAGCCCTTTTCTAAACGGTCTCCACCAAACTGAAAACCAAACTTCACCTTAATTTTATTTGACTTACAGGATCTGGTATGTATCTCATTTGGCCCGACCTAATTTGCTGGCAAGCAGCTTTTAACTTTTCACAGACGATTAGAAAGTGATTTACTCTATGGGCTTTGGATGATTGTTCCCCAAAATTTCTGAAGGATGCCGAGCTGAACTACTGCAGAGAGAATGAACTAAGGAGAGAGGAAATTGACAGCGAGGGAGGAAAAAAAAGATGGGAGAGAGAGAGGAGGGGATGCGATGTGATATAACTTATTTTATATACAGTCTGCATACACACGGTCAGCCAGCTGTCCAACATATCCTCAACTAGTCTAAATTGGGGTATCACCCGCTATCCCCAAAACATTTGAAAGATTTAAAGAAGGTGGAGTGAGATGTTCCAAAGTACCACATAGGAGCATAAATCATATTGACCTTCAACTGCCCTCAATTTGTTGTTGAGACCACCCCGCCCACCCTTCTCCCTGTCAGTTAGGACGACTTTGGCTGGCTCCTCCCTCTTTCTTTCCCTGCATTTCCAACATCATGACCAAATCCTGCTGCTTCTTATACCTGTAAAACTCAGGGGCCTTCTGAGTGACAGGTTGGTTTATTTGGGCCCATACTAACAATTAGATTTAAATGATTGTGGGTGAGAAGAAAAGACAGTTACGAAGCAACTGACGCACTGTTGTTTCCCCCAGAGTCATTTTTTCAGCAGCTGCTTTCAAATGCTGAATTACCAACCCCTGAAAATACAAAAGGAAAATACAATGGGGGTGGTGAGGGGGGAGATCAACGATTCTGACGAGCATAACTTGATTACATAAACAATTTAGACTTTTCTGTTCCATTTGATTTTTGCAGGCTTATTTTTGCCTGGGTATTTTATTACAAAAGCTTTTCCTACAGCCTTTTCCATTACTTGTCTATTTGTAAAGCTTAGATTCAATATTTGAAATCGGCAGGCTCTCCTCACAGATAGCATCATTGATGGCACAATATATGTATTTCTTTCAGTGGAAAATGAAATGAGGTAAACTTTGAAGTTAATGAAGAAAACACAAAGGATATTGAACAATAGTTAAATTTCATAAAATTCGAAGGGGGGAGGGAACAGTGTCCGCACAAATTCTGAGCCCATTTCAACATCGGTTGCAAAAAACTTTCTTGATGGGTGTATGGCATTTTAAAGCTATCATGCAGCACCTTAAAAACAGCAATTTGATGTGTTTTTATGAAGCCAGACTGCTTAGTTTGAGACAGTGGTGTCTCATCAATAGGCAAGGCCAGTCTAGTTTTGTGGCGGGTGAATGGCTTATTTTCTCTTTTTTAAATATATGTGAGCTATAGAACAACAATCAGGTTATCCCCTCTTGAAAATGCAGAGAGCCATTAGGGTCAAAGAGATCTTTAGAGAATTATTATGGCAGCGTGATTTAATAATCCCTAAACTCTTTCTGCTTGATGGGCATCATTTGGCCATACTGTCACTAGAACTCTCTGAGTTACTGGCGGCATGGGAACATTGCATAGATGTCTAGGTGTTTTTGTCTTGCCTTTTCTCCACACTCTATATTATTTCCATCCTGTTCCATCATCTCAGATAGGTTTCAGTTTGAGTTCAGTGCTATTTTATTTCCATGTTTCCATTTCACCTCAGATTGTGCTGCTCACCCTTCCTCATGTGATCTGCCAGAGAGTCCCACAAGACCCAGTCCTGTCTCCATCACATCTATACACAGCTTTTGGAGGACACTATAAGGTGACAATGGCTGAAATGTTGACAACAGTCGGTTCTATGTACCTTCTTCTGCCGGGGCTATTAAGGCAGCCTTCCAAGGGTGTAATCATAGCCTTATTGATGACAATGGCAAAACTCTCATGGACTTTAATGGGGACTGGATTGCTGTGCTTGGAAGAAACTGAAATCTGTATAAAGAACAGCTGGCTCAAGGAAAGACTGAAATGATGCTAGGTAGATGAAGGAAACATTTCAGAGAACTGGCAAACTCCATCATCTCCACCCTCTAGTAACAATCTCTACCATCTCTAGTAATTAGGATAGTTTGCAGCCTCCAGGTCATGATGGACTCATTACTGATGCTTGACCCTCGGACAATGGCAGATACCAAAAATACTTTCCTCCATTGTTCATAGGATCTACTTTTCCACACAAAGGTATGGCCAGAATAATCCATAAAATCTCATCTCCAGGCTGGATTTACCTGACTCTTGACAAAAAGAAAGAAGCTACAGCTGGTGCATTGCACCATGCTCTACACTAGAACTGAAGGACCTAACTTTCATTTACACTAGAGCCATTTTATACTACCCTGGTCTGGTAGTAGAGGCCTTAAAATGGGTGTGAATATCATTGACTCCCACTTTAAAGCACTGTTACACTGCCAGAGAGGTGACAAGAGGATTTAGTGTAAAAGAGGATCAGGCCTGGACAGAAAGTACATAACTTGTTAAGAGCTGATGTACAGAGTTAGAAAAGAAAGCCATTTACAGTGCACAACAAGTATTATTTGTCCTATAAGCCCAGGAACAATGCTACATATTCTTGAGTGCCTTCTCCCGGCCCCATATCTATTGAACATGTATGCAGACATAGAGCAGTCCTGTAATATTACCCAGGTGCTCTGTGACTCCCCCTTCACCATTCAGGATTCTCATTCAGAATGATGGTACTGATCGCCAAGGCCCTCTTTGGGATCAAGCCACGCTGTCTCAATAAAGGCCACCTCTTTCAGACACCCACCACGTCGGCACTATTGTCGGGTATGTAGCGTTGAGAACAGCATCAGTATGGGAGTTGGAGGATGAAACTTTTTAGTTGCAGGCCCGAGGTTTTGGAACATCCTCCCAAAAGAAATCAGGACACATTCTATACTAATCCCCTTCAGGGCATGACGTTGCATGCCTTTGGGCATTACCCAATAGACCAGAGCAGAATAAAACACAGCATTATGTTTCAAAATAGAAGCCAATAACTAAAGCAAAGCACAAGATGGAGATCTGGCTCTCCATTTTGACAGATCCCCCTCTCTTTTATATAGCCTCGTACATCCCTAAATTCTACGGTGATAGGCCCTTTATTAATGCTGACAGATGCATACTAACCAAGGATGAATGAGACAGAGGCTAAGAGATTCAGTTCACATATGCGCTCAAGTCTTTAGGATTTTTCCCTGAACCTTTTTCCAGATGATTCAGTACCTCCCCTGTCTAAAATTAGATTGAAATGCCACAAGAACAGCCTCTCTTGTGACATTTCCATTACTTCCTGCTTTCGGCCTGGGTGGAAAGGCAGCCTTTCTTGAGGCATCTTGACATTTCTGCTTCTGCCTGCACCCTGGGAAGTAAATGCATGGCATTTTTATGAATGCACCTGATCCCAAGAGGTGCCAAGCACCCACAGTTCCCACAGATTTCAGGTTCAAACCCAATGTGATCCGCTGGTGGGAGGGGAGCAGGGCTGGGCTGGGTAGAAGCGGGAGTCTGTGGAGGGGACTGTTGGCTGTTTTCATTCCTGGCTCCAGGAAGCACAAATGAACAAGAAGAAGAACACTGACGTTAAAAAGCCTGAAGAGTGTAATGAGCCTAGGGCTTTGTGCTTGCATTTCAACTGCACAATAGATGATACTTTAGTGGAAACTGCAATGGGCTATTGCCCATATATACAGCACAACGGGAGAAATCTTTTAAATCTTAATTTTCTGGGCTAAATCAAGGAACTGAGCTTTAAAAGAACCTCGTTATTCTTACCTGACATGAAAGACGATGAATGGCCTTCCTAGCAGCCTTTATCTATCCTGCTTTGTTAAGCCAGTCAAAACCTACATGGAAGAGCGTTTCTAAATCAACCGATAGTCTGAAAAATGTATCTCAAGTTTTCATCCTTTTTCATCTTGATGTTTTCTTGTTTTCCCCTTGTGGCTTTGAGCTGTAAAATCAGTCCTGTGATGGGAGGCTTAATTAAGAGTGATAGTGAGATAATGGAGGGGATCATTTGTCATATCTTAGAGTCACATGATTGCTGCATTTCTTCGTGTATAATCCCAGTGCTAAAACAGACCGACTTCTTTTCGTTGTATCTTGGCTCTGCTTATGGTATAAGTCAAAGGCCTGTTTTATATAGTCAACAAATAAAATCACCCCAGGCTGTTACTCAAAGTCATGCCTAATTCTAAATGGTATGTTATATTGCACGGTTGGTGTGTTGAGTTTAGCAGACAGAAAGAGATTGATGGCATGGCCTATTAAAACCTATGGTGCATTGCTTTGACTCTAGTGATCCAGGGATGTTCCCGTCCCTCACAATACTTTTATTTTTGTAGCTATATACTGCAGGTCGGAGGTACTGAAGACAGCTGCTGCTTTTTGCCAAATCAGATTAAGGAATCTTCATCAGTGGCAAAAATAAATACAGGAAAAGGGAAGTCATGAATAATCTGTGGATCATAGAATCATAGAAGATTAGGGTTGGAAGAGACCTCATGAGGTCATCTAGTCCAACCCCCTGTTCAAAGCAGGACCAACACCAACTAAATCATCCCAGCCAGGGCTTTGTCAAGCCGGGCCTTAAAAACCTCTGAGGATGGAGATTCCACCACCTCCCTAGGCAACCCATTCCAGTGCTTCACCACCTCCTAGTGAAATAGTTTTTTCCTAATATCCAACCTAAACCTCCCCCACTGCAACTTGAGACCATTGCTCCTTGTTCTGTCATCTGCCTCCACTAAAAACAGCCAAGCTCCATCCTCTTTGGAACCCCCCTTCAGGGAGTTGAAGGCTGCTATCAAATCCCCCCTCACTCTTCTCTTCTGCAGACTAAACAAGCCCAGTTCCCTCAGCCTCTCCTCGTGTGCCCCAGTCCCCTGATCATTTTTGTTGCCCTCCACTGGACTCTCTCCAATTTGTCCACATCCTTTCTGCAGTGGGGGGCCCAAAACTGGACACAATACTCGAGATGTGGCCTCACCAGGGCCGAATAGAGGGGAATAATCACTTCCCTCAATCTTCTGGTAACGCTCCTACTAATGCAGCCCAATATGCCGTTAGGGCACACCGTTGACTCATATCTCTAGGTGTATTCCAAATCTCGGTATTATTTGTATGAGGGCTGGAAAAAAGAGGGAGCTGGAGATTATTGATGGCTCCTATTGACTTCAATGGGCTTTGGATCAGGTCTTAACATGTACTTTATTCACTTCTGTCTGTCTGGTTTCTCTTTTAAAGTCAGAACAAAAATACATTCTTGCTCTAATTAACCACTTCTGGAAGAAACAACGGGATCTTACAACTCTCCTCTGCAGTTCCTTCCAGAGTAGATTTTTTTTCCTGCTGCTTACAGATTTTTCTGTCCTTCTGGGGCCAAGAAGTATGGATTTCATTGTAAGGTTTTTAATCGGTTAGTGGACAGATTGTTTGATGAAGTACCAATCTTCTAATTAAATATGCCGTGGAAGAGAGAGACACAAAGCTGCCTGGTAACCTATTGTTAAGGATGTTTCATACTTGTAAGTGGGTATCTTCATCTCCACAGCTCAATGGTGCGCTGTCGGGATGGTTTGCTCTCAGTGTGGCTTAGCTGCAAGCTAAGCACTCTCTTCTCTTGCTGGAAGGCCTCAGACTGGGATTTGGGCTGATATTGCAATGGGGTACCAGTGGGAATGGCACTTGTTAGAGATGCTGAACTTTGGACCAGAAATTAAACCCAAGTCCCTCTCTAGATGGAATGTCAATACTAAATAACACCTCTCTCTTACTCTGCACTTTTCATCAGTGGAGCTCAAAGCGCTTTGACAAATGGGGAACCTGAGACACAGAGATGTGAAGGGACTTGCCTCAGGCCACCCAACAGGCCAGTGTCAGAGCTGGGAATAAAAGTGAGGTCTTTGGAGTCCTAGTCCAGTACTCTATCCTCTAGGCTACGCGGTCTCCCTTCTGTGGCCACGCTGCCTCCCATAATATACAACGATAATGTAGAGCTGGACAGATAATTCATTGGAAATTGTTTTGTACCCTAACGACCTCTGGCATATTTTGCTACTCCCAAATGATTCCATGAATATATTTTTCCCACAATTTGAATGGCTGAATAATTTATTTGACAGGTATTTTCCAGCAATATTATTCAGACATAAAAATGTTCATTGTTTGAGCAGCTCTACGCCAACGCAAAAGGTCCTGATCCAATGCAAAGAGAGTTTGGCTATTGACTACACTAGGAAGAGCGCTGAGCCCTGACTGGTTAATTGGTAAAGTAGTAGAGGTATGGTATGAAAAAGCTATAGAAAGCCAAATTCCATCCTGTTCTGCATATCCAGTGAAGAAAACACCTAGATCCAAGGTAGGATTTTGCCTAGCACCACTGTTTAGAGAAGATGGAGTGATTATATAAAAGTGCACAGGGCTCATGTGACGTTTATGGTTCAAACTGACATTGAAGTGGCACCATGGACACGGCTCTGATTCTGTGGCCTTTGAATATACAAGGAATGCCCTAGGGTGCAATAAGAATGCTTGTTTCTTTTGGCAGCTGTTCTAAAGAATAAGAGTCCATGCAGAATTAATGCCTTAACCTTGCTACTGTTATGCAAAACCCTCCCACCAGCTATTCTGTAACTGGGGTTCCTTAAGTCATTCCTCAATATTGTGTTAGGACCTACAGCAAAATTCTGCATTCTAAATGCTACTAATATAACCCATGACTGACTCTGTCTGCCTTCTACCTTGTCTGGCAGATGTGGTAGTCATGTACTCACGTGTACTATTGAGTCATGAAAGCGATCACAAACTCCTATAAGTCATGCTGTGGATACCACATAATTATATCAAACTGCCGTTGGGCTTCCAGCCAAAGTTCCCAAGATTTATTCAGAAATGAGAAATAATTCCACTCCTGCTCTTCTGCACTGAGTGCGAAGGACAGTTCTCCTGCCCCCTTCCTTCATGGCTTCGCTGAGCTGCAGTTCCATGGATGCGCACACACACAAAAAAGCAATCCAGCCTGGGATTCACCGGCGAGCATCTTCCGTGAAACATGAGAACTAATGAAACCCAATGAGCTTTCGGGAGCATAGAGTACTCCCTAGGCCTATTAAGTCATGTACAAGGTCAGCTGTTAGACGGATGGGAAGCATGAACCATTCAGGTAATTATTACATACCGTTGCGTTTGTACCCATTCAAATTGGCAACACACAGATCACATAAAAGCTAAAAAACTTTTCAGCTGTAATAGTTACAAATAACTCCCCAACTATTCTGCCTCCTATTCTCCTCCTGTGGCACATACATAGTTTCTTTTCCTGTGGCCTGCAATATTTTGATCTAATTTGGGTTGTTGGTTTAGTGTGCGGATGTTGGTGGTCTGTGATACATAGGAGGTCAGACTAGAGGAACTACTGATCCCTTTTAGCCTTAAACCCTATGGGTATGTCTACACTGCAAGAAAAGACCGGTGGCATGGCCATGGCTGGTCTGGGTCAGCTGACTCAGGTGCAGGATGTGGGGCTATAAAATTGCAGGGTAGATGTTCAGTCTCGAGCTGGAGCTGGGGTCCTGGGATCCTGTGAGGGGACAGGATATCAGAGCCTAGGCTCCAGCCCGAGCCTTAATGTCTTAACTGCTATTTTTAGTCTGAAGCCAGAGTCCCGTGAGGTGGAGTCAGCCGAACTGGGCTCTGAGACTTGGTGCCGTGGGTTGTTTTATACAGTGTAGACATATCCTTTTACTATAATTAAATCTGCGTGCAGCCCCCATATAAAGGTTGCTAGTGATTCTGCCTATCTTCCCCCTAAGGCTTTTTCCCCTCCCTCCTTTCTCTCTGCCGCATGTCCTGTGCCTGCAGACTAGAGGCAGGACATGATGGTGAGAGGCTCCCTCAACGGCCTCTATTTTACCTGTTGAACTGGCCTTGTTTATGCTCTAGAGATGGAACTTAATTGGAACTCCAGCTGTGACTGCACCTCCACCCCTGAACCAGGGGGAAGTCTGGTGTCAGACCAGGCTCCTTATCCAAAGTTCAAGTCTTGGCATGATGCTTATAATAGGCTTCAGCTGAAACCCAGATCACTGGGCATGCCAGGTTTTGGACCCGAAATGGGCAGGTCAGGTCTCTCTCTAGAAAATATAGTCATGGACCAAGCTGGTTAGTTAAACTCGGTCTACAGCTGAGGAATTGAATTTAATATTGCTGGTAGTAAAGAGTATTTACTGGTTGTAAAGAAGAACATATCAAGTGAAATATTCTGTAAACTAAACAGAAGAGGCAGCCGTGGTCTCGGGCTCTTTATTAAGCAAATAAATTGGAGTGAGTGGGAGCCATTTGGCAGGAGGAGGTAGTGGGAGATTAGAGATGTAGGTTAGCTTAAAGTCTTTTGGAAGCTGACCTGACTCCTACTTCTGAAGATTCACGCTTCACCAACAACATTTAGTTTTGCCTGAGGAAAGTCAGTCTGCCTGATTTCAAACCCACTTGGGCAGCAAAGGTTTGAATGTCCACTGTAAACTGCAGCATTATCTAAATCACATTCTGCTGAGGGGAGACTGAACTTCCCTTTCACCCCTCCAGCTGGTCCCTCCAGCTCAGGGTGAAAGAGAGCCCGTGTGCATGGAAAACCGGCACTTCCACAGGGCTGGACAGTGAGAGACAGCATGGTCTAGTGCAGTGGTTCTCAAATTTTAGCAACCCGAGGACCCATATTTTGATTTAAAATTTTTCGTGGACTCTCAAGCTGGCTTCTAATTTTCCCGGGGGGTGCTCATCCCCCCTCAGCCCCAGGCCCCGCCCCCACTCCATCCGTTCACCCAAGACCCCGCCCCACCTCTTCCTGCCCCCGCTCCACCCCTGCCCCTCCTTTTCCTGCCCCCTCCCAGCGCCTCCTGGACGCCGCTGAACAGCTGTTCTGCGGCATGCAGGAGGCACTGGGAAGGAGTTGGAGGAATTGATCAGCGGGGTGGGCAGCCCTGGACACGACTCACAGATCCCCTGGAGCCGGACATGACTCGCGGACCCCCTAGAGTACCTTTGGACCCCAGTCTGAGAACTGCTGGTCTAGTGGATAGGGCACAGTATGTGGATGCAGGACACCTGGTTTCTATTGTTGGCTCCGCTACTGAAACTGTTGTGTGAACTTGGACAAGTCACAGTCTCTATCGGTGCCTTAGTTTCCCTTGCCTTATTTATTTAGATTGTAAGTTCTTTGGGGCAGGGGTTGTGCTGTGCTATACATATAAACTACATCTGTTACTATAAGTTTGTAGTGTACCGTGCACCCCTTATCTCAGCAGGACATCTAGGGAGCACTCATGCAAAACAAATCAATATATTCATAGTAGTAATAATAACGTTCGGTCCATAAACCAGAATGGCATCAGATCCTAGGGCTTCACACCAGCACCTTCCTCCCACACGACATTCACTTAAAAATAATAAAAGTATTTCCCTTCCCCAGACACTGGAAAGCATGAATCCTATGGCTGCCATGGTTACCAGTAGGTACCCTCCACATTCATCTTTGGCCTGCAAAGGGGAAAAGTGCCAGCAGGTTTAGGGTTAATGTTTCATAAAATAACTCCTGGGGCACCTCCATTGACAGAACAAAAGAAGAGTAAACTCCTTTTCAGAATCATGATTTTCATTAAATGTATGAGCTTCGGAACCTTTAAATTCTAATTGTTAACATCTCCACATTATTCCAAAACCTCTTGATGGGATCCAGCCCCCATGGGTGGGCAATGAAGTGATCCCATTAGATAAATTACTAATAGCACAGTGATCTGGTACACAGCAGCCATTGCAGGATTTTTATCTATTGGATTATCCTCTGGCTGCACAAAAGGGGTCAGTAGCAGGTAAGGTATAGGACGGGCTGCCAACGGAATTAATAAATGTAACTCACAGCTCAGATGCACAGTTGTGAAGCAGCAGCCTGATGTACTCGTTAGTCATTCGATTTCTCTCCGAGATAGTAATGCTAAGCAGTGGGGGCATCGTTACAGGGTCAAAAAGAAGGCAGAGGGGTAAAGTGATATATTAGTGTCATTCGTTTCAATATATTTATTTCTGTGATGTTGCAAAGAAAGCCTAACATCATATTAAAAGGGAGGCTGCGCCAGCATTTTATAATGTGTGTCTTATTGCCTGTGGTTGGTCAGGAAGTCCCCAATCCTGTACTAAACTCTGCGTGGGCAGACACCTTGACCCCAGATCGAACTCACTCACTGCAGGATGGGAGCCTGCGAGGGTATGTATGAAATATTTCTAAAACCTCACAACATAGGATGTGCAAATGAATAGAAACAAACATCATTACTAACCTGATATAATTAGATAGATTTGATTGATCTTCATAGAGTCATAGAATATCAGGGTTGGGAGGGACCTCAGGAGGTCATCTAGTTCAACGCCCTACTCAAAGCAGGACCAACCTCAACTAAATCTTCTCTCTCTAATCTGTCTAATTTCAGTTTACTGTGTGAAACACTGACTCTTATGCTTTGTTTTCACTCCTACTAAATATACAGGATCATTTTTACCTCCTTTTTGTACCCCCTTCCCCCATTTATGCACTTTCAAGCCTTGATCCTGCTCCCATTGAAGTCAATGAAGGGCTGGATTTAAAAGTCACAGAGTGACCGCAATAACATTTTATCATTTATCCCCTGCTTTTTATGCACTGTGATTGCATCTCCTTGCCATAGTCCCAGAACAATCAACATGGGCTGAAATCGGACTCCGATTGCTCCAGCAGCTTCCGCTGACCCCTAAACTAGAGGCCCAAGCAAGAAGGAAATGGCACAGATACACACGCCTCGAGGGAGAATGGAAGCCTGTCCTGGAGAACTCCAAAAAGCACCGAGGCTGAACCAATACGTCCCAAACTCTCTCCGGGAACCTCAGTGAACCCTGGTGAGAATCTGCAATCCCCCTCTTCAGTTTGGGGGAGTTACTCTGGCTTCCCTCTCCCCCCCCCGTGTTGCTGTGATCAGAGCCTGGATCAAAACCTCTCCTGCTGTTTTGGCTCCGTGATCTTAAACCTTTACAAGGGAGGAAGCGTTTTGTTTTCAAATTTTGGCTTGATCGCTCTCTTCTTCAGGGGAAGACTGCGACTGAGGGTGTGGGTGCACTGCAATCACAGCGTGTCGTTGCAGCACAGGTCGGCTTAAGCACGCTGGATTTATCTAGGTCGCTCGAGTACTGGAGCGAAGGGGTTGTGGCGGCGCAGGGCTCAGCCCGGCATGCTGGGTAATTCCTTGGGTGGCCAGCCCCTGCTGCTGTGGCTTTGTTGCTCCAGTGCTCCTGCCAGCTAGATTAAAGTCAGCCTGAGTCTGTCCATATGAGCTGCAATCACACCCCATAATAGCAGTGTAGAAATACTCTTACACCATACACCAGCAGTGTAGTGCAGTGCAGTGAAGGAATAAGATCCCCCTTACCCGGACCTGGGCTTTAGGTGCATGGGAGTTAATAGGGCCACTCACCTACTTATTCCCTCCCCAGAGCATTTGAATGGGGAATGAGTGAGGAAAAGTGGGGACTGGGCAGGGAAATGGCAGAGGTTTGGCCCTGGTGTCCTTCTCCCTAGCTAGAGCAGTGGAGCCAAGGCACAGGCCTATGCCACTAATAAATTACTAAGCCCCCAAGACCAAGGAGGAAGCAGCAGGGAAGTACTTCAGACACTGCACCTCCTAGGGTTACTGCTGGATGGATGCAGCCTGTTGACTGCCCCTTAGCCAGGGCTGTGCATACAGCAGGGGTGGCCAACCTGTGGCTCTGAAGCCACATGCTCAGAAGTTAATATGCGGCTCCTTGTAGAGGCACCGACTCTGGGGCTGGAGCCACAGGCGCCAACTTTCCAATGTGCCGGGGGGTGCTCACTGCTCAACCCCTGGCTCTGCCACAGACCCTGCCCCCACTCCACCCCTTCCCACCCCCTCCCCTGAGCCTGTAGTGCCCTCGCTCCTCCTCCCTCCCCCCAGAGCCTCCTGCATGCCACGAAACAGCTGATCAGGAAGTGCAGCGAGAGAGGGGGAGGCACTGATCGGCGGGGCTGCTGGGGGGTGGGAGGTGCTGGGAGCGGGGCGGGGGGGTGCTGATGGGGGGCTGCTGACGTATTACTGTCTCTCTTTGGAAATGTACATTGGTAAATTCTGGCTCCTTCTTAGGCTCAGGTTGGCCACCCCTGGCCTACAGTCACCATCTCGCCAGCAGTGGGCTATCAAGGCAGGCGGGGACTTTGTGGCATCTGTGCTTTTTGGATGCAGAAAGTTCACTAGACTAGACCTACAGTGGAAAAAGTGCCCTTTTGTCCCCTTCACATAACTCAAGAACAACTGGGTCAATTCAACCCAAGGCAAAGCACCGAAATGATCAGCTCCAAAGAATCCTTCTCTGGAAAGTGTAAAGAAACTGAAAAAGGGGCGTTCGAATGGAAATTCCAGCTCGGCCTCCGCTGTGGCATTCACTGCCTGCAAGCGCTAGAATGAGTATTGTTTGTTTAAGCGGTTCTCAAGAGAACTTTTCCACTCAGGGTACTGGTCCACCCCAAACACAGGTTGTGGACGTAGTTCACTGCTGGTTTCTTCGGGATGATGTGTTGTGTGGGATAGACTGGTGACCACTGTTATTCTGCTGTTATGACTGTCCTATTCGCAACACATTGATCATTACAGCTGTGCAAAGAGTGGGAACATTTTTCATAAACATATTTTCAAAACCCACACTGTGATTTGCTCCAACAACAGTTTCCTACCCTTTTTAAGCAGCGAAGAGTCCTGTGGCACCTGATAGACTAACAGACGTATTCACCCATGAAAGCTCATGCTCCAATACGTCTGTTAGTTTATAAGGTGCCACAGGACTCTTTGCTGCTTTTACAGAACCAGACTAACACGGCTACCCCTCTGATACTTGACTACCCTTTTTAGTTGCCTCTTCTGTGAGCCATTTTTTTGATTGCAAGAAAGTTTGAGGAAAAGCCAGAGTGTCTACTTGCTAATCTTCAACAACACTAACTTCCAGTCCAACTGAACAAGTTGCGCCAGTTGGAGACAAGCATGGCTAAATTCAGCAGACCAAAGGCTAAAACAACATCATCATAGGGGTCACTGAGAGGAATGGATTAAAAGCAACAACAAGCCAGACTGTTAGAAATCCCTTCACTGAACCTTCAGACTAGCTCCGCACAGGGAAATGTGCAAAGCTAAGGCAGGCCCTTAGCAAATACAGAATCAGTGACAATAAATGAGAAATGGAAACTGAGAGATACAAAAGATCAGTGCAAATCCAGAGAGGAATGACTTTGCAACCAAGGTTACACCAGAGAGTTTGAAATGGAGAGACAGAGTCCAAACAACGTCCTTTAAAGAAAAATGTGTTCTCAAACGATCATAGAAGATAAAAAAAAAAAAGCAGCTAGGAGAAACTGTGTATAATCCTTGGAGGAAGGGCGGAGGAAGCAGAGACAGCATCATGCTATGTAGCAACCTGTCACCAGTAGGGCATTAACACCAAATACACTGTAAAGTCCTATCTTGGACATACCATTATAATCAAAGTATTGTATGTGTGTCCCTTTCAAGTTCTGTCTTCAATCAACCCTGATTGGCTGTAGAGGTATACAGGAGTTGTTATATTGGATCAGAGTGGCAGTGAAGCTGGTACAGTATCCTGTATTACCTGCTGCAGTGGAAGGTGCAAGAAACCTTGCAGCAGGCAGTTTTAGGATCAGAGCCAGAGGTTATGGGGTTATTGGTTAGGTGAAAATAATGAAAAAGACATCTGATTTTCCAGGTAGATACAAGAACCTTGACTTAGAGAATGTGAGTGAGAAGAGGTAGCAAAAGAGAAACTCACAGGGAGAGAGATGCTATAAGGGGGCACTTTAGCAGTGTGAACACTCCCTTTAGTATAGTTATCAGGGCAACAGATGGTAGAGCATCAACAGAACAGAAAGAAATCAAATAACCTTCACAGCTCAATTAAGACTGTGCCTACAATAGTTGGTTTTCACTGGCTAGTGGAAACTAACAATGCCACAGCATATTGATATATATGTTCCTTCTCCCCCTTCACTGTGAGCCTATGTAAATTATTATTACAGGTAGATTAATTGTATTTACGTGTATATTGCTAACTAGAGATAGAGACACTAACATATATTTAAATTACTGGAAGTACCCATCCAAGGAATGGATATATTCATTGTAGATAAACCAAATGTTACCAATTACTGAGTACTACAAGTGAGTGCATTTTACTTATATTGCTCCAATTCTGAAATCCCTGCATTCACTATCAGTAAGGACGGGTGTGGAGACAGTGGTTGGATGCAGATTTGTATATGGAGCTCTGGATCAATGCAAAACCCGGGGCATGATTCCAGTTCAAGTTTGGACTTGATGGTGACAAAACCTTTTGAGATTTCTACCATCTAGAAGGGTGGAAACCTTGCCACATCAGAAGTTTGTAGGAGAGTTCTACCGTCCGGGTGCACATTTGAACCAAATTCTGAAAACAGGGCCTTTCCAGTTTTGGATTGGAGTCAGAACCAAGAACAGCTGATCTGCTGGATTTTCTTAGGTAAAATTTGGAGTAATGTTTATCTAGTGATATTAGGAATGCCAAATGCATTTCTGATTTTCAATCAGCATCGATGTTGTTCTTTTTTACTACAGCATTTATTCTGATCTGCATCATGAAGCTATTTTTGCAAAGGACAAAGATATTAAATAATATCTGGCATGGCCACCAACTCCTAACAGTCTCATCAGAGTTCAAGGCTGGCTGTGCATACAAGGGAGCTTGCCCCTGATAGGTTGTGAGCATCTCCTGAGAAAAACTCAATGCCTGCTTCCATGAATTTCATTGGAGATTAAAGCCTCAATTCAGGAAAGCACTTAAGTGCTACCTCAATGTTTAGCTCCAACGGGACTTAAGCAAGTTTAAGTGCTTCCACAAACAGGGATGTTTTCTTGAACTGGACTCTCTGAGAGCTCAGAGACTTCTAGAGTCAGGCCAACAGTCAAGAATAGCCAAATTAAACGTGTTTTTTCTGTTGGAAAATGGCATTACTTTTGGCACAAAATGGGATATTTACAGCCCCCTGGTACTGCCCATATAAACAACTCCCTGAACACTGTTTGCTATAGGGAAAAAAAATGATACATCCCTGACCCTTGTGGGGAAATAGAGCAGGGGGGCCTTCTTTTTGATAGCCAGAGCTTTGAATCTGTGGGCCCCTAAATAAACCATCCAACAGAGATCTGTTATGTTAGCTGCCCTTGCACAAGGCAGTGCAGGCCAGGGCCCAGGCCAGGGCCTGAACTAGACTGGACTGCACAGTTTTCTGCCAAACTCGGTCAAGGGTCATGTCCAGAGGAGGAGGGAGGGGCAAGGAGGCAAAGAATAATAATAAAAAGCCCCAGCAGCAGCACTAATGAAATATGTTCATGACTAATGAAATATAATAACCACTTGTGTGAAGCAATAGGTAACTTTAGCTAAATGCAATTTCTTGACTCATGCAGCTTCTCCTTTGGGTGATCTGTGACCCACTCCGTGATTCCAGCTATCTGCAAAAATAGCCAATCATAGATTCTCTTTCGGCGTCCCATGGAACCCCCCCCCCCAATCTTTAACCAAAAGACCCCGGAAAATAACATGTGTCTTGAGAAATGTACCCAAACTGGTGCCAAGTACCACCCCTGGGGAAAACCACCAAGCTCCCCTCTACCCAAATAAACATCCAATTCTCGGAAAAATGAGGAAGGTACCTGGGGGGGCGGGGCAGGGAATGACCCCGACCCTAGTTTCTTAACTCGCGGTTTGGGGGAGGGACTAACCCCAACCCTAATTTCTTAACTCATGACACATTGTTTGTACTTCGTTTGCGGTTTGACGAAATAAAAGCCCGCCTGCGAGCGGCCCTCGGGGTGTCAGTCTTCGGACTGCACCCCAGTGCACTGGTATGTATGTCAATAAACTGGCCTCAGGCTTGAGTCTTTGAACTAAAATCATTGCGTGGGTGTCTTTTCCCACAAAGCTGTTCATGACCAATCATTTCAGTGTGACAAAAAAGCCCAGAAATCCAGCAATCATCTGCAAACACACAAATCCTCTGAATTTTCTCTCCATTCAGTACGTTTTTAAACATGATGCTTATGCTGCTAGTTGAACTATTTTTCAAGTACATCTCTACCCCGATATAACGCGGTCCTCGGGAGACAAAACATCTCACCGTGTTATAGGTGAGACCACGTTATATCGAACTTGCTTTGGCTCTCCCTGTTCCTTGTTCCCTGACCGCCCCCTTCAGAGACCCCAGTCCCTAATTACCCCCAGGACCTCACTCCCTACCCAACCCCCCTGTTCCCTGTCCCCTATCCAAACCCCCACCCCCTGACAGGCACTCACCGGCAGCGGCGGGAAGCGGAGCAGCCCATCCCCAGCCCACTCCACTCCGCCACCTCCCAGCCGTGGCGCTCCGCTTCCCGCTGTCGGTGAGTGCAGGGAGGTTGGGGAAACGACACCCCCTGCACTCACCTGCGGCGGGAAGCAGAGCAACGCGGCCCCAGCCTGCTTTATTTTCCTTGCCCCGGCCCCCCAGCCGTGTCGCTGGGGGGGGAGTTGGGGAAAGGTCCCGCACTCACCGGCGGCGGGAAGCAGAGTGCAGTGGCTGGGAGCTGGCAGAGTGGAGCTGGCTGGGGCCGGGCTGCTCCACTTCCCACCGTCGGTGAGGGCAGGGAGGTTGGGGAAAGGACGGCCCCCGTACTCACTGCGGTGGGAAGCAGAGCGCTGCGGCTAGGAGATGGCAGAGTGGAGCGGGCTGGGGCCGGGCTGCTCCGCTTCCGCTACTGCTGGTGAGTGCTGGGGGGATCCCTTCCCTCAAGCCCCCTCCCCCAAGCAACACAGCTGTGGCCGGGGTGAGGGAAATGGAGCGGGCTGCTCCTGGCCCCCCGCTAATCCCCAGGACCATTTTGGGACGGCCAGGTCCCCAAAAGTGCCCCCCACAGCCCCTGTCTCCCAGACCCTGAGGAGGGAGCCCCTGACCGCCCCCGAGACCCACTGCCCCTTATCCAACCCCTTGGCCCCGGCCTGGCCCGGCACCCTTAATACGCTGCTCAGAGCAGCGTGTCAGAGCTTTACCGCCTTGTATGCGAACCCGTGTTATATTGGGTCACGTTATATCGGGGTAGAGGTGTATTTGGGAAACCTCTGTGGATTAACCCCACTCCTCTTCACCCCAAGAGAAACCATTACTGAAAATGTGCTTATTGGAATAGCTGGGGATTTTACATGTGATTGCTAGCAGAAAGAAGGCTGGGTCTGAGTAGTCAGTCGATTCTATGACTGTCAAGTCCAGGACAGGACTAGGGAGAGCCTGTATGGTGACATTGGCAGAAAAGGACCTGGGAATTACAGTGGATGAGAAGCTGGATATGAGTCAGCATTGTGCCCTTGTTGCCATGAAGGTCAACAGCATATTGGGCTGTATTAGTAGGAGCATTGCCAGCAGATTGAAGGAAGTGATTATTCCACTCTATTTGGCACTGGTGAGACCACACCTGGAGTATTGTGTCCAGTTTTGGTCTCCCCACTACAGAAGGGATGTGGACAAACTGGAGAGAGTCCAGTGGAGGGCAATGAAAATGATTAGGGGGCTGGGGCACATGACTTATGAGGAGAGGCTGAGGGTGGGGATTTGATAGCACTGTTCTCAGTTGTGGCAGATGACAGAACAAGGAGCAATGGTCTCAAATTGCAGTGGGGGAGGGCTAGCTTGGATATTTGGAAACACTATTTCACTAGGAGGGTGGTGAAGCACTGGAATGGGTTACCTAAGGAGGTGGTGGAATCTCCATCCTTAGAGGTTTTTAAGGCCCGGCTCAACAAAGCCCTGGCTGGGAGGATTTAGTTGGTGTTGGTCCTGCTTTGAGCAGGGGGTTGGACTAGATGACCTCGTGAGGTCCCTTCCAACCCTAATATTCTATGATTCTATGATTTGACAGCCCAAGCTCTGCTAGTCAGTGAGAACCACAGGCTCTGTCTGTGACCAGCAGCCTCAATAAAGAATTCCTTATATTTATCACATCCAAGTCCTCTCTCTTCTCTACCATGAGAGTCAGTACATGGATATTTACGAGATTGGTTTGAAACCCCCCCTCCTCAAGTTGCTCCCAATCCAAATACTTTCAAACCTTGGAAGACTTAGAATCCAGGACAAGACCTCGTGGCTCTGAAAATCTTGAATTTCCAGCGTGTTTAAGCCAGCAATATTCAACTACCACATACAAAAATTCAAGGCTTTCATGCAATTCTATCTCTTCTGTAAAGACTGAGTTGAACTGCCTCATTTCAACCAGACAGCCTTCAAATGCATCTACATCTTGAATCATTTGTTGGCATTATTAAAAGAATCTTCTCAAAATAGAAGACCAAGCAATGGCGCATCATGTTTCATAGAACTGATTTTTATCTCTGAGATTTTACAATCCAATTTCCTCCATGTATTCTCTGCTCCACTGGGGCCTTTTATGTGAGGCATTCACTAGAATAACACCACATTTCCATTTGTATCTTTTTTGTTGCACATAAAAGCTCAATTAGTATTCCGATTCACTGTCAGCCTGTACCTATTTAATGAACTTTTATCCACTTCCATGTTCCTTAAGTTTAATTAACTAAAACGGAGCTAGTGGCTTTGCATATATGAAATGCTTTTGCAATGAAAATATTCTTTCCTTGAAAGCTTCCACCAAGAGAGAGAAAATGAAAATCTTAAAGTCCAGACGGAGTAGATTTTTACTTAATCAATGCTTAACTATTCAGGGTAGGACTCATGTTCCAGTAAAATATGGAATCCTAATTTTTTTAAATCAAATTGGATTTTAATCCATGTAACACTTTCTCTAATGTTGAAGCCCTGGGATGACTCCATTTAATAGGTCTAGACTGATTAACATGGAAGAAAGAACAGAATTCCGTTGGAATGCATGAGCGGGATGACTGCAGGGAACATTTTCTCTAGATGCAAATACCAATCCTCATGTCAGTTACCAATTCCTGACCTCAGAAGGCTAAGAGGGTAGGATAAACAATCAGCTGTATGATACTCCAATTGTATCCAAGGATCTTCTGCAAATCTGGGCTTGCAAATATTTTGGGAAGCATTTCCTTTTGAGATGGGCTCCAGCCCTAAGATGTCCTTCCAGATATGGGTTACACCACCACAAGATTTTGGGATATGTAGATCCAGGGGTTTTGTTAAAATCCAGTATAAAGATTGGGACCGTTTGCAAAATTCAGATAAGGATCTGGGTTTGCAGCGTGACACTCCTCCCCTGGAAATTGACTCTTCAGGCCTGGTATTTTGATTGACAGTAATCTCTGCTTCTTAGGTGTATAAATTGACTTTCTATTTCTTCAAGTCTTTCAAGAGATATGTTAAAAAGTGATGTGTCTGCTCTGCGTGAACATTAAAGCTCCCATACAATTGGTAGCAAAATATCAAATACTATACCACTGGAAATCACTCACAGGATAGGAAGCTGGTAGACTGGTTTGAGTGACATGGGAAGGGAAGAGTGCCACAAATTTGTTGACAATTGTTCATTGTTATTAGAGCAGTTAGATTGACAGGTAACTATGAGATAATGATGTATACAGAGAGATTTATTGATGGGTATGGTGAAACAGCCGATGATGTTGTACAATGACAATTTTCTGGTGCTGTGTATTATTTTTTCTGTTTGACGTGCTAAGTTCTTACTATCATCTTTCTTGTGTTTCTCTGTTCTCTTTACATTAGCTCTATTTCTCCCAACACAAAGCAATGAACAATTCTAAAATATGATTGCAGAATAGGGATATGGCTTTATCTTGATTTACCTTTGTATTTTTTAATTTCATTTCTCACTGTTACAGGATTTTGTTTCCTGTAGTACCATAAAAAACAGTTAATCATAAAAAAAAATCCATCCTACTTTTGGGGCAGGTAATGTGAAGGTTTTCTCCTGATGTCTTCCAGTCACTCTGTGGTTGTCCACTGTGTGCCAAGCAGTCTTCCACCCCAGAAGTGGCTGCAGCTCAGTGAGGGAGTGATTCCTTTATGTATATAGGCTGAGATTTTCCAGGCTATGAGAATTAGGTGGCTTACTCCCTTAAGAGTTTTGAAAATCCCACCCATTGTTTCCAATCCCACAAACACTTACTTATGTAAGTGATTTTTTTTAAAAGCACGTAACACTACGCTCATGCGCCCTTACCCACAACTGACAACTTGACTAGGATATTACTAGAAACGTTGAGGAAAAGGCAGCAAGATATTTGCAGGCCCTGACAAGGGAAAGAGCAAATGTTTTGTTGTGATTTATAGGAAATGAGCAATAATCTCTATTCCTTTTCACAATAAATGCCTTTGGAGATTGATTAAAAGCCTCGGCTTCAGCTTTGAGTCAATTTCGACAGCTCTTTTTGCTTTACTAGGAAGCACTAGCGATTATGCTTTAAACAAAGCCCACAATATCCATCCGTGGGAGCATTTAATATATTCAGTGTTCTGTACTACAAGTTATGTAATGTGAGTACGTGTGTTCTCGCTGTAATCCCCGCCGTATATTATAGAATCTTTCCCACGATCAATAGAACAACATAGTCTGATACAGACACAGTCTCCCTCTCCCCCCACAGTAGCTTTAGCACCAATAAGAACATTTAATCTTATTGTCCATTTAAAGTGGCAAAAAACTTCTTTTTAAAAACCATAAGGAAAGAAAAATCACTTTCCAACCCCACCCCTATTTCCCTCATCTAGGAGGGCAGCACATAAATATTTTTTAATCCGTAATTAGTTGTGCCCTCACCAGAGTGTTTCTTGAAGCAGTTGCTCCCTCGGTGTTGTTTTGGTGCATCTAACTCATGCCTACACCCACAAGGCTCCATTCAGAACTTCTCTATGTTCTTTGGCCTCTTTCTCTGAGCACACTCATCTGATCATGTGATTTCAACTGTTATGTTAGATAGCACTGCTGTCCTCCCTGTCACTTGTATCCTGGGAGTCATCTGCAACCCCTCTTCCCCCCTCGTGTCTCCAGTCCAGGTTCCTACCACTTCTTCTTTCATCAATTCTCCAAAATATGGCCTTTTATGGCCATCTACACTGAGTCCTCATTCTCTCTCTTCTTGTTGACTGTATTCCCTTCCTTTCTGGCCTCCCTGGTGCCCACATCACCCTCCCTTTCGTCAATTTAATACACAGTCGCTAAGAAGACTGTAGTTCTGGCCTGTCTGTCAATATGTTCACATCCTCCTCCCGCAAACTACACATCTTCCTTGCCCATCCTAAGTCACCCCATCTCTTTTAACCACTTCACTGGATACCTGCTTCTCCACTGCATCACACTTAAGCTTCTTGTCCTCACTTTCAAAGCTCTGCCTAACTGGACCCTCCTCCTTAGTTGACTTGGTCTCTTTTTCACCCCTCATGCTGACCGCTCTGCCAAGGATACCCCACTAATCTCCTTTTCCCACAAATATCTTCATGCTCTTTTCTCTCTGTCACCCTGGCATAACTGGAAGGTCCTTCCTGAGTTGATACACAGCTCCCACTACATTGAAGTCTCTACTTAACAGCCACTCCTGCGAGCCACTTCTGCCTTGAGGCCCCCACAAAATTAACTAATATAGAAAAAGATGGTTTTTTCTTTTAATACTGCAGGTTGTGCCCTAGCAACTGTATGCCACCTCCATCTTCACGCCCCACCTCCCACTGTACTGTTACAGAGTTAAGTAGACATGATGTAACAAGGAGATAAGCTCCTCAGGTCTGGGATCATGCCTTCTATCTGTCTGGAGTGTTGCCTAGCACAACATTCGGTGCTGATAGGAATAAATGAATGGAAAAAAAAATAGAAAAAAACAAAATTAAAGCTTGTAATGGGCCTTTGGATCAAATCTTTGATCCAAACACCCCTGAATTTTGAAGAAATTAGAACATGGATGAACCAAAAGTCATGATTTGAATGCCCTTGAATTTTGATGATTTGTTTGAATCTGACTCTCGACTGTAGGGCTCAGGCCTTCTCCAGAGGAGAGAGACAATGACTGAAAACTAGATCTGTATTTTTTTTTGGTCTTGAGCCTTCTCCACTTGGAATTTTGAAGTTAATCCACTAGGATTTGAATCTGTGGTTCTGTATGTGGGGTACTTCAGGTTGGTACTTAAAACACTAAGCATCCTCTGTTCGGTAAGTAACTGAGCAGGGGAGAGGTCAAAAAACAACTAACTGACTGAAAATGAGCTAGCTATTGTATACGTTGCCAGTCATAGTCCTCTTCCCTTAACTTCTGTGCACTATGGTAAGCAAGTAATAACATTAATAATGAAGGAAGGCCCTAATAGGCAAACATTTCAAGGGTGTGTCTGTAAATGAATGGTAAGTGTTTAGGGCAATACCCTGTATGCAAAGGGAGCATTATGGCTCTAAATATACTTATGTAGAATGGTGTAGGTGTGTGTTTTTTGTGTGATAACGAATCAGAGCCATATACATATGGACACCACGATTATCCATGGGGATTGAACCAGGGACTTTCAGCTCCTTACCACATCATCAAAAGGACTCTGTTAGCTGTGAGTAAGTAGCTGACGGTCAGTCTCCAGGGCCAGCTGTTCAAGAGAACCATGGTCATGATCACTAAGCCAACATGTTACATAAGGAAAGAAAGATCTCGATGTTTGTACCTCACAATTATCCACATTTTAATTTTTGTTATCCCAACAAAACCAACTTCCAACAGGCACTAGGAATAACTACAATGGGGCTATGAGGGGGTGCCTGTCCCACACTGGACTCTAAGGGGTTAATAGAGCCCTAGGGAGGCTGGGCAGGAGGCAGCCAATCAGAGAAGGACTGAGAGGAGCAGCCAATCAGGGCCTGGCAGGCCCATATAAGAAGAGCTGCAGGGCAGAGCAGCTTGAGTAGCTGCCTGGAGCTTGAGGAGGCAAAATCAGGCTCCTAGCAGGAGGAAGGAGTGCCAGCACCCTGGACAGCCGTGCTGCCAGCAAGGACCAGGGAAGCTAGAGAGAGCTCCTGGCTAGCTGCAAAGACTAGAAGGCTGAAGTCCTGAGGCAAGGGCATGGGGAAGTGGCCCAGGGAAATGAACTGAGGAGTCAGAAGGGACACAGCAAGTGTTGGCCATTTACAGGGTCCCTGGGCCGAGACCTAGAGTAGTGGGTGGGCTCAGGTCCCCCCGCCGGATATCTCCCCGCCCCACAGCCACTGAGGAAGTGGCCATACAATTGGCTGCAGTTGCCACTGAATGAAGTGGGTGGACAGTGGACTGCAGTTCTCCCGGAAGAGAAAGAGAACAGAACGTGACTTGGCCAGAGGGCTGTGTCATGCAGAGGACGCAATGGTCCTGGGAGCGATGTAGGTCCTGGAGCAGAAGTGATGGCAGCAAGACACCACCAGAAGAGGGCACACTGGGTATCAGAGCTAATCCCTGGGACAGCCAGAAGGAGGTGCCACTGTGGTGAGTGAACCCTGTCACAGGGACATTCAAAACAGCTGGTGCACCTGTTGCACCATTAAACTGGTGGACAGTTTGCCATTGTGCATTTCCTAGTAACCTATTTTCTTAGCTGGGCTCATTGGTGTGGGTGGGAGTAGACCAGCCTACCGAGGGAGAATTTTCAGATGTTGGGTTCTGTTAAAAAAACAAAAAGCCAGGATAAGAACAACCTTTCTCCAATGAAACCCCAGACAAAATAAACCAAAGGTTCCTTGAAAGGAAGTTTCATACGAACTCGAACACCAGATTGGACAGTACCCTGGGTGCTGCTCAAACCTGCAAAAGGACATTTGCAATAAATGCCCTCTCCACACAACTTTCTTCGATTATTATCAACGTGTTAATTTGGTGATTAGAAAAAATAAACACCACATCTCCACCACCTGCCAGTGTTTGCACGGTTCAGTCCTGTGCTCTCTAAATGGCTTGGCTGCAAGGCAGGTAGTCTCCAGATTGGCTTTTTGCTGGGCTCCAAAAGCAAGTCCGGGTCGCACAGCTGCAGCAAATTGTGTTGCAGTTGTCCAATAAAGCCCTAGTTAAAGGTCAATCATCTAGAAAGAGGCTGGCAAATTTGAACGAATCTGTAAGCTTGGTGGAGGGAATGAAAGATGTCCAGGCTTTCAAAACAAGAAATTAGGGACCAGCTTCTCAGCTGGTTTAAATCAAGCCCTGAGATTTCAGCATGTTAATCTGGTCACTGTACATTTCACTTGCAGTCTCCCTCTGATTAAAATAGATAACTGCAAATTGTTTGATATGCACATAATATGGATCATTTTCCAATGCTCTAAAGCTAGTTCTCTAGCTATTGGGCATTAGCTAGACAGATGTGCATTTTCCCAGTGAGTGTTCTGCTTGGAGGTGTATACTTGGCTATGTCATTGTATCCAAGTGCACACTTGAAGTAATATATTTCTTTCCTTGATGAATGTGCATAATTAACATTAATTAGAATTATACATATATATCAAGAGCAGAGTATATCACTCCAGGGATGCTTTATTTTCAGTTAAGTTACATACATATTTAAAGGCTTATAGCTTTAAAAACAAAAGGTGTTTATAAGTGATATCAAACACATGATAAAACAGCGGACAAATAGGGGAAGATTTTTTTCCTCCAGATGCTGATGCAAAGCAATACTACAGTTGTGTACGTAATCATGGTTTATAAAACATCATGTATTATAATTACATAAAAAAACGACATTAAACTAATGTATAGTTTGCAAAATCAAGTATACAAAAGTTAGGAAATTCCAGAATTAATGTTACCTCTACAACCTTAATTTGGCCTCTTTCTGTGTGTGCAATATGACACAATCTTTAATTACATGATCACATACTATTTTTTCCACAGGACCCCTGCCGCGCTCAATGCACAGAATAGATGGTGCTCAGTGAATGTTTAACTATTCAATATTTCTTTTTTCCTTGTCATGCAGTGTGTGGTCTCATGTATTATTTACTACACACCAGCCAAAGCCTCCAGTGAATACAGAATTATTAATTTCCTTATGGGCTTTTCTATAGCACCCTCATCATAGTACCTTAGTTCTTTATAAACATTAATGAATCTCTCTTCAGAGCACTTCTGTGAGGTGAGGTGGTATTATTGCCCCCAGGCACATAGATAAAAGCCAAAGATGTCACAAGTATCAGAGGGGTAGCCGTGTTAGTCTGGATTGGTAAAAAGCAACAAAGAGTCCTGTGGCACCTTATAGACTAACACAGGGGTCGGCAACGTTCGGCACGTGGCTCGCCAGGGTAAGCACCCTGGTGGGCCGGGCCAGTTTTATTTACCTGCTGAGGTGGCAGGTTCGGCCGATCGTGGCCCCCACTGGCTGCGGTTCACCGTCCCGGGCCAATGGGGGGTGCGAGAAGTGGCGCGGGCGAGCGATGTGCTGGCCACGGCTTCTCGCCGCCCCCATTGGCCCGGGACGGCGAACCGCGGCCAGTGGGGGCCGCGATCGGCCGAACCTGCCGCATCAGCAGGTAAATAAAACTGGCCCGGCCCGCCAGGGTGCTTACCCTGGCGAGCCGCGTGCCGAACGTTGCTGACCCCTGGACTAACAGATGTATTGGAGCATAAGCTTTCGTGGGTGAATACGCATGTGTCTGACGAAGTGGATATTCACCCATGAAAGCTTATGCTCCAATACATCTGTTAGTCTATAAGGTGCCACAGGACTCTTTGTTGCTTTTTAAAGATGTCACAAGTGTCACACAGCAACTCTGTGGCAGAGGCAGAGTAGAATCCAGTTCTCTATGGTGACGTTCAACTGCCTTTATTAAGAGATCATCCTTTCCAATCAATCCCCAACTGCATTCACTGCACACCTTCTAAGGGTTGCAACCCCTGTTCTGGCTCCTCCAGAACCTCTTGTGGAGGTTCTGGCTATATTTGTCCCTGCACCTCCTGATGTATGCACACCCGATTCATGGCCCCACAAAGTCGCAGGACTTCCTCATCAACCTCCTCCTACCACTGGCCAAGATTGCCATCCATAGTACCAGGAAGAGGAAGCTGGAAGGGGGTGGTGCCTATTTCTGGACCTTTATCCGACTATGCCTCTGGACTCCCTAGATACCTTTGAGCAGTAATGGGCACCATCAGGGGTTCTCCACTTGGTGTCCCCTTCTGATTCCTTGATTTTTAACCTTTGACATCACTCCCATTTCTGTTTTCTCCTTTGTCCCCTGTAATCAAATGAAGCCTGGACTTGGTGGTCCCTCCTCCCTTTAGTCTGGGCACACCTGGATATGCCCATGCCAGTACTTCAAATAGTACACACCAGCCAGCTTCCGCGACAGATGAAGCAGGGATCTAACAGACAGCAGGCTCCTTCGCTACACTTTTGGAAGGTGAATATTCTTACCCCCATTTTACAGATAGGAAACATGTAAGGTCTGAGGCATTTCTCTGCAGCCATATTAGGAGAGCAGAAGGCATGTGCCAAGAATCCGAAAGTCACATCCTCACATTCCATCTAAAATACATTTAAACAATGTCGTATCAGTCTGTTAAGAAGGTGATCCTGTCCTAACAGTACCCACCATCACCAGATAAAGAAACAGATATTAAGATGGTTAAAGAAAACTTTGTTTGATAGCATTCTATCCAGCAAGAAATAACTTATCAACAGTTGTGATTGTAAAATCTATACTTCTAATGTTTTGCCTTTATGGTCCCTACTTCTCCATTTTTTATCTGTCTGGTCTCTGTCTGTTTGGTTCTTTGATTGTTTCTGTCTGTTACATAACTAATTTTGCTAGGTATAAATCAATTAAGGTGGTGGAGTATGATTGGTTAACGAATTGTTTTACAATATGTTAGGATTGGTTAGAAAATTGTTTAGTAATATTTTAGTTAAATGATTGGTTAAAGTACAGCTAAGCAGGACTCAAGTTTACTATATAAACTGAGGTCCAAAAGGAAGTTCTCTGGAACCAACACCAAGACACAGGCCCAAGATCAGAGCTGTCAGACCTCAAACACCTTGCCAACCACACCACGCAGAAGCTGGAGTCCCCCAGAAGACCTGATCCTGACTGGCCATCAAGAAAAGTTCATCTGCCTTATTGGGAGTGGTGAGCATTGTATGCGTAGCGTGTGCATTCTGTTTTGGTGATTGTTAATAAATAGAGGATATTACTGTGTAAGCAGGGGCGGCTCTATGTTTTTGCCACCCCAAGCACGGCAGTCAGGCGGCCTTTGGCGGTATGCTTCCGGGCGGTCCGCGGTCATGCGGATTCGGCGGCGTTTCTGCTGGTGATCTGCCGGTCCCGCTGCTTTGGTGTACCCGCCGCCGAATTACTGCTGAAACCATGGGACTGGCGGACCTCCCACAGGCACACTGCTGAAGGCTGCCTGACTGCCACCCTCACAGCGTCCGACAGGGCGCCCTTCACGGCTTCCTGGCCCAGGCACGCGTTTGGTGCACTGGTGCCTGGAGCTGCCCCTGTGTGTAAGGCTCTTTCACTGGTAAAAGACCCTGTAAACCTACAAAAGATTAAGCCCTGAGTCCACAGGGAATGGGTGTTTACCACTCCACGGGCTCTGGGCTCTAATCCTCCATGGGCTCTGGGTAAAGATGCCTGGAACCCTAGGAACTGGGAAAGGGTGGGGGTGCCTTGATCAACTGGGTTACGTCTTGAGTCCTAGGAAGTAGGTACAGGTGGCATGTCCTAGGCTTTGCGGGCAACAAATTTAGGGTAAAGTTGGGTGCCTTATACCCAGAGCCCTAGGAAGTGGGAAAGGGTGGTGGTGCCTAAATTAACAGAATTACGCCTTGAGCCCAGGGAAGGGTAAAGGTGGGTGCCCTAGAGTGTGTGTAACTGAGAATTTTGTGTGGGTAACAAACGGATGCCCAGAGAGGTGACGTGACTTGCCCAAGTTCACTTCAGGAGGCTGGTGACATTGCTGAAAATAGGAGGCTTCCTGCATCCCAGTCCATTGTCCTAGTAACTGGGCCATGCTGCCTTGCTGAAGAGGTTGCAGGGCCCTTGAAAGGGGCATTTGCTCAGCCAACATGTGAAAAGATATTGTTGGACAGAATGCATCTCAGAACTCAACCTGGGAAGAGAAGTCCACAGTGTGGTGGCTCTTCAGCTTCAAACATATCCCAAGAGACCTAATGCTTGCTCTCCACAAGAGAGGCCCACAGAGCAGTGAAACATTGGGAAATATCAGCCATGTGCAGCTTAATTTTCAGTGAGCGAGATGTTCAGTGAAAGAGAGAATTTATGGAGGACTGGAATGTTCTTGGTTTAACATTCCACATATATACATTGCACATATATTTCCTTCTCCACTCAGGAGTTCACAACGCTGAGAGATGGACTAGAGAGAGATGGGAGGAAAGGAACAGTAGAACTACACTTTTAACAAGACTCGGCAAAACACCTGGAAACATCCTGTAGGGAACATACCTGCATTCACAGGAGGGTGCATTAGGTGATCCCAATTTTTTATTTCTACGATTCTGTGATGAATCTATAATGTCCATTGGTCTGTCCAAAAAACGTAATGTAGCAACATGTAACAAACTATGTTGCCCTAATTCAGAGTTCTTTGCCAGCAGGCAGATCCTCCGACTGAAAGAGGTGTCAATGTCCGTCCTCTGAAGCTCTCCTGTGGAAACCATTCGATGCTGGCACTCTTGCCCTACCAAAATTGCCATGGCAACTCGTGTGCAGGCAGCATGCCACCCCAGCAGATGGGCAGGAGCAGAGAACAGACACGCACGTCAAGTTTGTTTTTCTCCACCACAGCGCAACGCCAGAGGAACGGTGCCCTCAGTAACAAAAACTGTCACTGCTGAAGATTTTTCTCTCATAATTTGCAGTGTCAATAAAGTATTCTCGAGTCAAGCAATTTTTAAACACCGTATATTTATGTGGATTATTTAAAACAGTGGTTTGCCACACACTTTATATTCATGGAAACTTCAGAGAGCACTTTTTAAAGTCTATGGAGTCTGGATTTAATTTGCATTTTAATTAATATTTCAGATTAATTCCTTGGCCTCAATCATTTATTTATTTGAATTGTCAAGGGCAAAAGACCCTATCAACGTCCTGAAATTAGCAGGATTGGCATTTGTTTAAACATAGCTTTCATTTGGCTACACTGGCTACTCTAAAATACCTTTGGCTGGCTTTTAGCTCTCACTTGAATTAGCAACCCTGGTCCTATAGTCAAGTTTGTCATTTGCCTCTTAGCAGAGGAAGAGGACAAATTTGCAGCAAGGATAGGAATAGCTGAATCCTGTGATTAGAGCAGTAAAATTCAAACTGGAGCTATAGACCCATTAAATATTCACAGAAAAATAGAGAAGTCTGCTAAAAAGTTAGAGATCACCTGAAGGTTAGATGGCAAGGCACTGCATTCATTCACAAAGTATTCACTCACACACTTAATTCTCTGTTCAGCAAAACATGTAAGAAGTGTCTAATGTTAAGTATGTGCTTAAGTCCCTTTGATTAAAAAAATGAAACAAAACATTTTTTTCTTTCAAATAGTGTCAAAGTTCCCATGAGAGAACTGATATATTTTCAACCAAAAAGTTTCAAATGAAGATTTTTTTTTTATTTGAAATGTCTCCTGGGGGGAGGGAGAGAACCTCTGGTATCTGACCTGCTCTGATGATAAAGTACTCTTGGGACCACACATACTGCCTGGGACACCTCATGTGTATTTGTGATGTATAATAACTGTGTCTGTCTGCAGCCTATGAATATGTATTGGAGATGTATTGGAGATGTATTGGAGGTTGGAATGTATTGGAGATAATTTTTTATTTCAGAAGGTGGAGAAAGCTACTAGAGGGGAAGCTGTCCTAGATTTGATTTTGACAAATAGGGAGGAACTGGATGAGAATTAGAAAGTGGAAGGCAACTTGGGTGAAAGTGATTATGAAATGGTAGAGTTCATGATTCTAAGGAATGGTAGGAGGGAGAACAGCACAATAAAGACAATGGCTTTCAAGAAGGCAGACTTTAGCAAACTCAGGGAGTTGGTAGGTAAAATCCCATGGGAAGCAAGTCTAAGGGGGAAAACAATTGAAGACAACTGGCAGTTTTTCAAAGACATTGCGTCCAGTTTTGGGCCCCCCACTACAGAAAGGATGTGGACAAATTGGAGAGAGTCCAGTGGAGGACAACAAAAATGATCGGAGGCTGGGGCACATGACTTATGAGAGGCTGAGGGAACTGGGCTTATTTAGTCTGTAGAAGAAAAGAGTGAGGGGGGATTTGATAGCCATCTTTAACTACCTGAAGGGGGGTTCCAAAGAGGATGGAGCTCGGCTGTTCTCAGTGGTGGCAGATGACAGAACAAGGAGCAATGGTCTCAAGTTGCAGTGGGGGGGAGTTCTAGGTTGGATATTAGGAAACACTATTTCACTAAGAGGGCGGTGAAGCACTGGAATGGGTTACCTAGGGAGGTGGTGGAATTTCCATCCTTAGAGGTTTTTAAGGCCCAGCTTGACAAAGCCCTAGCTGGGATGATTTAGTTGGTGTTGGTCCTACTTTGAGCAGGGGGATGGACTAGATGACCTTCTGAGGTCTCTTCCAACCCTAATCTTCTATATTCTATGATTATTAAGGCGTAGGAAAGATAGGAAGTATGGCAAGAGTATGGCTTACCCAGGAGATCTTCAATGATATAAAACTCAAAAAAAAGTCCTACAAAAAGTGGAAACTCAGTCAAATTACAAAGGATGAATATAAACAAATAACACAAGTATGTAGGGACAAAATTAGAAAGGCCAAGGCACAAAATGAGATCAAACTAGCTAGGGACATAAAGGGTAACAAGAAAACATTCTACAAATACATTAGAAGCAAGAGGAAGACCAAGGACAGAGTAGGCCCATTACTCAATGAGGGGGGAAAGACAATAACAGAAAATGTGGAAATGGCAGAGGTGCTTAATGACTTCTTTCTTTTGTTTTTCACCAAGAATGTTGGTGGCGAGTCTAACATAGTGAATACCAGTGAAAATGATACAGAAGGACCTAGACAAATTAGAGGATTGGGCCAAAAAAAACCTGATGAGGTTCAACAAGGACAAGTGCAGAGTCCTGCACTTAGGACAGAAGAATCCCATGCACTGCTACAGACTAGGGACCTAATGGCTAGGTAGCAGTTCTGCATAAATGGACCTAGGGGTCACAGTGAACGAGAAGCTGGATATGAGTCAACAGTGTGCTCTTGTTGCCAAGAAGGCTAACGGCATTTTGGGCTGTATAAGTAGGGGCATTGCCAGCAGATCGAGGAACGTGATAGTTCCCCTTTATTCGACATTGGTGAGGCCTCATCTGGAATACTGTGTCCAGTTTTGGGCCCCACACTACAAGAAGGATGTGGAAAAATTGGAAAGAGTCCAGCGGAGGGCAACAAAAATTATTAGGGGGCTGGAGCACATGACTTCTGAGGAGACGCTGAGGGAACTGGGATTGTTTAGTCTCCAGAAGAGAAGAATGAGGGGGGATTTGATAGCAGCCTTCAACTACCTGAAGGGGGGTTCCAAAGAGGATGAAGCTCGGCTGTTCTCAGTGGTGGCAGATGACAGAACAAGGAGCAATGGTCTCAAGTTGCAGTGGGGGAGGTCCAGGTTGGATATTAGGAAACACTATTTCACTAGGAGGGTGGTGAAGCACTGGAATGCATTACCTAAGGAGGTGGTGGAGTCTCCTTCCTTGGAGGTTTTTAAGGCCCGGCTTGACAAAGCCCTGGATGGGATGATTTAGTTGGGAATTGGTCCTGCTTTGAGCAGGGGGTTGGATTAGATGACCTCTTGAGATCCCTTCCAACCCTGATATTCTATGATATTCTAGGTAGGATCAGAGTCTAAAATAGGGAAAGGACAAGTAAAAAATTACTTACACAAGTTAGAGGTCTTCAAATCACCAGGGCCTGATGAAATGCATCCTAGAATACTGAAGAAGCTGACTGAAGAGATATCTGAAATAAGGGAAATAAGGACAACCCAGGGAATTACAGACCAGTCAGCTGAACTTCTATACCCGGAAAGATAATGCAGCAAATAATTAAGCAATCAATTTGCAAACACCTAGAAGATAATAAGTGAGCATGGATTTGTCAAGAACAAATCATGTCAAACCAACCTCCTGATCATGTGCTCCAGCCCCCTGATCATTTTCGTTGCCCTCCGCTGGACTCTTTCCAATTTGTCCACATCCTTTCTGTAGTGGGGGTCCCAAAACTGGACACAATACTCCAGATGTAGTCTCACCAGTGCTGAATAGAAGGGAATAATCACTTCCCTCGATCTGCTGGCAATGCTCCTACTAATGCATCCCAATATGCTGTTAGCCTTCTTGGCAACAAGGGCACACTGCTGACTCATATCCAGCTTCTCATCCACTGTAATCCCCAGGTCCTTTTCTACAGAAATGCTGCTTAGCCAGTCGGTCCCCAGCCCTTAGCGGTGCATAGGATTTTTCCATCCTAAGTGCAGGACTCTGCACTTGTCCTTGTTGAACCTCATCAGATTTCTTTTGGCCAGTCCTCCAATTTGTCTAGGTCACTCTGAACCCTATCCCTACCCTCCAGTGTATCTACCTCTGCACCCAGCTTAGTGTCTAACTGGGGGAGAGGCAGACACTAACTGGGTATGTCTACATGTGCTGCAATCACACCTCCGACTGCAGTGTAGACATATCCTTTAGCGGTGTAGCTCTTGGGCCTGATCCCAAGCCTGCTCAAATCAATGGAAAGCTTTCCGTTGACCTCGAAGGGCTTTGGATTAGCGCCTTAAACCAATTATATTTTATGTGATTTATGTATTTTGCAACGCTGAGCTTTCTGAGAAAAAATGTATTTATTTAGGAAACACTATATTTAAAAGTTTCACCAACTTGACTAAGTCATTTGGAATTCTTTGTGGCAGAAGCAATCATAATTAACATAAACAACAAGGAGTCTGGTGGCACCTTGTGCCACCAGACTCCTTGTTGTTTTTGTAGATACAGACTAACACGGCTACCCCCTGATACTTGACATAATTAACATGTCCAATGTTCTGAAAGTGCCCCGTTACAATGCCACATTAGTTAATATAAGTCACCATAAATAAGGGCAGAGAAAGTGCATGCATTGCTGTTTTGGCTAATAAGGTAAAAACTTCACATCAGATGGTTAAACCTTTTCCTGATAAAAACTTGGGGGATGAGGGGAGGGAATAGATCAGGTATTTTATTCACTCCTCAGACATCTTTACAAAACTGCAGAGAATTTTTTTCTAGAGTTATCAACTCAAATGAGCAAGCCTAAGGAATAAGCTTTAAGAATGTGAATTTGGTTATTAGGCTGCCGATGAAGAATGGGACTTGTGGACAGTCAACAATCAGAGCCACCAATCAACCAAGCAAAAAAAATAAATAAAAAAACAGACTTTTGTAATTGTCAGAGGCACTGAATAGTGAGGTAACTCAGTATGAGATGGAGTACTTGTGGCACCTTAGAGACTAACAAATAAAGGAAGATGATGTCTGTCTGTATCTGTATGAGTTTTTTCATGAGGTTGATGGATTTCCACTCCATACGGCTAAATGCAGTGCCTTGCATAATGACAGGTTTCAGAGTAGAAGCCGTGTTAGTCTGTATCCGCAAAAAGAACAGGAGTACTTGTTAGTCTCTAAGGTGCCACAAGTACTCCTGTTCTTTTTGCGGATACAGACTAACACGGCTTCTACTCTGAAACCTGTCAGTATGAGATGATGGCATTAGGAGATTTTCCCCAAACTCAGTTCTATTCTGCTGTAAATTTACATGGTTTCTATAGTTTTTTATTCAGAACTGTAATTCATACCAAGCAGAGCCTGGGGAAATCCACCTTGACAAAAGAAGTGGTATCAGGAGGGATGAAATAAAACATCTGAGTCTGCATCTGAGCAATGGCTAAATGGCTCATTGCAGCTACAAACAGCAAACTACAGTATGGTGCTGAACATGGAGTGGGGTAAAGCTAATACTGGAGTTCAGAAGCATCTCCTTCATAAAAGTCATTTCCTTCAAACCCAACCTGGATGATGGCTGAGATATTTATAAGGCAGTAGACAGGTATTTAGGAGATCTGGATTAAGATCTTGGTTCTGGTCATAGACTTCCTGGGTGACCTTAGGCAAATCACTTAGGCCCAGACTCTCAAGGGTATTTAGCTGCTTAATACACTTGAGGATCTCCACATCTGTAAAATGGGGATAACAAAGCAACCCATCTCTTGCTCTTTTTCTGTCTTGGCTATTCTGATTATAAGCTCTTCAGGACGTCTCTCATTATGCACAAGTCCCATCATAATTGAGACCCCATCCCAGTTGGACGTCCAGGCACTGCTGTGATACAAATCAAATAAACTCCCCAAACAGAAAAAATGCGTTGGGTCCCAGCTATGTTCTCCCACTCCCCAACTCCATTTTTTAAAAGAGGCGGGAAATAGGACATAAAGAGAAATATATTGACTATTTTGTTGGCATGCTAAGCTGAACTTTTACTTGGGGACCCTGACCCCTGTTTATCCAACTGAGATGGGCTTACCTTCAGCTGAAACTCGTATACAGAATCATAGAAACGTAGGGCTAGCAGAGATATCACCAGGTCATCTACCCCATCCCCCCCACAGCGAGGCAGGACTAAATATACCTAGACTATCCCTGATGGTTACCTGACTTTGTAAATAACTTTGCAATTAAGAAATGTATTATGGGCCTGATGTGCCATTGAAGTCAGCGTGTGCTGTCTTTCCATTGACTTTAATAGCAGGGTTGGGCTTTAGATGAATATGATTATGTTGTTTCTGGGTCTTATTTTCAGAGTTGTTGAGCATCTGTCCTTTGTGTGAGCCTAGAGAGCTCAAGATAGAAAGCTATTTATTGAAACAGCACCCACAGCTCCTATTGACTTTCAGGGGAGGTTTGCATGTCCAGTGCCTCCACACATTATTATTTATATTCCAGTAGTACCTCTAGGTGCTAACCGAGATCAAGACACCATTGTGTTAAGCGCTGGACATACACATAATAGGAGAGAGTCCCTGCTGCAAAGAATTTACCAGCTACAGCGAAAAAACAGACAAAGGATGGGATAGTGGAACAAAAGCACTGAACTGAACAAGGAGAAGTGAAGAGAGACCTGCACAGCAGGTCAGTGGCAGAGCTGGGAGCGGGACTAGAACCCAGGTCTCCTGACCTACCCACTAGAGAACGCTGCCTCTCAAATGACACCCTGTAGCATATTGTAAGAGCAACGACCGCTTTAAAAAACGAACAACTAGAAAGTGAAAATGTTTTTATTGTTTGGAAAAACAGGTTGAATAAAATAGCCGACTCGTCCATCTTATTTGTGTGCTGTCAACATCCCAAATTATTGTTTTACGTTGAAGCGTCCCTGCTAGTTTCCTGGCACTCTGTGAGGTGCTTCCATTGTGCCTGTTTTTATTTCTTCATGCATTTATCCAGTGACAGGTGTGTCATTTTTCATAATGTATTTATTTTCCATGCTTAGATGCAAATAACTGAATGCACCATAAATTAAATTCCATGTGTTGTTAATTCTGCTGGTAAAATACAGATGAATGAATATGTCACCGTCCTACATTTCATTTAAGATTGAACAAATTATTTTTGAAACCCATGATGCTTATCAAATGCTGCCCCCCATTTGTTTTCTGCAGGGATGAAAGCAGCAGCAGGGTAAAGCCCTGATCCCGAAAACAGTCCTTGCTCATTCAAGTAGCTCTAGTGAGAATTCAGTGGGATGACTTACACTAATTTAGGTTTGGCAATTGGTCCTGAGGATTGCAGTACATCAAAGACTGGGCAAAGAAAGCACAAGTTAAGGGCTCCTCTACAGTAATGTTTTTTTCAGTCTTCCATGTCTGTGGCCCACAAAATGGCCCCCCAAAAATTGTCCCTCAAGCCACCACGCTCTATAAAGGAGTGTAGAAGTTTGTGTCACATGACACAATAATGGGAGGGTTTCAGGGATCATGAGGATGGTGAGAGGTAATGGGGAATTTGGAGTTTGGTGGAAGCTCTGGCTGGAAGGCTCCTGGGGCCTGAGCCAACCAGGATGGGCACACAACCTACTTCTGATTCATGTACCATGGGTTGAGAAATGCTGGCCTGAAGGGAGGTCTGAGGTAGTGGTTGCTGATCTGCTGGTGACATTGGGCAAAGATCACCTTACCTCTGTCTCTGTTTCCCCTCCCACCCTTTGTCTATTTCAATTGTAAGCTGTTTGGGGCAAGAACCATTGGCTGGCCAATATACTGTTCAAATCGTCACCTCTTTATGGCCAATTTTCAGCAACTTTTAATGAGCTGAGGTCAAAAGCACATCAGGGACCCAGCAAACTTGTGTATTTGGGAAAACTATTGTTACTGTCTCACAGTAGCATCTAGGGGCCCCTACTGATACCAGGGCTCCATTATGCTGGATATATAGTATTAGAACGCAATCTGGATTTAGTTCCGACTGTGCCACAGACTTCCTGGATCATCTTGGCCAAATCCTGATGTATCAGTATTGCCCCAAGTGCAAAATGAGGTAATAATGCATCTTTTCTCCCACCTCTTCTCAGTTTTATCTGTTTGGATTGTAGTCTCTTACTATGTGTATGTACAGTGTCTAACACAACAGGGCCCGATATGGGCGGCAACTGCTGTGTGCTACTATCTCCATTGATTTCTAGTGGACTTACTCTGGATTTGCATCAGGTGATCAGAGATTAGAATTGAGCCCCTACAACTGTAAAACAGCACAACTGTGAAACTTAGAGGGTGTAATTAAATATGTAGGAGTGATCACAGAGAAGCAGAGACAATTTCCTTCACATTAAAGATAATAATCATAATCAATGCAGTGACAGAGAAGCAACATTATGGTCCTGAAAGAACAAAATGAGTAAGCATTTTGAACTAGCACAGGCTAGAAATGACAAGAGGAATATGGCTATAAAGGAAATAGAACCCATATATTTGCTCAGGTTTTTTTCCTCCTTGTTTCTACTGTAATGAAAGATGTTCATTGGCACAAATATGAAGAGACACCTTGAGTGAAGCTGCTGTATTTGGAATCATTACAGAAAACCAAATGATAAATAACTAATGCAAATCACAAATTGCTTAAACCAATGTCTCTATGCAAATCAGCCATCTTCTCAGCAAGGCCAAAAGCATAAAAAAAGAATTAGATAAATTCACGGAAGATCGCTCCATCAATGGACCGGCTTCTGGCACTGGTCACTGTCAGAAGACAGGATGCTGGGCTAGATGGACCATTGGTTTGACCAATATGGCCATTCTTATGTTCTTACGTGGCTTCTGCCAATGCAAACGTTCATTCCACTCCTTCCCCAATTAAGGCTCACCTCTAATGGGTCCCTTTGGGTCTATTGTGTTTTGTCTGGCTAATATGGAGGGATTTGTATGGTCTCCATTTTTGAGCAGTGCAAGTTTCCAAGGAATGCCACGCTGGCTGCATTTCCTTTGTAAATACTCACCCACACCAAATTTGAATCTCCATATAACTTGGCCGATATATGCTAATGTTGGCCTATTTTTAAAATGTGAGCAAGTCTGACTTCCAAATCTATTTCAAATAAAACTAAATGAAATTCCCAGCAGGCCCCACTAACAATTTTGACCCTGGGCCGTGAAATGCTAGTTGGATGGTGTAGTTTTAAAGAAATATTTACAGGATTTTCTACCCATGCCAACTTGAGCACCATCAGTGCCAGTTGCAATCAGCGAACCAAGCTGAATGTCCCCAAAGCAGTGTAGAGAAATCAGGATGCAATAATACAGTTGTGACTGATATTTACTCCACCAAAAATGGTTTCTCTTCCATTTTTAATCTGCTGCATGGGCTTGGAAGTTACCCAAACTATATACAGAACAACAACAGCATGTCATTGATGCAGCATACTATGGAGTTTCTTAGCTGTGACTGGCATGCAAATGAAAACTGTGACGCTGCACTCCATAATGCTTTTTAGAAATATGCTTACGAGTGTAAATATGACATAACTGGAATATGTTTTAGGCTAGATATGCCATGTAACATATCTCTGCAAATGTTATGATCTACTGAATATATTCATCCAATTTGTATGCATATAGCCAATATTCATAACTTTAACTATAAAAATGATATGTACTTGTATCTCAATGTGTTTGATTCTAAGCAGACCCAAAAGCATTTGGCCAGTTTATTGTGGAGGGACTCTTCAGATTAAGTTCCCAATCAAGAAATATTTAACTGACAATGAACCTTGGGAGACTCCAATCCACATATGAGGAACCTTCCTGGGAATGTTCAAGGTAGCATGTGAGCAATGGCTGCTCTAGCTGTAAAAAGCTGAATCATTCATGGACATGTGACTTGCCTAGGTGGCTACAAACTCCATCTTGTTGCTGTGATTTTGCACAGAAGAACAAAGAGGTTTCCACCCACAAGAGAGAGAAAATAAAAGGCCCTGGAAGCCTCTCCATTTTGTCTTCATCTGGCTCAAGAGATGGCCCCTCCACACCAAAGAGATGCCTGAAAGAAACTGGAACAAAGAACTGTAGCAATGGGGGTGTGAGTTATTGCTGGACCCAGGCCATACACTACAGTGTTACTCTGAAAAGGATTGGACCCAGACTAGGAAGGAGTCTAGTCTGTGGAAGAAGCTTATTGGAACGTCTCTGAGGGTGAGATTTAACTGTGTTCATTTTCTTAAATGTATTAGGCTTAGACTTGCATGTTTTGCTTTATTTTACTTGGTGACTTACTTTGCTCTGTCTGTTATTACTTGGAACCACTGAAATCCTAATTTTTATACGTAATAAAATCACTTTTGTTTATTAATTAACCCAGAGTAAGTAATTAATGTCTGGGGGAGCAAACAGCTGTGCATATCTCTCTATCAGTGTTATAGACTGTGGACAATTTATGAGTTTACCCTGTAAAACTTTACAGTGTAAAATGGATGTATTCAGGCTTTAGGCTCCCAGAAAGACTGAATCCTGGGTGCTAGGAAAATCCCTGTTAAGTGAGAAGCCCCTGGGCTAAGTGAACCTTAGTTTTTGTGAACTGCAGGGGGGCATGGCCCAACCTCTTGGTCTGTGCTGGAGCAGACTACTATGTCTAGCTCAGCCAGGCAGGAGTGAAGGGAAGCCTTTTCTGGCAGGGGGTTTGTTCTCAATGGTATCCCAGCCCATCTAGTGACAGTCCTGAGGGAGTTTGTGACCCAACCCATGACAGGAACCATCCCAGATTTATTTTTATATGCAGTGGAGGAACAGTGACATTTCCAGATAAACTGGCCTGGCCATTTAAAGCTTCATTCCTTTCATTTAATTGGCTCTGTCTATGAAATGCATAAACAAGATGAGCCATTGCCAAGTAATCCGTCCATTGAAGGGACTGCAAATCTAAGATTTCCCCCCAGCCATTTTTTGTTTTCATGCCATAAGAAATAAATGCCCGTTCCATCAGAAAAATATAGGCTTACGCTACTCCAAGTAATATTCCATTGGGGAAAAAAAAAAAATCGCATTTCAGGAAAGTTCTCAAAATATCAGTAACTTTGGTCAAATACAGCTAGATTCCACTCGTTTATGCAGAATCAAGTTCACTGATGGACTTCAGAGTTACACTGGGGTAAGTGACAGCCAAATCCATCTAGGGTACTTACACACCCTCATTATCATAGCATCCGAGCACCACAGATTCTCTGTTTAGCCTCACAACGTCCCAGTGACGTAGGAAAGTACCTGCTATCTCCATTTTACGGACAGGGAACTAAGCCAGAGAAATTAAGTGATTTATTCAAGGTCACCCAGAAAGTCCACAGTGGAGCAGGGACTTGAATGTAGGTCTCCCAAGTACTAGACCAGAACCCTAATCACGGTACCAGCTTACCACTCCACTAGGTCCTTACAGAGGCCGAGCAATAGTTTTCAATGTTATGCCTGCTCTCACTTTAAGTTCTCCCATCAACATTCTCAATTAGAATCATAGGTCAGCTTTTGCCCTCTTATACCTGTGCAACTCAACACACTTTAATAGGATTGCTCATGTGTAACAGGTCAGAATTAGGCCCTATCTCCAATATGTAACTTTCATTAATGTTTTACATTTCTATTGCACCCCCTCCCCCCCGCAATGACCTGGGTAATCAGCCTGACATTGATCCCTCGCAAAATAGTGGTGCCGCTGATACAGGACTTGATTAAGAACTAAAGGAGGGATTTGCACTAAATACATTACAACCTGGGTTTATGGAAAATGGATCCTATCCGTCAAGCCGTCTTGCAGTGGCTCAAGAGTGGGGGTACCAGCCTTAGGGCAGATTGTTAGGAAAAGGCACAAATCCCATATTGGCTGTGAGTTCTATACTTAGATTTCACCAACCAATTATCAAGTGTAACCTCCTCAGACACTATAATAGTCTTAACATGGAGTCAAAGAGAATACATCTGTCTGTCTTGCCACCCAGGTAAGATTACCTTTGTGATACAAGGCCCCTTACATCAAATATCAAAGCAATGATCAAGTTATTCCCAGTCCCGAAGGACCAGTTACTTACCCCAGGTCAGTTGCACCTTACACCAAAGACAAATCTGAGAAATTGTCACAAATCTGAGGAATTGAGGTGTCACTAGAGGAGGTTTTGGAATTAATTGATAAACGTCACAGTAACAAGTCACTGGGACCAGATGGCATTCACCCAAGAATTCTGAAAGGACTCAAATGTGAAATTGCGGAACTACTAACTATGGTTTGTAACCTGTCCTTTAAATCGGCTTCTGTACCCAATGACTGGAAGATAGATAATGTAACGCCAATATTTAAAAAGGGCTCTAGAGGTGATCCTGGCAATTACAGACCGGTAGGTCTAAGGTCAGTACCGGGCAAATTAGTTGAAACAATCATAAATAATAAAATTGTCAGACACATAGAAGAACATAAATTGTTGGGCAAAAGTCAACATGGTTTCTGTAAAGGGAAATCATGTCTTACTAATCTATTAGAATTCTTTGAAGGGGTCAACAAACATGTGGACAAGGGGGATCCAGTGGACATAGTGTACTTAGATTTCCAGAAAGCCTTTGACAACGTCCCTCACCGAAGGTTCTTACATAAATTACGTTGTCACGGGATAAGAGGGAAGATCCTTTCATGGATTGAGAACTGGTTAAAAGACAGGGAACAAAGCGTAGGAATAAATGGTAAATTTTCAGAATGGAGAGGGGTAACTAGTGGTGTTCTCCAAGGGTCAGTCCTAGGACCAATCCTATTAAACTTATTCATAAATGATCTGGAGAAAGGGATAAAAAGTGAGGTGGCAAAGTTTGCAGATGATACTAAACTGCTCAAGATAGTTAAGACCAAAGCAGACTGTGAAGAACTTCAAAAAGATATCACAAAACTAAATTTGATTTGCCATTTGGCCAATCACTTAATGTAAATGTAAAGTAATGCACATTGGGAAAAATAACCCCAAATATATATACAATATGATGGGGGCTAATTTAGCTACAACTAATCAGGAAAAAGATCTTGGAGTCATCGTGGATAGTTTTCTGAAGACGTCCATGCAGTGTGCAGCGGCAGTCAAAAAAGCAAACAGGATGTTAGGAATCATTAAAAAGGGATAGAGAAAAAGACGGAGAATATCTTATTGCCCTTATATAAATCCATGGTATGCCCACATCTTGAATACTGCGTACGGATGTGGTCTCCTCATTTCAAAAAAGATATACTGGCATTAGAAAAAGTTCAGAAAAGGGCAACTAAAATGCTTAGGGGTTTGGAACGGGTCCCATATGAGGAGAGATTAAAGAGGCTAGGACTTTTCAGCTTGGAAAAGAGGAGACTAAGGGGGGATATGATAGAGGTATAGAAAATCATGAGTGATGTGGAGAAAGTGAATAAGGAAAAGTTATTTACTTATTCCCGTAATACAAGAACTAGGGGCCACCAAATAAAATTAATGGGCAGCAGATTTAAAACAAATAAAAGGAAGTTCTTCTTCACACAGCGCACAGTCAACTTGTGGAACTCCTTGCCTGAGGAGGTTGTGAAGGCTAGGACTATAAAGGGTTTAAAAGAAAACTAGATAAATTCATGGAGGTTAAGTTCATTAATGGCTATTAGCCAGGATGGGTAAGGAATGGTGTCCCTATCCTCTGTCTGTCAGAGGGTGGAGATGGATGGCAGGAGAGAGATCACTTGATCATTACCTGTTAGTCTTTAAGGTGCTACCAGACTCCTTGTTGTTTTTGTAGATACAGACTAACACGGATACCCCCTGATACTTGATACCTGTTAGGTTCACTCCCTCTGGGGCACCTGGCATTGGCCACTGTCGGTAGACAGGATACTGGGCTGGATAGACCTTTGGTCTGACCCAGTACGGCCGTTTTTATGTTCTTACTTGTACCTAATCTTATAATAAACCACCTAGAGATTTATTATCTAGGAAAGGAAACAAGAGTTATTTATAAGGTTAAAGCAGGTAAACATATATTCACACAAATGATTTCCTATCTTAAGTTTCAAAAAGTAATAGAAGCTTCTGTAATAAGCAAGATCTAGATGTCTTTTAGGGCTAACCCAGGCTAAGCACTGGGGTCTTTTGCTCATGCTTAGTAATCCTTGCTCCTCAGAGTCCAAGCAGCACCAAGATACAGTTCCTCCTTGTTAGGGGTTTTTATCACTTCCTCCCTTCTGCTTCGAGTTGCAAACTCAGCAGATGGGAGGAATTCACTTGCATGTCTACTCTCCATGGGAGGAGGGGGAGAGCAATCAACAAAGTCTTTTGTCCTCTTTGATGTTCCACAATAGCTCATCTGATGTCTATGGGCCTTTTTTGTTGGGCAGGACATAACACCTCCTGTAGGAGGCCAGCATTTTACACTAATTAATGTCACTCTCCTGTCTAGTGATTTACACAGTTACAGAGGCTTACAATGCAAATGCTCAAATATTACCTTACAAATATGGGATACAGATGTTATAAGTGAGATTAATGTATGCAGCCTCTTGCAAGTATACAATAAAGTCTAAACACAAAAACCATTTTAGAACTCTAATGCCTATTTTAACAATACTAACACACAGGTGAACCAGACTGATTCCAGCTATGTGTTTGTTACTATTCAAGCAAAGCACAGGGACTTTGTTATAAGCTGGCACCTGGTTTGCCAACATCACACGGTCAACCTAACTAGATTTTTTTTGTAATGAGATTAAAGTTTGGTTGATAAAGGTTATAGTGTTGTCATAATATATTTATTCTTCTGTAAGGTGTTTGACTTGGTACCACATGATATTTTGATTAATGTGTGCCGTATTAATTTTATATTGTATTTTTTTAAATAGATTAAAAACTGGCTAACTGATAGGGCTCAAAATGGAATTGTAAATGGGGAATTGTCATCAAGCAGGTCTGTTTTTGTGGGGGTCCTGAAGGGATCAGTTCCTGGTCCTAGGCTATTTAACATTTTTATCAGTGACCTGGAGGAAAAAACATAAAATCAGCACTGATAAAGTTTGCAGATGACACAAAAATCGGAGGAGTGGTATATAATGAAGAGGACAGGTCAATGATTCAGAGTGATCTAGATTGTTAAACTGTGGGAAAGTAAACAATATGCATTTTAATATGGCTAAATGTAAATGTGTATATCTGTGCACAAAGAATGTAGGCCACACCTACAGGATGAGGGACTCCAGTCTGGGAACCAGTGACTTTGAAAAAAATTTGGGGGGTCATGGTGGATGTTCTGTTGACTATGAGCTCCCATGCAAAGCTGGAACCAAAAGGCTAATGCAATCCTTGGATGCTTTAAACAGAGGACCCTCGAGTAGGACTAGTGAGGTTATTTTAATGCCAGTGAGACCACTGCTGGAATACTGTGTCTAGTTCTGATGCCCACAATTCAAGGATGTTGATAAATTGGAAAGGGTTCAGCCAATTAAAATCTCCAGGCAAGTATTGTTTCATTTCCATACATAGCATAAAACATCCAGGATTTGGACCAGAATCACTGCTAAACTGAAGGATTCAGGAACTGTAGGACTTTCCAGTTGCATGGACTAGTAATTTGAGGAACTGGAGAACTAAAAGATTTTAGACAAAGACAATCTGTCAAAGGAACCGAAGAAACTCTTCAGAAGTTGAGAACTGGGGAAAAACACACTGATGTGGCTTCAAGTTATTCAAGATCCTGGAACATGAGCAGGCAAGATGGTTGCCTGAGTACAAATCCACCCACTCGCCCAGGTAAATATTGAGGTGACTGGCTCAAGCCGTGGCCCATGTTACCCCCAGGTACACAGCTATTTTGAGTGCACTAGCCTGAGCAGAGCTAGCACGTTTCAGTCTCAGCTGCAGTGTAGCCGTACCCTTATAGCAGGATTTCTCAAACTTCATTGCACTGCGACCACCTTCTGACAACAAAAATTATTACACGACCCCAGGAGGGGGGACCGAAGCCTGAACCCAGCTGCCCTGGATGGCTGGGCCAAAGCCCGAGTCCCACCGTCCTGGGTGGGGCAAAGCTGAAGCCCAAGGGCTTCAGACCCAGGCAGGGGGCCTGTAACCTGAGCTTCAGTCCCGGGTGGTGAGGATTGAGGTTTGGCTTTGGCCCTGGGCCCCGGCAAGTCTGAGCCAGCCTTGGCGACTCCAATAAAACAGGGTCTCAACCCACTTTGGGGTCCCGACCCACAGTTTGAGAACTGCTGCCTTATAGGCTGGAATTGTTGGTACTGTATGAACCTTAACCAGGAATGAAAGGCACATGTGCACAAGACCTGGTCTATTTCAGGGTAAAATACATTGATCTGGGACTTTCACTGATGAGTGATACTTTCAATTTAAGTTTAAGATGCAGAATCCCTTGACATTTGATTTCCAGCAAAGGTGCACTATCAGAATGTCCTAAACCAAGGAGAAATACAGCAGGATATATTGCCATTGTCTTTGGCGGACTCGTGTCAAGCTCTTGAAATATTGTCTTCATGCCACTGAGCTAGACTATTATCATACAGTTTCATTAAGGAAATAACCATAATAAGTGTGCCAGAGGGCAGGGGACACTTTCATAATCTTGGCTGGGCTGGCAACCTGAATTCTTGGCAGGTTTGTGGGCTTTTTGCACTCATTACATTCACAGATAGGTTCCCCCTGGTAACCTTTAAAGATCTCTTTGCCCACAGGTCTGGGCTGGTTTTCAGTTTTATTTCCTATTTCTCCTCCTCTCCAGGTATTGCATTAATCTATAAGTAGGTGAGATACCAAAATGAGAGAAGCGGTTCTCTTTCTGGCTCTTATGCACAGTAAAATGACTGTTTATTACAGCTGGAACATTTAAAGCAGGCCAATTAGCATCTTAGATCTCCCTATTACCCATTTACAATCTTGGTGGTATCTTACCATCTGGAGCAGAGAGAAAATGACGACGATTCTGGCAACTAGGAGATTCTTCAATATTGTAATGATCTGGCTAGTGTGCATATGTCATCGGTGTCCCCTACTGGATGGAATCAGGCCTGCTCAATTGTAAATCAGACTCTAGGCTTCCAAAAACTAATGGAGATTCTCTCTCTACATAAAGTGCCACGGGCCTATGCTTTTTGGGAGTTGGAGGATCTGAGACTCATCCCTGATGCTATAGCAAGTTTCGTGTAGTCATGGTATGCAGCACAATAATAGCGGCCGTGAAGTCTTAGGTGACCACAGATTTATTACAATATTATGGTTTTAGAACTGGTTAGGACAGCTTGAGTCACTCAGGACACGTTATGTTGGAAGCAGGGCCGGCTCCAGGCACGAGCTGAGCCAGCTGGTGCTTGGGGTGGCAGATTGTTGGAGGCGGCATTCTGCCCAATCCTAGGGCGGCACGGCCGCTTTTTTTTTGTTGTTCCGCTCCGGCCGCCCTGTAGGGGGCAGTGGCGTGGAGAACCAGAGCGCCCTGCAGGGCAGTCCTCTTCCTTCCCTCCCCGCTGACCGGAGCAGAGCGGAGCCCTCGCGGCAGGAGGCAGCGCAGCGGGAGGGGCCGCGTGGCAGCGCCCCTGCTGTAGCCCTGGCCGCCCCCTTTTTTCTCTCTCCCGCCCGCTCCCTCTCCCCCCGCAAGCCAGTCCCTCTGCACCCACGCTGCGGCCGTGCCGCAGGTTTTTTTTGCTGTGCTGTTCTGGCCGCCCCCCCGCCCTTTTTTTTTTGGCTTGGGGCAGCCAAAAAGCGAGAGCCGGCCCTGGTTGGAAGAGATAGAGTATCCCATAAAAACTAGTCTTGTAGGGCAACCTCACTCCCCACAAGAGAATTACAAGCCCCCATCGGCAGTGGCTTGCTGCAGTTTGCTTGCTGGACAGGTTTTGCAATGTGTGGGTTGGGAGCTGCATGGAGACTGGTGGAACACATGCTCTGAATTTGCAGATGATTTACACTTGGGGGGGAGGGGAGATCACCATCAAAAGTGGGCCCAGGGGAAAACTGCTGAATGCTATAGTCAGACACTTTTGAATTATAGCACAGCAGAACAATGCCTCCTAGCTTTATCCTTGTGCCCATTTTGCATCCAAGTTAACACTGGTATTTTGTAGTGTTTCTCTCTCATTAGTTGTTCAGCCTGTACAACATGGAATGGGAGATACATATCCTGGCCTCAACAATTTAAGGACCTGATTCTGCAGATTACAATGCATCAGTGGCACAAAGTTCCGTGCAGGCATGAGGTCCATACACATGCACCAAAGTACAGGACGGGGCCTAAATCAGATAGAAAATGAGCAAGTGATCGCCTTTAGCTCTTACCGTAATACAACAAAATAAAGATGTCACCGTGTTCAGAGGAAAGCCCTGCTTTTGCGGCATATAATATCGACAAGCAGAAATGGCCAAAGAAAAAAGCCTCTTGGTGCAGATCTATAAACTCACACAGTCCTACAGTTCGCACGTAGAAAAGTGGCACCATCAGGTGCCTCGAACTTGGAAAAGATCCTCCCTCACTTTGTTTAAGCATTCCACTTTGTGCTGTGAAATTGCATTTGTGAGTGAGGCATAAACTCTGCAGCTTTTCAGCGGCAATGGATTTCACATAGTGGATGCCTGTAGGCAATTTCTTTTCTTAATGGTGGAGCCGAATGCAGCTTTAATTTTTCACATTCCATAAAGGCTTTTACTTGAAATTACTTTTTATATGGTTTTTTGCTAATGGGTCCTTCACACTGAAACAGGAGGTAGAGAGAAATCTTAAAAAAGGGAAAAAAATAGAAAGTCTACAGGGGAAAAAAAAAATCACATCATAAATTTGAGCTATAAATAATTACAATCCACAAAACTGTCTCCCATATTTTTCTTTCATATTTACCAGGGATTGATCTGAACCAAACCCCCAAATACCACCGCATTTTGATTTAAAGAAGTTAAGATGTTGAGTTAAACATTTGTCTCTGGAATGCATATTTTGTTGGATAGGTAGGTGGTGGTTTGAATTGTTTGATCACAGTATCCATCCCTTCCCAGTATCAATGATAGCTTGGAAATTGTATACCTTGCACATCCACGTATGAATACTGACATTAGCTCAACAGGAAAAATACATAGACAGACATGATTCTTTCCCTTGGAGAAGAGAAAAAGTGGCCAAATCAGTCTTCTAGAAAGCTTTAAGGTCACACCTTATCAGCAAAGTAATTATGGAGGATAGCAAAGGCAGAGCTAACTAATTTTTGTTTTCTAAAGGGTTGTGCAAAACAATTGAACTCAATATAACTGCTGAAAAGGCCACTAGTTATTATTGGAGTCATTTAATCTCTTATTTTTGCTATTGGCATTTTGCACCATTGGTGCCCTTTGATCTTAAAGGCTTGTTTCTTTTACTAATGTAACTGAGAGCTGATTTTACAAACAATAAGAAAATAGATGGCTCTGCTATAATAATGAGTGAACTTTCTGACATGCAGAATAGGAGAAAGGTACATTTTCTTCTCTTCAGAGCCCAATCTTTCCTTAAAAATTTGTGTAGACAAGACTCCCATTATTGATCTAGAAACTGAAAGAGTTAGTTCCTAGTCACTGTAATTGACAAAGGCTTTTACAGCTCATTAACTGTGAGATTATGTGGCACAATTCATTAAAATTCTGTTTCACTGAATGCATTTGTAAACACCTTCTGAGAAGTTTTATCACTCTTTGCATAGAGCTGAGCTCTCTTTCAGTGGGTACATTTCGCTTCTGCTCTTTACTGATATAAGAATCCTGAGACAAGTTATGGAAAAAAGAGTTATCTTTCCACTGCAAAGGGAAAAAATTTATTGACTGTGAAGCATAACAGATATTAAATGTTGCTATCCTGTTTCCTTTCGACCAATGTATTTATTAAATCTCTTATTGCATTAATTTGGTGGGATTAGTGCACCTCTTAGCAGGCAATGTTTGTATTTAACTAGAAGTGCAACAAACAAAGTTTACAGAACAGTCCTTAGTCTACCTTGTCTACCTGTCTAGAGTAAAGGCAGAAGACATTGCATCCCAGGTGGGAGACCCTCAAGTGATACTCCTTCTCTTCTCCTTTCCACCTACGTTTCAATTGTCTCATATCCAGAAGCATTTACCAAGGAAAACCTTTAAATTAGCAGATCCTCTGCATGAGTGAAGAGTATGGGGGAAGAAAACACAGGTCCCCCCCACCTCAAGCATCTTCCCCGTGGCCACAAATACTACAGTTGAGTATGATTCTAGCCTAGCACTCCCAATAGGGGATTGGCAATCCTGCCTTCTGATGGTCTACGACCCTGAACGGATATGGGTTACCAATGCATGGTGTGGCCAGACTTCCAGCATGTAGGTATTGGTAGCTAATACTTCTCAAAGCAGCAGCAAGTTGCACCTCCCAGATCTGATCCATTTCTTGTCTCTCCAGTCAATCCCACCTTGAATTGGTGGGATGCTTCTAGGTTTACTACCAATGCTCCCCCTCCCTTCATTCTCACATAGCTTCTACAGTAGGATAGGATTTTACCTCTCTGACCAAAGCCTGATTCACTACTGTACTACTCCAATTTTAAGGCAGTGCAACTCTACAGAAATGACCAGCATAAAACCTGAGTAAGCCATCAGGAACCAGGCCCCATGGGGTGGAGCTAAGATAAGAGCCTGGCTCCACTCAAGCCCAATTATTGAAGTGACTATCGCTTGGTACCAAAACACAGGGCCAAACCTAGCTGACCTTATTCACTCTCTACTTTAGCAACACTCCCATTGACTGAGGCTACATCTTTCCTGCAAAAAAGGTGTGTGTTTTCGAAGGGCCAAAATCCAGGTGCTGTTTATGTAACAACCTGATATAGACTATGTCAGCTCTTTTTATAGGCCCAAAATCCAGAGTTTGGTCAAGAGGCCAGAGGCCTAGTAAACAGGGAACAATATTAGCTAAGAGAAGCAGCGCAAACAAGAGACAACTTTGCTTTTTGCTAAGACAAGCTTGGTCAGCAAAAAGCCAGGTGGGGAGCCGTAACTGGTGTCTCTATCTGAAGTTGCAAACAGACCAAAGGAATGAAAGGGGCCTATTATACCTGTATCCATTCTTTCTGTAGAAAGAGATGTTCTCCTCACACATCAACCTTGAGTTTATGGAAAGGTTTCAAGCATGTCAGTATGAGATATGACATCCTCCCTCCTGCTTCCCAGAGATACCAGTGCTTGTCTTAGAAACACAAATGAGCAACTGAAAACCAATCTTTATTGCCATGTACTTTTCATTTGTCTTTTTGTTTCAACCAGGGCTGGCTCCAGGGTTTTTGCCGCCCCAAGCAGAAAAAAAAAAAAAAAAAAAAAAAGTGGGGAGTGAGGGACCGTCTGCCGAATTGCCGCCAAATAGCTGGACGTGCTGCCCCTCTCTGGAGTGGCTGCCCCAAGCACCTGCTTGGCAAGCTGGTGCCTGGAGCCGGCGCTGGTTTCAACCCCTAGGTATGTACCTGTTGGACAATCAGAAGGGCTACTTCATTCCTATGGACCCCAAATCAGAATTCAACACATATTTTATGCTAATATACATTTTATACATTGTTTGAAGTACTAATTGTATGTTACTTGTTAACCTGAAACCATGGGTGGAGACATTATGTAATCTTTGACTATTGGCTACTATGCTTATCTTGTCTTGCTGCTAGACCTATCCAAGGGTTTGGGACTACCTACCCCATCACTTTCCTCCGCCCATGGAAAATCCATATAATCTATTGTAATCAATTGATAGGCAGATTGTCGAATAAGCAAGGTGACACTCCGCCAGTGCTGTGCATAATAAACCCACCTGCTTGATTCTACATGGTGTCCGTTTTGTGTTCCTTCAGTTTTTACATCAAGATAGCTGTCTTGTTGTACAATCCTAGTGGGGATAAGGCAGAGATTGATTTTACCTCAGAGTAGCTAATTGACGTCAACACTATCCCCCTTTTCTGCTTCTGGGGGTGCCTCAGGGAGAAAGGCAGGGCTTGGCTTTACTGTTATGCTGTATCCCTGGCTTGGTAAACAACTGAACACTTTTTGGAGCACAGAATCTTAGAACTGACGTTAACATCCATTGTGTTCCCATTTTCCCCTTCATGTCTTCCCATTCTCCAGGGTCTAACAGTTGCTCCTTTTCTGGATTAAAAAAAACAGATTTACAGGCCTAGGGCCTTTACTGAACTCTTGTGACTCCAAATTCAGAGTCTTTGAACCTGAAATAATATACTTCAACGAATAATCCTGGATTTTTTTTTTTTTTTTTTTTAAAAGGTGGTTATAATAACCTGTCTTGGTTACTGAAGGAAAAAAAAAAAAGAATTCACAGAGCCTGTGGAGATAACAGGGATCTCCCAGCCTGCCAGAATGGGTGAGAGCTACGGCCTAGCGCAAAATAATAAATAATAATAATATGCCTGAAAGGGATGAAGAATGAAGGCATGTAAGTTCATCTGCTGGGCCCTGCTTTCCATCTTGGTGGTGTGTTCCTTTGAGTCATGTTTGTTTGCCTTCATCCCAAAGTGGATTGCTGCAATTGGTTTGCCTGAACAGGTTAATTACGAGTACCGCATATACTCGTTCATAAGCCGAATATTTCTGGTAAAAAAGTGAAGCATCAAAGAGCGGGGGTCGGCTTATAAACGGGTCTACACCAAAATTTGATGATTTTAAACTCTATGGAATTATTGAATTGAATATCTAATACATTGTCATTTTGTTTACCTGGAGCCCCTCAGCTCCCTGTGGCCGTCGTTTGCCATTCCCAGCCAATGGGAGCTGCAGGAAGCGTGCCTACGAACACTCCAGGTAAACAAAGTGTCCCGACCCGCCAGCGGCTTACCCTAACGGGCCAGGAGCCAAAATTTGCCAAACCCTGAAATATAGGGTCGGCTTATGAAAGGGTCATACAGTTTTTGCTATTTTTACCTATCCACCTTGTGGGGGTCGGCTTATAAACGAACGGGCTAACGAATGATTATATACGGTATATTGAAATGCTACTTCTTCAACCTCCCCTTCCCTACAGAAAGGGCTGAGGACTCAGGAAACTAAGGGCATGTTTACACTGCCCACAGTTTGGGCTAAAGGGGCATGAAGAGCAGTGTGCATCAAAGTCCTCTGCTGTCATACCCCCATATGGACACTGCAGATGTGAACTTAGAAGTCCCAAGTTTGCTCGGCACTTGCACTCCCAGATGCCCTGCAGACATACCCTCAGAGTGCTACATTGGTCCAGGTACCAAGCAAGTAGAATCACCTGCTTGCTCCCTGGAACCAGGGCCGGCTCCAGGCACCAGGCACCCAAGCACATGCTTGGGGCGGCACCTGGTAAGGAGCGGCGGGGGGAGCATGGCGTGGCATTCTGCGGGGGTGGGCGCTCCGGCGGTGCGGCGCTTGGCGGGCTCCGGCAGTGCTCTGGGGGGGGTTCCGGCGGCGCTCGGCGGGGGGGGGCGGGCTCTGGTGCGGGGGGGCAGCGCGGGTCTCGGCGCTGGGCATGGCGGGGGGGGCAGGCTCCAGCACGCGGTGCTCTGGGGGGGGGTTCCGGCGGCGCTCGGCGGGGGGGGCGGGCTCTGGTGCGGGGGGGCAGTGCGGGTCTCGGCGCTGGGCACGGCGGGAGGGGCAGGCTCCAGCACGCGGAGCTCTGGGGGGGGTTCCGGCGGCGCTCGGCGGGAGGCGGGCTCCGGCGGGGGGGGGGGCAGCGCGGGGCTCGGCGCTGGGGGGGGGGGGCTGGCGGTGCTTGGCACGGTGGGGGGGCAGGCTCCGGCACGCGGCGCTCTGGGGGGGGGGTTCCGGCGGTGCTCGGCGAGCTCCGGCGGGGGGGGGGGGGCAGCGCGGGGCTCGGCGCTGGGGCGGGGAAGTCCGGCGGCGCTCGCCTCGGCGGGGGGGTGGCGCTCTGGGGGGGGTTCCGGCAGCGCAGCGCGCGGTTGGGGGGGCTCAGAGTGCGGCGCTTTTTTTTGCTGCTTGGGGCAGCAAAAAAGCTAGAGCCGGCCCTGCCTGGAACGGGTGATGTGGGAGGAGTGAAGAATGGGTAGAGCCTTGGCTCCACCCCCATCCCCAGTGGGTTAGAACAGCTAGGCTAGCGCTGAGGGGAAGGGATGTAGGGAGTTGCTGCTGGTGTAGGCCACCACTAAGTAACTGCCTGCTGAAGGCAAAGAGGAAACAAGGAAGAAATTCAACGAGTCACCATGACACATGTGGAGGTGAGGCTTATGTGCCACCCATTTCTCAGGGCTGGTCTAAAGGGAGGTTCTAGCCCTGCGTGAGCCACACTCTTTAGCAAATATCTCCACCCCCACTCCTGGCCAGCAACATACTCAGCACACACACAGCCAGAGGTCACACAGTGAGCAAGCCAGAGACTAACAAAGCCTAAACAAGCACTGGAACCTAAGGTCCGACTCTGCCATGAGGCGCGTGGAGGAGCCCGGGCTATACAGCAGAGCGGGAGCATGAGGCCACTAAGCTGCTACTCCTAAGAGGTACCACAGAGGCATTTTGGAATCAAAATATTTAGGGTTTCGGCTGCAATGGTTTGGGGTTTGCCTTTTTTTTGTTGAAGAGTCAAAATTGTCATCAGAAAATTTCTGTGAAAACAAAACTCTCATTTTTGCAGAACTTTCCACAGGGAAATGTTGACAGGAAGCAATGCACCACGGGCTAGGAGACTGACTGAGGAATCTGGCCTACAGAGGAGTATTAGATGCCCCCAACTACAACTCCCATGAAGTACTGCAGTGGTATTTCCTGCAGTGGCGGAGTTGCATTGTATGTAAGAGAGTGGTATGATTGCTCAGAGCTTCAGTATGAAACTGGAGAAAAGCCTGTTGAGAGTCTTTGAGTTAAGTTTAGAGTGAGAGCAACAAGGGTGATGTCATCGTGGGCGCGTGCTACAGGCCACCGGATCAGAAGGATGAGGTAGACGAGGCTTTCTTCAGACAACTAACTGAAGTTTCCAGATCACAGGCCCTGGTTCTAATAGAGGCCTTCAATCACCCTGACATCTGCTGGGAGAGCAACGCACAGACAATCCAGGAAGTTTTTGGAGAGTGTTGGGGACAACTTCCTGGTACAAGTGCTGGAGGAACCAACTAGGGGCTGTGCTCCTCTTGATCTGATGCTTACAAACAGGGAAGAATTGGTAGGGGAAGTAGAAGTGGGTGGCAACCTAGGCAGCAGTGACCATGAGATGGTTGAGTTCAGGATCCTGATAAAAGGAAGACAGGAGAGTAGCAAAATACGGACCATGAACTTCGGAAAAGCAGACTTAGACTCCCTTAGGGAACTGATGGGCAGGATCCCCTGGGAGGCTAATATGAGGGGGAAAGGAGTCCAGGAGAGCTGGTTGTATTTTAAAGAATCCTTATTGAGAGTGCAGGAACAAACCATCCCGATGTCCAGAAAAAATAACAAATATGGCAGGCGGCTGGCTTGGCTTAACAGTGAAATCTTCAGTGAGCTTAAACTCAAAAAGGAAGCTTAAAAGAAGTGGAAACTTGGACAGATGACTAGGGAGGAGTATAAAAATATTGCTAGAGCATGCAGGGGTGTAACCAGGAAGTCCAAGGCACAATTGGAGTTGCAACTAGCAAAATTAAATAAATAGAAGTATTAAAAATAGCAAGGGATGTGAAGAGTAACAAGAAGGGTTTCTACATGTATGTTAGCAACAAGAAGGTGGTCAGGGAAAGTGTAGGACCTTAACTGAATGCGGGAGGCAACAGTGACAGATGTGGAAAAAAGCTGAAGGACTCAATGCTTTTCTTGCCTCGGGCTTCACAGACAGGATCAGCTCCCAGATTGCTGCACTTGGCAACACAATCTGGGGAGGAGGTGAGCAGCCCTCAGTGGGTGAAAGAACAGGTTAAGGACTATTTAGAAAAGCTGGACGTGCAGATCTACTGTATCCAAGGGTGCTGAGGGAGTAGGCTGATGTGATTGCAGAGTCATTGACCATTATCTTTGAAAATTCATGGTGATCGGGGGAGGTCCCGGATGATTGGAAAAAGACAAATACAGTGCCCATATTTAAAAAAGGGAAGAAAAGAACCTGGGGAACTCCAGCCTCACTTCAGTCCCCAGCAAAATCATGGAGCAGGTCCTCAAGGAATCCATTTTGAAGCACTTGGAGAGGAAGGTGATCAGGAACAGTCAACATGGATTCACCAAGGCCAAGTCATGCCTGACCAACCTGATTGCCTTCTATGATGAGATAACTGGCTCTGTGGATATGGGGAAAGCAGTGGATGGGATATATCTTGACTTTAGCAAAGCTTTTGATATAGACTCCCACAGCATTCTTGCCAGCAAGTTAAAGAAGTATGGATTGGATGAATGGACTATTAGGTGGATAGAAAGCTGGCTAGATTGTCAGGCTCAACGGGTAGTGATCAACGGCTCGATATCTAGTTGGCAGCCGGTATCAAGCGGAGTGCCCAAGGGGTTGGTCCTGGGGCTGGTTTTGTTCAAATCTTTATTAATGATCTGGAGGATGGGATGAATTGCACCCTCAGCAAGTTCGCAGATGACACTAAACTGGGGGGAGAGGTAGATACGCTGGAGGGTAAGGATAGGGTCCAGAGTGACTTAGACAAATTAGAGGATTGGGCCAAAAGAAATCTGACGAGGCTCAACAAGGACAAGTGCAGAGTCCTGCATTTAGGAGGGAAGAATCCCATGCACCGCTACAGGCTGGGGACCAACTGGCTAAGTAGCAGTTCTGTAGAAAAGGATCTGGGGATTACAGTGGATGAGAAGCTGGATATGAGTCAGCAGTGTGCCCTTGTTGCCAAGAAGGCCAATGGCATATTGGGCTGTATTAATAGGAGCATTGCCAGCAGAGCGAGGGAAGTGATTATTCCCCTCTATTCGGCACTGGTGAGGCCACACCTGGAGTATTGTGTCCAGTTTTGGTCCCCCCACTACAGAAGAGATGTGGACAAATTGGAGGGTCCAGTGGAGGGCAACAAAAATGTTTAGGGGGCTGGGGCACATGACTTATGAGGAGAGGCTCAGGGAACTGTGGTTATTTAGTTTGCAGAAGAGAAGAATGAGAGGAGATTTGATAGCAGCCTTCAACTACCTGAAGGGGGGTTCCAAAGAGGATGGAGCTCGGCTGTTCTCTGTGGTGGCAGATGACAGAACAAGGAGCAATGGTCTCAAGTTGCAGTGGGGGAGGTCCAGGTTGGATATTAGGAAACACTATTTCACTAGAGGGTGGTGAAGCACTGGAATGGGTTACCTAGGGAGGTGGTGGAATCTCCTTTCTTAGAGGTTTTTAAGGCCCGGCTTGACAAAGCCCTGTCTGGGATGATTTAGTTGGTGCTGGTCCTGCTTTGAGCAGGGGGTTGGACTAGATGACCTCCTGAGGTCTCTTCCAACCCTAATCTTCTATGATTCCAAACCAAAGGTTTGGCTGTAGGTTTGGCTTGCAGGCCCAAGTTAAGTCAAGACATGCCTGAACAAGAAACTGTTGACCAAGACTGAACAAGTAATTTCTTAAACAACAAACAATTGAGAATATGTTTATAGTAAATAAGGGGGGCAGAAACTAAGTAAGTTTACTATTGTGGGGTATGTTCACTGTAAACAAACTAGGGAGAAGCACCCTGAATTGATAAGCTTGCCTTATGCAATCTGCAAAGCGATTGGTCCCTATGCACTCTGCGAAGGGATTGCTCTTTAATGCAAGTATAGATGTTAGTAGCTAGGAGAGATGTATAACATAAATTGGAGCCGCGGTATCACCCTGTACCTAAACCCCCCTGCATCTGGGCCTGGCCAGCATAAGCAAAGAGCTGTTACATGCTTAACAAAGTAACCTGAGTGAGGAGCTGGAGCTGAACTGAGGTTTTTGGATTCCAGAGAACTGGATGAAGTATTTCCCCAGAACTGGACATGATGTTCTGGATAAGCAGAGTGGAAAAGGTCTCAAAATTGGTTCAGTCAAATAGTTTCAGCTTTTTTGTGCAGTTAAAATTTCCCATGCAGGGGTAAAAAAATTCAACCAGCTTGCATATACAACATTCCATGTCCTTCTCCCCACCCCAATTTAAACACAGGTATGACCCAGAAAGCTAAGAACTATAGCTATGGTAATAAAGATGCTGCTTGTAGAATATTTATCTGTTCAGGTTCCTTGTTTACTGGGAGCTGAAGAGAAGCTTTTTAAGTTTATTTAAATCCAGCCAGCTGGTCATTTGAGGTTTCAGGGCTTCTGCTTCTGTTCCATGTCAATGCTTGGTTGATCCTTAAAGATTCATGCCTTTCAAACACAGCTCAGAAACAGGAGCTTTGACGCTTGAGACTTTCAGCTTGATGGAGTATGTATGTTTTGGAAAATTTTTATCAGTGCAGCAAATGTTCACTCCTGAGTGTGTGTATAAAATCAATAGCCAGTCGTGGTAGAGAGAGATTTGATATTAAATTAACATTTTGATTTTTTACGCAGCGCTTGTTTTTCAGTGCTGCTCTCTGAACAAATCTTTTTGTTTGTGTCCAGAATCTGAGGGCATGATTCTCTTCTCACACAGCGCTGGTTTGACACCGATGTGACTCCATTCTCTTCTGTGGAGTTACTCCAGTGTAAAGAGCAGAGCAGAATCAGACCCCAAGACTTTCCCCACTAGAATGTTAAGTGTTTGTTTAAACCATTCCCTCACTTTCTTTGATTGCATATCCTTGCATTCAAGAGCAGGCTTTACTTTTGCATTTTTCACTTGTATTCATTTAATATTAAGCAGGCTGGGAAATGTAAAGTTTGATTACAGGTCCTTGGTTAAGTTATGAGGAACATGAGTTCTAGCTGGTTAAAATGGTCCTGTGCTCTGTGGAGGTCTCTGGGACTTGCTGTTTTTTAAAGAGGCCAAGCCACAGAAAAAACAAACCAAACCTGGCATTCAATCTGGTATGACACTCCCAATTTTTCCAACTGCAGTTCTCTCCGCTGGTCACTAAATCTATTCTAAGGCACTACTATGGACTCCTTTATCAGGATCTCTGAGCATGTCACAATCTTTAATGTCCGTATCCTGCCAGCCCTGCTGTGAGGTAGGGAAGTGTTATTAATTTATCCCTATTTTAAAGATGTGAAAGCAGAGGCACAGAGAGACTAACGGTACCGCTACATGACAAGCGGAAACCCGCCACAGCGACTCTCAGAACCCCGATCTACAGATTCGGGCTAGCCTTCCTTGGGCTTCAGAGCCTGAGCTCCAGCCGGAGCGTCTACACAGCTATTTTTATCATCGGCGAGCGAGTCCAAGTCAATAGCCCCGGACTCCAAGAATCACCGCTGCAGGTTTCTCCTTGCCTTGTAGATGTACCCTAAGTGACTCGCCCAAGGCCACATGAGAAATCTGTGGCAGAGCCAGGAACTAAACCAAGTTCTCACAAGGCCCACTCTAATGCTCCAACCACTGCACCATCCTCCCTCTGTACCCATCCAGCCTGCAAGTGACTCTACACAAGTGGACCCTTATGTCACCATGGGTGCCCACTGGCTCCTCTGGCTCTCTGTCCCTTGTAGGAGGGAGAACCTCGTGGAGTTTTCGGAGCCTCAGCTTGAGTATTTTTCCTTGGAGGGGCTGATCTGGCCCAGACTTTGGCTTACAATGGATAGTTACCCGGGTTGCAAAATTGGGTGCAGAACAGAGCATGGTGGGGGAAGAGGGAAGAGTGTTCTCTGATCACAGTGACTGCACACTGATTTATTTACAGTGCAGCACAGCAAGCACTGGGCGCTGCATTTATTTCATTTAGCTGTGCAGCCAAGATAGTTATAAATCAAAGGGTTTTTACAGCACAGATGACATTTTCCTGAGAGAGAACTGATTGTATCGGTCAGCTTAAGCTTCTTGCTTCAAAGTCAACTGTGCTTTTAACATGTATCAACAAAGTTAATTACCAGATGATGGCCTCACTGGGGACCCTTGGTACCCATGATGAGCGTTTCAGAGGAGAATCCCCATAAAGAGATCCCTAATGCTGTATTAATTAGAATAGGACCGTGTTTGGGGGACCGTGTGCTGACCGTGTGTGTGCTAGGCAAGGCTGACAGCTTCTTAACAAGGCTGTGATCCCTAAGCCTTTTAGCACCTATCAACGCTTAACCAGAAGGCGGGGCTACTCAGAGAGATCAGGGCTTTAAAAAGCCTGCTCCTAAGTGACCAGAAGAGCTAGCAAACAGGAGCAGCTAACAGGGGAATTTTGTGAGGGAGTCTAAAGGGGGAGTGGGAGCAGGGGCTAGAATTAAACATTCTTTAAAAACTTAAAAGCCAAAAAACACCCCCTTGATATAAACAAAACAACGACAAAGGAACCAGCTGCAGGACTAAAAAGAGAATGCAGGCAGAAGTCCAGCAACAGAGTGGGGGTTACCCAATTTATTGCACCCAATGCAGCATGTATGATTACCTGCCCTATGGACAGGTGGTATGTGTGTGCATTCGGTGCAAGGAGCTCCTGGCCCTCAGAGACCGTGTACGGCCTTTGGAGACCAGAGAAGCTGAACTCGAGGAGCTGAGGGAGACAGAGAGGTACATAGATGAGACTTTCTGGGACACAGTAGAACGGTCCTACCCTGGGTCTGACAGTCTCTATGCTGTTGAGGAGGATGAAAGTCCCAGGGAAGGAGAGCAGAGGGAAACAATCCCATAGTTGGGACCCTCCTTCCAGATGATGTTGTGATATCCTCTCGCACTGAGGATACCCCTCCGGGGGAGGGAACTCCAGCTATTAGAAAGAGACAGGTATTAGTAATGGGTGATTCGATCATTAGAAACAGACAGCTGGGTTTGCGATGACTGGGAGAACCGCATGGTTGACTTGCCTGCCTGGTGCGAAGGTTGCGGATCTCTCGAGACATCTAGATAAATTTATGTGTAGTGCTGGGGAGGAGCCGGTGGTTGTGGTACACGTAGGTACCAATGACATAGGGAAGGATAGGAGAGAAGTCCCAGAGGCCAAATTTAGGCTGCTAGGTAAGAGATTGAAGTCCAGGACCTCCATGGTAGCATTCTGTGAGATGCTCCCAGTTCCACGCACAAGGCCAGCTAGACAGGCAGAACTGCAGAGTCTAAATGGGTGGATGAGACGATGGTGATGGGAGGAGCAGGGGTTTAGATTTATTAGGAACTGGGCAAACTTTTGGGAAAGGGGGAGCCTACATAGGAAGGATGGGCTCCACCTAAACCAAAATGGAACTAGATTGCTGGCACTTAAAATTAAAAAGGTCATAGAGCAGTTTTTAAATTAAGGGCTGAAGGAAAGCCGATAGGGGCGGAGGAGCATGTGGTTCGGACATCCCTTAGGGGAGGATCTATTAATAGAGAATCTCTATGTCCTAGTGAGGACAAGAGGATGGAAAATGGTAAAATACAGGCAGGGTCTGATCAGAAAGTCAAATAAAAAAAAGAGTCCCATTCATTTACATCAAGTAATGGCAGACAGCTAAAAGGAGACAAGTTTTTAAAGTGCTTATATACCAATGCTAGAAGTCTAAATAATAAAATGGGTGAACTAGAGTGCCGTGTATTAAATGAGGATATTGATAATAATAGGCATGTGACAGACCCAGACCAGTGGGGTACAGGAGTCTGGTAGAGGGCAAATATACTGGTCACTGGATGAGTAGTTTTCTGTTCCCTGAGTGACCAGAGCAGGGGCTGCACTAGAGTAATTAGGAACCTGCTAGAACCAGTTAAGGCAGGCAGGCTAATTAGGACACCTGAAGCCAATTAAGAAGCTGCTAGAATCAATTAAGGCAGGCTAATCAAGGCACCTGGATTTTAAAAGGAGCTCACTTCAGTTTGTGGTATGAGTGTGAGGAGCTGGGAGCAAGAGGCGCAAGGAGCGGAGAGTGTGCTGCTGGAGGACTGAGGAGCAGAAGCGTTATCAGACACCAGGAGGAAGGTTCTGTGGTGAGAATAAGGAAGGTGTTTGGAGGAAGCCATGGGGAAGTAGCCCAGGGAGTTGTAGCTGTCATGCAGCTGTTACAGGAGGCACTATAGACAGCTGCAGTCCACAGGGCTGGAACCCGGAGTAGAGGGCGGGCCCGGGTTCCCCCCAAACCTCCCAATTGACCTGGACTGTGGGTTCTTCCAGAGGGGAAGGTCTCTGGGCTGTTCCCCAACCCACATGGTGAATCTCTGCGGCAAGAAAATCCGCCAATAAGCACAGGACCCACCAAGATAGAGGAGGAACTTTGTCACAAGGCATCACAGAAACTTGGTGGAATGAGGATAATCAATGGGATACAGTAATACCAGGGTACAAAATATATCAGAAGGACAGAATAGGTCGTGCTGGTGGGGGAGTAGCACTATATTTGAAAGAGCATAGAATCAAATGAAGTAAAAATAGTCAATGAATCAAACTGTACCATAGAATCTCTATGGATAGGAATTCCATCTTCTAATAAGAAGAATATAGTGGTAAGGATATATTACCGACCACCTGACCAGGATGGTGATAGTGACTGTGAAATGCTCGGGGAGATTCGAGAGTCTATTAAAATAAATAACTCAATAATAATAATGGGGGATTTCAATTATCCCCATATTGACTGGGTACATGTCACTTCAGGACAGGATGCAGAGATAAAGTTTCTTGACAATTACTGATTTAGTCCTAAGTGGAGCACATGATCTGGTCCAAGAGGTGAATATAGCTGGACCGCTTGGTCATAGTGACCATAATTTAATATCTCTGTGGCATGAAAAACACCACAGTCGCTCAACATTGTAGAATTTAATTTCAGAAAGGGGAACTACACAAAAATGAGGAGGTTAGTTAAACAGAAATTAAAAGGTACAGCGCCAAAAGTGAAATCTCTGCAAACCGCATGGAAACTTTTAAAAGACACCATAATAGAGGTTCAACTTAAATGTACACCCCAAATTAAAAAATAGTAAGAGAACCAAAAAAGAGCCACCGTGGCTAAACAACAAAGTAAAAGAAGCAATGAGAGGCAAAAAGGCATCCTTTAAAAAGTGGAAGTTAAATCCTAGTGAGGAAAATAGAAAGGAGCATAAACACTGGCAAATGAAGTGTAAAAATACAATTAGGAAGGCCAAAAAAGAATTTGAGGAACAGTAAGCCAAAGACACAAAAAGTAATAGCAAATTTTTTTTTCTAAGTACATCAGAAGTAGAAAGCCTGCTAAACAACCAGTGGGGACACTGGACGATCGAGGTGCTAAAGGAGCATTCCAGGATAAGGCCATTGCAGAGAAACTAAATGAATTCTTTGCATTGGTCTTCATGGCTGAGGAGGTGAGGGAGATTCCCAAACCTGAGCCATTCTTTTTAGGTGACAAACTGTCCCAGATTGAGGTGTCAGAGGAGGTTTTGGAACAAATTGATAAATTGAACAGCAATAAGTCACTTGGACCAGATGGTATTCACCCAAGAGTTCTGAAGGAACTCAAATGTGAAATTGCAGAACTACTAACTATAGTCTGTAACCTATCATGTAAATCAGCTTCTGTACCAGATGACTGGAGGATAGCTAATGTGACACCAATTTTTAAAAAGGGCTCCAGAGGTGATCCCAGCAATTACAGGCCTGTAAGCTTGACTTCAGTACCGGGCAAACTGGTTGAAACTATTGTGGAAGCAGAGACAGAACTGACAGGAAGGGGATGCAATGCATTACAGTTCGTTATTAGGGTTACAGTTAGCATAACTCTTGCTAACAAACTAATACATTGCATCCCCTTCCTGTCAGTTCTTGCTCTGCTTCCACAACATAATAAAGAGCACTATTGTAAGACATATAGATGAACATAATTTTTCGAGGAAGAGTCAATATGGTTTTAGTAAAGGGAAATCATGCCTCACCAATCTACTAGAATTCTTTGAGGAGGTCAACAAGCATGTGGACCAAGGGGATCCAGTGGATATAGCGTACTTAGATTTTCAGAAAGCCTTTGACAAGGTCCCTCACCAAAGGCTCTTATGCAAAGTAAGCTGTCATGGGATAAGAGGGAAGGTGCTCTCATGGATTGGCAACTGGTTAAAAGATAGGAAACAAAGGGTAGGTATAAATAGTCAGTTTTCAGAACGGAGAGGGGTAAATAGTGGTGTCCCCCGGGGGTCTGTTCTGGGACTGGTCCTATTCAACATATTCATAAATGATCTGGAAAAGGGGTAAACAGTGAGGTGGCAAAATTTGCAGCTGATACAAAATTAATAAAGATAGTTAAGACCCAGGTAGATTGCGAAGAGCTACAAAAGGATCTCTCAAAACTGGGTGACTGGACAACAAAATGGCAGGTAAATTTAATTTTGATAAATGCAAAGTAATGCACATTGGAAAGTACAATCCCAACTATACATATAAAATTATTGGGTCTAAATTAGCTGTTTCCACTCAAGAAAGAGATCTTGGAGTCATTGTGGATAGTTCTCTGAAAACATCCACTCAATGTGCAGCGGCAGTCAAAAAAGCAAACAGAATGCTGGGAATAATTAAGAAAGGGATAGATAATAGGATAGAAAATATCATGTTGCCTCTATATAAATCCATGGTACGCCCACATCTTGAATACTGTGTGCAGATGTGGTCGCCCCATCTCAAAATTGGAATTGAAAAAGGTTCAGAAAATGATTAGGGGTATGAAACAGCTTCTGTATGAGGAGAGATTAATAAGACTGGGACTTTTCAGCTTGGAAAAGAGACGGCTAAGGGGATATATGATTGAGGTCTATAAAATCATGACTGGTGTAGAGAAAGTAGATAAGGAAGTGTTTATTACTTTTCATAACACAAGAACTAGGGGTCACCAAATGAAATTAATAGGCAGTAGGTTTAAAACAAATAAAAAGGAAGTATTTCTTCACATAGCACACAGTCAACCTGTGGAACTCCTTGCCAGAGGATGTTGTGAAGGCCAAGACCATAACAGTGTTCAAAAAAGAATTAGATACATTCATGGAGGATAGGTCCATCAATGACTATTAGCTAGGATGGGCAGGCATAGTGTCCCTAGTCTCTGTTTCCCAGAAGCTGGGAATGAGTGACAGGGGATGGATCACTTGATGATTATCTGTTCTGTTCATTCCCTCTGGGGCACTTGGCACTAGCCACTGTTGGAAGACAGGATACTGGACTAGATGGACCTTTGGGCTGACCCAGTAGTGCCAGGCTTATGTTCTTATGTAGGACTAAGGTCTCAAAGCCTAACAACTGAAACAGGTTAATGTTAATTTTGTTGATTTCTGATGACTACTCCCATACAGACCAGGTTGGCTGGCTGAGGTGGTATCACTGTAAAACTTCTAGCCTGATCCTGCATAAGATACGCACAGCCTCTTAGGCAAGGCAAGCAGGCTTGTCCCCTGGCTAAATTCAGGAGGGGAAGGGTTAATGGTTGATGGAGTTGCCTCAAAACCCCTCACTCAAGCTTTCTTGAGCTGATTGGAGAGGGGAGATGCATCTTCTGTTCTTTACATAACACACACAGTATGAAGGAACCAGCCAAGTACAGCAAGGGCCAAATCATTGGGTTTACTGAATATACACAATATGCAAGTCCCAGCTACACAAACACACTGCCGCTCTGGTTCCAGTCCATACCCGGATCTGCTGCTTCCTATGGCAAGTGTGACAAGCAATCTTTATAGGCAAAGTTATGTAGTGTGTACGGACCCTTTCAAATGCTATAGGCTTGGTTTCATCAAAAGCCTTGAGACAATGTATTCCTGGCATTCAGTGCAACACCTGATCCCTGGCTCACTGCCAGACAGAATGTGACGGGAACCTCATCAAGGTATATAGTGGAATTGTGAGTGACTTCACTGGCAGAAAGTAAAGCTAAAACGGAAACTGCTCTGTAATCAGGTGTGGACTCACCCCTGCGGCGCCTCCTGCTGGTCATCTCGGGAATTAGCTCACCAGTAGTCAGAGCGCCCTCTGCAGGCCAGGTGTCCTGCCTGTCATTGGCCCCTGTGTCCCCCCCAGTGCCCTTGGCTTGGGTGCTGTCCCCCTGGCAGTATCCCACTTTCTCTCTGAGTCTCCCCACCCAGGGGAACCCCCACCCCCTATCTCAATGTCACCTCAGTTATGGCTACTGCCAGTCACCATCTAGCCCCCACGTCCTGGGGCAGACTGCAGTCTATCAGCCAATCATCACAGGCAACAAGGGGTTTGGACTGGCTGCCTTTACCCACCCTCAGGCTGCCCCTCTGCAACCCCAATACCTATATGGGCCTAATATCAGGCCCTGCAGCCTGGGGAGTTGCTGGCCTCAGACTTCCCAGCCCCCAAGGCCTTTCCCCAGCCCTGCCTCACTCTAGGTCCCCGGGTGAGCTCCCTGCAGCCAGGCCCGTCTCTCTCTCCTGTCAGAGGGAGACTCCTGAGCTTCTGGCTACCCTGGCCTTCTTATAAGGCTGAGTTGCTCTGTTTGGGGCATGGCCCCAGCTGCAGCTACTTCCCCAATCAGCCGGAGTTTTGCTCCCTTCCCCAGCCACAGCCCTCTGCAGGGCTTTTCCCACCCCGTCAGGGCTGGAGCAGGCATTCACCTAGCTACGTGCTCATTTAAGGAAGAAAATGGACTTGTTCAATAGCTCAGTAGAGGGCTAGCCCAGCTATATCAAGAAAAAGGTGATAGTTTTACTGAGGGGGCTAGAACGTCTAATGTGCTTTGTAGCCTACCAGGTGAGCTTGTAAAACTAAGATCTCTAGCCCCAAGTCTCTGAAATTTGTATGTGGGTCCCATCCTCCATTCCCTGCCCCTGCTGCATTAGGGGCCTTCTTTGCCTGTTAGAGTCCCATCAGAAGGCCAGGCCATGTCCTAGTTTTTATAAACCTATCCCAGGTAACATCAGTCCCAGCCACTTGTGACAGTGGCATTAAGTGGCAGAACTTCTCCTGCCCCCTTAGTGGTCTTGCCCCATAGCACAAGAAGCTCCTACCAAGCCTAAGAGGCAGGATGCCAGCAGTTCAGAATGGCAGTCCCAGTCACTGGGGCTGGGGGTGGGTAAGGGAGAAGGAGATGGAACCAGGAGGGTTTGCCATGGACATCTGTGCTTAGGTTTTTAGATCCCAGCCAAAACAAACCCTGTTAAGACCACCTCACAAAAATCAACCCCTCCAGCCCCTTCTCATTGCTCTTCCTTGAGCACCCACAATTTGTCACTATCTTTCTGGTAATGAGGGAGCCAGATCTGAAGGTGGTGTTCCAAGTGTGACAACACCCCAGTTGTAGAGAGGGGGAGCATCCTTTTGCCCTTAAAAAGCTTTGAAAATTCTAAACTGCAGAGTTTTTTAAATATATTTTACAATCTCCATTTAAAGTGGGGCTCACCCAATAACTAACTGCAGAAATGGCATCATATTTCTGAACAGATTGGATCCGGATTCCCCACTCCATTGCACTGCTTTTATACAGATGTAGCTGCAGGAGATCTCCCCCTACACACGCCCCAGTGTGTATTCAGAGTCACGCCTGCGGACTTCGGTGACAAGAACAAGTTATTTCTACTTGGTTCACTCCTGGTAACCCAGCAGAACCAACAAACCCACCTAGCGTACACCTAGTGCATCATGGGCATCGACAGAGAGAGTTATTGAAATTCAAGGAATTCCACCTTCACAATGTCTCCGAAGGCAGCAAGGTGGTCCCTGTGAGGCCATTCACAGCCCGCAGAATCTCTATGACCTGTGATAATGTTACAAAGAAAGAAGACAGCTTGACTCTCAGGTCCCAGATTAAGTTTGTAGGACTGACAGAAAACGTTGATTTATTTGCACTTTGGGTCTGGGATGACCAATAGACAAGCAACCCACCCAATGCCATTTTTGTAGTCCCATTTGAGAGGTATCCCTTCTGGATCCAAATCCAGCAAGCTCCCAGGAAAAAAAGAGACCATGCTGTAAAACACTATCAGTTTTCTATAGTATCCTTGCCTATTTGAAGCCTGCGGTAAGGAAATCTGAGGGAAGAAACATAAAGCTCCGCCCCCTCCACATACTTAAGTCTTGCTATAAATTAGGGGTGTCCTAATCCTTTAGCAAACTGCCTTTGAATCCTATGATGAAACACACAATGGAAATGAAATGGACAGTAGCCAGCAAAGTATAAAAGCAGTCTGTCACTGTAAACCGCTTCTGAACAATCCCCAAACGTTACGCACAAAAGGTGTACTATCAGGCAAAGGCAGAGAAGCTTGCAAGTAAAGCGGTCCTAAGCCTCTTTGTACTTCAGGTCTCTAATTAGACATAACAAAGTGAATATGAATCGGAAGGAGAAGAATTGGCAGGAGGCTGCTGCTGTCTGCACTCATCACAATGAGCATCGGTGTCTTGGTTCTATAGCACAGATAAAGAAGCATGCGCGTCCTTTGTTTCTATAATAGGATGCAACATGTGTCACACAGGGAAGGAATTACAGTAGCAAGGATTTATGAGCCTCATAATTTCCAGAGTGCAGAGTATAATAAAGGGTTTCATTAAAAAAATAATAAAAACAAAAAAACTGTGGGATGAATGTCAGATGAGATTGGCTTGTTTTAAAAGTGAGGAAAAAAAGGTGTTTAAAATATACAGTAGCCTGTACCAAAAATATGGTATTTCGGGTTCCAGAGGCATGAAAGGATTGTCAGTTTAGTTCTCATGTTATGCTCAGATTTTCCCATGTGTTCTTCACCCCTCCACCCCCACAAAGTCAGGACTGACCTCAAGGACTATGCAAGCTTTGTCTAGACTGAGGAAATGAATGGTGTGTTTTTAAAAATGTAAACTAACATAGTTAAATGTGACTTAGCATCTAGTGCAGATGAAGTTGGGTTAAGGATTACCATGACCAGTACGCTTTGTCTAAGTGTGAAGTGATATTCAACAACGTTAGCCAGTGGTTTAAGGACACCACTCATTTTCTGACTGCGGTCGTTAACATCTTTAAAAGGTTTCAAGAGACATATTTCAAATGTACTATATCTTCAGCCAATGCAGAGTTTTTGTGCATTCTGGTCAATATTTTAAATGACTGTTCCATTAAGGAGAATTGTTCTCTTAGGAAATCTGGGTTCTTTTCCTGGGTTTCTGAGTCTCTTTCTGACTCCGCTACTGGTTTCCTACATATGCAGCCTTGGGCAAGTCATGGTAAATGATGAGGACAGGTCACTTCTTCAGAGTGATCTGGATCACGCAGTAAATCTGGCTCATTTGAACAGTATTTAATTTAAAAAAATTGTGGGAAAACACACACTTATTTTCCCTACCTTTTTCCAATGAATAAAAAGGGAAGCAAGATTAAAATATGAAAAGGGGGGGATTTCCCCCCACTAAAATGAAAGGAAAAATTCTTTTTTCTCCTAAGCTAAGAGAGACTGAAGACAGCTACCCAACTGTGTAGAGCTCTGATACCAGAACTTCTCAGACTGGCTGAACCTCTGACAACAGTCAGAGGCGTGAGAGAGGGAATGAGAACTATGGAGAGTCCCTTGATAATGCATCTCTGGAGGGCAAGAGTCTATTTTTTCAGTCATTTCCCCCCCACACTCACCCAAGATAGGCAGAAGAAAACCCGTTAGGGGAGTGCAGGGTCGGGGGCTGGCTTTATATAAGATTATTTTGTTATTCTGCCAGAGTTGAAAATACCAACTCTAGAGCTTTGGAAAAGTCTAGATATGGAATGCTATCTTTGCCTTGCCTGTTTTACTACTTCTTCACTGACACTGCTGTCAGCAGCTGTAAGAAAGCGACAGGGCTGTCACTTTAAAGGAATGCCAGCTTGGCTTCTTCTATCTGGCCTTGTGCTTGAGGAACCTCAGGACCCTCACACATAGCACTTTCTCACTGCCAGCAGTGGCTCCTCCCGAGTTAAAAGGCTGCACTAAAAATAGTATTGGCAGGAAATAAGTATTTGTCATGACAAAAATGGAGAGAAAAATTTCCTCAGAAAACAACTTTTTTTTCACCAAAATGCTTTTTAAGTAAGATATTTCTGTAATTATTATTTTATTAGTAAAAAGGCTACTTTTCCTTAAGACAAAAGTTTCGATGGAACATTTTCATACCATTGTAGTTGAAAAGTTAGTTTGTAAAAAGAGGCCTGTTTAAATAAAGACCATAATCTCAATGGGAAGAGACACCGCTGGCATCTCATAAATAGCTCTTGCTGAGGAGAGACAGGCCCAAGTCGTGCAGATCAGATCTAGAATCTGATCTGAATCCAAACTTCTGCAGGCATCCCAAAGCCCTTTACTAGGATCGGTTCTCCTACGACTGCAGCACAACTACCTCTGACGAGAAACAGTTATGAACAGTTCATGGCAGCAGTGCACAGTGGGGTTATGGTCAGGGCTGGCTCTCACTTTTTTACCGCCCCAGGCAAAAAAGAAGAGCAGCGCCCCGCAGCACCACGCCGCCAACCCCCTACCCCTCCAGCGCCGCGCCGCTGACCCCCCCCCCCCAGCGCCGCGCCACGCTGCCCAAACCCCCGGAGCGCCGGGCCGCCGAACCCCCCCCAGCGCAGTGCCGGGCCGCCAAAACCCCCGCCCCTGAGTGCTGGGCTGCCCAAACCCCCGGAGCGCCGCGCTGGCCAACCCCCCGCCCCCCGCGAGCACCGGGCTGGGCCACCCAACCCCCCCCCCCGGAGCACCTTGCTGGCCAAACCCCCGCCCCCCCCACCCCCCCGAGTGCTGAACCGCCCAAACCCCCGCCGGGCCGCCCAAACCCCCATCGGGCCGCCCAAACCCCCCGAGCGCCAGGCCGCGCCGCTGAATTCCCCCACCCCAGTGCCGTGCTGCCGAAACATCCCCCGCGCTGCCCGTCCGAAAAAAAAGAAAAGAAAAAACCCTCGAGCACCGCCCCGCCGAACAACAACAACAAAAAAACACCGCGAGCGGCCCCCGCTGCCCCTTCTCAGGTGCTGCCCCAAGCACGTGCTTGGTCGGCTGGTGCCTGGAGCCGGCCCTGGTTATGGTTAAAGATGCCAGTGGCTTGCACAGTCAGTGGCCATTGATATATAAGCACCTAGGATGAAGCTCTCATAGAAAGACCTACTGATGCCATGAAATAGTGGCCCCCTCAGAGAGGTGTGTTGCAGCGCAGATGCACAAAAAGCGGGTAAACAGCCAAGCCATCTTTTCCAGACCTCTGGAGTCTGGGGGGAGGCTTGGGAGAGGGATTTAAGAGGTATAAAATGCAGGGTTGAGGGAAGAAGAGGGGCACAGAGAGAGATTAAGCACTTCAGTTTATTTGAACTTGGTGTGAGTTCTGGAGAGACAGAGAATTCCAAAGCAGCTGCTTCTTGGGACAGAGCAGTGAGGCCTTACTTTTTGGCAAGAGAGTGTTCCCTCAGTGCAGTTATACCTCTGTTTGAGAAAACAGAACAGGCATTTCATCAGTAAACAAACTACACTAATACCCAGACTGTGTCTCACCCATTTCTGCTGCTGCAGGCTTACACGGCCCGGAATTCTGTTTCCATCTAGCAAAGGGACAAGAAGGGAATGAATACTTAATCCAAAGAACTACTGCTACACTGTTATTTAGCTTGTTTGCATTCGTTGTAAGGTATACAAACAAGTCTTAGTATTTTGTTATTCTTCCCAACCTCATTAATGTGATTTATCTAGAATGATAAAGCAGGAAGCAGCAATACTTTGCATGTCTGTGTCACTCTTCATTGGAGGTATTTGAAAATTAATTCATCAATATTTGTTAAACACTTTTGTGAGGCTCAGTGTTATTACACCCAGCGTCCCTGTGCTGGCAGCAAGGGGGACTAGATGATCTAATATTACAGATCTTTTCCATCAATCATTTGTATAACTCTGTTCTTCATTTTACAGATGGATAAGAAAATTCAGAGAGGTTTAAATCCCTTGCCGAAGATAACAGTCTGTGTCAGAGCTTGGAATAGAATTCAGGAATCCCATCCCCGTCTCTGAATACAAAAGGAAAACTAGAAGAAGAAGAAAAAAGTCAAACTATATATTGCACTTTTTCCAAGCACAGGAAGCAAATTTTTTTATTTTTTTTTTAGTGGATGCTTCTAAATCAGTGCAATGCTTTATAAGATGGGAACACTTTCTAAGGTTTCCAGCTTGCACTAGATTCTATATTACAAACATAATAGGCCTACACCAGAAAACTGCAAGATTTGGTGTAGCAAATTTATGACAAACTGTTAATTTAGCCTCATGCGTTGTTGGTGCTGCTCACGTATGTTTGTAATTGCAGTGTCAGAAAGAATACGGAGTGACGTTTAATTGAAGGGAAAAAAACCCACCCACAACAATACAATCCGTTCATCCTTCAGCCAAGCTACAAACACAGAAAAGCACATAAAATCCCTCATTCTTCTGGCCTTAACTAATGATAAAATAACCAAAACAATCCACGGACATGTGACAGTTAAAGAACTTTGTATTGATTAAAAATAACAACTTCAAAAACCTTCTGTAAATATTCCATTAATTAACTGAATAGGCAAAGAGTTCTTATATAACTACAAAGCTCTGGAGATTAGTGTAATTTCATGCTAGCTCTGCTTGCACTGCTTATTGCTTTAAAGTAACTGTATCACTAAGTATTTAAAAGAGGAAGTGCTCTTGGGGAATATAAAAATCCTTAGATGTTTGCATCTAAATAAACTAGCAAGCCCTATTAAAAGAAAGGTAAAGGCACATTATTAAACAGATTGTAATTACAGTATTGATTCTTTCTGCACGAACAAAAGCAAAGTAATATTCATTAGTGATTAATATAATCTGAGATTAGGCTGAGCAGATATTAAACCTAGGTGCCCAATTTAATGCTGTGCAGTATATAGAGTTTGCCAATTACTGCAGAAGAATTACAGGGAGATGAGTTAATGCTTCTGCACCGCTGAAATCTTCTAGTTTCTTATTTTAAAGGAACCGATTTCTACACTTTAATATTCTTCCTTATTTAAAATAAGTGAGATTTATGGCTTGTCTACATGAAGCAACAGCTCAGACTCTGGGGGTGTGACTTGTAGAGCGCTCTAAAGTGTTGTACTCTAACTGGCCCATGTAGCAATAGGTGAACCTCCAAAGGTCTCCTCCGGTTGAGTGTTCCCAGCTCTTTGGTATGGAAATCACACAAACAAAGATTTTCCTATGAGGTTTTTCAGCACTTTCTTCATCCAAGCTAGAAACACCAAATGTGCATCTTTACTGGAGGCTTTTGTTATTCCTCCTTTTGGCCTTGGTCAAAGCCAGATAGCACTGAGGAGCATGAAAACAAAAAGAAAACACAGGGCCAGAGATCCTCAGTTGGTGTACATTGGGACTGTAGCTCCGCTGAAGTCAGTTTGGGTTTAAGGGCCAAATCCCACTGACTTCAGAAGGCGTTAGAGGGATATATTTGGCTCTAAGTTTGGGTTCAGTTCTGATTTCATGCATCCTTGCTCCTTTATCTCTAACACTATTGGAACAACCCCTTCCACAGCCCATCTGTGGGAATTGAACCTGGGACCTCTACTGCTTGAGGGAAAGGACAAAGGCCATTTTCTTGAAGGCAGTAGCCGTCTCAAACATCACTACATCCAACAGAGGGAGACAAAGAGCCACACTGTCTGCATAGGTCACCTCACATCGATGACCTCAAAACAACGTACACAACGCAATTCGTTAATAACATGGCTTATTTTTTTTTCTAAAGAGCATTTCATCCCACAAAAAGGATAATTTCTCTTACCAGCCATCCTTCTTCCCCTCCCTGTCAAGTCTCCCCATCCATTCTGGGGAAAGGAACAACTTCCAAAAGCATGGAGACAAATGGGGCTAAAGTACAACTGTTCATTTTAGAACCTGTAGTTTAACATATAATAGAGGCAGCCCGCAGACGTACATTTGGTTGTTGTCTTGCTCATGGCTGGACTGTTCTGGGGAGCAATGGTGCTGGAAATAGTTATTATATGCCAATTTTTGCAGATTTAAAAAAAAAAATCAGCAGATGTGGCAAAAATTAATGAACACCAAATATTTCCAGTTCTACTATATAATACAACATGAGGCCACATGTAAGAAACAACTGACTATACTGCCCCTACCACCATTCTTCAGCCTTAGAGGGAGTGTTCACAATGGTTTTGTAGCCTTAGCTAGAATGGTTGAAATTAGAGTGGTGGACACTATAAGGTGCGACTCCCAGCTTGCATAGATGTACCCATATCTGTGCTAGCTCTGCTGAAGCTAGGATGCTAAAAACAGCGGTGTGGCCTGGGGTTTCATGGCTGGTGGCTCAGACTAGCTGTCTGAGTATTCATCTGCAGGTCCAAGTGGGTAGGTACTGGGGTGGCTAGCCCGAGCAACTGCCTGTGCTAACTTGGCCACACAGCTATTTTTAGACTCTCACTCGAGCCGAGCTAGTGCAGGTACATCTAAGCAAGCTGGGAATCAAGTCTCCCAGCTCAAATGTAGAAGTAGCCTATGTCTGTCCATTTTAATTACATACATTTAAATAAAGAAGTGGCTCTAGCTTCAGTAGTGTGTTGTAGTAGTATTTGTTTATTACTCCACAAAGATAATCAGCATCAGGTTCTTCACTAGTTGCTTTTGAAAATCTGGGCCTAAGTATTTTGGGGGCCTAATTTACATAGGATGGATGCTCGTTACTTTCTGAAAACCAGGCTGCATTAAGGGGTCTCAAGCTGAGGAAACCAAATTCATCATATTGGAAAACATGGGCACTTTTGGGGGCAGGGATTGTCATCTGTTCCTTTTCTCTACAGTGCCTAGCACAATGGTGCTCTGTGCCTCGATTAAGAACATGGGAATTACCATGGTGGATCAGACCAGAGCCCCATCCAGTCCAATATTGTATCTGCCCCTCCAGTCCAATATCCGACACTGGTCTGCACCAAATGCTTCAGAGGAAGGTTCAACAGACCTCCTAAATTCTTAAATCCTAGATTCTGTCACCTTTCCTGCAGATGCTGCCACTAGAGCGCTACAGGGACACAGCCTGCAATGAGGCATACAACACCGAATGGCTATGGCATGCCACCTTGAAGGTCTTCTTGCAGAAAGCTAGAGAAGATCTTGCAAGCTAACCCTCTCTTTCAGTTGGCACGCCTGAGCCCCTGAAACGGACATAGCACCTTGTGAAAGGGCATTGTGCCATGCAGACAGATGGGAATGAGGGCCACCATGCCAGAGAACTAGCATGTGTATCATGTTTGAGTAACCGCGCCTGGATTCTCATCCAAGAATGTCAAAACAGCCATTTGGCTAGAGCTCCCACACATACGAATAAAGGGATACACAACAATCCAAAGCTTGATACAATTAGAATACTTAGCATTTTTACAGTGTTTGTATGCTCAAAGCACTGAGCCGACACTACCTAATTAATCCACACAATGACCTGGAGAGGTAAGTGGGCAAATAGTATCACCTCCATTTGACAGATGAGGGAAAAGACCAAAAGGCAATGGGGTGTGTCCAAGGCCATAGGTAGCAAAGGCAGGATTAGAACTCAGGACTAGCTGACTCGACTTTGTGCTCAGGTCTCTAGTCCACAGTTCCTTTCTGGGCAATAATTTCTGCGGTCTTGAGATTTTGCTTCTGGGGAACCCAAACTGTATCTTGGCTTTCTACAACAGGCATTTATTTATTGACCTCAGCAAGATACAGCCCTACTCTAAAATCCCTGACCAAATTGTTTTCTGGAGCCTCTAGAGTGCAGGAGCCTGAACACAATTTGCCAAGTAACTGAGCCAACAGTTTTCATTCGTGCACTGTTTAAGGAAAAAATCTGAACCTTGACCATCAGGATCTCTCTGTCCCGGTTTCCCCCCTCCCCATGGCAGTGTTAGAACAACTCAAGAGGACTTTTTAAAAAGTTAGGTTTATTGAAACTAGAGATAGGCATAAACCATAATTTGGGATCAATCTTTGGAAAAACTTACTCCCAAAGCTGAAATGGACATCTCCGGAGTATTTCTAAATGATACGCACATGCTATACCTATAACCAAGTCAACAGGTTTGTCTCATGTAGTATAATTCAGACACACAGGGCCAGATTCTCAGTGGGTGTAAAGTTGCAAAATTGCACTGATTTCTGTGGGGTTTTGCTGATTTACACCAGCTGAGATCCTGGCTCAGGAGACTTGATTAGGCAGCGTAGACCCAGGCTTTTGAGAGCTGTGCAGAGCCACCATGCTGCAGGAGGAGTTTCAGGTGCAATTTTGCCACAGGTCTCCTCCTGAAGCATATTGGGCACAGGATGCAACATGCATGACAGCCGCCAGCTTTGCCGACCCTGTGGATTGAACTGGGGACCTCCAAAATTAAAAGCATGAGTCTCCATAGCTTGAGCTAAACAAAGACTCTCCTTAACACAGGGGTTCTCAAACTGGGGGTCAGGACCCCTCAGGGGGTCATGAGGTTATTACATGGAGGGGGGTCGCAAGCTGTTAGCCTCCACCCCAAACCCTGCTTTGCCTCCAGCATTTATAATGGTGTTAAATATATTAAAAAGTGTTTTTAATTTATTGGGGACGGGTCACACCCAGAGGCTTGCTATGTGAAAGGGGTCACCAGTACAGAAGTTTGAGAACCACTGCCTTAACACGTTAACATCCTGTGGATTGGGCACAGAGCAGGTGGATACCATACATCGACCAGTGAGTTATGTGCACTCTCACTTCTATAACTCCCCCGGTTGGCCAGTGTGGAGCTGGGGGAAACAGAAACCTTAGGAGAGTCTGGTGCTAGAAGGGAATTCCTACATTCCAGGGAGTGCAAGGACTTCAACTGTGCCCACTTGCAGAGACGTAACAGTTTTATAATCCACCCCTTCACCACAACCCTCCCCCGATAGCAAAAATGGACACAACCTGCTCCTTAGCTAGTGTTCTAGAAGATACAGCACCTGTTATATTCCACAAAAGCGCCCAATGACAAGTGTATCAGCCTAGATGGGTTACTGCCCTACTGGTACTTAACCTATGACTTTTGATACTGTGAGCATAAAAGGAACTCCAAGATTCTGTTCTTGTCTAATAACAGCCCACTATAATGTTCTTAGCTCTCATGCTGCTTCCCTTCCAAGCAGAGAGACTGTCAATAAATTTAGCAATGTATAGCTGTAACAGTGACAAATATTCCAGGCAAGTAACTGGCAAATTTATTCCAGGAACTTGAATTACAAACAGCAGACAGTTTAGCAAGTAAAGCATCAGAGTGCTGTGTTTAAAACGGTGAAACCCTGGTCCCATTGTCTTCAACTTGGGGCCGGGATTTCACCCAGCACACGCTAATTTAACAACGGACAACCCATCTTCATTCACCACGTTGGAAAAAAAGAAAAAACAAACACACACACACCATAGTGGAGGGCCATTTTTCCCAGCTCCCATTCCTCTGCAGCACTGTGATACTCCAATAAAAACGACATTATTTACCCCTCTCAGACTGTATACATCATTCTGGAAGTGCATAAAGGACACTGAGGTGCCAGGGGAGAATTCCCCCAGTGCTGCTACAGCGCTGGGCTATCAAGTGGCCCTTTGTAGCTCTGTCAAAAGTGCTAGTGTAGTAGGGGGAGCCTGTACCACAGAGCACTGCAGAGCAGCCTGGAATCTACACTGGCTTGGGGAAGCTGAAGCTACATCCTTCAAAGGCTTGCAGAGCAGTTGCTCTGGTGCGTGCTAATTCAGAGCCCCAGGAGGAATACTTGCTTTGTCCCCTGGGCTCAGCAGACTCTCTCCTGGGAATTACGGTACTGCCAGGCCTAGCCACACACCCCGCATCATGGGCCATGGCTTGAAGTCACAAATATGGTTTAAAACTCTGCTCGTCTTATGGGTTGGACAACCGAGGATGAGTACTCCTCTGTCTGATTTCCCCATACTCTGACCCAAGAGGCAGATGCTCCAGAATCTTTGGCAATGATTCCCCTCAAACCGTTACATTTATATTTATTCTGTGAAACTTCCCCAAGTGCCACCGTGACGTCTTAAATGATGGGGTAGCGTACGGCCATCTTGAATTTCTTCTATAGCGATAAGAAAGAGGGTTACAGTAAATAATGTGGCTATTGATTTAAATTATTTATAACGTCAGGGATAGTTTTCAGAGGGAGCATGTACCCAAAGTATGCACTTGTGTCTGGACTAGAAAAATAGGTTGTGGCCAACATGCTGGCCAAAACGTTTTAACTAACAGGTCTTTGCTTCCTGTCTAGCATAGACAAGACAAATTATGTTTACGAATATATTAGCTGGTCATGGGCATCCTGCTTTTAAACACAGCTTGCCAAGCCTTCCCTCAGTGCAACACTTAAGACCACATTAGTCAAAATGCCTTAACTAATAGGTTGTGTCTTGAAAACCTGTTTTCCTAATTTAGACATGGCAACTGGACTTGTGGACGCTCAACACGCCTGAAGATCAAGCCCAGCTGTAAAATTTCTCTTTATAACTTGTGTAGCAGTGACAATGCATCCAATGCTGTACAATGCATAACAACAGAGGCAAACCGTGCACTGAAGAGCTGATGGACACATGCTAGACAAAACTCACTAGGGAATCCAGGGGTAGGGACAAAAAAGGTCTTTTTTACTATTAGAAAAGAGAAACCACAACTCATTTCTTTCTGGCCATCCCTGCAGAGGTGGAGTTTGGGGAGGCAACTGAATGAAGAAAGGGGGGTGGCTTCACCTATTGTATTGCACTAACCCTTTTATTTCAGTTTTACTTGTTCCCTGGGCATCTTTGTCCCATGGTCTTAGTGTTATCATAAGGCTGCATCATACTAACAACAGAGGGAAGAAAAACCCTAGCCTGGATCTGGACCTCAGAAATCAGGTCTGAAATTCTGACTCCTGTCCACCCCTGTTGTTCATAGCCTGACACAGCGCTTGCCTTGTACAGTCTAATAGGATGTAGCGTAATGCATCCAAAATCATCCCTTCAAACCACCTCTAGGAAGGAAAAATCAATTTCACACATACAGAATGGGAAAAGACTGTCTAGGAAGGAGTACGGTAGAAAGGGATCTAGGGGTTATAGTGGACCACAAGCTAAATATGAGTCAACAGTGTGATGCTGTTGCAAAAAAAGCAAACATGATTCTGGGATGCATTAACAGGTGTGTTGTGAGCAAGACACGAGAAGTCATTCTTCCGCTCTACTCTGCTCTGGTTAGGCCTCAGCTGGAGTATTGTGTCCAGTTCTGGGCGCCGCATTTTAAAAAAGATGTGGAGAAACTGGAAAGGGTCCAAAGAAGAGCAACAAGAATGATTAAAGGTCTTGAGAACATGACCTATGAAGGAAGGCTGAAAGAATTGGGTTTGTTTAGTTTGGAAAAGAGAAGACTGAGAGGGGACATGATAGCAGTTTTCAGGTATATAAAAGGGTGTCATAAGGAGGAGGGAGAGAACTTGTTCACCTTAGCCTCTAAGGATAGAACCAGAAACAATGGGTTTAAACTGCAGCAAGGGAGGTCTAGATTGGACATTAGGAAAAAGTTCCTAACTGTCAGGGTGGTTAAACACTGGAACAAATTGCCTAGGGAGGTTGTGGAATCTCCGTCTCTGGAGATATTTAAGGGTAGGTTAGATAAATGTCTACTAGGGATGGTCTAGGCAGTATTTGGTCCTGCCATGCGGGCAGGGGACTGGACTCGATGACCTCTCGAGGTCCCTTCCAGTCCTAGAATCTATGAATCTATGAATCTATGAATCTATGAAAACTCCTGACAAGGGACCAATCATGATCATGCTTAAGTGTTGGTTTGTAGTCCAGTTCCACAAGCATTTTCTCAGCCAGCAGGTCCTTGAAAAAGTTAATAATGAAATATGCAAGAACTGCCACTGGAGGCTTCTTTCACAGTTTGCTGTATGCAAATGGGACATTTTAATAATTGCATGAAATTAAAAAAATGAGCAGTGCATAAGCATTCTGCTTTGACACAAGAAATGAGGTGCGGTGGCTCAGCGTGTAGAAGCATTGGGATCCCCACCACAAAAATATGCAGTGCTTAAATATAGCAGGGGATGGTGAATCAGATGCATCATGGATTGGTAATAAGAGAGAGACCTCAAGAGGCCTAGTGTGAAGGAATGAATGACATCTGGTACCACCTAAGAGCTGTTGGTGGGCCTGTATGAAGTTTGTTTGGAACCAGATCCTGATCTCTTTAATCATTAATCACTTACTCCATTAATAGTCCCATTGGACCAGATTCCACCATCCTTATTCAGACCAAACAGCCCCATTGAGCACTAATGGAACAACTCAAGTAGTAAGGGGTTACTCGCATGATTAAGGGTAGCAAAACATTGCCCTTATTCTCTACCGGTGAGGGGAGAGGATCTATTCTAGCCTGTAAGGCCCAGAGAAAGAGACGGACCATAAAGTCAAGTTCAAACAATATGCCATCCTCACATAGATACCAGCTCAATGTGTTCCTTTGCTTCCCCAAAGCCCGGGTAACAAGATGGACTGGGCAGCACGCCCTGAAGGACAGCAACTTCAGGCAGGTTACAACTTCAAGGTGGGGTAGTAGATGCTAAGGTTGAGGGCCCATCCCTGAAAGTGCCCTTCAGCTGCCACCTCTTCTTTAAGCTGCAGGGACTCCAGCTCAAACACCTTTGTGGCAGGGGGAAGAGGTGGCATCTCAGTTAGGCAGGTCCCAGGCCAGTTAGGGATTTATAGGTCAAAATTGATGCCTTAAACTCTACTGGTAAACCAGGAGAATTAGAACATAGTAATTTAAACACCAATATATCATCCACAAGGGCCATAGCCTGGCACATATATCCTTTTTACTTCCTTTGGAAACATTTATTAGGCTAAATGAACAAAGTGTAACTGGGACACTCTCCCACTGGGGAAATTTAACAGCATTAACAATGAATTTCCTGGATCCAGTCTTACCTGCCAGTACTGGGACCAGCCTCCAAGACACTGAAAATCTGGGCAGCAGCCAATTTACTCCTTACATCATCAAACGCAAGCATTGGGCAAAACTTGATTGCCTTATTCAAGTCTCTTTGGCCAAGTCACACAGACACAGCTCTCCCTCTGTGCTGTTTCTCCACCACCATCATGACATCCTCCCAAATCTACAGTCATAGCAATTATTCCTAACGGCAAAATTTTTAATCTCTTAGTACAATGGGATTTTTTGTAGCACGTGTATTGCAAGACCATAGCATCCAACCTGAGTTTGTATTCCCCAGAAAGCCTGCCTGCCCTACTCCATAAATACAGCTTGGCAGTGTTTTATCCTCCTCAGGTGCTTGTAGCACTAGAGCTGGGAGGTTTCTCCTGCAATTCCCAATTGGATCAGTTTAAGATCACAACATGCTCTGATGGTGCTTCTTGGTTTATAAGTTTATAATTGTAAACATTTTGCACCTTTCTTATACCTGGCTTATCTCCATGACCAATGCCTGTGAGTGTGAGTGTGAACCTTAACTGTTTAGGTACTTCCATGGGTAGTACTTTAGCTGGTGAACCTGTTTCCAATTTAAACTTATCCTGGCACTATTTCTCACCAATGAAAAATTCTGGGAACACCTGGGAAGCTGCTGCTGCTTCTGCCCATGCCTGGGTGACAGCGTCTCCAACACCATCACCTGTGCATCATTGTGGCTGCTCATCCAAACCACAGATTCTTTAGTATTTGCACATTTCTTTTACTTTATATGTGTGACGTCACTGTCCTTTTGCTGGACATCCTCTCACACTTCCTCCAGGCTCCCTGTTTGTTCCCCGGTTTGTATCCTGCCTGCTTTCTGCGCTTGCTTTGGCTGCATGACAGCACAGAAGAAGGCTTTGCTGCTCTATACCCAGCCGTACAAGCTTGGCTCTGGGTACAGCATGAAGCTCAGGAAATATGCCATAAAGGAAAATTATAACACTCTACCATTCCAGCCCCTTTTTGTGACCCTGTGCATTTAAGATTCCAGACTCAAGTTACAAAGCTGTCCAGGGAAACAGATTCATGCTTCCCTCAGCTTTTGGTCACTGGGAAAAGTCTTTTGGGAAACGCCTGGCAGGGGCCTTTCAGTCCTTGTTAACCAACAGAAACAAACAGTCCTGTCTGCTGACCATGTACAGTCCTCATGCAGAGATGAAACTGACCTCTCCCCCAGCTCTCCTGGCCAATCAGCAGGGCAGGCTCCTGGCTCAGACTGGGCTGGGTGGAAAGGGAAAGAGTCCTTCCTTCCTTCTCCCTGAGAGGCTCCAAGCCCCAGCTTTGCTAAACCCAGTTGAAACACATTCACTCCATCTGATGCAAATTAGGTTCTCTGGAGTAGGACCAGCTCCTTGCTTGATCTCCCTTGCAGTACTTCATCTGCTCTGCATGGGGCATGCACACCTCATCAGACCTGCCTTCTCCATATATGTTGGGCTTGGGCCACTACATATCTCCGAACCATGTCTGCTGCTATATTTAGTCACCTTTTCAAAAGGCTTTTAGTGAGTTTGTTCTAAAAATGTATCTTGCCCCACCCAGATTATTGCATCAGAAAGTGATCAGTCCTTATCCAGGTACTTTAATTCTGCCGAGCCACTTTATGGATTCACATGGGCTTTGTACCACTTCGGAGTGCAAAAACTGGGTTAGCTTTGGGAGATTTATACCATGCAAACATTGGGTTAGCTGTTGGGGTGACACATTCATCAAGCCTATTGTAACATGCCCATAGCATTTTTTTTCTTGAACTGACTTATCTATACAAGCATAATAGATGTATTTACCTTATCTCCAGCTCAGATTAACACAAAACAGCAATTTTCCTTGCTGCCTGTCAGCTTCAGGGAACCTTTGAAAATGAGCTCGGAATTCTGCTTCAATGTCTTCCTCTTCCCAAGAAGATTTCTGATTTTGGAGCAGCTGGGCTCCTGCAAACCTTATGGCTGGGTGTTTCTTAGACTGGATCTGCACTGACTGGACCTTTGGCATCGTCTGATGTATTATTTGTAGGCAGCAGGTACACCTAATGAATGAGCGAGAACAAGGCACAACAGCTGTACTGATGATATGCTCAACAGAAAAGAACTGCATCACAGCAGACAACAAGCATTTCTCAAAGATATAACTACTATATATCCAATAGAACCTATTTATCTTTAACTGCACATCTGATGAATCCCAATATTTCTATAGCACACTGGCCAAGTGTATCTTTGTCCCCCTCTAGTGGCTGCGCCGTGCAAGAAGTTTGAGTCAGTTATTACCTTCAAGCCAATTGATCTAGTCCATTATGTAAATAGTCTGTGACCCATTAGCCTGAAGACACAGCCAGTTCAAACCTTCTACCTGGTGCATCCACTAAAGGATGACAAAGACACTTGGCCAGTGTGTGACATTTCCACAATGGTTATATTATTCAGTGTGGTTTGCCCAATCTTTGGAGTGTGAGCTAGACAAATATCAATTCCAGAATATATAGATGGTATTATGAAAGTGCCCCACTTTTATATCATCCTGTCTGCAGCCTCCAACAGGCTCGCTGGGTGAGGCCTATCATAAACTCAGCCAGGCCTTTCCTATCCCTCCCAGTTTTGATGTACTGTTCTATTTAAATCTGATGCATGCTGGGGTTACTTGGCTAGAGACATCTCATGCTTCCCAGGGATACCTCTGGTTTGGAAAGTCCCAGAACAAGTAGGATTTGAAAATGTCGGAGTCTGGCAGACCAGACCCTGTGATGTTATCATGGAGGAAAAGGGGCACATGGGTCTAAGAAAAGGGAATTTGAAGCTAGAGAACAGGACTTGTAAATAAAGCACAGAAGAGGGGAAACAGGAAATCTGGAATCTATTCCCAGTTCAAAAACATACATGCCATGTGCCCTTGAACAAGTTAATTAACCTCTCTGTGCCTCAGTTTCCCCATTAGTAAAACAGGGACCACAATACTTAGAGTACCTAGTTCAAAAGGATATTGCATGGGGTGGTTCACCAATGTTTGTAAAGGGCTCTAAGAGCGCAGGATGAAGGATACTCTAGAAGTGCCAAGTATACGGATAAGAAAGGTGATTCAAGGTTGAGGAATGGAAGAATCCAGTTGGAGATGGAGGAAGGGGGCAAGAGAGTTTGAACAAGTCAATGTGTTGAGCAGAAGAGTTTGCCAGGGTTCAACACACTGCAGGATCAGGGGTCCAAGTTGGCGGGGGCAGGGGTTACGAATGAGCAGCCGAGCTTTCCGAGTTCTCCAAACCAAAGTAAAGTTTACCAAAGTTCCATTAAATAACATTAAATTAGTCTTCACTTACTCATTTTGGCTGCATAGTTCTGGGAATTTGGCAACTGCACCCAACTGCATCAAATATTAATTGCATATTTAAGGAATGAAATGTGTTTCTGGTTTACAAATGAGTCTCCACTTTGAGACACAGCCAAATATTAGTAAAATTTAGCGCTCCCAGGACTGAATGAAAATGATCAAGTCTTAATAAAATTAATGTGTAGCTTCCTATTGCAGCTATATATCAAAAGAAATATATATTGATTAATTTTCCCTAGAATAGCATCTATAATTTACTGTGTTTGAAAAAAAGCTGGTTGCTCAAAAGGTTATGGACAATGTAATTTTTATACCTTTGGACTGTGAATTTGTAGCTTTTTTTGGGTGGAGGGAGAACAAAAAGTCATAGATTCGTAAATGTTAAAGTCAGAAGAGACTATTATAATGATTTATTCTGACTTCCTGTATAACACAGTCCAAAGAACCGTACCCAGAGATGGTTGCACTAAAGCCTATAACTTCTGATTCAGCCACAGTGTATGTTTTACAAAGCCATCCATGCATGAAAATCCACTCATCCCTCAGTGAGTGGTCCCAATGGCTAACAGTTATGAGGTGATCATGTTGAGAAGAGGAAATCTTGGGACATTTTTTTAAAATACTGTCAAAAGTCAAAGGGAATTGATTTGGGTCTAAAATAACCTCAAACGTTCTGCATTTAGAGGAATTATAAAAAAGAAGGGACAAAGAGTCCTGTGGCACCTTATAGACTAACAGAAGTATTGGAGCATGAGCTTTCGTGGGTGAATACCCACTTTGTCAAACACATGTGGTGGAAATTTCCAGAGGCAGGTATAAATATGCAGGCAAGAATCAGTCTAGAGATAACGAAGAAGGGGTCTCTCAGAACATGCTCCAAGAACAATTCTGAATAAAGACATTTCAGAAGAGAATTACTATATCATGCCACCGCGACTGCCGGCAGTCAGATTTAAGGATAGGCAGAATGCAGTTCCTGAGGTGGAATTTAGTTAAAGCAGTTGGGATAAAAATACTCCCAACTTTTATATAGAATCCCATGGAGTTTTCATAACCACAAATACTCAGGAACTTGTTTTACGTCTCAGGAAAAAGCTAAAACCTTCATAATCCAGAACCCACTGAAGGTAAGGATAGATTTGCAGGCAACTTCACCTGGCAGTGAATCAGACCCCTGTGAATTACAGAGTACAAGGGAAGAATGCCACTTATTGAAGTCACCAACACCATTTCCAATAGGACATGAGATTTCATTTGAGGTCTCACATACACATCTTGAGCCAGCCTAGCTTAAGATCTGACTAGCTCATTGCCCAATGTGGGCTAGCTGCCTGCGTCCTGCTTAGCTGGCAAAACATCAGAGTCATTTTAAGAAAAGAGAAAAGCTTTTATTGGCTACATGCACATTTACAGGAAAAAAATAACTTTTTATCGCTGCGTATTACATTTCAGTTTCTACCCTGGCTGAAGTTTTAAATTGGGTACTCATGATGGCACACTATTTCCAATCGTTATAGTTTCATTCTATATTTTTTGAGGGAAACTTTTATGAGAGCGTCAGTCTTATCACGTTTGTTTGTCATAACGGAGGCTAAGATACAAATTGTGATGATGCCATTTGCAAATTCTAATCTATGTTGTATAGATTTATACTGTGCTCATCACCATCATATAATAAATGACTGGCTACAGTCAATCCTGCCTTCAGACTTCAGGATAGAGTATTATAATTTGCTCCTCGATCCCTAGGCACCACTCCAATGACACATAGGAGCTGGAACCATGCCACAAGGGGCTGGGAAAAAATTCCCCTTGGGCAGGCACAGAATAGGGTTGCTTATAGCAGTCATATGTTCCCCCTTCTTGAACCCCAATGCAGTAGGAGGAATCTCAATAGCACACATTGCTATGAAGATTCTGCACTGTGGAGCGGAGGCTTGAGAGGCTACTATAAACGAGAGCCGCCTCAGGGCTACTCTAATTTATGCCACTAGAATAGCCCAGAATCCTGAGTGTGCAAAGATGGTGTATCAGATTAGCCTCCCAGCCCGTAAAATTACCCACAAGCGGTAGCATCCAAGAAGCACTGCTGTCTCCTAAAGAAGCCATATCGTCAATCCAGTAATAAAGAAGCAGACTTAAAGAACAAAAGCAAACGTCAAAGAAACGTTAAACTGAATAAATCTGACCCGCGCCCTGAGGCTGACTACACTTCCACTCTGGTGGCCCAAGAACTAGAGCAAACACCTGACGCAAGCGTGCTCAGCTGAGAAAGCCATGCTATTGCTTCTGGAGAGTTCTCCCCAAACAATTACATTTGAGAGTCTTCCAGGCGGTCTTAATTGCCAGTGGTAACGCAAACACAGTCTTCTCCCCACTGCCACGGAATCAGCCCGACAGTTTGATTCTGAATCAGATCTGGAAAGAGGTCTATTTTTTGATCTGGTTTAGATTCGTACTCCGATTTAAGGCCAGAAGGGACCACTGTGATTATCTAGTCTGACCTCCTGCATAACATAGGCCACAGACTTTCTCTCAGGCATTATTTTATGAGGTCATTACTTCTGGTTGGGCTAGAGCCTCGCTTTTAGGCATCCAGTTCAAGACTTCCAATCTTGTGGTCTCGAATAGGAGGACTGTGGCAAAAGCAGATTATCTTTTAACTTTTCTACTCTTTGGTACCGATGTCTCATTTATGAAGAGCTCATGAGAGTTTGGTTCCATTAAACCTCAATCCTGCTTATGATTTAGCCTCAGAACTAGGCCAAAGCTAATCCAGATGTAGATTCAAACACTCTCAATTTACTCCTTCTCTAATAATACTTTTAGAGTACATAAGCATATTTTGTTCACAAGGGTCACAGTACTCTGTAGAATGGGAGCACCAAATTTGCATTGTAGACATATCTATAAGAGCCTAGTTTTTATGAGACCAGAAAACTCTGAACATTCCAAAAAATTTTACTTTTTAAATGATAGCAGGAGCTCACAGCTTTTTGCAAACAATAGTTCATTTTCACAACAGCCCTGCACAATACCCATTTTACAGATGGTTAAACTGAGGCACAGAGAGCTAGAAGATTCCCTTCCAGACAGGGGGAAAAAACAGCCTTTTTAAGAAAAACCATCAGCCCATCCAATCAGCAGCATACTGGTACCTGGAGACTTAGGTCTATTAGGGTTCGGTTTTGGTTATTGATTAATGAAACATCAGATAACTTGATTCAATCATGTTTATTAATCAGAGATGAATCAGCACAGAGAGGTTCATAGGTACCAATCCCTGGAAGACAGTCCTGCAGCAGCTAATCTATCCCAAAGTATGAACTTGATTTGATTTATATTTATACTGTACAGGTTTATGACACATAGAAGAATAATATACATTACTCCCCTTTCCTTATCTAGTTTCATATATATTTTTAAAAATATAAGGACATCTATACCAACCATACACAATAACCTTCCAGATGTTAATAAATCATAGAGTACAAAGAGCATCAGACCATAGTGACATGGACTGTTTTGTCCTAGTGGTACCTAACCACAATTATTATAGAACTGCATCTGGTTTCTGACAGGTTCCGCCATACAAAGAATGGGGGTTATTGAGAGTTTACCTGTTAGTAAACAGCTTAATATAAATGCAAAACATCCTAGGAGTATGATTCATACCCAATGATATATATATAAATATATATATTTAGAAGACTTTGTAACAGGTCGCAATCCTACAAACACATACACACATACTTAACTCTACACACACAAGTAGTCTCACCGATGTTGCTTTAGACAACTAGAACTTGCTCTCATGATTCTTTAGGAAGGGAACATGCAGGGCTAGGGATTTGGCCTTGACCCCCACCTCCATTTTGGAACTCTCTTTTTACAGAAAGGCATAGAATCTGGAAAAGACCTATTAAGATCATCCTGTCCAGTGTCCTTCCAGGGCTGAATAGTGTCATATATATAGCACACATGCTAAAAAAATAATCTTCCACAAACTATACATACCACTTCCGTGGAGTCACTCCTAGCTTGAGAGGAGTATCAGGTCCATACGCTCTATCCACGCCACACCTGGAAAACTACCAAGCTACATGCACTACATTAAGCCTCCCCTTCTAAGCACATGACATAGGGTAGCAGGTCGGGCTTTCAAAAGCTCCTCAGTGATTTAGGAGCACAGCCTAATTGAAAATCAGTGGGATCTGTGTCCCTGAATCACTTAGACACTTCTACAAATCCCACCCAGATTCCTCGTTTTGGTGTGACTGACTTTCTTTTTGAAAATGCAGAAGTGAACAGTGTTCCAAAACAATTCGCACACACTGTACAAGGTCACCCCATCCTAGGGATCAGCTTTACAACGACACAAAACAAAGAAACCCAGCACACTTTAATCCCCTCTCCCCAGAGGGCCACTCCAACCTCACTGATACAGTGGCTGATCACCAGGGGTTGGCAGGAATCAATTAATATCTCCCCGCAAGGTTGATGCCAACAAGGTTGGACAGCAGCAGAATCCATTATCCTGTGTACAGGATGCACAAGCCAGGAGAGCTGAGAGTTCTCCTACTATTCCAGCTAGAGACATTTCATTGTGAGTACATGAAATCATCCAGATACACTGAAATGCTGAGTGTTGTGGAAAGGCACCTGCAAAGGAAGTTTGACCTGAGGAATGATGATGTGTATCTAATGTGTCTAGAAGCGCTTGCTGCCCTTGTTGATGACTCTCTGATGCCAGTTAGAGGACAGGAGAAATGATACACATTTGTTAAACTATTTTCCCATTCCCAGCTGCTTTCTCTCTTCTGAGTCGTTCACTTGTGACAGTCAGACGATCCAAGCACATGGCCAAAAACCGCAGAGAGCCCGGGTCTGCAGATCAGAGATTACATAAGCAGTCATCAGATGCCAGAAGGTGAAATGAGACCAGCACTGGACTCTTGCTCATCTGACAGGCTAATATCACCAAACACGATTTTAATTTGCAGTTACATTTTTCATAAACCCAGCTGCCAAAAGTGCATTTGTTGCTTCTTTTTGTATTTTTTCCCCTTCAGATAATGTTTCGTGTACTTTGTGCTGTTGAAAGATGCCAGCCTGGCAGTCCTGGAGACTGAAATCCTTCTGGTTACCCACTGAACAGGTGCAGCACAGATGGTAGCAGGGCAAGCTTTCCTCCAACACCACCTTGCTAATGAGTTTATCCTTGCCCTGAATGGACCACTCTTTGAGGATACATTAGCCTTCATCCACCTTGGCTTCTCTGCTGCAAATGTCAACCAAAGGACCAAGGAGATGCATTTGTAGTAGTGGCTTTCTTATGATGATGATGGTTTGTATTATGATATCACTTAGAAAGCCCAACTGAGACTGGGGGCTCCTACTGTGCTTGGTTCTGAATAAAAAACATAGGAAGCAGGAGTCCCTTGCCCTGAAGAACTCTCAGTCTAAATAGACAAGACAGGCAAAGGCTGGAGGAAAGCATTATTGTATCCCCATTTTACAGATGGGGAACTAAGGCACAGATTAAGGCCAGAGTTTGCAAAAATGTTCGGCACCAGCAGCAGGAGACGAATTTTCAAAGGGGCTCAATTCCCATCTAGACAGTCAATGTAAGCAGCAAGACTTTCAAAAGCATGTTTTTTTAAAAAGTAAGGCTGCTGAAGTGAATGTTGAAAATCTGGTTCTGACCTTGCTGGAAAACGTAGCCCCTTGTGGCTTCTCCACAGAGAACCTGCAATGGAGCCAGGAACCGGATTCAGAATTCCTGAGTCTCAGACCAATGTCTTAACCACAGGCCTTTCTGCAGAAACTCAGTTACTAGGAACTGGATTGAAGCCACAAAGAGGTGTGTGTTTGCTTTATCTTTGTGGTAAATAAGTAAAAAAAAAAAGATTCTGCCCATTCCAAAGAAACTATTTCTATTTCCATTTCCACTTCCCCAAAGGCCCTATCTCCTCCTTCTCAGCCAAAGCTCAAGAAAAAATACATCAAATTCTTCATCATTTTTTCTTTTTACATTTAAAGCTCATGGAAATAAGGGACTTGCACAAGTCTTCCCTTTGCCTGACTCTGCTCACTACCAGCTTCTCCTTTCAGCTGTGCTGTCGTTTCTCAATGCTGAAGTGTAATACCCTCTGCTACTCCAGCCTTCAGACATGCTTGTTAGTAATACCATATTGAGCAGTGGTTTCAAGGTGGGACTTTTTTGGGAAAATTTGGCATGAAACATTTCTGAGGAATAAGATGTGATGGGGTGTTCACCCCACACTGGCAAGGAAGGGGTTAAAAGCAGACTAGGGAGGCTGCGCAAGGGGCAGCCAATTGGAGAGAAGCTGCATGGAGCAACCAATCAGGGCCCTGTGGACTCATGGAAAATGAAGTTGCAGAGCAGAGCAGGGTCAGTTCCTGCAGGGAGCCCAAGGAGAGAGGATTGTGTTCTTAGTGAGCTGCAGGATGGTAGCAGTTTGGACAGAGCAGTTGCTGGCAGGGACCAGTGGAGCAAGACAGAGCTCCATGCTGGCTGGACACCTTAAGAGGAGGGTGAAGGTGCTGGGGCCCTGGGGAAGTGGCCCAGGGAATTGAAGCAGCTCTGGTGGAGAAGTTAAGGAGAGGCAGCAGGAGGCTCCTATCTACCGGATCACTGTGCTGGGGGCTGGAGTAGTGGATGGGCCTGAGTCCCCTACACTCGCCACTGAGGAAATGGCTGGACCACTGATAGAGATACTTCCTCTCCCCACCCCGGAAGGGGGAAAACATGGATGGTAACATGGCCAGAGAGCTGAGTCACAAAAAGGATGCTGCAGTTCCTGGGCTGAGAGGAGCCTTCAAGGGGAGAAGGTGGTGGGAGAGACATCACCAGCAAAGGGTGTGTTGGTTGAGAGAGCTAATCCCTGAGATGGCCAGCAGGAGGTGATACTCTGGTGAGTGAATGCCATCATATAAGGACTTTTTATTTATCTGACACTTACTTCTAAGCTTCTCTGGAAATCAGTTGTTTGTGCCATTGCAGGTAAAATGGCTCTTTATTTTATATAGGAATTGTAGAGTTTTCTGGTTTATAACAACAGCTCCACCCCATTTTATTAGTGAAGAGTATCTAATGAAAAGCCATGTAAATGCAGGAAACCAATCTGATTTTGATTTGTTTAAAGGCCTTAACACTTTTAGCACGTGACCAAAACTAGAATGTCAAATCCCACTCTACTTTTAATTTCAAGGTGGGGTGGAGAGAGTTAGTTACACACCTCCAGATCTAATGCTGTCCCTACTGTTATGAGTGCAGGTTGGCTCCAAATGTAAAACAGACCTATTTTCTGATGTCTGTTTAGAAGTCTCATGAGAACTACTGTTCTTGTGAGATTTTTGTCCCAAATCAAGAAAAATCTGGCAAACTGATCTCATGTGGATTCTGGTCAGATATACCAAACCCGCTAAAAAAAAAAAAAACGCAGAAATTGGGCTTGTTTTTGGCTTAAATGGCTTGTGAGTTGTTTGTTGGCTAGTTTTTGTCTTGTTGCTTGTTTGGCTTGCTGCTGCTTTTTTTTTATCAGCCCCCGGCAAGCAGGGGCAAGGGCGGGGAGTGGGGGGAAAGCAGGGCGGGGGGGGGGGGGGAGAGAGTCAGGGGTGCACAGCGGGCCCACCACAGTCCCAGACTGCACCCCCAGGGGGATCTAGTCACAGAGTGTTGGGGTTCTTAGGGATTGGCTTATTTTGGCCTTGTTTTGAAACGGGATTAGCTTGATTTTTGGCTTATTGTGAAAGTCGGGGGGCTTATTTACCACATGAAAGTTGGCAACTGTGATTCTGGTGCTTGTAATGGGGAGAAAAAAAATCTTGTGCTACCTGAAACTTCATCCCAGAATCTTACAAAACCTCGGCCCTAACCTGAGCTAGGGTGAACAGGTAGCACGTGTGGAAAATCAGGACAGAGAGTGGGGGGGTAATAGGCACCTATATAAGACAAAGGCCCGAATATCAGGACTGTCCCTCTAAAATCGGGACATCTGGTCACCCTAACCTGAGTCTTGACCCAATCTCAGACCCCAGCCATAGCCCAAATCTCTTACAGCTCCAAATCGGTTCACTGGAGCTTCTCTAGTAGTGTTGCTCTTAAAACTATTTTACCTGTTTCTTTTAGGCACCAATTGCCTCTAAAGTGGCCAGTGATGACATTTCTAGGACATTCATTTAAACTGATTGGCCAGGTGTCAGAGCATTGTAACAAAGGCCAGCTAAATATGGAGTCACAATTTTGGGAGAATGACTTGAATTCTAAAGCCGAATAATAAGGACACGAGAAGAAAATTCCTGAGTGATGGATGGCATGGCTTCTCCAGCTAGATAAGTTAGGCCTACAGAAGATAAGAGCTAATTAACCGCAGCTTTAAAAAAAAAAGGGAAGAAGAAAAGAACTAGCCCTCCAAAAACCCAGCAGCTGATTGCTATTTTGAACGTTAATATTTAATGTCTGAATTGAGAATGCTTATGGGCACCTATTTTTGGTGTCAGTGGCAGGGTTGGCTCCAGGCACCAGCTTCTCAAGCAGGTGCTTGGGGCGGCCGCTCCGGAGAGGGGCGGCAGGTCCAGGTATTCGGCGGCAATTCGGCGGACGGTCCCTCACTCCGCCTGGGAGTGAAGGACCTCCCGCCGAATTGCCGCAGCAGATCGTGATCGCGGCTTTTTTTTTTTTTTTTTTGGTTTTGGCTGTTTGGGGCGGCCAAAACCCTGGAGCCTTCCCTGGTCAGTGGTGGCTTCGTGTCTTTTTTTTTTCTCAGTTAATGATTCTGCAAGCTGTTGAATAGCATTTGTGCCCCTTCTGTTTCAAACAGAAGGATTGGTGCCCTCTACCCTTTAGAACAACCAGCTGCACCGTGCAGTGGAAACAACCACCACAACTGGGGAGTAATTATTGTATACACTTGGATGAAAAGGCTAAAAAAAGATCAAGCAAAGCTCTGCCCTGTCAGGCCTTATCCATAATAACAGGACCTGACAGCACTTGGCTTAAGCATGTCTATTTCAGGCAGTGATGGTCTGTTGTTTCAACAGTTCTGAAAGGGAGAAAATGGCATGCACTAATCTCAGCCGGCTACACTGCAGAATTTGGGCCTGTCGTACGCCGACATACATTAGATCTCCTTTTCTATTAGGAAGCTGCTGTCAGTCTGATCACTCAACGTACTGATATTTATAAAATGAGTCATGCTTTTTTGGGGCCTGGAGTGCTGAGGAGAGAGCTTGTTGCCTATGATGATTTTGTGAATGGGATGGAGGGGATTGATCATATGGATTTGGGGTCTGCTGGTGGAGCCTTGAAAATAAGGTTTGCCCCCCTTCCCAACGCCATTCAGTTAGAGCTTAGAGGAGTGAGTTCACCTTCAGCCACGCTGTCACCTCTGAAATATAATATTGAGCAAGGGTGACATTGTAAGGGGAAATTACAGTGCAGGTGAAAGCCCGTGATCATCATTTCAGCATTTGCTTTCCCAGCAGCTCTTAGTTTGAATGGCAACCTCAACGTGCATGCACATACAATACCCATTGCAGGGGTGACCTTCTCAGCTGGAAAATGTTCTTCCCTCTCTCGGGTACATTAACCTCTTGGAACACAAGAAGGCACGATACCCAACAGCTTTTGAAGGCTTCTATCCTTTTTGGGTAATGAAGGCTTGTTTTTTAGCTAGACCTTTAGAAACTCCCAGAGCACATTATGATGAATATGATCCTTTTCTTCCCCCTCCACCAAATGAGCTGGAGAGACAACCAGATTCTGTTACTGTGTTGTTGTTATTTAGCATTTGAGTTGGTTGCAGAAATGCTTAGAGGCTGTAAGCAGGTTGGGGTTTATAGAATCATAGAATAATAGAATATCAGGGTTGGAAAGGACCTCAGGAGGCCATCTAGTCCAGTGCTTCTCAAAGTTGGGCCGCCGCTTGTTCAGGGAAAGCCCCTGGTGGTCCAGGCAGGTTTGTTTACCTACCGTGTCCGCAGGTTCGGCTGATCGTGGCTCCCACTGGCTGCGGTTCGCCGCTCCAGGCCAATGGGGGCTGCGGGAAGGGCGCCCAGCACATCCCTCGGCCCGCGCCGTTTCCCGCAGCCCCCATTGGCCTGGAGTGGCGAACCGGGGCCAGTGGGAGCTGCGATCGGCCGAACCTGCTGACGCGGCAGGTAAACAAACCAGCCTGGACCTCCAGAGGCTTTCCCTGAACAAGTGGCAGACCAGCTTTGAGAAGTACTGATCTAGTCCAACCCCCTGCTCAAAGCAGGACCAATCCCCAACTAAATCATCCCAGCCAGGGCTTTGTGAAGCCTGACCTTAAAAACCTCTAAGGAAGGAGATTCCACCACCTCCCTAGGTAACCCATTCCAGTGCTTCACCATCCTCCTAGTGAAAAAGTTTTTCCTAATATCCAACCTAAACCTCCCCCACTGCAACTTGAGACCATTACTCCTTGTTCTGTCATCTGCTACCACTGAGAACAGTCTAGATCCATCCTCTTTGGAACCCCCCTTCAGGTAGTTGAAAGCAGCTATCAAATCCCCCCTCATTCTTCTCTTCTGCAGACTAAACAATCCCAGATCCCTCAGCCTCTCCTCATAAGTCATGTGCTCCAGCCACCTAATCATTTTTGTTGCCCTCCGCTGGACTCTTTCCAATTTTTCCACATCCTTCTTGTAGTGTGGGCCCCAAAACTCCAGATGAGGCCTCACCAATGTCAAATAGAGGGGAATGATCACATCCCTCAATCTGCTGGCAATGCCCCTACTTATACAGCCCAAAATGCCATTAGCCTTCTTGGCAACAAGGACACACTGTTGACTCATATCCAGCTTCTCGTCCACTGTAACGCCTAGGTCCTTTTCTGCAGAACTGCTTCCTAGCCATTCGGTCCTTAGTCTGTAGCAGTGCATGGGATTCTTCCGTCCTACACGCAGGACTCTGCACTTGTCCTTATTGAACCTCATCAGATTTCTTTTGGCCCAATCCTCTAATTTGTCTAGGTCCCTCTGTATCCTATTCCTACCCTCCAGCGTATCTACCACTCCTCCCAGTTCCCTGGTGCTAGGTACTGTACAAATGTGTACACCAAGGCAGTGATGACAGCTGCCTCTAGTTTTTGGGTGATGTGATGGGGTGTTCACTCCACATTATCCTGAAGGGGTTAATATAGGCCAGATGGTCTAACTAGCCTGCAAACCAGGAGACATTTAGGTGAAGCGGAAAACCCTAATTAAGGGAAGCTCACTTGTGCAGGAACATGAGGGGCTTCTATAAAGCCAGGAAGCTGGTAGCAGTAAAGGGATTGTGGTCACTCTCTCTGGGACAAGGGAGAGGAAGGGATTTGGACCCAAGAGGAAGAGTTTGTCTAGCTGACCTAGGGGATAGGAGTATAGCTAAAGGGTGGAGAAGGTGAGCCTGGGACAGGCAAGATAGGAAGTAGTCTGGGGGAGTGGCAGGAAGGTTTGGGGCAGTACAAATCTTAGCTGCTGGAGATATAGGACCCCTGGACTGGAATCCAATGTAAGGGTTGGACCTGGGTTCCCCGACCAGCCACTGAATGTGTGCCACAATTTGGGCAGCAAACTTGAAACATGTCTGAGACTGTTTTGTACTAGCTACTGAGTGAGAGGCAGTGGATGTAAGGGCTGCCTGGGATAGTGTGGACGACTTTGATAGTATCCCAGAAGGGAAGGATTGTTGTGACTTGGCCAGAGGGCTAAGCCAGGAAGATGAGGCATGACAGCTCCCAAGGAGCAAGAGAGCGAGATGATGGGCCGATGAACTGTGAGGAGAGGGCATCGGACTGGCAGATCTAATCCCCAGACTCAGCCAGAAGGATGCTCTCCAGAGATCCCCATGACAGGTGCCCTGTAAGAAACAACTTAACAAGGCCTGATTTTCAGGAAGTCTCTAGTCACTTTTGACAATCTTGATCACAATAAATGAGTCCCTGCCCAAGAGGGCCTGAAAGATGAGGTACAACAGCTTGGTGAAACATACAAGGAGTGGAATGGGAGATGGAGTGTCAAAATAGCAGAATGTTTCAGCATAGATAAGTAGCAGTTTCTCACCGACTAAATGGAGAAGAAGAGAAAATATGAATAGATGACAAAGCCAAAGTTGATAAAGGAGAGCTCTTTGCCTGCACCTGTGAAAGGTGGAAAGTTTGCCAGTTACCATTGCATCATACTGAATGCATAAGACTTGAAAAATAAAATAATAAAGAACACAAATTATCCAACTTTTTGTGTTCAAGGCACCCTACAAACACTACTGAACGAGGCCTTGCAAAGCCTGGGTGAGGTAGAAAGGGACAGAGGAAACCAAGGCACAGATGTTAGAGGGGAGATTTTCAAAAGTACAGATGAGTGATCTTTTTTTCAGTGAGAATGGGGCACCTTTGTGACTTTGAAAATCTCCCCCTAAGTGATTTATCTGTGTCAGAAGGGACCACTGGAGCAGCATAGGCTAGAGCTGATGGCATCCTGATCCCAGTTCAATGCAACCCACAGCTCTTCTTAAAAAGGAATATTAACAGAATAACATGGACATGAAAGCACAACTACAGCTTCTGCATCTTGATTATGGACAAGACGACGCATACAGAGATTTGATCACACATTCAAATAATCAAATAAGGGCATTGAAAGCCTCTCTGGAGAGGAGAGGCTCAGAAAAGCTGATGACTGTCCTGGGTGGACATGGAGACAGATCTCATTACAGATGTCATGTCAACTGTATCACACATATTGGGAGCAGAGAGCACAGAATAATTTAAAGTCAACATATACTTTTTGCATATTTGGAGTAGACCAATCAGGAGCCTAGCAATCTAATAGGTGAATTATAATTGCTGCACATAATTCAGGATTGGAGGATGAGCTACATCAAGAGTACTGAACTTGAGTCTCTCAACTACCCTGTCCTTCCCATATTTCTACATGGGACTGGAATCCTGGCTAGGAGAAGGCTTGTGGGGGCTGGGGGTGAGGTGGTTCCTGGTATGGAAGATAAGGTTCTGCTATGGAAAAGGTTGAGAATCACAATCATTGGTTTCCCTCCATTCCCCAAATTCTTCTTTCAGTTGCTATTTTCAAGGCATTGGGGTTGCATGGCTGTAACTGCAGCGTGACCACTCCTCTAGAAGCCCTTTGGAGTCAAAGGCGCTGTGCTGACTTACACCAGTGAAGCATCCGGTCCTCGTGTTTGTCGGGGAAAGTTACCTATGGAATTGTGCCTCGACCTTCACTTTAAAGGTTTCCAGGTGGAAGCTTTTCTCTGGAAGGACAGGAAAAATATAGCTGGTCCTGTTGAGTTTCATTCCTCACACCCTTGTTCTCTGTCTCTCAGTAAAGTCAGCAATGCATGGAGCTCTGATCCAAAACACTCATTCGACATGCAAAATGCATTGCCATTTAGCACATCTTTCCACTACCACTAAATAATCATCGTTCCATGCGGGTAACTTACATTCAGACAATATTAAGGTAATGAATTGGTGGGGGGCGGGGGAAATGGTAGCATGCCCCCTCATTTCCTCCCTCTAAAGAAATGGCTTTTTCAAACTTCCTCCCGCTTTTCAGCCACCAGGAGTTAGAACTGGGGCAGGGTAAAACTGTCATCTATACCCCTGTACCCCAAAACTCAACCATTACAGGCAGGAGGTCAAGAGACCATTCTGCTTTGTACTAAGCAAATACGTTCCTGTCCTTGGCTGTCTGTGTATTTCTCCCAAGTCTTTGGCTTCTGCGGATGGGAATATATGTCAAAGCAGCATGCCAGTGGTCAGGGAGTGGTAATGTAACCTGGAAAGCACAATCCAGTTGTGCTTGCTACTTCCAACTCCCTCCTGTTCTTCTTTTTGCGGATACAGACTAACACGGCTGTTACTCTGAAACAAGGTAGAGTGTGTCTGTTAGGGAGAAAGGTTTTACTAGACTTGGCAGGATTCAAGTTGCTTGTTAAAGTATTTGGATCAGCTGGGCTGCCATTGCATCGAGGGAGGGAGAAGGTACAGCTGGGCTGTGGCTAAACTATATTATCTGCACACAATGGATGAAGGAGCCCAAACTAGAATGCCTTGCTTAGGCAAAACTCCCACTGAAATCAATCAGGGCAATAAGCAAACCAGGATGCCATGAGGTATGTAAAAAGTCAGGGATTGCGGGAGATTCACAGGAGCTCTGTAGCATCAGGGCCAACATCAGATTTGGGGACTAGACACAGCAGTGAGAACTGTGTTCATCCACCAGTCGGCCTTCAGATAATGGATTGGATTCTTCTCTCATTTATTCATAGATTATAGATTCATAGATTATAGGACTGGAAGGGACCTCGAGAGGTCATCGAGTCCAGTCCCCTGCCCGCATGGCAGGACCAAATACTGTCTAGACCATCCCTGATAGACATTTATCTAACCTACTCTTAAATATCTCCAGAGACGGAGATTCCACAACCTCCCTAGGCAATTTGTTCCAGTGTTTAACCACCCTGACAGTTAGGAACTTTTTCCTAATGTCCAACCTAGACCTCCCTTGCTGCAGTTTAAACCCATTGTTTCTGGTTCTATCCTTAGAGGCTAAGGTGAACAAGTTCTCTCCCTCCTCCTTATGACACCCTATTAGATACCTGAAAACTGCTATCATGTCCCCTCTCAGTCTTCTCTTTTCCAAACTAAACAAACCCAGTTCTTTCAGCCTTCCTTCATAGGTCATGTTCTCAAGACCTTTAATCATTCTTGTTGCTCTTCTTTGGACCCTTTCCAATTTCTCCACATCTTTTTTAAAATGCGGCGCCCAGAACTGGACACAATACTCCAGCTGAGGCCTAACCAGAGC